>NC_142435.1:64820833-66110000 GCF_059453495.1 Arachis ipaensis
ATCCATTATTTGTTTTGATAACTGCTGTTCTGTTTGCTTCAACTGTACTTCCATATTCAGATTAGCTATTCTTGTGTCTTGTAGTATCTCCTTGAATTTGGCCAGCTGTTTTGTTAGAAAGTCTAATTGCTGGTTGAATTCAGTAATTTGTTCTGCAGGACTGAGTTCAGCAGTTACTGTTTTAGCCTCTTCTTTCATGGAAGATTCACTGCTTAGGTACAGATGCTGATTTCTGGAAACTGTATCAATAAGCTCTTGAGCCTCTTCAATTGCCTTTCTCATGTGTATAGACCCACCAGCTGAGTGATCTAGAGAAATTTGAGCTTTCTCTGTAAGCCCATAATAGAAGATGTCTAACTGCACCCATTCTGAAAATATTTCAGAGGGGCATTTTCTTAGCAACTCTCTATATCTCTCCCAGGCATCATAAAGAGATTCATTATCTCATTGTTTAAAGCCTTGGATGTCCAGCCTTAGCTGTGTCATCCGTTTTGGAGGGAAGTATTGATTCAGGAATTTTTCTGACAGCTGTTTCCATGTCCTTATGCTAGCCTTAGGTTGGTTATTTAACCACCTCTTAGCTTGGTCTTTTGTAGCAAATGGAAATAGTAATAATCTGTAGACATCCTGATCTACTTCCTTATCATGTACTGTGTCAGCAATTTGTAAAAACTGTGCCAGAAACTCTGTAGGTTCTTCCTGTGGAAGACCGGAATACTGGCAACTTTGCTGCACCATGATAATGAGCTGAGGATTCAACTCAATGCTACTAACTCCAATGGAGGGTATATGATGACAAGTCATCTTAGCCTAGTTTCACTAGCCTTTTTCTTTTATTTTCAATTGATTTATGCACTTTTTTGAGCCATAAGCAAGCCAATTGGGTAGATTTTCATGCTTCCTTTGATTTAATCAACCATAGATGAATTAATGCAATTTCATGAGGTTTTATGCTATAATTGTCACATAATATGAAAGAATGAATATCTCATGATTTTGAGCATAGCTTTGATGTGTTTGGTTTATTAATGATAGGTGAAGAAAGCTTGGAGAAAGGTTGAAGCAAGAAGGAATGGCTAGGAGGAAGAGAGGACAAAAAGTTTGAGCAAAAGTTTGTCTCAAACTTTAGCTCAAACTTTTGGAATAAGTGAAAATGAACCAGGGAGCAAAAAGCTTGACCAAAAGTTTGCCTCAAACTTTTGTGCAAACTTTTGAGCAAAAAGCTTGAGCAAAAGTTTTCCTCAAACTTTTTGGCAAACTTTTGGGCAAAAAGCTTGAGCAAAAGTTTGCCTCAAACTTTTTGGCAAACTTTTGGCATCACAAATCAACACCCTGGAGAGCAAAAGTTTGCGCCAACGTTTGCCTCAAACTTTTTGGCAAACGTTGGCGCCATGAACAACACACCCTGGAGAGCAAAAGCTTGCGCCAACGTTTGCCTCAAACTTTTTGGCAAACGTTGGCGCCATGAGTGTGCAAGGGGGAGCCAACGTTTGAGCAAAAGTTTGACCCCAAACTTTGGCTCAAACATTGGTAGCAGCAAGGATGGGGTGGCTGATATGAAAAGTTTGAGTAAAAGTTTGCCTCAAACTTTTACTCAAGCTTACATGATTCCAAACCCGGTTCACTTCGGTTCTTCTCCAAACTCCAAGAGCAATCAACCAAGGCCTCTATCAACCCAATTCCATTAAGAGCAAAGGCCCAATTGAAGGCTTGAAGACCATTTGAAGAAAGTGTATAAATAGCATAGGATTTAAGTTTTTAGGGGGCTTTTCCTTTAGTTTTCATAGAGAGTTTTCGGAGAGCTTTTGGTGTTGAGTGAATTTTAATTTCTAAGTCTCGGGGAAGGAGAATTGAATTCCCTTCCTCTTAGTTTTCTTGCTTTCAATTTTAATTACAATTGTCTTGGATCTTGGGTTGGAGAATTGAAGGAATTCTGTTTCAATCTCATCCTAAGATCTCTCTGTTTCATTTTACTGCACAATTGAATTTCTGTTTCTGTTAATTGCTTCTTCATCTACTCTTTCTGCACTCTATATTTCTTTAATTTCTTTGCAATTGCTCTTGTTGGATCTAGGAAGGCATTGAGATCTAGACTTGGTTATCTAGTCTCTTGAGACTTGAGATCTGGATTTCCATTTTTAATTCTCTGTTTACTGCTTTCAAGCTCATTTACCTTTCTGTTTTAGTTCCGATTCAATCTAAGTCATCTTCTACTCTTCTGTTTGTTGCAATTTACTTTTCCTTGTTTAATTTCTGCAAATCCAAGTCCCAATTCCCTTTACAATTCAAGCCATTTACATTTCTTGCACTTTAAGGTTCTGCAATTTACATTTCTTGCGTTCTAAGTTTCTGCCATTTAATTTCTTGTTCTTTAAGATTCAGCACCTTAAATTTCAGTTCTCTTTAATTTCATGCAAATTACCCATTCCCTTTATTTTTCATGCAATTTAATTTCTGTAAATCACAAATCACTCAACCAAATCTTGATTCGCTTTACTAAATCAACCACTGAACTAAAATTGCTCATTCCTTCAATCCCTGTGGGATCGACCTCACTCCCGTGAGTTATTATTACTTGATGCGACCCGGTGCACTTGCCGGTGAGTTTTGTGTCGGATCGTTTTCCGCACATCAAGTTTTTGGCGCCGTTGCCGGGGATTGATTAGATTGACAATGATTAAGTAAAGTGGAGATCTAGATCAAGCATTTTTTTTTCTTTTCTGTCCTTTAATTTTCAATTAACCCACTAACTGTTTGAATTTTTGCTTAAGCTAACTAAAACTTCATTCTAGCAGTAGATTGAAGTGTCACTGGTTTGTATGTCTCTTATGTTCTGCTTGTATGTCAGGTACAAGAAGAACCACACCCACCTTTCATGAACAAGACGAAAGAACTCTCAGGAGGTTAAGAAGAGCTGAAAGAGGAAAAAATATTGTTGGAGAAGAGGAATCAGAAGAAGAATTCCAAGATATGGAGGAACATTCAACCAATCCACCTGGTGGAGCAGACAACAACAATAACAACCCACCCCAGAGGAGAATTTTGGCCTCCTATACCTTTGCAAATGCTAGACATTGTGGAAGCAGCATTCTCACCCCTAATGTCAATGCAAATAACTTTGAATTGAAGCCACAACTCATTACATTGGTCCAAAACAACTGCTCATTTGGGGGAGGACCATTGGAGGATCCAAATCAACATCTATCTACCTTCTTAAGGATTTGTGACACTGTCAAGTCCAATGGCGTGAACCCTGAGACTTACAAGCTTCTGCTGTTCCCGTTCTCATTAAGGGACAAGGCCGCACAATGGCTTGAAACTTTTCCTCAAGGAAGCATCACTAGCTGGGATGATTTGGTGACTAAATTTCTAGCCAAATTCTATCCACCTCAAAGAGTCATCAGGCTGAAGACTGAGGTGCAAACATTCACGCAGTTGGATGCTGAAAATCTGTATGAAGCATGGGAGAGATACAAGGCTCTGCTGAGGAAATGTCCACCAGAAATGTTCACTGAGTGGGACAAGCTACAGAACTTCTATGAAGGACTCACTCTAAAGGCTCAAGAATCACTTGACCACTCAGCTGGAGGATCATTGGAACTGATGAAGACAGTAGAAGAAGCTCAAAATCTTATTGACATGGTGGCCAACAATCAATATTTCTTTGCTCATCAAAGAAATCGCCAACCATCACAAAGGAGAGGAGTAATGGAGCTAGAAGGGGTGGACTCAATCTTGGCTCAAAACAAGATGATGCAGCAGCAAATTCAACAACAATTTGAGCATATGGCCAAGAGGATTAATAGCCTCCAAGTTGCAGCAGTTAACACAAGCCAACCATCATCCACATGGGGGCAAAATGAAGAAACTCAAGAAGAACAACAACAAGAGCAAGTACAGTACATGCACAACCAAGGACCAAATGAAGTGTATGGTGATACATACAATCCATCCTGGAAGAACCACCCAAACCTCAGATGGGGAGATAATCACACCCAAAACCAACAACCATGGCAGAGGAACTCAAACCAAAACAACCCAAGAAGCAACCAAAACCACAACCAGCAGCAAACTAACCAGAACCCCTACAGAAAACCTCAAAATAACTACCTCAACCCCAACCAGTACCAATCCAATAACCAACCCACCAACCAAAATGCCTACCATCCACCACCCACATCTCACAACCCACCTCAAGTATCACCTGAATCTCAAAGACTCACTAACTTGGAGACCTTGATAGACAAAATGTTGAAACACCAGGAAATGACAATCAAGAACCATGAAGCCTCCATAAAGAGCCTAGAGAGGCAAATTGGGCAAATCTCCAAACAGATCTCTGTTGAGAGACCTTCAAGCTCACTGCCGAGTGACACAATCCCAAATCCTAAGGAAGAATGCAAGGCAATACAATTAAGGAGTGGGAGAACATTGATAAGCAACAATGACACTACAAAGAAGCAAGCAGAGAGCAGCAAGAGACCACTAGAAGAGGAACAGTCAACACACACAGAAGAAGCCAATGATGATGATGCAATGGCAAGCAAGCAAGCTTCAAAGCAAATTCAAGAAAAGGAGGAACAATCAAAAATTCCAAAAAAGGGGAATGAAGCAATTGAAGAGCCAACAAAGAATCAAAAGCAACAAGCAGAGAAGGCCTTTGTACCTCCACTACCATATCCCTAGAGATTCAACAAGGAGGCAAAGGACCAATAATTTCACAAGTTCCTTGAGACTTTCAAGAAGTTGGAGATAAATATCCCATTGGCTGAGGCACTGGAGCAGATGCCCCTATATGCCAAGTTCATGAAGGAGCTAATCAACAAAAAGAGAAGTTGGCAAGAAAAGGAAACTATCATGCTCACTGAAGAATGTAGCGCTGTGATCCAGATGGGTATCCCACCAAAGCTCAAAGATCCAGGGAGTTTTGTAGTCTCATGCACCATAGGCAAGATAACATTGGAAAATGCCCTGTGTGATCTAGGTGCCAGCATCAACTTGATGCCTCTATCATTAATGAGAAAGCTTGCCATAGAAGAAATTAAACCCACCAGGATGTCACTAGTCATGGCTGATAGATCAATCAAGACACCCAATGGTATTGTGGAGAATTTACTAGTGAAGGTTAGAAAATTTATCTTCCCCGCAGACTTCGTAATCTTAGACACAGAAAGGGAAGGAAGTAGCTCAATCATCTTGGGGAGACCATTTCTAGCCACAGCAAGAACTACTATTGATGTGGAGAAGGGAGAAATGACCTTCAGGGTGCATAATGAACAAATGGTAATCAATGTCTTCAAATCAATGCAACACCCTCAGAGCAAGAAAACTACATGAATGTGGACATGATTGAAGGGCTGGTAGAAGAAATGTTTGAAGACAACTATTTGGAGCATCAGAAGGGACAAAGAGAGGAAGTGATGGAAATACTCATTGAAGACAAGAAAGAGGACAAACCAAAACAGGAGTTGAAACCTCTCCCTCCTCACCTCAAATACGTGTTTCTTGGGGAAGCAGAGGCATTTCCAGTAATTATAAATTCCTCTTTGAACATGGATGAGGAAGCAAGGTTGATTGAAGTATTAAAAACTCACAAAACAGCCTTGGGGTGGACAATTGAGGGCATCAAAGGCATCAGCCCTTCTATTTGCATGCATAAAATTTTATTGGAGGAAGAATCAAAACCTGTGGTTCAACCTCAAAGAAGACTCAACCCAACCATGAAAGAGGTGATTCAAAAAGAAGTGATGAAGCTATGGAATGCAGGGATAATTTTCCCAATCTCGGACAGCTCTTGGGTGAGTCCGGTTCAGGTTGTGCCAAAGAAGGGAGGAATGATAGTCATCACCAATGAAAAGAATGAGTTGATCCCCACTAGGACAGTGACTGGGTGGAGAATGTGCATAGACTACAGGAAATTGAATGATGCAACAAGAAAAGATCATTTTCCTTTGCCATTCATCGATCAAATGTTAGAGAGACTAGCAGCCATGCTTATTATTGCTTCCTGGATGGGTATTCGGGTTACAATCAAATAGTGGTGGACCCCAAGGATCAAGAGAAGACCTCTTTCACATGCCCATTTGGAGTTTTTGCCTATAGAAGGATGCCCTTTGGGCTGTGCAACGCCCCAGCCACTTTTCAAAGGTGTATGCTTTCTATTTTTTCTGATATGGTGGAAAAATTTTTAGAAGTCTTCATGGATGATTTTTCTGTTTTTGGCAATTCATTTAACACTTGCTTGCATAACTTAACTCTTGTTTTGAAAAGATTCCAAGAAACTAATTTGGTGTTGAATTGGTAAAAATGTCATTTCATGGTTCCGGAAGGAATAGTTCTTGGGCATAAAGTGTCATGTAGAGGTATAGAAGTTGATAAAGCTAAAATAGAAGTTATTGAAAAACTCCCTATACCTGTTAATGTGAAAGCAGTAAGAAGTTTTCTTGGGCATGCTGGCTTCTACAGAAGGTTCATCAAGGACTTTTCAAAAATAGCAAAACCATTGAGCAATTTGCTAATGAATGATGTTCCCTTCATTTTTGATGACAACTGTAGACATGCCTTTGAAACTCTCAAGAGAAAGCTCATTACAGCACCAATCATCACACCCCCTGATTGGAATTTACCTTTTGAAATTATGTGTGATGCAAGCAACCTTGCTATCGGTGCTGTACTGGGGCAAAAGAAGGACAAATTGCATCATGTCATATATTATGCTAGCAAAGTGTTGAATGAAACACAGAAAAATTATACCACCACTGAAAAAGAACTTTTAGCAATTGTATATGCATTTGATAAGTTTAGACAATACTTGATCGGCCCAAAAGTTATAGTATACACTGACCATTCTGCTCTCAAGTATTTAATGTCTAAACAGGATTCAAAGCCAAGGCTTATCAGGTGGGTGTTGCTGCTACAAGAATTTGATATTGAAGTGAGGGATAGGAAGGGAAGTGAAAATCAAGTAGCAGATCATCTATCAAGAGTGCCACAAGAAGCTAAGCAAGACAAACCACATCAAGTAAATGAGAACTTCCCTGATGAACATCTTTTCCAAATTCAACAAACACCTTGGTTTGCTGACATAGCAAACTACAAGGTAGGAAGGAAGATACCTCAAGAATTTTCTAAGCAACAAATGAAGAAATTACTCAATGAAGCAAGGAAGTTCTTGTGGGATGAACCTTTTCTATTCAAGAGATGCTCTGATGGAATGATTAGGAGGTGTGTCCCTGAAAGTGAAATGAAGGACATACTATGGCATTGCCATGGCTCAGCATATGGTGGACACTTTGGACCAGAGAAAACAGCTGCAAAGGTATTACAGAGTGGGTTTTATTGGCCAACCATCTTCAAGGATGCCAGAGAGTTTGTTCGCCAATGCAATGAATGTCAAAGAACTGGAGGATTGACAAAGAGAAATGAGATGCCTCAAAATTTCATCCTGGAAGTGGAGGTGATTGACTTATGGGGCATTGATTTCATGGGACCTTTTCCTCCTTCGTACTCTTTCAGATATATCCTGGTGGCAGTCGAGTATGTATCAAAGTGGGTGGAAGCAATAGCCACAACCACCTGGGATGCACAGATTGTCCTCCAATTCCTTAAAAAGCACATTTTCACAAGATATGGAGTACCCAAGGGGCTGGTTAGTGATGGTGGTGGTCACTTTTGCAACAAACAGATGGAGAAACTCCTCCACAAATATGGAGTAATCCATAAAGTAGCCACACCTTACCACCCTCAGACTAATGGCCAGGCTGAACTCGCAAATAGGGAACTGAAGAAGATCCTAGAGAAAACAGTGGGAAGCACGAGAAAGGATTGGGCTAGGAAGTTAGAAGATGCCTTATGGGCATATAGGACAGCTTACAAAACCCCTATTGGCAAGTCACCCTTTCAGTTATTATATGGCAAATCCTGTCACCTCCCTGTAGAGCTGGAACACAGAGCTTTTTGGGCCACTAAACTCCTCAACCTTGATTCCCAAGCTGCAGGAAAGAAAAGGTTGTTACAACTAAATGAGTTAGATGAATTCAGGCTAGAAGCCTATGAGAGTGCTAAAATATACAAGGAAAGAGCTAAGAGGTGGCATGATAAGAAGATCACAAAGAAGGAGTTCAAGCCAGGACAACAAGTGCTCCTGTATAACTCAAGGCTTAAGATCTTCCCTGGCAAACTTAAGTCTAAGTGGACTGGCCCGTACTTGGTGACAAAAGTTTTTCCTTATGGGAGTATTGAATTGCTAGATGAAGCAACAAAGAGTCAATTTACAGCAAACAGTCACAGAGCAAAGCTGTACTTGGGAGGACAATGGGATAAGGAAAAAGAGGTCCAGAACCTACAGCCTTCTTGAAAGGAATTGAAGGATGTCAAGCTAGTGACAATAAAAGAGCGCTTGTTAGGAGGCAACCCAACCTGAGGTAGTTTTCTTTTCATAGCTTTTTCAATAAAAATGTTGAATAATTGATATGTATTGCAAGGAGCTAAGTTTGGTGTTGCACACTAAAAACAACTTAAGGGAGAATGGAGGATTCTAAGTTTGGTGTTCCACCAAAACCTCATTCAAAAGCACATTCTAACTTCCTGCACATTGCTAGTTCCAAGCAATCAAACAGATTATTCACCCACTTAACTGCTTTTTAGTCTTAACTTCATAACCTTTAGCAAGGATACAAGATTCTGCCTAGAGTTAACATGCTGTATCCAGAGAAGTGGCAAGAAATTAAGTTTGGTGTTCCCACACCAAATTAAATCCACAAGCCACACTTAATTCATGCATACTAACTGGTCATCTAAGGGCTCGAGAAGCAAGCAACTCTTGAGAATTGTGCAGGGAATTCCCCACCATTTGAAGACACTATGCATCATAACTCAAAAGGGCACAACAGAAGGAAGGACAAAGGAACTGCAAACCAATAGGTTGTATTTATACTTAACTCTTGCTGTTGAAAAATGTTTTGACTTGTGTTTTGTTAAAGTGTTCATCTAATACAAGTAGAATCACTCTTAAAATAAGTAAGCTAGCCTATGTGTGTGCTTGTGTGTTTACTTTTACTTGACAAAAAGCATGCTTTGTCCCCTGCATTTTCAATTCAATAAAAGAAATGTTTGAATGTGAAGTGAGATAGTTCTCTGTTAGATAGAAGTACAATAAAAGTAAGTGGTGGTATGAATGTGTGATTGCATAATAGCTCACTTTTAATGAATAAGAGAACTAGGATATCTCCTCTTAAGTAGAAAGTGGCCTACTGTCTATGAATCTCAATCAAATAAAAATCCTTGGTTGAAAAGAAAAACAAAAAAAAGAGAGAAGAAAAAGCCAAAAATGGCAACAGAACAAAAGAAAAACAAAAAGAAACAAAGCTAGACACCAATAGCTTGAACCTTAGAATATATTCCTGTGGTGTCTTTGTACTAGGATCTGCTTGGATTATTAAGCTCTTTGGAGTGCATCAACACTTGGTGACTTGGGTTAACTAACCCGGGATCATCAGCTGAAAGTCCACTATCAAGAGCAACCTAACTACAAGGCATTTAGTAGCCCAAAGAGGTGCTGGGCATCAATGTTTTAAGAAGGAATGTGAGCCAAGTGTCTATAGTGAATAATGTGTCAAGTATAAAGAAAAGAAAATGAACTTGCTACACATGACACTCAAATAAAGCTTATGAACAAAATAATAGCCAAGGATAAAGGAATAATGAGAGGTCATAGCAGTATGTTACTTGAAGCTTGAAGGAGACTTTCTAGGCTTAAGAGTCAATAAGAAGTGAGTGTTTACATATCCACATAAAACCCCAAGAACTACCAATAACACTCTACTAGCATGAACATCCTCTTCCATTTCATTCTTTCTTCTCAATAAATCTTTTCTTGCTTGGGGACAAGCAAGCTTTAAGTTTGGTGTTGTGATGACAAGTCATCTTAGCCTAGTTTTACTAGCCTTTTTCTTTTATTTTCAATTGATTTATGCACTTTCTTGAGCCATAAGCAAGCCAATTGGGTAGATTTTCATGCTTCCTTTGATTTAATCAACCATAGATGAATTAATGCAATTTCATGAGGTTTTATGCTATAATTGTCACATAATATGAAAGAATGAATATCTCATGATTTTGAGCATAGCTTTGATGTGTTTGGTTTATTAATGATAGGTGAAGAAAGCTTGGAGAAAGGTTGAAGCAAGAAGGAATGGCTAGGAGGAAGAGAGGATAAAAAGTTTGAGCAAAAGTTTGTCTCAAACTTTAGCTCAAACTTTTGGAATAAGTGAAAACGAACCAGGGAGCAAAAAGCTTGACCAAAAGTTTGCCTCAAACTTTTGTGCAAACTTTTGGGCGAAAAGCTTGAGCAAAAGTTTACCTCAAACTTTTTGGCAAACTTTTGGCATCACAAATCAACACCCTGGAGAGAAAAAGTTTGCGCCAACGTTTGCCTCAAACTTTTTGGCAAACGTTGGCGCCATGAACAACACACCCTGGAGAGCAAAAGCTTGCGCCAACGTTTGCCTCAAACTTTTTGGCAAACGTTGGCGCCATGAGTGTGCAAGGGGGAGCCAACGTTTGAGCAAAAGTTTGACCCCAAACTTTGGCTCAAACGTTGGTAGCAGCAAGGATGGGGTGGCTGATATGAAAAGTTTGAGTAAAAGTTTGCCTCAAACTTTTACTCAAGCTTACATGATTCCAAACCCGGTTCACTTCGGTTCTTCTCCAAACTCCAAGAGCAATCAACCAAGGCCTCTATCAACCCAATTCCATCAAGAGCAAAGGCCCAATTGAAGGCTTGAAGACCATTTGAAGAAAGTGTATAAATAGCATAGGATTTAAGTTTTTAGGGGGCTTTTCCTTTAGTTTTCATAGAGAGTTTTCGGAGAGCTTTTGGTGTTGAGTGAATTTTAATTTCTAAGTCTCGGGGAAGGAGAATTGAATTCCCTTCCTCTTAGTTTTCTTGCTTTCAATTTTAATTACAATTGTCTTGGATCTTGGGTTGGAGAATTGAAGGAATTCTGTTTCAATCTCATCCTAAGATCTCTCTGTTTCATTTTACTGCACAATTGAATTTTCGTTTCTGTTAATTGCTTCTTCATCTACTCTTTCTGCACTCTACATTTCTTTAATTTCTTTGCAATTGCTCTTGTTGGATCTAGGAAGGCATTGAGATCTAGACTTGGTTATCTAGTCTCTTGAGACCTGAGATCTGGATTTCCATTTTCAATTTTCTGTTTACTGCTTTCAAGCTCATTTACCTTTCTGTTTTAGTTCCGATTCAATCTAAGTCATCTTCTACTCTTCTGTTTGTTGCAATTTACTTTTCCTTGTTTAATTTCTGCAAATCCAAGTCCCAATTCCCTTTACAATTCAAGCCATTTACATTTCTTGCACTTTAAGGTTCTGCAATTTACATTTCTTGCGTTCTAAGTTTCTGCCATTTAATTTCTTGTTCTTTAAGATTCAGCACTTTAAATTTCAGTTCTCTTTAATTTCATGCAAATTACCCATTCCCTTTATTTTTCATGCAATTTAATTTCTGTAAATCACAAATCACTCAACCAAATCTTGATTCGCTTGACTAAATCAACCACTGAACTAAAATTGCTCAATCCTTCAATCCCTGTGGGATCGACCTCACTCCCGTGAGTTATTATTACTTGATGCGACCCGGTGTACTTGCCGGTGAGTTTTGTGTCGGATCATTTTCCGCACATCAGTATACAGATACTACTCCCATATGAAGCAGTAGTGGGGTTAGCATATGACCCCAGAGTCCTTCTGGATTGCTCATTTCCACTTAGGTCCATGATGGAGAAAAGGGAATTGATGTGAATTGCAACTAAAATATATTTTTATTTTTATTTTATAAAACGAGAACAAAAGAAAAAAAAATGAAATAAAATAACTAGAAATTCAATATAGATTTCAAAAATTAAGAATAAAGAAAATTAAAACTAAAATAATTACTTAATTAAGAAGATTTGAAAAACTTTGGATATGATTTTTGAAAGAGATTTTAAATTTTGAAATAGAAATCTGAATTTTAAAAGCAATTTTCGAAAATTCACTTTAAAATAGAGAGAAAAGATATTTTTTTGATTTTTGAATTTTATGATGAAAGAGAAAAACACACAAAAGACACACAACTTAAAATTTTTAGATCTAATGTTCCTTATTTTCGAAAATTTTGGAGGGAAACACCAAGCAACACCAAACTTAAAAATTTTAAGATCAAGACACAAGGAAAACTCAAGAACACCTTGAAGACTCACAAGAACAACAAGAACATGAGGAAAGAACACCAAACTTAAAATTTTTAGAAAATCACAATAACATTTTCGAAAACTAAAGCAAAGTTAACAAGAAAACACCAAACTTAAAGTTTGGCACAAGATTTAATCAAAGAAAAATTATTTTTCAAAAAGTTTTTAAAAAGGAGATAGCCAATTACTAAGAACATAAGCACAACGCTCTGGCCAATTGAGCTATAAATTTAAAGGTTTTAACAAAGGTATTTAATGTAAAAAAAAATTTTTTTGGATACTAATAATTCGAAAATGCACAAGAAAAACAAGAAAAATCACAAAACAAGAAAAACTAAAGATCAAACAAGGAAAATAAACAAGAACAACTTGAAGATTAAGAAAGAACAATGAACACAAATTCAAAAATGTAAAAGAAAATAAAAACATGCAATTGACACCAAACTTAAAATATGACACTAAACTCACGGAAAAACTAAAATTCAATAAATAAAAAATAATATTTTTGAAAAAGTTTCGAAAAGAAAATAAAAGACTCTGATACAAAAGACAAAAACTTCCTAATCTAAGCAGCAAGATTCACCGTCAGTTGTTCAAACTCAAACAATCCCCGGCAACGACACCAAAAACTTGGTGCACGAATTGTGAATCACACTTTTCACAACTCGTACCACTAACCAGCAAGTGCACTGGGTCGTCCAAGTAATACCTTACGTGAGTAAGGGTCGAATCCCATGGAGATTGTTGGCTTGAAGCAATCTATGGTTATCTTGTAACTCTTAGTCAGGATATCAATTATATTTATCAGTTTAAATTGCAAAAAATAAAAGAGCATGAAATAAATACTTGTTCTGCAGTAACGGAGAATATGTTGGAGTTTTGGAGATGCTTTGTCTTCTGAATATCTGCTTTCCCCCTGTCTTCTTCTTCACACACGCAAGATTCCTCCTATGGCAAGCTGTATGTTGGTGGATCACCGTTGTCAATGGCTACCATCCGTCCTCTCAGTGAAAATGGTCCAGGTGCGCTGTCACCGCCCGGCTAATCATCTGTCGGTTCTCACTCATGCTAGAATAGGATCCGTTGATCCTTTTGCATCTGTCACTACGCTAACCTTTGTGAGTTTGAAGCTCGTCACAGTCATTCAATCCCTGAATCCTACTCATAATACCACAGACAAGGTTTAGAATTTCTGGATTCTCAAGAATGCTGCCAATGGATTCTAGCTTATACCACGAAGATTCTGATTAAGGAATCCAAGAGATACTTATTCAATCTAATGTAGAACGGAGGTGGTTGTCAGGCACGCGTTCATAGGTTGAGAATGGTGATGAGTGTCACGGATCATCACATTCATCATATTGAAGTGCGAATAAATATCTTAGATAGAAACAAGCGTGTTTGAATAGAAAATAGAAGTAATTGTATTAATTCATCGAGACACAGCAGAGCTCCTCACCCCCAACAATGGAGTTTAGAGACTCATGCCGTCAAGGAGTACAAAGTTCAGATCCAAAATGTCATGAGATACAAAATAATCCTTTAAAAGTTGTTTAAATAGTAAGCTAGAAATCTAGGTTTACAGAGAATGAGTAAACTATGATAGATAGTGCAGAAATCCACTTCTGAGGCCCACTTGGTGTGTCCTGGGGCTGAGACTTAAGCTTTACACGTGCTTTGGCTGTTTCTGGAGTTAAATGTCAGGTTGTAACCTGTTTTGGGCGTTTAACTCCAACTTGTAACTTGTTTCTGGCGTTTAACGCCAGACTGCAACATGGAACTGGAGTTGAACGCCAGTTTACGTCGTCTATCCTTGAGCAAAGTATGGACTATTATATATTTCTGGAAATCCCTGGATGTCTACTTTTCAACGCAATTGGGAGCGCGCCAATTGGACTTCTGTAGCTCCAGAAAATCCATTCCGAGTGTAGAGAGGTCAGAATCCAACAACATCAGCAGTCCTTTTTCAGCCTGAATCAGATTTTTGCTCAGCTCCCTTAATTTCAGCCAGAAAATACCTAAAATTACAGAAAAACACACAAACTCATAGTAAAGTCCAGAAATATGAATTTTGCCTAGAAACTAATGAAAATATACTAAAAACTAACTAAACATACTAAAACCTACATGAAATTAACCCCAAAAAGCGTATAAAATATCCGCTCATCATTCGGCCACACCAAGTAAGGTTATGGCCTTGCACTCTCTTTTTGGATTCTCTTCTGTATTGCTTGGGAGAGTACTAGGAGGAGTTTCAGTGACTCTTTTACTCAGCTGGCCCACTTGTGCCTCTAAATTTCTAATGGAGGACCTTGTTTCATTCATGAAACTTAGAGTGGCTTTAGATAGTTCAGAGACTATATTTGCTAAGCTAGATAGATTCTGCTCAGAATTCTCTGTCTGTTGCTGAGAGGATGATGGAAAAGTATTGTTATTGCTAAACCTGTTTCTTCCACCATTATTAATGCCTTGTTGAGGCTTTTGTTGATCCTTCCAAGAGAAATTTGGATGATTTCTCCCTAAGGGATTATAGGTGTTTCCATAGGCTTCACCCATGTAATTCACCTCTGCCATTGCAGGGTTCTCAGGATCATAAGCTTCTTCTTCAGAAGATGCTTCTTTAGTACTGTTGGATGCATTTTGCAATCCATTCAGACTCTGAGAAATCATGTTGACCTGTTGAGTCAACATTTTGTTCTGAGCTAATATGGCATTCAGAGCATCAATTTCAAGAACTCCCTTCCTCTGAGGCCTCCCATTACTCACAGGATTCCTTTCAGAGGTGTACACGAACTGGTTATTTGCAACTATGTCAATGAGTTCCTGAGCTTCTGCAGGCATTTTCTTCAGGTGAATAGATCCACTTACAGAATGGTCCAATGACATCTTAGACAATTCAGACAGACCATCATAGAATATATCCAGGATGGTCCATTTTGAAAGCATGTCAGAAGGACACTTTTTGGTCAGTTGCTTGTATCTCTCCCAAGCTTCATAGAGGGATTCACCTTCTTTCTATCTGAAGGTTTGAACATCCACTCTAAGCTTACTCAGCTTTTGAGGAGGAAAGAACTTGGCTAAGAAAGCCATGACGAGCTTATCCCAAGAGTTCAGGCTATCTTTAGGTTGAGAGTCCAACCATACTCTAGCTCTGTCTCTTACAGCAAACGGGAAAAGCATAAGCCTGTAAACCTCGAGATCAACCCCATTGGTCTTAACAGTATCACAGATCTGCAAGAATTCAGTTAAGAACTGAAAATGATCTTCTGATGGAAGTCCATGAAACTTGCAATTCTGTTGCATCAGAAAAACTAATTGAGGCTTTAGCTCAAAATTGTTTGCTCCAATGGCAGGGATTGAGATGATTCTTTCATGGAAGTTGGAATTTGGTGCAGTAAAGTCACCAAGTATCTTCCTTGCACCTCCACCATTGTTATTGGTTTCGGCCATCTCTACTTCTTTTTCAAAAATTTCAGTAAAGTCCTCTTCAAAGTGTTGTGTTTTAGCTTGTCTCAGCTTCCTCTTCAGAGTCCTTTCAGGTTCCGGATCAGCTTCAACAAGAATGTTCTTATCCTTGCTCCTGCTCATGTGAAAAAGAAGAGAACAGAAAAGAAGAGGAATCCTCTATGTCACAGTATAGAGATTCCTTTATGTGAGTAGAAGAATAGAAGAGTAGAATGGAGAAGAGAGAAGATGAAGAATTCGAATTTCAAATTAAAATAAAAGGAAAATATTTTTGTTTTTATTAAATTAATTAATTAGAATTCGAAAATATAAAAAGAAATAAAATAAGATTGAAATTTAAAATAATTAGTTAATTAAAAAAAATTTTGAAAAAATGGTTAGTGATTCTCGAAAATTGGAGAGAGAAAAGTAGTTAGGTGGTTTTGAAAAAGATATGATTAAAATAGAAAACTTTTAAAATCAAACAAAAGTTCAAGTAGTTAATTGAAAAAGATTTGAAAATCAATTTTGAAAAGGTAAGAAGTTAGAAAAGATTTTGAAATTAAGTTTTGAAAAATATATGATTGAAAATTATTTTGAAAAAGATTTGAAAAGGAAATTAAAAAGATTTGATTTTTGAAATTAGAGTTGATTACTTGACTAACAAGAAACTAAAAAATATGATTTTTAAAATTTAAAGATTGAATATTTCTTAATAGGCAAGTAATAACTTGAAAATTTTTGAATTAAAACATTAAATGTTAGTGAGATTTTCAAAAATATGAAGTAAGAATAAGAAAAATATTTTGAAATCAAATTTTGAAAAGATATGATTGAAAGAGATTTGTTTGAAAAAGATATGATTGAAAAGATATGATTGAAAAGATTTGATTGAACTTTATTTTGAAAAAGATTTGAAAGATAAATTAAAAAGATTTGATTTTTAAAATTAAAATTGATGACTTGACTAACAAGCACCAGATGGAGAATCACCACAAGCAACCATGGGAAACTCAATCATGCCAACCATTACAAGCAACAAAGATGCAGAGTCAGCAAAACTAGAGTTGAAAGCATTACCACCCAGCTTGAAATATGCATATCTAGGTGCCAACAACACCCAACCAGTGATCATAAATTCAAGTCTGAGTAAAGAACAAGAAGAGGAGCTCATCCAAGTGCTAAGACAACACAAGGATGCCATGGACTGGACACTTGCAGATTTAAAAGGGATCAGTCCTTCAATGTGTATGCATAAGATCTTACTTGAAGAAGATGCCAAACCTTCAAGACAACAACAAAGGAGGCTGAACCCAACTATGAATGAAGTGGTTCAGAAAGAAGTGTTGAAATTGTGGCAAGCAGGGGTGATCTACCCCGTTGACGTTAGAGATTTCTACCAGTAAAGAAATTCATAGAAACGGTTGTGTTGTAGATATAGTTTCTAAACCGGCAAAAATCCCTTCGTACAAACGTGTTGGGTGTCACAAGTAACAAACCCCTTTAAAAATTGTTAACCGAGTATTCAAACCTCGGGTCATCTTCTCAAGGAACTGCGAGGAAGTATGTTCTTATTATTGGCTATAAAGGTTATAATCAGGGTTTAGAAGGTGAGAAGCAAGTAATCTGAATGATGAGTGAATTAAATGGCAATTAAGAATAAATAATAACTGTAAAGCGACTTTTAGCAAGGTAGAGAAATTAGAGGTCCAACTTAGTTATCTCTCTCAACAATAATGAAAGTTGAATCTAAACTCCACTTGGTCGACCTTTACCAGGGTAAGGGAAAGTCAAGGGACTAATTAAGTTGACCTTTGAATCCTAATTATTTCCTCAGAAAAGGTTAGGATTATTTAAGTTCAGTTCAATTAGCAAGATCACGATTATCAATTGTATTGAGTTTAATAACTGTTGAGTTACTAAATTCTTAACCAGAACCAAAAGGGGAAAAAGTAAAGTTGCTGGAATAATAGTAAAAATATCCTTAGATGGGAAACAATGGTAACTTAAGTCAAAGAGAACAATCATAAACTGAAAATACCTCAATTATCATTAATTCAAATAGAAATCTGTAACATGAAATAATTCATAAATAATAATAATCAATTCAAATGTTGGAATAAATAAAGAGAAGTAATATTAAAATAAAATTAAACCTGGATCCAAAGTTACTCTTAAAACAAGAAGAAATCCTAAATCCTAAAAGCGAGAGGGAGGAGATCTCCCTCTCAACTAAATCTAATTCATTGAAAGGTGAAAAATATGCGAGCTCTCTAAATAGATGCATTCCCTCACTTCATAACCTCTGGTCTATGCCTTCTGGACTTTGGTTTGGGCCAAAAAGGGCCTCAGAACTCGTTATGAGCGTTTTCTGCAATTTCTGGTGCGTGGCCTCTGTCACGCGTCCGCGTGGGTCACGCGGTCACGTCAATTGGAGCTTTTCCTTGCCACGTGGTCGCATCAGTCATGCGACCACGTCATGTGCGTTCTGCTTAAGGCGCGCAGTCGCGTCAGTCATGCGGCCGCGTCGCTGCTGATTCGTGCTTGGCACGCGATTGCGTCATCCATGCGATCGCGTGGATACCAGTTTCTTTAAAGCTCCGTTTTGCTTTCTCCTTCCATTTTAGTATGTTTCTTTTTTCATCCTTTAAGCCATTCTGCCTTAGAAAATCTGAAACTACTCAACACACTAATCACGGCATCGAATGGAAATAAAGGTAATTAAAATAATTAATTTTTAAAGCTTAGAAAACATGTTTTTCATTATATGACATAATAGGGAAGGGAAAGTAAAACCATGCAATTAATGTGAATAAGTAGGTGAAGAGTTGAATAAATCTCTTTAATTAAGCACAAAAGAACTCATGAAATATGGGTTTATCAACCTCCCCACACTTAAACACTAGCATGTCCTCATGCTAAATCGAAGGTAAATAATTAAGGTTAAAGTGATGGAATGTTATGAAATGCAACCTATGCTAAATGCATCTACCTAATGAGTCATGCAATTCTAATTCATCCACTCATATATAAAGCTTACATGTAGCTAAGTTAATTCACATTCTCAAGGAGTTGTGTATATATATAGCCAACCCTTAAATAATAAAGTACTTTAACAAATGAGATGGGAAAGAAAATATTGTACAAACTTGCAAAACAATTAGTAAATTTTAAGCACGGATATATGTTGATGAGTTATTGAACCCTCACTGGATTTTGTGTTTACTCTCTAGTCACTCAGTGTTTATTGGGTTTATTCACTCTATTTTTCTTTTTATTCTTAATTTCTACAGCTTTTTTTTTCATCTAACCAATCAACAATTATAGAATATAGTCATACCAAAAAGTCATGAGATCTTAATTAAGGTTGTAATGGGGCCAAGGTAAAGGTAAGGATTTATGTATATGGTCAAGTGAGCTAATAAGCGAATCCTTAATTAGACTAAGATCTCACCTAACATACATATTTAGTAAAATAAAATCTCTTTACCTATTTTCCCATATTTCCCACTTATTGTTACATGCTCATGTTTTACTTTTTATATTTATCCCATGTGCATTGTTTTTATTTTGCATTGGGGAATTTCTTTTTGTATCTCCTTTTATTTAAATGCTGAAAAAAATAACTTTTTTTTATGCACATGGTAATTGAATCACTTTGATTTTCTCATGAGCATGCTTCCCAAATTTTATTTTATTCCTTTTTATTTTTCTACCTTTTTGTTTCTATTACTCATGTTCCCAAAAGGTTTCCCACATTTTACTCTATTCATAATTTTCTATCTTAAGCTAACTAAGGATTCACTTGGGATTTTCCTTTGTTTTTCTGCTTAAGGCTAGTAATTTGGCTAAATAGAATAAAGGGGTTTTAAAAGGCTCAAGGGGGTTAACAATGGTGATGTAAAAGGCAGGCTAATTTGGGGTGAGTGAGCTAAAATCAAATGATGGCCTCAATCATTCTCTTGGTATGTATCTATTTTATATTCTATAATTGGACATATAGATTAAAGCAAAGTAAAGAACATCAGAATAAAAAGAAATGCGACACACAGAAATGAAATTATGATTTGAATGCAACCATATAATTTAAGCTCAAGACTCACAGGCTGTGTGTTCTCTAACTCAAGCATCATATATCATTCATATATTGTATGCAAGTTTAGTTAAAAATTCCCATTATTCTCTTGAAAAAAATTTATTTAGGGTAGCTTTTAAAGTTTTAATGTTCCTCCTTGATGAAATGTTGTCAACTAACATGTAATGCTATATATACAAGGTGTGGGTTATTTTGATTCTGTTAAAGTTTCTAGTTTACTTCCTTTCTATATTTTTCTATTTAAACTATACTATCTTATGCTAAAAAGGGTAAACTATACTAATTAATCCACTAATAAATCAGAATTGCCAACTAAACTAAATAACTAAAAAAAACTAAATGGCTGAAGTATGAACTAAAGATGCAAAATGCAGAAAATAGAGTAAAATACACAAGTAGCAATGTATAAGTACTCAGAAAATAACAATAAAAGAAAAAGAGAAAAATACAGAAAAATATCCAAAATAAAAGAAAAAGTATGTAGTAGTTCACCAAAATAAACGCTAGAGATGGCGACCTCCCCACACTTAAAATGAAACATCATCCTCGATGCTCAATCAAGCCTGGTGTGAAGGAGTGTCATCAAGGGTAGGGATGGTAGCTGGGGTCTCCGTGGCGGTGGTGGGCTGAGGGTCTGGCTGTTGTGGAGGTGGGACGGACTGGAGCGGGATCTCCGGATCTGCAGCCTCTATCGGTTGCATAACCTCCTGATGCGGGGCAGCCTGCTCTGTGGCTGCCTGCTGATGAGTCTCCGCCTGGGAATGAGGCTCCTCCTCGTGCTCATCCTCTGATGGCTCTGAAGGGGTGTCAAGCTCGGAGGGGATGTTGGCGCCCTGTCTGATCATCAGCTTCAGATGGGAATAGCGTCGCCTGCTGCGGCGCTCTAATCTCTCATACCGGTGCCTGTTACGGCGCTCTATCTGATCAAGCTGGCGGAATAGACGGTGCATGAGGCGATAGACCGGCTCAGAGGCGGGTGGAGGTGCAGTGGTGGCAGCAGGGGTAGCTGGGGCAGCTGTGGATGAAGAGGGTCCAGCAGACGGTGGGGCTGTCTCATCAGTAGCAGTGACAGGTGGTGGTCTGTAGCCCAAAGCAAGGAAGTTCCTGCTGTGCGGGATGATCTTCCTGCAGTCCGCTGCTGGTGGTCTCTCATCGGCATCCTCCCAAGGCACATCAGCCTGACGGCCTAGTCGTGTAACCAGGTAAGGAAAGGGGAGGGTGCCTCGGACGTGGGCCCTGGCCATATAATGCCGGATAAAACGAGGCAGATAAATGTCGTTACCCTCCAGCACACACCAAAGAAGGGTGATCATGGTAGCCGGGATCTCCGTCTCGTGAGTACTCGGCATCACAAAGTTACTCAAGATCTGATGCCAAAGCCGAGCCTCATCATTTAAGTACACTCTCTTGATCCCTCTAGGCATGGTGGTGTTCTGACCCATCTCCCAAGGAACAGCAGGGTCAAGAGCTATCCTTGCCTTCAGAGCATCCCAGTCAAACTGCATCTGGCCCATGTCCTCCTCAGCCTGTGCAAAACCATCTGGCTGATCGGACTTGGCGGGGAGCTGGAGAATGGTCCCTATGGCCTCCTCAGTGACCAGAATTAGCTTTCCTCTCAGGTTCACTGCATCTAGGGTAGTAAGGTAGTAGTTGCAATAGAATTCCCGGACCCAAGATGCATTCACCTCTGTCAGTTGTCTCTCCAAAAAGTACCAGCCCTTTTGCTTGATTTGCTCAGTAGTGTATTGCTGGAGGGCCTCTGGAATCTTCAAGGTACATTCCAGGTATAAATTTCTGGAGTTTGCAAAAGCCGAGTACTTCAGTTCACAGTACCAGTTTGCAAATTTTATAGGATCATTTGCAGGAAGCAGTTGGTTAGCTTTCTCCTGCTGTGTGAAATTCTTCTCCCGCCATGATGTATCGTGCATTAGAGAAATGATGGACTGGGAGGAATATCCTCTCTTGCGCTTGCCTTTACCTTTCCTTTGTGAAGCAGACATCCTGAAAAACAGAAAACCAGGAATTGGATAAAATCGGAAAGCAAATAGGCAATTAAATAAAGGAAATCCAAGCGGCAAAGGAGAAATAAAATAAGAAAAATGAGTAAGTGAAATATGATTGAATGAATGTTAAATGGAAAGAAAATAAGCAATATGCCATGGTTAGAAAGTTAGAGGAAAGTGAAAATAATCAGAAAAGAGATCAAAAGGGTTAGTATGGTTAGGATTGGAAAAAGAAATTAGTAAATTAAAATCAGTGAGTTAGGAAGGTAAGTGGCATAGAAAAATTCCATATAACAAGGATTCACAGGTAAGAATAGAAGTACTCATAATTTGAACAAGTAGTTTATGAACCAGGAAATCAAAAAGGATGAGAAAGTCTGCCATAGCATTCATGTAGTGGTTTGGGTAAAGCAGAGGGAAACAGATTTCAGAAATGCGAAACCAAAACATGAATGAAAACAAATTTTAAAAAAATTGGGCAGCATTCCGGCTAAAATTGGATTGTCCCGGAAAATAAACAGCAATTTAATCAGTTCATATGAATTAAAAAATCAAGCTGCATGTACATAGATATAAAATAAACATAAAAACTCAATGTAAACAGCAGCAATATACAAGAAAGCAGCATATGAAACATGATTATAGCAGCAACATATTTGCACATAGGATAAAACAGAAGTAAAAACAGTGCAAGTAAACAGACCTAGATCCACTAACCACAGCCTAAGCTACCTAACAGCCTAGAAATCCACTACAACATGAAATTCTAACTATCCTAATTATGAACATAAATGAAATAAAAAATACAAAAAATTTACGAACAGATAAAAAATGGTTGCGTGTTGCAGAACCTGGTAAGCGGAAGGGGTGGAACAGGGAAGAAGGTGGCGGCGGCGGCGTCCGGCGCGGTGGTGGTGCACGGCGACGCGGTGGTGGCGGCGGAGGGGGCAGTGGCGGCGAGGATTTGGGTTGGTGATAGAGGAAGGGAGGGGGGCTTGCGGGTGGGTGGTGGAGGGGTGGGAGGCTGGGTTGCCGGCGGTGGGGGGCGGTGGTCGCGGAGACAGTGGCGGAGAGGGGAGGGGAGAGGAGGAAGGGAGAAGAAGGGAGGGGCGGGGGTTAGGGCGGCGGCGTACGGGGTGGCGGCGGCATTGGGGTGGTGGTGTGGCGGCTGGCCGGCGGTGGCTGGGAAGAAGAAGAAGAGAGAAGGAGAAGAGGGTTAGGGGTGAAAGGGGAGGGATGCGCGACTGATAGGGTTCGCGGGCTGGGGAGGTTATATTTTCGAATCCACGCAGCCGAGTGGGGCACGCGGTCGCGTGGTTGGGACGAGAATGGGAGTGACGCGATCGCATGAGAGGCGGGGAAAGAAGGGTGACGCGATCGCATGGGTCACGCGATCGCGTCGCTGGAATTTGTGCTAAACGCACGACTCCAGCGCCGTTTCAGCGCAACTCTCTGTCTCCTTTTGGGGCGATGTGCAATCCATGCGACGCGATCGCGTCGCTCACGCGGTCGCGTGTGGTTGGTATTGGGTAGTGACGTGATCGCATGGGTCATGCGATCGCGTGAGCCAATTTGTGCGAAACGCACAAGGGCCACACGATTCCAGCCCAACTTTCTGTTCGTTGGATCCTTACGCCGATATATATATCACGCGGCCGCGTGGGTCACGCGGTCGCATGGGTGGTGTTTTTCGCGATATGACGCGATCGTATGGGGCATGCGGTCGCGTCGTGCGACCACTTTTTTTTTTATGCATGAAAAGTGCAGAATGCAATGACTATCATGGATGCTTATGCATGATTCCAGGTTTAATAAATAAAAATGAAAAAGGAAAAATGAAAGCAATTAACAAGAAATAATATGAAAAAAAAAAGAAGCGACCATACCATGGTGGGTTGTCTCCCACCTAGCACTTTTAGTTAATGTCCTTAAGTTGGACATTGGAAGAGTATCCTGTTATGGTGGCTTGTGTTTAAATTCGTCCAAAAATCTCCACCAGTGCTTGGAATGCCAATAGCCTCCGGGGTCCCAAACTAGGCATGTAAAGCTTCTGCGCAGCTTTAAACAGATATTCAGCCTCCCGGGATGACGAATGTCAGAACATAATCCATGATCCCAAGCTGTGTTTTTAAATCCGCCTCCGTTTTGATTTGTAAGTTTCCATTCGGGTGGGTTAAAGAGTAGAGTCTCACCGTGGTGACCAAACGTTCTCTGTGATCCATGCAATTGAGCACGATACCAATCCGTGTACTTCGAGATGAAGCGTGGAACCTTATTGAACCTGGTGCACCAGCTCTGAATACGAGCCATTTCCCTCTTACTCTTAAAGCCGCAGAGAGCTCTAAGCTGGCCATCTGTTTCAAGCAAACCATATTCAAGTGAATAAGTAAAATTATAAGTTAAGGATTGTACCCACTTGAAGCTTGTATTGGGTGGTAATGGCCTTGGGATAGGTGTTTTTGGTGGTTCTGCAAGTTCCGTTTCCTTGTGTTCTTCTGTGAATTCTTCCACTTCCTTGCAAAGATCTTCAATTGTATCTGTATCCTGGTCAAAGTCTTCTATGTCTTCCTCATCACTCGAGTCATAGATTGGAGGTTGAGAGAAATCTACCTCCGCATCATCTTCATATTCACTTGGGGAATATTCTTTGATCTCAGAGAATTCACTTGCGGATGCAAGATCATCACTAGGAGAACTAGACTTGTGACTATCATCATCAAAGAAATTTGCCTCTTGGATTATTCTGTCTGACTCTTCATAAACGACTTGCCTTGGAGATTGTATGGTATCCTCCTTAGCGTCAACTGTGGCATCTTGGACGGAGTTTTCCTCAATTCTGGATTCCCAAGGAAGTTCAGCATCGCCTAGATCTTCAACCAATTCAACCAACTCTTCTTCTTGAACAATGACAGCTTCTTCCACTTGTTCTAGTATGAATTCATTCTCTGTCTTGCCCGCTGGAGTCTCTAGTATTTCTTTCATGCTACGCTCTTCATCGGGCTGTCCACATGGAGCTGTGGTTGATCCTTGTATATTTAAGCGCCTAGTAGCCCATTGAATTAGTGCTTGCTCCAGCTGTTGAACGGTTGTTTGAAATTTAATCATTGTTTCTTTTAGGCGATCCTTTGCTTCGCGGTTTTCCAGACTTGGACATGATACAAAGGAAAGTGGTGACGATCGGGAACGATTGGATTGGTATTGGGGTAAGGAAGGATCATATGATGGCGAATGGTGAAGAGAAGCTTGTGAGTGTGGTGGTTCGAGGTTATGTTGAAAGGATGGTTCATATGCACGGGGTGGGGCTTGTTGGTAGTTACAAGGTTGTCCACCATGTCTTTCAGCTGCGTATGCACGGTAGAATGGTCTCTGCCCAGGATATCTCAGAGGGTGTTGCTGCCTAAAGGGTTGATTAGATCCTCTTGGTTCCATCCATCCTTGATTGGTCTGACCTTGATGCACATTCCTGCTGTAACTTTTATTTCCTTTAACAATATTAGAACCAAACTCAAAGCGAGAGGGGTGAGAGTTCACAGTAGCAAACAAAGATAAAGAGGAAAAACGAAAATGAATAAACAGGCAAAAGGAAAATATTTACAATAACCAATAATAAGGCACACGTTAGCGGTTCCCCGGCAACGGCGCCATTTTGACGTTAGAGATTTCTACCAGTAAAAAAATTCATAGAAACGGTTGCGTTGTAGATATAGTTTCTAAATCGGAAAAAATCCCTTCGTACAAACGTGTTGGGTGTCACAAGTAACAAACCCCTTTAAAAATTGTTAACCAAGTATTCAAACCTCGGGTCGTCTTCTCAAGGAACTGCGAGGAAGTATGTTCTTATTATTGGCTATAAAGGTTATAATCGGGGTTTAGAAGGTGAGAAGCAAGTAATCTGAATGACGAGTGAATTAAATGGCAATTAAGAATAAATAATAACTGTAAAGTGACTTTTAGCAAGGTAGAGAAATTAGAGGTCCAACTTAGTTATCTCTCTCAACAATAATGAAAGTTGAATCTAAACTCCACTTGGTCGACCTTTACCAGGGTAAGGGAAAGTCAAGGGACTAATTAAGTTGACCTTTGAATCCTAATTATTTCCTCAGAAAAGGTTGGGATTATTTAAGTTCAGCTCAATTAGCAAGATCACGATTATCAATTGTATTGAGTTTAATAACTGTTGAGTTACTAAATTCTTAACCAGAACCAAAAGGGGAAAAAGTAAAGTTGCTGGAATAATAGTAAAAATATCCTTAGATGGGAAACAATGGTAACTTAAGTCAAAGAGAACAATCATAAACTGAAAATACCTCAATTATCATTAATTCAAATAGAAATCTGTAACATGGAATAATTCATAAATAATAATAATCAATTCAAATGTTGGAATAAATAAAGAGAAGTAATATTAAAATAAAATTAAACCTGGATCCAGAGTTACTCTTAAAACAAGAAGAAATCCTAAATCCTAAAAGCGAGAGGGAGGAGATCTCCCTTTCAACTAAATCTAATTCATTGAAAGGTGAAAAATATGCTAGCTCTCTGAATGGATGCATTCCCTCACTTCATAACCTCTGGTCTATGCCTTTTGGACTTGGGTTTGGGCCAAAAAGGGCCTCAGAACTCATTATGAGCGTTTTCTGCAATTTCTGGTGTGTGGCCTCTGTCACGCGTCCGCGTGGGTCACGCGGTCGCGTCAATTGGAGCTTTTCCTTGCCACGTGGTCGCGTCAGTCATGCGACCGCGTCATGTGCGTTCTGCTCAAGGCGCGCGGTCGCGTTAGTCATTCGGCCGCGTCGCTGCTGATTCATGCTTGGCACGCGATTGCGTCATCCATGCGATCGCGTGGATACCAGTTTCTTTAAAGCTCCGTTTTGCTTTCTCCTTCCATTTTAGTATGTTTCCTTTTTCATCCTTTAAGCCATTCTGCCTTAGAAAATCTGAAACTACTCAACACACTAATCACAGCATCGAATGGAAATAAAGGTAATTAAAATAATTAATTTTTAAAGCTTAGAAAACATGTTTTTCATTATATGACATAATAGGGAAGGGAAAGTAAAACCATGCAATTAATGTGAATAAGTAGGTGAAGAGTTGAATAAATGACTTTAATTAAGCACAAAAGAACTCATGAAATATGGGTTTATCACCCATCTCAGACAGCCCTTGGGTAAGCCCGGTGCAAGTAGTCCCTAAGAAAGGAGGGATCACTGTTGTGGCAAATGAGAAGAATGAATTGATACCCACAAGGACAGTGACCAGATGGCGTATGTGCATTGACTACCGAAAACTCAATGAAGCCACCCGGAAGGACCACTTTCCCTAATCTTTCATGGACCAGATGCTTGAAAGATTGGCAGGACATGAGTACTATTGCTTCCTAGATGGGTATTTGGGCTACAATCAAATTGTTGTAGACCCCAAGGATCCGAAAAAAACTTCATTTACTTGTCCATATGGTGTCTTTGCTTATAGGAGAATGCCTTTTGGATTGTGCAATGCACCTGCATCATTCCAAAGGTGCATGCTCTCCATTTTTTCAGACATGATTGAGAAGTTCATAGAAGTATTCATGGATGACTTCTCTGTATTTGGGAACTCATATTCTGATTGCCTATACCATCTTGCTCTTGTGCTAAAAAGGTGTCAAGAAACCAACCTAGTTTTAAACTGTGAGAAATGCCATTTTATGGTGACTGAAGGGGTGGTTCTTTATCACAAGATTTCAAAAGATGGCATAGAAGTAGACAAGGCAAAAATGGAAGTGATTGCAAAATTACCTCCACCTTGCAATGTCAAAGCAATCAGAAGTTTTTTGGGACACGCTGGGTTCTATCGGAGGTTTATCAAAGATTTTTCAAAGATTGCAAAACCCCTTAGCAACCTACTTGTCTCAAATACTCCCTTTGTTTTTGATAGAGAGTGCATGGTAGCCTTTGATGAACTTAAGAAGAAACTTTGCTCCGCACCTATTATAGCACCACCAAGCTGGGATCTTCCCTTTGAACTCATATGTGATGCATCTGATTTTGCTGTTAGTACTGTTCTAGGACAGAGAAAAGACAAGCTAGTACATGTTATTTACTATGATAGCAAGGTTCTCAATGAGAATCAAAGGAACTACACCACCACAGAGAAAGAACTTTTAGCCATAGTTTTTGCTTTTGACAAGTTTAGATCGTATCTTATTGGCTCAAAAGTAATTGTGTTCACTGATCATGCAGCACTCAAATACTTGCTTACCAAATAAGAATCTAAGCCCAGAGTAATAAGGTGGATCTTGTTGCTCCAAGAATTTGATATTGAGATTAAAGATAGGAGCGGAGCAGAGAACAAGGTAGCTGACCACCTCTCAAGGATCCCACAAGAAGAAGAGATGCAGCAAGTAGCAATCAATGAAAGCTTTCCTGGTGAATAATTGATGATGATTCGACTAGCCCCTTGGTTTGCAGACATAGCCAACTTCAAGGCTATTGGGGAACTACCAACCAACATCAATAGGCACATGAGGAGGAAGCTAATTAAAGATGCCAAACACTACATCTGGGACGATCCTTATTTGTTCAAGAAGTGTGTTGATGGAATCCTAAGAAGGTGTATACCCCATGAGGAAGGGCAGGAAGTATTATAGTAGTGCCATGGATCTGCATATGGAGGTCACTTCAGTGGAGAAAGGACAGTAGCAAAAGTGCTTCAATCCAGATTTTACTGGCCAACAATGTTTAAGGAAGCCAAGGAAATGGTGTCAAGATGTGATGAATGCCAAAGAGCTGGTAATCAAACCAAGAGAAATGAGATGCCACAGCAATTCATACTAGAGTTGGAGCTATTTGATGTATGGGGGATTGATTTCATGGGACCCTTCCCAACCTCCTACTCAAATAGCTACATATTGGTGGCTGTTGATTATGTTTCAAGGTGGGTAGAAGCCATAGCCACTACAACAAATGACAACAAGGTTGTGATAAGCTTCTTGAGAAGGAACATTTTCAGTAGATTTGGAGTTCCCAGAGCTCTCATTAGTGATAGAGGAACACACTTCTGCAACAAACAACTCGAGACACTCCTTCTCAGATATGGAGTAAAGTGCAAAGTGGCAACTCCGTACCACTCACAGACCAACGGGCAAGCTGAAATCTCCAACAGAGAGCTGAAATGAATCCTTGAAAAAATTGTTGGAAGCTCAAGAAAGGATTGGTCTAAGAAGCTGGATGATGCACTATGGGCCTACAGGATAGCCTATAAGACTCCCATTGGGATGTCTCCATACCAACTGGTGTATGGCAAGGCTTGTCACTTGCCAGTTGAACTTGAACATAGAGCATATTGGGCTCTAAAAATGTTAAACTATGATGAGCAAGCTGCTGGAGAAAAGAGATTAATGCAACTCAATAAGCTGGAGGAGTTTAGGAATCAAGCATATGAGAATGCAAAAATCTACAAAGAGAACACAAAAAGGTGGCATGACCAAAAGATAGTAAGAAGGGAGTTCACTGAAGGAAAGAAGGTGTTACTCTATAACTCAAGACTCAAGTTCTTCCCTTGAAAACTGAAGTCTATATGGTCAGGACCTTTCACCATACTCAAGGTGTTTCCCTATGGTCATGTGGAGCTCATGGAGGACAAGACTCAGAGAACTTTTACTGTCAATGGCCATAGACTCAAACACTACTTGGGAGGCTCCTTAGAGGAGCAGGGAGTGAGCTACAAGCTCAGCTAAAGATGAAGGAATGTCAAGCTAATGACAATAAAGAAGCGCTAGTTGGGAGGCACCCCAACACTTTATCCTTTTTGATTTAGCTAGATTTTCTTTACATTTTCTTCCGGAATTGCAACTTGATGAAGGCATAGATCATGATGAGTGAATGGGCTGAGGACTAACTAAATTGCTAAGTTTGGTGTGGCCTCTCACCAACTTAATCTAGGCGTACAAACAATTTATATCTTGATTTGAAGAGTAAGCCCAAGGATTAAGTTTGGTGTGGCCACCACCAAGAATCATCTAGTAGCCCAAGTCACCCAGTTTGAAAGCACTTAATGCTTTGGGTAAGAACATGAATGTGGTTTAATGAGTTCAGAGGAATTAGAATCAAAAGAAACTGAAAAGATTAATGTTATTCCACTCTTATGAACATATTAAATACACAATGAGAAGGAACGTGAAGGAGTTCTTTTGTCATTACTAATGGGTTTAGTTTCATTTTAGGAGAGAAGATGGGGCCCACATGGTAAGCAACTCACAAAGCAAGGAAGTCAAAGTGTAATTACACTTTGGAACTCAACACACGCAGAAGTCACAGTGAGAAAAGAGATGGCGCCTCTTCCCACGCTAGGCGCCACTCCCCAAATGGGAAAACATTTAACCCTTTTTATTTCCCACCCTTCCCACCACAACATTCACCCACTATAAAAGCCTCACTTTACCATCTCCTATTCCACTTCAACAACCCCAATCACACACGAAGAGCATACAGCCCTCACCTTCCTTTCTCTGTTCATCTTTTACCATCTCTTTCCATACTTTCTTTCTTTCTTTCTTTTTCTTGATTGGGACAATCAAGTCCTAAGTTTGGTGTTGGAGCAAAACTTTGTTTTGCTTGCTCTTTCTTGCAACCCCTATTTCACTTTCAAACACACTCTCTCAACCTCATGGCACCACCAAAAAGCTCAGCCTCAAAGAAAAGAAAAATCAGGGAACCAACCTCTGGATCCTCAAGTTCCTTCAATGACTACAAGTTCCTCTCCGCATTCAACCAAAATCAATTCTATGGTTGGGTGAGTGAGAGGGAGATCATTCCAGAAGTTGGGTTCCAAATAGGGAGGAACGAGCATATTAAAATCAACATTTAGATCAATAATAGAGGTTGGTCACTTCTATGCAACCCACCAAGGAAAGTGGTAGAGAGATTGGTGAGGGAATTTTATGCCAACGCAGTACCTCAACCAGGGCAACACTATGGCTACATTAGCTATGTAAGGGGGAAGTCCATTGACTACAGTCCCTCTAGCATAGAAAGAATGCTAATGGTGAAGAGGACAAGCTCCACTCGGAGCTATGAAGAAAGAATGAAGCAGCAAGACCTTGGGTTTGATGAGATCCTGAATGAGATTTGTGTGATTCATGTGCATTGGATCAATGACAAGGATGTGATACCCAATCAATTGAGGAGAAAAGATTTGAGCCCCCAAGTTAGAGGGTGGCTAGAATTTGTGAGGAGGTCCCTAATCCCCACATCCAACACTTCAGAGGTGACCAAAGAGAGAGCTGTACTCATCTACAGCATCATAAAAGGAGAGAACATCAACGTGGGGGAGATGATTGCCAACAACATCAACAAAGTGCTGAAAAGCACCAGTGACAACACAGGGTTGTTATTCCCCAGTATTATACAGAGGCTATGTGATGAGGCTGTGGTTGAAAAGATCATTGATGAAGTGCTTGTGAAGCAAGACAAGTTTATAACTGCTAAAAAGATGGCCAAGGTGGTGGCTGTTCACCCACTCAACAGGGCAAGAGAACGAAGAGCTCATGCCCATGAACTACAACAAAAATAAGAAGAAAAGGAGGCAGAAGAGCAACCTCAATTCTTGGCACTTCAACCACCACCACAATACCAATATCAGTAATTTCGAGAGGGACTTAACTTGGAGCAACTGCAAGGAGATGTACACCAAATGAAGGGAGATCTACACCACTTGAGGGAAGATATCAATCAACTCAAAGAAACTGAACAACAACAATGGAGCCAAGTCAACCAAAACATTCAACAACTCCAAGGGAATTGGGAGCATATGAGGAAGGAGCAGCAAGAACAATTTGATTGGGGAGAGGTGCGAAGTGCACTGGACAAAATAGTAGAACCATATCCAAGAGGCAGTATGACATCAACACACAAGCGAAGCTAAATCACTTGTGTAACGCCGTAGCCTCTCTAAACCCAAGATACCCAACCTTCATGCAAGGAATGGAAGAGCTAAGTGCTAAACAAGAGGAAATCCTAGCCAAACATAAGGAGGATGAAAGGAATTATATGAGGAGGGCAGGATTTTGGAAACCCAAGGATGCCAAAGCACAAGAAGGTTCCTCCAAGCCAGATGAAGGTGGCTCTTCCCCCTCCATGAAGAAGGACAAAGGGAAGGGGCCAATGAACTAAAGATGAAGCTACTCAAGGTTGTTGAGTCCCATGGTTGACACTTTCCAACTTCTGAAATCTTGTTTAAGTTTTTGCTTTATTTACTTTTTGAATAAATAGTCATGCTAGGATAGTTTATGCTTTATGCTTAGTTTTAATTCCTGTTTGAAATCTTTATGAGTTTTTTTTTTCAAGAAAGAAAATGCCATGTATTTCAAGTCTTCATTTCAACATAAATAAAAGTAGAGTTTGTCCCCATAAGAGTCACTGTGAGTTGTTCAAAAACAATGAGAGAGACCAAGGACAAGAGAGATCATCAAACAAACTAAGAAATAAGAAACTAAGTGTAGAACCTTGGATGAACTAAAAAGAAAATGAGTCATGGAGAGCTACTAGTCCTAGAAGGTATATGATGAGTATTTTGGAGGAAAAATAAATTTCTCCCAAAACACACAAATCTAACCGGCAAGTGTACCGGGTCGCATCAAGTAATAAAAACTCACCGGAGTGAGGTCGATCCCACAGGGATTGAAGGATTGAACAATTTTAGTTTAGTGGTTGATTTAGTCAAGCGAATCGAGTGTTGGTTGGGTGATTTGTGATTTGCAGAATGTAAATTGCATGAAAGTAAAGAGTGCAGGAAATTAAATTGCTGAATCTTAAGGAACAAGAAATTAAATGGCAGAAACTTAGAGTGCAAGAAATGTAAATTGCGGAATCTTAAAGTGCAAGGAATGTAAATTGCTTGAAATGTAAAGGGGATTGGGACGTAGATTTTCAGAAATTAAACAAGGAAAAGTTAAACTGCATCAAACAGAAGAGTAAAAGGGAATTGGGAGTGGATCGGATCTTATAGCAGAAAAGTAAATGAACATGGAAAACAAGAAACAGAATGTAAATTGGAGATTTGGATCTCAGGACCCAGAGACTAGAAAACCAAGTCTAGATCTCAATGCCTTCTAAGATCCAATAAGAACAATTGCAAGGGAATTGTAAATTGCCAAGAGAATAGATGAAGAGCAATTAACCGGAAATGAAATTCAATTAACAGTAAAGAAACAGAGAGATCCAAGATTGAGATTGAAACAGAATTTCTTCAATTCTCCAATCCAAGATCCAAGACAAGTGTAATTGAAATTGAAAGCAATAAAACTAAGAGGAAGAGAAGTGAATTCTCCTTCCCCAAGACAAAGAAATTAAAGTTCACTCAATAACAAAAGCTCTCCGAAAACTATTATGAAAATTCCAAAAGGAAAGCTCTCCGAAGAACTTGAATTCTATCCTATTTATACACTTTCTTCAAATGATCTTCAAGCCTTGAGTTGGGCCTTTGCTCTTGGTGGAATTGGGTTGAAAGAGGCCTTGGTTGATTGCTCTTGAAGTTTGGAGAAGAACCAAAGTGAACCAATTGAACCGGTTTTGAGGTTAGCAAAAGTTAGACCAAAAGTTTGAGCCAAAGTTAGGGGTCTAACTTTGGATCCAACTTTTCATATCAGCTAGCACAATTTGCTGATATCAACGTTGGTGCCAACGTTAGGGGTCTAACTTTGACCCTAACGTTGGCCTTGCCTAATGTGCTTGTGGCGCCAACGTTAGCCTCCAAGTTAGGGGGCTAACGTTGGCGCAAACTTTTGCTCCTCTCCCTTGTAATTCATGTGCCAACGTTAGCCTCCAAGTTAGGGAGCTAACATTGGCGCAAACTTTTGCTCCTCTCCCTTGTAATTCATGTGCCAACGTTAGCCTCCAAGTTAGGGGGCTAACGTTGGCGCAAACTTTTGGTGCCCAGGGGAGGAATTCATGTGCCAACGTTAGCCTCAAAGTTAGGGGGCTAACGTTGGCGCAAACTTTTGGTGCCCAGGGGAGAAATTCATGTGCCAACGTTAGCCTCAAAGTTATGGGGCTAACGTTGGCGCAAACTTTTGAAGCCCAGGGGAGAATTTTCAAGTTCCAACGTTAGCCTCCAAGTTAGGGGGCTAACGTTGGGGCTAACTTTTCAACCAAAAGTTTGTGCAAAAGTTTGATGCTAACTTTAGGTCCAGCTTTTTGCTTCCTGGTTCAATTTCACTTATTCCATTGTCCTCTCTTCACTCCTAGCCATTCCTTCTTGCTTCAACCTTTCTCCAAGCTTTCTTCACCTATCATTAATCAACCAAACTCATCAAAGCTATGCTCAAAATCATGAGATATTCATTCTTTCACAATATGCAACAAATATAGCATAAAACCTCATGAAATGGCATGAATTCATACATGGTTGATTCAATCAAGGTAAACATGAAAATCTACTCAATTAGCTTGCTTGTAGCTCAAGAAAGTGCATAATTCTAATGAAAACAAGAGAAAAAGACTAGCTAAAATAGGCTAGGATGACTTGTCATCAGTATAACCAGGGAAGGCCAAAGGGTATTCCTTGAATATCCATAGAACCAAGAAGTAGTAAGCAATAAAGACCCAAGGCTCTGAGCATCAACTACTGCGATAGAAAAAGATACATTAAAAAGCTCAAAAAGAATTAAAGATCTTAGTAGATGCTTGTGGTGAAGATGTGTCAAGAAGAGACTTGGGCAAGTAAATTCTTAGGGGTGTCTCAACACCTAATACCCTAAAACCAACTGGTTTGGGAGTGCTAATTGAAAGCTTAATTAAAGGGTTGTCTTGAGAGAAAACACTTAGAGTCGTGGTCAAGAAAGCAAAATAACCCTTACTACTTCAAGGTGACAATCAATAGAAAGGACCCCTAAGGCCTATACCTGAAAGAACCCTCAAGGATCCAAGAGCTTCCCATGACATTAAAACATTCATACATGTGTTGAACACTTAGTCTTACTCTTAGTTGTAGTGCAATCACTCAAAGCCAAGGCCTCAAGTTATAAAGGTTTACTCACATTGATTTGCTTGAGACAAGCAAAACTTAAGTTTGGTGTTGTGATGACTTGCATCATCTACCCTTCTTTCTTGCATAAAGAAGATCATAAAAGAGCATAAATCTCATTTGATCAGTACAATTCATGCATTATTTGATGAATATTATAGTACACTACTTTGAGACGAGTTGTGCTAAATTTCAGGTGAGAAAAGCATCAAAAATTGGGTAGAAGACAAACAGGAGCTGGGCGTGGCACGCCAGTACTAAAGTCCAGAGAAGAAGTCCAAGCATGCATGTGGGCGTGGCACGCCAAAGACTGGGTGTGGCACGCTAATACAAAATTCTAGAGAGCTACAATGTAGGACACAAAAGGGGCGTGGCACGCCAAGCTGGGCGTGGCATGCCTGGCCCATCAATTACTATAGGCGTGCCACTTGAGCAAAGGGGCGTGGCACGCCAACTCACCATTCCAAGAAGGACCTTCACTATGGCGTGCCACTTGGTGTCAAAGGCGTGGCACGCCAGCCCCAAGAAGCCACTTGGGCATGCCACTTGAGAACCCAGGCGTGGCACGCCAAGCTTGAAGAGTTCGCAAATCCATGAGCGTGCCACTTGAGCAGCATGGCGTGGCACGCTGGTACAACAATCCAGAGAAGGGGCTGAAGGCAATTGAAGACTGGGCGTGCCACTTGAGCAACCAGGCGTGGCACACCAATGCACAAAGGACCAAAAGCAAGGACTGAGCGTGCCACTTGGTATCGAAGGCGTGGCATGCCAACTACTGGAACCAAGACAAGATCATGGGCGTGGCACGCCAGCCTTTAGGCGTGGCACGCTGGTATAAGTTTCCAGAGAAGATGAAGGAGGCCAATTACATGGGGCGTACCACTTGATATCGAAGGCGTGGCACGCCATTCAGCATTCTTCATTTAGGCGTTCCACTTGAGCAACCAGGCATGGCACGCCAGTGTCATTCAGAGAGAAGTATCGGGGCGTGCCACTTAAGTTCGTGGCGTGGCACGCCAATGCCACGCTAGTTCAACTTTCCAGGGAAGCCTAGCCAAGCATAAAGCAAGGGCGTGGCATGCCAGACCTTGGGCGTGGCACACCATTACAAGTTTCCAGAGGCAAAGAGAAGTGAGAAAGGCAAGGGGCGTGCCACTTGAGTTTGAAGGCGTGGCACGCCAATACAAGAAATCCACTATGGCGTGCCACTTGAGTTCGAAGGTGTGGCACGCTAAGGTTGTTAGAGGGATGAGCGTGCCACTTGAAGGATTGGGCGTGGCACGCCAAGCTGGAAATGAAGGGCACGTGACACGCCAGAAAAGCGCCAGCCACATGCCAGCTGAGAAGTCATGCTTATTGAGTGTTTTCTTTTCCCTCCAAAATGTAATTTTCCTTTTTCACTTTTGTAATTCTTTTATTTTACTAGGAGTAGTATAAATACCCCCAAGGAGTACTGAATAAAGGGGTTAAGCAGTCAGTTTTAGATCCACTTTTACACTTCACTTTTGAGTACTTTTTGAGCTATGAGTAGCTAACTTCCTTCTCATTGAGACAGGGAGCTCTATTGTACTTGATGGATTGATGATAGTGAAATCCTTCTTCTCTTCATCTTCTCTTTGATTTGCTAGAAGGAATTTCGTTCTTAATGCTTAGTGTTCAATTATCTTGGGAAAGAGATTGAATGCAATTGGGTTTCATGGGAACCTTGGGAAAGGAAACATGAAACCATGCTTGAAATCCCTTCTCACACTAGAGTAGAATCTGGGTTTTGGTGTTTGGATACGTGACATATAATCCTCCCTCTACTTGGACCTATAATGGTGTGTGGTATAATCAGGGACCAAGCATATCTCTCTTCATGAGCAATTAGACCAAGGAATTGGCTATTGATCAAGATCTGAGAGATTGAGTCACCAAGGGATCGGGGCTTAATCAATCATGATTGCCAAGAGGTCAATGAGTTGCATGATTGAAGAGGATATAAGCTAGATTTGATCCAAAGAGACAACATCTTCCAATCTCAATGAATTTCCCCATTCTTATCTATCCATTTCTTTACAGCTTATTTTTACATTCAGCAATTCCCCATTCCCATTTACATTCAAGTCATTTATGATTCTGCCCTTTACTTTCTGCCATTTATATTTCTGTACTTTATTGCCTTTCTTTATATTCTAGTCATTTACATTTATGTCATTTACAATTCTGCACTCTACAATCTTATTGATCCGCTTGACTAATTCATCAATTGATTAAAACTGCTCGACTTTGCCAATCTCTGTGGATACAATCCCACTCCACTGTGGGTTATTACTTGACGATAATTTTGGTGCGCTTGCCAAAAGGACTAATTCACCAATTTTGAATGGGGTGTGAATTCCAGTCATCAAGTTTTATGGCGCTGTTGCCGGGGATTGGCTTAAATTTGATAGTGATTAAACCAATTGGAGAGCTAGATTAAGCAATTTAAATTCCTTGTTATTTTATTTTGTTTAGCACTTTTTTTTATTTTCTTTTATTTTGAGTTCTATTTCTTTCTTCTTTGACTATTTTTATCATCCATATTTCCACTCTTCTAACTGTTTAATTAATTGCACCACTGACACTAACATCCACTCTAACAAGAATAACTTCTTTATTCAATTTTTTTCTCTTGTTTTTGCCTTGTTGGTTGTATGACAGGTAGAAGAAGCGGGGCTTCAACTTCCTTTGATTCTGAACCTGAGAGGACCTTCCTTAGATTAAGGAGGGAAGCAAGAGGGAAAAGAGTCGTTGGTGCTGAGGAAGAGGAAGAGTATTTTGAAACAAGCATGGAGGAGAACATGGAGAACCACCATGAAGAAGAAGCTCACAATGCTATAGAAGGCCCAGTAAATCTTGATGGGCAAGAAAGGAGAGTCTTAGGTTCCTACATCAACTCAAACCCAGGAAATTGTGGCAGCAGCATCCTAAAGCCAACAATTCATGCCAATAATTTTGAGCTGAAACCTCAGCTCATCACACTTGTTCAGAACAATTGCTCATATGGAGGAAGTGCCCAAGAAGACCCTAATCAACATCTCAGCACATTCTTGAGGATATGTGATACTGTAAAGTGGTTGGAATCATTCCCCAAGGATAGCCTAACTACATGGGAGGAGGTCGTGAACAGATTCCTTGCAAGATTTTACCCCCACAAAGAATCAATAGGCTGAGAGATGAGGTGCAAACTTTCAGACAACAAGATGGAGAAACACTCTATGAGGCCTAGGAGAGATTCAAAGATCTGACAAGAAGATGCCCACCAGAAATGTTCAATGAATGGGTACAACTACACATCTTTTATGAGGGACTATCCTATGAAGAAAAGAAGGCTGTGGATCATTCTTCAAGAGGCTCACTCAACAAGAAGAAAACCATTGAAGAGGCCATAGATGTCATTGAGACTGTAGCTGAAAATGAGTATTTCTATGCTTCAAAGATGACTCAGAAGAAGGGAGTGCTAGAGCTCAACTCTGTAGATATTTTGTTAGCTCAGAACAAAGCAATCACAGCTCAGATAGCAGCTCTAACTAAAAGGATGGAGGCCAACCAAGCCTCAGTCATTCAAGACCAAACTCCTCAACAAGAAGGGAATGCACCAAAATCTGAAGGTGACTGGGAACAAGCCAATTATGTGAACAATTCATCCAGACCACCATATGACCCACACTCTAAGACATACAACCCAGGTTGGAAGAACCACCCAAACTTTGGGTGGAGAAATCAACAAAACCACAACCAGGACCACAACAAGCCTCATTCATCAAATCAGCATTTCAGCCACAACCCCAACCATCAAACAGGGAACCATAGACCCTACCATAACTCACAAAACACATCATACCATAGTAACCAACCCACACACAACAACCTCAATCAAGATACACCATCCTCAACTATGCAACCATGTGAAATCAAGAGCAACTTTGAGAGGATGGAAGCTACAATAGCACAACTATCCTCATAAATTACTGGAGCAGTCTCCACCCTCATGGACAGACAAGCACAAACTGACAGAAGGATAGATGCTAATTGGTGCACGAAATTGTGATCTCAATGGCACCAACAACTTGGTACGCACAATTGTAATATCACTCTTCTTCACAACTTCGCATAACTAACCAGCAAGTGTACTGGGTCGTCCAAGTAATAAACCTTACGTGAGTAAGGGTCGATCCCACGGAGATTGTCGGCTTGAAGCAAGCTATGGCACCTTGTAAATCTCAGTCAGGCAGATTCAAATGGTTATAGAGTTTTAATAATTAAAAGATAAATAAAACATAAAATAAAGATAGAGATACTTATGTAATTCATTGGTGAGAATTTCAGATAAGCGTATGGAGATGCGTTGTTCCTTCTGAATCTCTGCTTTCCTACTGCCTTCATCCAGTACTTCATACACCTTTCTATGGCAAGTTGTATGTTGGGCATCACCGTTGTCAATGGCTACTTCCCGTCCTATCAGTGAAAATGGTCCTCTACGGTTTCCAACATGGCTAATCAGCTGTTGGTTCTCGATCGTGTAGGAATAGGATTTACTATCCTTTTGCGTCTGTCACTACGCCCTACAGTCGCGAGTTTGAAGCTCGTCACAGTCATCCCATCCCAGATCCTACTCGGAATACCACAGACAAGGTTTAGACTTTCCGGATCTCAAGAATACTGCCAATCGATTCTAGCTTATACCACGAAGACTCTGATCTCACGGAATGGAAGGCTCTGTTCTCAGGAAAGGCAACCATGCGTCGTGGACCAAGAATCCAAGAGATACACACTCTAGCTTGTTTTCATGTAGAACGGAAGTGGTTGTCAATCATGCGTTCATAAGTGAGAATGGTGATGAGTGTCACATAATCATCACATTCATCATGTTCTTGTGTGCGAATGAATATCTTAGAATAAGAATAAGCATGAATTGAATAGAAGAATAATAGTACTTTGCATTAATACTCGAGGAACAGCATAGCTCCACACCTTAATCTATGGTGTGTAGAAACTCCACCGTTGAAAATACATAAGAACAAGGTCTAGGCATGGTCGAATGGCCAGCCTCCCCAAATGGCATATGAATTCGAAAAAATAGGGAAAAAGACTAGACCGCTAGTACAATAGTAAAAAGTTCTATTTATACTAAACTAGTTACTAAGGTTACAGAATTAAGTAAATGATGCAGAAATCCACTTTCGGGCCCACTTGTTGTGTGCTTGGGCTGAGCATTGAAGCTTTCACGTGTAGAGGTCTTCTTTGGAGTTAAACACCAGTTTGTAACTTGTTTCTAGCGTTTAACTCTGCTTTGCAACTTGTTTCTGGCGTTTAACGCCAGAATAGGGCAGAAAGCTGGCGTTAAACGCCAGTTTACGTCATCTAAACTCGGGCAAAGTATGAACTATTATATATTTCTGGAAAGCCCTGGAAGTCTACTTTCCAACACAGTTGAGAGCGGGCCATTTGGGTTTCTGTAGCTCCAGAAAATCCACTTTGAGTGTAGGGAGGTTAGAATCCAACAGCATCTGTAGTCCTTCTTCAGCCTCTGAATCAGATTTTTGCTCAAGTCCCTCAATTTCAGCCAGAAATTACCTGAAATCACAGAAAAACACACAAACTCATAGTAAAGTCCAGAAATGTGATTTTTATTTAAAAACTAATAAAAATATATTAAAAACTAATCAAATCATGCTAAAAACTATGTAAAAACAATGCCAAAAAGCGTATAAATTATCCTCTCATCACAACACCAAACTTAAATTGTTGCTTGTCCCCAAGCAACTAAAAATCAAATAGGATAAAAAGAAGAGAATATACTATAAATTCTCAAACATCAATAAAACTTAGCTCCAATTAGATGAGCGGGACTAGTAGCTTTTTGCCTCTGAACAGTTTTGGCATCTCACTTTATCCTTTGAAGTTCAGAATGATTGGCATCTATGGGAACTCAGAATTCAGATAGTGTTATTGATTCTCCTAGTTCAGTATGTTAATTCTTGAACACAGCTACTTTATGAGTCTTGGCCGTGGCCCTAAGCACTTTGTTTTCCAGTATTACCACCGGATACATAAATGCCATAGACACATAATTGGGTGAACCTTTTCAGATTGTGACTCAGGTTTGCTAAAGTCCCCAATTAGAGGTGTCCAGGGTTCTTAAGCACACTCTGTTATTACTTTGGACCTCGACTTTAACCGCTCGGTCTCAAGCTTTCACTTGACACCTTCACGCCACAAGCACATGGTTAGGGACAGCTTGGTTTAGCCGCTTAGGCCAGGATTTTATTCCTTTTGGGCCCTCCTATCCACTGATGCTCAAAGCCTTGGATCCTTTTTATTACCCTTGCCTTTTGGTTTTAAGGGCTATTGACTTTTTCTGCTTGTTTTTTCTTTTTCTTTATTATTTTTTTTCGCCAATTTTTTTTTTCGCAAGCTTTTCTCTATTCACTGCTTTTTCTTGCTTCAAGAATCATTTTTATGATTTTTCAGATTATCAAATAACATTTCTCCTTTTTCATCATTCTTTCAAGAGCCAACAATTTTAACATTCATAAACAACAAATTTAAAAGACATATGCACTGTTCAAGCATTCATTCAGAAAACAAAAAGTATTGTCACCACATCAAAATAATTAAACTAATTTCAAGGATGAATTTGAAATTCATGTACTTCTTGTTCTTTTGTAATTAAAACATTTTTCATTTAAGAGAGGTGATGGATTCATAGGACATTCATAGCTTTAAGACATAGACACTTAAACACTAATGATCATATAGTAAAAACACAAACATAAATAAAACATAAGGCTCAAGAACCGAAAAATAGGAAAATAAGAACAAGGAGATTAAGGAACAGGTCCACCTTAGTGAGGGTGGCGTTTTCCTCTTCTTGAAGAACCAATGGTGCTCTTGAGCTCCTCTATGTCTCTTCCTTGTCTTTGTTACTCCTCCCTTATAGCTCTTTGATCTTCTCTAATCTCATGGAGAATGATGGAGTGCTCTTGGTGTTCCATCCTTAGTTATCCCTTGTTGGAACTTAATTCTCTTAGGAAGGTATTAATTTGCTCCCAATAGTTTTGTGGAGGGAAGTGCATCCCTTGAGGCATCTCAGGGATTTCATGATGAGGAATTTCCTCATGCTCTTGTTGAGGTCCATGAGTGGGCTCTCTTGTTTTCTCCATCCTTTTGATGGGCTTGTGATATGAATCTCTCTATCTCTCATGACTCAGAGGTGGAAGCAATTACCTTCCCTTTCCTCTTTCTTGAGGTTTCTCTGGCCTTAGGTGCCATTAATGGTTATGGAAAAATAAAAAGCAATGCTTTTACCACACCAAACTTAAAAGGTTTGCTCGTCCCCGAGCAAAAGAAGAAAGGAAGTAGTAGAAAAAGAAGAAAATGGAGGAGATGGAGGGAGAGAGTGTATTTAGCCAAGGGGGAGAAGTAGTGGTTGTGATGTGTGAAAATGGAGTAGTGTTAAGGGGTTTATATAGGGGTGGGTGGAGGGTAGGTTTCGGCCATTAGGGTTGGGTTTGGGAGGGAAAAGAATTTGAATTTTGGAGGTAGGTGGGGTAGGTAGGGATCCTGTGGGGTCCACAGATCCAGAGGGGTCAAGGACTTAACATCCCTGCTCCATTTAGGCGTGCAAATGCCCTTAGAATGCATGTCTGGCATTAAACGCCAGCTTGCTGCTTGTTTCTGGTGTTTAACGCCAATTTCATGCTCTGTTCTGGCGTTAAACGCCAGTCTGGGGCTTGTTTCTGGCGCTTAACGCCAGCTTGATGCTTCTTTCTGGCGTTAAATGCCAGTTTGATGCTTCTTTCTGGCGTTAAATGCCAGTTTGATGCTTCTTACTGGCGTTTAAACACCAGTAAGCTCTTCCTCCAGGGTGAGCTGTTTTTAATGCTATTTTTCATTCTGTTTTTGATTTTTTAGTTATTTTTGTGACTAAACATGATCATGAACCTAAAGAAAACATAAAATAACAATGGAAAATAAATAGATATAATTAAATAACATTGGGTTACCTCCCAATAAGTGCTTCTTTAATGTCAATAGCCTGACAGTGAGCTCTCATGGAGCCTCACAGATAATCAGAGCAAGGTTGGGGCCTCTCAACACCAAACTTAGAGTTTGGTTGTGGCCTCCCACATTCAAACATAGAGTTTGAATGTGGGGGTTTTGTTTGACTCTTTATTGAGAGAAGCTTTTCTTGCTTCCTCTCCATGGTTACAGAGGGAGATCCTTGAGTTTTAAACACAAGGTAGTCCTTATTCAATTGAAGGACCAACTCTCCTCTGTCCACATCAATCACAACTTTTGCTGTGGCTAGGAAGGGTCTTCCAAGGATGATGGAATCATCCTCATCCTTCCTAGTGTCTAGGATTATAAAATCAGCAGGGATGTAAAGGCCTTTGACCTGTACTAGCACGTCCTCTACCTGTCCATAAGCCTTTTTCATGGATTTGTCTGCCATCTCTAATGAGAATTTGGCAGCCTGTACCTCAAAGATTCCCAGTTTTTCCATTACAGAGAGTGGCATTAAGTTTATGCCTGACCCCAGGTCACACAGAGCCTTCTCAAAGGTCATGGTGCCTATGTTACAGGGAATTAGGAATTTACCAGGATCCTGTTTCTTTTGAGGTAATGTCTGCCTAACCAAGTCATTCAGTTCATTAATGAGCAATGGAGGTTCATTCCCCCAAGTCTCATTACCAAATAACTTGTCATTTAGCTTCATGATTGCTCCAAGGTATTTAGCAACTTGCTCTTCAGTAATATCTTCATCCTCTTCAGAGGAGGAATATTCATCAGAGCTCATAATTGGCAGAAGTGGGTTCATTGGAATCTCTATGGTCTCTATATGAGCCTCAGATTCCTTTGGTTCCTCAAAGAGAAACTCCTTATTGGTCAGTGAACGTCCCAGGAGGTCTTCCTCATTAGGATTCACATCCTCCTCCTCCTCTCTAGGTTCGGCCAAACCAAGTAAGGTTATGGCCTTGCACTCTCTTTTTAGATTCTCTTCTGTATTGCTTGGGAGAGTACTAGGAGGAGTTTCAATGACTCTTTTACTCAGCTGGCCCACTTGTGCCTCCAAATTTCTAATGGAGGACCTTGTTTCATTCATGAAACTTAGAGTTACTTTAGATAGATCAGAGACTATATTTGCTAAGCTAGATGGATTCTGCTCAGAATTCTCTGTCTGTTGCTGAGAGGATGATGGAAAAGGATTGTTATTGCTAAACCTGTTTCTTCCACAATTATTAATGCCTTGTTGAGGCTTTTGTTGATCCTTCCATGAGAAATTTGGATGATTTCTCCCTGAGGGATTATAGGTGTTTCCATAGGCTTCACCCATGTAATTCACCTCTACCATTGTAGAGTTCTCAGGATCATAAGCTTCTTCTTCAGAAGATGCTTCTTTAGTACTGTTGGATGCATTTTGCAATCCATTCAGACTCTGAAAAATCATGTTGACCTGTTGAGTCAACATTTTATTCTGAGCCAATATGGCATTCAGAGCATCAATTTCAAGAACTCCCTTCCTCTAAGGTGTCCCATTACTCAGAGGATTCCTTTCAGAGGTGTACATGAACTGGTTATTTGCAACCATGTCAATGAGTTCCTGAGCTTCTGCAAGCATTTTCTTCAGGTGAATAGATCCACCTGCAGAATGGTCCAATGACATCTTATACAATTCAGACAGACCATCATAGAATATATCCAGGATGGTCCATTCTAAAAGCAAGTCAGAAGGACACTTTTTGGTCAGTTGCTTGTATCTCTCCCAAGCTTCATAGAGGAATTCACCTTCTTTCTGTCTGAAGGTTTGAACATCCACTCTAAGCTTACTCAGCTTTTGAGGAGGAAAGAACTTGGCTAAGAAATCCGTGACCAGCTTATCCCAAGAGTTTAGGCTATCTTTAGGTTGAGAGTCCAACCATACTCTAGCTCTGTCTCTTACAGCAAACGGGAAAAGCATAATCCTGTAGACCTCAGGATCAACCCCATTGGTCTTAACATTATCACAGATCTGCAAGAATTCAGTTAAGAACTGAAAAGGATCTTCTAACGGAAGTCCATGAAACTTGCAATTCTGTTGCATCAGAGAAACTAATTGAGGCTTTAGCTCAAAATTGTTTGCTCCAATGGCAGGGATTGAGATGCTTCTCCCATGGAAATTTGAATTTGGTACAGTAAAGTCACCAAGCATCTTCCTTGCACCTCCACCATTGTTATTGGTTTCGGCCATCTCTACTTCTTTTTCGAAAATTTCAGTAAAGTCCTCTTCAGAGTGTTGTATTTTAGCTTCTCTCAGCTTCTTCTTCAGAGTCCTTTCAGATTCCGGATCAGCTTCAACAAGAATGTTCTTATCCTTGCTCCTGCTCATGTGAAAAAGAAGAGAACAGAAAAGAAGAGAAATCCTCTATGTCACAGTATAGATATTCCTTTATGTGAGTAGAAGAATAGAAGAGTAGAATGGAGAAGAGAGAAGATGAAGAATTCGAATTTCAAATTAAAATAAAAGGAAAATATTTTTGTTTTTATTAAATTAATTAATTAGAATTCAAAAATATAAAAAGAAATAAAATAATATTGAAATTTAAAACAATTAGTTAATTAAAAAGAATTTTGAAAAAATGGTTAGTGATTCTCGAAAATTGGAGAGAGAAAAGTAGTTAGGTGATTTTGAAAAAGATATGATTAAAATAGAAAACTTTTAAAATCAAACAAAAATTCAAGTAGTTAATTGAAAAAGATTTGAAAATCAATTTTGAAAAGGTAAGAAGTTAGAAAAGATTTTGAAATTAAGTTTTGAAAAATATATGATTGAAAATTATTTTGAAAAGATTTGAAAAGGAAATTAAAAAGATTTTATTTTTGAAATTAGAGTTGATTACTTGACTAACAAGAAACTAAAAGATCTGATTTTTAAAATTTAAAGATTGAATCTTTCTTAATAGGCAAGTAACAACTTGAAAATTTTTGAATTAAAACATTAAATGTTAGTGAGATTTTCGAAAATATGAAGTAAGAATAAGAAAAAGATTTTGAAATCAAATTTTGAAAAGATATGATTGAAAGAGATTTGTTTGAAAAAGATATGATTGAAAAGATATGATTGAACTTTATTTTGGAAAATATTTGAAAGATAAATTAAAAAGATTTGATTTTTAAAATTAAAATTGATGACTTAACTAACAAGAAACTAAAAGATATGATTCTAGAATTTAAAGAGTGATTTTTTCTTGATAGGAAAGTCACAAACTTGAAATTTTTGAATAAAAATATTAAATGTTAGATTTAATTTCAGAAATATAAGATAAAATTAAGAAGAAAAATAAAAAGGATTTGATTTTTGAAAAAGATTTGAAAAGATAGAATTTTTAAATTGAAAATTTGATTTGACTCATAAGAAACAACTAGATTTTTAAAATTTTTTTACAAAGTCAATCCGAATTTCGAAATTTATGAGAAGAATAAGGGAATGATATTTTTTTGATTTTTGAATTTTTAATGAGGAGAGAGAAGAACATAAAATTGACACAAAACATAGAAATTATGAATCAAAACAACTAATGCATGCAAGAACACTTTGAATGTCAAGATGAACACCAAGAACACTTTGAAGATCAAGATGAACATCAAGACTTATTTTTGAAAATTTTTAAGAAAAGAAAAACATGCAAGACACCAAACTTAGAAATTTTTAAACTTTAGATACTAACAAATTGAAAAAGCATATGAAAAACAAGAAAAGATACAAAACAAGAAAAATTAAAGATCAAACATAGAAAATCATCAAGAACAACTTGAAGATCATGAAGAACACATGCATGAATTCTCGAAAATTTTAAGAAAAATTAAAAAGATGTAATTGACACCAAACTTAAAAATTGACACTAGACTCAAACAAGAAACATAAAATTTTTGGTTTTTTATGATTTTATAAGATTTTTTTTGGTTTTTTTTCAAAAATAAGAATTAAAAAGCTTAAAAATAAAATAACATTATGTAATCTGAGCAACAAGATGAACCGTCAGTTGTCCAAACTCGAACAATCCCCGGCAACGGCGCCAAAAACTTGGTGCACAAAATTGTGATCTCAATGGCGCCAACAACTTGGTACGCACAATTGTAATATCACTCTTCTTCACAACTTCGCACAACTAACTAGCAAGTGCACTTGGTCGTCCAAGTAATAAACCTTACGTGAGTAAGGGTCAATCCCACGAAGATTGTCGGCTTGAAGCAAGCTATGGTCACCTTGTAAATCTCAGTCAGGCGGATTCAAATGGTTATAGAGTTTTAATAATTAAAGGATAAATAAAACGTAAAATAAAGATAGAGATACTTATGTAATTCATTGGTGAGAATTTCAGATAAGCGTATAGAGATGCGTTGTTCTTTCTGAATCTCTGCTTTCCTACTACCTTCATCCAATCCTTCATACTCCTTTCTATGGCAAGCTGTATGTTGGGCATCACCGTTGTCAATGGCTACTTCCCGTCCTCTCAGTGAAAATGGTCCTCTACAGTTTCCCGCATGGCTAATCAGCTGTTGGTTCTCGATCGTGTAGAAATAGGATTTACTATCCTTTTGCGTCTGTCACTACGCCCTACAGTCGCGAGTTTGAAGCTCGTCACAGTCATCCCATCCCAGATCCTACTCGGAATACCTCAGACAAGGTTTAGACTTTCTGGATCTCAAGAATGTTGCCAATTGATTCTAGCTTATACCACGAAGACTCTGATCTCACAGAATGGAAGGCTCTGTTGTCAGGAGAGGCAATGATGCGTCGTGGACCAGGAATCCAAGAGATACACACTCTAGCTTGTTTTCATGTAGAACGGAAGTGGTTGTCAATCACGCGTTCATAAGTGAGAATGGTGATGAGTGTCACATAATCTTCACATTCATCATGTTCTTGTTTGCGAATGAATATCTTAGAATAAGAATAAGCATGAATTGAATAGAAGAATAGTACTTTGCATTAATACTCGAGGAACAGCAGAGCTCCACACCTTAATCTATGGTGTGTAGAAACTCCACCGTTGAAAATACATAAAAACAAGGTCTAGGCATGGCCGAATGGCCAGCCTCCCCAAATGGCATATGAATTCAAAAAAATAGGGAAAAAGATTAGACCGCTAGTACAATAGTAAAAAGTTCTATTTATACTAAACTAGTTACTAGGGTTACAGAATTAAGTAAATGATGCAGAAATCCACTTCCAGGCCCACTTGGTGTGTGCTTGGGCTGAGCATTGAAGCTTTTACATGTAGAGGTCTTCCTTGGAGTTAAACGCCAGTTTGTAACTTGTTTCTGGCGTTTAACTCTGCTTTGCAACTTGTTTCTGGCGTTTAACGCCAGAATAGGGCAGAAAGCTGGCGTTAAACGCCAGTTTACATCATCTAAACTCGGGCAAAGTATGAACTATTATATATTGCTGGAAAGCCCTGGAAGTCTACTTTCCAACGCAGTTGAGAGCGGGCCATTTGGGTCTCTGTAGCTCCAGAAAATCCACTTTGAGTGCAAGGAGGTTAGAATCCAACAGCATCTGCAGTCCTTCTTTAGCCTCTGAATCAGATTTTTGCTCAAGTCCCTCAATTTCAGCCAGAAATTAGCTGAAATCATAGAAAAACACACAAACTCATAGTAAAGTCCAGAAATGTGATTTTTATTTAAAAACTAATAAAAATATATAAAAAACTAATCAAATCATACTAAAAACTATGTAAAAATAATGCCAAAAAGCGTATAAATTATCCGGTCGTCACTAATCAAGAGGAATACAGGTCAAATCTGAAAAATCAAGGCGCAGCAATCTCAAAGTTGGAAGCACAAGTGGGGATTTTGTCCAAGAAAATCCCACTTCCCACACACACATTTCCTAGTGATACCATGGCTAACCCAAGAGGGGAATGCAAAGCCATTACTCTAAGAAGTGGGAAGGTTGTAGAAAAAGAAACCCCAAGCAAAGACAAGCATGAAAAAGTTGCAGCAAAGCATGAGAACAAGGATGAAGAAGAAATCCCTGCTCCACTTCCACCAAAACCAGTCTTGAAGCCTTATGTGCCAAGGGCACCATACCCACAAAGACTGGGAAAAGATGGGAAGGCTGGCCAGTTTTCTAAGTTCCTAGAGATCTTTAAGAGGCTCCAAATCAACATACCATTTGCTGAGGCATTAGAACAAATGCCACTCTATGCAAAATTTTTGAAGGAGCTTATAACCAAAAAGAGGAACTGGGAAGCAAAAGAAACTATAATCTTGACTGAAGAATGCAGCGCCATCATACAGAAGAAGCTGCCTCAAAAGCTGAAAGACCCAGGGAGTTTCCAAATTTCCTGCATCATAGGAGACATCACCATTGAAAAAGCTTTGTGTGATTTGTGAGCTAGCATAAATCTTATGTCCCTGACCATGATGAGAAGGATGAAGATTGAGGAAGCTAAGCTAACAAGAATGGCACTCCAATTGGCTTACAGAACATTCAAGTTTCCACATAGGGTGGTGAAAGACTTGCTAGTGAAAGTAGGAGAGTTCATCTTTCCTGCTGATTTCGTTATGCTGGACATGGAAGAAGAGGCCAACACGTCAATTATCTTAGGAAGACCATTCCTAGCTACTGCTGGAGCCATCATCGATGTGCAAAAAGGGGAACTAGTCTTGAGGTTGCACGAAGAGAAAATGATCTTCAATGTCTTCAAAGCAATGTGTTACCCCAAGGAATCCATAGGAGAATGCATGCTGGTAGACACCATGGAATAAATAGTTCAAGAAGTATTGTAAGAAGAACAATGTGGAGGAACCTTTGAGCTGGAACAAGCACCAGATGGTGAATCACCACAAGCAACCATGGGAAACTCAATCATGCCAACCATTACAAGCAACAAAGATGCAGAGTCACCAAAACTAGAGCTGAAAGCATTACCACCCAGCTTGAAATATGCATATCTAGGTGCCAACAACACCCAACCAGTGATCATAAATTCTAGTCTGAGTAAGGAACAAGAAGAGGAGCTCATCCAAGTGCTGAGACAACACAAGGATGCCATAGGCTGGACACTTGCAGATTTAAAAGGAATCAGTCCTTCAATGTGTATGCATAAGATCTTACTTGAAGAAGATGCTAAACCTTCAAGACAACAACAAAGGAGGCTGAACCCAACTATGAATGAAGTGGTTCAGAAAGAAGTGTTGAAATTGTGGCAAGCAGGGGTGATCTACCCTATCTCAGACAGCCCTTGGGTAAGCCCGGTGCAAGTAGTACCTAAGAAAGGAGGGATCACTGTTGTGGCAAATAAGAAGAATGAATTGATACCCACAAGGACAGTGACCGGATAGCGTATGTGCATTGACTACCGGAAACTCAATGAAGCCACCCGGAAGGACCACTTTCCGTTATCTTTCATGGACCAGATGCTTGAAAGATTGGCAGGACATGAGTAGTATTGCTTCCTAGATGGGTATTCAGGATACACTCAAATTGTTGTAGACCCCAAGGATCAGGAAAAAACTTCATTTACTTGTCCATATGGTGTCTTTGCTTATAGGAGAATGCCCTTTGGATTGTGCAATTCACCTGCAACATTCCAAAGGTGCATGCTCTCCATTTTTTCATACATCATTGACAAGTTCATAGAAGTATTCATGGATGACTTCTCTATATTTGGGAACTCATATTCTGATTGCCTATATCATCTTGCTCTTGTGCTAAAAAGGTGTCAAGAAACCAACCTAGTTTTAAACTGGGAGAAATGCCATTTTATGGTGACTGAAGGGGTGGTTCTTGGTCACAAGATTTCAAAAGATGGCATAGAAGTGGACAAGGCAAAAATGGAAGTGATTGAAAAATTACCTCCACCTTGCAATGCCAAAGCAATCAGAAGTTTTTTGGGACACGCTGGGTTCTATAGGAGGTTTATCAAAGATTTTTCAAAGATTGCAAAACCCCTTAGCAACCTACTTGTCTCAAATACTCCCTTTGTTTTTGATAGAGAGTGCATGGTAGCCTTTGATGAACTTAAGAAGAAACTTTCCTCTGCACCTATTATAGCACCACCAAGCTGGATCTTCCCTTTGAACTAATGTGTGATGCATCTGATTTTGCTGTTGGTGCTATTCTAGGACAGAGGAAAGACAAGCTAGTACATGTTATTTACTATGATAACAAGGTTCTCAATGAGAATCAAAGGAACTACACCACCACGGAGAAAGAACTTTTAGCCATAGTTTTTGCTTTTGACAAGTTTAGATCGTATCTTATTGGCTCAAAAGTAATTGTGTTCACTGATCATGCAGCACTCAAATACTTGCTTACCAAATAAGAATCTAAGCCCAAAGTAATAAGGTGGATCTTGTTGCTTCAAGAATTTGATATTGAGATTAAAGATAGGAGCGGAGCAGACAACAAGGTAGCTGACCACCTCTCAAGGATCCCACAAGAAGAAGAGATGCAGCAAGTAGCAGTCAATGAAAGCTTTCCTGGTAAACAATTGATGATGATTCGAGTAGCCCCTTGGTTTGCAGACATAGCCAACTTCAAGGCTATTGGGGAACTACCAACCAACATCAATAGGCACATGAGGAGGAAGCTAATTAAAGATGCCAAACACTACATCTGGGATGATCCTTATTTGTTCAAAAAGTGTGTTGATGGAATCCTCAGAAGGTGTATACCCCATGAGGAAGGGCAGGAAGTATTATGGCAGTACCATGGATCTGCATATGGAGGTCACTTCAGTGGAGAAATGACAGCAGCAAAAGTGCTTCAATCCAGATTTTACTAGCCAACAATGTTTAAGGATGCCAAGGAAATGGTGTCAAGATGTGATGAATGCCAAAGAGCTGGTAATCAAACCAAGAGAAATGAGATGCCACAGCAATTCATACTAGAGTTGGAGCTATTTGATGTATGGGAGATTGATTTCATGGGACCCTTCCCAACCTCCTACTCAAATAGCTACATATTGGTGGCTGTTGATTATGTTTCAAGGTGGGTAGAAGCCATAGCCACTGCAACAAATGACAACAAGGTTGTGATAAGCTTCTTGAGAAGGAACATTTTCAGTAGATTTGGAGTTCCCAGAGCTCTCATTAGTGATAGAGAAACACACTTCTGCAACAAATAACTCGAGACACTCCTTCTCAGATATGGAGTAAAGTGCAAAGTGGCAACTCCATACCACCCACAGACCAACGGACAAGCTGAAATCTCCAACAGAGAGCTGAAATGAATCCTTGAAAAAACTGTTGGAAGCTCAAGAAAGGATTGGTCAAAGAAGTTGGATGATGCACTATGGGCCTACAGGGCAGCCTATAAGACTCCCATTGGGATGTCTCCATACCAACTGGTGTATGGCAAGGCTTGTCACTTGCCAGTTGAACTTGAACATAGAGCATATTGGGCTCTAAAAATGTTAAACTATGATGAGCAAGCTGCTGGAGAAAATAGATTAATGCAACTCAATGAGCTGGAGGAGTTTAGGAATCAAGCATATGAGAATGCAAAAATCTACAAAGAGAACACAAAAAGGTGGCATGACCAAAAGATAGCAAGAAGGGAGTTCACTGAAGGACAGAAGGTATTACTCTATAACTCAAGACTCAAGTTCTTCCCTGGAAAACTGAAGTCTAGATGTTCAGGAACTTTCACTATACTCAAGGTGTTTCCCTATGGTCATGTGGAGCACATGGAGGACAAGACTCAGAGAACTTTTACTGTCAATGGCCATAGACTCAAACACTACTTGGGAGGCTCCTTAGAGGAGCAGGGAGTGAGCTACAAGCTCAGTTAAAGATGAAGGAATGTCAAGCTAATGACAATAAAGAAGCGCTAGTTGGGAGGCACCACAACACTTTATCCTTTTTGATTTAGTTACTTTTCTTAGAAGTAGTTTAAAAATTTGTTGCATTAGGTAGTTTAATTTTCAGTCTCCCATTTATCTTGCATTACCATATCAGGATTAGTTTACAATTGCATATTAGAAAGTTGATTTTAGCTTTGGTAGCTAGATTTTCTTTACATTTTCTTCCGGAATTGCAACTTGATGAAGGCATAGATCATGATGAGTGAATTGGCTGAGGACTAACTAAATTGCTAAGTTTGGTGTTGCCTCTCACCAACTTAATCTAGGCGTACAAACAATTTATATCTTGATTTGAAGAGTAAGCCCAAGGATTAAGTTTGGTGTGGCCACCACCAAGAATCATCTAGTAGCCCAAGTCACCCAGTTTGAAAGCACTTAATGCTATGGGTAAGAACATGAATGTGGTTTAATGAGTTCAAAGGAATTGGAATCAAAAGAAAATGAAAAGATTGATGTTATTCCACTCTTATGAACATATTAAATACACAATGATGAAACCAATTTATTAAGATGCCAAAGAATTAAGTTTGGTGTCCCAAGGGACACCCATCAGTTGCAATCCAATTCACTCTTAATGAGAAGGAACGTGAAGGAATTCTTTTGTCATTACTAATGGGTTTAGTTTTATTTCAGGAGAGAAGATGGGGCCCACATGGTAAGCAACTCACAAAGCAAGGAAGTCAAAGTGTACTTACACTTTGGAACTCAACACACGCAGAAGACACAGTGAGAAAAGAGTTGGCGCCTCTTCCCACGCTAGGTGCCACTCCCCAAGTGGGAAAACATTTAACCCTTTTTATTCCCCACCCTTCCCACCACAACATTCACCCACTATAAAAGCCTCACTTTACCATCTCCTATTCCACTTCAACAACCCCAATCACACACGAAGAGCATACAGCCCTCACCTTCCTTTCTCTGTTCATCTTTTACCATTTCTTTCCATACTTTCTTTCTTTCTTTTTTTTTCTTGATTGGGACAATCAAGTCCTAAGTTTGGTGTTGGAGCAAAACCTTGTTTTGCTTGCTCTTTCTTGCAACCCCCATTTCACTCTCAAACACACTCTCTCAGCCTTATGGCACCACCAAAAAGCTCAGCCTCAAAGAAAAGAAAAATTAAGGAACCAACCTCTGGATCCTCAAGTTCCTTCAATGACTACAAGTTCCTCTCCGCATTCAACCAAAATCAATTCTATGGTTGGGTGAGTGAAAGGGAGATCATTCCAGAAGTTGGGTTCCAAATAGGGAGGAACGAGCATATTGAAATCAACATTGAGATCAACAATAGAGGTTGGTCACTTCTATGCAACCCACCAAGGAAAGTGGTAGAGAGCTTGGTGAGGGAATTTTATGCCAACGCAGTACCTCAACCAGGGCAACACTATGGCTACATTAGCTATGTAAGGAAGAAGTCTATTGACTACAGTCCCTCTAGCATAGAAAGAATGCTAATGGTGAAGAGGACAAGCTCTACTCGGAGCTATGAAGAAAGAATGAAGCAACAAGACCTTAGGTTTGATGAGATCCTGAATGAGATTTGTGTGATGCATGTGCATTGGATCAATGACAAGGATGGGATACCCAATCAATTGAAGAGAAGAGATTTGAGCCCCCAAGCTAGAGGGTGGCTAGAATTTGTGAGGAGGTCCCTAATCCACACATCCAACACTTTAGAGGTGACCAAGGAGAGAGCTGTACTCATCTACAGCATCATAAAAGGAGAGAACATCAACGTGGGGGAGATGATTGCCAACAACATCAACAAAGTGCTGAAAAGCACCAGTGACAACACAAGGTTGGCATTCCCCAGCATTATACAGAGGCTATGTGATGAGGATGGGGTTGAAAAGATCATTGATGAAGTGCTTGTGAAGCAAGACAAGTTCATTACTGCCAAAAAGATGGCCAAGGTGGTGGCTGTTCACCCACTCAACAGGGCCAGAGAACGAAGAGCTCATGCCCATGAACTACAACAACAACAAGAAGAAGAGGAGGCAGAAGAGCAACCTCAATTCCTGGCACTTCAACCACCACCACAATACCAATATCAGTAATTTCCAGAGGGATTCAACTTGGAGAAACTGCAAGGAGATGTACACCAAATGAAGGGAGATCTACAGCACTTGAGGGAAGATGTCAATCAACTCAAAGAAACTGAACAACAACAATGGAGCCAAGTCAACCAAAACATTCAACAACTCCAAGGGAATTGGGAGCATATGAGGAAGGAGCAGCAAGAACAATTTGATTGGGGAGAGGTGCGAAGTGCACTGGACAAAATAGTAGAACCATATCCAAGAGGCAGTATGACATCAACACACAAGCGAAGCTAAATCACTTGTGTAACGCCGTAGACGTTCTAAACCCAGGATACCCAACCTTCATGCAAAGAATGGAAGAGCTAAGTGCTAGACAAGAGGAAATCCTAGCCAAACATAAGGAGGATGAAAGGAATTATATGAGGAGGGCAGGATTTTGGAAACCCAAGGATGCCAAAGCACAAGAAGGTTCCTCCATGCCAGATGAAGGTGGCTCTTCCCCCTCCAAGAAGAAGGACAAAGGGAAGGGGCCAATGAACTAAAGATGAAGCTGCTCAAGGTTGTTGAGTCCCATGGTTGACACTTTCCAACTTCTGAAATCTTGTTTAAGTTTTTGCTTTATTTACTTTTTGAATAAATAGTCATGCTAGGATAGTTTATGCTTTATGCTTAGTTTTAATTCCTATTTGAAATCTTTATGAGTTTTTTTTCAAGAAAGAAAATGCCATGTATTTCAAGTCTTCATTTCAACATAAATAAAAGTAGAGTTTGTCCCCATAAGAGTCACTGTGAGTTGTGCAAAAACAATGAGAGAGACTAAGGACAAGAGAGATCATCAAACAAACTAAGAAATAAGAAACTAAGTATAGAACCTTGGATGAACTAAAAGAAAATGAGTCATGGAGAGCTACTAGTCCTAGAAGGTATAACCAGGGAAGGCCAAAGGGTATTCCTTGAATATCCATAGAACCAAGAGGTAGTAAGCAAGATCCAAGGCTCTGAGCATCAACTACTGCGATAGAAAAAGAAACATTAAAAAGCTCAAAAAGAATTAAAGATCTTAGTAGATGCTTGTGGTGAAGATGTGCCAAGAAGAGACCTGGGCAAGTAAATTCTTAGGGGTGTCTCAACACCTAGTACCCTAAAACCAACTGGTTTGGGAGTGCTAATTGAAAGCTTAATTAAAGGGTTGTCTTGAGACAAAACACTTAGAGTCATGGTCAAGAAAGCAAAACAAGCCTTACTACTTCAAGGTGACAATCAATAGAAAGGACCCCTAAGGCCTATACCTGAAAGAACCCTCAAGGATCCAAGAGCTTCCCATGACATTAAAACATTCATACATGTGTTGAACACTTAGTCTTACTCTTAGTTATAGTGCAATCACTCAAAGCCAAGTCCTCAAGTTATAAAGGTTTACTCACATTGATTTGCTTGGGACAAGCAAAACTTAAGTTTGGTATTGTGATGACTTGCATCATCTACCCTTCTTTCTTGTATAAAGAAGACCATAAAAGAGCATAAATCTCATTTAATCAGTACAATTCATGCATTATTTGATGAATATTATGGTACACTACTTTGAGATGAGTTGTGCTGAATTTCAGGTGAGAAAAGCATAAAAAATTGGGTAGAAGACAAACAGGAGCTGAGCGTGGCACGCCAGTACTAAAGTCCAGAAAAGAAGTCCAAGCATGCATGTGGGCGTGGCACGCCAAAGACTGGGTGTGGCACGCTAATACAAAATTCCAGAGAGCTACAATGGAGGACACAAAAGGGGCGTGGCACGCCAAGCTGGGCGTGGCATGCCTGGCCCATCAATTACTATGGGCGTGCCACTTGAGCAAAGGGGCGTGGCACGCCAACTCACCATTTCAAGAAGGACCTTCACTATGGCGTGCCACTTGGTGTCGAAGGCGTGGCACGCCAGCCCCAAGAAGCCACTTGGGCGTGCCACTTGAGAACCCAGGCGTGGCATGCCAAGCTTGAAGAGTTCACAAATCCATGAGCATGCCACTTGAGCAGCATGGTGTAACGACCCAACTTCCAGTACGTCATGATCGTACCAAAAGTAAGGAGTTACTAGCCTATTTCTTTTTATTAACTATTTAATATTGAGCCTTTAGTTTGATATCGCGTTTCTATTTTATAGAAAATTTCAGAAAAATTTTGTTTTTATTAATTAAATTCATATAGCAAACATCACCAAGTAATAATAATCACATAATAATTAATAATAATAAATATTATACAAAAGAATTTAAGTAAAACTCAGATACAACTCATATCCCTCTGCATAAAATAAAAACTAAAGCTACAAAGGCGAGGGAACTCTATGAAAATAACTTAACTTATAAATATAGTATAACAATCACCCACAGCTTCAAACTGTGTCTTCGAACCTGTGTCACTGAAAGGGTAGAAGATTTTGGGGTGAGAACAAACCACACGTTCTCAGTAGGGAATGGGAATGCCGTAAAAGTAACGATTAACATGAAAATAATTAACGTACTCAAGGAAACCATATTTTTATCAAACCTTTTTGAAAATACTCTTGATTTTACTTTAGCTAATTAATTACCTCTTTCAAAATCTCTAAACTCAACAAATTCTAATTATAAAACTAGTCACATTAACCATCCCTCAGCCACATAATTAATTCTTAATCAAAACGTCAATACTTAATCAGTTTAATACATTCACAAACTAATAGTACAAACAAGAGATTCAGTTTAACATACCAGCAAGTCACAACAAGACAAACAACACAACCAAAGAGAAGCAATACAAGCAAACACAACCAAATGTAAATGCACAAACAATATGATGCATGTCTGTCCTAAGCAGGCCATGAGCTCATGTGTCAGTTTACACCCTGCAGCCCGACATTACCTAGGAACAAGTCCCAGATATGGCTTCCCTTTGTGTCCTTAGTGCATATGTGTCGGTGGTAAGAATACCACTCCTTCGTGACTACCGGCAGTCGGCGCAAAGCCCGACCCCATAATATACGCACAAGGGGAAACCGTGATCCTCAGTTTGTGGGCGTCCCCGAGATCAATTCACAAACAAAACAGAGATCTTCAGTTCGTGGGTTATTCCCCGAGATCAATACACAAAAACATAGCGATCTTCAGTTCGTGGGTTATACCCGAGATCAACATACAACAATTCATGGGTTATTCCCGTAATCAATGATTATCAGTCCGTGGGTTTCTTTCGAATATAAAACAAATAACAATTTATAGGTTTTCCCGAGATCAATGATCATTCAGTTCGTGGGTACTTCCCGAATTTAACCAATTATCAACTCATGGGTTTTCCCCGTAGTTAAACAACTAACAGTTCGTGGGGTTTTCCCGCCTTTTATCACTTTTCATCTTCATTTCCAAAACGCAACAATCCACATATCAATTCATCATTCTCTCTTTTCCTTTGAGTTCTTAACATTTTTCTTTAAACCTTTCTTAACTTTCTCAAGCATTTATCCATAAAAATCTTAACCATCAAGCCAGTCATAATCTCTACTTTAGCAATCTTGACTCAAGCCAACTTTAAAACTATCTTTCAGTTTGGTTCTCTATCGAAAGACTCTAGAAAAATCATTTATTTTAAATTCATTGAACACTTTTCAAAACATAACCTCTCTTTAGAAATAATCAAATAAAACTCTTTCTCAAGCTTACTAACTTCACAAAGATTCAAAAATTATCTCTCTTACTATTCAAATTCAAATATTATTATTTCACCAAATTTCTAAAAAGGCAATCCTTTATTTCAGGCCCAAAACATAACTCTTTTTATAATGAATCAAATTCAAAACATAATTTCTTTCTTAAATAATTCAAGTTCGAAACATAATTCCTTTCCTTGGTAAATTGAACTCATAATATTTTAATTCTTTTCTAAACTAAATAAAGCTCAAGTAATATAATTTTCCAAATTCAAAGCTTCTAAAATAACTTTTCAAATGAAACCTCAATTTTTTACAAAATTTCGGCAGCACTTCCCCTAAAACTCGGACTTAGCCACCCTTACGAGTTCCCTCTTTCTCCACAAATCACCAGCCCTTTTCTCAACAATTTTCAAGCAGGTAATTCTCAATCAATCAGACATTCACAATTCATAATAACTAACAAATCAATCATACTCCACAATTCTAACTAATCCATCAATCCAACTCCAATCTCATCAATTCATATTTACCTTTCACATATCATAGAATCCTTTCAAAATTACACTCAATCAACTAGTAATCCTAAAAATCAGCCTTTCATAATTCTTATTATTTTAATGTCATTTACTCTTTAGCAAAGTTACTATTTAATTTTAAAAGTCACATTTAAAGAGAATGATTTGGTAATCAAACTTCAATCTTTTAATAGTTCTCAAACTTAATTCTAATTAATCATGAATCAGCTTTAACAACCATCAAAGCCAATCCCAATCAGTCGTTGTCAATATCACAGCCGTTCCGTTACATCAGATAACTAAAAACAACAAGCACCTGTTTTTAATAATTAGAATACAGCCACAACTTAGCCAGAATTAATCTTATCAATTAATCAATCACTCACAGCAAGAGAACCAGTCACAATCACAGCCATAATCTAAACTCCATTCATCAATTATCAAAACGTTATATTTTCAATAATTAGCTCAACATTTTTCAGTTAAATAAGTAACATTAAATAAATCATCATTCACAGTCCCATTTCAACTAATTCCAACCCGTCACAAGTCCATTTCACAACCATTCCAATATACTAAAATTCCAATTCAATATCAAACAATTCGAAATAATTCATTCAAGATCAGAATCTCAGCCAACTTGTCACAAAAATCAGTAATTCAAAATACAATTCACCACCGCATCTAATTTCACTTATAATTTGGAGGCATCACAACCACATCCAATTCTAATTTATAATTCACAATAATCACAATAGTTAACTATTCTCAAATACATGTCAAGCAATTCACATCAATTAATCAATTCTTAACCATTGTTAACCATTTGCACTTATCCAAATAACTTTGTAGGCATTCTAAGTTAAAAACGTTTAACTTTAAAAATAAATCCCCTACCTCAGTGTCGAAACTCGCAGAAATCACTAAACGTAGCTGCTCCATTAGCAGTTTTCAGCACCTATTTCCATGGCAGCAACAATGACAAGGTTAAACGCCTCCTCTCCTCTTCGATCTAGGATTCCAGAAGTAGCAGCCATTTTCTAACAGAGCCAGTAGCAATGTGAGGTGGTCACGGCAGCAATCAGAAACGGTGAATTCAAATAGGATAATAGTAAAAATTCTGAAAACTCCATGCTAACTCAAATTGAAGCAAGAGCCAGAATGCCTTACCTCAATTAGACAATAATAACAGAATGAGGAAACGGCGGCAGCTAGAATGGCGGCCCAGGGGTGACGGCGACGCGGCTCCACCACCAGTGACCAAGAAGCACGGCAGAGGCGTTTACCCCACTCAACAGCATTTTCTCCCTCAACTGGCCTTCCTCCACCCATGAGCTCCTCTCTCGGCGGACCAGAGAAGCAGAAACGGAGCTCCATCGTGTCTCTCTGTCTTGGACGGCGACGCACAGCAGTGAGACCCGGCGGTGGCGGCGCTATGGCTCAGCAACGGTGGCGCGAATGGCAACGCAAACAGCTCGCCTTCTACCTTGTGCCACTACACCTTTGTCTCCCTCAAACCCAGCGTCGTTCTCCCCTGCTCCTTCGAGCTCGATGGCAAGGGACCCATGGCGGCACGGCGGGCTGCGCTCCTCCAGCATCGCGCCTTCTCCCTCCTCCTCTCAGTGACAGCGGCGTGACTCATGGTTCCATGGATGGGATGACACCGTGAAGCAGCTCGGCGGCGAGCTTGTAGCAGACGCGACGCCACTCTCCTCTGTTTCTGTCTTCTTTCTTGGCGTGGGTGAATGGCACGATGGCGAGCAAGACGTGGTTGGGTGTGATGGAATGCGGTGGCAGCGTGGCTCCTCCATCTTCTTCGATTCCAATCTCTCTCTTGTCCCTCTCCATTTGTGCATTTCTTTCTCAATTCTGTGTTTGTTGTGTTTAGGAAAAAGGGGAGGTATGGTGCGGCTGAGTAGTGGTGGGGGAGGGTGAAAATTAAGATTAGGGTTCCTCAATTTAGGAATTAGGATTTCTGAGGTTGATTTGGGAATTAGGGTTAGAAATTAGGATTTTATAAAAGAATATGGATAGATATGAATAGATATTTTGATAAAATTGGAGGGTAGAGTAATTTTAAAATCAAATATACTCTGTTAAAATATTTAGAAACATTATTTATCAATATATTGCTAAGTTCAATCAATTATTTTCTAATTTAAATTGTAAAATAAACATATTAATCACATTTTTATTAAATATGGTTTAGACTCAATATTAATTATTCAAATTAAATCATATAACTTTTCTTTATTTTTCTATCTCCGAAACTTTAATTTCAATTTATAAAACAACTAATTATAATAAAAATTGTACACAAATATTAATTGACTTAAACTTAAAGTATTTATAAATATTAATCTAATCATTTCTAATAAAATAATTTCTGAGAGTTCAAATTAATAACATAATTCATTCAAAATAGAATTTATTTAAATTAAATTATACAATTCTTATTTTTCAATTATCAAAATAATAATTTCAATTATACCAAATATCTAATAAAGATTATATAAAAATTCTAATTAATTTAAACTTCAATTACCATGAAACTCTATTTAATTACCTTTAGCAAAATAATTTTCTTAAAATAAATCATAAATAACTAATTATATGATTTTCAAAAACTAGGGTTGTTACACATGGCGTGGCACGCTGGTACAACAATCTAGAGAAGGGGCTGAAGGCAATTGAAGACTGGGCGTGCCACTTGAGCAACCAGGCGTGGCACGCCAATGCACAAAGGACCAAAAGCAAGGACTGAGCGTGCTACTTGGTATCGAAGGCGTGGCACGCCAACCTTAGCATTTCACTATGGCGTGTCACTTGAAGGCTGAGGCGTGGCACGCCAACTACTGGAACCAAGACAAGATCATGGGCGTGGCACGCTGGTATAAGTTTCCAGAGAGGATGAAGGAGGCCAATTACATGGGGCATGCCACTTGATATCGAAGGCGTGGCACGCCATTCACCATTCTTCATTTAGGCGTTCCACTTGAGCAACCAGGCGTGGCACGCCAGTGTCATTCAGAGAGAAGCATCGGGGCGTGCCACTTAAGTTCGTGGCGTGCCACGCCAATGCCACGCTAGTTCAACTTTCCAGGGAAGCCTAGCCAAGCATAAAGCAAGGGCGTGGCATGCCAGACCTTGGGCGTGGCACACCAGTACAAGTTTCCAGAGGCAAAGAGAAGTGAGAAAGGCAAGGGGCGTGCCACTTGAGTTCGAAGGCGTGGCACGCCAACACAAGAAATCCACTATGGCTTGCCACTTGAGTTCAAAGGCGTGGCACGCCAAGGTTGTTAGAGGGATGAGCGTGCCACTTGAAGGATTGGGCGTGGCACGCCAAGCTGGAAATGAAGGGCACGTGACACGCCAGAAAAGTGCCAGCCACACGCCAGCTGAGAAGTCATGCTTATTGAGTGTTTTCTTTTCCCTCCAAAATGTAATTTTCCTTTTTCACTTTTGTAATTCTTTTATTTTACTAGGAGTAGTATAAATACCCCCAAGGAGTACTGAAGAAGGGGGTTAAGCAGTCAATTTTAGATCCACTTTTACACTTCACTTTTGAGTACTTTTTGAGCTATGAGTAGCTAACTTCCTTCTCATTGAGACAGGGAGCTCTATTGTACTTGATGGATTGATGATAGTGAAATCCTTCTTCTCTTCATCTTCACTTTGATTTGCTAGAAGGAATTTCGTTCTTAATGCTTAGTGTTCAATTATCTTGGGAAAGAGATTGAATGCAATTGGGTTTCATGGGAACCTTGGGAAAGGAAACATGAAGCCATGCTTGAAATCCCTTCTCACACTAGAGTAGAATCTGGGTTTTGGTGTTTGGATACGTGACATATAATCCTCCCTTTACTTGGACCTATAATGGTGTGTGGTAAAATCAGGGACCAAGCATATCTCTCTTCATGAGCAATTAGACCAAGGAATTGGGGCTCAATCAATCATGATTGCCAAGAGGTCAATGAGTTGCATGATTGAAAAGGATATAAGCTAGATTTGATCCAAAGAGACAACATCTCCCAATCTCAATGAATTTTCCCATTCTTATCTATCCATTTCTTTACAGCTTATTTTTACATTCAGCAATTCTCCATTCCCATTTACATTCAAGTCATTTATGATTCTGCCCTTTACTTTCTGCCATTTATATTTCTGTACTTTATTGCCTTTCTTTATATTCTAGTCATTTACATTTATGTCATTTACAATTCTGCACTCTACAATCCTATTGATCTGCTTGACTAATTCATCAATTGATTAAAATTGCTCGACTTTGCCAATCTCTGTGGATACGATTCCACTCCACTGTGGGTTATTACTTGACGATAATTTTGGTACGCTTGCCAAAAGGACTAATTCACTAATTTTGAATGGGGTGTGAATTCCAGTCATCAATTACTATCCACTCAGCTAAATAAACACCAAGAGCTTTTTTGAACAATGGCAAAAATAAAAATATATAGTATGTGAAAAGTGTATATAAGAACTTCATTGCTTGAATTTCATCACTTGGTTGGAATGAATCATGAGGCAGAAAAATGGGCTCCTTTTGATTTGTTTACCATTCTTCTATATATCCTATTTTATCTTGGTGGAAAAGCCAGATTGCAATATTAATCACTTGACATTGCTGCTCTTATACCCGGCCTTATATATATCCCAAATCTGTCTGATTATATCAATTTAATTCTTGCTAAATGATGATTGTGCTGAATTTGTGGTTAAATGGTTGCAAAATGCTTTTACTTAAATTTGATCATAAAATTTGTTGATTAAATATTTATATTTTTTATTTTAAAAAACTCCCTCCTAAATTTGATTTTTGTGGATTGTTTTGATCACTCTCTTTCTGGCTCTTTGATCTCAATAGAAAACGCAGTGTTTGCTCAGTGAGCCAGGTAACTTCTCATTTCTCAGCTCCATTATCGTGGTTGCATGCATAATTTGAAGTTTCCCCTCTTGTGTATAGTGATTTGAAAGCTCTTACCCTATTAAATTGGTAGTACTTGTTTAATTTGTATGATGGTGTGAGTTGAATGTTACCTTGGTGATAGCAGTGATCTGTTCAAAATTTTATATAATTATTTGTTGTTATGTTTTGCTAAAGTTTATTGCTAGAATAGTAAGTGTCCTATTCTATATGTGGCCTACTTAATGAAAGGATGTTGGTTATTTGAGTGATGAGGTGGAATTTGATGCTGCCCATTATAGCCTTATTTAAATAATGAAGATACATTGTAAATTTTGTTCATATGTCTTGTTTTTAATTATTGTACCCTTTAGCTTATATAATAGAACAGAGGACAGTTTGCATCACTCTTTCAAGAAATCATAATGAATATATAAATGAAATGAAACTATCTATAATTCTATATAACCTTAGGCTGGCTTGGATCATGAGCTTCTGCATATAATACTTGCCTTTTAAGTTTTTCTGCCCTAGCTGAGAGGCATCCTAGAAACTAGAGCTATGATTTTATCACATTAAATGGTACTATATTTTGTACATAGCAATAAGTTAGAATTTCAATTGGATCCCAATTTCTTTTAAGTAAATATTATATTTACTAATAAATATAAACAAAATATTTATATAGTACAAATGAAATATATGTTTTAAAAAAATTAAATATATTTTATTTAAAAATATATATTATTAGTTTGCAGTGTTGTAAATATCGGTTTGAATAAATACTATAATTATTTTATTTATTTAAAAAATCCAATTCAAATTGCTCTCTTAAGTAAAAAAAAAATATCTAGATTTAAGGAAATTCATTACCATGAAGTAATTTCTGTTGTCTGAATTATATTGATTTTTTTTAAACTTTATTTACAATATATATAATGATGTTATTAGGTTTTATTATAAGATATAAGTTTCAGGTGCAATAACACTAAATAAGTTTGAAGAAAACTATTATATATTTTGTAAATAAAAAATTTCATTAAATTTAAAAGAAATTTCAGGACGCTCGTTTAATCCTAAATATTTTAAAAATTTTATTTATTGCTTTAAACATTTTTGTAGTAAATTAAAGGCTATGTATTATTATTGTGATTGTCTTGTTCTGCATGCCAGTTACATCTTTCCAACACTGAAATGTCCATTTTCTTATTATTATCACTTTCTTCATATAGCCCAATGCCCTTTTTCATCTCTTTTCCTTTATTCACAAATTCAATATGTGATAAAGAAATTCTAATTAATAGCCATATTTATACACTAAAAATTTTGTTGTTTTGCCATTATCCCTTGAATGATTTAATTGCTGCTGCTGCTAGGTCCCAAATCTGGTTGATTATATCAATTTAATTCTTGCTAAATGATGATTGTGCTGAATTCATGGTTAAATGGTTGCATATGGCAATTACAATTTTTTTGTCTGTAATTTTTACAGTTATTCGTGGTTAAGATTGAAGGTGGAAGTTTTTGGTTAAGGTCTTCCAGGTAGATTTTGTCAAAACATTGATCCCCTCATGGCAAGGTACAATGCATACTTTAATTATTTTGTTTTGTTAGTTTTGAAGTTGCAATTTAACTTATTATATTTGTACTATAAATTCTATGTTTCTCTTTATTTGTTTTACCTCAATGGGTTTCTAGAGAATTACTTCTAAGACTAGGAACTATTTCCCAACCTAATTCCAAGGCTTTGAAAGTCCTTTTCATTGCCCATTCCCTTTATAGCGAGTAACACTCTTTATATGTTGTTGGCTTTATTAACACCGAAGTAGTATTGCTATGGCTGAAATTTGTTTGTGCAATTCTGGTTGTTGTATTTCTAATTTTGTGCACTTGGTATATATGAATTTTTCCCTATATCTAATTTAAGTGTGAAAGTCTGGTTAATTAGTGCATGAAGAGTGCTATAGGGACATATCAGGATTGTGTTAAAGGAAATGGAAAAAAAAAAAAAACACATGCAGATTTTCATGGTTTGAATGAAACAAGATAGTGCTATAGGGACCTGGATATGCTTTCTTGGTATACTATGTCTATGTGTTCCCTTCATTGCAAGGAAAGTGGGAAAAAAACTTTTTTAATTTTTGTATATTCTTTCTCAAACGTTCTTGCTGCACTGAAAAAAACTTTTTTAATTTTTGTATACTAAAATCTTGATATAACAAAAATTCCATTTAATTTTTATAATTACGAATGATATTATGAATATTTTTCTAACTACTTTTTTATATAATTATACAGGGTAACAACGAAGATTAAGCAATGAAGATTAAGCTGTTTATTATTGTGGTTTATTGGCTAAGATAGAGTACTGTTTAGAATCTTTATATGTATGGTTGACTAATGACTTTTATTAGAAGATACTTATGTATGTTGCAGGATATGTTTTTTTTGTAGAGTATTAGTAGTAAAGTCTAAGTGATATTATGGTTATTTTGATATGGCTATGCTTACTTTAGTGTGAAATGTATGAATTTTTACAATTAACTTCATTCTAGTACTTTTGGATCATTATTATAAATATATTTTGGTTAGAGATAATTTTTATTATTTAAAGAAATTATTTACTATAATTATGTATTTATTTTTATTTTATAATATTCAACTCATTTAAATAAAAATGCAGAATTATTATATATGTAATCATATTAACTATTATGTTGTATTAATAATTATTAGATAATAATATATATATATACAAAAAAAAAACGAGACCTAAGGCTACACTTATATACAGTAGCTATAGTACACAAAAAATAGAGACCTAAAGCTACACTTATATACAGTAGCTATAGTATTAAAAAAAAACGAGGCACCTAAGGCTACACTTATAAAAAGTAGCCATGGAATACAATGTGGCTACGCTTTACAGGTGATGCAGTAGCATTGAAAAGCGTAGCCTATTCTGGTAAAAATAGAAGCTGAAAAGCGTAGTCTTTGGTCCTGGACAGCATCACTTTAAAAGCGCACCCTATTCCCAAACGTCAAAATCGTAGCCCTTGGTGCAGAAAAGTGTAGCCTTTGAGAATAGGCAACGGTCGAATAGGAATCACCCCAGAAAGCGTAGCCGTAGCACAAAAAGCGTAGCCGTAGCCTAAGGCATCATTTTTTTTCACTTTTGGCTACACTTTTCAAGTGTACCTAAATGGGTGTTTTTCATGTAGTGTCTATTGTTAATCTCTTGCTTTTGTAGTTGTAGATTTCTTTAATTCTTGCAATTAATAATGTTTGCCTTTATTGCCTTCTATGTGTTTGTTGAAATGCCTCTTCTAGATATGAGTTAGATTTTGTTCCTCTTGGCCTTGGTAGAGTAATTAGTGACACTTGGGTTATCAAACTCTTTTGTTGATTAATAATTAGAGACTGCTAATTGACTTGGATACCACTAAAGCTAGTCTTTCCTTAGGAGTTGGCTAGGACTTGTGGAATCAAGTTAATTCATCCACTTGACTTTCCTCTATGGTTAGAGGTTAACTAAGTGGGAGCAATGAACAATTCTCATCACAATTGATAAGGATAACTAGGATGGGATTTCTAGTTCTCACACCTTGCCAAGAGCTTTTCTAGTTGTTAGTTTATTTTTCATCATCATTTACTTTTTTTGTTTCTTATCCAAAACCCCAAAATATACAATTCATAGCCAATAACAAGAACATTTGTTTGCAATTCCTAGGGAGATGGTCATCCAACTGATCGGTGATTTTGGGTGACAAATTTCTAATTCCAACACTTTTGCATTTCATTTTAGGTTTTTAGGATTTTTGTTGCATTTTCTTAATTTTGCATATATATACATAATAAGCTTAGTCAAAATAATGAGGTTCTTCAAGATTTCTATCTATAGGGCACCAATTGATTTGAGTGAAAACTTTTCATAGGATTTGCTATATATATATATATATATATATATATATATATATATATATATATATATATATATATATATTGTGGATCATGTTTTTGAGCTAAGAACACAAGCTTGTGAGATTTGAGCCTAATGATGTGGTTACATCTTATAACCACTTATTTTCCCTTCTTGTGTGCATTATTCTCTTCCTATGATAGTAATCTTTGATTTGTTTGATTCTCTATGTCCATTATTTTGTGTAGACATGCATTTAAATGATTGAGGCCATCATTTCGTCTAGCTCACTTACCCAAATAGCCTACCTTTTATCTTCCATTGTTAGCCACTTTGAGCCTATGATTAACCCACTTTGTTCTTAATTTTAGCACTTTACAAGCCTTTAAGCGAAAAAAACAATAAATGTCCTTTATTTAGATCTTTAATTAGCTTAGGCTAGTAGTGAGTGTGAGTATCATTCAAGTGTGGGAAATTTGGGACATTGGGTGAATAAAAGGGTAGTTTTGTATTTTTGTTGGAAAAATTGGGAATTAGGTGCATACTTATGTATTAATCAAATGTTAGACCTTATGCATTGATGTTCTTGTATATAGAAAGAAAAATGAGAAAAACAAAAGAAAAAAGAAAAGAAAAAGAAAAAAATAATATGGAAAAGAAAAGAAAAAATAAAAAAAGAAAGAAACAAAGAAAAAGAAAGAAATAAAAAGGGGACAAAATGCCCCAAAGCAAAGCTCAATAAGGATCAATGCATACGTGTTGTGAAATGAAAAGAAAATGCATGAGTATGTTAAAAAGTGAAAGATTGGTAGCTAGGTTAGAACTTAATTTTATAGGATGTCATAGGTTAGGTGGGAAGTCTAAGCTTACCAAAGATTCAAATTTCAAGCTCACTTGACCATATATGCATCCTACCTTGACCCTAGCCCCATTACAACCTATGAAAAGACCTCATGATACTTGTATGCATGCATGAAATAAATGTCGATTGTTAGAAGAAAAAAAATTCTTGGAAAGCATGATTAGGGGAGAACTGAGTGAATCAACCCTAAACACTTGAGCGAATAGAATGCAAACACTACCAGTGAGGGTTCGATTGCTCAATTAAATGTTTTCCACCTATGATCATCACTCCTCATGCAAGTTTGTAAAAATATTTAATAGCTCAATTCAATTGTGGTTTGGCATGGTTGTTAATACCCTTAGCCCTTGTGCATATATGTACTCTTGGGAATTGATTTATTTTGACCAAGCAATTGCATTCATGTAGATAGTTGCATATAGGTAGTTTGCATTTAGATTAGTTCGCATTGAATAAATGATGATACCCTTTGTTCTTTCTTGGTTTAAGCATTAGGACATACTTGGTTTAAGTGTGGGGAGGTTGATAAACTTCATTTGTAGGGTTTATCTTGTGCTTAATTTAGGGGATTTTATGACCTTTTACGCACATTTATTCAATGAAATAGCATGGTTTCATGATTGTCTCCTAATTTGTGCTTAAGTGTGAAAACATGCTTTTTAGGCCCTTAATTGTTTAATCTTGATTTACCTTTGATTCCATTATATGCCTTGATATGTTTGTTAAGTGATTTCAGATTTAGGAGAGATCATGAAGAAATGAAGGAATCACAAAAGCTATCAAGCCGACCTCTTCACACTTAATCGACCATAACTTGAGCTACAGAGGTCCAAATATGCGATTCTAGTTGCATTGGAAAGCTAACATCCGGGGCTTCGAAATGATATAAGATTTGCCATAGTTACATCGCGGATAAAGGTGTTGACGTGCACGGTACGCGTACGCGCCGATGGGTGAACATGATTCACTTAATGCAACTCGTGGTCATCGATTTTAGAAGCCTTGTGGGCCCAATCCAACTCATTTCTGATGCTATTTAAGCCAAGGATTGAAGGGAAATTAACATACTTTAGCTTTCCATTGCCATTGAGAGCACGCCATTTGGACTTTTGTAGCTCCAAAAATGCTCCTTCAAGTGCATGGATGTCAGATCCTGATAGCATCTTGATGCTTTCAGGGTTATGCCGGTATAGAATTTCTCAATAAAATCCCGTTGTAAGTATAGCTCTACCCAACAACAATCTACGAGTCAAATTTAGAAGAAATTTGGTTGTCACAAGTTCAACCCCAATAAAAGTAACCGAAGTATTCAAATCTCGGGTCGTCTCACAAGGAATGGGCAAACATGTGCATCAACATTGGTTAGAATTCCAGGATTACAAGTCATGAGCAAGGAATTAAACTAGAAATCTTAACAAACAAGTAATCTTAAAGTGCAAGAAACTAATCCAAATAACTAAAGCAAGATGTGAGCAATTCTAAACTAACAAGATAACATTCAATATAATTCTATTCTAAAACTAAATAATTAACTATAACTAAGACAAAGCAATTAGGAATTTTGGGTTTTCAAATATGAATAATAAAAGCAACTCTTGGCTAGACATGGGAATTGGGGTCACTATCCTTGTCTAATAACCATATCTTGACAATTATGAGGAACCAAACTCATTAAGTCTACTTCTATACTTGAAGTATGTTAAATGGTTTAGTCAACATCAACCCAAAAGGTCTAACCTAACTACTAATTAAATTAGTAGTAGGCTAATGTCAATGGCTATCAAATTGACCACTAAAGGTTCCCAAATCATCAAATCCTTTAGACCCAATGACTCAAGTTTACCCAATTCCCTTAGCCTAGGCCAAGAGTAAAGAGAACTACTCCATAATCAAAGGAAACAATTCATCAAACACATGGTAAGAATTAACAAAAGATATATTCAAATTGCAATTAAATTGAAACTAACAAGTGCCCACTAACAATTATCAACATACAATCATTCAAACAACACAACTAATCATGAAATTCATCAATGTAACATTAGCAAGGCAAGATTCACAAGATTCATAAAATGGGTATGAAATGACAATTGACAAGAATCATAAAACTAATACAAGATCTAAACAAAATTATACTAGGAAATTCAAATTAAGCAATTAAAACTAGTAATTAGCAAGATCCAATTCAGAATTCAACAAGGGAAGATCAAATTGAAGCTAGATCTAGGGCTTGTTTGGGTGAGCTTTTAAGAAAAGATCTTTTTTCGAGTTATCTTTTTTTTAAAAGATCTTATGAAAAAGTAAAAGTAATTTTATGTTTGGGTATCTCATGCAAAAAGATCTTTTTATCTATCAATTATTTTTGGATATAATAATATAAAAGTACTTTTTGGTTTATTTATTACATGAAAAACATCTTTTTTTTAAGAAAAAAAGATCTTTTAAAAAATATGTAAATTACAGTTTCTCAAAAAAGATGTTTTTATGATTTTTCTAATGCTTTTACTTTTACTACTCGAAATTTTCCAAACACGCTAAAAAACAAAAAAAAAATATTTTTCATTGAAAAAAGATCTTTTTTTTTATCAAAATAATGGCGCCCAAACAAGAACCTAGAGAGGAACAAGGGTTTCTCTCTCTAGAAGAACAAGAACCCAAAAACTAGCTAAAAATTGTGTCTAAGTGTAAAAATGATTGATCCCCCCTTTCCCCTAGCATCCTTGGGTCTTTTCCATGCAGAAGCAGCTTGAATTTGGGCCTCTTAAGCCTTAGAAATCGCCAGGCACGATTTCCTTTAATGAGGTCACGTGCAGCTTGTCACGCGTACGAGCCATGCGTGCCTGTGTGATTTTTCCTAATCTGGGCGGATGCGTCCATCCTTGCGCGCCGCTCTCAGCCATCCACATCCACGCGTGCGCACGAGGTGCGCGTGCGCACCCATGCTGAATTTCCCAAAATCCAAATCTTCATGTTCTTTCCTCTTGTGCATGCTTTCTTTCTCTCTTCTAGGCCATTCTTGCCCTATTAATTCTGAAATCACTCAACAAACACATCACGGCATCAAATGGTAATAGAAGAGGATCAAAATATGGCAATTTTAAGGCAAAAGAAGCATGTTTTTCATCATGAAGCAATATTAGGAAGAGAACACAAAACCATGCAATTCTTGTGAATAAGTGTGAGAAATATTGACAAAACCCCCCAAATTTTACACAATATAAACCACAAAATTGGGGTTTATCAAATCTCCCCACACTTAAACCAAGCATGTCCTCATGCTTAAAATAAAAAGACCAATGATCATGGCAAGAAAGGGTTTATGAAATGCAAATTTCCTAAGTAAATGCATGCAACTAACGTAGAATCATCTATCTACTTAGTTAAGGGTAAATCTATCCTCCAAGAACACATATGAGCATAGGGGTGAAAATGATATGTAGTTCATAAATCCTACCAAATTGAACATTACAATGAAGTGCATATAACTTGCTAGATGAACGCTTATGAAAGTCGGGAACAAGGAGTTGAGCATCGAACCCTCACCGGAAGTGTATCCGCTCTATTCGCTCGAGTGTATAGGGTTCGTCACTCAATCATCTCTTAATCATGCTTTCCAAGATTTGTCTTTCATCTAACAATCAACAATTACTTAATGCATGCTTACAAGTATCATGAGGTCTTATTCATGGGTTGTAATGGGGCTAAGGTGAAGGTAAGGATGTATATGGTCAAGTGAGCTTAAAATTTGAGTCCTTGATTAACCTAAGACCCCACTAGACACATAGAACAACCTATACAATTATAATACATTACCTAGCTACCTATGCATTTCACTTTTTGCATACTCATGCGTTCTTTTCAATTCACATCCCATATGCATTGTTATTACTACTTTGTCTTGGGGCATTTTTGTGTCCCCTTTCATTGCTTACTCTCTCTTTTTTTTTCATATCTTTGTTTCTTCTATATATATATATATGTATATATATATATATAATTTCTTTTTCTTACATTCTTATATATACACATATAATTTTTTTTCTTTTTGGTCCCCTTCTCTTGGGGTTTTCATGTAGAAAAGTTTCAATGCATATGGTTCAATCATTCAATTACATGAGTATGTTCCCAAATCCTAGAATTTTCAATTACAACTACAATACACCTCTTTACATCTACCCAAATTCCCAAGTGCACCCTCCCAATTGAATGATACACACCTTCACTTACCTAAGCTAATCAAGGATCCAAATTTAGGGACATTCATTGTTTTTTGCTTAGGGTTGTTGATGTGCTCTTTTTAAGAACAAAGAGGGTTTATCATAGGCTCAAAATTGGTTAGCAATGGTAGATAAAAGGGTTAAGGCCGTTTGGGAAAAGTGACTATTGAAATGATGGCCTCAATCATGTAAATGCATTCATACACAAAGTAATGGATATATAGAATTAGACAAAGCAAGGATTGCAATCATAGAGAGAGAATAATGCTTCACACAAGAATGAGAATTAATGGTTAGAAGATATAACCACACAATAGGCTCAAAGCTTACATGCTTGTGTTCTTAGCTCAATCACTATGTTCCAAAATACATTCTTAAAGCAAGTTTACCACAAAATTTTTTTTTTCAAAATTGGTAGGTACCGCAAAACACAGTTTCTTGGGGAAGAAGTCATTATTTTGACCAAGCAACGCTATAGAGACTAACTATCATGCAAGGAGTATTTACAAGCAAGACTAACTACACATGCAATGTGCTAACTATCAAGCAAAAGATAAATCCATGGGTGTTGAAAGGAAGAGATTGTTACCCATGGAGATCGGTCGGACGACCTCTCCACACTTAGAATTTAGCACGGTCCTCCGTGCTACCAACAATGTGCAAAGGACGGTCGGGACCGGAACCTTTACTATCCCCTCTATCAGAGCTCCCATCACTTGGGTTTGAGGTGGATGTGAATATTTCGGGTTCCTTCAAGCTAGGGGTAACACAATGCAGAAGCTTCTTGATGTAAGTGTATCGGCATTGGTCATGCCGCTCATATCTATCAGTCTTCCGGTGTAGATCTTCTATCCTTTGATGTGTGAATCTTTGCTATGGTGGTGACGATGAGGTGGAAGGAATAGTAGATGGGAGGGCTATGTCAAGGCTTGAGTTATTCATAGGAAGATGTAAGTATTTTCCGCTTGGGACCACATCACCCTTAGCTGGAATTATAGCCTTCGTATCCAAGGCTTCCCAAGGAACACCCGCAGCAGCAACTAAGTCGGATACCAATGCTGGAAATGACAAATTGCCCCGGGCGTGGACTTGTCCCATCGCTTGCTTGACAAGAAGCGGAATGTTCACTGGTCTCTCCGTGAGAACGCACCAAACAAGCAAGGCGAGATCCACCGTGAAGGACGACTTGTGGGTGCTAGGTAGCACATAGTGAGATAGGATCTGGGCCCAAGCTCTAGCTTCTACAGTGAGGAAACGAGCGTCAATGCACTTGGGCCTCATCCGGAGTCGACCATGGGTCCAAAATGCCTCTGGTTCAGTAATGACTCGGAGGATCGAGTCCCAATCAAACCCAAACTTTTCTCACTAACGTAAGACATCTTGGTAGCCATCATGTTACTTGGTATCGGTAAGACATTAAGCACTTACTGAATAGCCTCCTCTGAAACTGAGACTTGCTTCCAGCGCACGTATACCGATTGAAAAGAGGGAAGATGGTAGTTAGTGTAGAATTCTACCACCCATGAGAGGTTGACCTCTTGTGGTTTTCTCAGAAGAAACTCCCATCCTCGCCGTTCAATGCGGGGTAGAATACAAGGAGCAACCTTGTTCGGCAGAGCGAGTAGATGCTCGGCATGATAGTTTCTCTCAACCATGGTGGGGAACACAAGTTCACAGAAGCGGTTGGGGAATCTTAAAAAATTCTTTGCCGGTTTGCTCTTCTCGTTTTCATCAATAGGAGCGGGTGCCTTTGCTTTCTTAGAGAGGGGTTTGGTTCCTAATGAAGAGTGCGCCTTAGAGTGTGGCCTTTGGGTGCCCTCTTTGCGGCTGGTTTCCTTGAAGCTTTCTCCTTGCCTTTCTTGGTGGCCATCCTGAAAAAAGGAAGGGAAAAAGAAAAGCATTAAACCCAAAGAATCATCTCAACAAAAACATGCAAGTGAAAGGTAGTGCCTAAAAGAAGTAGTGCAACAAGGTGATCATAGAGTTATAGGTCACAACACTTGGCATGGGATGCAAGAGGAAGTAAAGCATGCAATATGGCATGAGAAGAATAATCTCAAGCATCCATAATAAAGAGCAAGTCATGTTCAATGAGCATCTAATTGGCAAGCATACAATCTAAGCAAGCAAAGTGGACTCAATGCACTTAGAAGAGAGCAAGTGAATGAGGAGAAAGCACCAAATTGAAAATACATGATTAAAATAAACCAAAATGGCATTCGTGCATTTCCTCGAACACTTGGTGTGCAATTATCAAGCAATGAGCAATTATGAGGTACTCAACCAATTAGAATCCCAAAATGAAATATCAATCATCATACAACATCACTTACATGACAAAGACAATGAGAGACAACAAGAAGATCTATTAAAGCAAATTAAAACTCAAATTCAACATCCATGGAAAAACAAGAAAAAGGAAAAGTAAACAAACAAAAAGTAAGTAGTATAATCATGAAACTAAAAGAGAAAATAAGTAAATCGGAAAGAAAAATCTAATTAGAAGAAGAGATTATGCAAAGAAAGTAATACATGAGATATAGAAGAAGTCGAACCTTGAGAAGTGTAAGAGAACAAGGTAGAATTTTCTTTTTGTGAAATGAGAAAGAGATAGAAGAGATGTAGTGCCACCGGAAGAGGTGGTGGTCGCCGGTGAGTAGATGGAGACGGTGGTGGTGGATTCTGGAAGAGAAGAAAAAAAGAGAAGTGATGGAGAAAGAAGAAATAAACAAGAAAGAACGTGGGAGAGGGATAGAAGCAAGGCGCGCCAGTTTTAAAACTGGTCCGCGCGACCGGCGCGCGCACGCACGATGCGCTGGCGCATCGGTGAGGGTTGGGTGAGGGGCGTGCACGCGTCTAGGGTGCGCACGCGTGAAGTGAGTTGGGCTCCTGGCACAGGGTTGGCACAAAGTAGGCCTAAGTCTCGGGTGAGTTGTTCCAGAGTGGGCTTGCAGCACAGGCACGCGAACGCGCACAGTGCGCGGACGCATGCCTGAGTGAATTGCTGAGCGGGGCGGACGCGTCAGTGTGGGCACAGACTAGGCACAAGTATGGTACAACTCTCTGGTTTTTGTACCAGGGAGTCCATATTGCACCATTGGCGTGCACACGCACAGTGCGCTTGCGCGTCGATGGCCAATTTGCAAAGGGCGCGCAGGCGGCACGTACGCTGGCGCGTGGGTGCCTAGCACGAAATGGGCACAAAGTGGGCATGACTCTTAGGTTTTTAGCCCAGGAGTATGAAATGCACCACCGATGCACGTGGATGCCCTTTTTCCTTTCCGCCCCTTTTTTTTACACAACATAGAAAAAGCTATTCTAACACATTTTTTGCAGGTGTTCAAGCTAGTAGTCAAGAGAACACACTCAAATTCATGCACTATTCAAAACATATCATTCTCTCTACTTCAACAATTTATCCATACCAAAATGATGAAATCTATCTAAACATCCTAGTTATCCAACAAGATTAACAAAGCTAGTATTCCTATGCAATCAACAACATCAAGTAGTCACAAAATATACAAAAAAATCTAGAGCTAAAAGCAAGAATGTATATACAAGGAAGATCTTACCACGGTGGGGTGCCTCCCACCAAGCACTTTTCTTTAACGTCCTTAAGTTGGATGGTTAGTCGCTCAAGCTTCTCCTCCTTTAGGTGCATCCGTCAATAGGAACACCTCTAGCTCTTTTGGGGGCTTGTAGCCATGGTACTTCTTCACTCTTTGTCCATTCACCTTGAAAGTTGCTTCACTTTTAGGATCAAACAATTCCACCACTCCATAGGGCTTTATCTCTTTCACCTTGAAGGGTCCTTCCAATCTAGAGCGGAGCTTGCCAGGCATGAATCGAAGCCTCGAGTTGTAGAGGAGAACCTCATCACCTTCTTGGAAATCCTTCTTCCGGATGTGATGGTCATGGAATGCTTTAGTGTTTTCCTTTTAAATCTGGGCATTCTCATACGCTTCGTTCCTCAAACACTCGAGCTCCTCTAGCTGTAGTTTTTTTGCCACACCCGCCTTGGTCAAATCCATGTTGCACTACTTTACCGCCCAATAGGCTCTATGCTCGATTTCCACCGGAAGGTGGCATGCCTTACCATAGACGATTTGGAAGGGACTCATCCCTAATGGAGTCTTATAGGCCGTCCTATACGCCCATAGTGCATCTCCTAACTGGAGGCTCCAATCCTTCCTTTGCGAATTGACCACTTTCTCCAAGATTCTCTTAATCTCCCGGTTGGACACTTCCGCTTGTTCGTTGGTCTGTGGGTGATAAGCAGTGGCAACCTTATGCGATACCCCATAGCACTTGAGTAGTGCCTCTACTTTCCTGTTACAAAAGTGGGATCCTTGGTCGCTCACGATTGCTCGTGGCGACCCATAACGGCATACAATGTCATTCCTAATAAAAGAAATGACGGTATTGGCGTCGTCAAGGCGGGTAGGTATTGCTTCTACCCACTTTGACACGTAGTCAACCGCTAACAGGATATATAGATACCCACTGGAGTTGAGAAATGGTCCCATAAAGCCAATGCCCCACACATCAAATATCTCACAGAACAACATAGGTTGCTGAGGCATTTCATCCCTTTGGGACGTGTTTCCTGACTTCTGACACTGATGGCAAGATACACAGAACCGGTTAGCATCCTGAATAAGGTTGGCCACCAGAATCCACAATCTAACACCTTTTTAGCTGTCCTTTGTGGGCCAAAGTGGTCACCATATTCAAACGAATGGCAATCTTTAAGAATGGGTTGGATTTCAGATTTCGGGACACATCTTTGAATTACTTGGTCCACTCCCCTCTTCCACAAGTGGGGTCATCCCAAATATAGTATTTGGAATCACTCCTCAACTTATCCCTTTGGTGTTTAGAAAAGTTAAGAGGGAAGAGTTTTGCAACCAAGTAGTTCGCCATTGGGGCAAACCAAGTAAAACTATCCGACACAGCATGCAAACCATCCAATGGGAATGAGTCATCGATCGGAAATGGGTCAAATTTTAGATTCTCAAGGCGGCTTAAATAATCCGCAACTAAGTTTTGAGACCCACTCCGGTCCCTAATCTCAATGTCAAATTCTCGCAAAAGCAAGATCCAACGTATGAGTCTAGGTTTTGACTCATTCTTTGTCAATAAGTACTTTAATGCTGCATGATCCGTGTATACCACTATCTTGGACCCTAGCAAATAAGATCTGAATTTATCTAAAGCATGAACAATAGCTAGGAGTTCCTTTTCCGTAGTGGTATAGTTGGATTGTGCTGCATCCAAGGTTTTAGAAGAGTAAGCAATGACATAAGGGAGTTTACCATCGCGCGGTGCAAGCGCGGCACCTACAGCATGGTTTGACGCATCGCACATTATCTCAAATGGTAGCGTCCAGTTGGGGCCTCGCACAATCGGTGCTGTGGTAAGAACTCTCCTTTGCTCTTTAAACGCTTTCACACATGCACTCTCAAACTCAAAGTCTACATCTTTTTGGAGTAGGCGCGACAATGGCAAAGCAATCTTGCTAAAATCTTTAATAAAGCGCCTATAGAATCCTGCATGTCTCAAAAACGAGCGGACCTCCCTCACAGATGAGGGGTGAGGTAATGTGGTGAAAACATCGACCTTGGCCGGGTCTACAGAAATGCCTTCACTAGATACTACATGTCCTAACACTATACCTTGTCGTACTATGAAGTGACATTTTTCAAAATTCAAGACAAGGTTAGTGTCAACACATCTAGCTAAGACCTTGGCCAAGTTCTCTAAGCAACAATTAAATGAAGTTCCATAAACACTGAAGTCATCTATAAAGACTTCTAGACAATTCTCCATTAGATCAGAAAAGACACTTGTCATACATCGCTGAAAAGTAGCAGGTGCATTACATAATCCAAATGACATCCTTTTATAGGCAAAGGTGCCAAAGGGACAGGTGAACGTGGTCTTTTCCTGATCCTCAGGAACAATGTGAATCTGGAAGTAACCAGTGAATCCATCAAGAAAGCAATAATGGGATTTACCCGCCAAACGATCCAACATCTGATCGATAAAGGGCAAAGGGTAGTGGTCCTTCCTTGTAGCGGTGTTCAATCTTCTATAATCAATGCACACTCGCCACGCATTTTGTACTCTCTTGGTGACCACTTCACCATCATCATTTTTAACCGCAGTGATGCCCGATTTCTTGGGAACAACCTGGACCGAGCTCACCCACTCACTGTCAGAAATTGGGTATATGATACCCGCATCAAGTAGCCTAGTGACCTCCTTCTTTACCACATCGAGGATGGTTGGGTTGAGCCTCCTTTGCGGTTGCCTAACCGGCCTAGATCTCTCTTGGAGAAATATACGATGCATGCACTTGCGGGGGTCAATCCCCACAATATCGGCTAGGCTCCATCCAATTGCCTTCTTGTGCCTTCTTAGAACATCTAGGAGCTTCTCTTCCTCTTCACTAGAAAGCTCACTAGCAATAACGACCGTAAATTTTGGTTGTCCTCTAAGAAAGCATACTTCAAATGAGATAGAAGAGGTTTCAATTCACTCTTTGCCTCAAGCTGAGGTTCTTTCTCATCATGCTCACAGAGTTCATTCTCAACAACTTTCTCTTGTTCATCCTCTTGATCATCCATCTCTTCAACAATAGGGTAGCATAACTTGTTGTAGTCTTCTTTTCGTACTTCCGCTACCACTTCATCGATTACATCACATTGGAGAACGGAATGCTCTTCGGGAGGATGCTTCATGGCTTCTTCCAAATTGAACTTGATAGTCTTGTCTCCAACCTCAAAGGAATATGTGTCGGTGAAGGCATCTAACTTGAATTTAGAGGTCTTAAGGAAGGGTCTACCAAGTAGAACGAAAGATGAGCTTCTATTTTTTGTTGGAGGCATTTCAAGGATGTAAAAGTCAACCGGAAAGACCAAGTCCTTGATTGCCACAAGTACATCTTCTGCTATTCCCGTCACCGTGATCACACTTTTATCGGCTAAGGCAAACTTCGCCGTCGACTTCTTTAATGGAGCTAAATTCAACCGCACAAAGATAGAAAGCGGCATGATGCTTACGCAAGCTCCTAAGTCACACATACAATCAGAAAGTGCGCCCACCAATACAACAAGACACCAAACAAGGTCCAGGGTCACCACATTTCTTTGGAATAGGCTCCATCAAGGAAGAAATTGAACTACCCAAGGATAATGTCTCCAATTCTCCTATCCTATCCTTGTGTGTACACAACTCTTTTAACATGGAAGGGAATGGGATAGGAATAGACTCATCTACTATAGCTTTCCTCTTGAGTTCCTTAAGGCTTACACCTTCTTCCTCATGCCTTTTGTCTACTGGTGCACGAAATCGTGATTGTTCATTCCCCAGCAACGACGCCAAAAACTTGGTACGCACATTCATAATCTCAATTCTTTTTCACAACTCCGCACAACTAACCAGCAAGTGCACTGGGTCGTCCAAGTAATAAACCTTACATGAGTAAGGGTAGATCCCACGGAGATTGTCGGCTTGAAGCAAACTATGGTCATCTTGTAAATCTCAGTCAGGCAGATTCAAATGGTTATGGGATTTTGATAATTAAAATATAAATAAAATATAAAATAAGATAGAAATACTTATGTAATTCATTGGTGAGAATTTCAGATAAGCGTATGGAGATGCTTTGCTCCTTCTGAATCTCTGTTTTCCTACTGTCTTCATTCAATCATTCATACTCCTTTCCATGGCAATACGTATGTTGGGAATCACCGTTGTCAATGGCTACATCCTGTCCTCTCAGTGAAAATGGTCCAAATGCGCTGTCACCGCACGGCTACTTATCTGTCGGTTCTCGATCATGTTGGAATAGGATCCATTGATCCTTTTGCGTCTGTCACTACGCCCAACACTCGCGAGTTTGAAGCTCGTCACAGTTATCCTTTCCCAGATCCTACTCGGAATACCACAGACAAGGTTTAGACTTTCCGGATCTCAGGAATGGTTGCCAATAATTCTAGCTTATACCACGAAGACTCTGATCTTTCAGAATGGAGGCTAAGAGATACACGCTCGATCTAAGGTAGAACGGATGTGGTTGTCAGGCATGCGTTCATAGGTTGAGAATAATGATGAGTGTCACGGATCATCATATTCATCATGTTGAAGTGCAAGTGAATATCTTAGAATAAGAATAAGCTTGAATTGAATAGAAAAACAATAGTACTTTGCATTAATTCACGAGGAGCAGCATAGCTCCATACCTTAATCTATGAGGTGTAGAAACTCCACCGTTAAAAATACATAAGTGAAAGTGGTCCAGGCATGGCCGAATGGCCAGCCCCCTAAACACGATCAATGATCAAAAGTGATACAAAGATAGTCTCAAAAATAATCAAAAGATTATGAATTAAATCACTAAAAGTAGTTTTTATACTATACTAGTAGCTAGGGTTACAGAAAATAAGTAATTAATGCAGAAATCCACTTCCGCGCCCACTTGGTGTGTGCTTGGGTTGAGCATTGAGCTTTCATGTGTAGAGACTCTTTTTGGAGTTAAACTCCAGGTTGTAGCCTGTTTCTGGCGTTTAACTTTGGTTTGCAACCTGTTTCTGGCGTTTAACTTCAGAATAGGGCAGGAAGTTGGCGTTTGAATGCCAGTTTGTGTCGTCAAAACTCAGGAAAAGTATGGATGTCTACTTTCCAACGCAATTGAGAGCGCGCCAATTGGGCTTCTGTAGCTCCAGAAAATCCATTTCGAGTGCAGGGAGGTCAGAATCCAATAGCATCTGTAGTCCTTCTTCAGCCTCTGAATCAGATTTTTGCTCAAGTCCCTCAATTTCAGCCAGAAAATACCTGAAATCATAGAAAAACACACAAACTCATAGTAAAGTCCATAAATGTGATTTTTATTTAAAAACTAATAAAAATATACTAAAAACTAACTAAATCATACTAAAAACTACTTAAAAACAATGCCAAAAAGCGTATAAATTATCCGCTCATCACAACACGAAACTTAAATTGTTGCTTGTCCCCAAGCAACTCAAAATCAAATAGGATAAAAAAAGAGAATATACTATAAATTCCAAAATATCAATGAAACTTAGCTCCAAGTAGATGAGCAGGACTAGTAGTTTTTTGCCTCTGAACAGTTTTGGCATCTCACTTTATCCTTTGAAGTTCAGAATGATTGGCATCTATAGGAAATCAGAATTTAGATAGTGTTATTGATTCTCCTAGTTTAGTATGTTGATTCTTGAACACAGCTACTTTATGAGTCTTGGTCGTGGCCCTAAGCACTTTGTTTCCCAGTATTACCACCGGATACATAAATGCCACAGACACATAACTGGGTGAACCTTTTCAGATTGTGACTCAGCTTTGCTAGAGTCCCCAATTAGAGGTGTCCAAGGTTCTTAAGCACACTCTTTTTTCTTTGGATCATGACTTTAACTGCTCAGTCTCAAGCTTTTCACTTGACACCTTCACGCCACAAGCACATGGTTAGGGACAGCTTGGTTTAGCCGCTTAGGCCAGGATTTTATTCCTTTTGGGCCCTCCTATACATTAATGCTCAAATCCTTGGATCCTTTTTACCCTTGCCTTTTAGTTTAAAGAGTTACTGGCTTTTTGCTCTTGCCTTTTGGTTTAAAGAGCTCTTGGCTTTTTCTGCTTGCTTTTTCTTTTTCTTTCTTCTTTTTTTTCTTTTATTTTTGCCATTTTTTTTGCAAGCCTTGTTTTTCACTGCTTTTTCTTGATACAAGAATCAATTTTATGATTTTTCAGATTATCAATAACATTTTTCTTTTTTCATTATTCTTTCAAGAGCCAACAATTTTAACATTCATAAACAACAAATGCAAAAAAATATGCACTGTTCAAGCATTCATTCAGAAAAAAAAGGTATTGCCACCACATCAAAATAATTAAACTAATTTCAAGGATGAATTTGAAATCATGTACTTCTTGTTCTTTTATTTTTAGAAAATTTTTCATTTAAGAGAGGTGATGGATTCATAGGACATTCATAGCTTTAAGACATAGACACTTAAACACTAATAATCATGTAATAAAGACACAAACATAAATAAAACATAAAGCATAGTAAACAAAAAATAGAAAAATAAGAGCAAGGAGATTAAGTAACGGGTCCACCTTAGTGATGGCGGCTAGTTCTTCCATGAGTGGGCTCTCTTGTTTGCTCCATCCTCTTCTTAGTGATGGGCTTGTCCTCTTCAATGAGGATGTCTTCTTGGCCACAACTTCATAAAAGTGGTCTTGATGGACTTTTGAGATGAATCTCTCTATCTCCCATGACTCGGAGGTGGAAGCAATTGCCTTCCCTTTCCTCTTTCTAGAGGTTTCTCCGGCCTTAGGTGCCATATGGTTATGGAAAATTAAAAAGCGGGGCTTTTTCCACACCAAACTTAAAATGTTTGCTTGTCCTCGAGCAAAAGAAGAAAGAAAGGGGGAGAAGAAGAAGAGATAGAGGAGATAGAGATGTGTGGTAGGTTCGGCCAAGGGAGGGTGATAGTGTGTATGAGGGGTTGGGTTTGGAAGGGAAATAGTGTGAATTTGAATGGTGAGGTAGGTGGGGTTTATGATGGATGGATGTGAGTGGTGAAGAGAGTATGGAAAAGAGTGTTATACAAATGTGTGAAGAGGATATAAGAAAAGGTGGGGTGGGTGGGGATCCTGTGGGGTCCACAGATCCTGAGGGGTCAAGAACTTAGCATCCCTGCTCCATTTAGACATGTAAATGCCCTTAGAGTGCAATCCTGGAGTTTAACGCCAGACTGCTGCTTGTTTCTGGCATTAAACGCCAGCTTTTCTCCCATTTTTGGTGTTAAACGCCAAGTAGATGCTCTGTTCTGGCGTTAAACGCCAGTTTGGTGCTTGTTTCTGGCGTTTAATGCCAGCTTGATGCTTCTTTCTGGTGTTAAACACCACTCTGATGCTTCTTACTGGCATTACGCCAGTAAGCACTTCCTCCAGGGTGAGCTATTTTTAATGTTGTTTTTGATTTTTTTTTCAGTTATTTTTGTGACTTCACATGATCATCAACCTAAAGCAAACATAAAATAGCAATGGAAAATAAATAGATATAAGTAAATAACATTGGGTTGCCTCCCAATAAGCGCTTCTTTAATGTCAATAGCTTGACAGTGAGCTCTCATGGAGCCTCACAGATAATCAGAGCAAGGTTGGGGCCTCTTAACACCAAACTTAGAGCTTGGTTGGGGCCTCCCAACACCAAACTTAGAGTTTGAATGTGGGGGTTTTGTTTGACTATGTATTGAGAGAAGCTTTTCATGCTTCCTCTCCATGGTTACAGAAGGAGAACCTTGAGTCTTGAATACAAGGTAGTCCTCATTCAACTGAAGGACCAACTCTCATCTGTCAACATCAATCATAGCTTTTGATGTATCTAGGAAGGGTCTGCCAAGGATGATGGATTCATCCTCATCCTTCCCAGTGTCTAGGATTATGAAATTAGCAGGGATGTAAAGGCCTTCAACCTTCACTAGCACGTCCTCTACTAGTCCATAAGCCTGTTTCATGGATTTGTCTGCCATCTCTAGTGAGATTCTTGCAGCTTGTACCTCAAAGATTCCCAGTTTCTCCATTACAGAGAGTGGCATGAGGTTTATCCCTGATACCAGGTCACACAGAGCTTTTTCAAAGGTCATTGTGCCTATGGTACAAGGTATGAAGAATTTCCGGGGTCCGATTTCTTCTGAGGTAATGTCTGCCTCATTAATGCACTCAGTTCATTGGTGAACATGGGGGGTTGATAAACCACTATTTTATGGTTTATATTGTGTTTAATTGTGTGGTTTTATCATGATCCTTACCCACTTATTCATTAATTTAGCATGCATTTATATTTCCTTCCTGAAATTATTACATGATTGAAAACTGCTTCCTAGAGACTTTTAATTATGCATTTTAATTCTCCTTTATTCCATTCGATGTCGTGATCTATGTGTTAAGCGTTTCAGGCTTTATAGGGCATGAATGAGTTGGAGATTGGAAAGGAAGCTAGAAAAAATAGAAGGAACATAAGAAATTGAGGAGATAACCAGTGAGAAGGGACGCGGCCGCATGGCTCATGCGACTGCGCGAAAGAGGAGAAATCGCAGTGACGCGGCAGCATGGCTCACACGATCGCGCTTTTCCTCGCCACGCGTTCACGTCGTCCATGCCTTCGCGTGAGCCATGTTGCCGCGTCACTGCGATTTCTCCTCTTTCGCGTGGTCGCATGAGCCATGCGGCCGCGTCACTTCTCGCTGGTTATCTCCTCAATTTCTTGTGTTCCTTCCATTTTTGCTAGCTTCCTTTCCAATCTCTAGCTCATTCATGCCCTATAAAGCCTGAAACGCTTAACACACAGATCACGGCATCGAATGGAATAAAGGAGAATTAAAATGCATAATTAAAAGTCTCTAGGAAGCAGTTTTCAATCATGTAATAATTTCAGGAAGGAAATATAATTGCATGCTAAATTAATGAATAAGTGGGTAAGGATCATGATAAAACCACACAATTAAACACAATATTGACCATAAAATAGTGGTTTATCAATCTCCCCACACTTAAACATTAGCATGTCCTCATGCTTAATTGAAGGAGATAAAGTAAATAAGTATGAACATGTAGAAACTCATGCAATGCAATGCAATCCTATATATATATGAATGCAACTATATGATTCTTGTCCACTTGATCAAAAGTAAATAAGCTCTTCAAAACAATTACAAATCAAACTCCACTAATTCTATCATCATACAGTAAGACAGATAAAAGTGCAAGAAGATAACTCATGAAAGCAGAGAACATGGAAATTCAAGCATTGAACCCTCACTGATGATGTGTGTACGCTCTAACCTCTCTAGTGTATAGGGTAATCACTCTATCCTTCTCTAATCATGCTCTCTAACTTTTGTTCTTCTCCTAACCAATCAACAACAGTTAATATACCAATGCAAACATCATGAGGTCTTTTCAAGGTTGTAATGGGGCCAATGTAGGTAGGGATACATGTATGGTCAAGTGAGCTTATAAATTGAATCTTTAATTAACCCAAGCTTCAACCCAACCTATATAACTTGCAGAACCTTAGAATTCATACCTAGCTACCCAGAATTCCCCTTTTACATTCCATACTCGTGTATCAACTTTTTATTTTAATTTTTATCATATGTGCATTGATCTTTGAATTCTCAATTCAGCATTGGGCTAATTTTGTCCCCTTATTCATTTATTTATTAAATTTTTTTTTTGGCAAAAATAAACATAGCTTATCAATGCACATGGATTTTTAATTCTTATAGTTTCACATGAGTAGGTATCCAAATTCCCATTAAATTATCATGACACATTCCCTTAATAACTTTTGTTCCCACAATTTCTCATACTTAACTAGCACACACAATTCTATCTTAAGCTAACCAAAGATTCAATTTGGGATATACAATTGTTTTTCCGCTTAAGGCTAGTAATGTGGTGAAATATAGAACAAATGGGATTTAAAGGCTCAAAGTGGTTAACAAAGGTAATTGAAAAGGGTAGGCTTAATTTGGATGAGTGAGTTTAAACAAATAATGGCTTCAATCATGTGCAAGTATATAAATATAATAAATATTGGACATATAAGATAAAACAAAATATAGATTATAATCATAGAGAAGTAAACACACAAGAATAAAATAATTATGGTTAAATAATGTAACCATGCATAAAGGCTCAAATCTTCACAGGTTGTGTGTTCTTTAGCTCAAACATCATGTTCTAAATACAACTTCAAGCAAATTTATCATAAAAATGTGAAAAATTAGTGAAATTTTGTTCCAAAGATAGAGTCTTAGAAGAAACTTATTGTCTTTTCAATCAAGTAGAGCATGCATGCAACTAACCTATTACTATGCAAGTTATCCTATTCTATAAAAGAAAGAAAAACTAACTAAAATATCCTAATTTATTGGTGCTAGGGAAGAGAAATTACCTCCGGAAGTCAGGTACTGACCGACCTCCCCACACTTAAGGCTTTGCACCGTCCTCGGTGCCATCTGTCAGGAACAGGGGTGGGCTGGTTGCAGTATCTCCACAGTTGGGACTATCATGGCTCCCTGTGCTGGTAAAAAAAGTGGAGTCCGGGGTGTCTGAGTCCTTGAAGTGTCCCTTGAGTAGCTCCTTGAGGTGTTTGAATCGGCGCTCGTTACGGCGCTCTCTTAACTTCGCTTTCTGTTCTTGCCGATCCAATCTTTTGATTATCTACTGGAGCAGTTCATCTGTTGTAGGTGCTTATGGTGTTGAAGAAGGGATATCTTCAACCAGTGCAGTAGGAAGGCTTGTAGTGGCTGCTGGAAGTCTGAGGTACTTCCCATTGGGGACATACTGATCATCCTGTGGAAGCATGGCTTTGGTTTCTCCAGCTCTGTAGGAAACTCCAGCTACTGAGACAAGATCTGAGACCAAGGCGGGAAAAGGTAAGTTGCCCGCAATTTGTACGTGTCCCATGGCATTCCGGATATGTCTTAGTAGATTCAAAGGCTGGTATGTAAGGATGCACCATAGTAGAACGGCCATGTCTGCAGTGAAGGAGGACTTGTGAGTGCTCAGAAAGACGTAATGGGACATGATCTGTGCCCATACGCGAGCCTCTAAGGTAAGTGCTGAAGCTGATATTCCCTTAGGGCGGGTACGATGGTATCCGTAGATCCAACGGCTGCCAGGTAGTGCGATAACTCTGAGAACAGCTTCCCAGTCAAATTGGTACATCTGGCACTGGAGTGCGGCTTTTTGAAAGGCGTCCAATCCTTCTGGAATAGGGGGAAGACTCAAAGCTTGTTGAATAGCCTCTTCTGTAATGGGGACTTGCTTTTGACGGACAAAGACAGACTGCAGGGTAGGCAGGTAGAAGTTAGAGTAGAACTCGACTATCCAAGAAAGATTGACCTGCTTCTGTTGTCTCTGTAGGAAACCCTATTGTCTTCGTTCAATTTGCGGCTCAACAAAAGTAGCAATATTGGGTGGGAGGATAAGAAGGTGTTCGTTGTTGTAACTCCTTTCAGCCAGAATAGGGAACATCTGCTCACAGTAGCGATTTGGAAATCGCGCAGTGTCCTTTGTTGGAAAGGCTTTCTCTTTTTCATTAACCTTGATGATCCTCTTAACTCTTTTTGTTGAGGGCTTGAGTGCAGTTGAAGAAGGCTCTACCACTAGTGCTCTTTTAGTTCCTCTTCTTGCTGGTGGTTTGGGAGTAGCTTTCTCTTTTCCTTTCTTGGTGGCCATCCTGAAAAAGGGAAGAGAAAGTAAATTAAATTCAAAGAGATATATAGCAAGGAAGAGAACGGAAAAGGTGGTGATGGATGCGCATTAGGAGGTAACTGACATTAACACACGCTCATGAGTACATGTGAAAAGTCATCAAAGGAAAATAGCTAGTGCATATAATGACAAGTGAATGCAAGGTGTTTATTGGCATGCCGGAAAAGGGCATGAGTAGCATAGACCAAGCATTACTTTGTAACAAAACATCACGTTTGTATTGACAATTAAATTCAATTAATATAATAGTAAAGGAAATTTGTGAAAAGCAAGCATTGAATATTAGAATAACATAGAGAAGTGCATAATGCCATATGGGCTTTTTCACAAACACATAGCATGCAAGGTAAATAAAGTATAGAAAGTATTAAAGTAAACATGCAAGCAACCCTTTAAAGAAAATAATATATAATTGTCAAACAATTTGCAACAATCCACAAGCATATAAGGAAGAATAATGACTCAAATAAAATTCTAACACCATGTAAAAAGGAAAGAAGAAGAAAGAAAATATGAATAATGAAAAGAAAAAGAAAAGAAAAGAAAATAACATATAAAATAAGAAGAATGATAGAAAAGAAAAGGGTGAAGCAGAAAATAAAACCTTGTTAATGGAGGTGAGGGAGAGAGAGTGAAAGGTGAGATAGAAGGAAGAGGGGAGGAGGAAGAAATAAGGAGGGAAAAGAGAAAATAGGATTTGGAGAGAAAAAGATATGATATTTGGCAAAATTAGGAAAACTGTGCGCCGCAAGCGACGCGATCGCATGGGGCACGCGGTCGCGCAAGTTGCGCTTAAGGTGATTGACGCGGTCGCTGACGATCGGATTTTTGACGGTTTAGAAATTCACTAATAAAATCTCGTTGCAAAGTATAGTTTCTAAACCAAGCAATAATCCTTTCATACAAAAAGTTGTTTGTCACTAGTACAAACCCCTAAAATTTATAACCGAAGTCTTGGACCTTAGGTCGTTCTCCCTAGGAATTACAATAAAGTGTCTTGTTATTGGTTATGAGTTATTTTGGGGTTTTGGATAAGAAGCATGAAAAGTAAATGGCAATGAAAATAAACTAACAACTATAAAAGGCTCTTGGTAAGGTGTGAGAACTAGAAGTCCTATCCTAGTTATCCTTCTCAATTGCAATGAGAATTGTTCATTGCTACCACTTAGTTAACCTTTACTAAATAAAGGAAAGTCAAGTGGATGAATTGACTTGAGCCACAAGTCCTAGCCAACTCCCAAGGAAAGACTAGCTTTAGTGCACTCCAAACCAATTAGCAATCTCTCCAATTATCAATCAACAAAGGAATTAGATAACTCAAGTGTCACTAATTACTCTACCTAGGCCAAGAGGAACAAAATCTACACTAAAACTAAAAGAGACATTTCAACAAACACATAAAGTGCAAGAGAAGTAAACATTATTAAATGCAAGAATTAAAGGAATCTACAACTACAAAAACAAGAGATCAACAATAGAAAAGCAAAGAAGACACATTTATTATGAATTACCTCTTATTGAATTGGAAGAATGTAGAAGGAACAATACTAGATCTACAACAAAGTATAAGAACAACATAAAGGAAATTACAACAAAGGAATAGAAGAAGATTGAATGTAGCAACAAAGAATTGAGAGATAGAAGGAGATGAAAGCATGAATTAAAATCTAGATCTAAGATTATTGAACTAAACCTAATCCTAATTCTAGAGAGAAGTGAGAGCTTCTCTCTCTAAAACTCTAAACTAAAAGTGATTAGTGGTTGGGAATGATGGTTGGTCAAAAAGTGATCATGATGCCTTCCCCTTAATCCTTCATCCTTTTATTCCTTTCCCTTAGCAATTTGGCGCCAAAAATGGGTTCAGAAACCCTCTCAAATCGCCAGGCACATGTTGCATTAGTGAGGTCATGTGCCCTCATCGACGCGTGCGCGCACGGTACGCATGCGCGTCCCTGGCTAATTCTGCGATGTGCGCGCGAGCGCCTTGTGCGCGTGCGCGTGCATGGCTGACTTTGCTTCTTTGACTTTCTATGCTTCTCTCCACTTGTATGCTTCCTTCCTTGCTTCCTTTGATCCATGCCTAGCCTATTTCAATCCTGGAATTACTAGCAAACACTTCAAGGCATCTTATGGAATCAAAGAAGAACTAGAATTCATCAAAATAAGGCTTAAAAAGCATGTTTTTACACTTAAGCACAAATATGGGAGAGATAACAAAATCATGCTAATTCCCAGGCTAAATGTGACAAAAGGTTATCAAAATACTCTAAATTCAATGCAAAACAAACCGTCAAATTGGGGTTTGTCAACCTCCCCACACTTAAACCAAGCATGTCCTCATGCTTAAACCAAGAATGAAATAAGGGTATGGCATTTATTCAATGGAAACTAACTAAATGCAATCTACCTATATGCAACTATCTAAATGAATGCAAGTGCTGGGTCAAAATAAATCAATTCCCAAGAAACATATATGCACAAGGGCTAAGGACTAGCAAGTCTAATCCACAATTGAATTGAGTTATTAAATATTTTTACAAACTTGCATGAAAATTATGATCATAGGTGAAAACATGTAATTGAGCATCGAACCCTCACCGGTAGTGTTTACACTCTATTCACGCAAGTGTTTAGGGTTGATTCACTCAATTCTCCTCTATTTTATGCTTCCCAAGATTTGTTTTTCTTCTAACAATCAACATTTATTTCATGCATGCATACAAGTATCATGAGGTCTTTTCATTGGTTGTAATGGGGCTAGGGTCAAGGTAGGATGCATATTTGGTCAAGTGAGCTTGAAATTTGAATCTTTGATAAGCTTAAACTTCCCACCTAACCTATGACATCCTATACAATTAAGTTCTAATCTAGCTACCCATTTTTCACTTTTTCACATACTCATGCATTTTCTTTTCATTTCACAACTCATATGCATTGATCTTATTGAGCTTCACCTTGGGGCATTTTGTCCCCTTTTTATTTCTTTCTTTTTCGTTTTCTTTCTTTTTCCATTTTTTTCTATACTTTTCATATATTTTTTTTTGTTTTTCTCATTTTTTCTTTCTTTCAAACTATATACAAGAGTACCAATGCATAAGGTCTATACATTTAATCAATACATGAGCATGTACCCAATTCCCAATATTTACAATAATAATACAAAACTACCGTTTTATTCACCCAATGTCCCAAGGTTCCCACACTTGAATGATACACACACTCTAGCCTAAGCTAATCAAAGATCCAAATAAGGACATTTATTGTTTTTCGCTTTAAGGCTTGTAATGTGCTAAATTAAGAACAAGTGGGTTAATCGTAGGCTCAAATTTGGCTAACAATGGAAGATAAAAGGTAGGCTATTTGGGTAAGTGAGCTAAATGAAATGATGGCCTCAATCACATAAATGCATGAATACACAAAATAATGGACATAAAGAATCAAACAAATCAAAGATTACAATCATAGAAAGAGAATAATGCACATAAGAAGGAAAAATAAGTGGTTATAAGATGTAACCACATCATTAGGCTCAAGTCTCACAAGCTTGTGTTCTTAGCTCAAAACATGATCCATAATATATATAATTCAAGCAAGTTCTATGAAAAGTTTTCACTCAAATCAATTGACATGCCCTATAGATAGAAATCTTGAAAAATTCTCATTATTTTGACTTAGCTTATTGTGTATGCATATGCAAAAATAAGAAAATGCAAGTAAAAATCCTAAAATCCTAGAATGAAATGCAAAAGTATTGGAGTTAGAAATTTGTCACCCAAGATTGCCGATCGGTCGGACGACCTCCCCACACTTAAAAGTTTGCACCGTCCTCGGTGCACTCAAAGATGAGCAAGGGGGTACGACGACTCTCCGAATTGCGATGTGTTCTTTCTTCCGCCTTCATGGTTGCTTGTGGTGCATTCGTTATGAAAAACAAAAATATAACACCATAAGATGAGAAGATATAAAAGCAAGGAAGCATACATTGTTGGAATGAGGTAAATCACTAGAATGAGGTGAGTGAATTAGTGTGACATTAAGAAATATTAGGTGTGTGAATTCTAAATTGAGCGGTTTAGAATACACATTAGCATAAAAGCTATGTCACAAAAGAAGCATGCACTTCACTTATCCTAGTGTGCTTGAGATGCTTTAAGTAAGCTTGTAAGGTAAGACAAGCATTAGAGAAGCATGAAAGCATTCAAGTCAAACATACGGATGGATATAATCATGAAATACAATGCATTAAGGTAAATGCTCAACATTATCCATCAAGAGGTTGCCTAATCGAGGGAAAAGGATCCAAATTACATGGTGGCTAGCTACAACATGCAATTCAAAAGAGTTATAAGCTCGAAGACAATTCTCATCACTTGGTATTTTTTCAAAAGGTAAGCATGAAGAACTCAAAACCAAGTAACAAAATATAACCTCAATCATAGAATCCAACAAAGATTATCTAAAAACATTCATGCTAAAATAGCATTTAGGTAATAAGGGATATAGCAATGTATAGTAAACAAAGTCAAGAATCCAACACTTATGATGAAAAGAGAGAAAATAAAATGAAAACTAAACTAAAACTAACTAATCAACTAACTAACTAACTAATTTGTTAACTAAAATAAATGGTTGTCAATGGTGTTTGAAAGTGTTGGATGAGGGGTAGGAGGAGGGAAGAAGAAAGGAAAAAGGGAGAAATGGAAGGAGGAGAAGAAAAGAAATGGATGGAAGAAAGGGCATCCACGCGCACGCACGCATGGCGCGCGCGCGTCGTTGGCTTATTTCGAGAGTGGCGCGTAAACGTCATGTGCACGTGTGTGTAAGTGGGGTTTGTGCCAGAGGCACAACGTTGGTGCGGCGCAGGCACAACTCTCTGGAAAATGTATGGAGGTTGGAACTTCTCAATCCACGCGTACGCACGCATGGCGCGCGCGCGTGGATGGTCGAAAATGCTGTAAGTGCGCGTACGCGCCATGTACGCGTACGCGTGGATGGTGCTCTGTTTTTCAAAATTTTTTTCTATGTTTTTGCACCAATCCAAGCATTCCAAACCTCCAAACAGCTACCAAAACACCATAAAACTTTATTTAACATACTTAAACTACCACACATACTCAACTAACTAAACAAAACATGAAATTAAGCTAATTCTACCAATATATACAAAAGAGAAAATGAAAGGATTTTACCATGGTGGGTTGTCTCCCACCTAGCACTTTTGTTTATTGTCCTTAAGTTGGACTTATGGAGAGCTCCTCATCAAGGTGGCTTGTGCTTGTATTCATCTTGGAACTCCCACCAATGCTTGGTTCTCCATTGTGCCCCAAGATTCTTCATGGATTGAGCCAAGTCTTGATGGAGTTCTTCACAAGCTTGGGGCTCCCAAAGTTGATCCTCTTCTTGTAATCCGGGATCCCACACTTTGTTTTCATACCCGTCTTGAGGTTGATCATCATTATTAGTCCAACCGGGTGGTGAGTAAGGTGAATTCTTTATATAGTGGCCAACAATCCTCCTAGACCCATCTATTTGAGCACTACTCCAACCTTTATATCTCATGTGTGATGCATCAACCATAATGAGCCTTGATTTGCAACGCCAACCACAAAACCTTTTTCGTTTACGCTTCATCCCATAAAGCTCCCTAAGTTGGCCATCTGTTTCAAGCAAACCATATTCAAGTGGGATAATAAAGCTAATAGAAATAAATTTCACCCACTCAAATGAAGGAGTAGATGGCAACCTAGGCAAAGACAACTCCAAGAGTTTTGATAAAGCGTATTCAATTCCCATCCTCCTTTTTCTAAGGATTTCCACCTCTTCACAAGACTTCTCAATTATAATCCTTTGTTCAACAATTTTATATAAACCTTTTCTCCTACTCAAGTCATAAATGGGAGGGTAAGAAAAATTTACCTCCACATTGCTTTCCATCTTGTTGGGAGAAGGTTCTTCATGCTCAAAGAATTCTTCACCACTAAGATTTGATGCTTGATCTTCATCACCAAGGGAACTCACTTCTTGCTCTATCCCATCCAAATCTTCATATGGAATATGTCTTGGAGGGTGTGCACTTTCCTTCCTAGCATCAATTTCAATCATCTTGGAGGAGTTTTCTTCAATTCTAGATTCCCATGGAGGCTCCGCATCTCCTAAGTCTTCAACCAATTCTTCCCTTTCTTCAATAATCATAGCTTCCTCCAATTGTTCCAATACAAAGCAACTTCCCTCATTCTCCACCAATCTCTCTTTTATGTTATGCTCTTCATTTGATTCCCCACATGTAGCCATGGGAGTTCCTTGAGAGTTCAAGCATTGGGATGCTAACCGGTTTACCACCTCTTCCAAGGCGGCCGTGAATTGTTGCACATCCCTTTTCATTTCCTCTTGTCCTTGAACAAGAACATCAAGGATGTCATCCATTGGAGGTTGGGGTGGATGGAAGGGTTCATCAATTTGGGGGAAGGGTTCATAGTAGGAAGGTGGTTCTTCTTGGTAGAGTTGTGGTGGTTCAATAATTTCCACTCTTTCTACTTGTTGCACAACACACTCCATGGTTGCTTGAAATTGATCCAATGCTTCCTTGAGACGATCCCTTGACTCTTGTTCCTCTTGGATAATATGATTAGGATCATATGGCTCTTGGATTGATGGACATGAATATTCTTCCATGGGAGGTTGTGGTGGAAAGTGGTATTCATCTTGTGGTTGAAAATTTTCATACATTTGTGGTTGAAAATTTTCATACAATTGAGGTGGTTCATCTTGGTAATAACATGGAGGGGGTGGCTCTTGGAAGTGGTGATGTTGAGATGGTGGTGGCTCTATATGTGGTTCATATGGCTCATACGGTTGTTGTAATGGTAGATACGGATGAGGGTCATATGAAGGTGGTTGGTGAAAAGTGGCTTTTGAGTATGGTTGAGGGTTATGTTGAGGGTATGGCTCATAGGCATATGGTGGTGGTTCTTGAAAGTCACAAGGGAGTTCACCATAGCCATTAGATTGATATGCATCAAAGAATGGCTCTTCTTCATAGTGTATTGGTGGAGGTTGTTGCCATGAAGATTGATCATGTGCATGTGGCTCTTCCCACCTTTGGTTATCCTATTCTTGATACACATCTTCATTGTAGCCCCCATTACCTACAACATAGTTGTAATCACACTCATAGCCAAAGTGAGAATTCATGATAGCAAGAGAAAATAAAAATAAAATCAAATAAGAAGCAAGAAAATTAAATCCTAAAAACTAGTAAGAACTAACAAAGAAGCAAAAGGCAAACATATTCACAATATTCACATATATACAATAACCAATAACATAACACCATTGCAATTCCCCGGCAACGGCGCCATTTTGACGATCGGATTTTTGACGGTTTAGAAATTCACTAATAAAATCTCATTGCAAAGTATAGTTTCTAAACCAAGCAATAATCCTTTCATACAAAAAGTTGTTTGTCACTAGTACAAACCCCTAAAATTTATAACCGAAGTATTGGACCTCGGGTCGTTCTCCCTAGGAATTACAATAAAGTGTCTTGTTATTGGTTATGAGTTATTTTGGGGTTTTGGATAAGAAGCATGAAAAGTAAATGGCAATGAAAATAAACTAACAACTATAAAAGGCTCTTGGTAAGGTGTGAGAACTAGAAGTCCTATCCTAGTTATCCTTCTCAATTGCGATGAGAATTGTTCATTGCTACCACTTAGTTAACCTTTACTAAATAAAGGAAAGTCAAGTGGATGAATTGACTTGAGCCACAAGTCCTAGCCAACTCCCAAGGAAAGACTAGCTTTAGTGCACTCCAAACCAATTAGCAATCTCTCCAATTATCAATCAACAAAGGAATTAGATAACTCAAGTGTCACTAATTACTCTACCTAGGCCAAGAGGAACAAAATCTACACTAAAACTAAAAGAGACATTTCAACAAACACATAAAGTGCAAGAGAAGTAAACATTATTAAATGCAAGAATTAAAGGAATCTACAACTACAAAAACAAGAGATCAACAATAGAAAAGCAAAGAAGACACATTTATTATGAATTACCTCTTATTGAATTGGAAGAATGTAGAAGGAACAATACTAGATCTACAACAAAGTATAAGAACAACATAAAGGAAATTACAACAAAGGAATAGAAGAAGATTGAATGTAGCAACAAAGAATTGAGAGATAGAAGGAGATGAAAGCATGAATTAAAATCTAGATCTAAGATTATTGAACTAAACCTAATCCTAATTCTAGAGAGAAGTGAGAGCTTCTCTCTCTAAAACTCTAAACTAAAAGTGATTAGTGGTTGGGAATGATGGTTGGTCAAAAAGTGATCATGATGCCTTCCCCTTAATCCTTCATCCTTTTATTCATTTCCCTTAGCAATTTGGCGCCAAAAATGGGTTCAGAAACCCTCTCAAATCGCCAGGCACATGTTGCATTAGTGAGGTCATGTGCCCTCATCGACGCGTGCGCGCACGGTACGCATGCGCGTCCCTGGCTAATTCTGCGATGTGCGCGCGAGCGCCTTGTGCGCGTGCGCGTGCATGGCTGACTTTGCTTCTTTGACTTTCTATGCTTCTCTCCACTTGTATGCTTCCTTCCTTGCTTCCTTTGATCCATGCCTAGCCTATTTCAATCCTGGAATTACTAGCAAACACATCAAGGCATCTTATGGAATCAAAGAAGAACTAGAATTCATCAAAATAAGGCTTAAAAAGCATGTTTTTACACTTAAGCACAAATATGGGAGAGATAACAAAATCATGCTAATTCCCAGGCTAAATGTGACAAAAGGTTATCAAAATACTCTAAATTTAATGCAAAACAAACCGTCAAATTGGGGTTTGTCAGTCGCGTGACCCTAGTTTGTGCTAGTGGCGCGAGGGTTGCCTCGCACTCGCACAACTCTCTGTTCAAAATCATTAAATGCCAAATTTTAGGTGACGCGATTGCATGGGGCATGCGATCGCGTGAGTGGGCAGTTTATGGGGTACGACGCGGTCGCGTAGGGTACGCGGTCGCATTAGGGGGACTGCGCGTCCAGCGCCAGTCCAGCACCACTCTAGCACAACTTTCAGCTGTGCACCCTTTTTACGTCGAAAAATCAGGGCACGCGGTCGCGTGAAAGGTCATTATGCCCATACGACGCGGACGCGTCGGCGACGTGGTCGCGTGGGCTGATTTGTGCCATTGGCACGCCTCCATCCATGCTCCAGCGTGACTCTCTGTTCGTTTTTATTTTTCTCCCCTCTCCTTGCGACACGGACGCATCGCTGATGCGGTCGCATCGCGTGGCATATTCCTTTCTCTCTCTTTTTTTTTAAATAAAAGTATGTAAATGCAGATGCACCAAATCTACTAATAAAGAGAAGAGTTATTGGATAAGAAAACTAAAAATAGAGAAAAGAACGATCATACCATGGTGGGTTGTCTCCCATTAAGCACTTTGCTTTAACGTCCGTAAGTTGGACGCTCCACTAGCTCAGTCTTTGGCTATGTGGGGATCTTCCAAGAGGAATATCTCGAGTTCCTTGTCTTTCTTCAGCTTTTCGCCATGGTACAGCTTTAAACGATGTCCATTAACTTTGATAAGCTCAGAGCTCGAAGGATGGCTAAGGTGATAAACTCCGTACGGTTCGGCCTTCTATACTCTGTATGGACCTTCCCATCTTGATCTCAACTTGCCTGGCATGAGCCTCAGTCGAGATTTGTACAGGAGGATTGAGTCCCCAGGTTGGAACTCTTTCCTCTTGATGTTCTGGTCATGTACAGCCTTCATATTCTCCTTGTTTAGTCTTGAGTTCTCATAAGCTTCTAGGCGAAGGCTCTCCAGTTCTTGCAGTTGCAACTTCCTTTCAGCTCCGGCTTTCTTAATTCCCATATTGCACTCCTAGACTGCCCAAAAGGCTTTGTGCTCTATTTCAACTAGGAGATGGCAAGCTTTTCCATAAACTAAGCGGAAAGGACTCATCCCAATAGGTGTTTTGTAAGCTGTTTTGTATGCCCAGAGTGCATCTTGTAGCTTGGTGCTCCAGTCTCTTCTATGAGGCTTTACTATCTTCTGCAAGATACGCTTTATCTCTTTATTTGACACCTCGGCTTGCCCATTGGTCTGAGGATGGTATGCTGTCTCAACCTTATGAATTATCCCATGCTTCTTCATTAGTCCTGTTAGTCTCCTGTTACAAAAATGTGTGCCTTGATCGCTCACGATTGCTCGTGGTGATCCAAAGCGACAGATAATATGGTTTCTCACAAAGGAAACAACAGTGTTAGCATCATCAGTGCGGGTAGGAATTGCTTCCACCTATTTGGAAACGTAATCCACAGCTAACAATATATAAAAATAACCATTAGAATTTAGAAATGGACCCATGAAGTCAATGCCCCAAACATCAAAAATTTCACAGAAAAGCATATATTGTTGAGGCATCTCATCCCTCTTGGATATATTACCAAATTTTTGGCATGGGAGGCAAGATTTACAAAATTCAGCAGTGTCTCTAAAAAGAGTAGGCCACCAGAATCCACAGTCTAAGATTTTTCTAGTAGTTCTTTGAGGGCCAAAATGTCCTCCACTCTCAGATGAGTGACAGGCCTCTAAGATGGACTGAAATTCTGATTGAGGCACACACCGTCTAATTACCTGATCAGCGTCACATCTCCATAAATATGGGTCATCCCATATATAATATTTAGACTCGCTTTTCAGCTTGTCTCTTTGATGCTTAGAAAAGTTTGGAGGAAATGTGCGGCTAACTAGATAATTAGCTACAGATGCATACTAAGGAGATACCTCAGATACTGCTTGCAGGTTATCAAATGGAAAATTATCATCTATAGGAGCAGAATCATCCTTAATGTGCTCAAGGCGACTCAAGTGGTCTGCCACTAAATTCTGGTTACCATTCATATCCTTTATTTCTAAATCAAATTCTTGTAATAGTAGTATCCAACGTATAAGCCTTGGTTTGGACTCCTTTTTAGATAATAGATACTTTAAAGCTGCATGGTCCGAATACACTACTACTCTAGTACCAAGTAAATAAGCTCGAAATTTATCCAAAGCAAAAATAATAGCAAGAAGCTCTTTCTCAGTAGTAGTATAATTGGACTGGGCAGCGTCTAAAGTCTTAGATGCATAAGCAATAACAAAAGGATCCTTACCTTCGCGCTGAGCCAACGCTGCTCCTACTGCATGGCTGGAAGCATCGCACATGATTTCAAATGGCTGGCTCCAGTCTGGTCCTCTCACAATTGGAGCTTGAGCCAGGGCGGCCTTCAGCTTATCAAACGCATGTTTGCAATCCTCACTGAACTCAAACTCAATATCCTTCTGCAGTAATCTGGATAAGGGAAGTGCTACCTTACTGAAATTCTTTATGAATCTCCTGTAAAAACCTGCATGCCCAAGGAACGAACGGACTTCCCTCTGATGCCAGGGCATCTTGGCCAGTTTCACTGACCTTTTCTTTACTATTTTTAAGGTAGTTTCATGCATTTTCTTAGGAAATAAGCTAGTTTTGGGTGGATATTCACTTACATCTTGATTCAAGCATACATTGTACATTTTACATGATTTTATCAGGATTTTGCATGAATTATATGATAAATTGGATGATGCATGATCCATGATTAAGAGCAAGACTTTAATTTGATGCACTTTGTTTGATTGATTTCAGGCCAAAAGAAGAAGAGAAGAGCCACGTTAGTGGCTACGTTAGTTACACTAACGTGGGCACTAACGTGGAAGGAAGGAAAGACCCAACGTTAGTGAGAAAAGTTAGTGGCATTAACTTTGAAGAAAGGAAATGGAGCCAACGTTAGTGACACTTAACATTATCACTAACGTTGGACCAAGCTCAAAAGTGGCCACGTTAGTTGCCACGTTAACTTAGTTAACGTGGCCTCTAACGTTAAGAAGAAAAGGGGAAGCCAACGTTAGTGTCATTCAACTTTCTCACTAACGTTGGCCCAAGTTACAACAAAGCCACGTTAGCTCCCACGTTAACTTAGTTAACGTGGAAGCTAACGTGGAGAAAGGTGGTGATCGACAACGTTAGTGACACCAAATATTCTCACTAACGTTGGAGTGAACTCACAAGCCCCCAATAAGCCACGTTAACTCCCACGTTAACTTAGTTAACGTGGGCAAAAGTCCCACCTGGCAGCCTGACCATGCCTTCTTCAAACACGTATAACATGAGCCACAAAGCTCCAAATGAGGTGATTCCAGTGGCATTGGAAAGTAGGATTCCAGAGCTTTCCAAGCATATATGGCACTACATGGTTGACACTAAATTTGAGGGAGAAAACCTGCCCGAAAGTGCAATGATGAACATGGTATCAGCCTGTATTTAGGCCAACTGACCTCTTCACCTTCCGAGAAGTATAACTCGAGTTGTAGAGCTTCAAATGATGCGCTTCCAAAGGCATTGGAAAGTAGACATTTAGGGTTTTCCAACGATATATAATAGTATGGGGTGGACACTAAGTTTGAGCTTCAGAAACGGGAAATCGCTAGCGTTATTGGCAATCAACATTTCCAGTAACGTTGGCATATATGCCAGCGACCATGTCCACTTCAAAGGAGCATAACTTGAGCTATAGAGGTCCAATTGAGGTGATTTTAGTTGTGTTAGAAAGCTGACATTCAGAGCTTTCCAACGATATATAATACTCTATAGTGGGCATGAAATTTGAGCACAAACAAGAGGCATCTTTTAAGCCCTAAAAATACCAACTGGGCAGCAAGTGCAACGTTAGCCACAATAACTTTAGCACTAACACCACACTTGTAGCGTTAGTGTGGCTAACTTTAGCACTAACTTTAGCACCTGGACCTTAACTTAACTCACTTCTCTCTCAAGTCCACTTCCAAGCTCAAGCAAGCAGGCCCACAATTGTCAACCAATCAAGGCCACAAGAAGCATCTAGAATAGGAATTTTCATTTAATTATAATTTGCTTTTAATTTCATTTTGTAATTTAGGAGAGCCTATATAAAGGCCTTAGTCTTTACATTGAAAAGGAAGCTTGAAAAGGGGGGACAGGGGGAATTCTGGAATGGGGGATTGAAGAGGGGTCTTCGGACTCCCTCCCCTCACACACTTTTCGTTCTCTTTCTTTTAGTTGTAATTTTCATTTTATGAATGTTGAATTTTCAATTTCAGTTTGAATCTTCATCTTTACTTTTCTGCACTTTCTCTCTTTTCTATTTTTGTAGAGCAATGATCAACTAACTCTTTACATTGGGTTAGAGAGCTCTATTGTGATTCAATGGATCAATTGTAGTTCTTATTCTTCTTCTTCTTTCTTTTCTCTTGATTTTACTTGAAAGCTTTCGATCTTCATCCAATTGGGTAGTTATCTTGGAAAAGAAACTATTCATACTTGGATCTCTTCTGAACCTTGAAAGAGGAATGAAGGAATCATGCTAGAAATGCTTTCTCATGTTGGACCAAATTGGGTGTGGATGGATATGTGACTATAATCCTTCCAACACTTGATTTGGGAAATGCATGTGGTATAATCAGTGACCATAATTCATCTCTTCTCATGAGTAATTAACCAAGGAATTGGCTATTGATCAAGATTTGAGAGATCAAATTACAAGGAATTATAATTCGATCACTTAAGATTGCCAAGGAGATCAATGAGTGCATTGATTGAGGAAGAAATGAGAATGAACTTGATCTGGAAGATTGCAATATCTCTTGATCCCAATGTTCATTTTATTTTTAGTTCTTACATTTACTTTTCTTGCCATTTTACTTTTCTGCACTTTATTGCTTTCTTTACTTTTCTGTCAATTTACATTTCCTTGTTGCTCATCATCTAAATCTGAATCATCTAACTAGGATAATCAATTAACCATTGATTGCTTAATCCGTTAATCTCTATGGGATTCGACCTCACTCTATTGTGAGTTTTACTTGACGACAATTCGGTACATTTGCCGAAGGGAAATTTGTTGAGAGACAAGTTTTCTGCGCATCAAGTTTATGGCGCCGTTGTCAGGGATTAATTGTGATTAACAAACTACCGGTTGATTGAATTACTAGATTAGACACTTTTCTTTTGTCTTTGTTTTCTTTTGTTTTTTTATTTTCTTTTGCTAACCAACTGTTTGTGATATTGCCTCACTGGGAATTTCCTCATCTGTGACAATGGAGATTCCAATTTCTTTTGGTGATTATTGTTTGAGAAAGAGCTTTCTGCAGGAAAGAAAGGAGCATCCATCATATTTTAGTCAATCAAATTTTATGGGAAACTCTCCATCACCACAGAATGATTCACTTTACTATGCTCATGGTGGGTGGGAGTATCAAGAACATGAAATGGGGTGCTTCCCAGGGTCACAAAATGGTCCATATTTTGATGACTTTGATCACTACTCAAGCTGTGCCTGGGAAGATCATAATCAAAGAGATTTCACTCATTCATACCCCATTCATCAAGAGCCATCACCTCTCAATTATACAACCTCACCTCCAAGTTTCACATGCCTAAATCCTTCATCATTTGAGTATGCCTCAGCACAAAAGTCTATCCAAAATCCATACAATTCATTTCACCATCCACAAAACTCAATATACTACCCACAAGAGTCATACCACTTTCAGAACACACAACCACAAAATAACCAATTCCATTCACAAACCAACCCCGCCCAACCATTACAACCTACCCAACCACCTTTAGATAGACTTGCTAGGATGGAACTCTTCATGGAAGAGCTCAAAAGAAGTAGAGAAGAAGAGAGACTCGTTAGGATAGAGCTCCTCTTTGAAGAAATAATAAAGACAAATGAAGAGGAGAAAATAGCAAGAAGGGACCATGAAGAAAAATTGAGACAGAATGCACAACTCTATTTTGAAGAACAATTCATTGAAGTGCTGAGAGCACAAAGAGAGACCACTTCACTCTCTCCAGAAACAGAGGAGTTCATTCAAAGGTCAAGAAAAAGGGAGGAAGTCAATCAAGGGAGCCCACACTCCAATGAAACAGAGAGTTGCATAGAGGGTGAGTTCATTGAACCACCAATTCAAGAAGTTCTTGATGAAGAGGATGCTCCGACCATCATACAATACCCAAGTCCTGAAATCAAGGTGGTAAAGGCAATCAACATGAACACTAACAAAAGGATGGTGACCAAGAAAAGAAGGACAATATTCATGAAGAAGAAAAGGTCAACCAAAAGCCATCCCACCCCTACCCCAACAAGCAAGTTTACTCAAGCTAACAACAGAAGAAGGCTTGCTGGGGAGAGGCACTCAAAACAAGGGGCATTAACTGGCCCCTCCTTCCTTTTGAGGTCATTCCTCTTAACAAACTGGAAGAAGAGGAAGAAAGTCGTGAACAACATGTCAAGCTAATTACATTAAAAAGAGCGCTTGTTGGGAGGCAACCCAACCGTAGGTAACATTTTCTTGCTTTGCTTAGTTTACTTTCAATAATTTGGCATATGATTGCACTCTAAGTTTGGTGTTGCCATGCAACAATTTGATTTTCAATCTTCACTGGGTACTTGCAACATTCTAAATTGACAGTGGCACACTAAGTTTGGTGTTGCCACTTATCTTTCATGCAAAGTACCATGCCAACACCACTTATTAATACAATCACATTGTCTCTGTTTTACTTCTTGTGCTTTTGTTGTGATCCATAATCTTGCTTGCTGAAACACATGCATACTCACACTTTATTTTAAGACATTCATGATCCATCATAAACCCTGTCACCACTGTTTTAATTGTTGCTTGAGTATAAGCAATCATTCTATGTCTGGTGTGGGAAGGGGAAGAATAGGAGGAAAAGGGCAACAACAATGAAGATAAAATACAAGGTGGTAAAGTTCCTTTCTCTTCTTACTTATTTCCAGCACTTTAATTTGCATGATTGTCTTCTATGTTCTTTGTATGTATGTGTGCTTTCTCCTTGTGAATAAGCATGTCAGTTCTGTCTTTTAAACTTTTTATTGATTAAGGCTGTGTTTTCTAGTCTGAATGTCATTACTGCATCCTTACTTTGCTTACTAGTAGGCTTGTCCCTTTGAATCAAATGAAAAGAGAATGAGTGTTTTTAAATACCAGAGTAGAGTTCATACTATGGAGTAAGTTCATGAGTTTATGGTGTGGTCATAAGTTAGCTAAGTTGGTTCAACCAGAAGGTGGGAGGACAACTATCCGTCATGAATACTGTGCTTGAGAAACACCCCATGAGACTAGCTAAATAAGAAGATCCTAATAAGAAAAAGGGAAAGAACAATAAAGGTTGAAAAATAAAAGAAAAAGAGTAAGCAATAAGGCTAGGCACCAATGGTTTTAATCTTGAGGCATGTGTCTGTGGTGCTCCTGTGTGAGGGATCTACTTGGATAAATAACCTCTTAGGGATGCCTTATCACTTGGTAACTTGGGTTAACTAACTCGGGATTATCAGCTGAAAGTTCACTATCAAGAGTAACCCTCACTACAGAGCATTTAGTAATCCAAAGAGGTGCTGGACACCAAGGTCTCAAGAAAAGAAAATAAATAAACCATATGCCTATAGTGTGTATGTATTGGGGAGAGACTTGAGCAAGTAAGTCCTTAGGGGTGCTTCAACACCTAGCACCTTGAACCAACTGGTTCGGGAGTGTTGGCTGAAAGCTTATTTTAAAGAGTTGCCCCCTTACAGAGCACTTAGCTTGAAGAACACAAATAAGCCCTGAAATGACAACAAAAGGATCAATGAATAAAAGTCTCATAGGTTGCAATCACAGTGAGTATTCTAGGACATGATAAAGGTCTGAAAGCCAGGAATGAACCTAAGTTGCTATGCATGAAACCACCATAAAACCAGGGACATGACTTCCACAAGAATGACTCATGTCTCTTGGCATTCCATTCATCATTCTCTTGTTCCAGTACTTGCTTAGGGACAAGCAAGCTTTAAGTTTGGTGTTGTGATGCCAGGGCATCTTGGCTAGTTTCACTGACCTTTTCTTTACTGTTTTTAAGGTAATTTCATGTATTTTCTTAGGAAATAAGCTAGTTTTGGGTGGATATTCACTTACATCTTGATTCAAGCATACATTGTGTATTTTACATGATTTCATCAGGATTTTGCATGAATTATATGATAAATTGGATGATGCATGATCCATGATTAAGAGCAAGACTTTAATTTGATGCACTTTGTTTGATTGATTTCAGGCCAAAAGAAGAAGAGAAGAGCCACGTTAGTGGCTACGTTAGTTACACTAACGTGGGCATTAACGTGAAAGGACGGAAAGCCCCAACGTTAGTGAGAAAAGTTAGTGGCATTAACTTTGAAGAAAGGAAATGGAGCCAACGTTAGTGACACTTAACATTATCACTAACGTTGGACCAAGCTCAAAAGTGGCCACGTTAGTTGCCATGTTAACTTAGTTAACGTGGCCTCTAACGTTAAGAAGAAAAGGGGAAGCCAACGTTAGTGTCATTCAACTTTCTCACTAACGTTGGCCCAAGTTACAACAAAGCCACATTAGCTCCCACGTTAACTTAGTTAACGTGGAGGCTAACGTGGAGAAAGGTGGTGATCGACAACGTTAGTGACACCAAACATTCTCACTAACGTTGGAGTGAACTCACAAGCCCCCAATAAGCCACGTTAACTCCCACGTTAACTTAGTTAACGTGGTAGTTAACGTGGGCAAAAGTCCCACCTGGCAGCCTGACCATGCCTTCTTCAAACACGCATAACTTGAGCCACAAAGCTCCAAATGAGGTGATTCTAGTGGCATTGGAAAGTAGGATTACAGAGCTTTCCAAGAATATATGGCACTACATGGTTAACACTAAATTTGAGGGAGAAATCCTGCCCCAAAAGTGCAATGATGAACATGGTATCAGCCTGTATTTAGGCCAACTGACCTCTTCACCTTCCAAGAAGTATAACTCGAGTTGTAGAGCTCCAAATGATTCGCTTTCAAAGGCATTGGAAAGTAGACATCCAGGGCTTTCCAAAGATATATAGTAGTATGGGGTGGACACTAAGTTTGAGCTTCAGAAACGGGAAATCGCTAGCGTTATTGGCAATGAACATTTCCAGTAACGTTGGCATATATGCCAGCGACCATGTCCACTTCAAAGGAGCATAACTTGAGCTACATAGGTCCAATTGAGGTGATTCTAGTTGCGTTAGAAAGATGACAATCAGAGCTTTCCAAAGATATATAATACTTAATAGTGGGCATGAAATTTGAGCACAAACAAGAGGCATCTTTTAAGCCCCAAAAACACCAACTGGGCAGCAAGTGCAACGTTAGCCACAATAACTTTAGCACTAACGCCACACTTGTAGCGTTAGTGTGGCTAACTTTAGCACTAACTTTAGCACCTGGACCTCAACTTAACTCACTTCTCTCTCAAGTCCACTTCCAAGCTCAAGCAAGCAGGCCCACAATTGTCAACCAATCAAGGCCACAAGAAGCATCTAAAATAGGAATTTTCATTTAATTGTAATTTACTTTTAATTTCATTTTGTAATTTAGGAGAGCCTATATAAAGACCTTAGTCTTTACATTGAAAAGGAAGCTTGAAAAGGGGGGACAAGGGGAATTCTGGAATGGGGGATTAAAGAGGGGTCTTCGGACTCCCTCCCCTCATACACTTTTCCTTCTCTTTCTTTTAGTTGTAATTTTCATTTTATGAATGTTAAATTTTCAATTTCAGTTTGAATCTTGATCTTTACTTTTCTGCACTTTCTCTCTTTTCTATTTTTGTAGAGCAATGATCAACTAACTCTTTACATTGGGTTAGAGAGCTCTATTGTGATTCAATGGATCAATTGTAGTTCTTATTCTTCTTCTTCTTTCTTTTCTCTTGATTTTACTTGAAAGCTTTCGATCTTCATCCAATTGGGTAGTTATCTTGGAAAAGAAACTATTCATACTTAGATCTCTTCTGAACCTTGAAAGAGGAATGAAGGGATCATGCTAGAAATGCTTTCTCTTGCTGGACCAAATTGGGTGTGGATGGATATGTGACTATAATCCTTCCAACACTTGATTTGGGAAATGCATGTGGTATAATCAGTGACCATACTTCATCTCTTCTCATGAGCAATTGACCAAGGAATTGGCTATTGATCAAGATTTGAGAGATCAAATTACAAGGAATTGTAATTCGATCACTTAAGATTGCCAAGAAGATCAATGAGTGCATTGATTGAGGAAGAGATGAGAATGAACTTGATCCGGAAGATTGCAATATCTCTTGATCCCAATGTTCATTTTATTTTTAGTTCTTACATTTACTTTTCTTGCCATTTTACTTTTCTGCACTTTATTGCTTTCTTTACTTTTTTGTCAATTTACATTTCCTTGTTGCTCATCATCCAAATCTGAATCGTCTAACTAGGATAATCAATTAACCATTGATTGCTTAATCTGTTAATCTCTGTGGGATTCGACCTCACTCTATTGTGAGTTTTACTTGACGACAATTCGGTATACTTGCCGAAGGGAAATTTGTTGAGAGACAAGTTTTCCGCGCATCACCCTCACAGAGGAGGGGTAAGGTAAACTAGAAATAACATTCACCTTTGCTGGGTCTACAGAAATGCCAGTATTAAATACCACATGTCCTAATACAATCCCTTGTTTTACCATAAAATGACATTTTTCAAAATTTAATACAAGGTTTGTATTAACACATCTATCTAATACTCTAGATAATCCATCTAAGCAAAGGCTAAAAGAATCACCATAAATGCTAAAATCATCCATAAAAACCTCCATACAGTCCTCAATAAGATCAGAGAAAAGACTCATCATACACCTTTGGAAAGTAGCTGGTGCATTGCACAAGCCAAAGGGCATTCTCTTGTAAGCATAAGTCCCAAAAGGACATGTAAAAGTGGTCTTTTCCTGATCCTCAGGAGCTATATGAATCTGGAAATAACCTGTGTAACCATCTAAAAAGCAATAATGTAATTTACCTGACAGGCGATCCAGCATTTGATCAATAAATGAAAGTGGGTAGTGATCCTTACGGGTGGCTTGGTTGAGGCGCCTGTAATCAATGCAGACTCTCCAAGCATTCTGAACTCTAGTTGCTATGAGCTCTCCATGCTCATTCTTCACTGTAGTGACTCCAGACTTCTTGGGCACCACTTGTACTGGGCTAACCCATTCACTGTCTGAAATGGGATAGATGATACCTGCCTCCAATAGTCTGGTCACTTCCTTTTTGACAACTTCCAAGATAGTGGGATTCAATCTTCTTTGGGGTTGACGGACAGGTCTTGCTCCCTCTTCTAAAAATATTCTGTACTCACATACTTGAGGGTTGATGCCTACTATGTCTGCCAAACTCCACCCAATTGCCTTCTTGTGCCTCCTCAGTACATCAAGTAACTGCTCTTCTTGTTGAGAAGTGAGTTCCCTTGCAATGATAACTGGAAACTTCTGCTCATCTTCAAGATAAGCATATTTGAGGTGTAGAGGAAGAGGTTTTAATTCCAACATCTGATCATGGACAGGCTCTGGATTGTCTGGAACTTGTGAAAATGCCGAAGTGCCCTCGTTGTCAATCAAGAGGATCCCCACACTTGGACCTTGTCCAGTGTGCCTCTCTTCTAATTCTTCCTTGTGAACTGCAGCTACAGTTTCATCTATGACATCACACTGGAAGATAGAATGATCTTCTGGAGGGTTGTTTATGACTCCATTCAGATTGAAGATTACTATTCGGCCATCTATTTCAAAAGAGTATGTTCCTGAAAAAGTATCCAATTTGAATTTTGATGTCTTCAGGAATGGTCTTCCAAGTAGGATTGATGATAGCTTATCTGAGTCATTATGGGGCATCTCCAAGATATAAAAATCAGTGGAAAATGTAAGCCCTTTAATGTTCACTAAAACATCTTCAGCAACTCCAGCCACTGTAATAATGCTTTTATCTGCTAACACAAAACGAGCTGCCGACCTTTTTAAGGGAGGGAGCCTCAAAATATCATATATAGACAAAGGCATTATACTAACACAGGCTCCTAAATCACACATGCAATCATAAATTACTACACCACTAATAGTACAACTAACAATACAAGGACCTGGGTCACTACACTTCTCAGGTAATCCTCCCATTAAAGCAGATATGGAACTACCTAAAGGAATAGTTTCTAATTCATTAATTTTGTCTTTATGTATACATAAATCTTTTAGAAACTTTGCATATTTAGGTACCTGTTGAATAACATCAAAAAGAGGAACAGTTACCTCAACCTTTTTGAATATTTCTACCATTTTGGGATCGGGTTCCAGCTGCTTCTTGGGCTTCCTTGCAAGTTGTGGAAATGGAATGGGAGTGGTGTTTTCTGCAGTGTCTGCGCCTCTTGGTGCTTCCTTCTGTGGTTGGGCTTCTTCTTTTTTAGTTATGTCTTGTATGTCCTCTTCCTCTTCAACATCTTCTATTTCTACGACCTCTTCAGCTGAGGTGTGCTCTGGTGGGCTTGGCTTCTCCTGATTCCTCTCCTGCAGTGCGGTTCCGGACCTTAGGGTGATGGCATTAATGCCCCCCTTCGGATTGGGTAATGGTTGAGAGGGAATTCCAGTGGAACTTGAAGGTTGGTTATTGGAATTTTGCATTGATCCAATCTGTGAGATAAGAGCTTGTAAAGTAGCGGTCAGACCATTCAGATTGGCATTAATGTTATTTTCCATGGTCTGTTGACTTTGCTCAAAAAATTTTAGTAACTCTTCATTAGGAGACGAAGAAGGGTGAGTAAATTAAGAGGTCTGCTGTTGGGTATTCTGTGGTCCTTGGGACTGCCTCAGGTGAGGTGCTCTGTAAGGTTGGTTCTGCTGCCTGTTGTTGTTATTATTCCACCTCTGATTTCCCTGATTATCTCTGCCTCCTCTTTTATTATTGTCCCTCCAATTCTGGTTAGAATTGTCCTGCCATCCATGGTTATTATTTCCACCTTGATTGTACCCTTGGTTGGGGCGGTCATAGAAGTTATGAGTGGATGCCACCATGTTGTCTTCCTGTTGGAGTTGCAGGCATTCATCAGTATAATGGCTATAATCAGCACAAATTCCGCAAACTCTCTGTGGGACTAACTTTTGACCTTGCTGTGGTGAAGGAGATTGAGCTTGCTGAACTTGTTGTTGATTCAATTGCATTTGCTTCAGTAAGTTGGTCATTTCACAGATACTCTGAGTTAGAGCAGTAGTCTCTCTGCTAGAGGATACTTCTGCAATGGCTTTTGAATGGCCTTGCTTCTGCCTGTGGTTCCTAGTAGATTCAGCTAAGTCGCTGATCAATTGCCATGCCTCATCAGTGGTCTTGTACTTCTTCAAAGACCCATTGCTAGCACTTTCCAATGTGGTCTTATCTTGGGGCCTCATGCCCTGTGTGATATAGCTGAGTAACACTATCTTGTCGATCATGTGGTGGGGGCATGCTTCCAGAAGATTATTGAAGCGCTCCTAGTATTCAAAGAGAGTCTCGTTGTCATCTTGAACAATCGTGGAAATGTCTTTCCTTAGTTTATCAGTAACTTCAGATGGAAAGAATTTCTCCAAAAACTCTTTTCTGAGCGTATCCCAGTTGGATACATTTGCTAGGGGTTGAGTGTAGTACCACACTCTTACTTTTTCCTCAAGAGAAAACGGGAAAGCTTTCAGCAAAATTGAAGTTTCATCTGTACCGTCACGCCTGACAGTGGAACAGGCTGCCTGAAAATCTCTCAGGTGCTTGATAGGTTCTTGAGCAGGTAAGCCATGAAACTTGGGCATCAAATTGAGTAGTGCAGTCTTTATTTCAAAATTTGTAGCCACCGCTGGGTGATGCGCTTGAAACGGTTGCATTTTAAAATCAGGGGCTCCTTCCTCCTGGATGGTAACTCTCCTAGGTTCTGTCATGTCGTCTACACGTGAATCAATCGAATCAGTAGAACGGGGGCTGGTTTCTTCCTCAAGTCATGTTTCAGATCCACCCTCAGAGCGGACTAACCGACGCCGAGCTCGCCTTATTCGTAAAATAGTCCTTTCAATTTCAGGATCGAATATTAGCAAGCGCGGATCAGGAAGTGAACGCGTCATTTGACGAAAGAAACAGGCAGCTCATAGTAGCAAAATAAAATAAAATGCAAATAAATAAATTCTAATTAATAACTTTAGCACTCTATTGCAACTCCCGGCAACAGTGCCAATTTGGGTTTCGGGGGTCGGATGGGTGGTTGTAGGTGGAGGAAGAAGGAAGAGGAGGGAAAAAGAGGGGGGGTTTGGGTGGTCGGCGTTCGGACGGTGGCTGGCGGTAGTTGGTGGTGGGAGAGGAAGAGAGGGAGGAGAGGGTTTGGGGGGGCTGCGCGACTGGTAGGGTTCGCGTGAACGGGGGGGTTATAATTTTGAATCCACGCGATCTCATGGAGCACGCGATCGCGTGGTTGTGGTGAAAATGGGGTTGACGCGATCGCGTGGGTCGCGCGATCGCATGGAAGGGTAAGAGAGGGGATGACGTGATCGCATGGGGCATGCGAACGCGTCAATGGAAATTGTGCTAAATGCACGATTCCAGCGTCATTTCAGCGCAACTCCCTGTCTCCTTTTGGGATTTGTGCAATCCATGCGATGCAATCGCGTCACTCACGCGGTCGCATAGGATTGGTTGTGTGCATGTGACGCGATCCCATGGGGCATGCGATTGCGTGGGCCATTTTGTGCTAGACGCACAATTGCCGCACGATTCCAGCCCAACTTTCTGGATGTTGGATCCTTACGCCGATTTCCATATCACGCGGTCGCGTGGGTGACGCGATCGCGTGGGTAGTGTTTTTCGCAATATGACGCGATCGCATGAGTGATGCGGTCGCGTCGCGCAGCCATTTTTTTTTATACATATGCATGAAAGTGCAGAATGCAATGATTAATATGAGTGAGATGCAAAATTCCAGGTTCAATATAATAAAATAAAATAAAACTTGAAAACAAATAAAACAAAATAAAAATTAAAAAAAAACGATCATACCATGGTGGGTTGTCTCCCACCTAGCACTTTTAGTTAAAGTCCTTAAGTTGGACATTGGAGGAGCTTCCTGTTATGGCGGCTTATGCTTAAATTCATCCAAAAATCTCCACCAATGCTTGGAATGTCAATAGCCTCCGGGGTCACAAACTAGTTATGTAAAGCTTCTGAGCAGCTTCAAACAGATTGTCAAGCTCCCGGGGTGGCGAATGTCAGAATAGAATCCATGATCCCAAGCCTTGCGTTTAAATCCGCCTCTGTCTTGATCTATATTTTTCCATCCGGGCGGTTTAGAAAGTAGATTCTCACCATAGTGACCAAACATTTTCTGAGATCCATTCAATTGAGCATGATACCAATCCGTGCACTTTGAGTTGAAGCGTGGAGCATTATTGAACCTTGTGCACCAGCTCTGAGTGCGAGCCATTTCCCTCTTACTCTTAAAGCCGCAGAGAGCTCTAAACTGGCCATCTGTTTCAAGTAAACCATATTCAAGTGAATAAGTAAAGTTAAAGGTTAAGGATTGTACCCACTTGAAGCTTGTATTAGGCGGTAATGGCCTTGGGGTAGGTGTTTCTGGTGGTTCTGTAAGTTCTTCTCCCTTGTGCTCTTCTATGAATTCCTCCACTTCCTTTTAAGGTTCTTCAAATTCATCTGAGTCCTGGTCAAAGTCTTCTATGTCTTCCTCCTCACTTGAGTCATAGATTGGAGGTTGAGAGAAATCTACCTCTGCGTCATCTTCGTATTCACTTGGGGAAGATTCTTCGATCTTAGAGAATTCACTTGCGGATGCAAGTTCATTACTAAGAGAGCTAGACTTGTGACTATCATCATCAAGGGAATTTGTGTCCTGGGTTATTCCGTCTAGCTCTTCATAAACGACTTGCCTTGGGGATTGTGCAATATCCTCCTTAGCATCAACTGTAACGTCCTTGATGGAGTTCTCCTCAACTCTGGATTCCCATGGAGGTTCAGCATCTCCTAGATCTTCAACCAACTCTTCTTCTTGTACAATGACAGCTTCTTCTATTTGTTCTAGTACGAATTCATGCTCTGTCTTGTCCACTGGAGTTTCTAGTGTCTCCTTCATGCTACGCTCTTCATTAGATTATCCACATGGGGCTGTGGTTGGCCCTTGAATGTTCGCGCATCTAGAAGCTAATTAAATTACTGCTTGCTCCAGTTGTCGAATGGTTGTTTGAAGTTTATTTACTGTTGCCTTGAGGCGAACCTCTGATTCTTGGGGTGATGGATTTGGACATGAAACATAGAGAAGTGGTGGTGCTTGGGGGTGATTGGATTGGAACTGGGGTAAGAAAGGATCATACGGTGGCGAATGGTGAAGAGAAGCTTGTGAGTGTGGTGGTTCGAGGTTATGTTGAAAGGTTGGTCTATAGGCACGGGGTGGGGCTTGTTGGTAGTCACAAGGTTGTCCATCATATCTTTCAGCTGGGTATGCATTGTAGAATGGTCGTTGTCCGTGATATCTTGGAGGGTGTTGTTGCCTAAAGGATTGATTAGATCCTCTTGGCTCCATCCATCCTTGACTGGTTTGACCTTGATGCATATTCCTGCTGTAACTTCTATTTCCTTCAACAAAGATAGAACCAAACTCAAAGCGAGAGGGGTGAGAGTTCATAGTAGCAAATAAAATTAAAAAGGGAAAACAAAAATAAATAAACAAGTAAAAGAAAAATATTTACAATAACCAATAATAAGGCACACGTTAGCAGTTCCCCGGCAACGGCGCCATTTTGACGAGAGGAACTTTTGCGTAGTCTAGAAATTTGCGGATAAATCCTCGTTGCAAGTATAGTCTCTAAACCTTCAAAAGTCCTTTCATACAAACGTTTTGGTTGTCACAAGTAACAAACCCCTTAAATAAATTGATAACCGAAGTATTCAAACCTCAGGTCGTCTTCTCAAGGAACTGCAGGGAAGTATGTTCTTATTATTGGTTATGGAGATTGTAGATTTGGGGTTTCAAGAATGAGGAACGAATATGAAAAATAATTTAAATGGCAATTAAAAATAAATAAATAACTGTAAAATAAACTTTTGGCAAGGTATGAGAAATTAGAGGTCCTATCCTGGCTATCCTTATCAATGATAATAATTGAATCTTAATTCCACTTCGTTAGCCTTTACTAATATAAAGGAAGGTCAAGAGATTAATTGGGTTGATCTTCGGATCCTATTTGTTTCCTAAGAAAAGATTGGGATTATTGAAGTTCAATTCAATTAACAAAGATAACAATTATCAATCATGTTTGAGTTTGATAACTCCAGAGTTACTGATTTCTTAACCAAAATCAAAAGGAGAAGTAAATCTACTGGAATAAAAATGTCTTCAGAGTAAAAACAACAATAGCATAAATAAAAGAAATCAATATTAAACTGAAATACCTCAAATAACATTAATAAAAGAGTAATCCGTAACATGAAAAGATTCATAAAGTAACTTGCAAAAGTAAATAAAAGGAATATTGAACCTGATCAAAAGAGATAATCCTGAAAGCGAATAAAAATCCTAAGTCTAAATCCTAATCCTAAAGAGAGAGGAGCGAGCCTCCCTCAAAACTAATTCTAATTCATGGGAAGTAAAAATTGGCGAGAGCTCCCTTGAATGGATGCATTCCCTCACTTCATAACCTCTGGCCTATGCCTTCTGGACTTGGAATTGGAACAAAAAGGGCTTCAGAATTCGCTATGAGCATTTTCTACAATTTCTGGTGCGTGGCCTCTGTCACGCGTCCGCGTGGGTCACGCGGTCGCGTCATTCGGAGCTTTTCTTGTCATGCGGTCGTGTCAGTCATGCAGCCGCGTCATATGTGTTATGCTTAAGGCACGCGGTCGCATCAGTCATGTGGCCGCGTCGCCGCTTCTTCGCGCTTGGCATGCGATAGCGTCGTCCATGCGATCGCGTGGATGCCAGTTTCTTCAAGGACTCCGTTTTGTGCTTTCCTTCCATTTTTGTATATTTCCTTTCCATCCTTTGAGTCATTCCTGCCTTAGAAGATCTGAAACTACTCAACACACTAATCACGGCATCGAATGGAAATAAAGGTAATTAAAATAATTAATTTTAAAGCATAGGAAACATGTTTTTCACATACATCACATAATAAGGAAGGAGAAGTAAAACCATGCAATTAATATGAATAAGTGGGTGAATGATTGAATAAATCACTCAAATTAAGCACAAAATATCTACAATGCGACTATTTTATTAAAATTCTTTACTAGCAAGAATCCTAATGTCAAAATGGCGCCGTTGCTGGGGAACTGCTAACGTGTGCCTTATTATTGGTTATTGTAAATATTTTTCTTTTACTTGTTTATTTATTTCTGTTTTTCCTTTTTAATTTTATTTGCTACTATGAACTCTCACCCCTCTCGCTTTGAGTTTGGTTCTAACTTTGTTGAAGGAAATAGAAGTTACAGTAGGAATATGCATCAAGGTCAGACCAATCAAGGATGGATGGAACCAAGAGGATCTAATCAACCCTTTAGGCAACAACACCCTCCAAGATATCACGGACAACGACCATTCTACAATGCATACCTAGCTGAAAGATATGATGGACAACCTTGTGACTACCAACAAGCCCCACCCCGTGCCTATAGACCAACCTCTCAACATAACCTCGAACCACCACACTCACAAGCTTCTCTTCACCATTCGCCACCGTATGATCCTTTCCTACCCCAGTTCCAATCCAATCACCCCCAAGCACCACCACTTCCCTATGTTTCATGTCCAAATCCATCACCCCGAGAATCAGAGGTTCGCCTCAAGGCAACAGTAAATAAACTTCAAATAACCATTCGACAACTGGTGCAAGCAGTAATTCAATTAGCTTCTAGACGCGCGAACATTCAAGGACCAACCACAGCCCCATGTGGACAATCTAATGAAGAGCGTAGCATGAAGGAGACACTAGAAACTCCAGTGGACAAGACAGAGCATGAATTCGTACTAGAACAAGTAGAAGAAGCTGTCATTGTACAAGAAGAAGATTTGGTTGAAGATCTAGGAGACGTTGAACCTCCATGGGAATCCAGAGTTGAGGAGAACTCCGTCAAGGACGTTACAGTTGATGCTAAGGAGGATATTGTTCAATCCCCAAGGCAAGTCGTTTATGAAGAACTAGACGGAATAACCGAGGACACAAATTCCCTTGATGATGATAGTCACAAGTCTTGATCTCTTAGTAATGAACTTGCATCCGCAAGTGAATTCTCTAAGATCGAAGAATCTTCCCCAAATGAATACGAAGATTATGCAGAGGTAGATTTCTCTCAACCTCCAATCTATTACTCGAGTGATGAGGAAGACATAGAAGACTTTGACCAGGGCACAGATGCATTTGAAGAATCTTGCAAAGAAGTGGAGGAATTCACAGAAGAGCACAAGGGAGAAGAACTTACAGAACCACCAGAAACACCTACCCCAAGGCCATTACCGCCTAACACAAGCTTCAAGTGGGTACAATGCTTAACCTTTAACTTTACTTATTCACTTGAATATGGTTTACTTGAAACAGATGGCCAGCTTAGAGCTCTCTGTGGCTTTAAGAGTAAGAGGGAAATGGCTCGCACTCAGAGCTGGTGCACAAGGTTCAATAATGCTCCACGCTTCAACTCGAAGTGCACGGATTGGTATCATGCTCAATTGAATGGATCTCGGAAAATGTTTGGTCACTATGGTGAGAATCTAATTTCTAAACCGCCCGGATGGAAAAATATAGATCAAGACAGAGGCGGATTTAAACGTAAGGCTTGGGATCATGGATTCTATTCTGACATTCGCCACCCCGGGAGCTTGACAATCTGTTTGAAGCTGCTCAGAAGCTTTACATGCCTAGTTTGGGACCCCGGAGGCTATTGGCATTCCAAGCATTGGTGGAGATTTTTGGATGAATTTAAGCATAAGCCGCCATAACAGGAAGCTCCTCCAATGTCCAACTTAAGGACTTTAACTAAAAGTGCTAGGTGGGAGACAACCCACCATGGTATGATCGTTTCTTTTTAATTTTTATTTAGTTTTATTTGTTTTCAAGTTTTATTTTATTTTATTATATTGAACCTAGAATTTTGCATCTCACTCATATTAATCATTGCATTCTGCACTTTCATGCATATGTATATAAAAAAAAAATGGTGCGCGACGCGACCGCATCACTCATGCGATCGCGTCATATTGCGAAAAACACTACCCACGCAATCGCGTCACCCATGCGGCCGCGTGATATGGAAATCGGCGTAAGGATCCAACGTCCAAAAAGTTGGGCTGGAATCGTGCGGCCACTGTGCGTCTAGCACAAAATGGCCCACGTGATCGCATGCCCCATGCGATCGCATCACATGCACACAACCAATCCGCCGCAACCACGTGAGCGACGCGATCGCGTCGCATGGATTGCAGAAATCCCAAAAGGAGACAGAGAGTTGCGCTGAAACAACGCTGGAATCGTGCATTTAGCACAATTTCCAGCGACGCGTTCGCATGCCCCATGCGATCGCGTCATCCCCTCTCTTACCCCTCCATGCGATCGTGTGACCCACGCGATCGCGTCAACCCCATTTTCACCACAACCACGCGATCGCGTGCCCCATGCGATCGCGTGGATTCAAAATTATAACCCCCCCATTCATGCGAACGCTACCAGTCGCGCAGCCCCCCCAAACCCTCTCCTTCCTCTCTTCCTCTCCCACCACCAACCACCGCCAGCCACCGTTCGACCGCCGACCACCCAGACCCCGCTGACCACCCAGAACCAAACCCCGCCGACCACCCAGACCCCCCCTCTTTTTCCCTTCTCTTCCTTCTTCCTCCACCCACAACCACCCTTCCGACCCCCAAAACCCCCATTACCCCCCTTTCCCCCTACCTACCTCTGAACCGCATCACTGCTGCCGTGCCACCACCAGCCACCGCGCCGGACGCCACTGCCCCATCATCCCCATCCACCTCTCTACCCCAACCTCCTTCATTCGCCTCCCAGGTTCCGCAAAACGTCACCCTTTTATTCATTCGTAGTTAGTTCTTAATTTTTTTCTGTTTATGTTCATATTTAGGCTAGTTAGATATGCATGTTGTAGTGGATTTTAGGTTGTTAGGTAGCCTAGGCTGTGGTTAGTGGATTTAGGTCTGTTTATTTGCGCTGTTCATGTTTATTGCTTTATGTTTTCGCAATCCTGCTGCTGTTGTAATGTTAGTTCATATGCTGTACTCTCTTATATATTGCTGCTCTTTACATTGATTTTTCATGATTATATTCCTTATATGTAACTGCAAGCTTTAATTTTAATTCATATGAACTATTTGATTGCTGTTTATTTTTCGGGACAATCCAATTTTAGCCGGAATGCTGCCCAAATTTCTGTAAAATGTTTTCATTCATGTTTTGGTTTTGGTATTTTGAACTCCGTTTTCCTCTGCTTTATCCAAACCATTTCATGAATGCTAGGGCATGCTTTCTATCCTTTTTGATTTCTTGGTTCATAAACTGCATTTGTGATGTTTTGATTCTAATTTTTTCTTTCTCTATATCTATTTGAATCAGCATCAACCTGTTTTCCTTATGTGGTTATGAGTTACCTATAGTTTCTAACTGTGAATACTTGTTACTTGGAATATTTTCATTATGCCATTTACTTTAACCCACTTTCTACTAACTCACTAATGTTAACTTTCTAAACTCTTTTTTTCACTTCTAACCAAACTAACCTTTTAAAATCTTTCTCCTGGTTTTTCACTTTCTTTTAACCTTCTAACCATGGCATAATGTTAATTTTTCTATTTAACATGAGTTCAATTATATTTTGGATTGTAAATTCTTCTTTTTGAACTTTTAACTCCTACACAATCTTTAATGCACATTTACTTAACTCATTTTCCTTATCCTATTGCTCCTTTGCCACTTTGTGTTTTCTTTGATTATTTGCCTATTTGCTTTCCTATTTTTATATATCCTGGTTTTTCACTTTTCAGGATGTCTACCAGTCAGAGGAAAGGAAAAGGCAAGGCTACTACTGGCAAACGTAAAAGGGGAGAATCATCCATGTCCATCATTGATCTCAAGCATGATTCCTCCTGGCGGGAGAAAAATTTTACCCAGCAGGAGAAGGCCGACCAGCTGCTCCCTGCTAATGATCCAGTAAAATTTGCAAACCGATACTGTGAGATGAAGTATCCGGTGTTTGCAACCTCCAGAAACCTATACCTGGAGAGGACTCTCAAGATCCCAGGAGAACTCTAGCAGTACACCACTGATCAAATCAAGCAAAGAGGCTGGTTATTTCTGGAGAGAAATCTGACAGAGGTCAATGCATCTTGGGTAAGGGAATTTTACTGCAATTACATCACTACCCTAGATGAAGTGAACCTCAGAGGAAAGCAGATTCTGGTCACTGAAGAGGCCATAGAAGACATTTAGAAGCTTTTGCCTAAATCTGATCAGCCAGACGGTTATCAGAAAGCTGAGGAGGATATGCGCTATATGCGATTTGACTGGGATGCAGTCAAGGCGAGGATCGCCCTTGACCCGACAGTTCCTTGGATCATGGGTCAGAACACTACCTTGCCCAAGGGAATCAAGCGGGCATACTTGAATGATGAGGCTCAACTTTGGCATCAGATACTTAGCAACTTGTACTCACGAGACTGAGATACCAGCCGCTATGATCACCCTCCTTTGGTGTGTGATGGAGGGTAAGGACCTGTACTTGCCACGCTTTATCCGGCACTATATGGCCAAGGTCCACGTCCGAGGCACTCTCCCCTTTCCTTATTTGGTTACCCAGCTGGGCCGTCGAGCTAACGTGCCTTGGGAGGATGCTGATGAGAGGCCACCTGCTGTAGAATGCAAGAAGAATATCCTGCATAGCAGGAACTTTCTGGCCTTGGGTTACAGACCTCCAGCCCTCCCTGGTAACACTGCCACACCATCTGCCGGCCCCTCTTCCTCTACAGCTACACCTTCCACCACCACTGCACCTCCACCTACCCCAGAGCCCATCTATCATCTAGTGCACCTCCTGTTTCGACGGCTTGACCAGATGGAGCGTCGCAACAAGCGACGCTGTGAGCACCTGAAGCTGATGATACGCTCTGGCGACATCCCCTCCGAGCCTGACACACCATCCGAGGCATCCGAGGAGGAGGCGGATGATCCCGAGGCTGAGACCCATCCCCAGGAAGAGACAAAGCAGGCAGGCACAGAGCAGGCTGCACCACAGGCAGAGGTTCCACATCAGATTCAGGCTGCAGATCCTGAGATCCCTATCCAGACAGCACCTCCTCTATAGCAGCCAGATCCTCAGCCCACCACCACAGAGACTTCAGCTACCATTCCTTCCAGTGATGACACCCCTTCACACCTTGCTTGATTGAGCATCAGGGACGATGCTTCATTTTATGTGTGGGGAGGTCACCATCTCTGGCGTATTATCTTGGTGAACCACTACAGACTCTTTTTCTTTTATTTTGGATATTTTTCTGTATTTTTCTCTCTATTTTTATTTTTATTTTTTGAGTATTTATACATTGCTACTTTTATGTATTTTTACTCTATTCCTGCATTTTGCATTTTTAGTTCATATTTTAGTTATTTAGTTTAGTTTGCAATTCTAACTTATTAGTGGATTAATTAGTATAGTTTACCCTTTTTAGCATAAGATAGCTTAGTTTAAATTGGAAAATATAAAAAGGAAGTAAGCTAGGACCTTGAACATAACAAAATCAAATCCATAAACCTTGTATATGTAGCATTACATCATGCAGTTAAACTAACAACATTTCATCAAGGAGAAACATTAAAACCTTAAAGGCCACCCTAAATAATTTTTTTATGAGAATAATGGGAATTTTTAACTAAACCTGCATAACATATATGAATGATATATGATGTTTGAGTTAGAGAACACACAGCCTGTGAGTCTTGAGCTTAATTGTATGGTTGCATTCAAACCATAATTTCATCCCTGTGTGTTTCGCTTCTTTTTATTCTGATGTTCTTTACTTTGTTTTAATCTATATGTCTAGTTGTAGAATATAGATACATACCAAGAAAGTGATTGAGGCCATTATTTGATTTTAACCCACTTGTCCCAAAAATAGCCTACCTTTTACATCACCTTTGTTAGCCCCTTTGAGCCTTTAAATCCCCCTTTTTTTAATAACCACATTACTAGCCTTAAGCAGAAAAATAAAATAAAAATCCCAAGTTGAATCCTTGGTTAGCTTAAGATAGAAATTGTTTATTGTTTAAGTGTGAGGAAACCTATTGGGAACATAGAAAGAAAGGGTAGGAAGTTGAAAGAAATAAAATTAATCAAAATGAAATTTTTGGAAAACATGCTCATGTGAGATTAAAATAATTAATTTACCATGTGCATTAAAAAAAATATAATAAAATAATTTATTATAATATTTTAGTTTCCAGCATTTGAATAAAGGGGATACAAAAGAATTCCCCAAAATGCAAAATAAAAACAATGCACATGGGATAAAAATAAAGATCAAGACATGAGCATGTAACATCAAAAGTGAAAAAAAATGGGAAAAGAGGTGAAGAAGCTCTAATTTAGAAAGTATGTATGTTAGGTGAAATCTTAGACTAATCAAGGATTCACTTAATTAGCTCACTTAGCCTTATACATATACCCTTACCTTTACCTTGGCCCCATTACAACCTTACTTAAGACCTCATGATTTTTGGTATGACTATATTCTATAATTGTTGATTGGTTAGATGAAGAACAAAGTTATAGAAAGTAAGAATAAAAAGAAGAATAGAGTGATTAACCCAATAAACACTGAGTGACTAGAGAGTAAACACAAAATCCAGTGAAGGTTCAATAACTCATCAACATATATCTATGCTTAATTTACTAATTGTTTTGCAAGTTTGTAAAATATTTTTCTTTCCCATCTCATTTGCAAAGATGCTTTATTATTTAAGGGTTGGCTATGTATATATATGATTCCTTGAGAATGTGAATTAATTTAACTACATGTAAGCTTTATATATGAGTGAATAAATTAGAATTGCATGACTCATTTAGGTAGTTGCATTTAGAATAGGTTGCATTGCATAACATTCCACCACTTTAATCTTACCTTACTCTTTACCTTGGATTTAGCATGAGGACATGCTATTGTTTAAGTGTGGGGAGGTTGATAAACCCATATTTTATGATATATTTTGTGCTTAATTTGAGTGATTTATTCAATCTTTCACCCACTTATTCATATTAATTGCATGGTTTTACTTCTCCTTCCTTATTATGTGACGTATGTGAAAAACATGTTTCCTATGCTTTAAAATTAATTATTTTAATTACCTTTATTTCCATTCGATGTCGTGATTAGTGTGTTGAGTAGTTTCAGATCTTCTAAGGCAGGAATGACTCAAAGGATGGAAAGAAAACATACAAAAATGGAAGGAAAGTACAAAACGGAGTCCTTGAAGAAACTGGCATCCACGTAATCGCATGGACGACGCGATCGCATGCCAAGCGCGAAGAAGCGGCGACGTGGCCGCATGACTGACGCGACCGTGCACCTTAAGCATAACACATATGACGCGGCCGCATGACTGACGCGACCACGTGACAAGAAAAGCTCCGAATGACGCGGCCGTGTGACCCACGCGGACGCGTGACAGAGGTCACACACCAGAAATTGCAGAAAATGCTCATAGCAAATTCTGAAGCCTTTTTGGCCCAAATCCAAGTCCAGAAGGCATAGGCCAGAGGTTATGAAGTGAGGGAATGCATCCATTCAAGGGGCTCTCGCCAATTTTTACTTCCCATGAATTAGAATTAGTTTTGAGGGGGGCTCTCTCCTCTCTCTTTAGAATTAGGATTTAGACTTAGGATTTTTATTCGCTTTCAGGATTAACTCTTTTGATCAGGTTCAATATTCCTTTTATTTACTTTATGAATCCTTTTGATGACAGGTCATCTTAGCCTAGTTTCACTAGCCTTTTTCTTTGATTTTATTAGGTTTTATGCACTTTCTTGCATTCTAAGTAAGTAATTTGGATTAAAAAAGCATGACTTCTTTGAATCAAACAACCACCATTTATTTGATGCTAAATCATGAGGTTGAAGCCAAATTTAATTGATTTTTAATGATTTATAAGCCTTGTGAATTTGGTGATACTTTGATTGGTTGTTTTGATTACTTGTAGGTGAAGAAAGAAGAAAAGAAGAAAAGCGTGGCATAAGGGACGTTCCAAAGGAAGCAAAAAGCGTGCCCAATGGAAGCAAAAGCGTGGCAACATTTAGGAAGAAAGAAGGCTAAGTTAAGAAAGTAAACTGAGCTTCACAAGGACAACTGGGAGAAAGTAAGGCACCAAACTAAGTTCAAATAGTTAACTGAGCACTAAAGAAAGCAAGGAAATGGCATGAAGCTCAGTTCACTAAGTGAGCTTTATCGGGGACCTCTCATAATTAATTCAAGATGAAATTCCAAGGGATGAAGCCAACAAGATTCGAACCAAGGACCAAGGGGAGGCAAGGAACGCTCCTTGCAAGGAAAATGAGAAGAAAATAGCCAAAATGCCTCCTCCATGGTTCGAACTTGGAACCACTCACTAACAAGCTTGCAAGGAAAATAACACAAGATGCATTGGCCAAGGTTTGAACCTGGGAACTCTTGGAACCAAGGAGGAGCGCCACCTTTAATACAAAGAAAATGAGCCAAGATGGCTCTCCCAAGGTTCGAACCAAGAAGCTCCATGAAAGGGGAAGGAGGAGCGCCCACTCATCCAAGGAAATTAGCTTCAAGATTTCCTCCACCAAGTGTCGAACCTGGAACCTTGAGGACAAGAGCAAGGTGCCACCAAGGAAAGCTCAGTTGGTTTTTCCAACTGAGCACTACCTCCCCAATCTTCCCCCACACTTTGACACGGCCAAGCAACATTTTGGCGCAACAAAGGGTGTAATGATGCGCACCTTGACACGCCAAGGAGCAACAAGAAGCGCGCACTTGACACGGCCTAGAGCTCAGTTTAAAAATCCAACTGAGCTCTATTGTCACGCATTCAACCCAGGCTCGACGCACCACACTTGACACGGGCAGCAACATTTGGACGCTCAGTTTGGTTTTCCTACTGAGCTTGCCCCTGGGAGGTGCAATACTGGGCTAAAAATTGAATTAAAAATCCAACTTAATTCATTTCTTCACCAAATCAAAAGCCCATCCAAATTCCAAAATTCAAGAATAGAAAGTGTATAAATAGGAGCTAGTTTGATGTAATTAGGACCTCTAGACTTTACTTTTAATTTTCCTTTTAACTTTCATTTTCATTTTGAGTTTTCACTTTTGAATTTAGATCTTAGAGAATTGGGAAGGAGAATTGATCTTTCTTCTTCCTTGTTCTTTCTTGAGCACTCTTTACTTTTCTTGCTTTGGATCTTGGGTGAAGAATTGAAGAACTTCTGTTTCAATCTCACCTTGAGATCTTTTTTTAATCTTCTGCATAATTGAATTTCAGTTTCTATTTACTGCTTCAGTCTTCTACTCTTCTGCAATTTATTTCTGCAATTTAATTTCCTTTATTTCTTTTGCAATTGTTCTTGTTGGATCAAGGAAGGATTTGAGTTCTAGACTTGTTATCTAGTCTCTTCCACTCCTGAGATCTTCAACCACTTTTAAATTGCTGCATATTAAGCATTGCTCATTTTCTGTTTTTAAATTTTCTCAAGCATTTCTACTTTTCTGTTTAGATCTACTTCAATTCAATTACTCCTCTACTCTTCTGTTTATTGTAATTTACCTTTGCTTGTTTAAATTCTGCAATCCCAATTCCCAATTCCTTTTACAATTCAAGTAATTTACATTTCTTGCACTTTAAGATTTAGTCATTTACATTTCTTACAATCTAAGTTTCTACAATTTACATTACTTGTTCTTTAAGATTCAGCACATTTACTTTCTTTGCTCTTTCATTTACTGCAATTTCCCCTCTCCCTTTACATTTCAAGCAATTTAGTTTCTGTCAAATACAAACCACTCAACCAATACTTGATTCGCTTGACTAAATCAACCACTAAATTAAAATTGCTCAATCCTTCAATCCCTGTGGGATCGACCTCACTCATGTGAGTTATTATTACTTGATGCGACCCGGTACACTTGCCGGTGAGTTTTGTGTTGGATCGTTTTTCAAACATCAAGTTTTTGGTGCCATTGCCGGGGATTGAATTAGATTGACAATGATTAAGTGAAGTAGAGATCTAGATCAAGCACTTTTTATTTTCTGTTTCTTTAATTTTTGACTAACACACTAACTGTTTGAATTTTTGCTTAAGCCAACTAACATTTCACTTCAGCAATGGATTGAAGTGTTGTTACCTTTCTGGTGTTGTGTGATTCTTATGCTTTGGTTGTATGTCAGGTACAAGGAGAGTTATACCCACTTTTTGTGAACAAGAAGAAAGAACCCTCAGAAGATTAAGAAGAGCTGAAAGAGGAAAAAACATTGTTAGAGAAGAGGAGTCAGAAGAAGAGTTCCATGATATGGAGGAACACTTAACAAATCCACCAAATCCACCAGAAGGAGTAGCCAATAACAACAATAATCCACCACAAAGAAGAGTTTTGGCTTCCTACAAATGTGCAGATCCTAGACATTGTGGGAGTAGCATTCTCACCCCAAATGTTAATGCAAATAACTTCAAACTAAAGCCACAACTTATCACCTTGGTTCAAAACAATTGTTCTTATGGAGGAGGACCACTTGAAGACCCTAACCAACACTTATCCACCTTCTTGAGGATTTGTGACACTGTCAAAACCAATGGTGTACACCCTGACAGTTACAAGTTACTGCTATTTCCATTTTATCTCAGAGACAAAGCCACTCAATGGTTGGAATCCTTCCCAAGAGACAGTATCAACAATTGGGATGATCTAGTAACCAAGTTCCTTGCCAAGTTTTACCCACCTCAAAGAGTTATTAGATTGAAGACTGAAGTGCAAACATGCACACAAATGGATGCTGAACCCTTGTATGAGGCATGGAAACGATACAAAGCTCTAATCAGGAAGTGTCCACCAGGAATGTTCAGGGAGTGGGACAGATTGCAGAATTTCTATGAAGGCTTGACACTGAAATCTCAAGAGGCTTTGGATTATTCAGCAGGAGGCTCTTTACAACTAATGAAAACGGCAGAGGAAGCCCAAAATATCATTGATATGGTGGCCAACAATCAATATTTCTTTGCTCACCAAAGGCAACGCCAACCATCACAAAGGAAAGGAGTGATGGAGTTGGAAGGAGTGGACTCAATCCTAGCTTAAAACAAAATGATGCAGCAGCAAATTCAACAACAATTTGAGCAAATGGCCAAGAGGATTGATAGCCTCCAAGTTGCAGCAGTTAACACTAGCCAACCATCATCCATATGGGGGCAAAATGAAGAAACTCAAGAGGAGCAACAATAAGAACAAGTCCAGTACATGAAAAACCAAAATTCTGGGCCAAATGAAGTCTATGGTGATACTTACAACCCTTCATGGAATAACCATCCCAACCTCAGATGGGGAGACAACCACAATCAAACTCAACAGCCATGGCAGAGAAACTCAAACCAAAATAATTGGAAGAACACAAACCAAAACAACCAACAGAACAATAGCCAAGCCACATACAGAAAATCACAAAACACCTACCCCAATTCTAACCATCATCCGTCCAATAATCAAGCCTCAAATTAAAATACTTACCCTCAACCCTCAACACCCCACAATCAACCAATCTCACAAGACTCTCAGAGGATTAACAACTTGGAGCTCTTAATGGAAAAGATGATGAAGCACCAAGAGATGACATTAAGGAACCAGGAAGCCTCCATGAAAAATATGGAAAGGAAAATTGGACAACTCTCCAAGCGAATTACCGTTGAAAGGCCATCAAGCTCACTACCAAGTGACACCATTCCTAATCCAAAAGAGAAGTGCAAGGCAATACAACTAAGGAGTGGAAAAATCCTGGTGAAAAATGAAGAAGCAACCAAGAAGCCAAAGAAAAGTGATAAGAAACAAGCTGAAGAAGAGGCAACCAATGACAAGGGGGAGACGGCAAGCAAGCAGACCTCAGAAGAGCTCAAAGAAAGGGAAGATCAGCCACAAAAATCAAGAAAAGAGAAGGAAGCAATGAAAGAGCCAACCAAGAAACAAAGGCAGGGAGTGAACTTCACACCACCTTTGTCATATCCTCAAAGGTTCAACAAAGAGACTAAGGACCAACACTTCCTAAAATTTCTTGAAATCTTCAAGAAGTTGGAGATCAATATTCCCTTAGCTGAAGCACTTGAGCAAATGCCCCTGTATGCAAAGTTCTTAAAAGAACTCATCAACAAGAAGAGGAGTTGGCAAGTTAATGAAACTGTACTGCTTACTGAGGAATGCAGAGCACTAATCCAGAAGGGACTTCCTCCTAAACTCGAAGACCCTGGGAGTTTCTTTCTACCCTGCGCCATTGGCAGTATGACCATCAACAAGGCGATGTGTGACTTAGGAGCTAGTATCAATCTAATGCCTGCCTCTCTAGTGAAAAAGCTAAGCATAAAAGAGGTGAAACCAGTACAAATATCTCTAGAATTGGTGGACAAGTCAGTGATATGCCCCAGGGGTATGATTGAGAACCTTCTAGTTAAGGTAGACAGATTCATCTTCCCTGCAGATTTTGTGATCTTAGATTCAGATCAAGATGAGAGCGACTCCATTATACTGGGAAGACCGTTCTTGGCCACTGCTAGGGCCATCATAGACATAGAGCAAGGAGAATTAACCCTCAGGATGCATGATGAAAGTGTCACTCTGAGTGTACTGCCAGAAATACAGATCAATAATGGAAAAAAGGATGGTACAGAAACGGACAAAGAGAACCTGCAGTGGAAGGAGGGAATCAACAAGACAAACAACAACTGCCCTCCCAAGCAAGAGATAGATGATACAGCAGGTCAAAAAGAGAAAGAGACTGTGCAAACTAATGAAGATGCTCAAGAGGACATTGTAGTATTAGCAACTAAGAAAAGAAATCTCAAGAGGAAGCCTGTTGTCAAAGAAGAAGGGTCAACAAAAGGAGGGAAGAAAGATAAAAACAGAGTCAAAAAGGGTTGGAAGAACAAAAAAATTCCAACAGAAAGGCTTTCCAAAGGTGACAAAGTGCAATTGGTCTATCAACAACTGGGAGCAAGCCAACAGACTGATGATTACTATACTGTGAGCAAAATACTCTCACTAGAACATGCTGAAATAGAGCACCAAGGAACAAAGAAGAAGCTCACGATCAGAGGGGACAAGTTGAGGCACTACAGTCATCAACCACCATAAAAGAGGGGGTCAATGTCAAGCTAATGACAATAAAAGAGCGCTTCATGGGAGACAACCCATGATTTATGATTCCTGCTTGCTTTTGAATTCAATAAAGTGTGATCACTTTTGCATGATTTTGAATTTTTCTTGACATCCTTGACAGATGCATACACTGCTTTGAAATACATGCCAGACTTCTAAGTTTGGTGTGCTTGACAGCACACAAAAGTTAACATTTCAAGCATTCTTAGATCATATGCTTAGTCATTTTGGTGAAATATATGACCAAACATTAAGTTTGGTGTCTGCATGTGTACGAATTCTGAGAAAAAAATCAACTTTTTTTCAGAAAATCAAAATCATGCAAAGATGGATCGTGCATTGTTTTGTTTTAGAAATTTATGCTAAGAGAAAAATTGGCACTTATGGTGAAAGTATCAATTGTGACAAGTGTTTATTCTAATCACTAAGCAAGAAACAAGTTTGGTGTTCACCAAAACCTTGGTTTAGGGACACAATTGATCTTTCACAACTAAGGACCATAATATAACATGAAAGCATTCACCACTTGACCACCATACTTCAAATAAGTTCTGAAACATTTCATTTTGATTTAATTAGAAAAGAAGGTTTGAGGAAAAGACAAGAGGAAGGAACGGTTATGACAAGTCAAGAGAAGGATCACATGTGCCTAGAGAGGTGTGCCAATCTTGGAAAGCAAAATCTGCATGCATGCACCATTGGACACCGAAGAAGCATGCAGCCAATAGGAAGAGAATCCTCATCAAGCTTCAACAATACATGCAGACCATTCATTTCATGAGTTTCTATAGTATTCAACTCAATCCTCACCCTTCATCATCATAACCGAATTCACTCCTCTCCTGTGATATTGTTGGGAAACTTGGAAACCTTGTCCATAAATAGCCTCCAACACATCATAAAGAACATTTTCATACAGGCCACTCTCACTCAAAGCACACAATTTCTTTCTTCTCTTCACAATAAAACCGGACATCACTCCAAATACAACCCTACTTATCTCTTCTTTACACACATATTCAATGGCTCCTTCAAGTTCAAGAAGAAGACCAGGAAAAGAACCAATAGTGACAGAACCTCCGTCCTATGACACAAAGAGGTTCAAATCCCAATTTCATGAAGCAAGATACAATAGACTCATGAAAACAAAGATTGTCATCCCTGAAATGGGGTTCGAACTGAGGGAGGGAGAATATCCCATTATGCGACAAATCACCAAGGAAAGAAGATGGGATCTTCTATGCCGTCGTCTCACTGATATTAGTGCTGTGATGATAAGGGAGTTTTACGCCAATGCAGTTAAGGAGAATGAAAACAACCCATCGTACAAAAGTTATGTCAGAGGTGTTGAAGTGGACTTTAGTCCACCATCAATCACAAGAGCTCTAAAGCTGAGAACCATAACTTATGATGAGCTTAGCTATGAAGACAGACTGCGTGGTGATAATGACCCTGATGAAATATTGGAGGGGTTATGTATTGAAGGAAGAGACTGGGAAAGAGACTCATAGGGAACCCCGAGTTGTCTGAAGAGACTTGATCTCAGACCTGAGGCAAAGGGGTGGTATGAGGTGGTAAGGGGATCAATACTCCCCACTGCGAATACCTCATCAGTCATAATCAAGAGAGCTCTCCTGACATATTGCATCCTACATGGTGGGGAAATCGACCTTGCTCAACTCATAGCAGATAGTATCCAGGAGATGGCCGAAGACACAAACAAATCGGGTAGGCTTGGGCACACAAGCACGATCCTGAGATTGTGTAACAAAGCTGGAGTGCTCTTCGAGGATGAAGATACAGAGAAGGTGAAAGGAACCAGAGGAATTACAAAGAGTGAAATGGAAGGCCTTAATGAAGAGGAGGAGGAAGATCAAGAAGAAGAAAGAACTCACAGAAGAAGAAGGTCACACAGGAGGGACGAACAAGCTCAGGGTATCATAGATATGAGTCAATTGTAGGAAGTTCTTGATGAAATATCACAACAGAATGTGAGAGCACAAGAGCAGTATTCAAGGCAACAGGAACTCTATCTGCAACAACAAGAGCAATATCTAGAGCACCGGGAACAATATTCGAAGGACAGGGAGCAAAATGAAGCTTGGCAACACAGAATGGAGGAAAGATTGGAGAGCTGGCAGCAACAATCAATGGCCCAACAACAAGAATTCCAAGCCAATATTCTTGAAGGGCAGAAGGAACAAACAGCAAATCTTAAGGAATCATATGACAAAATGTTCCTAACTCAAGCCAAGTATGGGGAATATACTCACAACCTGTACCAGTGGAAGAATATTCATCACACCATTGGAGAGGTTAGACATGTACAACAATCAGATTGTAATGAGGATGTACAAGGAAGGTTGGAGTATTTAACCCACTACATGCCAGTACTAAATCCACAAATCAAATCATTTGATCAATGCCAAGAACTTAGAGACCGCCAGGCAGCAAAGTCTCAGCTTAATACCTAGGTAGCATTCCAAAGATTAGAGGCAGTTGGGCTCTCAGGTCTCACAGATCCTGTTTGGGAAAGAAGATGTCCTCGTGAAGAAGCTCAAGATTATACACAGACGAGGAAGAAGAGGAAGGGAGAATCCAGCAAATCCAAAAGAATGGAAATGCTTGACAAATAAAGGTGGTGAAGCTCCTTTTCTTACTTTTACTTAAATAAGGAAGATGCATGTTTGAAACATGACATGCCTCCAATTGCTTCATGTTTTACTATTTCTTTTGTTTACATTAGTAGTTAGTTAAGAATAAAATATCTGCATAATAAGTGTCATCACTCATAAGCTTGAACACTTTGTCTTGTCTCCCTTGCTGTTTGAATAAAAGAAAGATGTTTGATTTAGAAAAGTAATTGTTCAATGTTTCAAAGTTAGAATGAAAGTTAGTGGTGGTGTGTGTTTGATTCAACTATTAGCTCATGGAATAAATGTTGCAGAATGACTTGTTTCTTGAAGCTTAAGCTAGTTTGCTGCTATGATCCTTCAATTAATGAAAGCCCCTTGAAAATAAACCAAAACAGAAAGAAAAAGAAAGAAGAAAAGCTAAAAGTTGGCAAAGGAACAAACAATAAGGCTAGACATCAATAGCTTGGACCCTAGGACATATGCCTGTGGTGTTTATGTACTAGGATATGCTTGGACAAGTAGGTTCTAAGGAGTATTTTAAAACTTGGCAACTTAGATCAACTGATTTGGGATTGCCAACTGAAAGTCCACAATAAAGAGCAACCTAGCTACAAAATATTTAGTGATCCAAAGAGATGCTGGGCATCAATGATCCTAGGAAGAAAAAGGTGAGCCATGTGTCTGTGGTGAAAAAAATGTTAAGTGAAAATAAGCCAAAGGCCACTGCAACATTTGCCACCAAGCCTTTAATAAGTAATAAGCTCTGAAATGCAAAAGAAAGAAGAAAAAGCTAACAAGGGAAATAAGCAAAAAGGTAAGGAATTATAGCAGCAACCTTGGTGAACCCTTAAGAAAATATAGTTTGTTTTGACAGCAAGTAATAAATGAGTTACTTTTGATCTGCATAAAATCCCATAACCCAAATTTAACTATTTGCCTAATAAGGACATGCATACTTATCTATTTTATTCTATCTTCTCTTATGTTTAAGTGCTTGCTTGGGGACAAACAAGTTTTAAGTTTGGTGTTGTGATGACAAGTCATCTTAGCCTAGTTTCACTAGCCTTTTTCTTTGATTTTATTAGGTTTTATGCACTTTCTTGCATTCTAAGTAAGTAATTTGGATTAAAAATGCACGACTTCTTTGAATCAAACAACCACCATTTATTTGATGCTAAATCATGAGGTTGAAGAAAATTTTAATTGATTTTTAATGATTTATAAGCCTTGTGAATTTGGTGATACTTTGATTGGTTGTTTTGATTACTTGTAGTTGAAGAAAGAAGAAAAGAAGAAAAGCGTGGCATAAGGGACGTTCCAAAGGAAGCAAAAAGCGTGCCCAAGGGAAGCAAAAGCGTGGCAATATTTAGGAAGAAAGAAGGCTAAGTTAAGAAAGTAAACTGAGCTTCACAAGGACAACTGGGAGAAAGTAAGGCACCAAACTAAGTTCAAATAGTTAACTGAGCACTAAAGAAAGCAAGGAAATGGCATGAAGCTCAGTTCACTAAGTGAGCTTTATCGGGGACCTCTCAAAATTAATTCAAGATGAAATTCCAAGGGATGAAGCCAACAAGATTCGAACCAAGGACCAAGGGGAGGCAAGGAACGCTCCTTGCAAGGAAAATGAGAAGAAAATAGCCAAAATGCCTCCTCCATGGTTCGAACTTGGAACCACTCACTACCAAGCTTGCAAGGAAAATAACACAAGATGCATTGGCCAAGGTTTGAACCTGGGAACTCTTGGAACATAAGGAGGAGCGCCACCTTTAATACAAAGAAAATGAGCCAAGATGGCTCTCCCAAGGTTCGAACCAAGAAGCTCCATGAAAGGGGAAGGAGGAGCGCCCACTCATCCAAGGAAATTAGCTTCAAGATTTCCTCCACCAAGTGTCGAACCTGGAACCTTGAGGACAAGAGCAAGGCGCCACCAAGGAAAGCTCAGTTGGTTTTTCCCACTGAGCACTACCTCCCCAATCTTTCCCCACACTTTGACACGGCCAAGCAACATTTTGGCGCAACAAAGGGTGTAATGATGCGCACCTTGACACGCCAAGGAGCAACAAGAAGCGCGCACTTGACACGGCCTAGAGCTCAGTTTAAAAATCCAACTAAGCTCTAGTGTCACGCATTCAACCAAGGCTGGACGCACCACACTTGACACGAGCAGCAACATTTGGGCGCTCAGTTTGGTTTTCCAACTGAGCTTGCCCCTGGGAGGTGCAATACTGGGCTGAAAATTGAATTAAAAATCCAACTTAATTCATTTCTTCACCAAATCAAAAGCCCATCTAAATTCCAAAATTCAAGAATAGAAAGTGTATAAATATGAGCTAGTTTGATGTAATTAGGACCTCTAGACTTTACTTTTAATTTTCCTTTTAACTTTCATTTTCATTTTGAGTTTTCACTTTTGAATTTAGATCTTAGAGAATTGGGAAGGAGAATTGATCTCTCTTCTTCCTTGTTCTTGCTTCAGCACTCTTTACTTTTCTTGCTTTGGATCTTGGGTGAAGAATTGAAGAACCTCTGTTTCAATCTCACCTTGAGATCTTGTTTTAATCTTCTGCATAATTGAATTTCAGTTTCTATTTACTACTTCAGTCTTCTACTCTTCTGCAATTTATTTTTGCAATTTAATTTCCTTTATTTCTTTTGCAATTGTTCTTGTTGGATCAAGGAAGGATTTGAGATCTAGACTTGTTATCTAGTCTCTTTCACTCCTGAGATCTTCAACCACTTTTAAATTGCTGCAAATTAAGCATTGCTCATTTTCTATTTTTAAATTTTCTCAAGCATTTCTACTTTTCTGTTTAGATCTACTTTAATTCAATTACTCCTCTACTCTTCTGTTTATTGCAATTTACCTTTGCTTGTTTAAATTCTGCAATCCCAATTCCCAATTCCTTTTACAATTCAAGTAATTTACATTTCTTGCACTTTAAGATTTAGTCATTTACATTTCTTGCAATCTAAGTTTCTGCAATTTACATTACTTGTCCTTTAAGATTCAGCACATTTACTTTCTTTGCTCTTTCATTTACTGCAATTTCCCCTCTCCCTTTACATTTCAAGAAATTTAGTTTCTGTCAAATACAAACCTCTCAACCAATACTTGATTCGCTTGACTAAATCAACCACTAAATTAAAATTTCTCAATCCTTCAATCCCTGTGGGATCGACCTCACTCATGTGAGTTATTATTACTTGATGCGACCCGGTACACTTGCCGGTGAGTTTTGTGTTGGATCATTTTCCACACATGACCTTTCATGTTACGGATTACTCTTTTATTAATGTTATTTGAGGTATTTCAGTTTAATATTGATTTCTTTTATTTATGCTATTATTGTTTTTACTCTGAAGACATTTTATTCGAGTAGATTTACTTTTCCTTTTGATTTTGGTTAAGAAATCAGTAACTCTGGAGTTATCAAACTCAAACATGATTGATAATTGTTATCTTTGTTAATTGAATTGAACTTCAATAATCCCAATCTTTTCTTAGGAAACAAATAGGATCCGAAGATCAACCCAATTAATCTCTTGACCTTCCTTTATATTAGTAAAGGCTAACGAAGTGGAATTAATATTCAATTATTATCATCATTGATAAGGATAGCCAGGATAGGACCTCTAATTTCTCATACCTTGCCAAAAGTTTATTTTACAGTTATTTATTTATTTTTAATTACCATTTAAATTATTTGTCATATTCGTTCCTCATTCTTGAAACCCCAAATCTACAATCTCCATAACAAATAATAAGAACATACTTCCCTGCAGTTCCTTGAGAAGATGACCCGAGGTTTGAATACTTCGGTTATCAATTTATTTAAGGGGCTTGTTACTTGTGACAACCAAAACGTTTGTATGAAAGGACTTTTGAAGGTTTAGAGACTATACTTGCAACGAGGATTTATCCGCAAATTTCTAGACCACGCAAAAGTTTCTCTCGTCAAAATGGCGCCGTTGCCGGGGAACTGCTAACGTGTGCCTTATTATTGGTTATTGTAAATATTTTTCTTTTACTTGTTTATTTATTTTTGTTTTCCCTTTTAAATTTTATTTGCTACTATGAACTCTCACCCCTCTTGCTTTGAGTTTGGTTCTAACTTTGTTGAAGGAAATAGAAGTTACAGCAGGAATATGCATCAAGGTCAGACTAATCAAGGATGGATGGAGCCAAGAGGATCTAATCAACCCTTTAGGCAACAATACCCTCCAAGATATCACGGACAACGACCATTCTACAATGCATACCCAGCTGAAAGATATGATGGACAACCTTGTGACTACCAACAAGCCCACCCCGTGCCTATAGACCAACCTCTCAACATAACCTCGAACCACCACACTCACAAGCTTCTCTTCACCATTCGCCACCGTATGATCCTTTCCTACCCCAGTTCCAATCCAATCACCCCCAAGCACCACCACTTCCCTATGTTTCATGTCCAAATCCATCACCCCGAGAATCATAGGTTCGCCTCAACGCAACAGTAAATAAACTTCAAACAACCATTCGACAACTGGAGCAAGCAGTAATTCAATTAGCTTCTAGACGCGCGAACATTCAAGGACCAACCACAGCCCTATGTGGACAATCTAATGAAGAGCGTAGCATGAAGGAGACACTAGAAACTCCAGTGGACAAGATAGAGCATGAATTCGTACTAGAACAAGTAGAAGAAGTTGTCATTGTACAAGAAGAATAGTTGGTTGAAGATCTAGGAGACGCTGAACCTCCATGGGAATCCAGAGTTGAGGAGAACTCCGTCAAGGACGTTACAGTTGATGCTAAGGAGGATATTGCACAATCCCCAAGGCAAGTCGTTTATGAAGAACTAGACGGAATAACCCAGGACACAAATTCCCTTAATGATGATAGTCACAAGTCTAGCTCTCTTAGTAATGAACTTGCATCCGCAAGTGAATTCTCTGAGATCGAAGAATCTTCCCCAAGTGAATACGAAGATGACGAGGAGGTAGATTTCTCTCAACCTCCAATCTATGACTCAAGTGATGAGGAAGACATAGAAGACTTTGACTAGGACTCAGATGCATTTGAAGAACCTTACAAGGAAGTGGAGGAATTCACAGAAGAGCACAAGGGAGAAGAACTTACAGAACCACTAGAAACACCTACCCCAAGGCCATTACCGCCTAATACAAGCTTCAAGTGGGTACAATCCTTAACCTTTAACTTTACTTATTCACTTGAATATGGTTTACTTGAAACAGATGGCCAGCTTAGAGCTCTCTGCGGCTTTAAGAGTAAGAGGGAATGGCTCGCACTCAGAGCTGGTGCACAAGGTTCAATAATGCTCCACGCTTCAACTCGAAGTGCACAGATTGGTATCATGCTCAATTGAATGGATCTCGGAAAACGTTTGGTCACTATGGTGAGAATCTACTTTCTAACCCGCCCGGATGAAAAAATATAGATCAAGACAGAGGCGGATTTAAACGCAAGGCTTGGGATCATGGATTCTATTCTGACATTCATCACCCCGGGAGCTTGACAATCTGTTTGAAGCTGCTCAGAAGCTTTACATGCCTAGTTTGGGACCCCGGAGGCTATTGGTATTCCAAGCATTGGTGGAGATTTTTGGATAAATTTAAGCATAAGCCGCCATAACAGGAAGCTCCTCCAATGTCCAACTTAAGGACTTTAACTAAAAGTGCTAGGTGGGAGACAACCCACCATGGTATGATCGTTTCTTTTTAATTTTTATTTACTTTTATTTGTTTTCAAGTTTTATTTTATTTTATTATATTGAACCTAGAATTTTGCATCTCACTCATATTAATCATTGCATTCTGCACTTTTCATGCATATGTATAAAAAAAATGGGTGCGCGACGGGACTGCATCAGTCATGCGATCGCGTCATATTGCGAAAAACACTACCCATGCGATCGCGTCACCCACGCGGCCGCGTGATATGGAAATCGGCATAAGGATCCAACGTCCAGAAAGTTGGGCTGGAATCGTGCGGCCACTGTGCGTCTAGCACAAAATGGCCCACGCGATCGCATGCCCCATGCGATCGTGTCACATGCACACAACCAATCCCACGCGACCGCGTGAGTGACGCGATCGCGTCGTATGGATTGCACAAATCCCAGAAGGAGACAGAGAGTTGCACTGAAACGACGCTGGAATCGTGCATTTAGCACAATTTCCAACAACGCGTTCGCATGCCCCATGCGATCGCGTCATCCCCTCTCTTACCCCTCCATGCGATCGCGCGACCCACGCGATCGCGTCAACCCCATCGCATGACATGTGCAATCTGCAAGATTCGCTGGGGGCGATTTTGGACCCTATTTTGACCCAGTTTTCGGCTCAGAACAGCAGACTAGAGCCAGAGAACATGCAGAAACCAAAGAGAACATTCATTCTACACAAGTTTTAATTTTAGATCTAGTTTTTACTCCTCCTCTAGGTTTTCTCTCTAGACATTCATAGTTCTTAGGATTTAATTTGCGATTGCTCTTTGCATTGGAACACTGAGAAGAGTTATTATCTCATCAAGACTTCGTCATTCTAGTTCGTTTTCTTTACTTGGTTTACTCTTCCATGTTCTCTGCTTTATTTAATTTTACCATTGGAATATTCTTAGGATTATTTAATACAAGGATCACTTTTATTTTTAATTGACTATTTTAATTTTTATTTACAATGTCTTTCTTTAATTCCTTTTCATATGCTATGAATTTTACCTTTACAATGAGTGAGTAGTTCCCTAACTTGATGGGGAGTTGATTGAAAGGAACCCTTGAGTTTGAAGGTTCCAGAGAAAGATTGTTGGTTTGCTCTCTAATTCCTGACACCAATCCTCCCCAAAGTAGATTGGGACTTGTGGATAGAACAGCATTCCAACTTGTTTTACCTTCCCTTACTTATTAAAGGATAACTAAACGAAATAACTCTCAATTGTCAATTAATCTTAGAGTATTCCATCAAGAATAGGGCTTCCATGTAATCAACTCCCAATCAAGGCTTTTATTTACATTATTCAATTTCATCAATTTAATTTCCTGTTTACTCAACTCAAACTTTTTCGAAAACATCTGATTAATAAAATAGCTCCCTTTCCTACAACTCGTTGGGAGACGACCTGGGATTCATACTCCTAGTATTTTAAATTTCAATTTTCTGTGACACCTTTCTAAATTGAGCGGTGGATTTCTGGCGAGTTAAGAACTATACTTGCAACGTATATATTCTAATAATTTTTAATTTACCAATTTCTACCCGCATCAGGGGTTCATCCTCCCAAGTCTCAGTACCAAATAACTTGGCATTCAGCTTCATGATTGCTCCTAGATACTTAGCAACTTGCTCTTCAATGGTGTCTTCATCCTCTTCAGAGGAAGAATAGTCATCAGAGCTCATGAATGGCAGAAGGAGGTTCAATGGAATCTCTATGGTCCCTGTATGAGCCTCAGATTCCTGTGGTTCCTCAAAGGGAAACTCCTTTTTGTCCAGAGGACATCCCATGAGGCTTTTCTCACTGGGAATCATGTCCTCCTCACTCTCTCAAGGTTCGGCCATGTTGGTCATGGTTATGGCCTTGCACTCTCTCTTGCGATTTTCTTCTGTATTGCTTGGGAGAGTATTGGGAGGAGTTTCAGTAATCTTCTTACTCAGCTGACCCACCTGTGCCTCCAAATTTCTAATGGAGGACCTTGTTTCATTCATAAAACTTAGTGTGGTCTTGGATAGATCAGAGACTATGGTTGCCAGGCCAGAATGGCTCTGTTCAGAATTCTCTGTCTGTTGCTGAGAAGATGATGGAAAAGGTTTGCTATTGCTAAACCTATTTCTTCCACATTATTATTGAAGCCTTGTTGAGGCTTCTGTTGGTCCTTCCATGAGAGATTTGGATGATTTCTCCATGAAGGATTATAGGTGTTTCCATAGAGTTCTCCCATGTAATTCACCTTTGCCATTGCAGGATTCTCAGGATCATAAGCTTCTTCTTCAGAAGATGCTTCTTTAGTACTGTTGGATGCAGCTTGCAATCCATTCAGACTCTGAGAAATCATATTGACTTGCTGAGTCAATATTTTGTTCTGAGCCAATATGGAATTCAGAGTTTCAATTTCAAGAACTCCTTTCTTCTGAGGCGTCCCATTGTTCACAGGATTCCTCTCAGAGGTGTACATGAACTGGTTATTTGCAACCATTTCAATGAGTTCCTGAGCTTCTGTAGGGGTTTTTAGATGAAGAGATCCTCCTGCAGAATGGTCCAATGACATTTTTGACAACTCAGACAAACCATCATAGAAGATACATATGATGCTCCATTTTGGAAGCATGTCAGTAGGGCACCTTTTGATCAATTTCTTATATCTTTCCCAAGCTTCATAGAGGGACTCTCCTTCCTTCTGTCTGAAGGTTTGGATTTCCACTCTAAGCTTGCTCATCTTTTGAGGTGGAAAGAATTTGGCCAAAAAAGCACTGACCAGCTTATCCCAAGAGTTCAGGCTTTCCTTAGGTTGTGAATCCAACCATGTTCTAGCTCTGTCTCTTACAGCAAAAGGGAAAAGCATAAGCCTGTAGACCTCGTGATCAACTCCATTGGTCTTGACAGTGTCACAGATTTGCAAGAATTCAGCTAAAAACTGATGCGGATCTTCCATTGGAAGTCCATGAAACTTGCAATTCTGCTGCATTAGAGAAACTAATTGAGGCTTAAGCTCAAAGTTGTTTGCTCCAATTGTAGGAATTGAGATGCTTCTTCCATAGAAGTTAGAAGAGGGTGCAATAAAGTCACCAAGCATCTTCCTTGCTTCTCCACCATTGTTATTAGGTTCGGCCATGTCTCCTTCTTTTTCGAAAATTTCTGTCAGATCCTCTCCAGAGGGTTGTGTCTTAGCTTCCCTTAGCTTCCTCTTCAGAGTCCTTTCAGGTTCAGGGTCAGCTTCAACAAGAATGTTCTTATCCTTATTCCTGCTCATATGAAAAAGAAGAGAACAGAAAAAAAGAGGAATTCTCTATGTCACAGTATAGAGATTCCTTTATGTGAGTAGAAGAAGAGAAGAATAGAAAAAGGAGAAGAGAAGAACTCGAACATAGAGGAGAAGAGGTGGTTCGAATTATGAGTAAAAGAGAAGTGTTAGTAGATAAATAAATAAATAGAAAGAAATGAGAGGGGGAAGAATTCGAAAATTAAATAAAATAAAATAAAAATATTTTTGTTTTTATTTTAAACATTAATTATAATTCGAAATTTAAAAGAAGAGATAAAATAAAATTTGAAAACTGAATGAAGTAATTAAAGAAAAAGAGATTTTTGAAAATATTGTTAGTGATTTTTGAAAATTGGAGAGAGAAAAGTAGTTAGATAGTTTTGAAAAAGATAAGAATTTTAAAATCAAACAAAAAGTCAAGTGGTTAATTGAAAAAGATTTTGAAATTAAGTTTTGAAAAAGATATGATTGAAATTTATTTTGGAAAAGATTTGAAAAAGAAATTCAAAAAGATTTGATTTTGAAAATTGAAGTTGATTACTTGACTAACAAGAAACTAAAAGATATTATTCTAAAATTTAAATATTGAACCTTTCTTAATAGGCAAGTAACAAACTTTTAAATTTTTTTTGAATCAATCACATTAATTATTAGTAAAGATTTTGAAATTATGAAATGAAATTAAGAAAAAGATTTTGAAAATCATTTTTAAAATTTTCGAAAATCATAAAAAAAATGAAGAAGATTTGATTTTTGAAAAAGATAGAATTTTTAAATTGAAAATTTGATTTGACTCATAAGAAACAATTAGATTTTAAAAATTTTTGAAAAAGTCAACTCAAATATTCGAATTTTATGAGAAGAATAAGGGAAAGATATTTTTTAAATTTTTTTAATTTTTAATAAGGAGAGAGAAAAAAGGAAAGATATCATTTTTATGTTTTTCTCTTTTTCTATTAAACAACAAAAATAAACACACATAAAAATTTAAGATCAAAATAAAAATGCATGCAAGAACACCTTGAATGTCAAGATGAACACCAAGAACACTTTGAATGTCAAGATGAACATCAAGAACATGTTTTTTGAAAATTTTTAAGAAAAGAAGAACATGCAAGACACCAAACTTAAAAATTTTTATTCTCTAGACACTAATAATTCAAGAATGCATATGAAAAACAAGAAAAGACACAAAACAAGAAAATACAAAGATCAAACAAGGAAATTCATCAAGAACAGCTTGAAGGTCATGAAGAACAAGAAAGAAACTCAATGCATGTGTTCTTCAAAAATTTTAAGAAATAAAAAGGATGCAATTGACACCAAACATAAAAATTGACACTAGACTCAAACAAGAAAGATAAAATATTTTTGGTTTTTATGATTTTATTAAATTTTTTTTTTTGGATTTTTCAAAAATTATTTGGAAAAAGAAAAATAAGGATTTCAAAATTTTTAATGAGAATTCCAGGAATCATGCAATGTTAGTCTAAAGCTCCAGTCCATGAATTAGACATGGCTTACTAGCCAGCCAAGCTTTCAGTGAAAGCTCTGGTCCAAAACACTAGACATGGCCAATGGCCAGCCAAGCTTCAGCATACAAATCAGGCATACAACAGCTAATCAGATGGGAGTCCAAGGGCTCTTGTGATGATAAGTTGAAACCTCGGTCCAAAACTATTAGACATGGCTTCACAGCCAGCCAGATTTCAACAAATCATCATGAAATTCTAGAATTCATTCTTAAAATTCTGAAGAACATAGAATAATTTAAATTTTTTTTGAAAATTTTTTTGAAAATAAAAGTAATAAAAACAAAAAGCTTAAAATTAATATAAAATTACCTAATCTGAGCAACAAGATGAACCGTCAGTTGTCTAAACTTGAACAATCCCCGGCAGCGGCGCCAAAAACCTGGTGCACGAAATCGTGATTGTTCATTCCCCATCAACGGCACCAAAAACTTGGTACGCACATTCATAATCTCAATTCTTTTTCACAACTCCGCACAACTAACCAGCAAGTGCACTAGGTCGTCCAAGTAATAAACCTTTCGTGAGTAAGGGTTGATCCCACGGAGATTGTCAGCTTGAAGCAAACTATGGTCATCTTGTAAATCTCAGTCAGGCAGATTCAAATGGTTATGGGATTTTGATAATTAAAATATAAATAAAATATAAAATAAGATAAAAATACTTATGTAATTCATTGGTGAGAATTTCAGATAAGCGTATGGAGATGCTTTGCTCCTTCTGAATCTCTGTTTTCCTACTGTCTTCATTCAATCATTCATACTCCTTTCCATGGTAAGCTGTATGTTGGGCATCACCGTTGTCACCGCACGACTAATCATCTGTCGGTTCTCAATCATGTTGGAATAGGATCCATTGATCCTTTTGCGTCTGTCACTACACCCAACACTCGTGAGTTTGAAGCTCGTCACAGTCATCCCTTCCCAGATCCTACTCGGAATACCACAAACAAGGTTTAGACTTTTTGGATCTCAGGAATGGCCGCCAATAATTCTAGCTTATACCACGAAGACTCCGATCTTTCGGAATGGAGGCTAAGAGATACACGCTCGATCTAAGGTAGAACGGAAGTGGTTGTCAGGCACGCGTTCATAGGTTGAGAATAATGATGAGTGTCACGGATCATCATATTCATCATGTTGAAGTGCAAGCGAATATCTCAGAATAAGAATAAGCTTGAATTGAATAGAAAAACAATAGTACTTTGCATTAATTCATGAGGAGCAACAGAGCTCCATACCTTAATCTATGAGGTGTAGAAACTCCACTGTTGAAAATACATAAGTAAAAGTGGTCCAGGCATGGCCGAATGGCCAGCCCCCTAAACATGATCAATGATCAAAAATGATACAAAGATAGTCTCAAAAATGATCAAAAGATTATGAAATAAATCACTAAAAGTAGTTTTTATACTAAACTAGTAGCTAGGGTTACAGAAAATAAGTAATTGATGCAGAAATCCACTTCCAGGCCCACTTGGTGTGTGCTTGGGCTGAGCATTGAGCTTTCATGTGTAGAGACTCTTTTTGGAGTTAAACGCCGGGTTGTAGCCTGTTTCTGGCGTTTAACTCTGGTTTGCAACCTGTTTCTGGCGTTTAACTTCAGAATAGGGCAGGAAGTTGGCGTTTGAATGCCAGTTTGCGTCGTCAAAACTCGAGTAAAGTATGGACTATTATATATTTCTGGAAATCCCTGGATGCCTACTTTTCAACACAATTGAGAGCACACCAATTGGGCTTCTGTAGCTCCAGAAAATCCATTTCGAGTGCAGGGAGGTCAGAATCCAACAACATCTGCAGTCCTTTTTCAGCCTCTAAATCAGATTTTTGCTCAAGTCCCTCAATTTCAGCCAGAAAATACCTGAAATCACAGAAAAATACACAAACTCATAGTAAAGTCTAGAAATGTGATTTTTATTTAAAAACTAATAAAAATATACTAAAAACTAACTAAATCATACTAAAAACTACTTAAAAACAATGCCAAAAAGCGTATAAATTATCCGCTCATCATCTACTTCCTCTTCTTCATGTGGAGCTTCAACAACCACTTCTTCCTCATGAATGTCTTCCATGACCCTTGGAGGTATCTCCTCTAATGTAGTCCCCGACCATAAAGTGATGGCGTTGAGACCGCTCTTGGGGTTTGGTTAGGGATAGGATGGAAGGTTAGAAGAGCTTGGGGGTTGGTTGGTGTTGTTGTTGGAGGGGGGCATGGTCATCTTTGAAAGCATGTTGGTTAGATTGGCCAATTGAGCGCCCAAGGCATCAAATTGTGCCTTATTGCTCTTGTCCCGTTTCTCCATAGCGGCTCTAAGCTCATCAACTTGATTGGTGGAAGATGAAGAGGTTTGGTTGGATTGTTGTCTATGGTGTGGTGCTTGGTATTTGGTGTAGTTGTTTTGGTTGGCTTGGTGGTTGGCGTTGTTATGGTGGTATTGAGATGAAGATTGGTTGTTGTTGTAATGAGAAGAAGAGTTGTTCCATCTCTGGTTTTGATTGCTCCCTTGTGCATTATCCTTCCACCCTTGATGTTGATTACCACCATGATGGTAGTTATTTTGGCCTTGAGAAGGATAAGGTGGACGGTTGTTATAATTCACATTGGCCACTACAAGGGCATGTTCCTCTTGAATTTGATGGCATTGATCAGTGTAATGTGTGGTGCTAGAGCACAAACCACAAATTCTAGGAGAGCCTTCAAGTTGAGCAACTTGGGGTGGGGCTTGGATGGCTTGGATAGAGTAGTATTCCTTTTGATCCTTTTGTATTTGCGTGAGGATAGTGGCCATGTCTCCAAGCGCCTTGGTCAAGCTTGCTTCGGAAAGGGACGGTTCTACCACACCCTTGAGAGGATTACTTCTCACCCTTACATGTTGTGTAGCCTCGGCAACATCATTTATCAACTTCCAAGCTTCTCCCTCCGTCTTATTTTTTGAAAGGGAACCACCACTAGAAGCGGTGAGCAATCTTCTATCTTCCACACAAAGACCTCCGGTGAAGTAACTAATGAGCAAGTGAGTGTTCAATCCATGGTGTGGACAAGATTCCAATAACCTCTTGAACCGAGTCCAATACTCATACAAACTCTCTTGGTCTCTTTGCATTATACCCGAGATCTCCTTCCGGACATAATCGGTCTTCTCCGGTGGGAAGAACTTATCTAGAAACTCTCTTCTCATGAAATCCCAATTGGTCACAATCTCATCCGGTAGCGAATAAAACCATGTCTTTGCTTTCCCTTCAAGAGAGAAAGGAAAGGCAAAAACCATAATAGCCAACTCATCGGCTCCATGCCTTCGAGCCGTAGAACAAGCAACTTGAAAATCTCTTAGATGTCAGATGGGGTCTTGACACGGCAACCCATGATATTTAGGAAGTAGATGTATCAAGCTACTCTTCAACTCAAAGTTTGGATCAAGGTTAGGATACCTTGCTTGCAAAAGTTGAAATATGATATCCGGAGCTCCTTGCTCATGCAAAGTGATCCGTCGTGGCTCTGCCATGTATGGTTCACCTGTGGGATGCAAAGATGTATTAATAGTGCCAATAGAAGAATAGGAAGTAGCGGACTCCAAGTCACTCTCGGTACCGTCTAGTGATTCGGTATGTTCCTCAAGAGAGGCCGAAGTACTAGCCGTATAGTCCAACCGTCGTCTAGCTTGCCGAGTGTGTAACAAAGTTCTTTCAATCTTAGGGTCAAACTCGGCTAAACTAGAATTCGGTTAAGACCGAGTCATAAAACTTGGGAGTCATAGCACACATACAAAAAAAATCTAAACTATAGCTAAGTATTGAAAGAAGGTAAACTATCTACAATACTCACATATTCACATAACCAATATCAAGGCATATGTTGCAACTACTCCCCGGCAACGGCGCCAAAAATTTGATGCTTCGAGGGTTATGTCGGTATAGAATTTCTTAATAAAATCCCGTTGTAAGTATAGCAAAGTATTCAAACCGAAGTATTCAAACCTCGAGTCAAATTTAGAAGGAATTTGGTTGTCACAAGTTCAACCCAATAAAAGTAACCGAAGTATTCAAACCTCGGGTCGTCTCACAAGGAATGGGCAAACATGTGCATCAACATTGGTTAGAATTCCGGGGTTGCAAGTCATGAGCAAGAAATTAAACTAGGAATCTTAATAAACAAGTAATCTTAAAGTGCAAGAAACTAATCCAAATAACTAAAGCAAGATGCGAGCAATTTTAAACTAATAAGATAACATTCAATATAATTCTATTCTAAAACTAAACAATTAACTATAACAAAGACAAAGCAATTAGGAATTTTGGGTTTTCAAATATGAATAATAAAAGTAACTCTTGGCTAGACATGGGAATTGGGGTCACTATCCTTGTCTAATAACCATATCTTGACAATTATGAGGAACCAAACTCATTAAGTCTACTTCTATACTTGAAGTATGTTAAATGGTTTAGTCACCATCAACCCATAAGGTCCAACCTAACTACTTATTGACTTAGTAGTAGGCTAGTGTCAATGGCTATCAAATTAACCACTAAGGGTTCCCAAATCATCAAATCCTTTAGACCCAATGACTCAAGTTTACCCAATTCCCTTAGCCTAGGCCAAGAGTAAAGAGAACTACTCCATAATCAAAGGAAACAATTCATCAAACACATGCTAAGCATTAACAAAAGACATATTCAAATTGTAATTAAATTGAAACTAACAAGTGCCCACTAACAATTATCAACATACAATCATTCAAATAACACAATTAATCATGAAATTCATCAATGTAACATTAGCAAGGTAAGATTCACAAGATTCATAAAATGGGTATGAAATGACAATTGACAAGAATCATAAAACTAACACAAGATCTAAACAAAATTATACTAGGAAATTCAAATTAAGCAATTAAAACTAGTAATTAGCAAGATCCAATTCAGAATTCAACAAGAAAATATCAAATTGAAGCTAGATCTAGAGAGGAACAAGGGTTTCTCTCTCTAAAAGAACAAGAACCCAAAAACTAGCAAAAAATTGTGTCTACGTGTAAAAATGATTGATCCCCCCTTTCCCCTAGCATCCTTGGGACTTTTCCATCCAGAACCAGCTTGAATTTGGGCCTCTTAAGCCTTAGAAATCGCCAGGCATGATTTCCTTTAATGAGGTCACGTGTAGCTTGTCACGCGTACGCGCCATGCGTGCGTGCGTGCTGATTGCTTTTGTAATCTACGCGTGCGCGCCTGTGTGGTTTTTCCTAATCTGTGCGGATGCGTCCATCCTTGCGCGCCGCTCCCAGCCATCCACATCCACGCGTGCGCGCGAGGTGCGCGTGCGCACCCATGTTGAATTTTCCAAAATCCAAATCTTCATGTTCCTTCCTCTTGTGCATGCTTTCTTTCTCTCTTCTAGGCCATTCTTGCCCTATTAATTATGAAATCACTCAACAAACACGTCACAGCATCGAATGATAATAGAAGAGAATCAAAATATGACAATTTTAAGGCAAAAGAAGCATATTTTTCATCATGAAGCAATATTAGGAAGAGAACACAAAACCATGCAATTCTTATGAATAAGTGTGAGAAATATTGACAAAACCCCCAAATTCTACACAATATAAACCACAAAATTAGGGTTTATCAAATCTGCAATCCTTTCTCTATCTCTGACTCAGATATTTCCAAAGTTCTTCAATTTCAGCCAAAATTTACCTGAAATCATCGTAAAACGCAACAACTCAAAGTAGAATCCAAAAATGTGAATTTTGCACTAAAACCTATGAAAATATAATAAAACTTAAGCAAAATATAATAAAAACTATATAAAAATGATGCCAAAAAGTATATAAAATATCCACTCATCACAGCTGCTACAGAGTTGGATATTCTGGCGGTTCCCTCGTTGAGGCCCTCTGGGTTTGAGGATTTTTAATTTCCGTTGGCATCTAGGTATTCTTTATTTGTTTGAAGTTTGTAAAATGTTATATGTCGCGTGATACATTCAGTTTATAATCAATTACTATCATTCAGGTGGGCTACGTACTTACCTCCTAACAACAGAAAGGAGCAAAGAGTTATAAACTATCGCCTTGCGTTAGATCGATTGACCGCTCAAGATGTAAGTATCATGTATATTGGTTTTATCAGTTGCGCTTCATCTTTGCTACCTATATGTACATTTTGTTATGACATTGGAGGATGTTGAATTTTCATATTGTATGGGAGCCTTACTCCGTCCTCGATGTACTTGCTGTCGTTCATCTTGAGATTCTTACGGAGGAGCATTGTTGGTTATGGCGAGCGGTGACTAGCTTGATATACTTTCCCATCATTGAGTGGCATCAGGTTGATAGGGTGGTCCCACAGCTTGGTGGTGTGTAGTATGTTCCCAAGAGGGCATTGAACATAGACTGGCTACACGCTAAGGATGGGAGGAGCGTCTATAGGTAGTTCCCCCATTACTATCAGGCATGGCACTTTCACTGGGGGAACAGGGTTGACTCCATCCTTGCTATCGACAGAGTGCCTGATCCAGGCCACTGAGTTCTTAGATTGGTGGCACCGCGAGGCGCACAGGATTCTTTCCCCGGGACCCGTATTTGCGGATACCCAGCACGTGGAGATACCGGCCGAGGCATTTTAGAGAAGGTCGTCACAAGCACTATAACATCCTACCACATAAAATATATACGTATAATAGTCGAAATAATGTAGTATGCTAGGAGCCATGAAGAATAGGTAATGAAAAATCGCAAAATTAAAAGCACAACGCTAAAGAATAAGGATTACTTGCATACGAAGAAAGCTAAGGTTCATAACATATATACAAATAACAAGAGTAGAGGGTCAAGAGTACAAAATAACAAGCTCCTGACTCAGCCTATGAAGGTAAGGTTGGCCGGAGAATATTTATATACATATATACTTAACCCAAAACCCAAAATACATATATAATAAATCCTGGTTCTCCGTACACCTCTAAGAGGTACAAAAGTAAAACAAATTATGAGGAAAGTTCTATACATATAATCATATATAAGTTATACCCCAAAAGATCCAGTTCGCTGCAGAGCTCCAAACGCCTAGCGAGGTGCCTCTCGACCTGCATATGAAAACACAGAATATTCGTATGGAATGAGAACTGGGGGTTCTCAGCATGGAAAAGGTGTCACGTACATAAGATATAAGGCCCTGGTAATGCCAGAGGCAAATCCTAGAACACCAACACTCAGATTATAAAACTTAAAGAGCTAAAACAGAAACCATAAATGGGTGGTTCTCTAAGGTTCTAAATTAACCAATTCCGAACTAAAACCCTCAATCTCTCCGTCTTTCCTCTGTTCCTCCAACTCCGATGAAATTGCACAGATAGATAAGCAGACAATGGCAAACACAGGTAGTATTCAAGTAATACAGATAGCAAGTATAACAATTAGCATATCATAATCAATTAGACATTCCCAATTAGTGTACAAGCAAGCAATTCAAACAATACGCACATGATGTATGCCTGTCCTATGGCTGATGAGTGTCATCTGTCGGTTATAAAGCCAACTAGACAAGTCCAGCTACTAAATCCTAGACTGTCTGCTGTCGCGCATCCTCAAGAGTCTATGCATAGCTTTTTCTCATATAATATTTTCTCATTGGAGGGTATCCTTCCTGGAAATTTATACGTGCCCAGTCACCCTTACGACATAGGGTCAACAGAGTATCGAGTCTCAATACGGAACACGTGGTGGCAAGCCACGGTATTTTACCCAGGAAAACTCGTATCTCAGATAATTGAGTGCCTAAGTCAATAAGCATTCATAATCATTTATAATCATTGTATAATCATTCTTTACAACCATGGCATCACATATACTTCTGTTTTCTGCATTTTTCATATTTAAATCATCATTTTTCAACCTTACTCCACCCTCAAGTTACCACTTCTTCCTAGCTTCTTCTTACTACAAGACATACTATTAAGCTCTAGGGCTAAGAAAATGAAAATAGAGGATTAGAGTTTTGAAATTAATCTTTAAAACACAAAATCCATGTTTGCTGAAACAGGGGCCACACGTATGCGTGGGAGTGCAATTTGCTCTTTACGCGTACGCATTACCACGTTCGCATATGAAACCCTAGGCTCGCATACGCAAGGGTCTCTTTTTTCCCATGATGCGTACACATTACCTCATCTGCGTACACATGCATGCCAAACAGAAATGCCCATTCGTGTATGGAGGGGTCCGCGTACGCATACATTACAGATTAGTCAAAAATGGCTAAGTCTGCAAAATTTTAATTTTACATATCGAACTTCCGACACGCATAACTTTCTTGTTTAAAAACATTTTTCGTCCATTCTTTGAATGACCTAAACTTCACGAACTCAATTTTCATATGAAAAGAGTTTGAAACAATTTGGAGGTCCGAAAGTCGAGGTATGGCTCGCCGAAGTTGGACCAAAAATCCATTTTACACAAAAACCTTAAACCTCAATTTTCATTAAAATCCAAACTTAAATCCAACCTCCTATACATATATTCAGCACAGCAACATATCATAGCATATCAACACAGCACTAAAATACCCACATCATACCACAATCAATCATACTTCAATATTGTACAATTTCACACCTAAATTTCTCACTTTAATAAACAAGATTATCAATAATCTATCTTACTTTTATAATTCAATATCATCAACTAGTAAATCATTGTTCAATCACCATTTAGCATCCTATTTCCACCATAACAATGATCTCAAACACATGCTCAATTCATACCATCAATCATTATCACAAGTACTAAACATACAATATACTTCATCATTCCGACCTATCCTGTGGTCCTCTAGCCTAAGTTTTCACAAGACATTATATATTAAATATGAAAAACCTAAAACATACTGATGAGCGGATATTTTATATGTTTTTTGGCATCATTTTCATATAGTTTAGTAGTTTTTATAGGTTTTAGTATTAAATTCACATTTTTGGATTCTACTATGAGTTTTTGTGTTTTTGAACAATTTCAGGTATTTTCTAGCTGAAATTGAGGAGCTGGACCAGAAGTCTGATTCAAAGACTGAGAAAGCACTGTAGATGCTGTCTGGATCTGACCTACCTTTATTTGGAAGGACTTCTGGAGCTAGAGAATTCCAAATGGAGTGCTCTTAATGGCTCCGGAAATCTGACTTCCAGAGCTTTCCAGCAATATATAATAGTTCATACTTTGCTTCGGATCAGAAGGCTTAAAACTGGCATCCAACGCCAGCTACCTGCCCTCTTCCACGCGTCCAGCACCCAAAGAGCAGAGACCAATGTACAAACGCCTAAAGATGACCCCCTAGCTGGCATTCCACGCCCAAGAGACCTCATAGCACGTGGATCTCATCAACGCTCAGCCCAAACACTCACTAAGTGGGCCCTAGAAGTAGATTTTAGCACTAAATAGACTGTTTTACCCTTACTAGACATCTGTTTAGTATTTAAGGGATTTTACTTATGTAATTCAGACCTTTAATCATCATATTCACATACCATACACGTTTTGCTTTCGTATTTTATTTTTAGTATGAGTTTCTAAACCTCCTAGGTTGAGGGGAGGAGCCCTACTGAGTCTTATGAATTAATAAAAGTACTACTATTTTTCTTCGATCCGTGTTTGATTAATTCTAAGATGTATATTCGTAATTCATCATGGTGAATAGGATGATCTGAAAAATTAGCTTTGTTCATCACATTAAGACGAACGTGCCTGATGAACACCCGCATCTACTTGGGTTCAGAGTGCGTCTTTCACCGGACAATAACGAACCAACAGCTTGAATTTGCGTCTCTCAGACGGCTAATCCACTACTTCATTGGGGACTTCTCCAGACATCAGCTCAGCCGATTTCCAGGGAGATTAGGGTCTCTGTGGTAGAGGCTAGAACCCAAAGATGCAGCATTCTCTGATTCGGAAGATCCAACCTTGTCTGTGGCATTTTGAGTATGATCATTAAGGAGGATGGATTGTACGAGCTTCACCCTCAATCAGAATGGATCCGCACTAAACCTGGGGTTCAGATCTGGAGAAGTATTGGCAGCTGCTCAAACCAGTGTCAATCACATACAGCCTGCCATTAAAAAAATCACTCACAAGCAAAGAGAGCAGTAATACCGGAGTTAATTCAGAAAGACAAAGCAACTCCAATCCTTAACCCTATTCCTATCAGTATTTTCTACCCCTTTTGCTTTCATAGTTTCATGATCATCGAACTTCAACAACCTTCTGATCTGCCTAACTAAGACCTGCAAGATAACCATAGATTGCTTCAAACCACAATCCTTGTGGGATCGACCCTGACTCGCTCAGGTATTACCTGGTCGGCCCAGTGCACTTGCTGGTACTGCTGTACAAAGGTGTGGGGATTCGTGCGCACCACATACCTTGGCCGATTTCCTCGTAGAACCAAGGAAACCTACTTAGGCAAGAAGCAAGCCTTTAACACCAAAAATTCAGCTACCAGCACCAAATCCTAAGCTTTCAATTAAGCTTCCAATATATCCATGCTTCATATCATATATATACATATAACTAACATATTTATCACATATACATATACAAAATTCAATACCCAAAACAATTAATCAACGAATTAGCTAGGATTTTAGGATTCTCACCTTCCTCAAGAACCATTGAAGCAAGATTAAACATTTTCCTCAAACTAATCAGATCCTATAACACAAAAAAGGACCAAAATCTCAACATCTACCATATCAAATTTTCAAAAAATTGGGGAAGGAGGAACTGAAATCAAAATTAAGACTTCCTTACCAAATTAGTCACTGAGCTTTGTAGGGCTCGATGCCGCAGACGTGTGGCCGCAAACGGTGTGGCGATCGGAGCTCGGTGCGAGAAGATATGGTGATATGGATTGAATTCAAGGGTTTTGAAACCCTTCCTCACCTTCCCTTGTGTTCTTCAGCGTGGAAAAACTTTGAAATATGAAGAATGAGCTGAGCTCATTTTGTTTTATGAATTGGTTGGGCCCACGGCCAGGTTTGGGCCCGATTCGATCGGTTTGACCGGATCTTGGGCCAAATTCTTTGAAATTAGTATCAAAATTCCTATTTTAATTAGATCTATCTTATTAAACTATAAAATTCACATTCCTAATTTTTTATTAAAAATTAATTTATTGATTAATTATTCGCTAATTTTATGGGGTTTACATCCTACCCACCTAATTTAGAATTTTGCCCTCAAAATTCAGATTTAGTTACCTGAAAAGAGGTGTGGATAGTCCTTCCGCATATCCAATTCGAGCTCCCAAGTATGTTCTTTGATACTAGCCCGACTCCAAACTACTTTCACCAATGATACTTCCTTTCCGTGCAATCGTTTGATACTGGTGTCGTCAATCCTAATCGGGGTTACTGGAAGTGTGAGATATTCTCTTACTTGAACCGATTCTGGTTCCAGAACAAGACTTGCATCAGGAGTATACTTTTGAAGCTACAACACGTGAAACATGTCATGCAGGTTCAAAAGATACGATGATAAGGAAATCCTATAGGCTACTGGCCCAATCCCGTTCAGAATTTCAAATGGTCCGATATAAAGGGTATTCAGTTTCTTTGTTTTGATTGCTCTACCCACTCTGTTAGTTGGTGTAACCTTAAGAAGCACATGCTCTCCTTCTTCAAATTCTAAACGCTTCCGCCTTTGATCAGCATAGCTCTTCTGACGGCTCTGAGCGACAAGCATTCCACTTCGGATCTTCTTTATCTGCTCAGTGGTTTCAGCTATTATTTCAGGCCCTAATAAGCTTTTCTCTCCAACCTCATACTAGCATAGCAGAGATTGAAACTTCCTCCCATACAGAGCCTCATACGGAGCCATTCCAATGCTCGCATGGTTGCAAACTCCACTAGCGGCATATATCGATCCCAGCTCGTCGGCTGGTCCAGAACACAAGCCCTCATCATATCCTCTAGGGTTTAAATTGTTCTCTCTAACTGACCATCTGTCTGAGGGTGATACGCAGTGCTTACGCTTAACTGAGTCTCAAACGCTCGTTGGAAAGCTCCCCAGAACCTTAGGGTGAAACGAGAATCTTTGTCAGATATAATAGTGGAAGGCACGCCAAGTAACCTTACAATCTCCTTAATGTACAAACGTGCTAGCTCCTCCAATGTACAACTCATCCGAATGGGGAAAAGTGTGCTGACTTTGTCAGTCGATCAACAATCACCCAAATAGCGTCATACCTAGCTCGAGTTCTAGGTAATACTCTCTGATGGTCTCTGATGCCCAATTTTAACTTTCTGACAAGTTAGGCCCTTAGATACATGCAAGGCCATGCTGTTCTTCATTCCTAGCCACCAGAACATAGCTTTCAGATCTTGGTACATCTTAGTACTTCCCAGATGGATAGAAAACTCGCTTTTGTGTGCTTCCTCTAAGATATCCTGCCGTAAGTTTCCAAGATCCGACACACAGATCCTACCCTTGATTCTCCAGATCCCGTCATCGTCCCAAGATACTCTCTACCGCTTCCCTTGCTCAATTCTTAGCAACACTTTCTGCAATTCCTTTTCGTCTTGCTAAGCTTTTTCGATCTTAGACTTGAAATCACTTGAAATTTGTAGTTGACTCAAACATAGAGTACCGGAATCCTCTCTAACCCCCAATTTTAGACCTTTGAATGCCTTTACCAATTCCTCCTCCCGTATCATCATCCAAGCAGCACATAGGGACTTTTGGCTTAAAGAATCCGCCATAACATTTGCCTTTACAAGGTGGTAATTCAACTTGAAGTCATAGTCCTTCAGAAGCTGCATCCACCTCCTCTGCCGCATATTCAGTTCTTTCTGCTCAAAGAGGTACTTCAAGCTTTTGTGATCTGAGAAAACTTAAAATTTGATGCCATAGAGGTAATGCCTCCAAACCTTTAGAGCAAACACCATGGCAGCAAGCTCTAAGTCATGAGTTGGATAATTCATCTTGTGTGGCCTCAACTGCCGGGAGGCGTATGCCACGATATTACGATGTTGCATTAGCACACACCCCAGACCCTTCAAAGATGCATCACAATACACCTCAAACAGTCCACTCGGCTCAGGCAACACCAATACAGGTGCAGTGGTCAATTTCTATTTCAATGCTTGAAAACTCTCCTCGCACTCAAAAGTCCAGACAAACGGCGCATCCTTCCTAGTTAGCTTGTTCAAAGGCAAACCATGTCGTGAGAACCCTTTGATGAATCATCGATAATAACCTGCCAAACCAAGAAAACTCCTAATCTCCGTCACAGAAGTTGATCGCTGATTTGAGGATTTATACCGGTTCAAAATTTAACAAATAATTTCATTGTGAGCATAGCCCAAACTGACAATCGATCCTCACATCAGAGTTTAATTTTTGGTTGTCACAAGTCCAACCCAATAAAAGTAACAAAGAATATTAGTCCCGGGTCATCTTCTCAAGGAATTGCAGTGAGGTATGCGCATTATTGGTTATGGTATCCAAGGGGGTGGGTTGGTTGATAAAAGAGCAAGAAAGTAAATGGCAAGAAAATAAAGCAAACAAACAAATAATAAAAAGAGGCATTCATGGCAAGGGTTGAGAATATAGGCTTTCTATCCTAGTCACTAATCATAAGACAATAATTAATAAGACTTTATCCTATTTAGTCAACACCAACAGGAGAAGGTATAATATCATCTCCAACACTCGAAGAAAGTCAAATAAGACTAGTTAATCTCAATCCAAAAGTCCTAATCAACTTATTAATTGAATTAGCAAAAGATTAGCATCAATAGAAACAATATTAACAAACAACTCTAGATCACCAACATAAGTTGGGTATTCATGACTCAAGGTCACCTAATTTCTCTTTCCAAGCCAAGAATGCTCAAAAACTACTCTAACATCTAACCAAGCATTTTGTCAAATACTTGGAAGGCATAAAAGGAAAGCATCATAAATTGCAAGAAATAATAAAATCTACTACTACTACCCAATACAAGAAATTCACAATAAAAGCTGAATTAAACAATAAAGGAACATAAAACATGAATTGCATTAAAAGGAAATCCAAATCCAACAACAGTGTTCATCAAGTAAAAAGAGGCACAAAAGAGAAATTAACAATGTAAACTAAGAGATCTAAGATGTAGGAAGAAGAAATTACAAGGAAAACTAAAGGAAAACAAGAATTAAAACCTAGATCTAAGAGATATTAACCAAATCCTAACCTAATTGTAGAGAGAAGAGAGAGCTTCTCTCTCTAGAAAACTAACGATGACATGATCCTAAGCTACACTAATTTCTCCCCCTTGTTTCCTCTTGAATTCTACATCAAATAGCTTCAGAAATGAGTTGGACTTGGGCCTGGAAAGCTCAAAAATCGCCCTCAGCGAATTCACTTTAAGTGAGTCACGTGCCGCTCGTCACGCGTGGCCATGGACGACGCGTGCGCATCGCTGGCGAATTTCCTCCTCCCGCGTACACGTGGATGACGCGTGCGCATGGTCTTCCATTCTCCAAATGCTCATTTCTTCATGAATTCTCTACTTTGCATGCTTTTCTCTTCTCTTCCTCCATCCAATACTTGCCTTATGAATCTGAAATCACTCAACAAACATATCAAGGCATTGAATGGAATTAACGTGAATTAAATTTAGCTATTTTAAGGCCTAAAAAGTATGTTTTCACTCTTAAGTGCAAATTTAGGGAGAATTACAAAACCATGCTATTTCATTGAATAAATGTGAGATAAGTTGATAAAATCCCCCTAAATTAAGCACAAGATAAACCACAAAAGTGGGGTTTATCAAACCTTCCCACACTTAATCCAAGCATGTCCTCATGCTAAACTCAAGAAAGAAACAAAGGGTATCGACATTTATTCAATGCAAACTATCTATATGCAATCTACCTACATGCACCTATCTAAATGAATGCAACCACTTAGTCAGAATAAATCAATTTCTAAGAATACATATATAAGCATAAGGGCTAAAGGCAATCATGATCAAATCAACTCCATAATTGAATTGAGTTATTGAAAGGAATTTACAAACATGCAAGAAAAGAAATAATAATAGGAGGAAACATAGAATTGAGCAATCAAACCCTCACCGGATGTGTATCCACTCTAATCGCTCAAGTGTATAGGGTTGATTCACTTAATTCTCCTCTAATCATGCTTTCTAAGATTTGTTTTGCATCTAACAATCAACAATTCTCTATTCTTTTTCGAAAACCACCTTTAAAATTGTCAAATCTTTTTAATTAGTTAGCTGTCTTAAATTTTCTTTTATTTTTCTTTCTTCTTTTCAAAATTAACCATTAAATAAAATAAAAACAAAAAATAATTTAATTTCCTTTTCTTTTAATTTCAAAAATTTGAATTCCATCTCTCTCCCTCTGCCTCCATTCTTCTTGTCTTCTCAAGACATCTTACTGGAAGTGCTCTAGACTCTGATATAGAGACATACACCTTCCCATTTCCTTGTTTCTTGACTGAGTGTAAAGGAACAGGAAGAGTTCACCATGAACCCGATTAGGGATGAACAGTTCAGAAGAACTTTGGAGTCTTATACAGCTCCCACTCTTGACTTCTATGGAAGCAGCATTAGCATACCTCCTATTGGAGTAGCTAACTTTAAGCTCAACCTATAGTTAACCATTCTAGTGCAGCAAAACTGCCAGTTTCATAGACTTCCACAAGAAGAGCCCATGGAATTCCTTGTAGAATTCCTGCAATTAGCTGACATAGTACACTCTGAGGGGGTAGAGTAGGATGTCTACAGACTGATGCTCTTTCCATTTGCTGTGAAAGGCCAAGCAAAGAGGTGGTTGGATAATCAAGCCAAATCAAGCTTGAAAACATGGAGTCAGCTGGTGGATAAGTTGTTGAATTAATACTTTCCACCAAAGAAGCTAACCCAGTTAAGACTGGACATTCAAGGCTTCAAACAAGAAGATAATGAATCCCTTTATGATGCTTGGGGAGGTACAGAATGATGCTACGAAAATGTCCTACTGACATGTTTACAGAATGGGTAAAGTTAGACATCTTCTATTATGGATTCACAGCTTTGGCTAAGATGTCTTTAGACCATTCTGCTGGTAGTTCAATCCACATGAGAAAGACAATTGAGGAAGGTCACGAGCTCATTGAGACAGTTGCCAGCAATCAGCATCTGTACTCATCTAATGAGACTCCAATGAAAGGAGAGGTTACGATAGTAACCACTGAGTCAGACCCTCCTGAGCAAAGTGAGTCATTAACCCAGCTACTGCACTCCCTTGCACAATAAATGTTGAAATTTCAAGAGATGCTGCAAGAAGTACGAGCCTTTAATAGAACTATGGAGGCACAGTTGAGTCAAATTAGACAGTACTCATCCAAACAGATAAGAGAAGAGTGTCTGGCCCTCATTAGTACCAAGGAGGCTGAGCCTAAAATGGTACCGAATGTTGAGGAACTAAATGAAGAAGAGACTCAAGAAGAGGCTAGAAGCACATTGTTGCACGACCCTCTTATGGGAAGAAAGCCTGAAGTACCACACCCTTAGATGCCCCAAAAGGAGACCAAGGATGAGCACTGCTCACAATCCTTGGAAGGCTATGAGAAGCTGCAATTCAATATTCCTTTTACTGAGTTTTTGGTGCAATGGTCTCTATCTACTGGAAGAAACCTCTCTGATGAGGTTACAGAAGGATTACATGGTTATCAAGGTCTTTCAACCTCCACTACCCCTTGACAAAGGAGGTACTTCCATGCAGAGTACAATACTGGAGCCTCCTCCCTTAGTGAAAACTCATACAATTTCTCCAGACATCAAACTTAAGTTTGGTGTTGGGTAGTCACCACCCACCAAAGAGGAAGGTCCTAAGAGAAAGATGCATAGGGGATGGAGAAACAATACAACCCTTACCCTAATAAGCAAGGAGAATCAAGCTCATCACACTAAAAGAAAGCTTGTTAGGAGGAATTCAAATCTGTGGGCGCTAATATCCTCCTCTTCTCCCATGGAGTTATTTCTGTTAACCAACTAGAAGGAAGTCAGTAATCAAATGTCAAGCTAATGACATTAAAGAAGCACTTGTTGGGAGGTAACCCAACTATGAGTAGAGTATTTCTGTTCTTATTTCTTTTGCTTATTTTCTTTTGAGTTTATTTTAGTTTATTTTTAGAGTTTTATCTTGCTTTTTAATATTTGTGATCATGTGCAGTAGTTAGAACAGAAACAGAAACAATCAGAGCTGGAAATAGAACACCCTGGAGCAGAGACCTTGTTGGTATTGAACGCCAGACAAGGGGGCCAGAGTGGGTGTTCAATGATGCACCACTATTTTGGTGGTGAATTCTTTGCTGAATTTAGGGGATTTTATTACCATTTTCTCACATTTATTCACTAAAATAGCATGGTTTTATGTATTTCTCCTAAATTGTGCTTAAGTGTAAAAACATGCTTTTTAGGCCCTTAAAGTGCTAATTTTGATTCACCTTTGATTCCACTAGATGCCTTGATGTGTTTGCTAGTGATTTCAGGATTGAAAATGATAGGAATGGATCAAAGGAGTGAAGAGAAAAGCATGAAAAGTGGAGAAATCAAGGAAAAGCTAGGATTTGGGATGCACCCATCGACGCGCACGCGCAACAGACGCGCACGCGTGAAATTGAAGTTGCAAGGCAACGCGTGCGCGTACATGACGCATACGCATGGATAGCAAAATGGCCAAGCAATGCGTACGCGTGACCCACGCATACGCGTCGATGCTCGCACGTGACTTCTTTAGTGAAATCATGCCTAGCGATTTCAGAGGGCTTCCAGGCCCAATTCTGAGTGGAATTTTGGCGGGAAAGGATTAAAAGAACCAAGGCTTGAAGGGAATGAATATCTTTGACATCTTGAAACATATGGAGAGAACATATACACTTTGTTTAGTTTAGAGGTAATTTCTAGAGAGAGAAGCTCTCTCTTCTCTCTAGAATTAGGATTAGGATTAGGTTTAATTCTTTTCTAGATCTAGGTTTAATTTCTTACTTTCATCTTGTTTCCATTTCAATTTCTTGTTGTTACACCTTTGCTCTCTTAGTTTTCTTACCAATTTTCCTTTGTTGTGCCTTTTATGTTGATGCACTATTGTTGGATTTGAATTTCATCTTAACGCAATTCATGTTTCATCTTCCATTGTTGTTCAATTGAGTTGTTGTTAATTTCCTTGCAATTAGTAGTTGTAGATTTACTTTTCTTGCAATTTTATCTTGCTTTGCTTTTATGCCTTCCAAGTGTTCGATAAAATGTTTGGTTGGAATATAGAGTAGATTTTCTCCTCTTGGCTTTAGTTGAGTAATTGGAGACTCTTGAGTTATCAAACTCTTTTGTTGATTGATAATTGAAAGTTGCTAGTTGATTTGAATTCCACTAACTCTAGTCTTTCTTTAGGAGTTGACTAGGACTTGAGGATTCATGTTGATTTCTCCACTTGACTTACCTTCATAGTTAGAGGTTCACTAAGTGGGAGCAATGGACAATTGATGTCACAATTGAGGAAAATAATGAGGATAGGACTTCTAGTTCTCATTTCTTGCCAAGAGCTTTCTTAGCTATTAGTTTACTTCTTTAGCAATTTATCTTTCATGTCTCTTATCCAAAACCCCAAAGATATACAATCCATAACCAATAACAAGAACACTTTCCTGCAATTCCTTTGAGAGATGACCCGAGGTTTGAATACTTCGGTTATTATTTTTAGGGATTTCTTACTTGTGACAACCAAATTTTTGTATGAAAGGATTATTCGTTGGTTTAGAAACTATACTAGCGACGAGGTTACATTTATTAAATTCTAAACCGTCAAAATTTCATTCATCATTCAACACCCATGAGGAGCGGCAAAGCTGGCATTGGACGCCAGCCAGGGAGCATATTGCTGGCGTTGAACGCCAGCCAGGAGGCATAGCCTGGGCATTCAACGCCCCAACAGAATTGCCAGCTATATCGATGTGTGTGCGTACGCACACAGGTCGTGCTCACGCACACAACGCAAAAAGAGGGGGGATGCGGACGCACAGGGAGTGCAAACACACCCAGCAGAAAGGGCTTAAGCTGGTGTGTGCACGCACAGGGAGGTGCGGGCGCACAGAACGCAAAAAATTAGGGTTGTGTGCGTACACACAGGTGTGTGCGCACGCACATGCTCTGTTTTTCTCAAAAAATTTTAATGCTATAAGGCACCAAACATGACACCCAAAATAGCATTTCCAACACCAAAACTTTATTCTACCCTAAAACTACAAGATTAACACAAAAATTCTACCAAACTAAGCTGATTAAAACAAGCAAAAATTCAACAAACACAATCTAAAAGAGAGGGAGAGTTAGAAAGATGTTACCAAACACTTATTTATTGTCTTTAAGTTAGACACTTGGGAAAGCCCTTGCTTTAGTGGCTTGTGCATGACTTCCCCACCAATTGCTTGAATCTCCAATGTCCTCCGGGATCCCAATCCTAAGCATTAACAAAGACAACCAAAAAGCAAGCTATTTGCATACTAACAGATTTACAATAGCCAATAACATCGCCATTGCAACTCCCCGGCAACGGCACCAAAAGTTTGATAAGATGACCAAGAGCAAGGATTTGGATTTTCACACTAAAAATAGAATTTGTCCGTTGCAAGTATAGTCCAAAGCCAACAATTGATCATCAATCAAATTTAGTTTCTAAAGATTGTCACAATACAAATCAACTTATTAAAAATGAGAGTATTTAGACTCCCGGGTCATTCTCCCTAGTAGTTGCAATGAAATGTCAAGATTATTGGCTATGGGAGGAGATGGGGGTTGGATAATTGTAAGATAGCATCTAATGTAAATGGAAAGAAAGTAAATGATCATGCAAGAAATTAAAGGAAAGCAAGTAAAGGCAATGAAAATGGAAATTAAGAGCTCTTGGTGAGCTCTTGGTGAGAATTGGGGAATTAAGGATTCCTATCCTAGTTATGTACCACAAACATGGTAATTGTGTGGAATTAATCCCAATTAGTCAATCCTACTTGAGAATTAGTCAAAAGGGCATAATTGACTCCAATCCCTATGTCCTAAGTCAACACTAGTGGGTCACTTAGAGTCAAGGAAAACCGAACCAATTAACAATCCTCACACAATGCAGAATGGATATCCACAACTCAATTCCATCCAAACACCCAATTTTTTAACCAAATGTGTGAAAACTAAACATGCAAGAATTAAAAGTCAAAGCAATAAAAGTCAAAACAATTAAACTTCAAATGCAAGAAACCTCTTGGCAAGAAATTGAGAGCTAAGGTTACCTATCCTAGCCATTGACCACAAACACATGATGATTATGAAGAGTTAATCCTACTTAGTCAACCTTACATCGAAGATAAGTCAAATAGGCATAGTTGATTCCAATCCATAAGTCCTAAGTCAACACTATTGGGTCACTTAGAGTCAGTGGAAACCAAATTAACGAACTACTCTAATATATCAAACAAAAATGGACATCAATGACTCAAGGGGCACCAATGTAATCAATTCCAAGCTAAGAGTGCAGAAAAACTAGGCAAAAACTAAGCCAGGCATTTCATCAAACACTTGGTGTGCATGAAAATAAAACAATATTAAATTGCAATAGAATAAATTCTAAAGCTACCAAAGCAAGAAAATCATAACAACTAAAGAAAGCAATAAATGAACATAAAACATAAATTGCATTAAATGAAAATTAAAATTAACAAAGAGTGTTCATAACATAAAAATGAAAAGATATAGGAAATAACAAGAGAAATAAAGAAGATAAAGACAAGAAGGCATGAAAACATAAATGAAACTACACTAAAACAAGAATTAAAGACTGAAATTAAAGGAAATTAAACTAAACCTAACCTAATTCTAGAGAGAGGGGGGGAGCTTCTCTCTAGAAACTAAGAGAAGAACATAAGAAATGCTAAACCTAATTGCCCCCCTTGCTTCCACTTGAATTCGGGTTGAAATAGCTTCAGAAATGAGTTGGATTAGGTTTTGGAGGCCCAGAATTCGCCCCCAGCAATTTGCATTAATGAGTTTACGTGACTCGGGTCATGCGTACGCGTGGGTCACACGTACGCGTTGCCTGGCAAAATTCACTTCCACGCGTCGCTTGTGAGCACGCATGGATCGCTGAATCTTCTAAACTCCATTTCTTCATGGTTTCTTCCTTTTTGCATGCTCTTTTTTCAACCCATACTTGCCTTGGAAACCTGAAATCACTTAGCAAACACATCAAGGCATCAAATGGAATTAAAGAGAATAAAATTTAGCAATTAAATTGCCTAAAAAGCATGTTTTCACTTTCAAGCACAATTTAAGAAGAAATCATGAAACTATGCTATTGCAATGGATAAGTGTAAGGAAAGTTGATGAAATCCACCCAAATAAAGCAAATAAATATCATAAAGTGTGGATTTATCACATCCCCATACTTAAACAATAGCATGTCCTCATGCTATACTCAAGAAGGAAGCAAGGGGTATTACATTTATTCAAAGCAAGTAAACTACCTGCATGCAATCTATCTACATGAATGCAACTATTTAGTCAAAATAACTCAAATTCCAAGAATACATATATGAACATAAGGGATAAAGCAATATAAATCAAGACAAATCCATATTAGATTAGAGTTATTAAAAAGCATTTACAAACTTGCAAGAAAGGAGATAATCAAAGGTGGAAACATGTAATTGAGCAATTGAACCCTCACCGGATGTGTATCTGCTCTAATCACTCAAGTGTATAGGGTCAATACACTCAATTCTCCGCTAATCATGCTTTTTAAAGTTTGTTCTTCATCTAACCAATCTACAAAAATTTAATATACATATGCAAATATCACGAGGTCTTTTCAAGGTTGTAATGGGGCTAAAGGTAAAGGTAAGGATACATATATGGCTAAGTGAGCTTGCATTTGAATCTTTGATTAACCTAAGTTCTCAACTAACACATACACAACCTATACAATTTTAATATCAAACTTAGCTACCCAAAATCTCACTTTTACATGTACACACACTCATGCATCAAATCCAATTCATCACATATGCATTTATTATTATTAAATTTCACATTGGGGTAATTTTGTCCCCTCTTCATTATTTTTATTTTTTATTTTTTTAAGAACATAATATATACACCAACTCATCAATGCATATGGTTTCTATAATGTTACATGAGCATTTACCCAAATTTCCAATATTTTTCAATAAGAATAAAACACCTATTCATAAACCAAAGTTCCCACATTTTCCCCACACTTTAAACATCACACACACTCACTAACTTAAGCTACTCGAAGATTTAAATAAAGGACATTTCATTGTTTTTCGCTTAACGTTAATGATGTGGCAAAATAAAGAACAAAGAAGGGTTAAAAAGGCTTAAAGTGGTAAACAAAGGTAAATAGAATGGTAGGCCTTTTGGGTTAAGTGAGCTATAATGAAGTGATAGCCTCAATCACATAATTGCATAAATATACACTAAACAATGGATATATAAAATTAAACAAACCAAAGATTACAATTATAGAGAAGAGAAACACACAAGAATGAAATAAGTGGTCAAATGATGTAAGCACACAATGAGGCTCAAAAACTCACGAGTTGTATGTTCTTTTAACTCAAAAGCATGTTCCACAATGTATGAATCATGCAAGTTCCAATTAAAAGTTCTAACTCAAATCAATTAAGATATGAATTCCCTATCAGAATGTTTTTCTTGGAAAATTTTCATTATATTACTAAGTTTATTATATATGCTAAGAAATGTAATAAACTAAGAAACATGCAATTAAAGCTCTAAAATATGTACAAACTAGGAAAAATGCAGCCAAGAATTCAAAAAGAATATGCAAGTGTTAGGATTAGAGTATGTCACCCAATATTGCCGATCGGAGATGACCTCCCCACACTTAAGGATTTGCACCGTCTGCGGTGCAACTAAAGGTGAGCAATAGGGGGTATGGTGACTTCGGATTAACACCTTCAGCTGGTAGATCAATCGGTTGTTGCACGCTCTTTTTCCTGCTTCCCTTGTTGATTACGATGACTCATCCATGAAAAATAGAAAACAGGATGGAAAGACAAGTAAATGCAAAAACAAAGACGCATGGGTTGTTGGAATGAGGTGGTATTCACTAGAACGAGTGAGTGAATAGGTTTGTGACATGAAGAAAATAAGTATGTGTATTCTAAGTTGTGCACGATTTAGAACACACACACACTAGCATGGATAACTAGGTCACAAGTATACAAAATAACATGCAATTCGCTCATCCTATTGTGCTTGAAATACTTTAAAAGAAAACTTGTAGATTAAGACAAACAAACAAGCAATAAAGAGGCATGAAAGTATTCAAGCAAGAATCAAGGAATTGTGAATTGGATAATGAAGCAACACCTAATTGACATGAAGTGGAAAACATGACAAGCATAGTCCACAAAGCTTACAAAGCTCAAAAAGTGTCATTAGGCAAGTTTGATCCAATTTCACAGTTCACAATGTTAATGCATCAAATAGGTGACTTAAATAAAAATCAATCATAGCAAACATCACCTAACAAAAAATGCATCAACTACAATTAAATTGCGTATTAACAAATAATGAAATCAAATCACGTGGCCAAAACATGCAATTTAGAAATGCAAGAAGATTCATGAAGGCAATATTATGAGTACTTGATATGCACAAAATTAATCATGAAGAACACAATACCAAGCAACAATTTATAACCTCAATGAGGATATCCAACAATAAATAGCAATGACAATCTCAATAATTCAGCAGCAATTTCTCAACACAATCAACAAATCAACTCAATCATCCAACACTTAGCATCAAAATAGAAAATTAAACTAACTAAGCTAAATAACTAACTAACTAACTACATAACTAACTAACTAACTAAAGATGAGTGTCGTCGATGGTGAAGTATAGTAGTGAGTGGTTGTTGAAGGAGGGAAAGAAAAGAGGAAAAGAGAAAAGAAGAGAAGCACTAGAGAGAAGAGAAGAAAATAAGTATAGGGGGTGAAAACAGGGGCGTGCGTGCGCACAAAGCGCTGTGTCTGCGCATGAGGGGCCACACATACGCGTAAGGGACGCGTGCGCGTAGTGCGGCGAAGAATGGGGATCGACGCGTAGGCGTATGGATGCGTGCGTGTAAAAGACAGAAAATGCCAGGTGACGCATACGCGGGAGGGACGCGTACGCGTGGATGGAAAAATGAAAAAGGGTTGTGGGTTCGCACTATGCGTGCAAACGCCGCGAACAGAGCCCTTGTTTTGAGGTGTGCGTGGGCACAGACATGTGCCCACGCACAGAAAGGCTAAAAAATTGTTTTCTTTATTTTTTTTTATGGAACGTCAAAATTGCCAACTATCTTGACGTGTGTGCGTACGCACACAGGTCGTGCGTGCGCACACAACGCAAAAAGAGGAGGGATGCGGACGCACAGGGAGTGCAAACACTCCCAGAAGAAAGGGCTTAAGCTGGTGTGCGCACGCACAGGGAGGTGCGGGCACACAGAATGCAAAAAATTGGGGTTGTGTGCGTACACACAGGTGTGTGCGCATGCACATGCTCTGTTTTTCTCAAAAACTTTTCGTGCTCATAGCACCAAACATGACACCCAAAATAGCATTTCCAACCCCAAAACTTTATTCTACCCTAAAACTACAAGATCAACACAAAAATTCTACCAAACTAAGCTGATTAAAACAAGCAAAAATTCAACAAACACAATCTAAAAGAGAGGGAGAGTTATAAAGATGTTACCAAACACTTTTATTTATTGTCTTTAAGTTAGACACTTGGGAGAGCCTTTGCTTTGGTGGCTTGTGCATGACTTCCCCACCAATTGCTTGAATCTCCAATGTCCTCCGGGATCCCAATCCTAAGCATTAACAAAGACAACCAAAAAGCAAGCTATTTACATACTAACATATTTACAATAGCCAATAACATCGCCATTGCAACTCCTCGGCAACGGTGCCAAAAATTTGATAAGATGACCAAGAGCATGGGTTTGGATTTTCACTCTAAAAATAGAATTTTTCCGTTGCAAGTATAGTCCAAACCCAACAATTAATCATCAATCAAATTTAATTTCTAAAGATTGTCACAATACAAATCAACTTATTAAAACCGAGAGTATTTAGACTCCCAGGTCATTCTCCCTAGGAGTTGCAATGAAATGCCAAGATTATTGGCTATGGGAGGAGATGGGGGTTGGATGATTGCAAGAGAGCAAGTAATGTAAATGGCAAGAAAGTAAATGATCATGCAAGAAATTAAAGGAAAGCAAGTAAAGGAAATGAAAATGGAAATTAAGAGCTCTTGGTGAGCTCTTAGTGAGAATTGGAGAATTAAGGATTCCTATCCTAGTTATGGACCACAAACATGGCAATTGTGGAATTAATCCCAATTAGTCAATCCTACTTGAGAATTAGTCAAAAGGGCATAATTGACTCCAATCCCTAAGTCCTAAGTCAACACTAGTGGGTCACTTAGAGTCAAGGAAAACCGAACCAATTAACAATCCTCACACAATGCAGAATGGACATCCATAACTCAATTCCATCCAAACACCCAATTTATCAACCAAGAGTGTGAAAACTAAACATGCAAGAATTAAAAGTCAAAGAAATAAAAGTCAAAACAATTAAACTTCAAATGCAAGAAACCTCTTGGTAAGTCATTGAGAGCTAAGGTTACCTATCCTAGCCATTGACCACAAACACATGATGATTATGAAGAGTTAATCCTACTTAGTCAAACTTACATCGAAGATAAGTCAAAATAGGCATAGTTGATTCCAATCCATAAGTCCTAAGTCAACACTATTGGGTCACTTAGAGTTAATGGAAACCAAATCAACTAACTACTCTAATATATCAAACAAGAATGGACATCAATGACTTAAGGAGCACCAAAGTCATCAATTCCAAGCTAAGAGTGAACAAAAACTAGGCAAAAACTAAGCCAAGCATTTTATCAAACACTTGGTGTGCATGAAAATAAAACAATATTAAATTGCAATAGAATAAATTCTAAAGCTACCAAAGCAAGAAAATCATAACAACAACTAAAGAAAGTAATAAATGAACATAATACATAAATAGCATTAAATGAAAATTAAAATTAACAAAGAGTGTTCATAACATAAAAATGACAAGATAAAGGAAATAACAAGAGAAATAAAGAAGATAAGGACAAGAAGGCATGGAAACATAAATGAAACTAAACTAAAACAAAGAATTAAAGACTAAAATTAAAGGAAATTAAACTAAACCTAACCTAATTCTAGAGAGAGGGGGGAGCTTCTCCCTCTAGAAGCTAAGAGAAGAACATAAGAAAAGCTAAACCTAATTGCCCCCCCTTGCTTCCACTTGAATTAGGGTTGAAATAGCTTCAGAAATGAGTTGGATTGGGTTTTGGAGGCCCAGAATTCACCCCCAGCGATTTGCATTAATGAGCTCACGTAACTCGGGTCACGCGTACGCGTCGCCTGGCTCGCACTTGTGCGCGCGCACGCATTGCTTGTGCGCACGCACGGATCGCTGAATCTTCCAAACTCCATTTCTTCATAGTTTCTTCACTTTTGCATGCTCTTTTTCACTTTCAAGCACAATTTAGGAAGAAATCATGAAACTATGCTATTTCAATGGATAAGTGCAAGAAAAGTTGATGAAATCCACCCAAATAAAGCAAATAAATATCATAAAGCGTGGATTCATCAGGGGCATAAAAGAAATATCTTAGCCCAAACAGTTCTATTGAGTTGCTTCCCTAACTATATGCTTGTGGTGTGAAGGTGTCAAGTGAAAAGCATGAGACTGAGCAGTTAAAGTCGTGGTCCAAAGCAAAGAGTGTGCTTAAGAACTCTGGACACCACTGGCTGGGGATTTCATCAAAGCTGAATCACAATCCTAAGGGGTTCACCCAGTTAAAGTATCTGTGGAATTTATGTATCCGGTGGTAATACTGGAAAACAAAGTGCTTAGGGTCACGGCCAAGACTCTAAAGAAGCTATGTTCAAGAAAAAAAATAACTGAACTAGGAAAGTCAATAATATTAATTGGAGTCTGAATTCCTAAAGATGCCAATCATTCTGAGCTTTAATGGAAAGTGAGATGCCAAAATTATTTAGAAGCAAAAAGCTACTAGTCCCGTTCATCTAATGCAAATTGAGCGTCATTGAGAACACTAAAATTTATTGCATCCTCCTATTTCTTTTTAACCTACTTTTTTGTTGTTGTTTGGGGACAAGAAACAGTTTAAGTTTGGTGTTCTGATGAGCGGATATTTTATACGCTTTTTTGCATCAATTTCATATAGTTTTCATTATGTTTTGTTTAAGTTTTATTATGTTTTCATAGGTTTTAGTGCAAAATTCACATTTTTGGATTCCACTTTGAGTTTGTGTGTTTTATGGTGATTTCAGGTATTTTCTGGCTGAAATTGAGGAGCTTTAGCAAAAGTCTTATTCAGAGACAGAGAAAGGACTGCAGATGCTGTTAGGATCTGACCTCCGTGCACTCGAAGGAGATTTTCTGGAGCTACAGAAGTCCAAATGGTGCGCTCTCAATGACTATGGAAAGATAACATTCAGGGATTTTACAGAAATATATAATAGTCTATAATTTGCTTTGGAAATGAATAACCAAAACTGGAGTTCAACGCCAGCCACCAGCCCTATTCCTGGCGTCCATCGCCCACAAGGGAGCAGCTAGCATCCAACACCTAGGATGGAGTCCCTAACTAGTGTTCAATGCCCCTAAGGGACCCAAGCTCGTGAAGACACTCAAAGCTCAGCCCAAACACTCACCAAGTAGGCCCCCGAAGTGGATTTTCACACTACAAGACTAGTTTATCTTATTTCTGTAATTCCTAGTTAGCAGATTAGGATATATAGGAGAAGATCAACTATGTTTAGGATCTCTTCGGGACTCTTGCCCACTTTATGTTTTCCATTGTATTTTCAAACAGCATGAGTCACTAACCTCCTAAGGTTAAGGTTAGGAGCTCTGCTGAGTTTCATGGTAATATTATTATTTTCATTCAATATGTCTGATTCTATTCTCTTATACAACCTTGTTCTTCAGCTTATGAATTGAGGGTGACCCATAACAATCACCCTTGTTCTACATGGGTTCCGTGCGATTCCTGACCCGGATAGTGTTGAACTAAAGCTAGAGATTGCATTGCAGATTCCAATAGAGCATCTGAGTAACTTTGGATATGTGACATATAATCTTGTTGACTATTGGTGTGTAAAGTTTCTGTGGCGTTAGGGCTAGAGTAAGAGAAGCGGCACTTTCTGATCCAAAAGATCTGCCTTGTCTGTGGCACCTTGAGTAGGATCATGAAGGGGAGTGGACTGCTTAGAGCTTCATCTTCTGCTACAGTGAGAAACCTAGAGGTGGCTTGATGAGAGGACATGAGTCATCTCAACATGGTGGATTGCTGCTGTAGAGGAGGTTAACTTGATGAGAGAACATGAGTTAATCACTTACGGCTGCCATTGAAGGAATCAGAAGGTTATTGAAGAAGACAGTAAGAAAATTTAATCCGGAAAGACAAAGCATCTCCAAAGCCTCAACCATTCTATCACCATTGAATTCTTATCTATCCAGTAACATTTTATTTATCTATTTTATATGCTTTTCGTGACGAACTATATTTTCTATCTGCCTAACTAAGATCTGCAAGGTATTCACGGCTTGCTCAAACCAACAATCTACATGGGATCGATCCTGACTCACCTCAGGTATTACTTGGAAGACCTGGTATACTTGCCAGTCTATCTGTGGAAATTCTGCGGAGCCAGTTTTGTGCACCACCCTATCAAGAGGTGAACATGGAAGATGCTTTTCAAGAGGTGGAGGTATCCAAAAAATAGTACAAGGGAGTGAACCTTACATTGTCAAAGTGTGGAGAGGCCTCTCTTCCTAAGTCACCATCATCCTGTACACCATTCAAGTGGGTAAAATTCATATCCCTTAGCTTTCTTATTCCACTTGAATAGGGGTTGCTTGAAACGGATGGCTGATAGAGGAAAAATGTCGGTAAAGATTTCACAAAAATTATCGTGTTACAAGTATAGTCTAAACCAACAATTAAACCTCAATCAAAATTTAATTTGTTTGTCACTAAAGCAAACCCAATAAAATTAACCGAAGTATTTAAACTTCGGGTCATCTCTCAAGGAATTGCAGGGAAGTGTTTTTACTATTGGTTATGGAAAAGTATCTTTTTGGGTTTTGAGTTTAATAAGCAAGGAATGTAAATAACAAGTAAATTAACTAAAAACTAAGAAAATTTCTAGCAAGGATTGATAATTGGAATTCCTATCCCCATTATCATAGTCACTTGTGATGGTAATTGCCTTTTGCTCTCACTTAGTTAACCTCTAACAATTGAAGGTAAGTCAAGTGAGTAATTCAACTTGAGTTCACAAGTCCTAATCAAAGATTAGAGTTAGTGAAGCTTAAGTCAAGTAGCAACTTTCAATCACCAATCAACAAATGAATTTTGATAATTCAAAAGTCTCCAATTAATCAATCCAAGTTAAAAATACCAAAAATCTAATTTAAAATCCTACCAAGCATTTTATCAAACACTTAGAAGGCATAACATAAAAACATATAAAATTAATAAGAGATAATAAAATCTAAACAACCAATTGCAACGAATGAATAACAACAAATGAAGAAAAAAGCCATAAACATGAAATACCTCAAATTGCATTAAAAAGGAATTTGAATCAAACATGAAGAGTTCATAAAGTAAATTGGAGAATAAATAAATCAACAAGAGAGGATAGATAAACTAAAAGACTAGAACAAATAAGAGTAGAAGAAAGCTAAATTAAAGTAAAGTAGAATTCTGAAATTGAAAAGAACTAAACCTAAGAACCTAAAACCGAGATAGAGGAGAGAGCCTCTCTCCCTAGAAAACTACATCTAAAACCTAAAGTTGCGTGAACGAATGTTGAATCATTGATTTTTCCCTTTCCAGCTCCACTCTGCAGCCTCTAATAAGTATTTTTGGGTGTGAAACTGGGTCTAAAGCAGCCCAGAAATTACCCCCAGCATTTTCTATAAATTACAGCACGTGACGCTCGTCACGCATACGCGTCATCCACGCGTACGCATCATCCACGCATACGCGTCACTTGCCTGATGCGCTGATCACGCGTACGCGTCATCCATGCGTGTGCGTCGCTGCCAACTTCTCCAAACATCAATTTCTTGTGTTCCTTCCACTTTTGCATGCTTCCTTTCCATCCTCTAAGCCATTCTTGCCCTGGAAATCCTGAAAACACTTAACACACATATCACAGTACGAATGGTAATAAGAGAGGATTAAGATTAGCAAATTTAAGGCCAAAGAAGCATGTCTCCAATCATAGCACAAAATTAGGAAGGAAAATGTAAAATATGCAATTTATATGTATAAGTGTGAGAATAATGGATAAAATTCACTCAATTCAGCATAAAATGTACCACGAAATAGTGGTGCATCAATGGCCAACTTAGAGCTCTTTGTGCATCAATGGCCATAGTTCACTATCATTGAGTTATCAAAGTCCAAATGCAATGGTTAGTTAGTACTCAATTGAGAGGATCTAGGAGAGTGTGGTACTTGATGCTAGGGCATTTTGGCCAGTTTCACTGACCTTTTCTTTATGGTTTTAGGGTAGTTTCATGCACTTTCTTAGGAAATAAGCAAGTTTTGGGTAAAATTTCACTTACATCTTGATTCAAGCTAACATTGTGATTTTTATATGAATTTATGAGAATTATGCATGAATTGAATGACAAATTGGATGATGCATGTCTCATAACTTGGACTAGAACTTTGATGCACTTTATTGCTTGATTTCAGGACAAAGGAAGCAAGGAAGAACCACGTTAGTGATGAGATATTTTGGTGAAAAATAAATTTCTCCCAAAACACACAATTCTAACCGGCAAGTGCACCGGGTCGCATCAAGTAATAAAATCTCACGGGAGTGAGGTCAATCCCACAGGGATTGATGGATCAAGCAATTTTAGTGGGTGATTAGTTTAGTCAAGCTGATATTTAGTGAATTGTGTGAAATGTAGCCAACAGAAAGTAAATTGCAATGAATCTTAAAGATGCAGAAAGTAAAATTGCAAGTTAAAGAACAAGAAAGTAAAATAGCTGAAACTTAAATTGCAAGAAAAGTAAATTGCATGAAAAGTAAAGGGGCTGGGGTGTTGGAAATTAAAAAGAGCAATAGATCACGCAACTGGAAATTTAAATTGCAGGAAGAATAAAGGAAATTGGATGCTGGGAATCAAAACAGAATTGAAATTTTGAAGTGCAGTGAATTAAAAGCAGCAAGAAAAACAAAGAGAAATCTCAGAGGGAGAATGAAACAGAACACCTTCAATTCTCCACCCAAGATTCAAAACAAAGAAAATTAAAGAGAGAGCTCTCAAATTCTAGTGCTCCCTAGTGGAGCCAGCCTCTCCACAACTATGAAAATGATGCCTTATATAGGCTTTACAAAATGGAAATGAAATTAAAAACAAATTACAATTAAATGAAACTCCTATTTTATCTCTTTCTTGTGCCTTTGAGTGATGATCATTTGGGCCCTTGCTCTTGATGGAATTGGGTTGATAAAGGCCTTGGTTGATTGCTCTTGGAGTTTGAAGAGGAACCGAATTGAACCGGGTTGAGTTTGCAAAAGTTGGTGCAAAAGTTAGAGCAAAAGTTAGGGGTCTAACTTTTGGTCTAACTTTTCATATCAGCCCACAAAATTTGCTGCTATCCACGTTGGGGCAAAAGTTAGGGGTCTAACTTTTGCTCCAACGTTGGCCTCCCTTATGCACATTTATGGCGCCAACTTTGTCCTCTTGTCATATTGCCAATTTTATGCCCAATATAGACTATCATATATGGTTGAAAAGCTCTGAATGTCAGCTTTCTAACCCACTTGGAATCACTTCAATTGGACATCTACAACTCAAGTTATGATCATTTGAAGAGGGCATGGTCGCTGGCTTTGGTGTGCAGCGTTTGAGGTAACGTTTGCCTCAAACGTTGGCGAAAACGCCAGTTCTGGAGGCTCAAACGTATTGTCCACCCCATACTATTATACATTGTTGGAAAGCCCTGGATGTCTACTTTCCAATGCCGTTGGGAGCACATCAATTTGAGCTCTACAGCTCGAGTTATACTCCATCGAAGGTGCAGAGGTCAAGTGGCCTCACTGCAGGTTGCCACCATGTTCATTTATGCACATTGCGGGGCAGTTTTCTCCCTCAATTTTAGTGTCCACCATGCAGTGCCATATATGCTTGGAAAGCTCTTGATTCCTACTTTCCAATGCTTCTTGAATCACCTCATTTGGAGCTCTGTAGCTCAAGTTATTCTTGTTGGAAGTATACCCCTTCAAGCTGTTGTGGTGTGTGGCGCCAACGTTAGCCTCAAAGTTAGGGGGCTAACGTTGGTGCAAACTTTTGCTCCTCCCCTTGTGAATTTCATGTGCCAACGTTAGCCACCAAGTTAGGGGGCTAACGTTGGCGCAAACTTTTGCTCCTCCCCTTGTGAATTTCATGTGCCAACGTTAGCCACCAAGTTAGGGGGCTAACGTTGGCGCAAACTTTTGGTGCCCAGGGAGGTTCTCTTCATGCCAACGTTAGCCTCAAAGTTAGGGGGCTAACGTTGGCGCAAACTTTTGGTGCCCAGGGGTGGATTTCATGTGCCAACGTTAGCCTCCAAGTTAGGGGTCTAACGTTGGGGCTAACTTTTCAACCAAAAGTTTGTGCAAAAGTTTGATGCTAACTTTAGGTCCAACTTTTTGCTTCCTGGTTCATTTTCATTTATTCCATTGTCTTCTCTTTACTCCTAGCTATTCCTTCTTGCTTCAACTCTTCTCCAAGCTTTCTTCACCTATCATTAATCAACCAAACACATCAAAGCTATGCTCATAATCATGAGATATTCATTCTTTCATAATATGTGACAATTTTAGCATAAAACCTCATGAAATAGCATGAATTCATACATGGTTGATTAAATCAAAGGAAACATAAAAATCTACCCAATTGGCTTGCTTATGGATCAAGAAAGTGCATAAAACCTATTGAAACCAAAGGAAAAAGGCATAGAAAAACATGACATGGTAACATGTCATCACAACACCAAACTTAAACCTTGCTTGTCCCCAAGCAAGAAAAGAATCATGCAATAAAGATTGACAATCCAAGGCAAGAAGAATAGCAACTCAATGTTCATGGTAAGCTAGTTTTCTAGGCATGCTACAATCACAAAAGAAATGTAAATGATTGATGCTTCCATCTAGCTCAATTTATGAAATCTTTTTCTTATATTTCTTCCTTGAAACAAGCTTTTGATTCTCTTATTAGCTTCTCCTTTTGGGTGCTTTGCCCCTTGAGTTGATAACAAAGCTACGACTTCTAAATGCTTTGTTTTCAAGTATTACCACTTGATACATAAGCACCACAAGCATTTAATTAGAGGACTTCATTAAGCTCATTTTTCTTTTCTTTTCTTGACTCTCTAATCATTGATGCTCAGAGCCTTGAGCTTTGAGGGAGTGCTTTTGCACTTTGAGCCTAGCCTTGACTTCTAAGTGTTTTGTTTTCAAGCATTTGGCTTGATACATAAACACCACAAGTACTTAGCAAATAAATTGCCATTGGTACTCAGAGCCTTCAGCTTTCTCACTCTTTCCCTTTTTCTTTTCTTGCTTTATTTTTGCATTTGCTTCTTCAAGGTTTTCATGATTTTCAAAAGATTTCACAAAATGTCCTAGATGAAAACTTCAATTAAATAAAATCTAATGCAATTAAGCAACAATCAAACATACTAGCTTACCAATACTTTTATGCACATGCTAAAGTCTTCTTTAATGCCTTGTTTGTTTATGATCATGATACTTTGTTGCTTTTGAATTCACAAAACTCAAGTTGGTAATCATAATGACATAGCACCATGTTGCAATTTAGAAATCAAACTATGCCTTTTCATACACACATGCATACAGAGAAGGTAAAGACAATCATGCAGTTTATAGTGCTTGAAACAAATGAGAGGAAAAGGAACTTTACAACCTTGTAGTTCATCTTCTCTATTGTTGTCAATTTCCTCCCATTCTCCTCCTTCCCATACCAAACTCAGAATGCTTGCTCATCCTCAAGCAACTATTAGAACCGTGGCTATGGGGCTAAGATGGATCATGAATGTCTTACACAAGGAATGTTAGTAGTACATGTGTTTCAAGCAAGCAAAATTAAAGATAATAATCAAGGCATAAGAGACAGAGACATTATGATTGCATAGATAAGAAGGTGTGCACAATACATTGCGTAAAAGATAAGTGGCACACCAAACTTAGTGTGACACTTTCACTTGGAATTAATGCAAGTATCTTGTAAGAATTGGAACCAAATTTTGTTGCCTAGCAACACCAAACTTAGAATGCAACCATATGTCAATTTATTTGAACTAAAACTAAATAAAAGAAACTGTTATATGTTAAATACAATCACCAAATGATGAGTCTGTTATGAATAAGGATGTCTTGGTGATGTATTAACAAAAACAGTTACTGAAGGAAAGCATTAAAAATAAGTAAATAAATGAAACAAAGAGAAAACAAAAATTATCCAACTAAAAAGAAAAAATAACACTGTAAAAGGCAATATGATTATGCAGACAAGTGATGTTGCTGGATTCATTGCATAGCAAATTAAGTGGCACACCAAACTTAGAATCTTAGCATGACACTTCATGTAGAATTGATGCAATCATCCAAACGGGATTGAAAATAATTTGTTGCAAGGCAACACCAAACTTAGAATGTGATCATATGCCATTTTATTGAAATTTAACAAAGCAAGGAGAAGAAGTGTACCTACTGTCTACCTGTTCTTTACTTTCTTCCTTTTCTTCCAATTTGTTAAGAGAAATGACTTTAAAGGAGGAGAAGTTTCAGCTAGTGCCCCCTGTCTTGGTCTCTCCTCAGCAAGCTTCCTTGTGAAATTGGCTTGATTGATCTTGCTTGCTGGATCAGGGGGAGGATTGTTTGCAGTTGACCTTCTCAGGAATGTTGTCCTTGGTGTCTTGGTCACAATCCTCTTCTTGGTTCTTTTGTCAATTGCCTTCACTTCTTTGATTCCAAGTTTTGGTGGTTGTGTGATTGTTGGAGTTTTGTATTCATCCAGAGCCTTTTGTATTGGTGGTTCCATGAACTCCTCCTTTATGTACTTCTCTGCCTCACTTGAGTTTGGAATGACTTCTTCACTTTCTTGCTCCTCCACTTCCTCTTTATCCTTCACATCCATCAATTGGTCTTCATTTTCCTTGCTTAGTAGTTCTAAGCGTTTATCTGTGTCCTCCAATTGCTTATCTGTCTCCTGAGAAAGGATTTCTAGTTCCCTCCGGGATTGTTGATATTCCTCCGCCATTCTGTTGAACCTAGACTCAAATTCTGAAAACCATGAGTGGTTCATGGAAGTTTGTGTGGGTGGTGAGTTTTGAAAGGGGCTTTCGGTTGAAGTATGGTCAAGTGATGATATCTCTGGATGAGTATCATATGGAGCACCAGAATTCCCTTCCCAGCCACCATTAGAATCATGACTTGCATTATTTTGTGGTGGAGAGAAATATCCCATATGATTTTCTTTCTCATCTTGTGGTTCTGAAGCATAGCTCCATGAATTGGAGTGCCCAGAATTTGAAGTTTCTTGGTGATATCCCCAGCCATCATTAGAGATTGGTGATGGTGGGTGATATCCCATAGAATTTGTTTGATCATAAGATGAGTTGAACTCCATTTGAGTTTTGTAAAACACACAACCAAGGAAAATTGAAATTACTCATATCAGAGATGAGAATTTCTTAGTGAGGCAAAAACTCAAACACCTTGGTTTCACTTTAAAACAGAAAACAAAAATAAAGAAAATGCTTGATCTAGACTTCTCACCCACATAATCATTGTTGATCTAAATCAATCCCCGGCAACGGCGCCAAAAACTTGATGAGATATTTTGGTGAAAAATAAATTTCTCCCAAAACACACAATTCTAACCGGCAAGTGCACCGGGTCGCATCAAGTAATAAAATCTCACGGGAGTGAGGTCGATCCCACAGGGATTGATGGATCAAGCAATTTTAGTGGGTGATTAGTTTAGTCAAGCTGACATTTAGTGAATTGTGTGAAATGTAGCCAACAGAAAGTAAATTGCAATGAATCTTAAAGATGCAGAAAGTAAAATTGCAAGTAAGTTAAAGAACAAGAAAGTAAAATAGCTGAAACTTAAATTGCAAGAAAAGTAAATTGCATGAAAAGTAAAGGGGCTGGGGTGTTGGAAATTAAAAAGAGCAATAGATCACGCAACTGGAAATTTAAATTGCAGGAAGAATAAAGGAAATTGGATGCTGGGAATCAAAACAGAATTGAAATTTTGAAGTGCAGTGAATTAAAAGCAGCAAGAAAAACAAAGAGAAATCTCAGAGGGAGAATGAAATAGAACACCTTCAATTCTCCACCCAAGATTCAAAACAAAGAAAATTAAAGAGAGAGCTCTCAAATTCTAGTGCTCCCTAGTGGAGCCAGCCTCTCCACAACTATGAAAATGATGCCTTATATAGGCTTTACAAAATGGAAATGAAATTAAAAACAAATTACAATTAAATGAAACTCCTATTTTATCTCTTTCTTGTGCCTTTGAGTGATGATCATTTGGGCCCTTGCTCTTGATGGAATTGGGTTGATAAAGGCCTTGGTTGATTGCTCTTGGAGTTTGAAGAGGAACCGAATTGAACCGGGTTGAGTTTGCAAAAGTTGGTGCAAAAGTTAGAGCAAAAGTTAGGGGTCTAACTTTTGGTCTAACTTTTCATATCAGCCCACAAAATTTGCTGCTATCCACGTTGGGGCAAAAGTTAGGGGTCTAACTTTTGCTCCAACGTTGGCCTCCCTTATGCACATTTATGGCGCCAACTTTGTCCTCTTGTCATGTTGCCAATTTTATGCCCAATATAGACTATCATATATGGTTGGAAAGCTCTGAATGTCAGCTTTCTAACCCACTTAGAATCACTTCAATTGGACATCTACAACTCAAGTTATGATCATTTGAAGAGGGCATGGTCGCTGGCTTTGGTGTGCAGCGTTTGAGGTAACGTTTGCCTCAAACGTTGGCGATAACGCCAGTTCTGGAGGCTCAAACGTATTGTCCACCCCATACTATTATATATTGTTGGAAAGCCCTGGATGTCTACTTTCCAATGCCGTTGGGAGCACATCAATTTGAGCTCTACAGCTCGAGTTATACTCCATCGAAGGTGCAGAGGTCAAGTGGCCTCACTGCAGGTTGCCACCATGTTCATTTATGCACATTGCGGGGCAGTTTTCTCCCTCAATTTTAGTGTCCACCATTCAGTGCCATATATGCTTGGAAAGCTCTTGATTCCTACTTTCCAATGCTTCTTGAATCACCTCATTTGAAGCTCTGTAGCTCAAGTTATTCTTGTTGGAAGTATACCCCTTCAAGCTGTTGTGGTGTGTGGCGCCAACGTTAGCCTCAAAGTTAGGGGGCTAACGTTGGTGCAAACTTTTGCTCCTCCCCTTGTGAATTTCATGTGCCAACGTTAGCCACCAAGTTAGGGGGCTAACGTTGGCGCAAACTTTTGCTCCTCCCCTTGTGAATTTCATGTGCCAACGTTAGCCACCAAGTTAGGGGGCTAACGTTGGCGCAAACTTTTGGTGCCCAGGGAGGTTCTCTTCATGCCAATGTTAGCCTCAAAGTTAGGGGGCTAACGTTGGCGTAAACTTTTGGTGCCCAGGGGTGGATTTCATGTGCCAACGTTAGCCTCCAAGTTAGGGGTCTAACGTTGGGGCTAACTTTTCAACCAAAAGTTTGTGCAAAAGTTTGATGCTAACTTTAGGTCCAACTTTTTGCTTCCTGGTTCATTTTCATTTATTCCATTGTCTTCTCTTTACTCCTAGCTATTCCTTCTTGCTTCAACTCTTCTCCAAGCTTTCTTCACCTATCATTAATCAACCAAACACATCAAAGCTATGCTCATAATCATGAGATATTCATTCTTTCATAATATGTGACAATTTTAGCATAAAACCTCATGAAATAGCATGAATTCATACATGGTTGATTAAATCAAAGGAAACATGAAAATCTACCCAATTGGCTTGCTTATGGATCAAGAAAGTGCATAAAACCTATTGAAACCAAAGGAAAAAGGCATAGAAAAACATGACATGGTAACTTGTCATCAGTTAGCAGCCACGTTAGTCTAACTAACGTGACCTCTAACGTGGAAGGGGAGCTATCTTGCAACGTTAATGAGAAAAGTAATCGCCAATAACGTCCTCGAAGCCATCATAGCCCACATTAATTGCCACGTTAACTACATTAACGTGGTAATTAACGTGGAAGAAGAAAATAAAGCCAACGTTAGTGACACTCACCTTTGTCACTAACATTGGACCAAGCTCATATTGGCCACGTTAAGAGCCATGTTAACTCAGTTAACGTGGACTCTAACGTGGGGAAACAAAAGAATGACCAACGTTAGTGACACTCACCTTTGTCACTAACGTTGAGCTAAGCCACTTTGACCCACGTTATTTGCCACGTTAACTCAGTTAACGTGGACTCTAACGTGGAGGGAGCAAAGAATCACCAACGTTAGTGACACTCACCTTTGTCACTAACGTTGGGATGAGCCACTATGAGCCACGTTAACTCCCACGTTAACTACATTAACATGGAAGATAACGTGAGTAAAAGGGATGATTAGCCAACGTTAGTGACACTCACCTTTGTCACTAACGTTGGAGATGACTAGCATTACCACGTTAGAAGCCACGTTAACCTAGTTAACGTGAACTCTAACGTGGGAAGTAGGGGCATTTTGGAATGTTAGTGACAAAGGTAAGTGTCACTAACATTCTCGAAGATGTGGCAAGCCTACGTTAAAGGTCACGTTGGCCACACTAACGTGAACTCTAACGTAGGGAGAAAGGAGGATTCTCAACGTTATTGGAAAAAGTAAGTCCCAATAACTCTAACCACCTTCCTGAGGATATGTGATACTGTGAAGTCTAATGGTGTTCATCCTGACACTTATAGACTACTTCTGTTCCCTTTCTCACTCAAGGACAAAGCATCTAAATAGCTGGAATCCTTTCCAAAGGAGAGTTTAGCAACCTGGAAAGATGTGGTGAACAAGTGCTTGGTAAGATTTGTTCATACCCTGGGTCGAGCTGTCCGAACCGGGATGTTCAGTAATAAAGCGACCGACCTCCTTAGGTCAAGCGGACCGACTTCTTTACAAAGAACCCGGCCAAATCGACAGGAAAGCCCAAAAAGGGCCCAATTCAAGGAATACGACCCAAATCCAAAGGTCGTTCAGGCCTACAGAGAAGGGCGGTTCCGTTGAAGATGCGCTGACCTCAACCCAAAAGATAAAGATAAGATAAGATAACTAACTTATCTTATCCAAAGGTCACATCTCACCATTATAAATACACTGGAGCACCCAGGTATAACTCATACTCTGATTCTACATAAAAACCTGCCTAATACTCGTGCTAACTTAAGCATCGGAGTTTCTTGCAGGTACCTCCCACCCTCCGGTGGCCAAGGATCAGCAGTGTAGCAAATCCAACAAGTCGGACACAACAGCTCCGGCCACCACCAGCCAGCCGGACACGTCATCTCCGACCAGTACCAAAGATCTCATCCGAGATCGACCTCCAGTTTCAGGTAACCCTCGGAACATTGGCGCCGTTGCCGGGGAACCTGAAAGTCATCCCAAAACCATGGCGGACGGCCATGACAATGACCACGACTCGGATCTGGAGAACAGAACACCGCACAAGAACACGGACACTACGCTAAAGGATACTCCAGAATCCAACGGGGACAAAAACTCACCAAATCCGGAGCCATGGAAGCACTTCAAGATCGCTTAAAGCAACTTGAGAAAGAAACCCAACAACAACGGGAGATCGGAAAGGATCTACAAAGAGAGGTACAGCGACGTCGAGAACTAGAAGAAAAACTACAGCAATTAGAGGCAGACCTCAAATCAAAAGCTCCTCGGACCACTCCTGAGGAAAATTCACGCAAAGAACAGGATCCATTCACCAGGGAAATCATGAAGACTAAAATCCCAAAAGATTTCAAGCTCCTAGATATGGTTTTGTATGATGGCACTACAAATCCCAACCATCATCTCAGCAATTTCAGAAGCAGAATGTACCTTACCGATGCCTCAGATGCCGTTCGCTGCAAAGCTTTTCCAACAACTCTCACGAAAACGGCGATCAGATGGTTCGACAACTTCCCTCCGAAGTCCATCTCAAACTTCGACGACCTGGCCAAAAAGTTCCTGGCCAGATTCTCCATCCAGAAAGATAAGGCCAAGCACGCACCCAGCTTACTATGGATCAAGCAAGGAGATTGGGAGAGCCTCCGCAACTACATGGAAAGATTCAACAAAACATGCATGGACATACAAAGTTTACCAACAGAGGCCGCCATCATGGGACTTATCAATGGCTTACGAGAGGGACCTTTTAGCCAATCTATATCAAAAAAGTATCCTACCTCCTTAGACGAAGTCCAGGAGCGAGCAGAAAAATACATCAACATGGAAGAGAACGCTCGGCTGGGAGAAATCTCAAAATCTGGGGCCTCCTACCGAGACAAAGACAAGGACTCCAAAAGGAAATAAGATCGACAGGGTGAGAAAATCAAAAAATACCACAACTACACTCCTCTCAAAGCATCCCTGGTCGACGTGTACAAAGAAGTCTGCCATACAGAAAAAATTCCCCCAGCACGGCCACTCAAAGGCAAAAGGGGAGGAGGAAACCGGAAGGAGTATTGTGAATACCATCGAATTCGAGGGCACTCTACCAACGAGTGCTTCGACTTGAAAAATATCATAGAAAAATTGGTAAGAGAAGGAAAATTAGATCGATTTCTGGCCACCCGGGATGATGACCAAAGAAAAAAACAGAGAGACGAAGATGATGGACGAGCTGAACGGTCACCTCGGACACCAGAAAGACACGTCCACATGATACACGGCGGATTCGCAGGAGGTGGGATCTCCAAATCGTCCGGAAAGAGATATCTCAAAGAAGTATATCATGTTGAGGGAAAGGAGGAAGCACCCGACATCCCGGCGATAACATTTACCAAAGAGGACGCATCTGGCATCATCTCGGGAGACGACGATCCCATGGTCATCACTATTATATTGGCAAACGCCAATCTACACCACACACTAGTAGACCAAGGGAGTTCTGCCGGCATCTTATTCAAAACAGCCTTCGACAAGCTCGGTTTAGACGAAAAGGAACTTAGAGCATACCCGAACAATCTGTTTGGACTAGGAGACACTCCGATACAACCGCTGGGATACGTATCGCTACACACTACTTTTGGAAAAGGGAACCAATCTAGGACCCTCAAAATAGACTACATTGTGGTCGATGTAAGTTTAGCCTACAATGCTCTCATAGGTCGGACAACACTCAATCAACTCGGCGCAATAGTCTCAACTCCGCATCTATGCATGAAGTTCCCAACTACAGAGGGGATAGCCACGATAAAAGCAGATCAAAAGATGGCACGTCGCTGTTATAACGAGAGCTTAAACCTCAAAGGAAGAGGAGAAGAGTTTTATACAATTGAGCTTGGCGGAGCTCAGCGTCGAGAAGAACTTCGTCTGTACCCAGAAGGTGAGGTAGAGAAGGTTCAGATTGGAGACACCTCGGACAAAACGACTAATATCGGCACGGTCCTAAGAGGAGACTCAAAAGAATTACTGATACAATTCTTACGAGATAATGTCGACCTCTTCGCATGGAAAGCCGCAGACATGCTAGGCATAGACCCTAAGCTAATGTGCCACAAGTTGGCGGTCTATCCAGGATCTCGGCCGGTGTAGCAGAAGCGAAGAAAACTCGGACCAGAATGATCCCAAGCTGCGGAAGAACAAGTACAAACGTTACTGGAGGCAGGATTCATAAGAGAAGTCAAGTACCCACTATGGCTAGCCAACGTCGTCTTGGTGAAAAAATCAAACGGAAAGTGGCGCATGTGTACCGATAACACCGATCTCAACAAAGCCTGCCCAAAAGATCCATACCCACTCCCAAGTATTGACGCTCTGGTAGATGCTTCCTCCGGATATAGATACCTCTCGTTTATGGACGCCTATTCGGGATACAACCAAATCCCTATGTATCGACCAGATCAAGAAAAGACCTCGTTCTTAACACCAAAGGCAAACTACTGCTACATCGTGATGCCTTTCGGTCTCAAGAACGCGGGAGCTACTTATCAAAGGCTAATGAATAAAGTCTTCTCAGATTACATCGGAAAAATCATGGAAGCCTATGTGGACGACATGTTGATAAAAACACAAAGCGAAGATACATTATTGTCCGACCTGGCTCAAGTGTTTGACACTATAAGGAAGCATAACATGCGACTCAACCCTGCAAAATGCACCTTCGCAATTGAAGCAGGAAAATTCTTGGGTTTCATGCTCACACAAAGGGGAATTAAAGCAAATCCAAACAAATGTCAAGTTATACTCAACATGAAAAGCCCAACCTGTGTCAAAGAAGTACAACAACTCAACGGGAGATTGGCTGCCCTATCCCGATTCTTAGCAGGAGCTGCGATAAGATCTCTCCCCTTCTATGCTACTTTAAGAAAGGGAAAATAGTTCGAATAGACGACAGAATGTGAGCAAGCTTTCCGAGACTTCAAGGAGTTCTTAGGACGGCCACCTATCCTATCTCGACCACGAGAAGGAGAACCACTCATATTATATCTCGCAGTAGGAAGCCGGGCGATAGCCTCAGCACTAGTCGGAGAAGACGAAAATGGGCAACAACCCGTCTACTTCATTAGCAAAGCACTACAGGGATCCGAGCTGAACTACCAGAAAATAGAAAAATTTGCCTATACTCTCATCCTAACATCTCGACGACTCCGCCCGTACTTCCAGGCTCACACCATTAAGGTTAGAACTAACCAGCCCATAAAAGAAATATTACAGAAAACAGATTTAGCAGGCAGGATTCTACAATGGGCAGTCGAGTTGTCAGAATTCGACCTCCAATATGAAGCTCGGACGGCCATCAAATCACAGTATCTGGCCGACTTCATCGCAGAATTCACAGATACCCTGGAAACTCCCACGGAATGGAATCTCTACGTGGACGGTTCCTCAAATAAAACTGGAAGCGGCGCAGGCGTGATAATAGAAAGCAACCAAGGAACCCAAGTTGAGCTCTCCCTCAAGTTCAGGTTCCCGGCCTCCAATAACCAAGCGGAATATGAAGCATTATTAGCTGGTTTGAAGTTGGCTAAAGAGGTCGGAGCTCAAAAACTCAACATTTACAGTGATTCACAAGTTGTCACATCACAAATAACAGGGAGCTACCAAGCCAAAGACCCCACCATGAAAAAATATTTGGATAAAACCAAGGAACTACTCGGACAAATCAGGGAATATAAGATCTGCCATATACCCCACGAACAAAATGCCCGAGCTGATGCACTCTCAAAACTAGCCAGCACCAAACCAGGGGGCAACAATAGAAGCCTCATCCAGGAAATGTTGCAAAACCCATCAATCTCGGAAGAGGAAATAGTCCTGGCCATAACAAGTCAGGACCAAGGATGGATGACCCCATAATCAACTACCTCAAAGAAGGAACACTCCCCGCAGAAGAAAAGGAGGCAAAGAAGTTAAAAAGGGAGGCACAGTACTACACTATCATAAACAACATCCTGTACAAAAGAGGAATCTCAATACCTTTACTAAAATGCGTGCCGACCTCCAACACAGGGAAAGTGCTAGAAGAAATACACGACGGCATTTGTGGCAATCATCTCGGAGCACGAGCTCTCGCCAAAAAAGTACTCCGGGCGGGATTTTATTGGCCAACTCTACAGAAAGAAGCCACAGAATTTGTAAAGACATGTCCACCATGTCAAAAACATGCCAACTTTCACATTGCCCCGCCAGAAGAGCTCATCAGCGTGACTTCGCCTTGGCCGTTTGCAAAATGGGGACTCGATCTTCTCGGCCCCTTCCCACAGGGATCAGGACAAGTTAAATTCCTCATAGTGGGAGTAGATTACTTTACAAAGTGGATCGAGGCAGAGCCCCTAGCCAATGCCACCGCTCAAAGAAGCTGGAAATTCTTATATCGAAACATTGTCACAAGGTTCGGGGTTCCATATTCAATAACCACAGACAATAGCACCCAATTCACAGATGCAGGCTTCAGAAAACTAGTAGTCGACTTGAATATAAAGTACCAATACACCTCCGTCGAACATCCACAAGCCAATGGGCAAGCCGAAGCTGCTAACAAAGTCATATTGGCCGGATTAAAACGGATATTACAAGATGCAAAGGGAGCCTGGGCAGAAGAGCTCCCACAGGTCCTGTGGGCATATCGAACAACGCCACATTCCACCACGAAGGAATCCCCCTTCCAATTAGCATACGGAACAGAGGCGATGATTCCAATAGAGATTGAGGAAGGGTCACCCAGAATAGTTCATTACAATGAGGAAACAAACTTCCAACTTCAGAGAGAAAAGCTCGACTTGTTACCCGAAATCCAAGAAAGAGCTCGGATCAGGGAAGAAGCTCTAAAACGCCGAATGGCTTCCAGATATAATCAAAAGGTAGTGCCGAGAAGTTTCATAGAAAATGATCTCATCCTAATCTGAAATGATATCGGAATAACTCGACCAGGAGAGGGAAAGCTGGTAGCAAATTGGAAAGGACCCTACCGAGTTGTAGAAGTACTTGGAAAGGGCTACTACAGACTGTCTGAACTCGATGGACGAGAGCTTCCCAGGTCATGGCACGCCTGCAACCTCAGAAGGTACTACAATTAGAAAAGATAAAAGATCTCATCATTGGATGCACTCTTTTTCCTGAAAAGGTTTTTTAACGAGGCACCAAGTTGAGACTCAGACAATCCCATATGTATATATTTGCACTTTTCCTTTAAATAAAATATATTTTAGATACTCTACAAAGATTTCAAGACGCATTAATCTGAAGCATTCATCGTCTGATTATAAAGCAACAGATCAGCAGAAAGTGAAAAACAATTTCACTGCACGATCACGATAAAGACAATCGTCCGATAAAGGTGAAAACGCGATTCACCCAAAGGACGATCTAGAGATGACAACTAATTTCTATAAATTGGCAAAGATGAACATAGAATAATGTAAGAAGTTATCGAAAGTGATCTAAAAAAGAACCTGACGAGGTCTTACGGATTGCTAAAATAATAACTTAAAGACTGGCCGACGTTGAGAAGTCGGACCAAGTCAACCCAAGTTATAAGTAAACCCTGGAAAGAGGTCTGGCCAACCCTATTAAAGAGGATTACTTTAACTTAGAAGGGCTCGACATGACAGAGTCAGCCCAAAATGAGAAGTTATCAAAGTAGTTCCTGAAAGAGATCTGACAAGGATCCAAGAAAGAGGACTACAAATAACTTAAAGGAGACCGATATAACCAAGCCGGACTCCTACTACTGGAAAGTTATCAAAGTAGTCCCTGAAAGAGATCTGACAAGGATCCAAGAAAGAGGACTACAAATAACTTAAAGGAGACCGATATAACCAAGTCGGACTCCTACTACTAAAAAGTTATAAAAGTAATCCCTGAAAGAGATCTGACAAAGATCCCAGAAAGAGGATTACAAAAATAACTTAAAGGAGACCGATATAATAAAGTCGGACTCCTACTACTAAAAAGTTATAAAAGTAATCCCTGAAAGAGATCTGACAAAGATCCAAGAAAGAGGATTACAAAAATAACTTAAAGGAGACCGATATAATGAAGTCGGACTCCTACTACTAAAAAGTTATAAAAGTAATCCCTGAAAGAGATCTGACAAAGATCCAAGAAAGAGGATTACAAAAATAACTTAAAGGAGACCGATATAATGAAGTCGGACTCCTACTACTAAAAAGTTATAAAAGTAATCCCTGAAAGAGATCTAACAAAGATCCAAGAAAGAGGATTACAAAAATAACTTAAAGGAGACCGATATAATGAAGTCGGACTCCTACTACTAAAAAAGTTATGAAAGTAATCCCGGGAAGATATCCGACAAAGATCCAGGAAAGGGATTACAAAAATAACTTAGAAAAGGACTGCGAAAACCACTCGGAGGACTAACTTGAAGAAATCGGTTACAAATCGTCAGAAATACAAGCCGGAGTGAGAACGAACCAAAAATCAAGTTAGACCTACCTAGTCACAACCACAAAGGATTCAAGATACAAAGTACAAAGCAATCCAAAAAAGGTTAAGCCGCAAGGCTCCAATATTCACAGAAAAAAAGATACCAAGTCAAGCACAAAAAGCGTAAGGTTATAAAAGCCTCGGAGGCCACCAAAACCTATCTCAAAAAAGCTAAAGCATGCTAACATTTGTTTTTCGTAAGAAACAAAAGTTACTAGGCAAGCAACGGGAAAGTGTCAGCAATTAACAAAACATAAAGAGTTTAAAAAAGCCCACAAGCCGAGCCAACTACATATCCAGAATAAAGTTAAAGCTAAGGGTCAGAAGATTTTTTAGCAGCATCAGGCCGAGGAGACGGAGGCCGAGTCTGGAGAGGAATGGCTTCTACAGTACCGTCATCCCGGTTCAAGATCTGGCAGTCAGGATCAGAAGCGGAAGGACCAACCTCGTCAAGAACAGCAGAAGTCGACACCTTGGTAGAGGCTACAGGGGAAGGATCGACATCATCCTCATCCTCGTCATCAGGGACAACCTTGCCATCCCTGACAACATTGTCCAAGCTAAAGAGGGTCAGGTCGGCCTCGGGAGCAATAACCCGAACTTGTTCCTTCAGGTTCTCATAGGCAGCAGTTACACTGCCAACAAGATGACCTTGGAGCTCGGAATAATTAGCCCGGGCATTCTCCAACTCTTCTCTCAGACGCAACATCTCCCGGTAAGACGTCAAATAATTGTCCTTATGTCGCATAGCCGTGTCCTCGGCCAGTCTCAGAGAACCAGCCAGAGAAGTAGAACTAGCCTTTTCATTCTCCAAGTCTTTCCCCAACTTGGCCACCCTTACTTCAAGTTCCTCCTTCAAGCCCTTCATCCGATCAAACTCCTGTTTGGCCTCCTCCATAAAAGCTTTAGTGGCATGGAGAGGAAGACTTTGAGCAGTTCGATATAGGGCCGCCCCCATATGTGCCAACTTGATACTACTCCGGGTGATATAATCAAAGTGATGAAGAAGTGATACGTCGTCCATAGAGAGAGCACCATAAGGGCCGATTTATTGGTCTACAAACTCAACCGCATCAAAATCAGGAGCATCAAGGTTAAAAGGCTCAGTTGTTTTTTGCCTCTTACTAGAAGGGGCACCAGAAGCTGCAATAGAAGATTGTGGAGGGTCAACCAGACGAACCCGGGGAGTAGGAATCGCTTTCCTCGGCCCGGGAGAACTCGATATAGGAGGTTTAACTGGAGGCTGAGAAGATCCCTCTCCGGCTGCCTTGGCCGAGATGTTTAATGCAGCGGTCGCCTTCTTCGCCTTCTTATAGGCCCTCATAGAATCATTATTCTTTGACATCTCTGAAAAACACAAAAATCAAAGACAAGTTACAACACAGGAGAAACAAAGCTCGGGAGCAAGTATAAAAACAAATCAGACAGTACCCAAAGCAGCCCGAACCAAAGATGGATCACTCAAAAATATCTTCGTGTCCAGATGGGGAGGCTTCCCCCACAAATCTTCGAGAATAACTACAAAGGCCCGCTCAACCTCACTAAGCATTTCCCATGTGTAACGTGGCACTCTTACATTCTTTTGCCACTCCAGAGGAAAAACAGGCTCATCATTTCCATAAAGAAAAAAGGGGCGAACCCCCTCAACGGCACGGACTCGGAAGAAATAGTTCTTAAAATCTTTAAATGACTCATCATACATGGCAAAAACTTTATGCCCCTGGGCCGACCTGAAAGAAACCCAGGAAGCTTTCTTTCTGGAGGAACCTCCAGGTTTGGCCGAGACAAAAAGATAAAGGAAAAGAGTTTCAGAAGGTGTTATGTCTAACTCCTGACACAGAAGTTGAAATATTTTGATAAAACCCCAGGAGTTCGGATGAAGCTGGGACGGAGCAATATTGCAGGACCACAACAAGTCAGTTTCAAAAGCAGTAAAAGGGAAAGTAACGTTTAATTGGCTGAAGAAGTATTCATAAGCATAGAAAGAGGGACGCTCCCCCTCGACGGAAGTCGGAAAACAAACTCTCTCATCGGAATCAGGAGCAACAAGCTCATAATCACTCTCGCGGGCACTGTTATCACAAATCCTATGGCGCTTCCTCAGCTCTGTGCAAAATTCAGCATCCACAATAGAAACACACAACAAAACAAGGGAGTCCAGCCAATCGGACATCCCCTCGGGAACTCTGGAAGACATCTCTACAATGTTATTGCGAGAAGACATGAGGCCAACTAATCAAACAAGTAAGAAAAGAAGATGGAATTACTAAAAACATCTCGGACAAGGGAGAAAATAACTCAATACGATGCAGGTGAACACACAGAGAAGGAAAACCCCAAGACTCAAACTAAAATCTTGGGGCATCCTTTGGAGGCAGTAACAAAGCAAGGTTTCCAGGAAAATCTACAGCTCTCACCCCAGCATCTTTCAAACAAGAAAAAGACTCCAAACAAGCAAGCATTTCCAGAAGCATAAGTCATCACAGTCAACCAAGTAAAAAAGCATTCCCAAAACATCAAAACACGCCAAATGGAAATCATCAAAGGTACGAACTTTTTAGAAATCAGACAAAAAGCAATCAAGCAAAGCAAGGAACGGATGCAGGGTTTCTATCAGATAGTAAAAAATCAAAAGCAACAAACAAAAACCGTATAAAGCCTCGATGGAAATGCCAGAGGAACACACAAAAGAAAGCCAAGAAAAACGCATTTACAGCGACAAACAAATGCAAAATCACGAAAAGGTTCAAACTTTCAAAACATGCAAAAGCAAAAGCTTCATCAAAAAACTAAAGATGAAGCCGTGAAAGAAGCAAGAAAGTTAGTACCAACCTGAAAAGGCAGCAGACTTCAGGGAAGGTGAAGAGGGACGGCAAAATCTGGAATCACTACCTCGAAGCAAAAGAAAAGACACGAGCAAAAGAAAACATCGCTGGGCTGAAACGCGAAACTACGAACTCCAGGCAGAGGCTTCAGAAAAATCAAACAAACGCCACAACACAAAGAAAAGTTGAAAGCAAGAGAATGAAGGGAAAAATGCGAAGAAGTTACGAAAAGGGCGAAAGAAGAGAAACCGTTTCTGGGTTTTCAAAATCAAAATAAAGAGCCAAAAGGAAACAGGGCAATTAATGCTAAAATTAAAAGGCATTAAACCCTCGCACGTTCCCAAAGCGCCGATATAAAATCGCACGCTTTTAGAGGAAAACGTTCTACATTCAAAAGCTTCTACAAAGGAATCGACAAAATGCTTGAGATCGGCTTCACTAAAGAAAGACCGAAGTCAAGAACTCGACCTCAAAAAGAAGACCGAGCTCAAGCAGGGGCACTGTTCATACCCTGGGTCGAGCTGTCCGAACTGGGATGTTCAGTAATAAAGCAACCGACCTCCTTAGGTCAAGCGGACCGACTTCTTTACGAAGAACTCGGCCAAATCGACAGGAAAGCCCCAAAAGGGCCCAATTCAAGGAATACGACCCAAATCCAAAGGTCATTCAGGCCTACAGAGAAGGGCGGTTCCGTTGAAGATGCGCTGACCTCAACCCAAAAGATAAAGATAAGATAAGATAACTAACTTATCTTATCCAAAGGTCACATCTCACCATTATAAATACACTGGAGCACCCAAGTATAACTCATACTCTGATTCTACATAAAAACCTGCCTAATACCCGTGCTAACTTAAGCATCGGAGTTTCTTGCAGGTACCCCCCACCCTCTGGTGGCCAAGGATCAGCAGTGTAGCAAATCCAACAAGTCGGACACAACAGCTCCGGCCGCCACCAGCCAGCCGGACACGTCATCTCCGACCAGTACCAAAGATCTCATCAGAGATCGACCTCCAGTTTCAGGTAACCCTCGGAACAAGATTCTATCCTCCTCAACGAATCAACAGGTTGAGAGCTGAGGTACAAACATTCAGGCAGCAGGATGGTGAGACTCTATATGAAGCATGGGAGAGGTTTAAAGACTTGACAAGAAGATGCCCGCCAGATATATTCAATGAATGGGTGCAGTTGCACATTTTCTATGAAGGCCTTTCGTATGAATCAAAGAAGGCAGTAGACCACTCATCCGAGGGATCTCTAAACAAGAAGAAAACCATTGAAGAAGCCATAGATGTCATTGAGACTGTAGCTGAGAATGACTATTTCTATGCTTCTGAAAGAGGCAACACTAGAGGAGTGATGGAGTTGAACAACGTGGATGCACTGCTAGCTCAAAACAAGATGATTACCAAGCAATTAGCTGACCTCACCAAGAAGATGGAGAGGAATCAAGTAGCAGCAATCACCACTTCAGCAGCAACTCAAGAAGGAGTGAATGAAGAGGCAGAGGGTGATCAGGAACAGGCCAACTACATTAGAAATTCACCCAGGCAGCACCATGACCCATACTCCAAAACATATAATCCTGGTTGGAGGAACTACCCAAACTTTGGGTGGGAAAATCAACAAGATCAAGGCCAAGATCAGAGACGCCACAACCCCAGCAACAATGCAACTCACCAACATTCCACACAGAGATCATATCAGCACCCACCTAACAACACACCTCAACATCCATACCAAAGTCAAAATGGCCCTTCTCATCCTTCCAATCTCAACTCTCCATCATCGGAAGAAAGACTATCAAGGATTGAGGCTCTACTTGAAGGCATATGCAAGGAGATTCAAGATAACAAGGTGTTCAAAGAGGAGGTGCGAGCCAATATCAAGAATAAGGGAGACGCCATCAAGAAGCTGGAATTTCAAGTAGGATACCTATCTGAGAAGATTCCCAAACCTACTGATATCTTCCCAAGTGATACAGAGAAAAATCTAAGAGGTGAAGCAAAGAAAGTCAGATAGGAAGATTGCAAGATGGTTACTATAAGTGATAAGGAGACTGAGGAAGAGCTGAACAAACCATCAGAACAATCTGAAGATTCATCAGCAGGAAAGCAGGAAGAGAATCCTAAGGAAACCACAATTATGCAGAAAGAGTTGTTGAGGCTCTATGCACCTTTTCCCCAATTACTAAATGGTGGTGTAGAGAAGAGAATATACTCAAGGTTTCTTGACATATTTGCATCCCTCCATGTGAACATACCATTCATCAAGGCTCTCCAACAAATGCCCTCATACATCAAGTATATGAAGGAGCTGCTGACCAGGAAAAGCTCACTCAAGGGAGGACAAACTATAGTGATGAACAAGGAGTGCAGTGCTCTCATTCAACCAGAGCTGCCTACAAAAAGGAAGGACCCAGGGAGTTTTCACATCCCCTGTGCAATAGGAGAAACAATGTTTGACAAAGGACTCTGTGATCTGGGAGCAAGCATCAACTTAATGCCTTTATCCCTTATGAAGAGGCTACAAATCAATGAGCTGATGCCCACAGACGTAGTCATCAGGCTGGCGGACAAAACTCAAAAACAAGCAATTAGAGTGGTTGAAAACGTGCTGGTGAAGGTTGGGAATTACTTCCTTCCCGCAGACTTTGTCATACTGGAAATGGAAGAAAGTCACCTTCACCCAATCATATTGGGAAGACCATTCTTAGCTACAGCCAGAGCGCTCATAGATGTGGAGCGAGGAGAGCTAATACTGAGGATACATGACGAACAACTCACCTTCAACGTCTTCAAACCCTCACAAGAAGCAAGTCAGGAAGGCAAGGAACTAAGGGCAGAGCATGATAGAGCAATGGTGGGAAAAAAAGCATTGAAGCACAAGCTGTGCACCCTGGAATTCCTTTGGGTGATGAACAAGAGAATCAGCAGCTGTCACAGCTAAAGGAAACTCAAGTAGAGCCAAAACCACCAGAATCATATGAGACCAGCAACAAAATCTCCCTAGGGAAAGAGACCACAAAGAGCAGGATAACAGCAAAAGAAACAAAGAAGAAAGTACCAAGGAGATGGAGGAATAAAAAGATCCCTACAGAAGATTTCTCTCCAGGGGATAAAGTGATCTCAGCTTACTTCCTAGATATCCCACCTCATCTCCCCACCATCCCATCTCAGTTACCTAAGGTTTTCACCATCAACAAAGTTCTCTCCCTAGAACATGTGGAGATCATTGATGAAGCCAATGGATATAGGTTTACTGCAAGAGGGGAAGATGTGAAGCATTACCAACCACCATGACAAAGGCAGAACGTCAAGCTAGTGACGCTAAAGAAGCGCTTCATGGGAGGCAACCCATGTTTTACATGCTTTTAAAAGTAGTTAATAAAGTAGGGTTCAGGGATTTCAACTCAACTTGACATGCACTTAAATGAATCCTTTTGTGCAACATATAGTGAGGAACAAGTTTGGTGTTCAAGGCACACTAAGAGAACATAAATGTAACCCATATCATGTCACTCTTAGGGGCCTTGAACAAATCTTTTACACCACATGGCACCAAACTAAGTTTGGTGTTGCCAATGTTGCATACATGGATGTTGAGTTAGTCAGTTAGTGTGCACTCATGAACAGCACTTAGTAGTTAGAAACAAAAACTTTAAAAAGTAGTTATTCTTTTAATTTTGCCGCCACTTTCCACAAGTTTTCTTTTAATCATATTTCTTTTATTTTATAGGAGAATTGGTGGAACAATTGAAGGGTTCGGCTACCACAAAAGGAGAGGACTATACACGTGTCTCTAAGGGGATTGCATTGGGAATGGTTGCCATACAACATTGGAGAAAGAACAAGCTTGGAAACTGAACCAACACCATCATAAAGTTGATGATTCTTGTGCTCATCCCATGCTAAACCCCATCCGTCCATCACACAACCACCCCTTCAATCCACACCTTCTATTCACTCACCACTTCTCTATATAAGTGGTTCTTAGTTCATAACCCTTCCACATTCCAATTCCCATTCCTTATACTCCACACCTCCGGAACTCAAATCCCTTCACTACACCCAATCTTAACCCAACCGAATTCCCCCATCTATCCATACCTTCCACCACCTTCACATATCATCTCCTACTCATGGCATCATCAAGCTCCAAGAGGCAAAAGAGGAAGGAACTGATAGAGAGCATTCCTTTCGATGAAGGGAAGTTTAAAACTGTATTCCATGAACGTGAATTTGAACGGATAAAGCTCAAGAAGATATTGCCTGAGTTAACATTCCAATTCAACGAAGATGAATGCCCACAGATTCGAGAGAAGATCAAGCAAAGGGGTTGGCAAAGGCTCACGAACCCAGAAGCAAAGATAAATGCAAACCTCATCAAAGAATTCTATGCAAATGTGGTCAGAGAAGACAAAACCAAGGCCCCACCTTCAAAAGTTATGTGAGAGGAACAGAGGTGGACTTCAGCCCCAATGCCATAACAAGGGTTCTTCAGCTGAAATCACCACATTTTGATGAGCCTAGTTATCACGTGAGAATAAGTAATGGCCCCGACAATGATGAACTTGAAGAAATTATGAATGATATGTGTGTTATAGGATCTGACTGGGAAAGGTATTCAGATAGAAGACCTCGGTTCATTAGGAGAGGAGACCTCATCCTGGAAGCCAAGGGATGGTTTGAACTTGTGAGGAGATCTATCCTCCCAGCTACAAATAATTCTGAGGTCAACGTAACTCGAGCTACGATGGTACACTGCTTAGTAAAGGGCGGAAGCATCAATGTGAACGAAATTATAGCTGAAGGGATTCAAGAATCAGCCGAGAAGAATGATCCAGGTGCTAGACTTTGGTTCCCCAGCACCATCCTTAGGCTGTGTACGAAAGCCATGGTAGTCATCGAAGACAGCAACCCAACTTGGGTAAACCCTGGAAGGATGGTTACACTCCAGCATATAACGTATGTGACACCCGCCCAACAACAAAGAAGGCCTCAAATAGGGAGAAGAACACCACAAGAAGAACCTCACCAAGAAGAACCTCAACAGGAAGAATATCAGCAAGAAGAGTACTATGATCCAACCAACATCAACCTGAATCACATTCACGGAGCCATTGAGGAGCTAGCGAGGAGTTATATGGAGGGACAAGAACAACAACTGCACGTTCAAGTCCAAAGGATGGATCGTCAAGAAGAACTCCTTTCTAATTGGATGAATCAACAAGGGGAGTGGCAGAAACAGCAAATGGAACATTATTCCCAGCTCACTCAAGCCATCAATTAAGTGACTGAAAGGCAAGAGCATCAAGATAAACGCCTTCAAGAACTCAACCAATGCCAGCTAGCTCAGACGAAGGCATTCAATGAGTTCAGCGTACTGAATGAAGGATGACAACTACATAGAGAGGAGTTCAACATAAACACTCAAGCCAAGTTGAACTATATGTCTAGTCATATGCATAATCTACACTCTGAAATCCCTAGGTATGATGAGGTCCAAAAAGATCTCACAGAACAAGAGGAAAGGAAGGTGAAACAGTAGAAGGAAACATTGAAAAAGAAGATGGAAGATGCTGGCTTCTGGAAGAAGTTGATTGGAAAAAGCAAGAGAAGTGGGAGTGCAAGCACTCAAGAAAAACACAAGGAGGACAAACAGGAAGGAGAGCATGAGCACACCCAAGAGTAAAAGGTGGTGGAGTTCCCTCATTGTCCCATCTTTTTCAAGTTTTAAATAAGGAAAATCATGTATGAAATAGAACATGCTTCCATGGTAGTTTAGGATTTTCAATTCTATTTTTAGTATTCTCCTTGCTTAGGTTTATGATTGCTAGTCAAATTGCCTGTTCTCAATTCCATCTTGCTTATTGTATGCTTGTCCTTTTTAAGCTAAATAAAAAGAGATGTTATAAAAGACCAGAGTGGAGTTCAATTTGTGGAGTAAGTTCTTAGATTTGTGGTATAGTAATCACTTAGCTAAGTTGGTTCACCAACAAGGTGGGAAGGCAACTATCTGTCCTAAATCATATGCTTGAAACACATCCCATGAGACTAGCTAAATAATAAGATCCTAATAAGAAAAAGGAAAAGAACAATAAGAGTTGAAAAAGAAAGAAAAGTTAATAAAGAATAAAGCTAGGCACCAAGGGCTTGAATCTTGAGGCATGTGTCTGTGGTGCTCCTGTGTAAGGGATTTACTTGGATGAATAAGCTCTTTGGGGTGCCTTATCACTTGGTAACTTGGGTTAACTAACCCGGGATTATCAGCTGAAAGTCCACTATCAAGAGTAACCCTTGCTACAGAACACTTAGTAACCCAAAGAGGTGCTGGACACCAAGGTCTCAAGAAAGAAAATAAACAAACCATGTGCCTATGGTGTGTATGTATGGGGGAAAGAGACTTGAGGGAGTAAGTCCTTAAGGGTGTCTTAACACCTAGCACCTTGAACCAACTGGTTCGGGAGTGCTGGCTGAAAGCTTATCTTAAAGAGTCGCCCCTTCACAGAGCACCTAGTCTAAAAAGCACAATCAAACCCTGAAAACCACAAAAGGATCAATGAATAAAAGTCTCATAGGGTGTAATCAAGTGAGTATTCCAGGACATGATAAAGGTCTGAAAGCCAGTGAAGGAATGAACCTAAGTTGCTATGTATCAAACCACCATAAAACCAAGAACTTGACTTCCATAATAATGATTCATTCCTCTTGTCATTTCATTCATCATTCTCTTGTTCTAGTACTTGCTTAGGGACAAGAAAGCTTTAAGTTTGGTGTTGTGATGCCAGGGCATTTTGACTAGTTTCACTGACCTTTTCTTTATGGTTTTAGGGTAGTTTCATGCACTTTCTTAGGAAATAAGCAAGTTTTGGGTAGAATTTCACTTACATCTTGATTTAAGCTAACATTGTGATTTTTATATGAATTTATGAGAATTATGCATGAATTGAATGACAAATTGGAAGATGCATGTCTCATAACTTGGACTAGAACTTTGATGCACTTTATTGCTTGATTTCAGGACAAAAGAAGCAAGGAAGAACCACGTTAGTCTAACTAACGTGACCTCTAACGTGGAAGGGGAGCTAGCTTGCAACGTTAATGAGAAAAGTAATTGCCAATAACGTCCTCGAAGCCATCATAGCCCACGTTAATTGCCACGTTAACTACATTAACGTGGTAATTAACGTGGAAGAAGAAAATGAAGCCAACGTTAGTGACATTCACCTTTGTCACTAACGTTGGACCAAGCTCATATTAGCCACGTTAAGAGCCATGTTAACTCAGTTAACGTGGACTCTAACGTGGGGAAACAAAAGAATGACCAACGTTAGTGACACTCAACTTTATCACTAACGTTGAGCTAAGCCACTTTAAGCCACGTTAGTTGCCACGTTAACTCAGTTAACGTGGACTCTAACGTGGAGGGAGCAAAGAATCACCAACGTTAGTGACACTCACCTTTGTCACTAACGTTGGGATGAGCCACTATGAGCCACGTTAACTCCCACATTAACTACATTAACGTGGAAGCTAACGTGAGTAAAGGGATGATTAGCCAACGTTAGTGACACTCACCTTTGTCACTAACGTTGGAGATGGCTAGCAATACCACGTTAGAAGCCACGTTAACCTAGTTAACGTGAACTCTAACGTGGGAAGTAGGGGCATTTTGGAATGTTAGTGACAAAGTTAAGTGTCACTAATGTTCTCAAAGATGTGGCAAGCCTACGTTAAAGGTCACGTTGGCCACACTAACGTGAACTCTAACGTAGGGAGAAAGGAGGATTCTCAACATTATTGGAAAAAGTAAGTCCCAATAATATGTGCGAAGGACCAAAAGGCAACGTTAGTGGTCACGTTCATGCCACTAACATTGAAGTTAACGTGGAGCATCCTTGGGTTAGGAACGTTAGTGAAAAAGGTGATTGTCACTAACGTTCTCGAACCCACACTTTCACTTAACGTTAACGCCACTAACGTCCTAAGCTAGAATCCCTACCTACTTCACACTTTCTCTCTGCAAGTAAAGCTAAGCCCACTGAAGAAGATAACTGCTTCAACTCAAGATCCAAAGGCCCATATTCAAGACTTGAAGAGCCAACTAAAAGATCAGAAGAATAATATAAATAGGGAGAACTTTGAACTAGAGGGGAGCTTTTGGCATTATTAGAATTACTCTCTGTATTTTACTTTCTCTGCAACTTTTAGTTTAATTCTCAGAATGTACTCTCATTCTATGCTTTTCATTCCCAGAGCTATGAACAACTAAACTCTTTTCATTGGGTTAGGGAGCTCTGTTGTAATTTAATGGATCAATAATAGTTTTCATTATCCTTCTTCTCTCTTCTCCTAATACTTTGATTTGGAAATACATGTGGTATAATCAGTGACCACACTTCATCTCTTCTCATGAGCAATTAGACCAAGGAATTGGAATTCAATCACTTAAGATTGCCAAGGAGATCAATGAATGCATTGATTGAGGAAGAGATGAAAATGGACTTGATCCGGAGAATGCAACATCTCCTAAGCCCAATGAACTCCCCATTTCTGATCTTACCCATTCTCTTTACTTTCTGCTATTTACTTTCATGCTAAACTCTCCTTCCCCATTTAAGATTCTGCAATTTACCTTCCGTCATTTATTTTCTGAAATTTACTTTCCCGCCATTTAATTTCCTGCAATTCTCAACCCAATTTCTCATTAGCTTAACTAGAACATTCTTCCAATTAAAGTTGCTTGACCAATCAATCCCTGTGGGATTCGACCTCACTCTATTGTGAGTTTTTACTTGATGACAATTCGGTATACTTGCCGAGGGAGATTTTTTAAAGGACAAATTTCCGTGCATCAGTACTTGAATGAGAATTCACAAGTCTTGTCATCCGGAGTGAACTATGGTAGTCAACGAGAAGACGGGTGCAAAAACAAGATTTGGGACCCCGGAATACAATTTTGGAATCAACAACTTTAGGGTCTTGTCACTTGTTTCAATTCTCTTGAAGGCTTTATGCGCCTAATTTAAGATCCCAGTGGACATTGGATATGCAAGCATTGGTGGCGATTCAAGGAAGAGTTCAAGCATAAGCCACCATAGCAAGGACCCCATCAATGGTCCAACTTAAGGACTTGAAATAAAAGTTCAAGGTGGAAGATACCCCACCATGGTAATATCTTTTTCATTTTTGTCTTCTGTACATATTGGTAAATTAGTTTAATTTCATGTTTAGTTTAGTTTGTTGAGTTTATTTGGGAGTCTAGTATGTTAAATAAGATCTGATGGTGTTTTGGTAGCTGTCTGTATGTTAAATTTTCAAAAACAGAGCACCTACCCACGCGTACGCGTCACCCACGCGTACACGTGACCCCAAGATTCCAACCTCTCACGCGTACGCATCACCTAGGCATACGCGTGACTTCCAAAATTTCTAGGTGCAGTACAAAAACCAGAGACTTGTGCAAAAAGGGTAGTGAAATTATGCGTTTAGCACAATTTTGCCCTGCGCGTACGCGTGCTCCACTCGTACGCATCATCTTCTTTTCTCTCCCATCACGCGTGCACGTCGACGATGTGCACGTGTCGCACCCTATTTCTACGATGCACGCGTACGCGTGACATGACGCGTACGCATGATCCCCTGCCCTATTTCACTCACTTCTTTTCTTCTTTTCTCTCCATCACTTTTCTTCATTTTCCTTCTTCTCTTTTCTTTCCCTCATTCAACCATCATCCAACACTGCCAATCACCATCCACCATCACCTTATTTAGTTAGTTAATTAGTTAGTTAGTTAGTTAGCTTAATTTTTGTTTTAGATGATAAGTGTTGGATGATTGATTTATTTGCTGTTTATTGCTGCTTATTATTTACGTGATGCTATCTTAGCATAATTGTTTTTGATATTCATTGTTAGATATCTTTATTGAGGCCACTGAGTGTTACTTGGTTTTGAACTCTTCATGGTTAATATTTTTGAATACCAAGTACCTATACCATTTCCTTCAAAGCACTCTAAATCTTTTGAATTACATGATTTGGCCACCATGTGATTTGAATTCTTTACTTTGACTAGGCAATTTTTGATGTTGGATATTGTGCATTCATCTTAATGCATTATGTTGCTTGATCATATGCATCCATACTTTGTGCTTATGCCTTAATGACATGTTGACCATTAATTGTTTACTTATGTGCTCTACACATATTTGAAACTATTCATTTTGGCATAATGCTTCAATTGTGAATTGAATTGTAAGCTCACCTAGGGACATCTTTTTGAAATTCTTAAGTCATATAGACCATGCTTGCTATGTGATTGATTTTTAACTTATATCTCTCTTTTAATAAGTCGCATAGCACCCATGTGTCCCACTTTATGTCAACTAGGTGATGCAAGCAGAATTCAAAGTGTGTCATTAATTGATGTGTAAGTTTCATATTCCATTTTGTTCATCAAAGTTATCTTGCACATCAATCTATGTCCATACCTAATCCGTTTCACAATTGCTCATTTATTGCTTGAATGCTCTTATGCTTCTTTATTGCTTGTTTGGTTGTCTTAACCTACAAGCTCTCTTTGAAGTATCTCAAGCACACTAGAATGAGTGAAGTGCTTACTTCTTTTTGTGTAACTGTGACATAGATCTCTATGCGAGGGTGTGTTCTAAACTGCATGCAACTTAGAACCCGCACACTATTTTTCTTCAATTTCACACTAATTCACTCACTTCATTCTAGTGATTATTACCTCATTCCAACAATCTATACTTCCTTGCTTGTGCATTTACCTGCCTTATTATATCCTATTTCCTATTGCTCAGGGTTATTTGTCATAAGCAAAAACGGAAGCGGAAGAAAGAACATGCAGTAGCCAGTTGATCCACAAGCTGAAGATGGCAACCCATGTATTCGCCATACCCCCTTGCTCATCTTTGAATGCACCGAGGACGGTACAAACTTCTAAGTGTGGGAAGGTCGTCTGGCCAAGCGGCCCTTTTTGGGTGACAAATTTCTAATCCCAACACTTTTCACATTTCATTTTTTTTCTTTTATTACTAGGTCTTTTAGAAATTTTTATTCCATTTCTTTGCATTTATATATAATAAGCTTAGTCAAAATAATGAAATTTTCCATGGAATTTATCTATAGGGCACCCTAATTGATTTGAGTAAAAAAAAAATTTATTGAACTTGCTTGAATTATATATATTGTGGAACATGTTTTAAGCTAAGAACACATAAGCATGTGAGTTTTGAGCCTAATTGTGTGGTTACATCATATAACCACTATTTTCCATTTTTGTGTGTGTTATTCTCTTTCTATGACTATAATCTTTGATTTGTTTGATTCTTTATGTCCATTATTCTATGTATATATACATTTATATGATTAAGGCCTTCATTTCATTAAGCTCACTTACCCAAATGGTCTTACCTTTTATCTACTATTGTAAGCCAACTTTGAGCCTATGATTAATCCCCTTTTATTCTTAATTTTAGCACATTACTAGCCTTAAAGCGAAAAATAATAAATGTCCCTTGTTTGGATCTTTGATTAGCTTAAGCTAGTGATAGTGTTTATCATTCAATTGTGGGAAACTTAGGAACATTGGGTGTGATAAAAGTGACAAGGAATTTTAGCAATTTTAGTTAAATGATGATCTAGTTAGGCAAACAATTTTTTGGTGTGATTTCTTGATATATTTAACATGAAAGTAAATTGTAAGAATATAAATGACAAGGAATTTAAATAACAGAAAGTAAAAGAGAATGAATTAAATGACTGGAAATGTAAGAGCGAAAACTTAAAGTGGAAGAAAGTAAGAACTAAAATGTAAATAACAAAAGCTTAAATTGCAACGAAGTAATAGCTCAAATGTAAATGGCAGAAATGATAAATTGCAGGAATGTAAACAAGGGAATTAGGTAGTGGGCAATTAGAAATTCAAAAGAACAAAAGTAAAGATTGATGATGGGTGAGATCACTAGGGATCAGAGATGTTGATTTCTCATGAAATAATGGTGATCAATTCCTTCTCAATCATGTAAATAAATCTATGGCAGATTGTAAATAATTAAGTCCCAATCTCTTGGTGACTCAATTTCTCTCAACATAATCAATTGCCACTCTCGTGATCTAATTGGTCATGAGAAGAGATGAAGTTCAATTTCTAATCCAAAAACCACACAAGTCTCAGGATTTCAATTCAGGGTGGTTACATCTCACATACCAACCCAGAATATATCAATCAGGAGAATCATGAGAGGATAAACCCCAAACTGAATTCTATGACTCCTTTCTTAAGTTCATCACATAATTCAAATAGATTCAATCCTCTCTTGATAGTAATTGAGTCTGTGAAGAACAGGAGCTTCCTCTTAGATAAATCAACTTGAATTGAGAAGAAAAGAAGAAGTATTAATTCATTGAAAACCAACAGAGCTCCCCCTAGTAAAAATGGGATTTAGTGACTCATAGCTCTGACTTCAAACAGAATGCTAAAATTGGAAATTAGACTAAGCATAGAAAAGAAAGAGAAAATAAAACTGGAAATAGAAATAAAACTGGAAAAGTAAAATTCAAAACTAGAAAAGAAACTTGTGAACAGAAAGAAAAATAATGCAGAGTCTCAGCAGAAAGTAAAATTCAAAAGTGCAAAAGCACAAAAGAGATCTAAAAGAAAAAGAAACTGAAAAAGAAGATCCAGCAGAAGAAGTCCCGAATAATCCCAGATGCCAACTATTTATACTCTTCAAAATGGGCTTTTTGGTTGGTGGAATCTCTTGCGCCAGGAGAACGTAGCGCTATTTAGGAAAACGGAGTGCTCAGGAATCGACACGTACGTGTCACCCACGCGTGCGCGTCATTACTCTCTGCAGCCCTGGTCACGCGTGCGCGTCATCTTCAGTGCGCTCCCCAGCCGAGCGTAGTGTTCTTGCTAAGAGTGCTTCCCACGCGTACGCGTGGCCTCATGAAACCACTTTTGCGCTGCCGCTTTGTCCACGCATTTGCGTGATTCTTTTCAAACGCCACTTCCACGCGTACGCGTCGATGGCAAATCTTCAATCCCACTTTTAAAAGTATCGCAGGCGATCTTGGGTGGAGAACATAGCACTCATGGTTGAAGAACACTGCTCATATCCATGCATACGCGTCATCCACGCCTACGGGTGGTCTTCCAAAAATCACAACTTCGACGCGTACGCATCACCCATGTGTACGCGTCGATAGCAAAACTTTCTTGGGTGAAAACGTAGTGCTCTTTGAAAGAGAGCGTAGTGCTGAGAGTCATGCTGCAGGAAAACGTAGCGCTCTTCAAGCTCAAGAGAGCGTAGTGCTATTGGCTATGAAGTGTTCTTGATCCTATATGATCACAAAACAACATAACAGTACATCAAAGCTCTGTCTCTTGAACAACTAACTTTAGATAACTCACTCATTCATACTTTTCTTAAATTGTTTGCATGAAATTGAGCAAAATTCATTGAGTCCATCTGAGTGCTTGTTTATTTGAATAATGTGCATGAAATTGAGCTAAAATTGAATAAAATAACTAGCTAATCTATCTAAAATGCGAATGCTTCACAACACCAAACTCAAAACCTTGCTTGTCTTCAAACAAGAAAAGAATTTTGCACAAAGGTTTTTTTTAATTGGAATAGATTGAAGAATAGCTCATAATGCCTTGGTGAGTGAAGTGATTAAGTGATAGTGGGATGAACTCTGAATTATATGCTCATGCAAGGATTCCAGTGCTTATTAGTCCCTATATTTTTGAAGTCTTAGGTATTAGGATTTCCATTCAAAGGGTGTCATGGAAATCTCTTTATGGATAATCACCTTGAAGCAGCATTTATTCATCTCGGCCTCGACTCTAGGTGTCATGTCTCAAAGCGGCCGTTTAAGATGAGTTTTCAATCAATACTCCCAACCCAGTTAGGTTAAGGTATTATGTGATGAAGCACCCCTTAGAATTTACTTGCTTAAGCCTCTCTCTTTGACACAAATCCACTACAAGCATGTCACTAGGATATTAACTCTTTGAGTTTTTGTATCTTTCTTTTTCTTCCTAGTAATTGATGCTCAGAGCCTTGGGCTTGTTCTTTGTTTTTCTTTCTCTTTTGTTTTCTTTTGCTACTGCTTTTTAGATCAATAGATTTTTGAGATTTTCCATAACACTTCTCCAAATTTCATTTCCTGCCTATGAGCTCCTATACAGGTTTTCATAAACATGCAACCTCAATACATAATCATACAATCAGAACCACCACTCCTCTTAATCTTTTACTTGCCTCAACATTTTTCTTTTTTGGGATTCCTCAATCCTTCTTTTCAAAAAAGTATTCTCTGTTTGCATTCTTAGAAATATTGAGTGCAAGAAATTTTTCAAGAGTATGGTGCTGTAAGATATCAAGCATCATAGTTATTAAGCCCCAAAGGAACTATGCTAAACAGATATTTTAAGTAGATGAGTGTCACACAAGTAAAACCACCAATCATAAAAGTGCAGAACATAAAAGCTTAATTATAAAAGTGCAGAACATAAAAACTTGGAAGGCATATCATTTTTCAGATATGCATCTTCCTTATTTACTAAGACTATGAAAGGAGCTTCACCACCTTTAGTTTTTGTGGCCCTTCCCTTTGCTTTACTCTCCTTTTTTCTCTTTATTCTTTGAGTGTTGCTTCTTCTTCTTGTTTTTCTCTTGCTGTTTTCCAGTTTGTTCTACCTCATGCCACAATCCAGCATCTTTTAAGCTTTGTCTCATTCTTTCCTCATTTTTTCTTGCTATTGCTAGTTGTCCCTCTAGTAGCTTGATCTGTAGATATGGTGTAATCTCCCTATTTAATATAGGCATATTGGAAACGAGGTAGTCAAGCTTGGCTTGGGTATCCACATCATATTCCACTCTGTCCAAGTGTCTGGCCTCTCCAGCTGTGTGATATATGTTCTTCCAGCGCATCAAGTTGTCAAGATACCCTTCAAGCTGATCTTGTCGTTGAGATATTTTGTTGAAAGATTTTCGGAATTGATTAGATTGTTCCCTATGTTGATCCAGTAGTCTTGCTTGAAAGTCCCTTTGCTGATCCATCATCCTTAGCTGGAAACTCTCTTGTTGCTCCATCATTTTCATGTATTGTTCTTTTTGCTGCTCCTGAGCCTTCATATATTTCTCTTATTGCTGCTCCTGACCCCTCATATATTGCTGAGATAGTCCTTCAATAGCACTCTGAATTTGGCTCAGATCAATTGTACTAGAAGCTTATCCCTCTTCTATTTGTGTTTCCCTCCTTCTTCTCTGAGGTCTTCTTTCACCCTGAGTGCGACTGACATTGTCCATCCTCATCTTAGTAATAGGCTTGCCGTCTTTCACCCAATCTGTGTCTTGGTCTTCAAAAAGCACTCCTACCATATTGCACAGATGCAATATGGTGCTTGGGTGGCCGAGTCTAGTTGATTTGCTGCTGTCTTCAGCTATCTTTTGAATGCTGTCTGCGATAAGCTGTGGCACATTTATTTCTCCCCCTTTGATTATGCAATGTATCATAATCGCTCTCTTTATTGTGATTTCTGAAGTGTTTACAGTGGGGGAGATTGATCTTCTCATTATTTCATACCAAACCTTGCCTTCAAGTGAGTGATCAATCCTTTTCAAATGGCATGGATTATTCTTTGAATCTCTCACCCAATCTTTGCCATCAAGACATATATCATTCACTATCTCATCAGGGTCATTTGCGGCCTTCATTCTTTCTTCAAAGTTGGGCTCTCTGAATGGCATTGATCTTATTTGTAGAACCCTCATGATTGTTGCTGGGCTGAAGTCTACTTCTTCCCCTCTCACATAACTCTTGTAGGGAGTGCTGGTTTTGTCTTCCCTGACAGCATTTGCATAGAACTCCCTTACAAGAGTTACACTTATGTCTGTATAGAGATCACACAAGAGCTCCCATCTTCTCTTTTCTATCACTTCTCTTATTATAGAATATTCATCTTCCTTCAATCTGAATACTATTTCGGGGATGACTTCCTTATTCTCCAACCACCCATGATAATTGAGTTCATGGAAGTGAGATTTGAATCTTTTTTTATCATAAGTGGGTGGTTCAGCTAATTGCTTCCCTCTTCTTTTGGAACTTGGTGAGGCCATTGAATGGAGAAGGAGAAGGCCGAATCTTCTAACACCAAACTTGAATGGTGCTTGTCCTCAAGCACAAGAAAAATTATGAGCAAGGCTAAGAAGAAAAGGATGGGAGAGTGAGGTGTATGAATACTGGTTAAAGTGATAATGTGGATTTAAGAAGAGAATCTTGGATAGAGTAAGGCTTGAGAAGAAAGAAGGTGAAATGAGAAGGTGTGTTCGGTTTTGGGCAAAGGGGTTGGTGATGAATAAAGCAAATGTGTAAATACAACAAAGATGTGTGAGCAAAAGGGAAGTTGCTTGCTAATTTAAAGCAAGGAAATGAGTTATTGAAGCAGGAGAAAGGGATTGGTGGTTTGGCTATATTGAAATGAAGGGTGAGGATTGAGTTAGTATGATGAAGATGAACGGCTCATGTAAGGAGGTGGAATGGGGATGAGGATTCGGTCATAGCATTGGGAGTGTAGATCTTCTGGTAAATGCATGTGAAGGTGCTCTTCCCAAGGCACAAAACTCCAAGCCCTGTGATTCCTTATGTTGTCCGGTTCTTTCCTTGCCCATGTGACTCCACTATGCTCCAATTTCTTCCTTGCTTCTATCACATGTTCATTTTATTTTTCCTTCAAGATAAAACAAAATATCAACCCTTCTTTAAAAATAAAAACAAAACCAATGAAAGACAAATCTACTATACTCTTAATGAGAGCAATCCATTAAAGTTGTTGCCTTATGCTTAAAGAAACTAAATTACTTGTCTTGAAATTTAATATTTGTGTAGCTTATGTGTACATCAAACTTAGATTGTGACTATATGCTGCCAAATTAGTGAATTAAATCACTCAAATAGACTCAATTAATGTTAATGTCTCAAGATGCTATCATGGAGTATTTTTATTCACACCAAACTTGGTGTTCATCATATGCTACATGCAACCTTAGTGACAATTGATTTTTTTTCCTTGAGTGCATATGAAGCAAAATTTTATTTCTAACTACTAAAGCATAAAATTTAAAGGATACTATGCATGGGTTGCCTCCCATGAAGCGCTCTTTTATCGTCATTAGCTTGACGTTGCAACTTCTTTGTTCATGTCAGTAGATGCACACTTTCTTCCTTGTTCCATGATCCACCAAGGTAGTGCTTTACTCTATGGCCATTGATTGTGAATGTTTCTTTTGAAGCTTCATCAAGTAGCTCTAAGTGACCATGAGGAGACACTCTAGTGACGGTATAAGGACCAGTCCATTTGGATCTAATCTTCCCAGGAAAAATTTTCAATCTTGAATTGAAAAGTAATACTTTTTGTCCTGGTTCAAATATCCTAGGTGCAATCTTCTTGTCATGTCATTTCTTTGCTCTTTCTTTGTATATCCTGGCATTCTCATATGCTTCCAATCTGAACGCTTCCAATTCATTGAGCTACAGCAATCTTTTCTCTCCAACTGCCTGAGCATCCAGATTGAGGAGTTTTGTGGTCCAGAAAGCTTTATGTTCAAGCTCCACAGGAAGATAGCAAGCTTTACCATAGACTAACTGGAAAGGAGACCTCCTAATAGGGGTTTTAAATGTTGTTCTGTATGCCCAGAGAGCATCATCTAGTTTCCTTTTCTAGACTTTTCTTGAGGCTCCCACAGTCTTCTCCAAAATCATTTTTAGCTCTCTATTTGCTAGCTCAGCCTGGCCATTGGTCTGTGGGTGGTAAGGTGTGGCCACCTTATGGGTCACTCCATATCTATGAAGGAGGGTGTTCAAATTTTTGTTGCAAAAATGACTCCTACCATCACTTATAAGTCTTTTTGGTACTCCAAACCTAGTGAAAATGTTTTTTTTTTAGAAACTGCAAAACCACATTAGAATCACATGTAGTGGTTGCTATAGCCTCCACCCATTTTGAAACATATTCTACAACCACTAAGATGTATTTGAAAGAGTATAATGGAGGGAAGGGGCCCATGAAGTCAATTTCCCATATATCAAATAGTTCCACCTCCAAAATATATTTTTGAGGTATCTCATTCTTCCTTGTTAAGCCTCCTGTTCTATGGCACTCATTGCATTGGCTTACAAATTATCTAGCATTCTTGAAAATTAAAGGCTAATAGAATCTACTCTGAAGGATTTTTGCAGCTGTTCTCTCTGCTCCAAAGTGACCATTATAGCTTGAATTGTGACAATGCCATAAAACATTTCTCATTTCCTCCTCTGGTATACATCTCCTGATCATTCCATCTGGTCATCTTTTGAATAGAAATGACTCATCCCACAAGAATATCTTGGCTTTAGTGAGCAACTTCTTTACTTGCTGTCTAGTGAAATCTTGTGATATACTTCTTCCTGCTTTGTAGTTTGCCATATCTACAAACCAAGGAGCTTGTTGGATTTGTGATGAGTCCATATTTGATGGTATATTTTGACTCAATCTAGATGGATTCTAGCATACGAACTCACATTTAAGCACCAAAATAGCATACTTTTGTGTTTTGTCCCTAATTTGATCCTAAATGTACAAACATGCAATTTTGTGCTTTGATAGAGCAATTTAATCCCACTTTTATGTCATTTAATGCCGTGATATGGTTTGTGAATGATTTCAGGCCTTGGAGGCAAGAATGGATGGGCAAAAGTGGAAGAAAGCATGCACAAGGGAGAGAGCATGAAGAAAACAAGGAAAAGCACACACAGCGATGTGTGCGTGCGCACAGCCCTGCGTGCACGCGCACAAGCAAGAAATTCCATGTGTGCGTACGCACGCACGTGTGCGTACGCACAGGTCAATTTTTAGCTGAGTGTGCGGACACACACATCTGTGCATTTTCTGAGGGCTTTTGGCCCAAATTTTGAAGGCTTGGAGCTGAATTTGGAGTGCTATATATGGGGGAATCAACACATAACAAAGGGAGCTCACTTAGATAGTTTTAGAGAGTAATTAGGAGTAGGAGTAGGAGTAGTGTAGCATTGCTCTCTTAGGGTTTAATTTCCATCTTAATGTAGCATTTTATAGCAAGCTTAATTTTGGATTTTGATCATCTTTAATTGTAAGTACTCTTTAATTCCTCTTTAGTTACATTGTCTTTATTTTCATTTCCTTTGGTTCAAGCACTTTGTTTATAATTGCAATTTTGAGTTCTTGAAGTTTTATTTAATGAATTTAATGTTTCATGCTTTCTTTATGTTTGTTTGGATGTTTATTGCTGGTATTGTTGATAGTTGGTTATAGTTTATTATTTTTCCTTGCAATTTTCCATGTCTTACTTTTATGCACACAAGGTGTTTGTGAAAATGCCAACCTTAGATTTTGAGTAGATTTTCCCACCTAGGCTTGTGGTTTGAGTTCTTAAGATACTAGAGTCATAATGTCCGACATTTAGTGGTAATTCTTGGGTAGTTAGTTGACTCTTGTTTCCATTGACGCTAGCCTTTTATCAACTAGTTTGGTAAGTTGGTTAGGACATATGGATTAAGGTCAATTATGCTTGCTTGACTTACTCCTCGATGGTTGGGGTTGACTAGGCGAGATTGACTCATCATAATTACCATAGTTGTGGTTATGGCGATGATAGGATTTCTTAGATTCTCATCCCCAAGTCAAGGCTCTTTATTGTATTTATAGCGTTTTCACTAGTTTTGATCCTATTTACCTTTGCTTGCTTTAATTTCCAATTTTGATCATTGTTTAGTTCTTTCATCGCTTAATTCTTTTAATCTTTCAATTCTTGCTTGAAAACCCCCCTTTTCTCCTCACAACCGAAAGAGAAACACTTTCAATTACACCTAGGGAGAACGACCCAAGGTTGAAGTACTCTTGATCTCGGTTATTATAATTTGCATTTAAACATTTGATTTGGGGAATCAATTGTTGGTCTAGACTATACTTGCAATGAACATATTCTATTTTGAGAAATTCTAGATCAACAATAGTTTTCTTATCAAATTTGGCGCCGTTGTCGGGGATTGCAATTGAGTGCTATCTTTTAGTTGTTGTAAATATGTTGATAGTGTGAATATCTTACTTTTTGGTTATTTGGTTGTTTTTGTTAAAATTTAGGTGTTTGCTTTTCTTGTCTACTTATGTCTTTTACTCTTATTTCTTACTTTCTCTATGAGCTATCACCCTTGTTGCTTGGAGCTTGGTTGTGAATGTTTTGTAGGGTATGATGAATCCAAATTAGGATTGCTTCATGGAGTGGGAGAATCAATTAAGGGAGGAACCAATTGTGTATGAGCAACACTCATGGCAAACACCTCCCTCATACTACAACAAGCCAAACCCTCCCCTATTTGAATACCAAATCTAAGGATATGAAAGGTACCCCCTAGCTATCCCTCAACCACCAAACCTTCAAGCACCACACGATAAACCTCCATAGAATCAAAATGTCTATACACCTTGTTACCAACCATATGAACCATACCCTTATACACCACCTCAATACCCTAATCCACATAACACACCTTCCAACTATACAACATTTTTTACAACCTTTGAACCTTCTTTTCCACCTCAATCTGAAGTTTTTCAACCCTTGCCCCAAGAACAACAAGACCTTCAAGCATTCTTCCAAGAGCAAGAAGGGTTCCGAAGGACACAAGGGGAGTTCGTTGCTACCATAGCCAAAGCAGTGAACCGCTTGGCCTCACTACACTCAAGCCACCCCCCTTGGCGAAGATGGAGGAGCAACTAAGGAGGAAAATATAGAGTCTCAATTTGAAGAAGTGGAATTGAAGCTTGAGTCACAAATAGAGGAGGGTAGAACTAGTGAACCGGAAGAGTTAAATGGAGAAGTGAGGGAGTTTGATCAAGAAGTGGATTGCATCATCAATGATTTCTTATCCACCTTGGTCAACCCCCTCAATGATCTAGAAGAACCCCTCTCTCTTGAATTAGAGAGAGAAAGGGGAGAGCTAGAAAAGAGTGGTAAGGAAGAGGTGATCATCCAAGAAGTAGAAGCATACATGCAAGAGTTTGCAAGAGTGACTCCAATCCAAGGGCAAATTGAATGGGTGACAATTTCTTCAATGAGCTTCATAGGCCCATACCAATATGCTCTCTTGAAAACGGATTATCAACTCAAGGTGCTTTTTGGAGTGTTAAATGGTGAAGGATTGGGTGTTGGTTGCTAGGGGTGTTCATGGTTTGGTTAATCTAAGAACCAAACCAGTTTTTTGGTTAACCAAAAATATAGTATTGGTTAATTAACCAAATTGGTTTCATATTATAAAACCGGTTATTAACCGGTTAGTAAAATTCAAAACCGGTTTTTATATAGAAAAACCGGTTTTATATCAGAAAAGTGGTTTTTATATTAAAAAACTGGTTTTTATATAAAAAAACCGGTTTTTACACTAAAAAACCGATTTTTAAACCAAAAAATTAGTTTTTACACCCCAAAACCAATTTTTACACAAAAATTAATATTTTTACATACAAAAACCCAAATTTTTTACCTTTTTTCTTTTAAATTGATTTTTTTAATATAAAAATTAATTTTTTTTCTTTCTAAATAATACAAGTAACATTTGTAAATAATGAAATCCCTTCTATTGTAAATAATAATTACTTTTCTAAACTTTTGGTGGCAATACTTATCACATACACCAAGAGCAAAGAAGGTATAAGGCACATTAGGATCAAACCCTTCATTCCCAATGGCACTTCAAAAGGCCTCTTCAACAATGGAAATTTTCTCCTAAGCCAAAGAAACGATGCAAATTCCAACCGCAAAAAATGACATTGCAACTGCTATAACTGTTGACACCAATATCCCCATCCAAGGAGTACAGAATTTATTTGATCTATCACCAAACATAAACATAAACATAAACATAAACAAGTCTAATCATATATGGAAAAGCAAGTCTAATCTCTTTACCACCTAAGTGTTTAGAATAACTAAAGAAAACAAGCAATCAAGACTTTCTAGTCATCCTCAAGTGCAATTGAACCTGGACCCACTGAACAAGTAATGTCCTCTGATAAAATCAAATCTGCACACAAAAAAAAAACTATAATTATAACTTTTAAAAAATTATAATTATAAGTTAAACTAAAACATTTTCTAAGTAAATCATATGATATATTTAAGAAACATTTAATATTCAATTTACCTTGCTCGACCTTTTCAAGCTCTTCGAAATTCTCAGGTGCAAGAGAAGAGAAAAAGTCTCCTTTAAGCCAATCTTCGGTACATACAAGGGCTTCTACCATCTTAGGAGTCAATGAGCTACGATATTGATCGATGATTCTTCCCCCCATACTAAAAGCAAACTCGGAAGCTACTGTTGAAACTGGTATAGCCAATATGTCCCGTGCCATATTTGCTAGGACGGAAAACCGATTCGAGTTAACTTTCCACCATCCTAGAATATCCAAAGGCTTATCATCTGGCTCACAGTCTTCATTTAAATAACGATCAAGCTCAGATTTAAGATTGGATTTGCAACCGGTTGATCGGCGATATAACCCCATATCATAAATGTCTTTGGCTTTATCACTTGGACTCGGTTGGGAGAGGGTATCATCTTGGTTTCCTTCATCTGCACCTTGATATAAATTATAAAGTGAATGAAGACAAGAAGATAACTTTGTTTTCAATTCACCGCCCACTTCTGCACCAAAAGAATTAACTAGGCACCACTCAACATAATCCAACTTATGGCAAAGATCTAGAACTACGGCAATTAACAACAACATGTTAATAGTTTTTGCATTTCCCTAATACTTGTTGTATTTTGCTTTCATCTTACTTGCCATAAGACTTATGCTCAAATCATCATCATCACGATATTGTTGAATCCTTCTTCCAAGAGCGAACACTTCTTTCATGTATAAGTTACTAGTAACATAAGAAGATCCAGAGATGCGAAGTGTAGCATCGTAAAACATCTCTAAAAATGGTAAGACGGACTTAGCATAATCCCAATCTTAAATTGAAGGTACCCCTCTTCCCTTGTTTAATTCTTCAACAAATTTTTTGTCTTGCATCTCTAATAGCTCAAATGCTTTCTGATGCTTTAAAGCTGCTACTAACATTAAGTATGTAGAGTTCCATTGCGTTTCAACATCTATGCAAACAAGACTCTTATGTGGAATATTCTCTTGTGCAATACATGCCTTGAACCTAGTTAATCTTGAATTTGAGGATCTAACATACTTCACAGCATCCCAAATTTTGGCGACCGAATCATCAATCTCCTTCAATCCATTCTTCACAACCAGGTTTAAAATATGCGCACAACACCGCATATGGAGATACTCCCCATTCAAAACTGAACTTTTCCAAGAAATCAACCTTTTTTTTAAATACATAACTCCTACATCGTTGAACGATGCATTATCAACTGTCAAACTCAAGATCTTGTTCAACTTCCAGCTATTCAAGCAAGCTTCAACATTTTGAGCCATAATCTCTCCCGTGTGGCCGGTGACTTGGCAGAAATTTAGTATTTTCTTTTGCAACTTCCAGTCCACATCAATGAAATGAACCGTCAAACACATACGCCATATTCTGACACGAACTCCAGTTATCAGTTGTAAGACAAACTCTTCCTCCATATTTGGAAAAGTATTTTTGAAGTTGAACCTTCTTTGTTTCATAGAACATCAAGATGTTACGTGCCAATGTAATACGTGAAAGAGTGTTGAATCCTGGTTGCAGAGCCGCCGAATATTCTTTGAAACCTTGACTTTCTACAAATCAAAAAGGAAGCTCCTCACGAATAAACATTGATATCAATTTCTCCCGGGCATATTCTGCATCAAACCTACCCACTTGTGCTTCTGGGCTAGGCGATGTGCCTGTTTTCTGTCGTTTGCCTCTATCTGAACCGGGATTGCTTATGCAAATCTTTAAATGTGATCTCATTGCACTTGTTCCATTCCCGCACTTGATCACTTTCAAACAGTGTTGACATTGAGCCTTATTTTCGTCATCAGATGTTCTCTTGAAGTGGTCCCAAACTGTTGATCAATTTTTGCGCTCAGATGATGTGGTTGGGAGAGGAGGTAATGTAGAAGCCGAATGCTCTGCAGACTCTGACATGGGAACATCACGATCGGCTACCTCATTCTGAATAAGAAGCCATAAAATCTAATTATTAAATACTTCAACAAAGCAAAGTTATCAAGCACAAAGCCAAGTTCAAACAATATATACATATACTTTGAAACTGATTCCAGGGGTGTTCAAAATGTTGATGTTCACAAACAAGTACAAACAAGCTCAATTCAAAGTGCAAAAGGTGATTGAAGCTACACATATATATCAATTAAAGTTTCTGAATAAGTTATATCAATTTGAAACTACACATATATACCAATTCAGAAAGTTATAACAATTTAAAGCTACAACAGGATTACTGATTATCACAGCATTCATAACATCAAATCAAACACTTCAAACCACAAGCTACAAAGGACAACTGAATCCAGGTACATAGTAATTTTTAATATATCTTGTATTTGTGATGATGATCATCATCATTAGGTTCATGAGGGACCGCGCAGAAAGTACAGTATCATTGAATCAATAAGAAATTGTGAATACTATTGTTTATAACCAATATACAACACAACAAATTGTGAATACTAACAATAATAATAAGAAATTAAGAAAGCATGTGAAGCTAGCCAGGAATGCATATGTAATTGGTAACTAAGTGCAATTATATATAACAACTAAGAGTGCCATATTAGCACATTTAAATTGTACGTGTCAGTAGCAAATAATGTTCATCACCAAATAGAAGATGGGACCTAATATAAATTAGCTAGAGTGTGTAGCTTACTGAACTAGATGGAAAAGGCAGAATATAAATTAATGACTCTTGGATTGTAGTTGAAACTGGATTAGTTAAATTTTAATTAAAAATCACTTATTGCCATTGTTGTAAAATGCATGGTGTCGGATTGTGCTTGACCTCTTAGCTAAGGTGGCCGTACTTATGGTAGCAGCTTCATAGTTCATACACAAGTTCCTTGGTACAACTGTAATAATAAGAGATCTTTTGTTATGTGCCTGTATTTGACTCAAATGGTCAATGTCTAACAAAATTAACAGTTAAAGTTAAAGACCTTTTGTTATGTGCCTGTCCACTCTCTATCTACCATATATACCTATCCACCAATCAGTGTTTTAATTAATTCATCTAATGTTAGATCAAGGACTCAATTAATATCCTGCCTCTATTCTCCTGAAGCACTGGAATTTCATAAAAGAGCTAAATCCTCACATTTTGTCGAATAGTTTTCCTACAATATTTGAATCTGGCAGGAACCTGTACTTCAGGTTAGAAATCTCTAAGCAGAATTTGGTACTAAACAACAAATTTCTATCAGTTCACTCTGTTTCCATTCCTACGTCACTCATCCTACAACCATATACCAAAATATTTCTCAACAAAACTAGCATATAACAATGATTCTCAGTCCAACTTACACGCTGCAAACTCATAGCTATAAGCATTGCATATAACAATGTAAAACAAGAATGCAGGACCAAAATCAAAGGAGATGAACAAAAATCCATATTATTTCTTCAAGAAAAATCAGAACAAAGAAGCCTGAAACATGTATAAGATAAGTTAGTTTTCTTCAACTAAATAATGATTTTTCATATGATTGACAAATTAAATAAAACAAAATAAAAGCTTGATTACAGAAAAATAGGAACATATGCACTTGAATTGCCAAAGCCATTTACATAACCAGAATTCAAAAACTAAATGTGAACAATTCTCCATTCAATTCATACAAATTAATTGAGTCTTGACCAAAGAAAAAGTGAACCACAGTGAAGAAGAAACTTACAGCAGGATCCATTGAAATGAAGAGTTCAATACTGAGAGATTTAAAATCTGCACATTTTCAATCCATTAAAATAAAGAAGTCAGAACTCAGAAGTATACTAACGAAGAAACATAACAGGACAAATCAACAAAATAGAAAAAATCCAGATAACAAATCCAACTCAGAACTCAGAACCAAGGGCAAGGAGGAGGCTTACCTCAACTGATGAGCTCCGGTGAGCCACCGACGAAAGAAGAAGAGAACTGAAAAAGAGAGATACTCAGGCGAATCAAAGTGAAGACAGAGTCGCAAATGGGAGGTCGAGGCAGAGAGACAAAGTCGCGAATCCAGGTAGAGGTAGAGGTAGAGGTCCGACGAACCACCGGCGAGCTCCGGCGAGAGGCGGAGGAGAATAACTGTTGATGGCGGCGAACTCGAGAAGAGTGAATTGGGTTTTGTCGAACTCTGGAAGTGTGAATTTGAAATTAGGTTTTGATTTAGGTTTTAATTTTAATTTGGTTTTGGTTTTGGTTAACCGATTAAAAACCGGTTTTTTTAAATTTGGTTTCGGTTAACCAATTTCAAAATATATGGATATGGTTTTTAAAATTATTTTATTAAACTGGTTAACCAAAATGTGGTTATGGTTTTTTAACCGGTTAACCACATTTTGGTTATTTTTTGAACACCCCTATTGGTTGCCAAGGGAGTTCAAAGCATAAGTGGTGCAAGGTCCACTTTGGAGGAGTCCAATATTCAAGTGGGTGCTTCAAAGGTGCTTGGGAAGGTTGTTCATCTCAAGACACAAGTGAAGGTCAACAAGAGGATGATAGAGGAACCCAAGTGTGGGATCCGGGTATACAACTCTACAACCAACAATTTTTTATCCCAAATTCTTGCTTGACGTTGCTTAGGAGCTTAATGTCCTTTATTTGGGATCCCGGCAGATTCTTGAGGAACAAGCACGGGTGGCAACTCAAGGATGAGTGGAAGCATAAGCCACCATGACACGAGCTTTACTCAAAAGTCCAACTTGAGGACTCAAAACCAAAGTGCTAGGTGGGAGACACCCCACCATGGTAATATCCTTTCATCTCTTCTCTTTTTAGCTTTTGTTTATTGAATTTTGTCTCTTTAATTAGCTTAGCTTGATTGCATTCTACGTTTAAATTAGTTATATTTCATGTTTGATCATGTGTTTTTAAAGAATGATGTGTTTTAGGCTTGAAAAAGTTTGATTGATATCATGGTTGGTGCCTTAGAGGCTTTAAAAATGTTGCAGAAATAGAGTTCTGTGCGTGTGCACAGCCTCGTGCGTACGCACACTTCCCCTGTTTTTCACTACCTGTGCAAGCGCAAAGCTATGTGTGTATGCACACACATTGTGGCACGCTCTGTTCGCAGCGTTCGCACACTCTATGCACGCACACCCCCTAACATTTTCATTATGTGCGTGCGCACGACTCTCTGTGCATACGCACACACGGTCATTTTTACATTTTCAAAAAAAAAAAGAAGTGCTTTGTGCGTGCGCACACGCCTGTGTGCACGCACATGTCTCTAGACCCCCTCTGCCAGGAGTGCACGCACAGGTTGTACGTGTGAACCCAACCCCTTTCCTCTTTCTGTGCAAACGCACACCTTCTTGTGCGTTTGCACAGGCTGCAATAAATCTTCTGTTTGCAGCGCTCGCACGCTGCAGTGCGCGCGCATACCCCTATCTCTTCCTTGCGTGCATCCGCACGCGACCTTGTGCGTCCGCACAGGTCTTTTCTCTCTTCTCTATTTCTTTCCTTCTTCTTCTTTTCTTTCTTTCTTTTATTTCTTCTTTCTTCCTTCTTTGTCTTCTTTCTTTCTTCTCTTCTCCAGCAAAACTCTGTCACCTTGAGCCTCGCAGTGGCTATTACAAGTGCCACTGTTGCCTATCCATTTCTTTTCTATCCTTCATCTTTTTAATTTTCTTGTTTTAATCTTCTTTGTTATGCTTAGTTGCTTGGTTAATTTTTGGTTTTCTTATTTAACTTTGGTTATTTAGCTTACCTTTTGCTTAACTGTTTGTTTGTTACATTGCAAGTGTTCCAATTTCTTATTTAGGGGTTGTTGATGCTTGAATTTCTGCTTGAATTTGTTGAACATGTGCACCGCATTCTATATGTTTTACATAATGCCTGAATGAACTTTTTGTTTAATGCATGTGTTGTAGCTACCATATGTATTGGACTATATTCTTGTTGGCATTCTAATCAAGAATTGTGCACTTTTGAATGATGATGATTTTATTTGGGATTGAAATTTCAATAATGTACTTGTTTAATACTTTGAGTTGCTCGCACCAAATTGAATTAGAAATTGAATTTTTGTCTCTTATTTGGTGCAATTTTTAACAAGTACATATTGAATTTGGTGAATTGAATGAAATTACTTGTTCGTTGGTGCGTGGCAGAAGTTAGGCCAATTAAGAGATTATAATATAATAGAACAGCGTTGCTAGTATAGCTCTTAACCAGCTAAAATCTGCCTCACCAATTTAGAAGAGTGTCACAAAAATTTAGAATAGAAAAATACTGGGAGTATGAGTCCCAGGTCGTCTCCCAACGAGTTGCAAGGAAGGGTGCTATTTTATTAATTAGAAATTTTTCCGAGAGTTTTGAGAGTTGAATAATGAGCAATTAAATAATTGTAAATTAAAGCAATAAAAACTAAGAATGATTATTAATATTCTAAATAAAAAGGCCTTGACTAGAGGAATGATTAATTGGAAGTTCTATCCTTGTTGGGATCTCTTAAGTGTAGTATTAAAAAGGTTGTTGTTTTCACTTAGTTAACCCTTACTAAATAAAGGAAAGTCAAGTGATTGAGCTAACTCTTATTTGCAAATCTTAGTCCTCTCCCGTGGGAAGGTCTAGCGTTAGTAAATACAGAACTAGCCAACAACTTCCAGTTTAATCAACACATAAGCCTTTCAACTCAAGTGTCTCCTTTTAATCAACCCCCATGTCAAGTATGGAATCTACTCCATTGACATGAATATAGCACTCATAAAAATATAAGAAGAAGCCATGATGAATTTAAATAAAATAGGGATTCAAAATTGATTAAAAATAAAAGTAATTTTTTGCATTAACAATTCATGAAAATAATCCACTTACTAATTTAAACAAGAATTAAGAATATGGAATAAATAAAAGATAAGTAGGGAAACAAACTAGAATAGTATCTTCAACAGAGGTAATGACTCTTCAATATCCAAAAGCAAAAGCAATAAACTGGGAATGTAAAGAGAACCTAGAGGAAGAGTAATTCACTCTAGATTCGGATCTAAAAAAACCTAAAACTATCCTAATGAGAATATGTGTAGACTTCTCTTTTTGAGTCTCTGCATGTTCTCTGGCTTTATTCTGTGTTCTGGGCCGAAAACTAGGTCAAAACGTGGCCCGAAATCGCCCCCAGCATTTTCTGTTAAGTTTGCAGATCGCGCAGGTCACGCGTACGCGTCATCCACGTGTTCGCATCTTTCAGCAATTTTTCTTGTCACGCGAGCGCATCGTCCACGGGTTTACCTCATTCGTGCAGACTCCAATCCACGCGTACGCGTCAGGCACGTGCACGCGTTGCTGCAATTTTCTCCATTCCGCGCGCTCGCATGTGCCATGCACGCGCGTCGGTGTTCACTGGTTATCTCCTTAGTTTCTTGTGTTCATTCTATTTTTGCAAGCTTCCTCTCCATTCTCTAAGCCATTCCTGCCCTATAAAGCCTGAAACACTTAACACACAGATCACGTCATCGAATGGTATAGAGGAGAATCAAAATATACTAATTAAAGATCTTTAGGAAGCAAGTTTTCAATCATTAAACAATACTAGGAAGGGATTATAAAATCATGCAAATCATAGGTAGGTAAAGGCTTGATGAAACCACTCAATTAAACACAAGATAAACCATAAAATAGTGGTTTATCAACCTCCCCACTAATGTCCTCATGCTTAACTTAAGGAGATAAAATAAATGAGAAGGGAAAAGTAAGACTCATGCAATGTAACCTATGTATATGAATGCAACTATATGATTTTTTTTCTACTTAGTTAAAAATAAATAAGTTCTTTAAGACAAATATAAATCAAATATCACTAATTAAAATTTATACAGTAAAAGTAAGTAAACATGTAAGAAGACAGCTCATAAAAGCAGGGAACATAGAATTAAGCATTGAAGCCTCACTGATGGTGTATGTGCACTCTAATCACTCAAGTGTATAGGGTAATCACTCTACTCTTCTCTAATAATGCTTTCTAAACCTTGTTCTTCACCTAACCAATCAACAAGTATTTAATGTACCAATGCAAACATCATGAGTTCTTTTCAAGGTTGTAATGGGGCCAAGGTAAAGGTGAGGGTATATATATGGCTAAGTGAGCTATAAATTGAATCCTTGATTATCCTAAGCTTTCACCTAACATACATACTCTATTTTCTTCTTGAATTCATGCCTAGCTACCCAAAATTTTCCCACTTTTGTTTTACATACTCATGCATCAACTTTTCTCTTAACTTGTATCACATATGCATTGATTTTTTTTTAGTGAACTTAACTTAGCATTGGGATAATTTTGTCCCCTTATTCATTTATCTAATTACTTGAATATTTTTGGGATTTTTTTTGCAGCATAAAAATAACATTGCCAATGCACATGGATTTATAATTTTTCTTAGTTTCACATGAGTAGGTACCCAAATTCCCAATATTTTATCATGACACATTCCCTTTTTAACCAATGTTCCCACAGTTTTCCCATACTTAATTGACACACAATTTCTATCTTAAGCTAACCAAAGATTCAATTTGGGGTATTACTTGTTTTTCTACTTAAGGTTAGTAATGTGGTAAAATATAGAACAATTGGGATTAAAAGGCTCAAAGTGGCTAACAAAGGTAAATGGAAGGGTAGGCTATTTAGGTTAAGTGAGCTAATAAAATAATGGCCTCAATCATATGCATGCATATAACACATTAAACATTGGACATATAGGATGGAACAAAATATAGATCACAATCATAGAGAAGTAAACACACAAGAATAAAATTTTATGGTTAAATATTGTTACCATGTTATTAGGCTCAAGTCTCACAGGTTGTGTGTTATAGCTTTTAACTATGTTCCAAATACAACTTCCAAACAAGTTTAACACAAAAGTTTTGATTTAAATCAATGAAATTTTTCAAAAATAGGGTCTTTAAAAAGAAACTTATTATTTTCTAACCAAATAGAACATGCATGCAAATAACCTATTACTATGCAATTTTATTCTATCCTAACAAAAGAAAAATTAAATAAATATCATATTCTATTGGTGCTAAGAAAGAGAAATTACCTCCGGAAGAAAGGGACTGACCGACCTCCCCACACTTAAAGCTTGGCACTGTCTTCAGTACCATTAATCAGGATCAAAGGGGGGCTGGTAGCAGCATCTCCACAATCGAGACCGTCATGGCTCCCTGTGCTGGTAAATGAAGTGGAGTCCAGGGTGTCTGGGTCTTCTTTAGGTGGGTGGTTACCAACAAGCAGCTCCTTGAGGTATGTAAATCTACGCTTGTTACGGTGCTCCCCTTGCTTTCCTTTCCGGTCAAGCCGGTCTAGCTTCTCAAGTATCTGATGGAGCAGTTGGTTTGTTGAAGGTGCTTGTGATGTGGTAGGAGAAGGGATATCTTCTGCTGGTTCTGTGCTCCGGTTGATAGCGGCTGCTGGAGGTCTGATACACTTCCCGTTAGGGACGTATTGATCATCTCGTGGAATCATGGCCTTGGTGTCCCCAGCTCTGTAGGAGACTTCGGCTGCTGAGACTAGATCTGAAACCAAGGCAGGAAAAGGTAGGTTGCCCACAATCTGTACGTGTCCCATAGCATGCCGAATGTGTCTTAGTAAATTGAGGTGCTGGTCTGTAAGGATACACCAGAGTAGAACAGCCATGTCTGCAGTGAAGGAGGACTCGTGAGTGCTCGAAAAGACGTAATGGGACATGATCTGTGCCCATACTCGAGCCTCCAAGGTGAGTGCTGAAGCCAATATGCTCTTAGGTCGAGATCGATGGTATCCATAGATCCATCTGCTGTCAGGTTGTGCTATAACTCTGAGAAATGCGTCCCAGTCAAATTGATATGTCTGGCATTTGAAGGAGGCATCTTGGAATGCGTCCAATCCTTCTAGAGCAGGAGGAAGATCTAAAGCTCGTTGAATAGCCTCTTCTGTTATGGGAACTTGCTTCTGACGGACATAGACAGACTGCATGGTTGGCATGTGAAAATTGCAGTAGAATTCAACTACCCATGAAAGGTTAACCTGTCGTGGCTGTCTCCGTAAGAATCCCCAATGTCTTCGTTCAATTCGTGGCTCAACAAATTCAACAATATTGGTCGAGAGGATGAGTAGATACTCATTGTTATAGTGTTTCTCATCCAGGATGGGGAATATCTGCTCACAGTAGCGATTAGTGAACCGCACAGTGTCCTTTGCTGAAAAAGCTTTCTCCTTTTCATCGACCTTGATAATCCTCTTGATTCATTTTGTTGAGGGCTTTACTGCTATTGAAGATGGCTCTGCGGCTATTGTTCTTTTAGTTCATTTCCTTGCTGGTGGTTTGGGAGTAGCTTTCTCTTTACCCTTTTTGGTGGCCATCCTGAAAAGGGAAAAAGTAAGTAACTTTAAAACTTAAGGGTTAGAGCAAGGAAGGGGATGGTATAAGTGATAATCAATGCACGGTAAAGAAGGATGTCATTAACACATGGTCATGACTACATGTGAAAAGTTCATCAATGGAAAGATAACAAGTGTGTGTGATGGCTACTTAATGCAAGATGTTTATTGGCATGCTGGCAAAGGCATGAGTAGCATAGATCAAGCACTAAATGTCCAAGTTAGATTATCAACTCTTTCAAACTAATAATCTATTTTTATTGACAATTATATTTAATCAATAAAATATAAAAGGGGTTTTGTGAAAAACAACAGGCATTAGAGTAGTGGAATAGAATAATTTAAAATAATGCACAATGCCATACGGGCTTTTTCACAAACACATAGCATGTAAAATGAAGATGTTATGGAAAGTATTAAATTGATCATGCAAGCAACTCTTTAAGAAGTAATATTAATTGTCAAACAATTCCACAATAATCCACAAGCAAAATATAGAAGAAAATAATCACCAAATTAAATTTCAAACACCAATTAAAAGAATAAAAAGGAAAAGAAGGAAAACGTAGATAATGAAAGTAAAAAGAAAAAGATGAAAACATAAATAAAAATAATGGAAAAGTAAAATAAAAAGAGAAAGAAAAGAACCTTGATAATGGATGTGAAAAATAAAGAAGGGAAAAAGTAAAAAGTGGGAAAGAATAAAGAAGGAAGAAGGAAGAATAAAGAAATAAGAAGGGAAAGAAAAGATTTTGATTTGGGAAAGAAAAGATAAGATATTAGGCGCTGATCTGGATAAGCTGTGCGTCGCTTGTGACGCGGAGGCGTGGGTCACGCGATCGCGTGGTGTGTGATAAGTTCAGGTGACGCGGACGCGTGGGTCACGCATTCGCGTGAAATGAAGTGTGCCTTTGGCGTGAGAGCAGCCTCGCGTTCGCGCAACTTTCTATTTTATACGCACATTGCCAAATTTTTGGGTGATGCGCACGCGTGAATGGCCATATTTTGAAAAACGACGCGGACACGTGGGGCATATGTTCGCGTGATAGGGCTTGTGCTTCTAGCATCATTCCAGCTCCACTCCATCATAACTCTCTGCCATACACCTTTTTACGTCGATTTCGCAAGGTCACGCGTGCGCGTGGGTGACGCGTACGCGTGGGAGGCTATTTTTCAAAATGACGCGGACCCGTCAGTGACGCGTTTGTGTGGGCATGGTTGTGCCTAAGGCACGCCTCCAGCCACGCTCTCGCGTGACTCTCTGCTTCTTTTCTAATTTGTTTCTAATGCACTAATGACGCGGACGCGTCAGCGAAGCTTACGCGTCGCGTGCATTTTTTTTTATATATGCAGAATGTAAATGCAAATGCAGGCTATATACAGAGATTATGAGAAGAGTCTTTAATAAAAATAGAATAAAGTAAAATAAAACAGACTGAAACGGAACGATCATACCATGGTGGGTTGTCTCCCACCTAGCACTTTGCTTTTACGTCCTTAAGTTGGACGTTCTTCAAGTTCATTCTGCTACTGTTGGTGGGTCTTCCAAGAGGAAGACCTCTAGTTCTTTGTGATCCTTAATCTTTTCTCCATGATAAAGCTTTAGGCGATGTCCGTTGAGCTTCATGAATTTTGAACTATAAGAATGATGCAGGTGAAAAACTCCGTATGGCTCTGCCTTTTCTACTCTGTAGGGACCTTCCCATCTTGATCTCAATTTACCTGGCATAAGCCTCAGTCTGGAATTATAAAGAAGAACTAACTCCCCTGGTCTGAATTCTCTCCTTTTTATATGTTTGTCATGGACAGCCTTCATCTTCTCCTTGTATCGCCTGGAGTTGTCATATGCTTCTAGGCGAAGATTCTCTAATTCTGCTAGTTGCAACTTTCTTTCAGCACCATATTCTTCAAAATTCATATTGCATTCCCTTACAGCCCAGAAGGCCTTGTGTTCCATTTCTACTGGAAGGTGGCAAGCCTTTCAGTACACTAAGTGGAAGGGGCTCATCCCGATAGGTGTTTTGTATGCTATTCTATATGCCTAGAGTGCATCTTGTAGCCTTGCACTCCAGTCTTTCCTATAGGACTTTACTATTTTCTCCAGAATATGTTTAATCTCCTTGTTAGACACTTCTGCTTGTCCATTGGTTTGAGGATGATAAGTTGTTGCTATTTTGTGAACAATCCCATGCTTCTTCACTAATCCTGTTAGTCTCCTATTACAAAAGTGAGTTCCTTGATCGCTCACAATTGCTCGTGGTGATCCAAAGCGACATATAATATGATTTCTAACAAAGGAAACAACAGTGTTAGCATCATCAGTACGGGTAGTAATTGCTTCCACCCATTTAGAAACGTAATCTACAGCTAACAGTATATAAAGATAACCATTAGAGTTTGGAAATGGACCCATGAAGTCAATCCCCCAAACATAAAAAATTTCACAGAAAAGCATAATCTGTTGAGGCATCTCATCCCTCTTGGATATATTACCAAATCTTTGGCATGGGGGACAAGATTTAGAAAATTCAGCAGCATCTTTAAAAAGAGTAGGCCTCCAGAATCCACAGTCTAAGACTTTTCTAGCTGTTCTTTGAGGGCCAAAATGTCTTCCACTCTCAGAAGAGTGGCAGGCCTCTAAAATAGATTGGAATTCTATTTGGGGTACACACCTTCTAATTACCTAGTCAGCACCACACCTCTATAAATATGGGTCATCCCATATATAATATTTAGACTCGCTTTTCAGCTTGTCCCTTTGATGTTTATTAAAATTGGGAGGGAAAGTATGTCTAATTAGATAATTAGCTACAGGTGCATACCAAGGAACTACTTCGGATACTGCTTACAAACTATCAAATGGAAAAGTATCATTGATAAGAGTGGAGTCATCCTTAATGTGCTCAAAGCAACTCAAGTGGTCTGCCACTAAATTCTGGTTACCACTCCTATCCTTAATTTCTAAATCAAATTCTTGTAGCAACAGTATCCATCGTATTAGCCTTGGTTTGGACTCTTTTTTAGCTAATAAATATTTTAGAGCTACATGGTCTGAGTATACTACTACCTTAGTACCAAGTAAATAGGCTCGGAATTTATCCAGAGCAAAAACAATAGCAAGAAGCTCTTTTTCAGTAGTAGTAAAATTAGACTGAGCAGCATCTAAGGTTTTAGATGCATAAGCAATTACGAATGGATCCTTACCTTCGCGCTGAGCCAGTGCCGCTCCTACTGCATGGTTGGAGGCATCACACATAATCTCAAATGGCTGACTCCAGTATGGTCCTCTCACAATTGGAGCTTGAGTCAAGGCAATCTTCAGCTTATCAAATGCTTGCATGCAATCCTCACTGAACTCGAACTCAATATCTTTCTGTAGCAGTCTGGATAAAGGTAATGCTACCTTACTGAAGTCCTTAATGAATCTCCTATAAAAACCTGCATGGCCTAGGAACGAACGGACTTCTCTCACAGAGGAGGGGTAAGGTAAACTAGAAATGACATCTACCTTTGCTGGATCTATTGAAATACCAGTTTCGGAGACAACATGTCCTAGAACAATCCCTTGTTTTACCATAAAATGACATTTTTCAAAACTCAATACAAGGTTTGAACTAACACATCTGTCTAATACTTTAGCTAAACTATCCAAGCAAAGGTTAAACGAATCACCATATATGCTAAAATCATCCATAAAAACTTTCATACAGTTCTCAATAAGATCTGAAAAAATACTCATCATGCATCTTTGGAAAGTAACTGGTGCATTACATAAGCCAAAAGGCATCCTTTTGTATGCATACGTTCCAAAGGGACATGTAAAAGTGGTCTTCTCCTGATCCTCAGGAGCTATATAAATTTTAAGGTAGCCTGTATAGCCATCTAAAAAGCAATAATGGGATTTACCTGACAGGCGATCGAGCATCTGGTCAATAAATGGCAAGGGATAATGATCCTTGCGAGTAGCTTGGTTGAGACGCCTATAGTCAATGCAAACCCTCCATGAATTCTGCACTCTAGTTGTCAGGAGCTCTCCATGCTCATTCTTTATTGTTGTGACTCCAGACTTCTTGGACACCACTTGTACTGGACTGACCCATTCACTGTCTGAGATGGGGTAAATGATATCTGCTTCAAGTAGTCTGGTTACTTCTTTCTTGACAACTTCTAAGATGGTGGGATTCAATCTTCTTTGGGGTTGATGGATGGGTTTTTATTCCTCTTCTAAATATATTCTGTGCTCACAAACTTGAAGACTGATGCCTACTATATCCGCCAAGCTCCATCCAATTGCTTTCTTATGTTTTCTCAGCACACTAAGCAGTTGCTCTTCCTGTTGAGAACTGAGTTCCTTTGCAATGATAACTGGAAACTTCTGGTTATCCTCAAGGTAAGCGTACTTGAGGTGTGGAGGAAAGGGCTTCAATTCCAATTTCTGCTCATGGCTAGGCTCTGGATCATCCGGGGCTGGTGGTAATAATAAGGTGTCTTCATCATGTTCAAAGGGTGTCCCCACACTTGGACCTTCCTCCATGTGCTTCTCTTCTAATTCTTCTTGGTGAACTTCAGCTATAGTTTCATCAATAATGTCGCACTGGAAGATAGAATGATCTTCCGGAGGGTGCTTCATAGCTTCATTTAAACTGAAACTTACTGTTCTACCATCTATCTCAAAGGAGTAAGTTCCTGAGAATGCATCTAGCTTGAACTTCGAGGTTTTCAGGAATGGTCTTCCAAGCAGGATTGATGATGGTCTTCCTGAGTCATTAGGGGGCATTTCCAGGATATAAAAGTCATTGGGAAAGCTGAGCCCCTTAATGCTCACTAATACATCTTCAGCAATTCCAACTACTGTAATAATGCTTTTATCTGCTAACACAAAACGAGCTGCCGACCTTTTTAAGGAAGGGAGCCTTAGAGTATCATATATAGACAATGGCATTATACCATATATGGACCTGGATCACTACATTTTTCAGGTATACCTCCCATTAAAGCAGATATAGAACTACCTAAAGGAATAGTTTCTAATTCATTAATTTTATCCTTATGAATGCATAAATTTTTCAGAAACTTTGCATATTTAGGTACTTTCTAAATAACATCAAAAAGGGAAACAGTTACCTCAACCTTTTTGAAAATTTCTACCATTTTGGGATCAAGTTCCGTCTGCTTTCTGGGCTTTCTTGCAAAGTCTGGGAATGGGATAGGGATGGTGCCACTTGCAGCTTCTACATCCTTTGGTGCTCCATTCCTTGGCTGAGTTAATTCTTCTTCAACATTGTCTTGTACTTCATCTTCCTCTTCAGCATCTTCCATTTCAGCGTCTTCTACTTCCACTGAGTCTTTAATTTGGGCGTGTTCTATTGGGCTTGGCTCCTCCTGGATCCTCTCTTGCAGTGTGGTTCCGTACCTCAAAGTGATGGCATTGATGCCACCCTTGGGGTTAGGTAAGGGTTGAGAAGGAATTCCACTGGAGCTTGAAGGTTGGTTGGTGAAAGCAGGTAGTGATTCTATTCGGGTGGCAAGAGCTTGTAAAGTGGCATTCAGACTATTTAAAGTAGAGTTCAGTGTAGTCTACATGTCTTGTTGTCCTTGTGCAAGAGAATGAAGCATCTCGTCATTTGATGAGGAAGTGGGATAAGTGATCTATGGGACTTGTTGTTGGTTATGCTGGGGTCCTTGTGACTGTCTTAGGTGAGGAGCTCTGTAAGGTTGGTTCTGATTCTGCTGTCTATTGTTGTCATTCTACCTCTGGTTTCCATTGTTATCTCTGCCTCTTCTGTTATAGTTGTCCTTCCAGCCATGGTTGGAATTATCTCTTCAACTTTGGTTGGAGTTGTCCTGCCATCCTTGGTTATAGTTTCCTCCTTGGTTGTAGTTGCTGCCTTGTTAATTGTATCCTTAATTCGAGCGGTCATAGAAGTTATGAGTAGCTGCCACATTGTTATCTTCCTGTTGGAGCTGCGGGCATTCATTAGTATAATGACTATAGTCAGCACAGATTCCGCATACTCTTTGTAGAACTAGCTGTTGGCTTTGTTGTGGTGTGGCAGGCTGAGCTTGTTGTTGTTGGTTCAATTGCATTTGCTTCAGTAGGTTAGTCATTTCACATATACTCTGTGTAAGAGCAGAAGTTTCAGTGCTGGAGGAGACCTCTGCAATAGCTTTTGAGTGGCTGCTCCTGTGCCTGTGATTCCTAGTAGACTCAGTGGTGCACGAAATTGTGATCTCAACGGCACAAAAAAACTTGGTACACACGTTCATAATCTCAATTATTTTCCAAAATTCCGCACTACTAACCAGCAAGTGCACTGGGTCGTCCAAGTAATAAACCTTACGTGAGTAAGGGTCGATCCCACGGAGATTGTTGGCTTGAAGCAAGCTATGGTCATCTTGTAAATCTCAGTCAGGCAGATTCAAATGGTTATGAGGTTTTGATAATTAAAATATAAATAAAATAGAAAATAAGATAGAAATACTTATGTAATTCATTGGTGAGAATTTCAGATAAGCGTATGGAGATGCTTTGCTCCTTCTAAATCTCTGCTTTCCTACTGCCTTCATTCAATCATTCATACTCCTTTCCATGGCAAGCTGTATGTTGGGGGTTCACCGTTGTCAATGGCTACCGTCCGTCCTCTCAGTGAAAATGGTCCAAATGTGCTGTCACCGCACGGCTAATCATCTGTCGGTTCTCACTCATGTTGGAATAGGATCCATTGATCCTTTTGTGTCTGTCACTACGCCCAACACTCGCGAGTTTGAAGCTCGTCACAGTCATCCCATCCCAGATCCTACTCGAAATACCACATACAATGTTTAGACTTTCTCGATCTCAAGAATGCTGCCAATTGATTCTAGCTTATACTACGAAGACTCTGATCGTGAACCAAGAAGCTAAGAGATATGCATTCAAGCTTGTTTTCATGTAGAACGGAAGTGGTTGTTAGGCACGCGTTCATAGGTGAGAATGGTGATGAGTTTCACATAATCATCACATTCATCATGTTCTTAGGTGCGAATGAATATCTTAGAATAAGAATAAGCTTGAGTTGAATAGAAAAACAATAGTACTTTGCATTAATTCATGAGGAACAGCAGAGCTCCACACCTTAATCTATGGGGTGGAGAAACTCCACCGTAGAAAATACATAAGTGAAAAAGGTCTAGGCATGGCCGAATGGCCAGCCCCCAAACGTGTATAATGATAAAAGTCTCAGGACTTAAAATGAAAACTGGATACAAAATAAATCTCTAAAAGTAGTTTTTATACTAAACTAGTAACTAGGGTTTATAGAAAATGAGTAACTAATGCAGATAGTACAGAAATCCACTTTTGGGGCCCACTTGCTGTGTGCTTAGGCTGAGCATTGAAGCATTCACATGTAGAGACTTTTCTTGGAGTTAAACGCCTACTTTGATGCCAGTTTGGGCGTTTAACTCCAGCTTTTATGCCAGTTCTATCGTTTAACGCCAGAATAGGGTAGAAATTGGGCGTTCAAATGCCAGTTTGCGTTATCAAAACTTGGGCAAAGTATAAACTATTATGTATTTCTGGAAAGCCCAGGATGTCTACTTTCCAACTCAATTGAGAGTACGCCAATTGGGTTTCTGTAGCTCCATAAAATCCATTTCGAGTGCAGGGAGGTCAGAATCCAACAACATCTGCAGTCCTTTTTCAGCCTCTGAATCAGATTTTTGCTCAGGTCCCTCAATTTCAGCCAGAAAATACCTAAAATCACAGAAAAACAAACAAAATCATAGTAAAGTCCAGAAATGTGATTTTTGCTTGAAAACTAATAAAAATATACTAAAAAGTAGCTAGATCCTACTAAAAATACCTAAAAATAATGCCAAAAAGCGTATAAACTATCCGCTCATCACAACACCAAACTTAAATTGTTGCTTGTCCCCAAGCAACTGAAAATAAAATAGGATAAAAAGAAGAAAATATACTATAAATTCCAAAATTTCAATGAAACTTAGCTCTAATTAGATGAGCGAGACTAGTAGCTTTTTGCCTCTGAACAGTTTTGGCATCTCACTTTATCCTTTGAAGTTGAGAATGATTGGCATCTATAGGAACTCAGAATTTAGATAGTGTTATTGATTCTCCTAGTTCAGTATGTTGATTCTTGAACACAGCTACTTTATGAGTCTTGGCCGTGGCCCTAAGCACTTTGTTTTCCAGTATTACCACCAGATACATAAATGCCACAGACACATAACTGGGTGAACCTTTTCAGATTGTGACTCAGCTTTGCTAGAGTCCCCAGTTAGAGGTGTCCAGAACTCTTAAGCACACTCTTTCTGATTTGGATCACGACTTTAACCGCTCAGTCTCAAGCTTTTCACTTGACACTTTCACGCCACAAGCACATGGTTAGGGACAGCTTGGTTTAGCCGCTTAGGCCAGAATTTTATTCCTTTGGGCCCTCCTATCCATTAATGCTCAAAGCCTTGGATCCTTTTTACCCTTGCCTTTTAGTTTAAAGGGTTATTGGCTTTTTGCTCTTGCCTTTTGGTTTAAAGAGCTCTTGGCTTTTTCTGCTTGCTTTTTCTTTTTCTTTCCTTTTTTTTCTTTTATTTTTGCCATTTTTTTTGCAAGCCTTGTTTTTCACTGCTTTTTCTTTCTTCAAGAATCAATTTTATGATTTTTCAGATTATCAATAACATTTCTCCTTTTTCATTATTCTTTCAAGAGCCAACAATTTTAACATTCATAAACTTCACTATCAAAAATATGCACTGTTCAAGCATTCATTCAGAAAGTAGAAAGTATTGTCACCACATCAAAATAATTAAACTAATCTCAAGGATGAATTCAAAATTCATGTACTTTTTGTTCTTTTACATTTAGAACAATTTTTTTATTTAAGAAAGGTGATGGATTCATAGGACATTCATAGCTTTAAGGCATAGACACTTAGACACTAGTTATCAATGTAATAAGACACAAACATAAATAAAACATAAAGCATAATTTTCGAAAAACAGAAAAATAAGAACAAGAAAATTAAAGAACGGGTCCACCTTAGTGATGGCGGCTTGTTCTTCCTCTTGAAGATCTTATGGAGTGCTTGAGCTCCTCAATGTCTCTTCCTTGCCTTTGTTGCTCCTCCCTCATGGCTCTTTGGTCTTCTCTAATTTCTTGAAGGAGGATGGAATGCTCTTGGTGCTCCACCCTTAGTTGTCCCATGTTGGAACTTAATTCTCCTAGGGAGGTATTAATTTGCTCCCAATAGTTTTATGGAGGAAAGTGCATCCCTTGAAGCATCTCAGGGATTTCATGATGAGGACTTTCCTCATGCTTTTGTTGAGGTCCATGAGTGGGCTCTCTTGTTTGCTCCATCCTTTTCTTAGTGATGGGCTTTTGAGATGAATCTCTCCATCTCCCATGACTCAGAAGTGGAAGCAATTGCCTTCCCTTTCCTTTTTCTAGAGGTTACTCCGGCCTTAGGTGCCATTAATGGTTATGGAAAAATAAAAAGCAATGCTTTTACCACACCAAACTTAAAGTGTTTGCTCGTCCTCGAGCAAAGAAGAAAGAATAAAGAAGAAGAAGAAGAAGAAAATGGAGGAGATGGAGAGGTGTGAGTGTGTCGGCCAAGGGGGGAAAGAAATGTGTATTAGAGGTTAGGTTTGGGAGGGAAGAGTGGTGAAGAGGTGATGGGGAAGACAGATGGAGGTGATTGGTAAAGGGTATTTAGGGAAGAGTGTTATAGAAATATGTGAAGAGGAGAGAAAAAGAGGTGGGATAGGTGGGGATCCTGTGGGGTCCACAGATCCTGAGGGGTCAAGGACTTAGCATCCCTACTCTATTTAGGCATGGAAAACGCCCTTAGAGTGCACTTCTGGCGTTAAACGCCAGGTTGCTGCTTGTTTCTGGCATTTAACCAGCTTTTCTCCTTTTCTTGGCGTTTAACGCCAACTTGGTGCCCTGTTCTGGCGTTAAACGCCAGTCTGGTGCCTATTTCTGGCGTTAAACACCCAGAATGGTGCCAGACTGGGCGCTTAACGCCCATTCTACTACTTTTACTGGCGTTTAAATGCCAGTAAGCTCTTCCTCCAGGGTAAGCTATTTTTAATGCTATTTTTTATTCTGTTTTTGATTTTTCAGTTGTTTTTATGACTTCACATGATCATCAACCTAAAGAAAACATAAAATAACAATGGAAAATAAATAGATATAATTAAATAACATTGGGTTGCCTCCCAATAAGTGCTTATTTAATGTCAATAGCTTGACAGTGAGCTCTCATGGAGCCTCACAGATAATCAGAGCAGGGTTGGGGCCTCTCAACACCAAACTTAGAGTTTGGTTATGGCCTCCCAACACCAAACTTAGAGTTTGAATGTGGGGATTTTGTTTGACTCTGTATTGAGAGAAACTTTTCATGCTTCCTCTCCATGGTTACAGAAGGAGAACCTTGAGTCTTGAATACAAGGTAGTCCTCATTCAACTTAAGGACCAACTATCCCCTGTCAACATCAATCACAGCTTTTGCTGTGGCTAGGAAGGGTCTGCCAAGGATGATGGATTCATCCTCATCCTTCCCAATGTCTAGGATTATGAAATTAGCAGGGGTGTAAAGGCCTTCAACCTTCACTAGCACGTCCTCTACTAGTCCATAAGCCTGTTTAATTGATTTGTCTGCCATCTCTAGTGAGATTCTTGCAGTTTGTACCTCAAAGATTCCCAGTTTCTCCATTACAAAGAGTGGCATGAGGTTTATCCCTGACCCCAGGTCACATAGAGCCTTTTCAAAGGTTATGGTGCCTATGGTACAAGGTATGAAGAATTTTTCAGGATCCGGTTTCTTCTGAGGTAATGTCTGCCTCATTAATGCATTCAGTTCATTGGTGAACAAGGGGGGTTCATCCTCCCAAGTCTCAGTACCAATTAAGTTGGCATTCAACTTCATGATTTCTCCTAGATATTTAGCAACTTGATCTTCAGTGATGTCTTCATCCTCTTCAGAGGAAGAATATTCATCAGAGCTCATGAATCACAGAAAGAAGTTCAATGGAATCTCTATGGTCTCTGTATGAGCCTCAGATTCCTTTGGTTCCTCAAAGGGAAACTCCTTTCTGTCCAGAGGACGTCCCATGAGGCTTTTCTCACTGGGACTTACGTCCTCCTCACTCTCTCCAGGTTCGGCCATGTTGGTCATGGTTATGGCCTTGCACTCTCTCTTGGGATTCTCTTCTGTATTGCTTGGGAGAGTACTGGAAGGAGTTTCAGTAATCTTCTTACTCAGCTGACCCACCCATGCTTCCAAATTTCTAATAGAGGACCTTGTTTCATTCATGAAACTTAGTGTGGTCTTGGGTAGATCAGAGACTATGGTTGCCAGGCCAGAATGGCTCTGTTCAGAATTCTCTGTCTGTTGCTGAGAAGATGATGGAAAAGGCTTGCTATTGCTAAACCTATTTCTTCCACCATTATTATTGAAGCCTTGTTGAGGCTTCTGTTGGTCCTTCCACGAGAAATTTGGATGATTTCTCCATGAAAGATTATAGGTGTTTCCATAGGGTTCTCCCATGTAATTCACCTCTGCCATTGTAGGGTTCTCAGGATCATAAGCTTCTTCTTCAGAAGATGCTTCTTTAGTACGGTTGGATGCAGCTTGCAATCCATTCAAACTCTGAGAAATTATATTGACTTGCTGAGTCAATATTTTGTTCTGAGCCAATATGGCATTCAGAGTATCAATTTCAAGAATTCCCTTCTTCTGAGGCATCCCATTGTTCACAGGACTCCTCTCATAGGTGTACATGAACTGGTTATTTGCAACCATGTCAATGAGTTCCTGAGCTTTTGCAGGGTTTTTCAGATGAAGAGATCCTCTTGTAGAATGGTCCAATGACATTTTTGACAACTCAGACAGACCATCATAGAATATACATATGATGCTCCATTCTGGAAGCATGTCAGTAGGACACATTTTGATCAATTGCTTATATCTTTCCCAAGCTTCAAAGAGGGACTCACCTTCCTTCTGTCTGAAGGTTTGGATTTCCACTCTAAGCTTGCTCATCTTTTGAGGTGGAAAGAATTTGGCCAGGAAAGCACTGACTAACTTTTCCCAAGAGTTCAGGCTTTTCTTAGGTTGTGAATCCAACTGATGACAAGTCATCTTAGCCTAGTTTCACTAGCCTTTTTCTTTTGTTTTCAATTGATTTTATGCACTTTCTTAAGCCATAAGCAAGCCAATTGGGTAGATTTCCATGTTTCCTTTGATTCAATCAACCATGTATGAATTAATGCAATTTCATGAGATTTTATGCTATAATTGTCATATATTATGAAAGAATAACAAACTCATGATTTTGATCAAAGCTTTGATGTGTTTGGTTGATTGATGATAGGTGAAAAGAGTTTTGAAGAAGGTTGAAGAAAGAAGGAATGGCTAGGAGCAAGAGAGAACAAAAAGTTTGAGCCAAAGTTTGCCTCAAACTTTAGCTCAAACTTTTAGAAGAGTTGAAAACATGCCAGAGGAAAAAAAAGCTTGAGCCAAAGTTTGCCTCAAACTTTAGCTCAAACTTTTGGAAAAATTGAAAACACTCCAGAGGAAAAAAAAAGCTTGAGCAAAAGTTTGCCTCAAACTTTAGCTCAAACTTTTGGGAGAAAAGCTTGAGCCAACGTTTGCCTCAAACTTTTTGGCAAACATTGGCATCACAAAACCAACACCCTGGAGGAGAAAAGCTTGCACCAACGTTTGCCTCAAACTTTTTGGCAAACGTTGGCGCCACACATATACACAAGGGGGCCAACGTTTGAGCAAAAGTTTGACCTCAAACTTTAGCCCAAACGTTGGTAGCAGCAAGAGAAGCCATCTGGTATAAAAAGTTTGAGTAAAAGTTTGCCTCAAACTTTTACTCAAACTTTTTATGATTTCAACCCGGTTCACAATGGATCTTTCTCCAACTCCAAGAGCAATCAACCAAGGCCTTTATCAACCCAATTCCATCAAGAGCAAAGGCCCAATTCAAGGCTTGAAGACCATTTGAAGAAAGTGTATAAATAGCTTAGGATTTAAGTTTTTCAGAGAGCTTTTCCTTTGGCATTCTTAGAACACTTACAGAGAGCTCACCTTTACATTGTTGCTTTAGAATTCTAGAGAATTGGGAAGGAGAATTGATCTCTCTTCTTCCTTGTTCTTGCTCAGCACTCTTTACTTTTATTGTTTTGGATCTTGGGTGGAGAATTGAAGAAATTCTGTTTCAATCTCACCTTGGGATCTTGTTTAATTTTCAGCATTGAGTTTCCATCTCGGTTAATTGCTTCTTCTTCTATTCTCTCTGCAATTTACACTTCTTTATTTCCTTTGCAATTGTTCTTGCTGGATCTAGGAAGGCAGTGAGATCTAAACTTGGCTATCTAGTCTCTTGAGTCCTGAGATCTATAGCTTTCAATTTCAATTTCCTTGTTTCGTTGTCACACCAAGCTTATTCTCATTTTCATTTAAGATCCGGTTTAATTGAATCCATCTTTTACATTCCTGTTTGTTGAATTTTTCTTTTCCTTGTTTAATTTCTGCAAATCCAATCCCCAATTCCCTTTACGATTCAAGCCATTTACATTTCTTGCACTTTAAGATTCTGCAATTTACATTTCTTGCGTTCTAAGTTTCTGCCATTTAATTTCTTATTCTTTAAGATTCAGCACTTTATTTTCTGTTCTCTTTAATTTCATGCAATTTACCCATTCCCTTTACTTTCCATGCAATTTAAATTCTGTTAATCACAAATCACTCAACCAAATCTTGATTCGCTTGACTAAATCAACCACTAAACTGAAATTGCTCAATCCTTCAATCCCTATGGGATCGACCTCACTCACGTGAGTTATTATTACTTGATACGACCCGGTGCACTTGCCGGTTAGTTTTGTGTGTTTGGGATTCATTTTTTTTCGTTTTCCAAAAATACAAAGGGAAAAGCATAAGCCTGTAGACCTCGGGATCAACTCCATTGGTCTTGACAGTGTCACAGATTTGCAAGAATTCAGCTAAAAACTGATTAGGATCTTCCAATGAAAATCCATGAAACTTGCAATTCTGTTGCATTAGAGAAACTAATTGAGGCTTAAGCTCAAAGTTGTTTGCTCCAATGGCAGGAATTGAGATGCTTCTTCCATAGAAGTTAGAAGAGGGTGCAATAAAGTCACCAAGCATCTTTCTTGCATCTCCACCATTGTTATTGGGTTCGGCCATGTCTCCTTCTTTTTCGAAAATTTCTGTCAGGTCCTCTCCAGATGATTGTGCTTTAGCTTCTCTTAGTTTCCTCTTAAGAGTCCTTTTAGGTTCAGGGTCAGCTTCAATAAGAATGTTTTTATCCCTGTTCCTGCTCATATGAAAAAGAAGAGAACAGAAAAGAAGAGAAATCCTCTATGTCACAGTATAGAGATTCCTTTATGTGAGTAGAATAAGAAAAGAGAAAAATTCGAACACAGAGAAGAAGAGGGGGTTCAAATTTTGAGTGGAAGAGGAGTGTTAGTAGATAAATAAATAAATAAAAAGAGATGGGAGAGAAAAGAATTCGAAATTTAAATTAAAATAAAAGGAAAATGTTTTTGTTTTTATTTTAATTATTGGTTAGAATTCAAAAATTAGGAAGAGAAATAATATTGAATTAAAATTTAAAACAATTAGTTAATTAAAACAAATTTTGAAAAAGAGGTTAGTAATTTTCAAAAATTAGAGAGAGAGAATTAGTTAAGTGGTTTTGAAAAAGATATGATTGAAATAGAAAACTTTTAAAATTAAACCAAAAACAGTCAAGTGGTTAATTGAGAAAGATTTGAAAATCAAATTTGAAAAGATAGCAAGTTAGAAAAAGAATTTGAAAATTGATTTTTGAAAAAGATATGATTGAAATTTATTTTGAAAAAGATTTGGAAAAAGAAATTTAAAAAGATTTGATTTTTGAAATTAAAGTTAATTACTTGACTAACAAGAAACAAAAAGATATGATTCTAAAATTTAAAGATTGAACCTTTCTTACTAGGCAAGTAACAAACTTAAAATTTTTGAATCAATCACATTAATTGTTAGCATTAATTTCGAAAATATGAAATAAAAATAAGAAAAAGATTTTGAAAATCAATTTTTAAAAGTTTTCTAAAATATCTATAGAAAGTGAAAAATATTTGATTTTTGAAAAAGTTTTGAAAAGATAGGATTTTTAAATTGAAAATTTGATGTGACTCATAAGAAACAACTAGATTTTTAAAACTTTTGACTAAATAAATCAAATTTTCGAAATTTATGAGAAGAATAAGAGAAAGATATTTTTTTATTTTTGAATTTTAATGAGGAAAGAGAAAAACATAAAAATGATGCAAAACACAAGAAATTAAGATCAAAACTAATAATGCATGCAAGAACACTTTGAATGTCAAGATGAACACCTAGAACACTTTGAAGATCATGATGAACATCAAGAACATATTTTTGAAAAATTTTTTTAGAAAAGAAAAACATGCAAGACACCAAACTTAGAAATTTTCAAACTTTAGACACTAATAATTCTAAAATCCATATGAAAAACAAAAAAAAAAGATACAAAACAAGAAGATCACAAGATTAAACAAATATAATCATCAAGAATAACTTGAAGATCATGAAGAACCATGCATGAATTTTCAAAAATTTTTAAAAGAATGCAATTGACACCAAACTTAAAATTTGACACTAGATTCAAACAAGAGACACAAAATTTTTTGGATTTTTCGAAAATTATTTGGAAAAAGAAAAATAAGGATTTCAAAAATTTTTAATAAGAATTCCAGGAATCATGCAATGTTAGTCTAAAGCTTCAGTCTAAAAAGATTAGACATGGCTAGCCAAGCTTCACCAAGTCATTACATACAACAGCCAAATTGATGGGAATCAATTAGCTCCTGTGATGATAAAAGCATCATCTGAAACTCTAGAATTCATTCTTAAAAATTCTGAAGAACAAATATAAATTATATATTAAATTTTTTTTTGATATTTTTTTCGAAAATAAAAAGAATAAAAACAAAAAGTTTAAAATTAAAATAAAATTACCTAATCTGAGCAACAAGATGAACCGTCAGTTGTCCAAACTCGAACAGTCCCCGGCATCGGTGCCGAAAACTTGGTGCACGAAATTGTGATCTCAACAGCGCAAAAAAACTTGGTACACATGTTCATAATCTCAATTTTTTTTCACAATTCCGCACAACTAACCAGCAAGTGCACTGGGTCGTCCAAGAAATAAACCTTACGTGAGTAAGGGTCGATCCCACGGAGATTGTCGGCTTGAAGCAAGCTATGGTCATCTTGTAAATCTCAGTCAGGCAGATTCAAATGGTTATGAGGTTTTGATAATTAAAATATAAATAAAATAGAAAATAAGATAGAAATACTTATGTAATTCATTGGTGAGAATTTAAGATAAGTGTATGGAGATGCTTTGCTCCTTCTAAATCTCTGCTTTCCTTCTGCCTTCATTCAATGATTCATACTCCTTTACATGGCAAGCTGTATGTTGGGGGATCACCGTTGTCAATGGCTACCGTCCGTCCTCTCAGTGAAAACGATCCAAATGCGCTGTCACCGCACGGCTAATCATCTGTTGGTTCTCACTCATGTTGGAACAGGATCCATTGATCCTTTTGCGTCTGTCACTACGCCCAACACTTGCGAGTTTGAAGCTCGTCACAGTCATCCCATCCCAGATCCTACTCGGAATACCACATACAATGTTTAGACTTTCTCGATCTCAAGAATGCTGCCAATTGATTCTAGCTTCTACCACGAAGACTCTGATCGTGAACCAAGAAGCTAAGAGATATGCATTCAAGCTTGTTTTCATGTAGAACGGAAGTGGTTATTAGGCACGCGTTCATAGGTGAGAATGGTGATGAGTGTCACATAATCATCACATTCATCATCTTCTTGGGTGTGAATGAATATCTTAGAATAAGAATAAGCTTGAGTTGAATAGAAAAATAATAGTAGTTTGCATTAATTCATGAGGAATAGCAGAGCTCCACACCTTAATCTATGGGGTGTAGAAACTCCACCGTAGAAAATACATAAGTGAAAAAGGTCTAGGCATGGCCGAATGGCCAGCCCCCAAATGTGTACAATGATAAAAGTCTCAGGACTTAAAATGAAAACTGGATACAAAATAAATCTCTAAAAGTAGTTTTTATACTAAACTAGTAACTAGGGTTTACAGAAAATGAGTAACTAAGTGCAGATAGTGCAGAAATCCACTTCCGGGGCCCACTTAGTGTGTGCTTGGGCTGAGCATTGAAGCTTTCACATGTAGAGACTTTTATTGGAGTTAAACACTAGCTTTGATGCCAGTTTGGGCGTTTAACTCCAGCTTTTATGCCAGTTCTAGCGTTTAACGCCAGAATAGGGTAGAAAGTGGGCATTCAAACGCCAGTTTGCGTTATCAAAACTTGGGCAAAGTATGGACTATTATATATTTCTGGAAATCCTAGAATGTCTACTTTCCAACGCAATTGAGAGTGCACCAAATGGGTTTCTGTAGCTCCAGAAAATCCATTTCGAGTACAGGGAGGTCAGAATCCAACAGCATCTGCAGTCCTTTTTCAGCTTCTGAATCAGATTTTTGCTCAGGTCCCTCAATTTTAGCCAGAAAGTACCTAAAATCACAGAAAAATACACAAACTCATAGTAAAGTCCAGAAATATGATTTTTGCTTGAAAAGTAATAAAAATATACTAAAAAGTAGCTAGATCCTACTAAAAACTACCTAAAAACAATGCCAAAAAGCGTATAAATTATCCGCTCATCATTCAGCTAAGTCGCGGATCAGTTGCCATGCATCATCTGCGGTCTTGTACTTTTTTAGAGAACCATTACTAGCACCATCTAGTGTAGTTTTATCCCAAGGCTTCATGCCTTGAGTGAAATAGCTGATTAACACTAGCGTGTCAATCATATGATGGGGGCATGCGTCCAGAAGGTTCTTAAAATGCTCCCAGTACTCATAGAGAGTTTTTGATTCTCCTTGAACGATGCATGGGATCTCTTTTCTTAGTCTGTTTGTAACTTTAGTTTGGAAAGTACTTTTCCAGAAATTCTCTCCTGAGCGTATCCCAGTTAGTAACAGTCACTTCAGGTTGGGAATAGTATCACTCTCTTGCCTTTCCCTCAAGAGAAAATGGGAAGGAAGTTAACAGAATATAAGTTTCATTCACACCATGATACCTAACAGTAGAACAGGCTGTCTAGAAATCCCTTAGGTGCTTAATAGGCTCTTAAGCAGGTAAGCCATGAAACTTGGGCATCAAGTTGATTAATGCAGTCTTCAGCTCAAAATCTATAGCCAGAGTTGGATGATGCACTTGATACGGCTGCAGTGTAAAATCTGGGGCTCCAGCTTCCTGGAGAGTAATCCTCCTAGGTGCTGCCATGTTATCTGCACGTGAATCAACTGAATCAGTAGAAAAGAAGCTTGTTTCGCTCTCAAATGGCGGTTCAGATTCGCCCTCAGATGAGACTGGTGAATCGATAACAATCACTTCACCACCCTCAGAGGCTAACCTGCGTCGAGCTCGCCTAATACATGAAATAGTTCTTTCAATTTCAGGATCAAATGCGGCTAAGATCGGATCAGACAGTGAACGCGTCATTCAATGAAAGAAACATATAGCTCATGGTAATAAAATAAAATTAAAATATGCAAATAAAATAAAAATATGTACACTAATTAATAATTTATCACACAATTGCAACTCCCCGGCAACGGCGACAAAAACTGCTGCGTGGCAGAAGTTAGGCCAATTAAGAGATTATAATATAATAGAACAGTGTTGCGACTATAGCTCTTAACCAGCTAAAATCTGCCTCACCAATTTAAAAGAGTGTCAAAAAAATTTAGAATAAAAAAATACTGGGAGTATGAGTCCCAGGTCGTCTCCCAACGAGTTGCAAGGAAGGGTGCTATTTTATTAATTAGGAATTTTTTCGAGAGTTTTGAGAGTTGAATAATGAGCAATTAAATAATTGTAAATTAAAGCAATAAAAACTAAGAATGATTATTAATATTCTAAATAAAAAGGCTTTGACTGGGGGAATGATTAATTGGAAATTCTATCCTTGTTGGGATCTCTTAAGTGTAGTATTAAAAAGGTTGTTGTTTTCACTTAGTTAACCCTTACTAAATAAAGGAAAGTCAAGTGATTGAGCTAACTCTTATTCGCAAATGCTAGTCCTCTCCTGTGGGAAGGTCTAGCGTTAGTAAATACAGAAGTAGCCAACAGCTTCCAGTTTAATCAACACATAAGCCTTCCAACTCAAGTGTCTCCTTTTAATCAACCCCCATGTCAAGTATGGAATCTACTCCATTGACATGAATATAATGCTCATAAAAATATAAGAAGAAGACATGATGAATTTAAATAAAATAGGGATTCAAAATTGATTAAAAATAAAAGTAATTCTTTGCATTAACAATTCATGAAAATAATCCACTTACTACTTTAAAAAAGAATTAAGAGTATGGAATAAATAAAAGAGTAAGTAAGGAAACAAACTAGAATAGTATCTTCAACGGAGGTAATGACTCTTCAATATCCAAAAGCAAAAGCAATAAACTGGGAATGTAAAGAGAACCTAGAGGAAGAGTAATTCACTTTAGATTCGGATCTAAAAAAACATAAAACTATCCTAATGAGAATATGTGTAGTCTTCTCTGTTTGAGTCTCTGCATGTTCCCTGGCTTTATTCTATGTTTCTGGGCCGAAAACCGGGTCAAAACGCGGCCCAAAATCACGCCCAGTGTTTTCTGTTAAGTTTGCAGATCGCGCAGGTCACGCGTACGCGTCATCCACGCATTCGCGTCATTTAGTGATTTTTCTTGTCACGCGAGCGCATCCTCCACGTGTTCGTGTCATTCGTGCAAACTCCAATCCACACGTACGCGTCAGGCATGTGCACGCGTCGCTACAATTTTCCCCATTCCGCGCGCTCGCGTGAGCCATGCGCGCGCGTCGGTCTTCGCTGGTTATCTCCTTATTTTCTTGTATTCCTTCCATTTTTGCAAGCTTTCTCTCCATTCTATAAGCCATTCCTGCCCTATAAAGCCTGAAACACTTAACACACGGATCACGGCATCGAATGGTATAGAGGAGAATCAAAATATACTAATTAAAGATCTTTAAAAAGTAAGTTTTCAATCATAAAACAATACTAGGAAGGGATTATAAAATCATGCAAATCATATGAATAAGTAGGTAAAGGTAAAAGCTTGATGAAACCACTCAATTAAACACAAGATAAACCATAAAATAGTGGTTTATCATTCATCATGTTTTTTAAGTCAATATAATCACATCCCAAGGTATTTGCTCCTTGTTAATGCTTTGCATTTGTTTGAGTTGACTTGACTTGATTCTTATCAAGACTCGCCACTTTTTGTAGCAAGCACCTTCCCATGTGATTAGTTGATTATTCTTAAGGATGAATAGGTAGTTCTCTTCATCATTGTGTTGGTTATTGTTTCTGTGCTATTTTATATCAATTTTATTCTTTCACTTGCACAACCGCAATATCCAATAATCCTACATTCAATTCACTCTTATTGTAGTTGCCTAAATTTGCTTGTCCTTAATTGATGCTCTTCTAGTGCTTGCATCTTAGGCCATTTAATTGAGGGACTCATTCTTACTTTTTAATTGTGTGGATGCCACTTAACTGGCCGTTGTGTGTATTCCACACCACTATGCAAACTTCCTCAATTAGATGCTTAATAGCTCCCTCCTTTACCTTTTTGTGCTACTTGCCTATGACTTCTAATTATACTTTATTCATTCTTTTCAAGGATGAGACATAAAGCAAGGAGCCGGGAGAGGAGAAGGACACCGAGGATGGAGATGCCAAGCCCGCATTGAACTTGGCGAATTCCACACAACCCAAGCTCCCGCATCCACCAACCGACGGTGGAGCTCTTGAGAGACAGTCCACCCAGATCGTGTTCGTGCACGGAGGACCGTGCAACGCTTAAGTGTGGGGGGAGGATTCGTCATTTTCGGGGTGTAAATTTCTTTTCCGAACACTTTGCACTTTCATTTTTGTTTTCTTTTATTATGTTCTTGTAGATATTTGGAGTGTTTATGATTGTTGCATTGCACTTTCTTCTAGTATATGCATATACATCTTAGTTCACCCATAGTTATCGCATTATACATTTTTGCATGATATATATTTTATAGATAGAAATTGTGATTGGATGATGTGAATAGCATATGCCTAGTTATCTTGATCCTAATTGTTCATGTTAATTTTTTCTTGTTGAAAATTAGGAAAAGAACTAGGAAATTTTGAAAAATTTGCATCCATCACAACATACATACATATAGGAAATAATTTTGGTGAAAAACAACAAGAATTCCCGAGAATTTTGCTTCAAGGGCATTCTATTGAATTGATTGAGAAAACTGTTTTTAAACTTGCTTGAATGATTCCCTTATGGAACATAGAAGAGTAAAGAACAAATACCTTGTGAGTTTTTGAGCTATAATGAGTGGTTACATCTTTTAACCACTAATTTTGTTCATTGTGTGATATATCTCTTCTATGATTGTAATCTTGGTTTTGCTTGATTCTTTATTTCCAATTATTGATATTTTGAACTGCATTGAGCATGATTGAGGCCATCTTTGAATTAAGCTTACTCGCCCATATAGCCTTACTCTTGCATCTACCCTTGTTAACCCCTTTTGAGCTTTATTTACCCCATTGTTCTTGATATTAGCACATCACAACCTTAAGTAGAAAACCATGATTTACCTTAGATTGTATCCTTGATTAGCTTAGGTTGACGAGTGTGTTTCATTTAAGTGTGGGGAAATTTTTGGAAACATTGGTAGTGAATGAAATTGTTTGATTTTGGGTATTCATGAAAAATTTTGGAAAATGGGTGCATTCATGTATGAGCTATTGAACCATATGCATTGTCATTAAAAAAAACAACATAAAAAGGGGACAAAAGTTACCCCAAAGAGAAAAGAAATGAATAAGGAATGCATATGTGATGAAAGTGAAAGAGCATACATGAATGTGTGAAAGAAAGTAAGAATGGGAAGTTAGGTTGCATATATTAGTGATTGGAGTGATATAGGTTGAGTGTGATACTTAAACTAATCAAGGATCCAATTCTTTAGTCCACTTAACAATATCTGTCCCACCTTGACCCTAACCCCATTACAACCACATCAAGTCCTCATGATAATTACATTCATGCATCACATGCTTGTTAATTGTTAGATGAAAAGCAAATACTCGAAAGCATGATTAGAAGAGACCTGAGTTAAACCCTTAGACACTGAGTGATTAGAGTGTATACACACCTAGTGAGGGTTTAATTACTCAACTCTATGTTTCCATGCTTCTTATCATGCATTCTTCCAAGTTGCTTCACTTTGATGAGCTGAACCAATTCTTTAGATTTTGGATGCATTGGATTATCTCCTTGCTTAGCCCTATTTGTCGATACTTGCTTGGGAACTTGATTGTTTGTTTTCACCAATTTCATATAGATACTATAGATAGATATATAGATATATATAGTATATACGTACTTGCATGCATATAGAAAGTTGCATTTAATAAGTTGATTACCCCTCTTGATTGTTTTCCTTGTTGGTTTAGTATGAGGACATGCTATTGTTTAAGTGTGGGGGAATTGATGAGTCTATATTTGATGGTATATTTTGACTCAATCTAGATGGATTCTAGCACATGAACTCACACTTAAGCACCAAAATAGCATACTTTTGTGTTTTGTCCCTAATTTGATCCTAAATGTATAAACATGCAATTTTGTGCTTTAATAGAGCAATTTAATCCCACTTTTATGTCATTCGATGCCGTGATATGGTTTGTGAGTGATTTCAGGCCTTGGAGGCAAGAATAGATGGGCAAAAGTGGAAGAAAGCATGCACAAGGGAGAAAGCATGAAGAAAACAAGAAAAAGCACACACAGCGAAGTGTGCATGCACACAGCCCTGCGTGCGCGTGCACAAGCAAGAAATTCCATGTGTGCATACGCACGCATCTGTGCGTACGCACAGGTCAATTTTCAGCCGAGTGTGCTTTTGTTAATGAAATGCGTGTTGTGCATTTTCTGAGGGCTTTTGGCCCAAATTTTGAAGGCTTGGAGCTGAATTTGGAGTGCTATATAAGGGGGAATCAACACATAACAAAGGGAGCTCACTTAGATAGTTTTAGAGAGTAATTAGGAGTAGGAGTAAGAGTAGTGTAGCATTGCTCTCTTAGGGTTTAATTTCCATCTTAATGTAGCATTTTATAGCAAGCTTAATTTTGGATTTTGATCATCTTTAATTGTAAGTACTCTTTAATTCCTCTTTAATTACATTGTCTTTATTTTCATTTCCTTTGGTTCAAGCACTTTGTTTATAATTGCAATTTTGAGTTCTTGAAGTTTTGATTAATGAATTTAATGTTTCATGCTTTCTTTATGTTTGTTTGGATGTTTATTGTTGGTATTGTTGATAGTTGGTTATTGTTTGTTATTTTTCCTTGCAATTTTCCATGTCTTACTTTTATGCACACAAGGTGTTTGTGAAAATGCCACCTTAGATTTTGAGTAGATTTTCCCACCTTGGCTTGTGGTTTGAGTTCCTAGGATACTAGAGTCATAATGTCCGACATTTAGTGGTAATTCTTGGGTAGTTAGTTGACTCTTGTTTCCATTGACGCTAGCCTTTTATCAACTAGTTTGGTAAGTTAGTTAGGACTTATGGATTAAGGTCAATTATGCTTGCTTGACTTACTCCTCGATGGTTGGGGTTGACTAGGCGAGATTGACTCATCATAATTACCATAGTTGTGGTTATGGTGATGATAGGATTCCTTGGATTCTCATCCCCAAGTCAAGGCTCTTTATTGCATTTATAGCATTTTTACTAGTTTTGATCCTATTTACCTTTGCTTGCATTAATTTCCAATTTTGATCATTGTTTAGTTCTTTTATCGCTTAATTCTTTTAATCTTTCAATTCTTGCTTGAAAACCCCCCTTTTCCCCTCACAACCGAAAGAGAAACACTTTCAATTACATCCTAGGGAGAACGACCCGAGGTTGAGGTACTCTTGATCTCGATTATTATAATTTGAATTTAAACATTTGATTTAGGAAATCAATTGTTGGTCTAGACTATACTTGAAACGAACATATTCTATTTTGAGAAATTCTGGATCGACAATAGTTCTCTTATCAATTTGCAAGAGATGTTCATCTGGGAATCTCTCATTCACTGGTTGTGGAGATTCTTAGTTAGTCCCTTGTGGTAGTCTTGACAGATGGTCTGCAACTTGGTTCTCACTTCCTTTTCTATCCCTCACTTCAATATCAAACTCTTGTAGTAATAGCACCCACCTGATGAGCCTTGGCTTGGCATCCTGTTTAGACATGAGATACTTGAGACCAGCATGGTCAGTATACACTACAACTTTTGAACCAATCAAGTATTGTCTAAATTTATCAAATGCATATACAATTGCCAAGAGTTCTTTTTCTGTGGTGGTGTAATTTTTCTATGCTTCATTTAATACCTTACTTGCATAGTATATAACATGATGCAGCTTATCCTTTTTCTGTCCCAATACAGCACCAATTGCAAAGTCACTTGCATCACACATGAGTTCAAAAGGCAATTCCTAATCTAGGGGTGTGATGATTGGTGCTGTAGTGAGTTTATTTTTCAAAGTTTCAAAGGCATGCTTACAGTTATCATCAAAGACAAAAGGATTGTCAACCACTAACAAGTTGCTTAGTGGTTTAGGTATCTTTCAAAAGTCTTTAATGAATCTCCTATAAAAACCAGCATGCCCCAAGAAACTTCTCACTGCTTTCACATTGACTGGTATAGGAAGCTTTTCTATGATCTCTATCTTAGCTTTATCGACTTCTATACCCTTGCTTGAAACCTTATGCCTAAGAACTATCCCCTCGGGAACCATGAAATGACATTTTTCCCAATTTAAAACCAAATTAGTTTCTTGGCATCTTTTCAAGATAAGAGTTAGATGATGCAAGCAAGTATCAAAGGAATTGCCAAAGACAGAAAAATCATCCATGAAAACCTCTAAAAATTTTTCTACTATGTCAGAAAATATGGAAAGCGTACACCTTTGAAAGGTAGCAGGGGCATTGCACAGCCCAAAGGGCATTCTTCTGTAGGTAAAGACTCCAAATGGACAGGTGAAGGAAGTCTTTTCTTGGTCCTTGGGGTCCACCACTATCTGATTGTATCCAGAGTACCCATCCAAGAAACAATAGTAAGCATGGTCAGCCAATCTTTCTAACATCTAATCAATGAAGGGAAGAGGGAAGTGGTCCTTCCTTGTGGCATCATTGAGCCTTCTATAGTTAATACACATCCTCCACCCTATCACTGTCCTTGTAGGGATGAGTTCATTCTTCTCATTAAAGATGACAGTCATGCCTCCTTTCTTTGGTACCACTTGCACTGGGCTCACCCAAGAGCTGTCAGAAAATGGTTATATGATTCTAGCATTCTATAACTTCATTACCTCCTAAAAGTAATGGGATACATTGGTTAAAGAAGCACTTGAAGCAAAACAATATGAAGACCATGAAGGGGAAGCTCAAGACACTCAAGAGGAAGACTCAAAAGAGACACAAGCACTTGAAAATTCAAGTGAAGTTAAGGAAGAAGGAGCACCAAAGCAAGAGTTGAAGCCTCTGCCTCCAAACCTCAAATGTGCCTTCCTTGGTAATAGAGAGACTTTTCCAGTGATCATTAACTTCACTTTGAGTGCACAAGAAAAAGGAGAGCTACTTGGCGTATTGAGAACCCACAAGGGTGCACTGGGATGGACAATTGATGATCTGAAAGGCATAAGCCCCACCATATGTATGCACAAAATACTTTTGGAGGAGGACTCTAAGCCATTTGTGCAACCTCAAAGGAGACTCAACCCCACAATGAAAGAAGTGGTTCAGAATAAAGTGATGAAGCTATGGGATGCTGGGATCATATATCCTATTTCTGACAGCCTCTGGGTCAATCCAGTCCAAGTTGTACCAAAAAAGGGAGGCATAACTCTCATCTCCAATGAAAAGAATGAGCTTATCCCAACAAGGACAGTAACCGGGTGGAGAATGTGTATTGATTATAGAAGATTGAATAATGCCATAAGGAAGGACCACTTTCCTCTTCTCTTCATTGATCAGATGTTAGAAAGGCTAGCTGGCCATGCTTACTATTACTTTCTGGATGGATATTCGAGCTATAATCAAATAGTGGTGGACCTCAAGGATCAAGAGAAGACTTCCTTCACTTGCCCCTTTAGAGTCTTCGCATATAGAAGAATGCCATTTGAGTTGTGTAATGCTCTAGCAACCTTTCAAAGGTGCATGCTATCCATTTTTCTGACATGCTGGAAAAGTTCATTGAAGTTTTTATGGATGATTTCTCTGTTTTTGGTGATTCTTTTAATACTTGCTTGCATATTCTTACCCTAGTCTTGAAAAGATGCCAAGAAACTAATTTGATTTTAAATTGGGAAAAATTCCATTTCATGGTACCTGAGGAGATTGTTCTTGGGCATAAAATTTCAAGTAAGGGTATAAAGGTTAACAAGGCAAAAGTAGATGTCATCGAAAAAATCCCTTTACCAACAAGTGTGAAAGCTGTTAGAAGCTTCTTGGGGCATGCTGGATTTTACAGGAGATTCATCAAATATTTTTCTAAAATAGCTAAACCATTAAGCAATTTGCTAGTGGTTAACAATCCTTTCATCTTTGATGATGAATGCAAACATGCTTTTGAGATTCTGAAAACTAAACTCACTAGAGCACCAATCATCACACCCCCAACTTGGGAATTACCTTTTGAACTCATATGTGATGCAAGTGATTTTGCAATTGGTGCTGTGTTGGGACAAAGGAAGGACAAATTGCATCATGTCATTTACTATGCAAGCAAAGTATTAAATGAAGCACAGAAAAATTGCACCACCACAGAGAAAGAACTATTAGCTGCTGTATATGCTTTTGATAAGTTTAGACCATATTTAATTGGATCAAAGATTATGGTTTACACTGATCATGCTACCCTTAAGTATCTTATGTCAAAGCAGGATGCTAATTAAGCCAAGGCTCATTAGATGGGTACTACTCTTACAAGATTTTGACATTGAGATAAGGGATAGGAAAGGAAGTGAAAATCAAGTTGCTGACCACTTATCAAGGTTACCACAAGGGACTAATAATCAAGAAGCCTCACAACCAGTGAATGAGAAATTTCCAGATGAACATCTCTTGCAAGTTCAACAAGCCCTTTGGTTTGCAGACATTGCAAACTACAAGGCAGGGAGAAGTATCCCACAAGATTACACTAGGCAACAAGTGAAGAAACTACTCAATGAGGCCAAGTTATTTTTGTAGAATGAGCCTTTTCTGTTCAAGAGATGCCCAGATGGAATGATCAGGAGATGTGTACCAGAGGTTAAAATGAGATACATTCTATGGCATTGTCACAACTCAAGCTATGGTGGCTACTTTGATGCTGAAAGGACAGCTGTAAAAGTTCTTTAAAGTGAATTCTATTGGCCCTCCATCTTCAACGATGCTATGGAGTTTATAAGCCAATGTAATGAATGCCAAAGAGCAGGAAGCTTAACAAAGAGAACTGAAATGCCTTAGAAATATATCTTGGAGGTGAAATTGTTTGACATATGGGGAATTGACCTCATGGGTCCCTTTCCTACATCTTACTCATTCAAATACATATTGGTGGCTGTTGAATATATCTCAAAATGGGTGGAAGCTATAGCCACTGATACATGTGATGCCAATGTGGTCGTACAGTTTCCAGAAGGAACATTTTCACCAGGTTTGGAGTACCCAAAGGGCTTATAAGTGATGGTGGAAGTCACTTTTGCAATAAGCATCTGAATACTTTTCTTCATAGATATGGAGTGACCCACAAGGTAGCTATACCTTACCACCCACAAACCAATAGCCAGGTTGAGTTAGAAAATAAAGAGCTGAAGAAGATCTTGGAGAAAACTGTGGGAGCTACAAGAAAAGACTGGGCAAGGAAATTAGATGATGCCCTCTGGGCATACCGAACTTCCCTTAAAACTCCTATTGGGAGGTCTCCTTTCCAGTTAGTCTATGGCAAAGCTTGCCATCTACCTGTGGAGCTTGAATACAAACCCTTCTGGGCCACAAAACTCCTCAATCTGGACGCTCAAGCAGCAGTGGAGAAGAGATTATTGCAGCTCAATGAATTAGAAGAATTCAGACTTGAGGCATATGAGAATGCCAGGATATACAAAGAAAGAGCAAAGAAATGGCATGATAGGAGGATTACACCCAATACATTTAAACCAGGATAGAAAGTATTGCTATTCAATTCAAGATTGAAAATTTTTCCTGGGAAGCTTAGATCCAAGTGGACTGGTCCTTATCTCATCACCAGAGTGTCTCCTCATGGCTATTTAGAGCTACTTGATGAAGCATCCAAGAAGACATTTACAGTGAATGGCCACAGAGTGAAGCACTACCTTAGTGGCTCACGGGACAAGGAGGAAAGTGTGCATATGTTGACTTGAACAAGGAAGTTGCAACGTCAAGCTAATGACGATAAAAAAGTACTTCGTGGGAGGCAACCCATGCATAATATCCTTCAAATTTTGTGCTTTAATAGTTAGTAATAGAGTGTTTCTTCATATTCACTTAAAGAAAATAAATCAATTGTGACAAAGGGTTACTGAGTTTACATGTAGCCTATGATAGACACCAAGTTTGGTGTGAACAAAGGCACTCTAAGATAGCATCATGAGACATTGACATTAATTGAGTTTATCTTAGTGATCTGATTCATTTTGCAGCACATAGTCACAACCTAAGTTTGGTGTCCACATAAGCTACATAGATATTGAATTCTAGTACACAATTTGATTTATTTTTCTCTAAGCATAAGAAAGCAGCAAAAAATTTTTCGTTGATTCCATTGAAATATAGTTAATTCTATTTTCTGCCACCAAATATTGAAAGGCGCTTGAGTTGTGTCTTCATTTTACAGGAAAGTTTAAAGGAAGAAGTGAGGGATAGAAGCCATTAGCTAGGGAATTTCGGACAACACACACACAAAAGAGGAGTCACATGCGCCTTGGGTTTTGTGCCTTGGGAAGATCACCTTGACTAGCATTAATCAGAATATTTGCACTTCCCATGCCATGACCGAACCATCAATGTCATGACTCAACCATCAATGTCACCCCAACTAACCACAACAACCATCAATCATTGTCTTCACTTCACTTCTACATATAAGCCATCCATTTCTTCTACACTCCATCAATCCTCACCATCTGATCTCCACTTAGCCGAACCTACCACCCTCACTAGTCTTGCTTCACAGATTCATTTTCTTGCCTTAAGTCACTAAGCAACATTCACTCCTTTCTTAGTCACATACCTTTGTTTCATTCATCACTAGCTCCCCTGTCTGAACCAAACAGATTTCTTCTTTCTTATTCACTCTTCATCACCCTCATTCCGTGCTCATACATCTCATCTTCTAACCTTTTTCTTCTTAGCCTTGCTCACAGATTTTTTTTTTGTGCTTGAGGAAAAGCACCATTCCAAGTTTCGTGTGGATTCGGCCTTTTCAGTTACACTCGATGGCCTCTTCACCAAATGCTAAGAGAAGAAAAGGCAAGCAACCGGCTGAGCCACCCACTTATGATAAAAAAAAAGATTTAAATCTCAATTCTATGAGATTAAATATCATGGGTGGATAGAAGAAAAAGAAGTCATCCCGGAGATAGGATTCAAATTGGGGAAAGATGAGTGCCCTACAATAAGAGAAGTGATCCAAAAAAGAAGTTGGGAACTCCTTTGTGACCCCTTCACAAAAGTGAGTGCAACTCTTGTATGGAAATTCTACTCAAATGCAGTTAGGGAAAGCAAAAGCAGCCCCCCCATACAAAAGCTATGTAAGGGGAGTAGCAGTGGATTTCAGCCCTACATCAATCATGAGAGTTCTACAGATAAGATCAATACCATTCAAAGAGCCTAGTTACGAATAAAGAATGAAGGGCAAAATCAACTTTGAAGATATAGTGAATGACATATGTCTGATAGGCACAGATTGGGTGAGAGATTCAAAAAGGAATCCGTGCCACTTGAGAAGAAGTGATCTCTCACCTGAAGGCAAGGGTTGGACTGAAATAGTGAAAAGATCAATCTCCCCCACTGGAAACAGTTCGGAAGTCACAATAAAGAGAGCAATTATGATACATTGCATAATAAAGGGAGGAGAAATAAACGTTCCACAGATTATTGCAGATAGTATTCAAGAGACAGCTGAAGACAACAGCAAACGAACTAGACTCGGCCACCCAAGCACTATATTGCGTCTATGCAAGAAATCAAGGGTGCTTTTTGAAGAAGAAGACATGGACTGGGTGAAAGAAGGCAAGCCGATCACCAAGCAAAGGATGGAATTTGTCATTGGCACTCAGAGTCAAAGAAGACCTCAGAAAAGAAAGAGGGGAACACAATTGGAAGAGGGACAAGCTCCGAACACATTTGATCTAAGTCGAATTCAGAGTGCTATTGAGGGAATATCTCAACAATATATGAAGGCTCAATAGCAACAAGAGGAGTTCCAGCTGAGAATGATGGATCAACAAAGAGAATTTCAATCAAGATTACTAGATCAGCAAAGGAAACAGTTCACTCAATTTTAAGAGTCCTTCCAAAAAATGTCTCAACAACAAGTTCAGCATGAGGGATACCTCCAAGACTTGGTGCACTAAAAAAATCTATATCATACAGCCGGAGAGGCCAGGCACGTAGATAGGGTTGAATTTAATATAGATACTCAAGCCAAGCTCAGATACTTAACTGCCAGCATGCCCGTATTGAATCGAGAGCTCAAACCATATCCATATGTCACTGAACTAGGAGAGGCGCAATTGGTAAGAGCAAAAAGAAATAAGGAAAGAATGAAGCAAAGATTGATGAGTGCCGGACTCTCGGAAGAGGAAGATCAGCCTAGAAAACAACAAGAGGAAACAAGGAAGAAAAAAAAACAAGAACCAAAGAATAAAGAGAAGAAAGGGGAGTCAAGCAAAGGGAAATGACACAAAAACTAAAGGTGGTGAAGTTTCTTTCATAACTTTAGTAAATAAGGAAGAAGCATGTCTGAAAAATGATGTGCCTTCTAAATTTTCATGTTTTGCATAATATGCACTTTTATGTTTGGTTGTTTGTTTGTGTATCACCCATTTACTTAGAATGTTTGCTTGTTTCAATTCTTTTAAATTCAATAAAAGGATTGTTATGAACAAAAACAAAGAAAAGTCTAGCCTAGAAGGAATAGATAAGTCTTATGAACATGGTAGTGCACAGATTGTTATTATGATTAGATTGTGGCTTAAGAAATCGAAGAGACTAAGATGGTTGCTTGAGAACTGGTGGTTAGATATGTTGTGACTCTAAAAATGTGGTGAACAAAGATCCTTAACAAGAGCAAAAACAGAGAAATGAAACAAGAGGAAAACAAATAAAGAAGCTAGCCATCAATGACTAAACTTTGAATATGTGTCTGTGGTGTTTGTATTCAAGGACATACTTGGGTAAGTAAATCTGCAGGGTGCTTCATCACTTGGAAACTTGAGTTAACAACTCTAGATTATCAATTGAAAACCCAGTATCAAGAGTATCCTTGCAACAAAATATTTAGTAACCCAAAGAGGTGCTAGACATCACTATTCAAAGATAATTTCATGTTACATGCCTGTAGTATGAATGTGTTGAGGAATGAGGCTTGAGCAAGTAAATTCGAAGGGGTGTTTGAACACCTAACAACTTAAACCAACTGGTTTGAGATTGTTGATTGAAAGCTTAAGATAAAAACCCGCCTCAAGACAAGACACTAAGCTCAAATGAAATAAGAAAACTCTGAAAGAAGTAAGAAAATAAGTTGAGGATGATATAACAGTGCAATAAGAAAAGAGTCTCACTGAATCAACCGAGTTATAGTTGGGCAAGTAGCTTATGCAGAGAACTCATATAAGTTCAGGAGCCATGACTAATTGAATGAAACAAAGTGACCCCAGTGAGTAGGATGATGCAAGACCCCTAAGTAAAGATTTCTTCTTTGTTGTTTCTTTCAATCCTTGCATAGTCAAAACTCTTTTATCTTTTGCTTGAGGATGTAACGACCCAACTTCCAATACGTCATGATCGTACCAAAAGTAAGGCGTTACTGACCTGTTTTCCTTATTAACTATTTAATATTGAGCCTTTAGTTCGAAATCGTGTTTCAGTTTTAGTAGAAAATGCCAGAAAACTTTGTTTTTATTTATCAAATCATATATCAAGCATCACCAAATAATAATAATCATATAATTATTAGTAAATATTATACAAACAAATTCAAGTGTAACTTAGATACAACTCCTATCCCTCTTTATAAAATAAAATCTTAAACAACAAAGGCGAGGGAATTCTATGAAAGCAACTCAATTCATAAACTTAACTCATAAATAAGGTCTAACAATCGCCCGCAGCTTCAAACTGAGTCTTCGAACCTGTATCACTGAAAGGGTGGAAGATTTTGGAGTGAGAACAAACTACACGTTCTCAATAGGGAATGGGAATGCCGTAAAAGTAATGGTTAACATGCAAATAATTAACATACTCAAGGAAACTATATTTTTATCAAACCTTTTTGAAAATACTATTCTTGGTTTTACTTTAACTAATTATTTACCTCTTTCAAAAATCTAAGCTCAAAACAAATTCCAAAATATAAAACTGGTCACTTTAAGCATTTCTCAACCACATAGTAAATTTTCAATCACAATGTCAATTCTTAATCATCATTATACATTCACCAACTAATAGCACTAACAAGAGATTCAATTCAGCACAAACAAGTCACAGCAAGGCAAATAGCACAATCACAGGGGAGTACAACGAGGAAACCCAATCAAATGCAGATGCGCAAACAAGGATGATGCATGTCTAGCCCTAGTGCAAGTAATGAGCTCATCTGTCAGTTTCTACCCGCTCCCGATGTAACCCGAAGCAGCTGAAACGGGTATGGTTTTCCAGTCATCATAGGAACAGTTCTCACTAACCGACGTATGCGTCATATCCTCTGTAAGCAAACTCTGCCTTAAAGGTGGTGGCATTCCAGCCGTGTATGAAATCATATTCTTTGTAAGCAATCCTTGCCTTACAGGTACGGCATTCTAGCCATGTATGAATTAATATCCTCTGCAAGTGATCCCAGGTTATCAGTTGCAGGTACAGCTCTTAATAGCTGTGTAACACTGGAAAATATTCTGTGGTCATACCACTATCTATCTGACTGCCTTCACGCAGCAGATCATTACATAATCATTCTCATTATCATTATTCATCATCATTTTCACATTCTTATGCAGTACCTCTTTCTTTCTCTGTTCAATTATACGATACAAATTCAATCATACTATACAAACTTCACATCTTTCACTTTTACAACATCTTAGCTCAAACTATTTCTCTTTATCATTTGGATTCAAATATTATAAAATTCACCAAACTCCTGAAAAGTAATCCTTTATTCCAAGCCCAAAACATAACTCTTTTCACATTAAATTGAATTCAAAACATAATTCCTTTCTTAAATAATTCAAACTTGAAACATAAACCTTTCCTTGATAATTCCAAATTCAAAATAGTATAATTCTTCTCTTATTTAGATAAAATGCAAATAATATAATTTTTCAAGTTCAAATCTTTTAAAATGACTTTTCGAATAAAACCTCAGATTTTTATAAAATTTTGACAGCACCTCCCCTAAAACTCGGACTTAACCACCCTTACGGGTTCCCTCTTTCTCAAAATCTCATCAAACCTTTTTCAACAATGGCCACAAAAATATATTCTCAAAAACATTTGATAATAGTATAGAAAATCTATTTCTCAAATTCCATATCCAAGTAATCACCAAAACAACATTGGCAATCTAATTTCAGTTTTATTTTTAAAATATCAAACGAATTCGGAATTGTGCAAACCTTGTATCCATGCGACCGTCTCGGATTAAGCTTTCTATTAAACCAAAAATTACAATTTTTTGCTGGCTCTAGCTTCGGAAATATAAGCAAAATCGTGACTGCTCTGTAGTGTCTTAAAACCGGAAGACAGCAGCAGCGTACAACATTCAAAATTTCATATAAAATCCAAATTAAATCCAACCACCTTCAAAATTAATGTGGTTAAACATAACTTATCCAAATTTCTTTCTCAATTAGTTCCAAGGTCATACCATTTTTAATGAAGGAGTTACGTAGCTTGGAAGTTAGGTAATTTTCTGCTGAAATCTGTTTTACAAATCATTGAACACAACCTCTTCCAAGTCCCATAACTCACTTATTAAAATATGAAAAACCCTGAAATTTAAATCATATATACTAAACATACTCAACTTTCACCTCCAATTAGTTGTGTCTCAATATCATTCCAGAATTAAAAATTATAAAGGCTCAAAGTTACTGACTTAGAAAACAAAACCTGATTATTACTGCATAATACATCTTACTTTAAAAATCCATATCTTTAAAACCACAACTCTAACAATTCTAAATTTTTATGAAATTAAATTACTGGGACCATATTTTCATTTAAAATTGGCTCCATTTCAAAATTCAAACTGGAGAATTTCTAATAGAGGAAACAAGTTGCTACTGTATTAAGCGTTCTGCAGAAAACCAGATTTGACATTCCTAATTCAAAAATTTATCATAAATCATAAACTTAATGAAAAAGCCTCAAATTCACCAGTCCAGCTTCCTATATTCCAAAGCTTAATCCAGACTTGGTCCCACGCAATTCCAATCATTACAGAATTAGTTATAGATTTTCAAAATCTCCGGCTTCATTTAAAAGTACTGCAGAAAATCAAGTTTTACATTTTAACTTTGAAAAAATCATAACTAGTTCTATAGTTAATTCAAACTTCTCAAAATTGAATCCCAACAACAACTTTTATTATAATTTACTCAGCCTTTACTCTCATATCATTTTGATTATCGTTGAATAACTGATTTACTTCCAAAGTCATCTTTTAATTTCAAAAATCAGATTTTCAGCAACTAGTTCAACATTTTAAGATTCAGTCTTCCAATTATTCCTTAAGCCCAACTTCAGTTAATCACTAACTAAGTCCATTACAGTAAACCAACTCAACAGCAACAATTTCAATTTGACCTATCAAAATACCGAAATCACAATAATCTCTCATCAAACAATTTATAATTCAATTTCACATAATCAACGAATCCAACCAAAGTTCCAATCAAAAATCTCATTCATTCCAATCATAATTCCAGCCACATAACTCAACTAATTCAGTATAATCACATAGAGTCAGAACTTTTCAACAATTCCATCCATATCAGAGAAAACAATATCAATTACAACTTCAAACACTCACAACAAAGCCCAAAGACATTCACAGCCATAACCTGAATTCAATAATCCAAATTTCACAACCTCAAACCAAGCTTATTTCTATCAATTAGTCTCTCATAACAACAAAACCAATTACATTCACAGCAGCAATCCAAACTCAATTCATCAATTATCCATTCAACAGTTGTTCAACAATTAACTCGGCATATTTCAATTTAATAAGTTACACTAAATTAATCATTATTCACAACAGCATCTAAGTTCAATCACAGCTCAGAATATTCACAACGACTAACTAATTTCAAATGTATTTCAAGTCATTCATGTTAATTAAGAAATTCTTAACCATTGTTAACAATTTGCACTTATCCAATAACTTTCTAGGCATTCTAAATTAAAAACGTTAAATCCCTACCTCAATGTCGAACCCACAGAGATCAGAACAGCAGCAACCACAATAAGTAGCATTACCGGTGAATCTGGCCCGGTTTCAGTAGTGTTTCTCCGATGACAGTGCTCTGGCGAAGGCTGAACGGAGAACAGGGACGAGCAGGAACACGGACAAGCTGCGGCAGAATCAGAACGGCAGCTCTAACTAACCCCGACGACCTTCTAGTGGCAGCGCCGAGGGCATCTACGGCAGAAATGGAGGCAGCGGCAATGTAAGGTGACCACGGCAGCAAGCAAGAACGTTGAATTCAAAACGGATAAAAGGAACAATTATGAAAATTCAAGGCTAATTCAAATTGAGATAACAGCAAGAATGTCTTACAACAATTAGAAAGTAATAACAGAACGAAGAAACTACGGCAGCGGTATAGGCATTTGCAACAGCAAGCTCAGATGGTGGCAGAGCAACTTCCTCCTCCATCACGTGACAGCGACGGTGGCAGAACAGCAACCCAGCAGCAGCGGCTCCTCTCGTGCGTCCTTTTCCTCCATCACTCAGCGATGGCGACGCGTCTCCATGGAACGGCAGCGACGACAGAGCACGAACGGCGACGGCAACGGGAGCCACAGCGACGCCTTCTTCCTCCCGCCCCTGGTTCGGGCTCATCTCCCTCCCCTCGTTCCTTCTGCGATGGTGTGACTTCGACGGCGATACTCTTCGCAGCTCCACGGACGGCCGACAGGAGGCGCTGCAGTCCGGGCAAGGTTGGGGAACGCTGACGATGACGGCGGTCCGGCGGTCACGTCATGGCGGCAGCGGAGCAGCATCCCTTCCGTCTCTCTTTTCTCTGCTCTTCGTGCTCTTTCTCTCTGCGTTTCTTTCTTTTGTTTGTGTGTTGTGTTTAGGAAGAAAGGGGGGTGGAGGCTGCGTTCAGAGACTGAGGAAAGGAAAACATTAGGGTTAGGGTTACTAGGATTTGGGAATTAGGGTTTCTGATTCAATTTGGGAATTTAGGTTTAGGAATTAGGGATTTTATAAAAGAATATAGATAGATATGAATAGATATTTTGATAAAATTGAAGGGTAGAGTAATTTTAAAATCAAATATACTCTATTAAAAATATTTAGGAACATTATTTATCATCATATTGTTAAGTTCAATCAATTATTTTTAATTTAAAATATAAAATAAATATATTAATCACCTTTTTATAAAATATGGTTTAGCTCAATATTAGTTATTCAAATTAAATGATAACTTTTCATTATTTTTCTATCTCCGAAACTTTAGTTTCAATTTAAAAAATAGCTAATTATAATAAAAATTGTACTTGAACATTAATTAACTTAAACTTAAAGTATTTATAAAAATCAAACTAATCATTTCTAATAAATAATTTCTAGGAGTTCAAATTAATAACATAATTCATTCAAAATAGAATTTATTTAAATTAAATTATACAATTCTTCTATTTTTTTCAATTATCAAAATTATAATTTCAATTATACCAAATATCTAATAAAGTTTATATAAAAATTCTAATTAATTTAAACTTCAATTATCATGAAACTCCATTTAATTACCTTTAGTAAAATAATTTTTCTTAAAATAAAATTATCAACAAATAAAATAAATCACAAATAACTAATTATTTGATTTTCAAAAATTAGGGTTGTTACAGAGGACAAGCAACATTTCAAGTTTGGTGTTGTGATGCATTTGCATTTTAGCTAGATTAGCTGGTTAGTTTAGTTAATTTTAGTTCAATTTCATGCATTTTGTTCAAAATAAACAAGCACTTGGATGAAGTTTCTCATCATACACTAATGGGTCAAGGACTGAGTGATTTTGTGATTAATTCTATGCAAATGACTTAAGAAAATGTTGAATGAATGAATTATTAAAAATTGGTTGCACAGGGGAGGGGCAGATCTTTGATGTAATTTTGTTTTGTGATCATAACAGGGAGAGAGCCCCTTTGGCGCAGTGCTTTGCACAACAATACCAGGATAGCACCTCTGGCGCTACGTTCTCCCCAAGAATGCTCCTCAACCCAGGAAAGCGCCTTTGGCACTCCGTTCTCTTCAGGAATGCTCCTTCAGGCCAGAAGAGCGCCTTTGGTGCTACGCTTTCTCAAGAAGCGCAATGCAATATCACAAAAGCACCTTTGCCACTACATTCTTCTCAAAGGCCCTATGAATCTCCAGGAAGAGCGCCATTGGTGCTATGTTTTTGCCAAAAGTGCCTGCGATAGTGGAGTGGGAAAATTTGGCTGGTGACGCGTACGCGTGGGTGACGCGTACGCGTGAAAGTGACATTTTTGAAGGGTCACGCGTACACATGGATAAAGCGTACATACCCATATGATTGAGCGTATGATTGAGGCCTTTGTTTCACTGAACTTACATACCCATATGGCCTTACCCTTTCATTATCCTTTGCAAACCAATGTTGAGCCTATTATACCCCCTTTGTTCTTTACTTTAGCTCATCACTAACTCTAAGCAGAAAATAATAATGTTCTTAATCTGAATCCTTGGTTAGCTTAGACTAGTGAGAGTGCTCATGAATTAAGTGTGGGAAAAAGTGGGTTTAGAAACATTTGGTTTAAGAATTGGGTGTTATATATCTTTATGAAATTGTGAAAGAAATATTTAGGACATGTTCATGCATTCAATAATTTAATCATATGCATTAAGAAAAAAAAGAAAGAAAGAGAGAAGAAAAAGAAAAAAAAATAAAGGAGAAAAAGAAAAGAAAAAGAGCAAATAATAAAAGGGGACAAAATGCCCCAAAGTAAATGGTGATAGCAATGCATATGTATTGTACTTAAATTCAGATGCATGAATATGTGGAAAACATAATTAATGGGTAGTTAGGCTTTATATTATGATTACATGGATTGTCCTAAGTTAGGTGAGAAGTTTAGGTTAATTAAGGATTCAGATTTTAGTCCACTTAACCAAATACAATCCTACCTTAACCCTAACCCCATTACAACCCTTAAAAGACCTCTTGATTTGTGTATTTGTGCATTAAACTTTTGTTGATTGGTAGAAGAAGAGCAAGCCTTAGAAAGCAAGATTAGTAGAGAATTGAGAGAATCGAACCTCAAACACCTGAGCAATTAGAGTGTATACACTTCCAGTGAGGGTTCGATGCTCGATTCCTTGTTCCCGGCTTTCATGAGCTATCTTCTTCTTGCAAGTCTATTTGTACTTCATTTTTTATGATTTGAATTAGTGAAATCCAGTTCATATTTGTTCTTGAAAGATTTATTTACTTTTCACCAAGTAGGTAGAAGTATTTTTGCATTTAGTTGCTTTCATATAGATAGGTTGCATTTCATAAGTTTTACCATTCATCTTCACTCTTATAGTTTCTCTTGAGCTTAGCATGAGGACATGCTATGTTTAAGTGTGGGGATATTTGATGCACCACTATTCCGTGGTACATCTTGTGCTTAATTGAGTGGATTTTATCCACTATTCTCACACTTGTTCATGTAAATTTCATGTTTTACATTTTCCTTCCTAATTCTGTGCTTTGATTGAAAACATGCTTCTTTGGCCTTAAAATTGCTAATTATTAACTCCCTCTTATTACCATTCAATGCCTTGATATGTGTGTTAATTGATTTCAGGGTTTATAGGGCAGAAATGGCTTAGAGGATGGAAAGGAAGCATGCAAAAATGGAAGGAATACAAGAAATCGAAGGAACTGCTAAAGTTGTCCAGCCTGATCTCTTGGTACTTGATGAGCGGATAATTTATACACTTTTTGGCATTATTTTTAGTATGTTTAGTATATTTTAATTAGTTTTTATTATATTTTGATTAGTTTTTAAATAAAAATCACAATTCTGGACTTTACTATGAGTTTGTGTATTTTTCTGTGATTTTAAGTATTTTCTGGCTGAAATTGAGGGACTTGAGCAAAAATCTGATTCAGAGGTTGAAAAAGGACTGCAGATGCTGTTGGATTCTGACCTTCCTGCACTCGAAGTGGATTTTCTGGAGCTACAGAATCCCAATTGGCACGGTCTCAATTGCGTTGGAAAGTAGACATCCTGGGCTTTCCAACAATATATAATAGTCCATATTTTGCTCAAGATTTGTTGGCCCAAACCGGCGCTCCAATTCAGCTCAAGAATTCTGGCGTTTAACTCCAAAACTGGCACAAAAGCTGGAGTTAAACGCCCAAACTGGCACAAAAGCTGGCGTTTAACTCCAAGAAAAGTCTCTACACATGGAAGCTTCAATGCTCAGCCCAAGCACACACCAAGTGGGCCCGGAAGAAGATTTCTGCATTAATTACTTATTTCTGTAACCCTAGGCTACTAGTTCTCTATAAATAGGACCTTTTACTATTGTATTTGTACACACATCTTTGGACGTTTAGTCCCTAGACCTTGGAGGCTGACCATTCGGCCATGCTTACACCATTATCACTTTTGTATTTTCAACGGTGGAGTTTCTACACACCATAGATTAAGGTGTGGAGCTCTGCTGTCCTTCATGAATTAATACAAAGTACTATTATTTTTCTATTCAATTCATGCCTACTTCTTCTCTAAGATATTCATTCGTTCTTCAACTTGATGAATGTGATGATCTGTGACACTCATCATCATTCTCACCTATGAACATGTGCTTGACAACCACCTCTGTTCTACTAGCAATGGCTTGAATGCGTATCTCTTGGGTTTCTAATCTAAGATTGGAACCTTCGTGGTATAGGCTAGAAATATTGGCGGCCATTCCTGAGATCTGGAATGTCTAAACCTTGTCTGTGGTATTCTGAGTAGGATCTGGGAAGGGATGACTGTGACGAGCTTCAAACTCGCGATTGTTGGGCGTGTGACAGACGCAAAAGGATCAATGGATCCTATTCCAGCATGATCGAGAATCGACAGATGATTAGCCGTGCGATGACAGCGCATTTAGAACGTTTTCACTGAGAGGACGGGAAGTAGCCATTGACAACGGTGATGCCCAACATAAAGCTTGCCATGGAAAGGAGTATGAATGATTGGAAGAAGGCAATAGGAAAGCAGAGATTCAGGAGGAACAAAGCATCTTCATACGCTTATCTGAAATTCCTACCAATGAATTACATAACTATCTCTATCTTTATTTTATGTTTAATTTATCTTTTAATTATCAATTCTCCATCAGCATCTGAATTTGCCTGACTGAGATTTACAAGGTGACCATAGCTTGCTTCAAGCCGACAGTCTCCGTGGGATCGACCCTTACTCACGTAAGGTATTACTTGGACGACCCAGTGCACTTGCTGGTTAGTTGTGCGGAATTGTGACAAAGTGTGATTCACGTTTAAGAGCTCCAAGTCCTTTGGTGCCATTATTGATGATCACAACTTCGCATACCAAGTTTTTGGCGCCGTTGCCGGGGATTGTTTCAAGTTTGGACAACTGACGGTTCATCTTGTTGCTTAGATTAGGTACTTTTCAGAATTTTTAAGATTGGATTCTAGAGTTTCAAGGTGATGTTCTTATCATCACAAAAGCTGATTGATTCTCATCAATTTAGCTGCTGAATGTAATGTCCTGCTGAAGCTTGGCCAAACATGTCTAATCTTTTTAGACTAAAGCTTTAGACTAACATTGCATGATTCCTGGAATTCTTATTAAAATTTTTTATTCTCTTTATTTTCTTTTCCATATAATTTTCGAAAATCACAAAAAAAAAATTTATACAACCATAAAAATCAAAAATATTTTATGTTTCTTGTTTGAGTCTAGTGTCAATTTTTAAGTTTGGTGTCAATTGCATGTTTTTACTCTTCTTGCATTTTTCGAATTTATACATATTGTTCTTCATTGATCTTCAAGTTGTTCTTGATGATTTCAGTGCTCTGATCTTTAAATTCTCCTATTTTGTGTGTTTTGTTGTTTTTCTTATGCATTCTCAATTTGTTAAAACCTCCAATACAAAATTTCTAAGTTTGGTGTCTTGCTTGCATTGTTCATTTGATCTTAGTTGCATTTTTTGTTATTTCTCATCATTAAAAAAATTCAAAAATATTTTTAAAATTGTGTCTTTTCAAGCTAATAAGACAGAGAATTGAAGATTCAGAACATTCAGCAGAGGAATCAAACAGAAAAAGCTGGGCGTTCAAAACGCCCAGTGAAGAAGGAAAACTGGCGTTTAAACGCCAGCCAGGGTACCTGGCTGGGCGTTTAACGCCCAAAAAGGTAAGATTGTGGGCGTTAAACGCCAGAATGGATGCCATTCTGGGCGTTTAACACCAGGATGACACTAGAGGGAAGATTTCGATTTTAATTTAGATTTTTTTTTTCAAATCTTCATAATTTTTCAAAATCAAATCTTTTTCAAATCATATCTTTTCAATCATATCTCTTCAAAATCAATTTCTTTCCATTTATTTTCGAAAATCTTTGTTATAATTAAAGATTTACTTCAAAATTTTCAAGTTGTTACTTGCCTATTAAGAAAGGATCAAATTTTAAATTTTAAGAATCATATCCTTTAATTTCTTGTTAGTCAAGTAATCAACTTTGATTTTAAAACTTTCTCTTTTTAAATTGATCTTCAATCATATCTTCTCAATCATATCTTCTCAATCACATCTTTTTCAAAATTAACTCTCAATCATATCTTTTTGATTTCTAATTTCAAAATCTTTTTCAAAAATCACTTAATTTCTTTCCCAATTTTAGTTTTCGAAAATCATCAATCAATTTTTCAAAATTTCTTTTAATTATTTCAAAATATTTTACTTTATTTTCGAAAATTCTTCCCCTCTTCTCACATCCTTCTATTTAAAGGACTAACACTCTTCCTCAAGGTGCGATTCGAACTCCCTCCTTCTTTATATGTTCGAATTCTCTTCTATCTACCTCCTCCTTCTATTCTTCTTTTCCTCTGACACCTCAAGGAATCTCTATACTGTGACATAGAGGATTCCCTACTTTCTTGTTCTCTTCTCTTTCATATGAGTAGGAACAAAGATAAAGGCATACTTGTTCAAGCTGATCCTGAACCTGAAAGGACCTTGAAGAGAAAGCTAAGAGAAGCTAAAGCACAATTCTCTCTAGAGGGCCTAACAGAGCTTTTCAAAGAAGAAGAAACCATGGCAGCCGAAAACAACAATGCCAACAATGCAAGGAAGGTGCTTGGTGACTTTACTGCACCTACTCCCGACTTCTATGGGAGAAGCATCTCAATCCCTGCCATTGGAGCAAACAACTTTGAGCTTAAGCCTCAATTAGTTTCTCTAATGCAACAGAATTGCATGTTTCATGGACTTCCATTGGAAGATCCTCATCAGTTCTTAGCTGAATTCTTGCAAATCTGTGACACTGTCAAGACCAATGGGGTTGACCCTAAAGTCTACAGAATTATGCTCTTCCCTTTTGCTGTAAGAGACAGAGCTAGGATATGGTTAGATTCACAACCCAAAAAAAGCCTGAACTCTTGGAAAAAGCTAGTTAATGCCTTCTTGAGAAAGTTCTTTCCACCTCAAAAATTGAGCAAGCTTAGAGTGGAAGTCCAAACCATCAGACAGAAGGAAGGTGAATCCCTCTATGAAGCTTGGGAAAGATACAAGCAATTGATCAGAAGGTGTCCTTCTGACATGCTTTCTGAATGGAGCATCATAGGTATCTTCTATGATGGTCTGTCTGAATTGTCCAAAATGTCATTGGACAGCTCTGCTGAAGGATCTCTTCATCAAAAGAAAATGCCTGCAGAAGCTCAAGAACTCATTGAAATGGTTGCAAATAACCAATTCATGTACACTTCTAAAAGGAACCCTGTGAATAATGGGACAAATCAGAAGAAAGGAGTTCTTGAGATTGATACTCTGAATGCCATACTGGCTCAGAATAAAATATTGACTCAGCAAGTCAATATGATTTCTCAAAGTCTGTTTGGAATGCAAGCTGCACCAGGCAGTACTAAGGAAACTTCCTCTGAAGAAGAAGCTTATGATCTTGAAAACCCAGCAATGGAAGAGGTGAATTACATGGGAGAACCCTATGGAAACACCTATAATCCTTCATGGAGAAATCATCCAAATCTCTCATGGAAGGATCAATAGAGACCTCAACAAGGTTTCAACAACAATAATGGTGGAAGAAACAGGTTTAGCAATAGCAAGCCTTTTCCATCATCTTTTCAGCAACAGATAGAGAATTTTAAGCAAAGCCACTCTGACTTAGCAACCATTGTCTCTGATCTAATCAAAACCACTCAAAGTTTCATGACTGAAACAAGGTCCTCCATTAGAAATTTGGAGGCACAAGTAGGTCAACTGAGTAAGAAAATTACTGAACTCCCTCCTAGTACTCTCCCAAGCAATACAGAAGAGAATCCAAAGAGAGAGTGCAAGGCCATAACCACAACCCACACGGCCAAACCTGGAGAGGAGGAAGAGGCAGTGATCTCCACTGAGGAAGACCTCAATGGACGTCCACTGACCTCCAAGGAGTTCCCTAATGAGGAACCATGGGAATCTGAGGCTCACACTGAGACCATAGAGATTTCATTGAATTTACTTCTGCCATTCATGAGCTCTGATGAGTATTCTTCCTCTGGAGAGGATGAAGATGTTACTGTAGAGCAAATTGCTAAGTACCTTGGAGCAATCATGAAGCTAAATGCCAAGTTGTTTGGTAATGAGACTTGGGAGGATGAACCTCCATTGTTCATCAAAGAACTGGATGACTTGACTAGGCAGAAATTACCTCTAAAGAGACAAGACCCTGGAAAATTCTCAATCCCTTGAACCATAGGCACCATGACCTTTGAGAAGGCTCTGTGTGACCTAGGGTCAAGTATAAACCTCATGCCTCTCTCTGTAATAGAGAAGCTAGGGATCATTGAGGTACAAGCTTCAAGAATCTCACTAGAGATGGCAGACAATTCAAAGAAACAGGCTTATGGACTTGTAGAGGATGTCTTAGTAAAGGTTGAAGGCCACTACATCCCTACTGACTTCATAATCCTAGAGACTGGGAAGTGTATGGATGAATCCATCATCCTTGGCAGACCCTTCCTAGCCACAGCAAAAGCTGTGATTGATGTTGACAGAGGAGAATTGATCATTCAAGTGAATGGAGACTCCCTTGTGTTTAAAGCTCAAGGATATCCCTCTGTCACCATGGAGAGGAAGCATAAAGAGTTTCTCTCAATACAGAGTCAAACAGAGCCCCCACAGTCAAACTCTAAGTTTGGTGTTGGGAGGCCACAACCAAACTTTAAGTTTGGTGTTGAATCCCCACATTCAAACTCTAAGTTTGGTGTTGGGAGGTTCCAACATTGCTCTGAACATCTGTGAGGCTCCATGAGAGCCACTGTCAAGCTATTGACATTAAAGAAGCGCTTGTTGGGAGGCAACCCAATTTTTACTTATCTATATTAAATTTCTATTTTCTTTTGTTATTTTATGTTTTCTATAGGTTGATGATCATGTGAAGTCACAAAAACAATTGAAAAAGCAAAAACAGAAGGAAAAACAGAATGAAAAATAGAACACCCTGGAGGAGAAACTTACTGGCGTTTAAACGCCAGTGAGGGTAGCAGAATGGGCGTTAAACGCCCAGTCTAGCACCATTCTGGGCGTTTAATGCCAGAAATGGGCACCAGACTGGCGTTTAACGCCAGGAATGGGCAAGAAGCTGGCATTAAATGCCAGAAATGGGCAGCAGCCTGGCGTTTAACGCCAGGATTGGCAGCAAGGGGCGTTTTGTACGCCACATGGTGTAGGGATGAGAAATCCTTGACACCTCAGGATCTGTGGACCCCACAGGATCCCCACCTACCCCACCTCTCTCTCTCTTCTTCACCCATTCACTAATCACCTCAATACCTCTTCCCTAAAAACCCCTCACCTATCAAATCCCACCATTCTCTTCACCACTCACATCCATCCTTCATAAAACCCCACCTACCTCACCATTCAAATTCAAACCACTTTCCCACCCAAACCCACCCATAATGGCTGAACCATACCCCCCCCCTCTCCACTCCTATATAAACCCATTTTCACTCCTTCATGTTCACACAACATACACACTACTCCTCCCCCTTGGCCGAAACACTAAGCCCCATCCATCTCCTCTATTTCTTCTTCTTCTACTCTCTTCTTTCTTCTTTTGCTCGAGGACGAGCAACTTTCTAAGTTTGGTGTGGTAAAAGCTAAAGCTTTTTTTGTTTTTCCATAACCATTAATGGCACCAAAGGCCAGAGAAACCTCTAGAAAGAGGAAAGGGAAGGCAAAAGCTTCCACCTCCGAGTCGTGCGAGATGGAGAGATTCCTCTCAAGGGTGCATCAAGACCACTTCTATGAAGTTGTGGCCAAAAAGAAGGTGATCCCCGAGGTCCCTTTTAAGCTCAAAAAGGGCGAATATCCGGAGATCCGACATGAGATCCGAAGAAGAGGTTGGGAAGTTCTCACCAACCCCATACAACAAGTCAGAATCTTAATTGTTCAAGAGTTCTATGCCAATGCATGGATCACCAAGAACCATGATCAAAGTGTGAACCCGAATCCTAAGAATTAGCTTACAATGGTCCGGGGAAAATACTTAGATTTTAGTCCGGAAAATGTAAGGTTGGCATTCAACTTGCCCATGATGCAAGGAGATGCACACCCACACACTAGAAGGGTCAACTTTGATCAAAGGTTGGACCAAGTCCTCATGGACATATGTGAAGAGGGCGTTCAATGGAAGAGAGATTCAAGAGGGAAGCTGGTTCAACTAAGAAGGCATAACCTCAAGCCCGTGGCTAGGGGATGGTTGGAGTTCATCCAACGCTCAATCATTCCTACTAGCAACCGGTCTGAAGTTAGTATAGACCGGGCTATCATGATTCATAGCATCATGATTAGAGAGAAAGTAGAAGTTCATGAGGTTATATCCCAAGAACTCTACAAGGTGGCGGACAAGTCCTCTACTATGGCAAGGTTAGCCTTCCCTCACCTCATTTGTCACCTTTGTAATTCAGCTGGAATTGACATAGAGAAAGACATCCTCATTGATGAGGACAAGCCCATCACTAAGAAAAGGATGGAGCAAACAAGAGATCCCACTCATGGACAAGAACTTGAAGAAACTCCTCATGAAATCCCTGAGATGCCTCAAGGGATGCATTTTCCTCCACAAAACTATTGGGAGCAAATCAACACCTCCCTAGGAGAATTAAGTTCCAACATGGGACAACTAAGGGTGGAGCACCAAGAGCATTCCATCCTCCTCTATGAAATTAGGGAAGACCAAAGAACCATGAGAAAGGAACAACAAAGGCAAGGAAGAGACATTGAGGAGCTCAAGCACTCCATAAGATCTTCAAGAGGAAGAACAAGCCGCCATCACTAAGGTGGACCCGTTCTTTAATTTCCTTGTTCTTTATTTTCCTGTTTTTCGAATTTTTATGCTTATGTTTATTTATGTTTGTGTCTTTATTACATGATCATTAGTGTCTAAGTGTCTATGCCTTAAAGCTATGAAAATGAATCCATCACCTTTCTTAAAATGAAAAATGTTTTTAATTGAAAAAGAAAAAGAAGTACATGAATTTCAAATTTTAAAACAGTTTAATTATTTTGATGCGGTGGCAATACTATTGTTTTTCTGAATGAATGCTTGAACAGTGCATATTTTTGAATTTGATTGTTTATGAATGTTAAAATTGTTGGATCTTGAAAGAATGATAAGAAAAGGAGAAATGTTATTTGATGATCTGAAAAATCATAAAATTGATTCTTGAAGCAAGAAAAAGCAGTGAAAAGCTTGCAGAAAAAAAAAGAGGCAAAAAAAAAGAAGAAGAAGAGAAAAGAAAAAGAAAAAAAAAAGAAAAGCAAGCAGAAAAAGCCAATACCTTTTTAAACCAAAAGGCAAGGGTGATAAAAAGGATCCAAGGCTTTGAGCATCAGTGGATAGGAGGGCCCACAGGAATAAAATCCTGGCCTAAGCGGCTAAACCAAGCTGTCCCTAACCATGTGCTTGTGGCGTAAAGGTGTCAAGTGAAAACTTGAGACTGAGCGGTTAAAGTCATGGTCCAAAAACAAAAAGAGTGTGCTTAAGAGCTCTGGACACCTCTAATTGGGGACTCTAGCAAAGATGAGTCACAATCTGAAAAGGTTCACCCAGTTATGTGTCTGTAGCATTTATGTATCCGGTGGTAATACTGGAAAACAAAGTGCTTAGGGCTACGGCCAAGACTCATAAAGTAGCTGTGTTCAAGAATCAACATACTTAACTAGGAGAATCAATAACACTATCTGGATTCTGAGTTCCTATAGATGCCAATCATTCTGAACTTCATGGAATAAAGTGAGATGCCAAAACTGTTCAGAAGCAAAAAGCTAAAAGCCCCGCTCATCTAATTAATACTGATCTTCATAGATGTTTTTGGAATTCATTGAACATTCTCTTCTTTTTATCCTATTTGATTTTCAGTTTCTTGGGGACAAGCAACAATTTAAGTTTGGTATTGTGATGAGCGGATAATTTATACGCTTTTTGGCATTGTTTTTAGTATGTTTTTAGTATATTTTAATTAGTTTTTATTATATTTTTATTAGTTTCTAAACAAAAATCACAATTCTGGACTTTACTATGAGTTTGTGTATTTTTCTGTGATTTTAGGTATTTTCTGGCTGAAATTGAGGGACCTGAGCAAAAATCTTATTCAGAGGCTAAAAAAGGACTGCAGATGCTGTTGGATTCTGACCTCCCTGCACTCTAAGTGGCTTTTCTGGAGCTACAGAAGCCCAATTGGCATGCTCTCAATTGCGTTGGAAAGTAGACATCCTGGGCTTTCCAGAAATATATAATAGTCTATACTTTGCCTAAGATTTGATGGCCCAAATCGGCGTTCCAAGTCAGCTCAAGAATTCTAGCGTTTAACTCCAAAACTGGCACAAAAGCTGGAGTTAAACGCCCAAACTGGTATAAAAGCTGGCGTTTAACTCCAAGAAAAGTCTCTACACATGGAAGCTTCAATGCTCAGCCCAAGCACACACCATGTGGGCCCGGAAGAAGATTTCTGCATTAATTACTTATTTTTGTAACCCTAAACTACTAGTTCTCTATAAATAGGACCTTTTACTATTGTATTTGTACACACATCTTTGGACGTTTAGTCCCTAGACCTTGGAGGCTGGCCATTCGGCCATGCTTACACCATTATCACTTTTGTATTTTCAACGGTGGAGTTTCTACACACCATAGATTAAGGTGTGCAACTCTACTGTTCTTCATGAATTAATACAAAGTACTATTATTTTTCTATTCAATTCACGCCTACTTCTTCTCTAAGATATTCATTCGTTCTTCAACTTGATGAATGTGATGATCCGTGACACTCATCATCATTCTCACCTATGAACATATGCCTGACAACCACCTCTGTTCTACTAGCAATGGCTTGAATGCGTATCTCTTGGGTTTCTAATCTAAGATTGGAACCTTTGTGGTATAGGCTAGAATTATTGGCGGCCATTCCTGAGATTCAGAACGTCTAAACCTTGTCTGTGGTATTCTGAGTAGGATCTGGAAAGGGATGACTGTGACGAGCTTCAAACTCGCGATTGTTGGGCGTGTGACAGACGCAAAAGGATCAATGGATCCTATTCCAGCATGATCGAGAACCGACAGATGATTAGCCATGCGGTGACAGCGCATTTGGAACGTTTTCACTGAGAGGACGGGAAGTAGCCATTGACAACGGTGATGCCCAACATAAAGCTTGCCATGGAAAGGAGTATGAATGATTGGAAGAAGGCAATAGGAAAGCAGAGGTTCAGGAGGAACAAAGCATCTTCATACGCTTATCTGAAATTCCTACCAATGAATTACATAAGTATCTCTATCTTTATTTTATGTTTAATTTATCTTTTAATTATCAATTCTCCATCACCATCTGAATTCGCCTGACTGAGATTTACAAGGTGACCATAGCTTGCTTCAAGCCGACAGTCTCCGTGGGATCGACCCTTACTCACGTAAGGTATTACTTGGACGACCCAGTGCACTTGCTGGTTAGTTGTGCGGAATTGTGACAAAGTGTGATTCACGTTTAAGAGCTCCAAGTCCTTTGGTGCCATTGTTGATGATCACAATTTCGTGCACCAGTACTAAATCGACCATAAATTAAGCTACAGAGGTCCAAATGAGGCGGTTCCAGTTGCATTGGAAAGCTAACATCCGGGGCTTCGCAACAATATATAATTTGCCATAGCTGCCCCAAAGATAGGTGACACGCACGTGTGGATCTCGCGCACATGTGACCTGGAGAAAATTCAATCCACGCGTACGCGTGACTTTGCGTGTGCTGGACGTATCAGAAATCGCTGGGGGCGATTTCTGGGCTATTTTTGACCTAGTTTTCGGCCCAGAAAACACAGATTAGAGACTGTAAAGTGGGGGAATCCATTCATTCATTTATACAACTTTCAGATTGATAATTTTAGGTTTTAGATGTAGTTTTCTAGAGAGAGAGGCTCTCTCCTCTCTCTAGGTTTTAGGATTTAGGATTTCTCTTAGTTTTAGGATTGTTTCTTCTCAATTCCAGATTCAATGTTCCTTTAATTTATGTTCTCTTCTACTTTTATTCATTCTATTACTTTAGTTTTTTATTTTTCCAATTTGGTTTATGAATCCTTATATTGAAATTGATTTTCTATTTAATAGAAACTGAGGTATTTCAGATTTATGATTGTCTTTTCTATTTAAGATTATTGATGCTTTTAATTTAATTTAGATTTTTTCCCCTTTGCTTTGGTTGAGTAATTGGTGACACTTGAGTTATCAAACTCAACTGTTGATTGAAAATTTGAATTTGCTGATTAATTTGGATCTCTCTAAAGCTAGTCTTTCCGTAGGAGTTGACTAGGACTTGAGGAATCAAATTGATTAGTCAACTTGACTTTCCTTTATTTAGTAAGGGTTAACTTAGTGGGAGAAATAAACAATTCTCATCACACCTGATAAGGATAACTAGGATGGGATTTCCAGTTCTTATACCTTGCAATGGTTTTCATGATAATTAATTTACGTTATTGCCAATTTATTTCCTTGTTTCATATTTCAAAAACCCAACAATATACCTTTTTCCATAACCAATAATAAATCATAATTCCCTACAATTCCTTGAGAGACGACTCGAGGTTTAAATACTTCGGTTTCATTATTTTTATTGGGTTTGCTTTAGTGACAACCAAAACTTTTGCACGAAAGGATTCCTTGCTGGTTTAAAAACTATACTTACAACGTGATTATTTTTATAAAATTCTTTACTGGCAGAAATCCGCTCGTCATCTATCTAAGAGGAAACTCTTGTGCTTCACAGATTCAATTACTATCGAGAGAGGGATTGAATCTATTTGAATTGTGTGATGAACTTGAGCAAGGAGTTATAGAATTCAGTTTGGAGTTGTTCTCTCATGATTCTCTTGATTGATATATTCTTGGTTTGGTATGTGAGATGTAACCACCATGAATTGAAATACTGGGAATTGTGTGGCGTTTGGGATTTGCAATTGATCTTCGCATCTTCTCATGAGCAATTAGATCAAGAGATTGGCAATTGTTTATGATAAGAGAAATTGAATCACCAAGAAATTGGGATCCAATTACTCACAGTCTGCCATAGATCTATCCACATGATTGAGAAGGAATTGATCACCATTAATTCATGAGAAATCAACATCTCTGATCCCTAGTGATCTTACCAATTTAAATCGTTACCTCAATTCTTTTGAGTTTCTAGTTTTCTTTAATACCCACTACTCAATCTCCCTTTTACGTTGCTGCAATTTACAATTCCTGCCATTTACATTTCAGCTCTTACTTACTTGCAATTTAAGCTTCAGCCATTTACATTTCAGTTCTTACTTTCTTGCACTTTAAGTTTCTTCTCTTACATTTTTAGTCATTTATTTCATTCTTTTACTTTCAGTTATTTCAATTCCATGTCATTTATATTTCTGTATTTTACTTTCATGTTGAATATATCAAGAAATCACAAATTGTTTGTCTAATTAGAACATATTTAACTAAAATTGCTTAATCCACCAATCTCCGTGGGATCGACCTCATTCTTGTGAGTCTTACTACTTGATACGACCCGGTATACTTGCCGGTAATTACGTGAAATTAATTTTTCCATATCATCTGGTAAAATGGTCCGAATAACATAAATCTGATCCCTTAAATACTAAACAAATGACTAGTAAGGGTAAAACAGTCTTTTTAGTACTAAAATCCACTTATGGGGCCTACTTAGTGAGTGTTTGGCCTGAGATTTGATGAGATCCACGTGCTAGGAGGCTTCTAGAGCGTTGAACACTGGCTAGGGGGTCCTCTCTGGGCATTTAGACACTGGCCTCTGCTTTGTGGGCGCTGGACGCCTGGAAGGGGGCAGAAGGCTGGCGTTGGACGCCAGTTTTGGGCCTTCTAATCCGAAGCAAAGTATAGACTACTATACATTGCTGGAAAGCTCTAAAAATCAGCTTTCCATTGCCGTTGAGAACACTCCCTTTAAACTTCAGTAGCTCCAGAAAAGCTCTTGTGAGTGCAAGGACGTCAGATCTGAACAACATCTGCAGTGTTTTCTGTCTCTGAATCAGACTTCTGCTCCAGCTCCTCAATTTTAGCCAAAAATTACCTGAAATTGCACAAAAACACATAAACTCATAATAGAATCCAAAAATATAAATTTAACACTAAAACCTATAAAAACTTAATAAAAACTAAATAAAATATGGTAAAAACTATATGAAAATAACACCAAAAAGCGTATAAAATATTCGCTCATCACAACACCAACTTAAATTGTTGCTTGTCCCCAAGCAACTAAAAATAAAATAGGATGAAAAGAAAAGTAGGATTCAATAAATCTCTAAGTTTCCAATGAAGCTCAGTTTTAATTAGATGAGCGGGACTTAATAGCTTTTTGTTTTTGAATAGTCTTGGCATCTCACTATTCATTGAAAATCAGAATGGCTGGCATCTCACTAGTTCAGCTCTTTTTTATTCTTGAATACAGCTTTTTAGAGACTTAGCCGTGGCCCTAAGCACTTTTTTTCCAGTATTACCACCAGATACATAAATGTCACAGACACTTTACCTGGGTGAACCTTTTTAGATTGTGATTCATCTTTGCTAGAATCCCCAGATAGAGGTGTCCAGAGTTCTTAAGCACACTCTTTTTGCTTTGGATTACGACTTTAACCGCTCAGTCTCAAGCTTTTCACTTGACACCTTCACGCCACAAGCACATGGTTAGGGACAGCTTGGTTGAGCCGCTTAGGCCAGGATTTTGTTTCCTTTAGGCCCTCCTAACCATTGATGCTCAAAGCCTTGGATCCTTTTACTCTTGCCTTTTGAATTGAAGAGCTGTAGGCTTTTTGCTCTTGCCTTTTGGTTTAAAGAGCTAATGGTTTTTTCTTTCTATTTTTTCTTTTCTTTTCGCCATTTCTTCTCATTTGCTGCTTTTTCTTGCTTCAAGAATCAAATTTTGGATTTTTAAGATCATCAATAATACTTTTACTTTTTTTTCATTCTTTCAAGAGCCAGCATCCTAAAATTCCAACTTTAAATATGTACTGTTTATTCATACATTCAGAAAACTAAAGCAATGACACTACATTAAAATAATTCACTATTCTTTATTGGAAAACTAAAAAAATTATGCATCTTTAATTCTTCTAAAAAAGTCTAATATTTTATTCATGTTCAATGATGATAGGAGAAATAAATTATAGCTAATTGGAAAATAAAAATTAATTAATTACCACTAATGCTTATGTAATCCTAAAAATTAAAAGACATAAAATAAAAAAATTAAAATAAAGACTTAAATACTACTAGTGATCATGTAAACCTAAATATGAGACATAGGAATTAGAATAACAGAAATATAAGAAATAGGAATTAGCATAGCCACAGAGTTGAAACTCAACAACCTTCAGCTTGAGAAATGCTGGGCTCTTCTGGTTGATGGGCGCTGGACTCTTCAACTTGAGGGGCACTGGGCTCTTCAGGGGAGAGCTTCTAGCGCTTCAGCTCCTCCAACTCATGCCCTTGTTTCTTCTGCTCCTTGATCAGTTTACAAATCATACTAGTCTGATCTTTCTGCTCCTCTCTAAGCTGATCTAAAGTGCCCTGCAAGTGTATTACAGACGCCTTTAGCTGGTCCCAATACTCCATTGGAGGGATCTCTTGGGGAGGCTCAGGTGCCTTCCTTTTGGATTGATCCTCTTCTATCTTGGAACTCTCCATCACCTTCTTGGTGATTGGATTTACCACTGGAATAAAGTTATCCGATAGGATCATAACCTTAGCCTCTTGGCATAGGCGAAAGATGAGATTTGGATAAGCTAGCATTGCATTAGTGGACACCCTGTTTGCTAGCTTGTAAATCTCACGGGGGATGATTTGGTGGACTTCCACCTGATTCCCCATCATGATGCAGTGAATCATCACAGCTCTTGGAATAGTGACTTCAGAGTGGTTACTTGTGGGGAGTATAGAATGCCCAATGAAGTCTAGCCATCCTCTAGCAACTGGCTTGAGGTTCGCCCTTTTTGTATTCTTAATCCATTGAGTTCTAGGCAAGCATATGTCCTCTAGGACTTGATCTAGCTTTTGGTTGGCTACAACCCTTCTGTTGTATGATTCAGGGTCATCCTTTTGCAAGGGTAATTTGAAGATCTTTCTCACCCTATCCAGATGAAAATACATGATCTTTTTCCTGACCACTTATTTTCATTCTTTTGTGTATTATTCTCTTTCTATGATTGTATCTTTGATTTGTTTAATTCTTTATGTCCATTATTTTGTGTATGAATACATTTATATGATTGAGGCCATTGTTTCAATTAGCTCACTTACCCAAATAGCCTTACCTTTTATCTTCCATTGTAAGCCAACCTTGAGCCTATACTAAACGCATTTATTCTTAATTTTAGCACATTACAAGCCTTAAAGTGAAAAATAACAAATGTCCCTTGTTTGGATCTTTGATTAGTTTAGGCTAGTGAGTGTGTGTAACATTTAAGTATGGGAAATTTGGGAACATTGGGTGAGATAAAAGTGTGTTTTTATATTTTTGTCAAAATATTGGGAATTGGGTACATACTCATGCATTAAATGTTAAACCATATGCATTGATACTTTTGTATATACTTTATTGCAAAAAGAAAAAAATATACAAAATAAAGAAAAATATATATCAAAAGAAAAATAAAAAGAAAAAAATAAAAAAAGAAAAAAATATATATAGAAAAAAGAAAAGCAATAAAAAGGGGACAAAACCCCAAAGTGAAGTTCAATAATAATCAATGCATATGGAGTGTGAATTAAAGAGAATACATGAGTGTGTGAAAAAGTGAAAAATCGATAGTTAGGTTTGCTCTAAATAGTATAGGTTGTCATAGGTTAGGTGGGAAGTTTAAGCTTATCAAAGATTAAAATTTCAAGCTCACTTGACCAAATACAATCTTACCTTAACTCTAGCCCCATTACAACCCATGGATAAGTCCTCATGATATTTGTATGTATGTATGAAATAATTGTTGATTGTTAGATGAAAAACAAATCCTAGAAAGCATGATTAAGGGAGAATTGAGTGACTCAACCTGATAAACCCCCTTTGTAGGGTTTATCTAGTGTTGAATTTAGAGCATTTTGATAACCTTTCCTCACATTTATTCAATGAAATAGCATGATTTTGTGATTGTCCCCGTACTTGTTCTTAGATGTGAAAATATGCTTTTTAGACCTTTAATTTGATAGTTTTAATCTTCCTTTGATTCCACTAGATGCCTTGATGTGTTTGTTAGTGATTTCAAATTGGAAAAGGCTAGGAAAGGGTCCAAGGAGTAAAAGGAAAGCATACAATGTAGAGAAATCATGAAAAGCCAAAGATTTGGAAAAGCTCATGGACTCACGCGCGCACTTTGCACCTACGCGCAGATCGCGAAATTTTCCAGGGATGCGTACGCGCACTGTGCGCCTACGCGCCGAAGGCCGCACGTGATTTTTAAAGAAGAAATCGTGCCTGGTGATTTTGGAGGGTTTCTGGCCCCATTTGGAGCAGAGTTTTTGGCGAGAAAAGGCTAAATAGACCAAAGAATGAAGGGGAAGGCATGTAGACATTCATACACACATTAGGCTAGTTTTAGTTAGTTTTAGGGAGAGAGAAGCTCTTTCTTCTCTCTAGGATTAGGATTAGGATTAGGTTTAGTTCTTAGATCTAGGTTTTAATTCATGCTCTCTTCTACTTCTTCTTCTTAATTCTTTGTTGTTACATTCATCATTCTTCTATTGTTTGTTATAATTTCTTCTACTTTGTTTGTAGATCTACTTTTGTTCATTCTATTTTCTTTCAATTTAATTTGAGGTAATTCATGATAATTGTGTTCCTTTTGATTGTTGTTATCAATTCCTTGCAATAATTGTTGTTAGATTTCATTGTTGTTATCAATCTACTTTACTTTCCTTTTATTCCTTCCAAGTGTTTGATAAAATGCTTGGTTGGATTTTAGTATAGATTTTGTTTCTCTTGGCCTAGATGGAGTAATTGGTGACGCTTGAGTTATTTAATCCTTTTGTTGATTGATAATTAGAAGTTGCTAATTGATTTGGATACCACTAAAGCTAGTCTTTCCATTGGGAGTTGGCTAGGACTTGTGGAATCAAGTTAATTCATCCACTTGACTTTCCTCCATGATTAGAGCTTAACTAAGTGGTAGCAATGGACAATTCTCATCACAATTGAGGAGGATAATGAGGATAGGACTTCTAATTCTCATAACCTTGCCAAGAGCTTTTCTTAGTTGTTGGTTTATTTCTTTTGCAATTAACATTCCTTGTCCCTTAACTCAAAAACCCCAAACATACTTCATAACCAATAACAAGACACTTCATCGCAATTCCTAGGGAGAACGACCCGAGGTTCAATACTTCGGTTTATAAATTTAGGGGTTTGTTTTAGTGACAAACAATCTTTTGTATGAAAGGATTATTATTTGGTTTAGAAACTATACTTGCAACGAGATTTCATTTGTTAAATTCTAAACCGTCAAAAGTCCACTCATCACAACCCTATACACTTGAGTGACTAGAACGGATACACATCCGGTGAGGGTTTGATCGCTCAATTACATGTTTTCACCCATGATCAACACTTTTCTTGCAAGTTGTTAAAATCTTTTAATAACTCAATTCAATTGTGGGTTTGATTTGATAGCTATTGCTCTAGCCCTTGCACTTATATATGTATTCTTAGAAGTTGATTTATTTTGACCAAGTAGTTGCATTCATATAGATAGATTGCATGTAGATAGGTTGCATTTAGATAGTTTGCATTGAATAAATGTTGATATCCTTTGTCTCTTTCTTGAGTTTAGCATGAGGACATGCTTAGTTTAAGTGTAGGGAGATTTGATAAACCCCAATTTTGTGGTTTATCTTGTGCTTAATTTGGGGGATTTTTTCAACTTATCCCACATTTATTCAATGAAAAAGCATGATTTTGTAATTCTCCCTAAATTTGTGCTTAAGTGTGAAAACATGCTTTTTAGGCCTTAAAATAGCTAAATTTAATTCACCTTAATTCCATTCGATGCCTTGATATGTTTGTTGAGTGATTTCATATTCATAAGGCAAGTATTGGATGGAAGAAGTGAAGGGAAAAGCATGCAAAGTGGAGAATTCATGAAGAAATGAGCATTTGGAGAATTCAGGGCCACGCGCATGCGTCGCCCACGCGTACGCGTGAGAAGAGATTTGCAAGTCACGTGCACGCGTCACCAACACATACGCGTGAGGAGGAATTTTGGCGAACGATGCGAACGCGTCATCCACGCGCACACGTGACAAGAGGCACGTGACCTCATTAAAGTGAATTTGCTAGGGGTGATTTCTGAGCTTCCCAGGCCCAAATCCAACTTGTTTCTGAGGCTATTTCATGCAGAATTGAAGATTGGACAATGGGGGAGCAATTAGATTAGCTAGGATCATGCTTTAGTTGGCTTTCTAGAGAAAGAAGCTCCCTCTTCTCTCTAGAATTAGGTTAGGATTAGGTTAAATTCTCTTAGATCTAGGTTTAATTTCGTGTTTCCATCTTATTTTCTCTACAATTTCTTGTTCTATTGCTTGGATTTTCTTAGTTCTTTTTGTTAACTTCTCATTTTGGGTACTTTTTATGTTAATGAACTCTTATTAATTTCCATTCTCTTTAATGCAATTTTGAGGTATTCCATGTTTAATGTGCTTTCCTTAGTTGTTATTGTTAATTTCTTGCATTGGGTAGTGGTAGAATTTACTATTTCTTGCAATTTACCATGCTTTTTTTTATGCCTTTGATGCCAAGGCATCTTAGGCTAGTTTCACTAGCCTTTTCTTTTGTTTTTAGTAGGTTTTATGTATTTTCTTGAACTATAAGTATGCATTTGGATTAAAAGGTCATGTGTGCCTTAATTCATTCAAACATGGTTAATTTGATGCATTTTCATGAGATTTATGTCATAATTACTTGTGTGCTAAGAATGATGCAAATTCTCATGACTTTAGCAAGGCTTTGATGCATGTATTGGTTGATGATAGGTGAAGAAATGCATGGAAAGAAGTTGGAGAATGGCCATGGAAAGGAGTAAAGGAAGCAACGTTGGTGGCCAAAGTTTTCCCACCAACGTTGCCTCAAACATTGGAGAAAAGAGTAGTGAAAAGTGCTGAAGTTTTGGTGCCAACGTTGGAGGGGACGTTGGTGAGCCAACGTTACCTCCAACGCTCTTTGATACAGTTTGCTTTCTGGAATCGGAAAAATTTAGTGCAACACGTACGCGTGGACGACGCGCATGCGTGCATCGAGGAATTTTGATGATCCACGGGCACGCGTAGGTGACGCACACGCGTGAATCAGCCAACGTTGGAGGGAACGTTGCCACTCCAACGTTGAGGCAAACGTGCACGATATAGCATTCAAATCTAGAGTTCTAAAAAATGGCACCGACACGCACGCGTGGGTGACGCGCATGAGTGGGTTTGCCAACGTTGGAGGGAGCGTTGCCAGGCCAACGTTGAGGCAAACGTGTGCGAAAACCTTTCGAAAATTGGAGTTGGGGAAATTGCAATGACGCATACGCGTCGATGATGCATACGCATGTACGTGCATTCCTTCCCAACCACGCGTATGCATAGGTGATGCGCACGCGTGACTAGGCAAACGTTGATGCTCCAACATTGAGTCAAACATTGCTCAAAGTACCCAGAACCCCATTTCTCTAAAAGAATGTTTGACTCAACGTTTTCTCAAAAACGTTAACTCTAACTTTGACATCAGAACTCTGCAACTTAAGCACATCTCTTCTCAACAGCATTGGAGCCACTCCAACCCACTTCAGTAAAGGCCAAAAGCCCAATCCAAGAGTCTAAGTTAGTAGGGGTTAGCCAGTAAGGAACCCAATTGGGGAATTCTCTGCATAATTTACTTTCTCTAAAATTTTAGTTTACTTGCAATGTACTTTCAATTTCAATTTCCATTTTCTAGAGCCATGAACAACTAAACCCCTTTCATTGGGTTAGGGAGCTCTGTTGTAATTCAATGGATCAATAATAGTTTTCATCTTCTTGTCTATCTTTTTTCTTGATTTTGTTAGAAAGCTTTCGATCTTACTTCAATTGAATAGTTGTCTTGACAGAGAAGCTATTCATAATTGGATTTCCTTTGATCCTTGAGAGAGGGATGAGGAAATCATGCTAGAAATGCTTTCTCACATTGGATTAGATTGGGGGTTGGATGGATATCGTGACATGTAATCCTACCAATACTTTGATCTATGAATTTTTGTGGTATAATTAGTGACCAAACTTTATCTCTTCCCATGAGCAATTAAATCAAGACATTGGGTAATTGTTTAAGCTTAGAGAGATTGGTGAGCCAAGACATTGGGATCCAATCACCTAATATTGCCAGGCAAAGTCAATGAATGCATTGATTGAGGAAGATATGAAAATGATTTGATCCGAAGAATTCAATATCTCTTAAAGCCCAATGAATCCCTCATTCTGATCTCTTCCATTCTTTTACATTATGTTGTTTAATTTGATGCACAATCTCCATTCCCATTTATTTCTTGCAACTTAAGCTTCTGCACTTTAATTACTTGCCATTTACTTTCTATCACTTAGTTTCTGTTCTTTACATTCTGCAATCATTCAGTTCTGATTCAGTTCAACTAGAAAACTCCTTCAATTAAAATTGCTCAACCAATCAATCCCTGTGGGATTCGACCTCACTCTATTGTGAGTTTTTACTTGACGACAATCCGGTGCACTTGCCGGTGGAAATTTGTTGAGAGACAAGTTTTCGTGTATCAGCCTTCCAAGTGTTTGACAAAATGCTTAGTTGGATGTTAGAGTAGCTTTTTTAGCATTCTTGGCTTGGAAAGAGAAATTAGGCAATCTTGAGTCATTAATACCCAACTCATGTTGGTGATCTAGAGTTGTTAGTTAATATTGTTTCCATTTACTCTAACCTCTTGCTAATTCAAATAGAAAGTTAATTAGGACTTTTAGATTGAGATTAACTAGTCTTATTTGACTTTCTCTCATGTGAAGATAACATTGTACCTTCTTCCATTGTTGGAGATGACTAAATAGGATAAGCTCTTGATAATTATTGTAATATGATTAGTGATTAGGATAGAAAGATTATATTCTCAACCCTTGCCATGAATGTCTCTCTTTAGTAATTGTTTTCTTTAGTTGTTTGATTTATATTCCTTGCCCTTTTACCAACCCACCCCTTGGATACCATAACCAATAATACGCATACCTCACTGCAATTCCTTTGAGAGACGACCCGAGATTTAAAAACTTCGGTTACTTTTATTGGGTTGGACTTGTGACAACCAAACAAATTAAACTTTGATTGAGCACTGCTTGTCAGTTTGGAACTATACTTGCAACGAAGTTATTTTCCTCTAACTGAGAAGAAATTCTTAATCGATGGTAATGCTCTTTCAAGTTTTTGGCACCATTTCCGGAGTATTGCAATGTGTGTATGTTATTGGTTATTGTATATATGTGAATATTGTGAATATGTTTGCCTTTTGTCTCTTTGTTAGTTTTTGCTAGTTTTAGGATTTGGTTTTCTTTGTTTCTTGTTAGTTTTTGTTTTCATTTGCTCTTGCTACTATGAATTCTCACCCCTTTGGCTATGAGTTTGGTTCAAATTATGTTGTAGGAAATGAGAACTACAATGACAACATGCATCAAGGATGGAGCAATCAAAGATGGGAGGTGCCCCAAGGAATTGATCACTCTTCTTGGCAACAACCTCCTTCGGATTCTTATAGGTATAATCCCACTCCTAATGCATACCAACTTAATGGATGTGGTGACCCTCATTGTGGTTGTCAACAACCACCACCATATGCCTATGAACCACCTCCTTAACATAATTTTAAACCACCATACTCACAAGCCTCTTACCATCATTCACCTCATTATGTCCCTAATCATTATCCACCGTACCAACCACCCTATGAGCCATATGAACCATACATAGAACCACAACAATTCCAACACAATTACAACCAAGAACTACCTCAATATACACCATCTCTATACCCTTACCAAGGTTCATAATAGTTGCACGTTCAAAGTTTGATTGTAAGTTTTGGTGTAGAGCTAGATTGCTTGGGTCTAAGAGGAGAGTTTGGTGCCTTCATGAGAATTCGGCTTGCTTACCACTCAGAGAAAATTACCATGATCAACTTGAAGACGGGTGTGAAAACAAAGTATGGGATTCCGGATTACAAGATGTGGATCAACTTTTGGAGCTCATAGTTTGTAAAGAACTCCATCAAAGCTTGGAGCTATTAATTTTGAATGATGGAGCTTATTGGAGATTCAAGCATTGATGGATGTTCAAGGATAGATTCAAGCACAAGCGACCTTGATGAGAGCTCCCCATAAGTCCAACTTAAGGACAATAAATAAAAGTGCTAGGTGGGAGACACCCCACCATGGTAACATCTTTTCATTTTTTTTCTTTTTATAAATATTGGTAAAATTAGTTTAATTTTATGTTTAGTTTTATTTGTTTGGTTTATTTATTAGTCCAGTATGTTAAATAAGGTTTTATGGTGTTTTGGTAGCTGTTTGGAGGTTTGGAATGCTTGGTTTGGTGCAAGAACTTAGAAAAATTTTGAAAAACAGAGCACCATACCATGCGTACGTGTGACCCCAAGTTTTTTGAGCACTCACGCGTACGCCTCCCCCACGCATATTCGTGACATCTAGATTTTTCAGGGCCAGTACAAAAACCAGAGAGTTGCGCGCGTTTTGGGCTAGAATTGTGCCTCTAGCACAAAATCCATCCACGCGTACGCGTCACCCCACACGTATGCGTCACGTATCTCTCTCTTCACTCACGCATGCGCGTCGCACGCCATTTCGATCATTCATGTGTACGCGTGACACGAAGCGTACACATGACACCCCTGCCCTGTCTCACTCATTTCTTTTCTCCTCTTCTTTCCATTTCTTCCCTTCTTCTCTCTTCTCTTCTTTTCTTTCCATCCTTCAACCATCATCCAACACTACTAAACACCATATATCACCATTTTCTTTAGTTATTTAGATTGTTAGTTATCTAGTTAGTTAGATTTTTGTTTAATTTTTGTTTTCATGACAAGTGTTGGATTATTAATTTTGTTTGCTGTTTATTGCTGCTTATTATTAACTGAATGCTATTTTAGCATAATTGTTTTTTTATACTCATTGTTGGATTCCTTGTTGAGGTACATTTTGTTACTTGATTTTGAGTTTTTATGTTTAACATATTTGCATACCAAGTACTTGTACATTGCCTTCAAGCATCTTAACCCTTTTGAATTGCATGTTGTAGCTAGCCACCATGCAATTTGAATTTACTATCTATTGGGAGGAAATTGTGTATTATCAATGCATTTTTTGTTAGGTGATGTTTGTTTATGATTGATCCTTACTCACATCACCTATTTCATGTATTGATATTTTGGAATTGTGAAATTGGATCGTAAACTTACCTAATTGCATAATTTTTAACTTTCCAAGCTTTGTGGACCATGTTTGCTATGTGATTAATTTTAATTTTTATCTTCTTTTCCTAAGTTCCATAGCACCCATGTGTTCCACCTCTATGTCACTTAGCTGTTGCAACAACTTCAAAGTGTGTCACTGATTGATGTGTAAGTTTTATATTCCATTTTGTGCATTAAACTTCCTTGCACATTAATCTATGTCCACCCATTATCCATTTCACAATTGCTTCTTGTTTATTTGCTTGAATGCTTTTATGCTTCTTTATTGCTTGTTTGGTTATCTTAACTTACAAGTTACTTTGAAGTATTTCAAGCACACTAGAAAGAGTGAAGTGCACACCTCTTTTGTAACGGTGACATAGCTATCTATGCTAGTGTGTGTGTTATAAACTGCATGCAACCTAGAACTCACACACTTATTTCATTAATGTCACCAACACGTACGCATGAGGAGGAATTTTGGCCAACGACGCGCACGCGTCATCCATGCGCATGCGTGACAAGAGGCACGTGACCTCATTAAAGTGAATTCACTGGGGGTGATTTCTGAGGTTCCCAGGCCCAAATCCAACTCGTTTCTGAGGCTATTTCATGCAGAATTGAAGATTGGACAAAAGGGGAGCAATTAGATTAGCTAGGATCATGTTTTTGTTAGTTTTCTAGAGAGAGAAGCTCCTTCTTCTCTCTAGAATTAGGTTAGGATTAGGTTAAATTCTCTTGGATTTTCATAGTTATTTTTGTTAACTTCTCATTTTAGGTACTTTTTATGTTAATGAACTCTTGTTAATTTCCATTCACTTTATTGTAATTTTGAGGTATTTCATGTTTAATGTAATGTGCTTTTCTTAGTTGTTATTGTTAATTTCTTGCATTGGGTAGTGGTAGAATTTACTATTTCTTGCAACTTACCATGCTTTCCTTTTCTGCCTTCGAAGTGTTTGACAAAATGCTTGGTTGGATGTTAGTGTAGCTTTTTGAGCATTCTTGGCTTGGAAAGAGAAATTAGGCAATCTTGAGTCATTAATACCCAACTCATGTTGGTGATCTAGAGTTGTTAGTTAATATTGTTTCTATTGAGTCTAATCTCTTGCTAATTCAATTAGTAAGTTGATTAGGACTTTTGGATTGAGATTACCGAGTCTTCTTTGACTTTCTCTCGTGTGAAGATAACATTATACCTTCATCCATTGTTGGAGATGACTAAATAGGATAACCTCTTGATAATTATTGTAATATGATTAGTGATTAGGATAGAAAGCTTAGATTCTCAATCCTTGCCATGAATGTCTCTCTTTAGTAATTGTCTTCATTAGTTGTTTGATTTACATTCCTTGCCCTTTTACCAACCCACCCCTTGGATACCATAACCAATAATACGCATGCCTCACTGCAATTCCTTTGAGAGACGACCCGAGATTTACATACTTCAGTTACTTTTATTGGGTTGGACTTGTGACAACCAAACAAATTAAACTTTGATTAAGCGTTGCTTGTCGGTTTGGAACTATACTTGCAATGAAGTTATTTTCCTCTAACCGAGAAGAAATTCTTAACCGACGGTAATACTCTTTCAATCTCCGGGTATTCTTCTTCTCCTAAATTGAATCCCACCTCAGGGATTACTGGCCTTTTACTCATTATCTTGTGATAATGTTCTTTATGTTGCTTGGTAAGAAATCGAACAGGTTTGAAAACAACTGTTGATTTGTCTTCTTTCTTGTTCTTTGGGGCAGTTTTGCCACTTTTTGGAGCCATGGGATTGAATTCTTGATGAGAGAACAGGGCTCCTGCCACACCAAACTCCATGCTGCCTTGCTGGCGTTTAACGCCAAAGTGGTTCTCCCTCTTGGGCGTTAAACGCCCAGCCAGGACTTCTGGTTGGCGTTTAATGCCAGGCTTGTGCTCCCTTTAAGGCGTTAAACGCCCAGCCAGAGCTACCTGACTGGCATTTAACACTAGGCTTGCTGCCTCCATGGGCATTTAAATGCCCAATTGCCTTCTCTTTCTTGCGTTTAACGCCAGAGAGATCCTTACTCTAGGGTATTCTGTTTGCTTTTCTGCATCATTTTGTTTCTGTTTAAGCACTGTCCATGATCACTAACATTAAAATTAACTTAAAACATAATGAAAAACTAATTGAAAAGAAAACTAATTAAAATAGAAACAACCAAAAAATTAAAATGTATGAGTGATTATTGGGCTGCCTCCCAACAAGCGCTTCTTTAATATCTTTTGCTGGACTTCACTGTACTTATCTTAGTAGCAGTGTTGAGCCTCCTGGCTCAATATCTCCTCCAAGGTAATGTTTAACCCTTTGTCCATTGACAGTGAACCTGGTTTCTTTACCTTGAAGTTCTATGTGCCCGTAAGGTGATACATTAGTAATCACAAACGGTCCCGTCCAACGGGATTTGAGTTTTCCAGGAAACAGTTTGAGTCTTGAGTTGAAGAGCAGGACTTTCTGTCCCGGTTCAAAGACTCTGGAATCTATCTTCCTGTCATGCCACCTCTTTGCCTTTTCCTTATAGATCTTTGTATTTTCAAATGCAGCTAAGCGAAATTCATCCAACTCATTTAGTTGGAGCAGCCATTTCTCTCCTGCTGCTTTAGCATCAAGGTTGAGGAATCTAGTAGCCCAATAGACTTTATGTTCTAGTTCCACTGGCAAATGATAGGATTTCTCATACATCAGCTGGTATGGTGATGTTCCAATTGGGGTTTTGAAAGCTGTTCTGTATGCCCACAGAGCATCATCAAGCTTTCTAGCCCAATCCTTTGTAGAGGCACTTACTGTCCTCTCTAGGATTCGCTTTAGTTCTCTATTTGAGACTTCAGCTTGCCCATTTGTTTGGGGATGATACGGTTGTGCTACTTTATAGTGAACTCCGTAATGGCTTAAGACAAAATCCAGCTGTCTGTTGCAGAAATGAGTACCTCCATCACTAATTAGTGTCCTAAGGACACCAAATCTACTGAAGATATTCTTTTGGAGGAACTTCGTTACTACTCTGATGTCATTAGTGGGTGTTGCTATTGTTTCAACCCATTTAGACACAAAATCTACTGCTACAAGGATGTAGGTGTTTGAGTATAAAGACGGGAATGGTCCCATGAAATCTATGCCCCATACGTCAAACAACTCAATATCTATGATTATTTGCTGAGGCATGTGACGTGGCAGAAATTGGCGAATTAAGAATTGTTATGAGATATGCGTTGCAAGTATAGTTCTTAACCAACCAGAAATCCGCTTATCAATTTAGAAGGGTTGTCACAAAATTAAAATTAAAATACTGGGAGTATGAATCCCAGGTCGTCTCCCAATGAGTTGCAGAAAGGTGTGCTATTTTATTAATCAGATATTTTCAAAAAGGGTTTGAGTTGAATAAACAGGAAATTAAATTGGAGAAATTAAGTAATTTAAAAAAAAGCCTTGACTGGGAGTAGATTAGTTGGAAGCCCTATTCTTGTTGAAGTACTCTCAAGATTAATTGATAATTGAAGGTTGTTCTGTTTAGTTATCCCTTACTAGGTAAGGGAAATTCAAACAAGTTGGAATGCTGTTTCTATTCACAAGTTCCAATCCACTCAATTGAAAAGGATTAATGTCAGTGACTAGAGAGCATTCTAACAATAAACCCAATTACAATTTTTCTTTTAAGCATCCCAACTCAAGGGTTCCTTTTAATCAACTCCCCATCAAGTCAGGGAACTACTCGCTCATTGTGAATGTAGAACTCATAACATAGGAAAGGGAATTGAAGAAAGACATGATAAATAAAACTCAAAGGAATCAATTAAAAATAAAAGTAATTCTTGTATTAATAAATTCTAAAATAATCCAATAGTAAAATTGAGTAAATTAAAGGACATGGAAGAGTAAAGCCAAGTAAAGAAAACGAACTAGAATGACGAAGTCTTGATGAGGTAATAACTCTTCTCAATATCCCAATGCAAAGAGCAATAGAAATAAAATCCTAAGAACTATGAATGTGTAAAGAGAAAACCTAGAGGAGGAGTAAAACTAGATCTAAAAACTAAAAATTGTGTGGAATGAATGTTGTTATGGTTTCTGCATGTTCTCTGGCTCTAGTCTGCTTTTCTGGGCCAAAAACTGGGTCAAAACTGGGCCCAAAATCGCCCCCAGCGAATTCTACAGATTATGCAGATCACGCACGTCACGCGATCGCGTCATTCATGCGGACGCGTCATTCGGCGTTTTGCTTTGCCACGCGGGCGCGTCGTCCACGCCTCCGCGTCACTTATGCTATTCCAATCCGCGCGGTCGCGTGAGCCATGCGGCCGCGTCACTGCGATTTCCTCTCTTTCGCGCGGTCGCGTGAGCCATTCGGCCGCGTCACTTCTCGCTGGTCATCTCCTTAATTTCTTGTGTTCCTTCCATTTTTGCAAGCTTCCTTTCCAATCTTCAACTCATTCATACCCTATAAAGCCTGAAACATTTAACACAGATCACGGCATCGAATGGAATAAAGGAGAATTAAAATACATAATTAAAAGTCTCTTAGGAAGCAAGTTTTCAATCATGTAATAATTTTAGGAAGGAAATATAAATGCATGCTAATCATATGAATAAGTGGGTAAAGATCATGATAAAACCACACAATTAAGCACATTATAAACCATAAAATAGTGCTTTATCAGCATGCTGTGACTATGAGGAAGATTGCCAGCCCTTTGGCAACTATCGCAGTTACGGACAAACTCTCTAGAATCCTTAAAAAGAGTAGGCCAGTAAAAGCCACTTTGGAGAAATTTGGTGGCTATCCGCTCACCTCCAAAGTGTCCTCCATAGTCTGAGCCATCGCAATGCCATAGAATTCTCTGTGCCTCTTCTTCAGACCCACAGCGTTGGATTATTCCATCCGAGCATCTCTTAAAGAGATATGGCTCATCCCATAGGTAATATTTTGCATCATGTAAGAGTTTTCGGGCTGTTAAATTCCTTGGGAATAAACCTTATAGCTTTGTAATTTGCAATGTTTGCAAACCAAGGTACTGTCTAGATGTTGTAGAGTTGCTCATCTGGGAAGGATTCAGATATGTCACTGGAGGGCAAAGAAGTCCCTGCTACGAGTTCAATCCTAGACAAGTGGTCAACCACTTGATTTTTTGTGCCTTTTCTGTCTCTAATTTCTATATCAAACTCTTGCAGGAGTAATACCCATCTTATAAGTCTGGGTTTAGAGTCCTGCTTAGTGAGTAGATACTTTAGAGTGGCATGGTCAATATAGATAATGACCTTAGAACTGAACTTGTCAATGGCATAGAGCACTGCAAGTAGCTCCTTTTCTGTAGTATTGTAGTTTTTCTGTGCATCATTTAATATGTGACTAGCATAATAAATGACATGCAAAAGCTTGTCATGTCCTGCCCTAGGACTGCGCCAATTGCATGATTACTGGCATCACACATTAGTTCAAATGGTAAGTCCCAGTTGGGTGCAGAGATGATAGGAGCAGTGACAAGCTTGGCTTTCAAAGTTTCAAAGGCATGCAGGCATTCTTGGTCAAAGACGAATGGAACATCATTGGCCAAGAGATTGCACAAGGGTTTTACGATTTTTGAAAAATCTTTTATGGACCTTCTGTAAAATCCTACATGTCCTAGGAAACTTTTGATTGCCTTGACATTAGTAGGTAGAGGCAAGCGTTCTATCACTTCCACCTTAGCTTGATCTACTTCTATCTCATTATTTGAGATCCGATGCCCAATAACAATGCCTTTAGTTACCATGAAGTGACATTTCTCCCAGTTTAGAACTAGGTTTGTCTCTTGGAATCTTTTTAGAACTAGGGTCAGATGATCAAGGCAGGAGTCAAATGTGTCTCCAAAAACAAAGAAGAAATCCATGAATACTTCAAGGAACTTCTCTACCGTATCAGAGAAGATGGATAACATATATCTCTAAAAGGTGACAGGTGCATTGCACAGGCCAAATGGCATTCGCCTGTAGGCAAACACGCCAGATGGGCATGTGATGTTGTTTTCTCTTGATCATATGGATCCACTGCTATTTGATTGTACCCGGAATATCCATCCACGAAACAATAAAAAGCATGCCCTGCTCGTCTTTCTAGCATCTGATCAATGAATGGTAAAGGAAAATGATCCTTTCTAGTGGCGTCATTGAGTCCTCTATAGTCAATGCACATACGCCACCCTGTAACTGTCCTTTTAGGGATCAGTTCATTCTTTTCATTATGAACCACTGTCATGCCTCCCTTCTTGGGAACAACCTGGACAGGGCTCACCCAAGGGCTGTCAGAAATGGGATAAATAATCTCAGCCTCCCAGATCTTAGTGACTTCCTTCTGCATTACTTCCTTCATAGCCGAATTCAATCGCCTCTGTGGTTGTACCCCCGGTTTGGCATTATCCTCCAGCAGGATTTTGTGCATGCATCGGGCTGGGCTAATACCCTTAAGGTCACTTATACTCCACCCTAGGGCGGTCCTATGTGTTTTGAACACTTTAATTAATGCTTCTTCTTCCTGTGGCTCTAAGGTAGAGCTTATGATCACAAGATAAGTATCTCAATCTCCCAGAAATGTATATTTCAGGGAGGATGGTAATGGTTTGAGCTCAAGCTTTGGAGGCTTCTCCTTTTCCTCAGAGGTTTCCAGAGGTTCCTCTGAATCAGGCTGGATATCATCAAGGATATTATGTAGCCCTTCCTTAAGACTTTCAACAATGTTGACCTCTTCTACCAGAGAATCAACGAGGTCAATGCTCATGCATTCCTCAGTGATGTCTGGATGCTGCATAGCTTTAACAGCATTCAGTACGAACTTTTTCTCATTGACTCTTAGGGTTACTTCCCCTTTTTCAACATCAATGAGGGTCCGCCCTGTAACTAGGAAGGGTCTCTCTAGGATAAAGGATGAACTCTTATGCCTTTCCATGTCCAACACCATAAAGTAAGTGGAAAAAGCAAAGGGTCCAACCTTGACAATCATGTCTTTGATTACTCCTGATGGTATCTTAATAGAACCATCAGTAAGTTGAAGGCATATGCGGGTTAGTTTGACTTCATCAGTCAAACAAAGCTTCTTTATTAATGAAGCAGGTATTAGGTTGATGCTTGCTACAAGGTCACATAGAGCTGTCCTTGTACAAGCATCACCTAGAGTTCATGGTATCATAAAGTTTCCAGGATCCTTAAGTTTTTCTGGTAAACTATTCTGAATAATTGAACTGCATTCTTTAGTGAGGAGTGATGAATCCACATTTCATGGTATTTATTTGCTCTATTTGGGTGGATTTCATTAACTTTTCTTGCACTTATCCATTGAAATAGCTTAGTTTTGTGATTTCTTCCTAAATTGTGCTTGAAAGTGAAAACATGCTTTTTAGGCCTTTTAATTGCTAAATTTTATTCACTTTAATTCCATATGATGCCTTGATGTATTTGCTAAGTGATTTCAGGTTTCCAAGGCAGGTATGGGTTGAAGAAGTGAGAAAAAGAGCATGCAAAAGGGAAGAAACCATGAAGAAATGAAGTTTGGAAAATTCAGCGATCCGTGCGTGCGCACAAGTGATGTATGCGCGCGCATAAGCGCGAGCTAGGCGACGTGTGCGTGTGCACAAGCGCGAGCTAGGTGACGCGTACGCGTGATCCACGTGTACGCGTGGAAGTAGAGTTTGCTCAGGGACGCGTACGCGTGACCCACGCGTATGCGTGACTCGAGTCACGTGAGCTCATTAATGCAAATCGCTGTGGGCGAATTATGGGCCTCCAAAACCCAATCCAGCTTATTTCTGAAGCTATTTCAACCCCAATTCAAGTAGAAACAAGGGAGGGCAATTAGGATTAGCTTTTCTTATATTCTTCTCTTAGTTTCTAGAGAGAGAAGCTGTCCCCTCTCTCTAGAATTAGGTTAGGTTTAGTTTAATTTTCTTTAATTTCATTCTTTTATTCTTGTTTTGATGTAGTTTCCTTTTTGTTTTCATGTCTTTATCTTCTTTATTTCTCTTGTTATTTCCTTTATTTTGTTACTTTTATGTTATGAACACTCTTTGTTAATTTTAATTTCAATTAATGCAATTTATGTTTCATGTTAAAAAAAATAAACAAACAAACATTTTATTTAATTCAACTACTTATATGCATGTAACTATACTAAATGCTATCTACATATATCTATAATATGGTTCCTATTAAATTTGGCTAAAATAAACAAGAGAATCTCAATCGATCCAACAATTAATCATTAGGGCTAAGATAAGAAAATATAGCAATATAATCGATGTCCAAAGATTTGATTTGAAATTTCCAAAATTCATTTCAACAACTTGCATGAAGACACAAGATAAGCAATGGGAACATAGAATTTGAGCAATTGAAACCCTCACCGGATGTGTTTACACTCTAATCGCTCAGTGTGTAGGGTTTAATCACTCAATCCTCCTTTAATCATGTCTCTCAAAGATTTGCAAGTCATCTAACAATCAACTAATATTTGATGCATGAATGCAAATATCATGAGGACTTTTGTGGGTTGTAATGGGGCTTAGGTAAGGGTAGGATTAATATAGTTAAGTGGGCTAATAGATTGGATCTTTGATTAGCTCAAGTATCCCACCTAATCATATATCATCCTATATATATAATAAAATAACCTAACTACCCATTTATCCTCTTTCTCACATTTACTCATGCATGCTTCTTTCCGATTCAAATACATATGCATCTCTTATTTACATTCTCATTATCATTTCTTTTCTTTTTTTATTTTTTTTAAACAAAGTATGTACACCAAAAAAAGTTTTTTTTTTAAAACAAAGTATGTACACCAAAATTTTTTTTCTTTTATCATATAAGAGAGATCCATATGTTTTAAGTAATAGATGCATGAGTGATTATCCATTTTTCCAAATATTCACAATGAACACCCAAAGTAAACTAACTACCAATGATTTCCCACAAATTCCCCCCAAACTTGAATAACACACACACTCAAATCTAAGCTAATCAAAGATACAATCAATGGACACAATGGTTTTTTGTAAACCCCGCTAAAATCGGTAAATAATTAGTCAATAAATCAAATTTTAAATAAGAAAATTAAAAATGCAAAACTAATATCAAAATAGGATAGAGCTCGTCAAAATGAGAATGTTGATACCAATTTCGAAAAATTTGGCCCAAAATTAGACCGAATGGGCCGAACCGGTTGAACTGGGCCCGAACCGGGCCGTGGGCCCAACCGGACCCATCATTTAAATGAGCAGAAGCTCATTCTTCCCAATTTTGCATGCAAGAACACGCTGAAGGCAAGAAAACAGGGGGGAGAGCATCATAAGAAACCTAACCCTCACTTTAATTTCAAATCCACATAACTTTTGATCCAGAGCTCCGATCGTCGCACCAATTGTGGCCACACGTCCACGGCGTCGAGCTCTACAAATCCCAGTACATTGTAAGGTAAGGAATTCACGTTTTTTTGCTCAATTTCCCCATTTACAGTTTTGAAAATCTATGAGCAATTATGTTGAAAATTGTTCAATTTTGGTGTTTAGGATCAAATTAACTTGGTGGACTTGCCGGGTCTTGTCCCGATTTCTTGTTGGTAAGGTGAGAGTCTTAGAACTCTAATTAATTCATTAATTTGGTGTTTTGGGTATTGAATTTTGGGAATATGCTTGTGATACTTATGTTAGGTGCATGTAAATATGTGATATGAAGCAATTGGATATGTTGGGAGCTTAATTGGAAGCTGGGAGTGAGTTCTAGTTGCTGGATGTTAGTGATTAAGGCTTACAATTTGGCCTTGTGGGTTGCCTTGGACCAAACGCGGTGATCGGCCAAGGCATGGTCTAGGTTTCACGCGTTTAACATTTAAGGTGTTGTGAAAACGTAGGTTAGAAAGCCATAGGTTAAGTTGAAAAGGTTAAATGCATTAAATGGTTGGCTTGTGTTGATGTTGGATAAATATATGATTGAGTTTAAATTAGAATTAATGAGTTAGAATTTATGAGCTTGACTTGTTGATGTTGTGGTATGTATGCTCTTGGAGTTGATGTTAGTATACATTAATAGATTATGGTTGGTGTTTGTTAATAAAGAGTTGTTATATGAGTTGATGGGTTAAAATATGTAGGGTTGATAAATGTGTTAATGGAATAATGTATATGAAGGGTTGACAAATGTAATATTGGAATGATATATGTGAAGGGTTGTTCATATATATACATATGATATATGTTAATGCAATTTGTGGTTATGGCTCATTGGATTGGTTAAAGGTAGCTTGAAGTGGTTGTTGATGAGTTGGGATTAGGCATGCTTGCAATATGCAGGTTTTAAGGTAAGGATTTGTGAATGTGGTGAAAATGAGGTTTGGAAGTGTTTTGGTAAAAAATGGTTTTCGGTGAACTTTGAAAGTCCATAACTTGCTCCTCAAAGTTTGGATTGAGTTGAGATTTATTGCAAATGAAAGATGGTTTTATGAGCTTTTGATTGATGTCAATTTTGTGAAAAACGGAATTTTGTAGAGAAAGTTATGGACGTTGGAAATTTGGTATATAAATCTATGTTACAGGGTATTTAAAACAGGTCTGAAACAGCTTTCTGGAATTTTGGAAAAACGCCCATCCACGCATACGCGTAGCCCACGCGTGCGCGTGGCGTGGTATTTTGATGACGCATGCGCGAGAAGCATGCGTACGCGTGACTTGCTGTACGCTCCACGCGTGCGCGTGGCCTACGTGTACGCGCGAATGCTGCTTGCTGCAAAAACTGGTTTTTGACTGTTTTAAACCAATTTTCCACTTCTAAACCTCCATTTTCTCCTCTTTAAGGCTTAAAGGATGGTACTAGGTCCAGTAGATAAATGAAGCTAGGATAATGAGATAACTTGAGGGTGAAGTAAGAGGTAAATGATGGCTTTTATGAAGAAAATAAAAATGTTAAAGAAGTTTAACACTAAGACTTGATAATTGATGATGTATTGAAAATGAAATTGAAATGGCTTATGAATAATGATATCTGAGATACGAATTTCCCTGGGTAACAAAACTGTGGCTCGCCACCACGTGTTCTAGGTTGAATCTCGATACTCTATTGACCCTACGTCGTAAGGGTGACCAGGCACGTATAAATTCCCGGGTATGGATGGTCCCCAATGAATGATTTAACTGATATATGAATGTGAAATCTATGCATAGACTCATGGGGATGCGCGACGGAGGACAGTCTAAGTTTTTCAGACTTGTCGGGTTGGATGGATAACCAACAGATGGACCCTATCAGCCATAGGACAGGCGTGCATCATCTGCATTTGTTTGTTTTGATTGCTATGCATTTCCTGAGTTTGCCTAACTGTATGTATACATCCTGCTACTTGCTACTTGCACTTTCTGCCTATTACTTGTGCATGAATTTGTCTAGTTGCTTGTCTTTGATGAATTATGGATGACGGAGGAAGGGTAAAATGGTTTGATGTTAGGTTAGGTTTAAGATTGAGTAAGTTTAGGCAGGTTTAGTATACCTCCCCTATTTATGGCTTTTGTTTAGAAATTAAGTTTTACAATTGCATAACGGAGTTCTAGGATTGCCTATGGCATTCCCAGGACCTTATTTATTATACGTGTGGCACCTTTACCATACTGAGAACCTCTGGTTCTCATTCCATACTGTGTAGCTATTTTCAGATGCAAGTCGAGAGGCTCCTCGCTAGGCGTCTGGATTCCTGAAGCGGAGTAGTCCCTGGGATATTTTGGTTTATCAGTTTATGTATATATGTACTTAGTTATTTAGCTTGCTCTCCAAGAAGCTTGTTTATTTTGCTCCTCTTAGAGGATACAGGAGAGTTAGGGTTTCATTTCTGTACTTTGGTTTTTGGGATAGTTGTATATGTATGTATATATATTCTCCGGGCAACCTTGGCTTCGCAGGTTGAGTCAAGAGCTAGTTATGCTGTATTCTTGGCCCTCTTTTCTCTCTCTTGCTTATTTATATCTTGGAACTTTTAGGTTTCTTAGCACGCAAGTAATCCCTTCTTTTGAGTGTTGCGCTTTTCACTTTGCGATTTTTGTTTTACCCATTTTTCAAGGCTCCTAGTTTATTATATTCTTTCTATTATTATATATAAGTGTTTTATTTTTAGAGGTCATAGCACCTCGCCACCTCTGTTTTACATCCTAGGTGTAAAGCTCTGTGTGGTAGGGTGTTACATTTTTCACTTAGGGCAAATGATGTGCTTAAAATTAGAACAAAGGAGAATTAAAAGGCTCAAAAAGTGGTTTATAATGATAGATGTAAGGGTTGGTCATATGGGTTAGTGAGTTCAATTTCTAAAAAAAAATGGCCTCAATCATACTAAATACAATTCAAAACATCAAACATAGGATGTATAGGCTAAAGCAAATCTAACTTAGATTATCAAAGGAGTATATCACACAAGAACAAAAATTGTGATTGAAAATATGCAACCATACAATCAAAGCTCAAATCTCACTTGGTATTTGTTCAAGCTCTTTTCTATGTTCCATAAAAAGATACTTCAAGCAAGTTCAAAAATATATTTTCAAATCTAATCAATGGAATGCCCAAAAAAAGGATTTCTTGAAAATTCTTTGTTATTTTACCAAACTTATTTACTATACTAGGCAACATGCAAGTATCTACCAAAAATAAAAATATACGCAAGCTAAGATATATACAAGCAAACCAAGCAAAATGCAATAGAATGAAATACTAAACAAATATTCACAAAAAAACATAACTACTAAAAACTAAAGAAAAATAGTACAAAGTGTTGAGAAAGAGAAACTTACGCCCTAAAAACTATAGATCCTCCCCCACACTTAAACGTTGCACGGTCCTCCGTGCATGCACTCAATCCGGGGGTGAAGAGATGTGAGGCTCCACCTTCAGCTGGTGGGCACCAGGGCTCCGGGTTGCTGTAGAGAACAAGAATTGAGGAAAAAGTCATAGTAGTGTGGTATGATAAAAGATAATGTGTGTATTCTAAATGCGCGCAGTTTAGAACACAACACATTAGCCGGTTAAAATGGTAACCACAAAAGCAAGAAAAATAGCATGTTCCTCAATCAAGTAACCTAGGTTGCAAGTAAAGAGTAAGTAAAACTTAAGGCACAAGCAACCCTAGGTAACCACAAAAGTGAATTGAGTATTTGAGATATTGGATATTGAAATTATGCAAGTGAAAGCACAAAATTAATAGAAAATGGCACAATTATCAATAGCCAATTCAATGATGAAAAGAGACTACTTATTCATCCTTAGGAATAATGAACTAATCACATGTATAAGGTGCTTGTTACAAAAAGTGACAAGTCTTGATAAGAATCAAGTCAAGTCGACTCAAAAAAATACAAAGCATTAACAAGGAACAAATACCTTGTTATGTGATTATATTCACTTAAGAACCATGATAAGTAAGTAGTTCAACTCAATTCACTAAATGCATTATGCACTTATAAAAATTTCACCTAATATGCAATAACATGTAAACGTGCAAAACCAACTAGGTGCTAGTAATTTAAGGCAAAGTATAAGTGCATTGATGAAATTTAATCAAGAAGCATCCTAATCACATAAATCAAACACTTCCAACTTATTTAATTAACAAACAACTAAACAAAAACTAACATAATTACTAAAAAAATGAAATGCAAACAATACAAAGTAAAGCAAGTAGAGAAGAGAGCAAAAGCAAGAGAAGAGAGGGATGGAAGAAAGAAGAAGAGAAGTAATAAAGAGAAGAGGAGAGAAGAAGTATAGTGGTGAGAAAACAGGGGCGTGCGTAGGCACAGAGGGCTGTGCGCACGCACAAGGGGTCATGCATACGCGTCACAGACGTGTGCGCGTGGTGTGGCGAAAAAAAGAAATCGACACGTACGCGTGAGAGACGCATACACGTGGTGGGAAAAATGTAGAAATTGTGCATTTGCATAATGTGTGCGAATGCCATGGGTAGAGGCCTTGTTCTGAGCTGTGCCTACGCACAGGGCTGTGCCCACGCACAGAAAGGCAATTTTTTTTTTTGCAAAAAGAAACATTAAAATTGCCAGCTATCTCGCCATCTGTGCGTATGCACACAGGTCCGTGCGCACGCACTGGGCACAAAAAGAGGGGGATGCGGACGCACAAGGTGTGCTAACACTCCCAGTAGAAGGTGCATAAGATGGTGTGCGCGCGCACAGAGTGGTGCACGCACACAGATCGCGAAAATTGGGGTTGTGTGCGCATGCATATGCTCTGTTTTTCTCAAAAAATTTTAGTGCTCTAAGGCACCAAAGTTGAAATCCAAAATAGCTTTTCAACCCCAAAACATATTATTCATCAAAAACACATAATCTAAACTAAAATCTAAGCAAATTAAGCTTGAAATTAAACTAAGCTAAGCTATCTACAGGAGAAAAAATGCAATAAATTGAAACTATGTACAAAGAGAGGGTTAGAAAGGTGTTACCATGGTGGGGTCTCTCCCACATAGCACTTCTATTTGGAGTCTTTAAGTTGGACTTTCTTGGAAAGCTCTAACAATGCTTGAGTCTCCAAACTCTCCATTGATTGCACCAAGCTTTGGTGGAGTGTCCAACAAGCCATGAGCTCTCAACAAGAACAACAAAAGCAAATAAGAAAAACATATTCACAATATTAACATATTCACAATAGTAAACAAAAAATAAGATATTCACATACTAGCAAAGAAGAAACAAGTTATTTACATATTAACATATTTACAATAGCCAAAAACATCGCACCATTGCAACTCCCCGGCAACGGCACCAAATTTGACAACGACCAAAAGCATAGGTTTGGATTTTTCACACTAAAAATAGGATTGACGTTGCAAGTATAGTCCAAACCCCACAATTGATCATCAATCAAATGTTATCACAATTTAAACCAAATATAAACCGAGAGTATTGGACTCTAGGATCGTCTTCCCTAGGAGTTACAAATGAAATGTCATATTATTGGCTATGAGGGAAATGGGGGTTAGATGGTGGCAATTGGCAAGAAATGCAAATAGCAAGAAAGTAGCTTAGCATGCAAGGAATTAAATAAAAGCAATTAAACGTACTGCAAATGGAAATTAAACAATAAAAAAGACTCTTGGCAAGAAGTGGGTAATTAAGGATTCTTATCCTAGTTGTGGACCACAAACATGGTAATTGTGTGTGAATTAATCCCAATTAGTCAACCCTACATTGAGAATAAGTCAAAAGGGCATAATTGATTCCAATCCCTAAGTCCTAGTCAACACTAGTGGGTCACTTAGAGTTAAGGGAAACCAAACCAATTAACAATCCTCACACAATGCAGAATAGACATCCACAACTCAATTTCACCCAATCACCCAATTTCTCAACCAAGAGTATAAAATTAAACATGCAAAGAATAAAAAAGTCAAAGCAATAAAAGTCAAAGCAATAAAATTCAAAGCAATAAAATGCAAGGAAAGGAAAATTCAAATGCAAGAAACCTCTTGGCAAGTAATTGAGAGCTAAGGTTACCTATCCTAGCCATTGACCACAAACATATGATGATTATGAAGAGTTAATCCTACTTAGTCAACCTTACATCGAAGATATGTCAATTAGGCATAGTTGATTCAAATCCCTAAGTCCTAAGTCAACACTCTTAGGTCACATAGAGTCAAGGGAAACCAAATCAACTAACTACTCTAATGTATCAAACAAGAATGGACATCAATGACTCAAGGGTCACCAAAGTCATCAATTCCAAGCCAAGAGTGGAGAAAAACTAAGTGAAAACTAAGCCAAGCATTTTATCAAACACTTGGTGTGCATGAAAATAAAATAATATTAAATTGCAACAAAATGAATTCTAGAGCTACCAAAGCAAGAAAATGACAACAACAACTAAAGAAAGCAATAATCAACATGAAAACATAAATTTGCATTAATTGAAATTAAAACTAACAAAAGTATCCATAAACATAAAAATGACAAGATAAATGAAATAATAAAGGAAATGAAGAAGAACAAAGATGCAATAACAATAAATGACAAGGAAAAGTAAATGAAAACAAGAATTAAAAGTAGAAATTACAAGAAACTAAACTAAAGAACCCTAATTCTAGAGAGATGGGGGAGCTTCTCTCTCTAGAGAACTACACTAAAACATGATAAAAACTAAACCTATTTGCCCCCCCCCCTTCATTCCTCTTCACTTTGGCCTCAAATAGCTTCATAAATGGGTTGGATTCGGTTCTGAAGACCCAGAAATGAGCTCACATGACTCGGGTCACGCGTACACGTGGGTCACGTGTACATGTCGTTTGGCGCAATTCACTCCCACGCTTACGCGTGGGTCACGCGTATACGTTGCTCACAAATCTTCCTTGTGCGTACGCAGGCATAGTTGTGCGTGCGTACACATGCTGGAATTTTCAAACTCCATTTCTTCATGGTTTCTTCCTTTTTGCATGCTCTTTTTCTCACTTCTTCAACCCATGCTTGCCTTGGAAACCTGAAATCACTTAACAAATATATCAAGGCACCAAATGGGATTAAAGTGAATAAAATTGACTAGAATTAAGCACAAAAGAGCATGTTTTCACTTTTAAGCACAATTTAAGAAGAAATCTCAAAAGCATGCTATTTAGATGAATAAATGTGGGTTCATGTGATGAAATCCACTCAAATCAAACCAAAATATATCGTAAAATATGGACTCATTAAGGAATATTGTTTCTGTCTCACTCCAATCCTTCTTATGATATAAGATGTCCTTCATGAACTTAGCATAAGAAGGTATCTGTTCAAGAGCCTCTGCAAAAGGGATCTTGATCTCTAATGTTCTGAGATAATTCGCAAAGCAGGAAAACTATTTATCTTTTTCCTCTTGACAGAGTTTCTGAGGAAATTACATTTTAGCCTTATAATCATCAACCTTGGTTGATGAAGGTCGAATGCCATGTGTGTTGGAAGGGGGGTTACTAGCTTGCTTAGGAGGGTTGTTATTAGTGAGTGTCTGACATCCTTTGCTTGGGCATTCAACGCCCATGCTGCTGTCCCCTTCCTGGCATTTTACGCAAGGGGCATCATCCCCTTGTAGGCATTCAACGCCAAGGGTGCTGCCTCCTTGGGCGTTTGAACGCCTAGTCTCTGCCCTTTTCTGGCATTCAACGCTAAGAGTGATACCTCCTTGGGCATTTGAATGCCCAGAGTTATCCTGTGCAGAGACCTAATTATCCTCTGTCAGTAGTTCTTTTCCCTTCTTATTGTACTGAGGTTGGGTGTTTAGGGATTTTCCACTCCTCAGTTGAATAGCATGGCATTCTTCTATTATCTGCTTAGATAACTGGTGCCTTGTTTGACTCAGCTGTGCTTCTACATTCTTGTTAGAAGCCTGAGTTTCTCGCAAAACCTCTTGTAGTTCCAGTAGTTGCTAGGCAAGGGCATGCAATTGTTGAGTCAATAGGCCATCCCGTTCTAGAGGCTTAGGTCCAGTGGTTGCTGCCTTAACCTCTCCTTTTATAGAGGTCTCAGCAGATGAGTATAGATGCTGATTAGTGGCAACTATCTCAATGAGCTCTTGAGCCTCTCCAATGGTCTTTCTCATGTGTATAGAACCACTAGCAGAGTGGTCCAAAGACATCCTAGCCATGTCTGAAAGTCCAAAATAGAAGATGTTTAACTGTATCCATTCTGAAAATATTTCAGTGGAAGATTTTCTTAGCATCCTTCTATACCTCTCCCAGGCATCATATAGAGATTCACTATCTCCTTGTTTGAATCCTTAGATGTCCAGCCTCAACTAGGTCATCTTTCTTGGAGGGAAATATTGATTTAAAAACTTATCTACTAACTGTTTCCAAGTTTTTAAGCTAGCTTTAGGCTGGTTATCAAACCACCTCTTTGCTTGGTCCTTTACAGCAAAAGAAAAAAGCAATAATCTGTAGACATCTTGCTCTACTCCCTCACTGTGTACTGTGTCAGCAATCTTTAAGAAATCTGCCAGGGACTCTGTAGGTTCTTCCTGAGGAAGTCCAGAATACTGGCAGTTTTGCTGCACTATAGTAATGAGTTGAGGGTTTAGTTCAAAGCTACTTGCTCTGATGTGAGGTATGCTAATACTTCTTCCATAGAAGTCAGCAGTGGAATTTGCATAAGATCCTAGAATTCTTCTGAACTCTTCATTCCCATTTGGGTTCATGATGAAGAAGGGTAGAAGAAGAGAAAGAAGGATGAGGAAAAAAGGAATAGAAGAAGAGATAGAAGTAGAAAAGATAAAGAATAATTAAAATATTTTTTGTTTTTATTCTATTTATTTATTTAATCCGAAATTAAAATTAATTAATTAAAAGGAATGAAATTCAAAAAAGAAAAAAAAGAGTAGAAGAGGAGATTTCGAAAATTAGGAGAGAGAAGAATTAGTTAGGAAGTTTGAAAAATAAGAGAGAAGATAAGTAATTAATTAAGAAAAGATCTGAATTTAAGATTTGAAATTTAAAAATTAAATTTTAAATTTTGAAATTTTGAAATTGAAATTTGAATTTTGAAATTTGAATTTGAAACTTTGAATTTTGAAATCTTAATTTTGAATTTTTTAAAAAGTCAACAAGATAAGATAGAGAATTGAAAAAGATTTGATTTTTTGAAAAGATTTAATTTTTGAAAATTGAAATTTGAAATTTAAATTTTGGATTTAAAAAAAAATTAATTTTGAAATTTGAAATTTTATTTTTTGAATTTTTAAAGTTGAATTTTAAATTTGAAATAAGATAAGATAAGATTTTGAAAAAGATATGATTTTTTTTATTTTGAAAAGATTTGATTTTTAAAAATTTAAAAGTAAGATAAGATAAGATGAAAATTTAAAAATTAAAATCTAAATTTTTAGTTTAAAATTTCGAGAATTAATATAAAAAATAAAAATAGAAAAGATATTTTTTTATTTTTGAATTTAATGAGGAAAGAGAAAAACAACAAAATGACACCAATCTTAAAATTTTTAGATCTAAAATACCCTATTATGCGAAAATTCAAAGAAAAATACCAAGGGACACCAAACTTAAAAATTTTAAGATCAAAAAACAAGAAAAAACAAGAATACTTTGAAGATTGACAAGAACACCAAGAACGAGACTCAAGAAATTTAAAGAGTACAAGAACACATAAAGAACACCAAACTTAAAACTTTTGATCATCAACCATCAAATTTTCAAAAATTTAAAAGAAAAAACACAAGAAAACACCAAACTTAAAAATTTTACACAAGATTTAACCAAAAAGAGACTAATTCTGAAAACTTTTTAGAAAAAGGACTCAAGATTTTCGAAAATTACCAAGAACAAAAACAAAGAGACTCAACCAAAAACAAAGATTAAACAAAGAAAAGAAAAATATTTTTGAAAAAGGTTTTAATTTTTTTTCAAAAATAAAGAAGAGAAAAATAAAAATAAAAGACTCAACTAAAATCAAAAGACTGAATTAAAAATGATCAAGAAATAAATTACCTGATCTAGGGAGCAAGACAATCCGTCAGTATGTCCAAACTCGAAAAATCCCCGGTAACGGCACCAAAAACTTGGTACACGAATCCCCACAGTCCGTACAGCTGTACCAGCAAGTGCACTGGGTCGTCCATGTAATACCTGAGCGAGTTAGGGTCGATCCCACGAGGATTGTAGTTTGCAGCAAGCTATGGTTATCTTGTAGGTCTTAGTCAAGCAAAATCAGAAGGTTGTTGGATTGATAGAGTGAAAAAGGTCTAACATAAAATACTTTGTGAATTAAATGGAATCAGTAATAGGAATATAGTTGAAGATTGGAGTTGCTTTGTCTTTCTGAATTAACTCTGGTATTACTGTCTTCTTTGCTTGTGAATGATCTCTTCTATGGCAGGCTGTATGTAATCAACACTATTGCCCGTGGTCATCAATCTCCTCTGCTCCAAATCAAACACCATTGCCTGTGGTCATCCAATCTGACGGAGAGTGAAGCTCTAGCTGTTCATTCTCTTGGTGATCCTACTCAAAACGCCACAGACAAGGTCGAATCTTCCGGATCAAAGAATGCTGCTTCTTTGGATTTTAGCCTATACGATAGAGACCCTAATCTCCCCGAAAATCAGCTGAACTAGTGTCTCGAGAAGTTCTCAATGAATTCATAGATTAGCCATCTGAGAGATGTATAGTCAAGCTGGCGGTTCGCGCTTTCCAGCCACGTATTCACACGAACCCAAGTAGACACCGGTGTTTGTCAGGCACGCGGTCCTAGTATGATGAACAGAGCTGATTATCACTAATCATCCTATTCACCATGTTAAATGCTGGCTAGGCTTCCTCTCTGGGCGTTTGGATGCTTGTCTCTGCTTTGTGGGCGCTGGACACCTAGAAGGGGGCAGGAAGCTGGCATTGGATGCCAGTTTTGGGCCTTCTAATTCGAAGCAAAGTATGAACTATTATACATTGCTGGAAAGCTCTGGAAGTCAAATTTCCATAGCTCTTAAGAACGCCCCATTTGGACTTTTGTATCTCTATAAAAGCTCTTCCAAGTGCAAGGAGGTCAGATCTGGACAACATCTGTAGTGCTTTCTCTGTCTCTGAATCAAACTTCTACTCCAGCTCCTCAATTTCAGCCAGAAATTACCTGAAATTGCACAAAAACTCATAGTAGAATCCAAAAATGTGAATTTAACACTAAAACCTATAAAACTTAATAAAAACTAAATAAAACATGGTAAAAACTATATGAAAATAACACCAAAAAGCGTATAAAATATCCGCTCATAAGGGGCCTCTGTGAAATTTCCAAAATGTGTTTAGACAACTCTACAGGTGGTTCATTGCACATGAAGAAAACACCTGAAGATACTACAAAGCTTATTGAGTTGGTTGCTAACAACCAATATCTTTACTCCTCTAACAGGAATATTATGAACTCTGGGGCTCCTCTGAAGAAAGGAGTTTTGGAAGTAGAGACCTTGGATGCTATTCTTGCTTAGAACAAAGCCATGTCTCAACAGATTAATATGGTTACTCAACACTTGAGTGGAATGCAAGTTTCAGCTGTTAGTGCTCAGCATACCCCTCAAGAAGCTCCATATGACATGAATGGTGGCTTTAATCAAGGTGAGAATTATGATGCTCAATTTCCTCCTGAACAGGTCAAGTATATAGGGAATGCTCCTAGAAACCCCAATAATGATCCATATGCCAAGACCTTTAATCCAGGATGGAGAAATCACCCAAATCTTAGGTGGAGAGAGCAACCTCATAAGTCACAGAATTTCAACAATTCTCAGAGCGGTTTCCATCCGAATAATTTCAATAACCACCAGTTTCAGTCATCTCAGCAAGTAACTCCTCGGTCTCCGAAGACTACTGATTTAGAATCTTTGGTAATAAGTTTTATACAGGAAACTAGAGCATCAATCAAGAACTTGGAGGTTCAGATGGATCAACTAGCCACACAAGTTAATGAAATTGATTAGAGGACCACTAATAGCCTTCCTGGTAACATAATTCCAAATCCAAGAGAGTAGTGCAAGGCCATCACCGTGATAAGTGGACAAGTGGCAAGTATGGAAGCACAAGTTACTGAGAGGCCAGTTGAAAAAGAAGTTCTAGAGGAGAAAAAGGAGGAGGTTGAACACGCCCCACCTAGTCGTGCAGACAATCCTTTTCCAATCACTCTTGACATACATCCAACCTTACCTAAAGCTCCTGAATACAAGCCTAAAATGCCATATGCTCAGAGACTTCAAAAGGAGACCAAGGACAAGTAGTTTTCAAAGTTCTTAGAAGTTTTCAGAAAGTTACAAATTAATATTCCTTTTACTGAAGTTTTGGAGCAAATGCCTCTCTATGCCAACTTCATGAAGGAGTTGTTGTTAAAGAAGAAGCCTTTAAAGGGAGATGAGACAGTGGTCCTGACTAAGGAATGTAGTGCCATAATTCAGAATAACTTGCTAAGGAAGATGCCAAATCCAGGGAGCTTTCAAATTCTATGTACCATTGGGAGCACCACCTTTGAGAAAGCCCTATGTGATCTGGGTGCAAGCATAAATCTAATGCCCTTGTCTGTGATGAAGAAATTGCAAATCCAAGAGGCACAACCCACAAGGATAGCATTACAAATGGCAGACAAATCACTAAAGCCTGCATATGGATTAGTGGAGAATATCTTGGTCAAAGTGGGTAAGTTCTTCCTCCCATCAAATTTTGTGATTCTTGACACCGAGGAGGATGAGAATGCCTCTATAATCCTAGGAATACCATTCTTAGCTACTGGGAGAGCTCTGATTGATGTAGAAGAAGGTGAATTAGTGCTTAGAGTGCATAATGAGCAACTGATTTTTCATGTCTTCAAAAATATGCACTCATCAGGTGAAGAAGAGAAGTGTATGCAGACTGAGCCTACTAATCCAAACCTTCAAGAACCCCCTGATGATGAACAACAGAATCTGTAGCTCAGATCTCCTTTGGTGACAATCAACAAAATTTCCCCTGACATCAAACCTAAGTTTGGTATCGGGAATGCATCATCCACCAAGGTGGAGGTTCTCAAAAAGAAAAAAGTACCCAGGGGATGGAGAAACAAAAATATTCCCATTGAAGACTTGTCCCCAGAAATGAAGGTGGTATTCACTGCATGCCCAATCCTGCCTCATACAGTGAACAGGATCCTGTCTCTTGAGCATGTAGAGTTGATCCATGAGAGCACAGCAAAGAAGTTCACAGTGAGGGCTGAAGAGCTAAGCCCCTATGATCCACCTCCTCAGAGGAGCTGACCGTCAAGCTAGTGATGGTGAAGAAGCGCTTGTCGGGAGGCAACCCGATGTTTTCATATCCTTGAGTTTGATTTTTACTTTGATTTTTTTATTTATTTAGTTTTGTTTGAGTTTCTACTGTTTTTCCTTTGTTTTACGTGTATTTTGATCATGCAAAATGATTAGAACAGAAACAGGTGCATTAAGACAGAGTGTCAAACACCCTGTAGGAGCTGGATGCAGACAGGGTGGCGCCTAACTTCACTTTCTGAAGTTAGGCACCACATGAAAAGCAAAATTGAAAGAAGCTGCTGGAAGGGTGGTGTCTAACTTCACTCCTTGAAGTTAGGCCCCAGTCATGCGTACAATTTGAAGTTTGTTGCTGGATGGGTGGCACCTAACTTGAGTTTTACCAAGTTAAGCGCGAGAGAGAGGCATCACATACGGGAGGCCTGGTGCCTAACTCCACTATTCTCAAGTTAGGCGCCAGGAGAAGAGAACAGGAAAAGTTAGGCACTGGAATCCTCAAGTTAGGTGCCAGGAGTGGGAATCACAAGCAAAGTTAGGCGCTGGAATCACCAAAGTTAGGTGCCAGCTCTACCCCTTGTCCTATTCTGCACAAGAATCATACAAATCCTACACCAAATCAAATGATTTGGTCCCCACTATGTGCCATCTTCACCCATCAATTCCCCATCAATTCCTTTCTTTAATCCCTTCCTCATATATTCGTTCCACCACACCACACCCCTTGTCCCTTCCCCTCTGTCCATCTCCTTTTATTTTTTTTTTATTTTTTCTGTATTTATTCAGTGTTCAAAAAAAAGAGAGAAAAAAAATTTTCAAAATTTAATTTTCTTTCATTATTTTAGATTCCTTTTTCTTCCATATTCTTCTTTGTTATTTTCTATTTTGCTCGAGGACGAGCAGAGTTTTAAGTTTGGTGTTGTCGCTTCGCTTGTGGCTTTTCTATTTATTTTAATGGCACCAAAGGGAGGCAAATCATCTTCATGGAGGAGCACAACCTGAAGAATGATATGGCCACTAGGATAACTGAGGTGGTCGAGTTCCTTTCATTCTATATTTCCTTCCGTTCTTATTTGTTTCCGGTGTTATATTTCAAACTTATGTGGTATGACTGTATGACCCTATCTTTGCATATGTATCTAGGGGTGGGCAAAAAAATCCAAACTTTGGATTTTAATCCAAATCCAAACCAAACCATTTAAAAAAAACCAATTTTAAACCAAAAAAAATCCAAACCAAATTATATTTATTTTATAATTTGGTTTTTGATCCAATCCATTTAAATGGTTTTAAATCCGGATCCAGATCCGGATCCAGATCCAGATCCAAATTAAGATCCAAATCTTAAAAAAACCCTAATTTCGGATTTCTGATTCGGTGAACTTTCCTCTTCTACTCCTTCGCCTCTTCTCTTTCGACCGGGGACTCTCCACTCTCCACCGCAGCCGGCACCGGAGCAGGCAACTGGCACCGGCACCGTCTCATTCAACGTTGAACGGGTCTCACCTCTGTTTCTCTTCTTCTGCCTTTGGTCTTCTCCGCCGTCATCTTCAGTTCTTCACCGTCGCTGACTCATTGTATCAAGCTTTCATTGTATCAAGCTTTCGTTGAACTTGGGTGTAGACGTGTAGTAAGTCTCCATTTTAATATCAAGCTTTCATTGTTATACTAATTAGTAGAGTTGAATATCAAGTTTATACTAGTTCTCTGTTCTAGGTTTTTATTTTCTTAAGTTTGATTATGAATATCTTCACCAAAATGCTTTGGGAAATATTTCTTAGGAAATCTATGAACTGGATGAGTCATGAATGCAGTACTTTTGTTATTGGTATGAATACTTATGAGTTATACAGGTTATGTAAGACTGGTATAGTATAACTTTGAGGCTTGTTTGTGTTGTAACTTGTAAGATGTGACTTTGTTACTAAGCAGAGATAATTTTGACGGATTGTGTTTCTAAGGTGATGAAGATTATTGTTTGGGTCAAGAATTACATATACAGAACTTTTGAATAATGAATTTGTTTCCCATTCAGATTACTTTTATTGTGGGAGATTGGTTTGTTAGGACTTTATGCAATGTAGCACCAATTTTGTTGATTTTTCCCGTTAGAACCACAGGAGTAGTGGATCTATTAACTCTATGGTTTAAGCTGATGTTTGACTTATCCTAATCTGTTGCTATTGTTTTTGTATTGTTTTAATTTTGTATTGAAACATGTCATTATGTGTCAACGAGTCAACCTCCCCTAGTTTTCTTCCTTACTGGAAATCTTTGTCATCTTAAAACCTTTGTTGTTTTCACTCGGTAAGCTTTCTATCTGTGAACTGTTGGACTAATAAGCTCTCTGTTTATGAGCAGAGGTTATATGGTTTTGCAATATGCTTTTCGGCTGGATTAACTTTTACACTATTGGTAAGTCTAGAAGCATGATTTTTCTTTCTAATTAGAACTTCTGCTATATATTAGCTTTTGGTTTAGTGCAAATTATTCTTCATAATGAAACCTTTTGTTGTATCCTTTTCTTTTTGAACTATAAAAGAATCTTATTATTAAAAAAAAACAAAGAGAAGAATACAACTATGATTCTTTCGGTACTTTCTGTATAATCTTAGGTTTTTATCTCCAACTTATATTTGACTACATAGCTAGAAACTAATGTAGTGTCATTTATTCTTACCATTGTACAGTCAATGCTTGTTTTTCTCAAACTAATCAAGCTTAACTCTCTTCATTTCCTCCTCCAATTCTTTCAGCAGCTTCTTGGTTTTTTCTGAATCATCTAACAGCATTTCCTTGTCCTCTTCCAAGCTTTTTATGTTCCTCTTTATGTTCTGTTAACTTATATATGTATATACTTGCAAATTTGCAATGTTTGAATCATCTAAGGTTAAGTGCTTTAGATTATTTTTACCAATGATCAATATATGCACGTATATATACATATAAATAAATAAGGCACGGTCCTCTGCCATAGATTCATATGAATACCTTACTAGTTACTACAACCATAAATAGTAAAACTATGCATGTTCTTTAATTTTAGAAGAGAACTGCACTCATTACTATTAAGTTCTTGCAATTGAGAAATTTGACATAATAAACAGAGGTTCTTGCATTCTGGGTAATTTACAATTTCACCTCCCGCATAGACTTTGAAATTTGGGCACATTAATATTATTGTGAGTTCTTTATGAGAAATCCCTTGTAGCCTTTTGAGTTTTGAAATTTGGGCACATTAAAAATTGAATTTCTAAAAACTAGTTTTAAAAGTGGATTTTTTGTTAAAATATCTGGTTTAAAAATTGAATTTTTAAAAACTAGTTTTAAAATTGGATTTTTGGTTGAAGAACTAGTTTTGAAACTGGATTTTCAAAAACTGGTTTTAAAACTGGATTTTTGGTTACCAAAAATCTGGTTTTAAAACTGGATTTTATAAAAAAAACCAGATTTTAGATTTGGATTTTAAAAAAACCGGATTTAAAACCGGTTTTGCAAGTAAAAACAGATTTAAAACCGATTTGTAAATAAAACCGGATTTAAATTTTAAAACCGGTTTAGAACCGGTTTTTGTTTTTTCAAATCGATTTAGAACCGGTTTTGCTCTTCAATCCAGTTCTGGTTTGGTTTCCTAAACCATAAAACTGGTTCTGAAGTGGATCCAGTTTGGATTTTTAAAAATCCAAACCATGCCCACCCCTATATGTATCTGTTACGTTTTATATTTATGTTCATGACTGCATGTCCACATATTCTCGTAGGTATATGTTGCATGAATTTTCAATTTGTTTTTGCGTTAGAGAAAATCATATTAAATGAGTACCCAACAACTGCTTACCATACAATTGACAAGAAAAACAAATACATCACTACAAGTTAAGAAAGTACTAATGCATTACCTTAAACAAAAACAAACACAAATGCCTACCATTGCGATATGATAACATGTAAGATAGCACAACGAATAACCAAGACGAACAACAACTACTACTTAACATAATATAAAGAGTTGAAAACATCTAATCCTATGACCCGACTGTCGAACCTCGCTGAGGGCAACTCCTACCAGTGTGGCCGGGCTGCCTGCAAAGCCTACATTGCTTCGATCTACTGGTGTCAACTTCATCCATGTTGTTGCAGATCCAGGTGGATTATGGTCACCCTTCTCTAGCGCATTGCATATTAGGGTCAGGGATGATAATCGGTCCGTCATATGGCAGCCAAAGCCCCTCTTGAATACAAGGTGCAAAGCCCATCTAGTACACCTTGAATACCTCAGACATGCTATAAACTTCATCAACATATGTGGCCCAATCTAGCCGCGACTGAGCATAACATGCGATTGCATAGCAGTAAAGGTAGTGTAGGGCTTGAAAGTGCCCACAGTCGCATGTATGATCTCTTAGAGAAAATCAATAGGTTCCCAACGAGAAGTTACCTGTAGGAGTAGTCTCGGCCATGGTATACTCAGACTGATACCTATCGAACGGTGTCACTGTGAAGCACCTTGAATCCCTCAAGTTCCACTCAATGGCTTTCACAAGCGCTTGGCAAAACCGGTACCCATATCCCAACTATGCCTCTTCCGTCTGACCCCGAACAACAAACAACTCTGCAAGCCATAAGTATGTCAACTTCACCAACGATGTCACTAGTAGATTCCTAGTGCCCTTCAAAACAGAGTTGACGCACTCAGATATGTTGGTCGTCATGTGACCATATCGTCTGCCACCATCCTTGTGTTGTGTCCACCTCTCATACTCCATCCTGTTTGCCCAATCACACATAGCCAGATTTTCTGTTCTCATAATATCAAACCAATACTCAAACTCGGCCTCTGTCTTTGCATAAGCAACATTTACAAGTAGCCACCTTGCATCCTGCCCCTTGAAGCTGAGAGAAAAATTAGCGACAACATGCCAAATGCAAAATGCCCGATAAGCATGGAGAGGTTGCCAACCATTATCAGGTGCCTCTAGTGCAGTCTTGATGCCATTGTGCCTATCAAATATCACTAGAATCCCCAGTTGTGGAGTCACATGTCTTCTCAAGTTGGTCAGAAAGTAAGTCCAAGACTCTGCATTTTCTCCTTTCACAAGTGTAAACGCAATGGGAAAGATGTTCGAGTTTCCATCTTGAGCAATAGCCAATAACAAAGTCCCTCCATACATGCCAATAAGTTATACCGTCGATGCTGACTAGCGGTTTACAGTGTCAGAAAGCCTCAACACAGGGAAGAAATATCCAAAAATGATTATGAAAGTATGCAATTGATTCATCAACCTCATCACCCACTTTAACCGGAGAGGTCTTCAGCAGAACAATCGTACCCTACATGATAGACGTCACCCCAAGGATCTAACGAGGCAACTCGCCATAAGAATCCTCCCAGTCTCTGTAGATCTGTACCACTGCCTTCTGCTTCGCCATCCAAACCTTCCTATAGCTAGGCCTGAAACCATAGGTTGCCTCAGTTGCTTCCTGCAACACCTTAATCGTAACCGACGCATTGGCTATGACCAACGGAAAGATCCTCGAACATATGACATGATAATCAAGCTGTCTGTGGTCGTTCGATATCGATATGGCCAAATAAATGTGTGGTCCGTTATACCTCCGTACTTGCCAAGTGCTCTTCCTTTGCCGTAGTGTGATACGAATCATCCACGTGCACCCTTTTCCAAACTCCTTGCATCTCCTATGGTATTTGAGATGGTTCAACTACATCACCCTGTACTCAACTCCACGTTGGATGCTGTAATTCTTTACACTCAGCACAGCTTCCTCCTTACTCTAGAATGATTGGCCAATCTGAAATTCCATTAGAGCAGTTGCATCATGCAAACCCTGACCCACAAAGGTTGCCTCGACCTCCCCATGTTGGCCTATGGCTTCCAAGTTCAAGGGTGACAAGTGTGGAGGATATTGTTATGTGCCAAAACCCGATCCTCCTTGGGGCGTATGTGTATTACTCGAAATATCAGCATCACTGTCCCCAACAATGTCGACCGGCTCATCGTCCGAATCATCGTCTCGCATCGCATTTTCAACTCGATCTGGTCCAGCCTCAACGTCAAAATCAGGAACACCAAGAGGCACACTAGTAGTACCAACCGCAACATATGGAGGATCAGGGATCGGACATGAAGGTGCTACCACAGGCATCAAAGTCGAGGCACCACCCATCGTCATAGACGGAGGATTCGGCGTGGATGCCCCAGAGCTATTGATACCATCTTCCAATTTCACAAACAACTTGGGTCTCCTAACCTCAGGAAAACTCCACTAACAGTGAAACAACACCTGCATATCTTCATCGAAGTCAATCACAAACGTCTCATACTTCAGACCAGCTGACACAAGGGCAATGGAAATCTTGTAGAATAACTTCTTGACCCACTTTGTCCCACAGACACCCAACTTCTGTAATATGCTGTTTTTTATCTCTGCCAATGTACTTGACGACTGAATAAAAAGACTAAGGGGTTCCCTATCCATAAATTTAACACCGTGCCTTTTGCTTTTTTGAATTTTTCTAGAGCAATGCACTAGCGCCAAACAACTCTCCTCACCATCCATTTGTGATAAATGGGACTCTTCTTCTACCTCAATGCCTTGTATGGGTATATATAGCCAACCAGCATACACACAAACTCAACGTAAACTGCTACTGCCTCCAGCGGTTTACGTTTGCGCTTCCCCACACATAAACTGCTACTGCCTGTAGTGATTTATGCACATGTCCACTTCCACAGAAACCGCTGCTGCCTATAGTGGTTTCTGCTAATGCCACCAATCCACGTCAACTGCGGCTACCAGTAGCAGTTTACGTTCTCCCATAAACCGCTATTGCCAGTAGCGGTTTCTATAATAATATGAAAAATTGTATTTGCGTGTAGGTATTTAGAAAGTTGTAATTGAGTAAATTCTTTCTCCAAATAATTTATTTAAGTAAATTGTCCTAGTTTTTCTCTATTAGTCACTAACAACTGCTGACATAGAACGTTGACTCGTATATGTGGACGGTTAAGTGTTTACATGTGCAATTTGAACAAAACAATCCATAAGTTAAAGTACAAACCAGTCTCCAAAAAAATTAAAAAATCTCAAAATAGTTCCTAAGAAATTTTAAAAATTTTTAATATAGTCCCTTCAAATTATTTATATATAATTATTTTCAAATTAATCAATTTTAATTTCTAAAATTTTTGGTCTATTTATCTCAAATTTAATTTTATATATATATATATAACAAAAATTATATAAATAAATAAAACTATATTTATTTTTTATCATGCAAGATATTAATTTAATTTAATTTGCTTTTATTTGATTTAATTTGATTTGATTTAATTTGTAGACACTATTAAAGAGAGAACTTTTGCGTTGTCTAGAAATTCGCAGATAAATCCTCGTTGCAGGTATAGCTTCTAAACCAACAAAAGTCCTTTCTTACAAATGTTTTGGTTGTCACAAGTAACAAACCCCTTTAAAATTAATAACCGAAGTATTTAAATATCGGGTCGTCTTCTCAAGGAACTGCAGGGATGTATGTTCTTACTATTGGTTATGAAGATTGTAAATTGGGGGTTTTGAAAGTAAGGAACAAGTAATTTGAATGACAAGTAAAATAAATAAATAATTGTAAAACACACTTTTGGCAAGGTATGAGAAATTGGAAGTCCTATCCTAGTTATCCTTATCAATGGAGACGAGAATTGAATCTTAATCCCACTTAGTTAGCCTTTACTAAAGCAAGGGAAGATCAAGTGGATTAATTAGTCTGATCTTCAGGTTCTAGTCAATTCCTAAGAAAGGACTGGAATTATTAAAGTTCAATTCAATTAGCAAAGATAACAATTATCGATCACGTTGAGTTTGATAACTTCTGAGTTACTGATTTCTTAACCAAGACCAAAAGGGGAAAAGTAAATCTACTCGAATAAAAATATCTTCAGGTTGGAAGTAACAGTAACATAAACAAAAGAGAGCAATCATAAACTGAAATACCTCAAATAACATTAATTAAGAGAATTATCTGTAACATAGAAAAGTTCATAAATTAAATTAAGAAGATAATAAAAAGAAAAGTTGAACCTGATAAAAAGGGACAATCATGAAAGCAAGAAAAATCCTAAATCCTAATCCTAAGAGAGAGAGGAGAGAACCTCTCTCTAAAAACTACACCTAAATCATCAAAAGTAAATAATTGGAGACTCTCCTTTTGAATGGATGCATTTCCCCACTTTATAACCTCTAATCTGTGCTTTCTGTACTTGGATTTGGGCCAAAAAGGGCTTCAAAAATCGCTGGGAGCATTTTCTGTAATTTCTGGTGCGTAACCTCTGTCACGCGTCCGCGTGGGTCACGCGTCCACGTGGGTCATGCGGTCGCGTCATCTGGAGTTTTCCTTATCACACGTTCGCTTCGGTCATGCATCCGCGTCATCTGCGTTCTGCTCAAGGCGCGCGTTCGCGTCATTCATGCGTTCGTGTCGCGCTCTCTTCGCGCTGGGCATGCGGCCGCGTCGTCCACGCGTTCGCGTCACTGCCAGTTTCTTCAAAAACTCCATTTTGTACTTTCCTTCCATTTATGTATGTTTCCTTTCCCTCCTTTAAGTCATTCCTACCTTAGAAGATCTGAAACTACTCAACACACAAATCACGGCATCGAATGGTAATAAAGGGTAATTAAAATAATTATTCTTAAAGCATAGGAAACATGCTTTTCACATATCTCACATAATAAGGAAGGGAAAGTAAAACCATTCAATTAACATGAATAAGTGAGTGAACGATTGAATAAATCACTTAAATTAGGTACAAAATATATTATAAAATATGGTTTTATCAACCTCTCCACACTTAAACAATAGCATGTCCTCATGCTAAATCCAAGATAAAGAGTAAGGTTAAAGTTAAAGTGGTGGAATCTCATACAATGCAATCTATTCTAAATGCAAATACCTAAATGAATGATGCAATTCTAATTGTCATTCACTTGTATATAAAACTTACATGTAGTTGAACTAATTCACATTCTCAAGGAGTCATATATGCATAGCCAAATCTTAGATAATGTTAAAGCACTTTTACAATTGAGATGGGAAAGAAAAATAATTTATAAACTTGCAAGACAATTAACAATTTAAGCAGAGATATATGTTGATGAGCTATTGAATCCTCACTGAATTTTGTGTTTACTCTCTAGTCACTCAGTGTTTATTGGGTTAATCACTCCATTCTTCTTTTTATCCTTACTTTCTATAACTTTGTTCTTCATCTAACCAATCAACAATTATAGAATACAGACATACAAAAAATTATGAGGTCTTTTAAGGTTGTAATGGGGCCAAGGTAAAGGTAAGGGTGTATGTATAAGGCTAAGTGATGAGATATTTTGGAGGAAAAATAAATCTCTCCCAAAACACACAAACATAACCGGCAAGTGTACCGGGTCGTATCAAGTAATAAAAACTCACGGGAGTGAGGTCGATCCCACAGGGATTGAAGGATTGAGCAATTTTAGCTTAGTGGTTGATTTAGTCAAGCGAATCAAGATTTGGTTGATGGTTTTGTGACTTGTAGAATTAAATTGCATTGAAGTAAAGAGAACAAGAAATAAATTGCTGAAACTTAAAGAACAAGAAATTAAATGGCAGAAACTTAAAGTGCAAGAAATGTAAATTGCGGAATCTTAAAGTGCAAGGAATGTAAATTGCTTGAAATGTAAAGGGGATTGGGATGTGGATTTGCAGAAATTAAACAAGGAAAAATTAAATTGCATCAAACAGAAGAAGGAAAGGGAATTGGGATTGGATCGGATCTTATAACAGAAAGGTAAACAAACATGGAAAGCAAGAAACAGAGAATGTAAAATTGAGATCTCAGGGCCCAGAGACTAGAAAACCAAGTCTAGATCTCAATGCCTTCCTAGATCCAACAAGAACAATTGCAAGGAAAATGTAAATTGCAAAGAGAATAAATGAAGAGCAATTAACCGGAAATGAAATTCAATTAACAGTAAAGAAACAAAGAGATCCAAGATTGAGATTGAAACAGAATTTCTTCAATTCTCTAATCCAAGATCCAAGACAAATGTAAAATGAAATTGAAAGCAATGAAAACAAGAAATTAAAGTTCACTCAAGTTCAAAAGCTCTCCGAAAACTATTATGAAAATTCTAAAAGGAAAGCTCCTCGAATAACTTGAATTCTATCCTATTTATACACTTTCTTCCAATGATCTTCAAGCCTTGAGTTGGGCCTTTGCTCTTGGTGGAATTGGGTTGAAAGAGGCCTTGGTTGATTGTTCTTGAAGTTTGGAGAAGAACCGAAGTGAACCAATTGAACCGGTTTTGAGGTTAGCAAAAGTTGGACCAAAAGTTTGAGCCAAAGTTAGGGGTCTAACTTTGGCTCCAACTTTTCATATCAGCTTAGCACATTCTGCTGGTATGGACGTTGGTGCCAACGTTAGGGGTCTAACTTTGACCCTAACGTTGGCAATGCCTTGTGTGCTAGTGGCGCCAACGTTAGCCTCCAAGTTAGGGGGCTAACGTTGGCGCAAACGTTGGCTCCTTCCCCATTGTAATTCATGTGCCAACGTTAGCCTCCAAGTTAGGGGGCTAACGTTGGCGCAAACGTTGGATGGCCAGGGAGGAATTCATGTGCCAACGTTAGCCTCCAAGTTAGGGGGCTAACGTTGGCGCAAACGTGGGATGGCCAGGGAGGAAATTTCAAGTTCCAACGTTAGCCTCCAAGTTAGGGGGCTAACGTTGGGGCTAACTTCTTGCTTCCTGGTTCAATTTCACTCATTTCATTGTCCTCTCTTCACTCCTAGCCATTCCTCTTTGCTTCAACCTTTCTCCAAGCTTTCTTCACCTATCATTAATCAACCAAACTCATCAAAGCTATGCTCAAAATCATGAGATATTCATTCTTTCATAATATGCAACAAATATAGCATAAAACCTCATGAAATGGCATAAATTCATATATGGTTGGTTCAATCAAGGGAAACATGAAAATCTACTCAATTAGCTTGCTTGTAGCTCAAGAAAGTGCATAATCCTAATGAAAACAAAAGAAAAAGACTAGCTAAAATAGGCTAGGATGACTTGTCATCACTAAGTGAGCTAATAAGTGAATCCTTGATTAGTCTAAGATCTCACCTAACATACATATTTATAAAGCAAAGCTTCTTTACCTATGTACCCAATTTTTTTTCACTTTGTATTGCAAGCTCATATATTAACTTTAACTTTTGTCCCATGTGCATTGATTCTTTTTTATTTTGCAATTGGGGAATTTTTTGTATCCCCTTTATTTAAATAGAAAAAAAAATTTTTTTTTAGTGCACATGGTAATTCAATTGTTTTGATTTCACATGAGCATGCTTCCCAAAACTTTTATTTTGAAATGTCTTTATTCTTTTTAACTTTCTACCTTTTTTTTTATCATCCATGTTCCCATAAGGTTCCCCACACTTAAACAATACACAATTTCTATCTTAAGCTAACTAATGATTCAACTTGGGATTTTTATTTTGTTTTTCTGCTTAAGGCTAGTAATGTGGTTTATAGAACAAGAGGGGATTAAAAGCTCAAGGGGGCTAACAAGGGTGATGTAAAAGGTAGGCTAATTTGGGATAAGTGAGCTAGAATCAAACAATGGCCTCAATCACTTTCTTGGTATGTATCTATATTCTATAATTGGACATATAGATTAAAACAAAGTAAAGAACATCAAAATAAAAAAGAAGGGCAAAACACACAGGAATAAAATATTATGGTTTGAATGTAACCATACAATTAAGCTTAAAACTCACAGGCTGTGTGTTCTCTAGCTCAAAAATCATATCTCAGTTATATATGTCATGCAAGTAAAAATTAAGAGTTCCCATTATTCTCAATGTAAATCTTAGGGTGGCTTTAAAGTTTTAGTGTTTCTCCTTGATGAAATGTTGTTAACTAACTAACATGTAATGCTATATATACAAGGTGTGTGGATTGTTTATGTTAAAGTCTCTAGTTTACTTCCTTTTTATTTTCAATTTAAACCAAACTATCATATACTAAAAGGGTAAACTATACTAATTAATCCACATATTCTATAACTAATAAGTTAGAATTACAACTAAACTAACTGGCTAAAATATAAACTAAAGTGCAACATGCAGAAATAGAGTAGAAATACATGAAAAGAGCAATATATAAGTACTAAGAAATAAAAATAAAGATCAAAATACAGAAAAATAACAAAATAAAATAAAAAGAATCTGTAGTGGTTCACCAAGAAAAATACGCCAGAGATGGCAACCTCCCCACACTTAAAATAAAGCATCGTCCTCGATGCTCACTCAAGAAGGATGTGAAGGAGTGTCATCACTGGAAGGATGGGTGGCTGGAATCTCTGTGGTGGTGGTCTGAGGATCTGCCTGCTGCAGAGGAGGTGCTGACTGTATAGGAACCTCTGGGTCTGCAGCCTGAATCTGATGCGGCTCCTCCTGCTGTGATGCAGCCAGCTCTGGGCCTGCCTGCTCAGCCTCTCTCTGTGGATGGGTCTATGCCTCATGATCATCCGCCTCCTCCTCAGATGGCTTTGATGGTGTGTCAGGCTCGGAGGGGATGTCACCGCCAGATCGTATCATCAGCTTTAGGTGCTCATAGCGTCGCTTGCTGCGATGCTCAGATCTCTCATATCGGCGCTGGTTGCGGCGCTCCATCTGGTCTAGCTACTGAAATAGGCGGTGCACGAGGTGATAAATTGGCTCTGAGGCAGGTGGAGGTGTAGTGGTGGTAGCTGGGGTAGCAGTAGATGAAGAAGGGCCAGCTGAAGGTGTGGCTGTCTCATCAGGGGCAGTGAGGAATGGAGGTCTGTAGCCCAAGGCCAGAAAGTTCCTGCTGTGAGGGATAATCTTCTTGCATTCTGCAGCAGGTGGCTTCTCATCAGCATCCTCCCAAGGCACGTCAGCTCGACGGCCGAGCTGGGTAATCAGATATGGAAAGGGGAGAGTGCCTCTGACGTGGACCCTGGCCATGTAGTACCAGATGAATCGTGGCAGGTACAGGTCCTTACCCTCCATCACACACCAGAGGAGAGTGATCATAGCGGCAGGTAGCTCCGTCTCATGAGTACTCGGCATAATAAAGTTACTCAGGATCTAGTGCCAGAGTCGAGCCTCATCATTTATGTATATCCGCTTGATTCCCTTAGGCATGGTGGTGTTCTGACCCATGACCCATGGGACAGTCGGGTCAAGGGCTATCCTTGCCTTGACCGCATCCCAGTCAAACCTCATAAAGCGCATGTCCTCCTCAGCCTTTTGGTAACCATCAAGCTGATCGAATTTAGGCTGAAGCTGCAGAATATCCTCAATGGCCTCTTCAGTGACCAGTATCTGCTTCCCTCTTAGGTTCACTGCATCTAGGGAAGTTTTGAATTAATTGCAGTAAAACTCTCTTACCCAAGAAGCATTGACCTCTGCCAGGTTTCTCTCCAGGAAGAACCAGCCTCTTTGTTTGATTTGATCGGAGGTGTATTGCTGGAGTTCTTCTGGAATTTTCAGAGTCCACTCCAGGTACAGGTTCCTGGAGGTTGCAAACACCGGATACTTCAGCTCGCAGTATCTGTTTGCAAACTTAATGGGATCAGTGGCAGGGAGTAGCTGGTCAGCCTTCTCCTGCGGGGTAAAGTGTTTCTCCCGCCAAGAGTCATCATGCATGATGTCCAGGATGGACATAGAGGATTCTCTTCTTTTCCGTTTGCCAGTTGTTGCCTTTCCTTTTCCTTTTCTTTAGGTGTCAGACATCCTGAAAAACAGAAATCTAGGATATAATAAAAATAGAAAAACAAGTAAGCAAATAACAAAATAAGCACATAGTGGCAAAGGAGTAGTAGAATAATGAAATGAGTTGAATAATTGTGTATTTTGGATTGGTTCGGAATTAAAAAGCTGAGATGAGAAATTTCAATCCAAAATGTAATATAAATAGAATTCATGTTAATTAGGAAAAACCATAAACATGCCTTGAGTTAAAAAGTAAAAATAAAGAGTGAGTCAAAAATCAGAGGGGGGTTGTTAGAAAGTTAAAAGTGGTGTTAAATTGAAAAAAGAGATTAGAAATAAAAAATCAGTGAGTTAGTAAAAAGAAAGTCAAAGTAAGTGGCAAGATGATTGGTTTCTAAGTAACAAGAAATTCACAATTTAAAGAAACACACAAATCATATTCAAGCAAGGAAATCAAGTTGTTGATGATTCATATAGTTATATCAATAACGAAAATTTGAAATCAAATCATCAATAATGTGATTTATTAATCGGGGAAACAAAAGGAATAGGAATGCTGGCCCGTGCATTCAGGAATTAGTTTTGGTGAAAGCTAAGGAAACCAAAATTGAAAATGCCAAAACCAATACATGAATGAGAATCAAAATAATATACAGAAAATTGGGCAGCATTCCGGCTAAAATTGGATGTTCCCGGAAAATAAACAGCAAGCAGAATAGTTCATATAAATTAAAATAAACTGCAAATAGGTATAAATAATATGAACATGAAAGAGCAGTCGCAATAGCAGCATGAACAATAAGAATATCATATGAACAATACTTAGATCACCAGCAACAGCAGAATTGCGAAAATTATAAAACAAGTAGCAAGAACAGCGCAATTAATCAGGCCTAGATCCACTAACCACATCCTAGGCTACCTAACCACCTAGAATCCACTACAATATACATATCTAACTAGACTAATTTTGAACATAAACGGAAAAATATGCAATTAACTACGAATTGAAAGAGTGGCGTTTGGCGGAACCTGGTAGGCGTATGAATAAAAGTAGGACAGAGAGATGGTAGGGGGTGGTTGTGGTGGTGGCTGACGCGGCGGTTGAGGGGCGGTTGGCGTGGCGGTGGTGGCTGTTCGGAGGCAGGGGGTTTTCGGGTAGGGGTAATGGGAGGGGTAGGAGTTAAGGGGGAAGGAAGGGAAGGGGTGAGTGATGGTATTTTTGTGGAAAACTGAATTTTCCAAAACACCAAAAACTAACCGGCAAGTGTACCGGGTCGTATCAAGTAGTAAAACTCACTTAGAGTGAGGTCGATCCCACAGGGATTGATGGATCAAGCAACTTTAGTGGGTGATTAGTTTAGTCAAGCTAACATTTAAGTGAAATTGGGTGAAACTTGTAGCAACAAAATATAAATGACAAGGAATTATAAATTACAGAAAATAAATGAGCAAAAAAAAACTTAAAGAGCAAGAAATGTAAATTGCAAGAATCTTAAATGACAAGAAATGTAAATTGCATGAAATAATAAGGGGAGTGGGTGCTGGGAAATTAAAGGAAGTAGTAAGCAGAACTTAGAACAATTGCAGAAAAATTAACTTGCATGAAAAGTAAAATAGAAGCAATAATTCAAGCAACTGGAAATCTAAATTGCAAGAAGATTAAAAGGGACTGGGTGCTGGGAGCAATATAAACAGCGAGACAAAATTTTAGTGAATAAGAACTTAGAGCAAATGTAGGAACTATAAATTGGAAGCAATGCAACAGAAAGTAAAAATGCTTGAAGAATGAAAACAGGAAAGCAATGCTTAATTTGCAGCAAATTAAAAGGATGTTGAAGATCTCAGGAGTGGAAGAGACTAGAAAACAAGTCTAGATCTCAAGTCCTTCCTTGATCCAACAAGAGAATAATTGCAGAAAAGTAAAAGAACAGATTGCAGAAGAAGAAGATTTAAAACAGCAAATGAAATTTGAATTATGCAGTAAAAGAACAAGAGAGAATTCAAGGTGAGATTGAAACAGAATTTCTTCAATTCTCCACCCAAAATTCAAAACAACAATGAAAACTAAAGAGAGAGTTCTCAAATGGAGCCAGCCCCTATACCCTCCAATGGAGCTCTCCTGGGGTCTCCTCTACAAAGATGAAAATGATGCCTTTATATAGGCTTTACAAAATGAAAATGAAAAATGAAATGAAAAACAAATTACAATTAAATGAAATTCCTAATCTATCTAATCCTTGTGCCATTGAGTGATGATGTGGGCTTTACTTGCTTTGGAGTTGAGGAGAAATGGGTTTGGTTGGCCTTGATTCAATTTGGAGAAGAATTGAATTAAAGAGAATTTTAATTGAATTTTGGCCCATGTGAAAATTGCTTGGGGAAGGCATCAGGGGAAAGCTCAGCTCACAAACATTGGTGCCTTGGTGCCAAATTTGTTGCGCGTCTTGTGCTCCTGGACCGTGTCAAGCATGCTTGTGTGATGCCCATGGGTAGCGCTCAGCTCACTTTGTGAGCTGAGCATTGGTGCTTCCAAGGGGAGGTCCCAAGTTCAAGCCTTGGAGCATGCACTTGCAACTTATTTTCTTTGAATTTTTCCTTGTAAGCTCTCGATAATGCTCACTTTGTGAGCTGAGCTTTGTGCCTTGGTCCCTTGAGAGAAAGCGCTCCCTTTTCCTTGTGTCTCCCTCTTCGAGTCTTGGTGGTTGCACTTTAGTCTATTTTTGTTTATTTTTAGCCCTTAAAGATGCATCTCGTTCGTGCCCCAATTTCATGCCAAATATAGATTGCCATACATCGTTGGAAAGCTCTGAATGTCAGCTTTCCAACGCAACTGGAAGAACATCAATCGGACATCTGTAGCTCAAGTTATAGCCCTTTGAAGGAGGCATGGTCATGCTGTGAGCGCCCAGATTTTAACTTAGCCAAATTTTTGCTTTCCAAGCTCATTTTGCATTCTTGTAGCGCTCAGCTCTCCAAGTGAGCTAAGCTTTGTGCTGATTGCCTATTTTCCTTTTATTTGGTCATGGGCCACGCTTTTAAAAGCGTGGCCTAAGGCTCCAAAGTGTGCTCCAACTTCAAAGTGTTCCCCAAAGCTCTTTTTTTCTCCTTTTTAGCTTATTTTGTGCTTCTTTGCTTCTTTTTCTTCTTATTTCCTACAAGATTTATAAAATTAAAAGATCAAGAAAATATACCATTTAAGCACAAAAGCATTCAATATTTAAGCACAAATCATCTATTTCTTGTATGAAAAAGCATAGAAAAACATGACATGTTGACATGTCATCAGTGAGGGTGTTGGTGGTGGGTTACGCGGCGGTGATGGTGGTGCAGTGAGGGTGGTGGTTGCGGAAGGGATGGCGGTGGTGGAGGGAAGAAGAGAAGAGAAGAAGAAGAAAGAGAGGGAAGGAAGAAGGGGGGTGGCATCGCGGTCGTGGCTGGGTGGTCGACGGTGGTGCGGCCGGTGGTGGTGGTTGTGGGTGGCGAGGGGTGGAGAGGGGGGTTGCAGAGAAGAGGAAGAAGAAAGGGGTTGGGGGCGTGACAGGGTAGGGTTTCGCGTCACTGGGGGTTAATGAATTTTAATCCACGCGATCGCGTGGCTGGGGTGGAATGGGGGTTGACGCGATCGCGTGAGTGATGCGACCGCATGGAATGGAGAAAGGATGAATGACGCGGTCGCGTGGGGCATGCGACCGCGTCGCCAGAAATTGTGCGAAACGCACAATTCCAGCGTCGTTTCGGCGCAACTCTCTGTCTCTATTGGGGTGCCATGATATCCTCGCGATGCGGACGGATCGCTAACACTATCGCATGGGATGGGTGTTGTGCAAGTGACGCGATCGCGTCAGGGACGCGACCACGTGGGTCGTTTTGTGCAAAACGCACAACAGCTGCACGATTCCAGCCCAACTTTCTGGGTGTTGGATCTTTACGCCGATTTCCAGATCACGCAGCCGCGTGAATGACGCGGACGCGTGGGAGGTGGTTTTCGCAACTGGCGCGATCGCATGAGCAACGCGGTCGCGTCGCACCCCCCTTTTTTTTATATGCAATTATGCAGTATGCAATGCTAATGAATAATATTCAGGTTCAATTGAAAAAAGAATAAAAATAAATAACACGAAATAAAACTAAAAAAGAAACGACCATACCATGGTGGGTTGTCTCCCACCTAGCACTTTTAGTTAAAGTCCTTAAGTTGGACATTGGATGAGCTTCCTGTTATGGTGGCTTATGCTTAAACTCATCCAGAAATCTCCACCAATGTTTGGAATGCCAACAGCCTCCGGGGTCCCAAACTAGGCATGTAAAGCTTCTGAGCAGCTTCAAACAGATTCTTAGGCTCCCGGGATGACGAATGTCAGAATAGATTCCAGGATCCCAAACTTTGCTTTTAAATCCGCCTTCGTCTTGATCTATATTTTTCCATCCGGGCGGTTTAGAAATTAGATTCTCACCAAGATAACCAAACGTTTTCCGAGATCCATTCGATTGAACATGATGCCAATCCGTGCACTTCGAGTTGAAGCGTGGAACCTTATTGAACCTTGTGCACCAGCTCTGAGTGCGAGCCATTTTCCTCTTACTCTTAAAGCCGCAGAGAGCTATAAGCTGGCCATCTGTTTCAAGCAAACCATATTCAAGTGGAAAAGTAAAGATAAAGGTTAAGGATTGTACCCACTTGAAGCTTGTATTAGGTGGTAATGGCCTTGGGGTAGGTGTGTCCAGTGGTTCTGTAAGTTCTACTCCCTTGTGCTCTTCTATGAATTTCTCCACTTCCTTGCAGAATTCTTCAAATGCAATATCATCCTGATCAAAGTCTTCTATGTCTTCCTCATCACTCAAGTCATAAGCTGGAGGTTGAGAGAAATCTACCTCCGCATCTTCTTCGTATTCACTTGGATAAGGTTCTTCAATCTCAGAGAATTCACTTGCGGATGCAAGTTCATTACTAGGAGAACTTGACTTGTGACTATCGTCATCAAGGATATTTGCTTCTTGGATTATTCCGTCTAGTTCTTCATAAAAGACTTGCCTTGGGGGTTTTGCACTATCCTCCTTAGTATCAATGGTAACGTCCTTGATAGAATTTTCCACAACTCTGGATTCCCATGGAAGTTCAGCGTCTCCTAAGTCTTCAACCAACTCTTCTTCATTTATAATGACAGCTTCCTCTACTTGTTCCAGTACGAAGTCACGCTCTGTTTTGTCCACTGGAGTTTCTAGTATCTCCTTCATGCTACGCTCTTTATTAGATTGTCCACATGGGGTTGTGGGAGGTCCTTGAATGCCCGAACGTCTAGAAGATAATTGACTTATTGCTTGCTCCAGTTGATGAAGGGTTGTTTGAAGTTGATCTACTGTTTCCTTGAGGCGAGCCTGTGATTCTGGAGGTGATGGATTTGGACATGGTACGTAGGGAAGTGGTGGTGTTTGGGAGTAATTAGATTGGGATTGGGGTAAATAAGGATTATATGGTGGTGAATAGTGAAAAGGAACTTGTGAGTGTGGTGGTTCAAAGCTACGTTGAGAGGGTGGTCTATAAGCATAAGGTGGGGCTTGTTGGTAGTTACAGGGCGGTCCACCATATCTATCAGCTTGGTATGCATTGTAGAATGGTCTTTGTCCATGATATCTTGGAGGGTGTTGTTGCCTAAAGGGTAGATCAAATCCTCTTGGCTCCATCCATCTTTGATTTCTCTGACCTTGATGCATATTCTTGTTATAGCTTTCACTCCTTTCAACAATATTAGAACCAAACTCAAAGCAAGAGGGGTGAGAATTCATAGTAGCTAATAAAAATTAAAAAGCAAAAATAAAATAAATAAACAGGCAAAATAAAATACTTACAATAACCAATAATAAGGCACACGTTTGCAATTTCCCGGCAACGGCGCCATTTTGAAGAGAGAACTTTTGTGTGGTCTAGAAATTCGCAGATAAATTCTCGTTGCAGGTATAGCTTCTAAACCAACAAAAGTCCTTTCTTACAAATGTTTTGGTTGTCACAAGTAATAAACCCCTTTAAAATTAATAACCGAAGTATTTAAACCTCAGGTCGTCTTCTCAAGGAACTGCAGGGAGGTATGTTCTTACTATTGGTTATGAAGATTGTAAATTGGGGATTTTGAAAGTAAGGAACAAGTAATTTGAATGACAAGTAAAATAAATAAATAATTGTAAAACATACTTTTGGCAAGGTATGAGAAATTGGAAGTCCTATCCTAGTTATCCTTATCAATGGAGACGAGAATTGAATCTTAATCCCACTTAGTTAGCCTTTACTAAAGCAAGGGAAGATCAAGTGGATTAATTAGTCTGATCTTTAGGTTCTAGTCAATTCCTAAGAAAGGACTGGAATTATTGAAGTTCAATTCAATTAGCAAAGATAACAATTATCGATCATGTTGAGTTTGATAACTCCTGAGTTACTGATTTCTTAACCAAGACCAAAAGGGGAAAAGTAAATCTACTCGAATAAAAATATCTTCAGGTTGGAAGTAACAGTAACATAAACAAAAGAGAGTAATCATAAACTGAAATACCTCAAATAACATTAATTAAGAGAATTATCTGTAACATAGAAAAGTTCATAAATTAAATTGAGAAGATAATAAAAAGGAAAGTTGAACCTGATAAAAAGGGACAATCATGAAAGCAAGAAAAATCCTAAATCCTAATCCTAAGAGAGAGAGGAGAGAACCTCTCTCTAAAAACTACATCTAAATCATCAAAAGTAAATAATTGGAGACTCTCCTTTTGAATGGATGCATTCCCCCACTTTATAACCTCTAATCTGTGCTTTCTGTACTTGGATCTGGGCCAAAAAGGGCTTCAGAAATCGCTGGGAGCGTTTTCTGTAATTTCTGGTGCGTGGCCTCTGTCACGCGTCCGCGTGGGTCACGCGGTCGCGTCATCTGGAGTTTTCTTTATCACGCGTTCACTTCGGTCATGCGTCCACGTCATCTGCGTTCTGCTCAAGGCGCGCGTTCGCGTCATTCACGCGTTCGCATCGCGCTCTCTTCGCGCTGGGCATGCGGCCGCGTCGTCCACGCGTTCGCGTCGCTGTCACTTTCTTTAAAAACTCCATTTTGTGCTTTTCTTCCATTTTTGTATGTTTCCTTTCCATCCTTTAAGTCATTCCTACCTTAGAAGATCTGAAACTACTCAACACACAAATCACGACATCGAATGGTAATAAAGGGTAATTAAAATAATTATTCTTAAAGCATAGGAAACATGTTTTTCACATATCTCACATAATAAGGAAGGGAAAGTAAAACCATTCAATTAACATGAATAAGTGAGTAAAGAATTGAATAAATCACTTAAATTAGGCACAAAATATATCATAAAATATAGGTTTATCAACTATATTCTATGATTATTTTTTAATGATGAAAAAGTGAATGCAATAGTATTATTTGAAGAGATAGAAGAACTCTCTTTTAACATAAAATTTTTCACATAACAGTTGAGAATATTTGTGCAAAATGTTTATAAAGGTAACATTGGAACTTACATGCAATGTTAACCAAGTTACCTATTTTGTATGTTTTGATCCATATATTAGGAGTTTAGGTATATAAATAATGACATTCATAATACAATAACCTCTTAGATTTAATTGTTATTGTTATAGTTTTTACATCGCATCTATGTTAGTATCATAGGTTAATGATTAAATAATATTATTTTGTTATTTTTTATATTTTTATTTATTATATATTTTTAATAATATTTTATTATTCTGATTAGTAAAAATATTATAAGACGTTGACTTTTGAAAAAGATAAAATAAAAAAAACATTCTAAGAGACTATTTTAAAATTTTTAGAATTTTTCAAGGGTTGTTTTGATATTTTTTAAATGTTTCGAAAACTGTTTTATACTTTACTATAGGAATTGATTTGTCCAGTTCACACACGTAGACACTTAACAACCACATGTGCAAGATAACGTTCTACTCAGCAACTACCATTAGTAACTAATAAAAAAGGATTGTATTATCTAACAGAAATAAATATAGAAGATTATTTTATGTATTTTAAAACTTGAAAGACTAAAATGTTTAATTTTAAAATTTTAAGAACTAATTTAATTAGTTACTCTAAAATAATTTATATTATTAACATATCAAAATTGAGTTTATTATTTATTTATGTAAATTATTTTATATTTTTAACGTATTATATACATCAAAACCTAAAAAATTTATTATTATATTTTTAAAATATGATTTTAGGACATATTAAATTAAATGTGTTTATACCAAAAATAAATTATTCATTGTGTTAGAAAAACTCATTAGGTAATAACATATAATATAATATAATATATTTAGTTAAAAAGATTATAATAATATTAAATTTTAAATTGATTACATTTTATTCCATTTAGTGGATGGTCGGTCACATTCTATTTTAAAAAAAACTGTACTACATTAAATAACCATAAAATAACATTTGTTTTTGACGGCTCATATATCATATTTGTTTCTGTTAGACTTAGATAAGAAGCCCATCTTAGTCTGAGTCTTAAATGTGCTTGCAGCCCAAAAGGAAAAGCGCTTGGTGATAAAAAATCGATATAAAACAAAAAGAGGTGACAAATGGGCTTAAATCTAACGAGTTAGCCTGCGTAATTTGCTAAAAAGGATGAGTTGGATTGAAAATTTGAGACCGTCATACTTAAAAATTCGCCTAATCCACATTGCTTAAATCGTGAATTTTGGTAGGACGAGGTGAGTTTTTTCGGTGTGCCTAGTACTTTTTTTGGTTAAGGACGTTTGTGCAAAAAATTTAGTTTATGATTATATTTATTACATATTTATAATTATAAAGATTTTACTATTTATGAATTTAAAAATTATAATTTTTTTATATCTTTAAAAATTATAAATTTATCAAAATAGTTGTAAAATTATATACATTATTTAATATTTAATGATAAAAAAAAAAAGAGAAATTTAGCGGGTCAAGCCCGCTAGCCTGTAAGCCCATCGTTAGACAGAAGTGGGAGAAGGTTTTAGAGCCACCTCTTTAGACGGAGTAGAGTGAGACGGATCAATCCACCAGAAGACGAATTTTTGGCGGAGCAGGACAGGATGGAATGGGCTCTCCGTTTGCCATTCCTAAAAACAAAAGAGCACACCACAAGACTTGTACTAGTCAGTGGCGGATCCACGGGGGGACCTAAGGTGGCCATGGTCCCCCAAAATTTTTTTAAAAAAAATAGTAAATAGACAAATAGTAATAATTAATAATATTAAATTTTTTTATATATAATATTAAAAAAAATATAAGTTACAAAATTTTATAAATTAAAATAACTAAAAACTGCACTATGTATTGGATATTTGAATTATTGTTGCTCTTGTTAACAAATAGCCCATTCTAATAATTAATAAAAATGGTTCTATTATACTAGCCCAAACCCATACTATTAATTAAAGTAACCCTAGTACATTTTTCAAATATTTGTTTCAAACCATCAGAGGCATCAACGCCACTCTTCTCTCTCTTTTAGTGGTTCCCAAACTTTTGGTCTTCTACTCTTCTCATTCTAATTTTCCTTCCATACTAAAACAAGACATATGAAGAAAAATCATTGAAGAGAAGTGAACAGTAAAATATTAACCATTGAATGCACAACAAAGATTCAAAGAGGTATATTTCAATTTTTTTTTAAGTTAATAACAATGTCAAGTATTATTTATATTATTTATTTAAAATAATTAATTTATTTTTTTTTATAATGGACAGTGTTCAAAGATTGAAGTGAGGACAAAACTCAATAGAATTATTTTTTGGTGAGACTTGGAACAAAAAAATAATCAGGTAAATCAATAACTTTATTTTTGGTTATTATATATTTGTGTTTCTAAAATTATTTGTTATTGCTCAATAGGTTTAATATTTTTTTTTTAGAAAATAATATATATGCAATTATTTTTGTTTTTTTTTTTTTTTGTTAGATAGTTTAAGTTAAGTTAAAAATGTCAAAGATGAAAACAATTCACTCATTTTTCAAGAGAAAAGAGAGAATATATGATGAACAAAATTCAGCTTCAAATTCTTTGAGTAATGTTCAAAATATTATTGAACAACCTGTGACACAACTTGTTGAGCAAGATATTCAACCCCCTGCTTCCAAAATAACAAGGACTGAAATAGATCAAGTTAATATTGATACATTGATGCGTGATCCCGGAAAGCGTCCGCAAATTTGGTTTCAAGTTATTCAGTGTTTGCAACATATGCAATCTTGTAAAAAATTTCTATTCTTTAGATTTTTCTGAACAAGAAAAGATTCAATTGGATTATGAATTACAACATTATGAACTTGATGTGGTTAAAGCTCCAGATTTTCAGAATTTGTCTACTCTTGCTGAATTGTGTCAAAAATTGACAGAGACAGGAAAATCAAATATATATCCTTTAATTGATAGATTAATTCGTCTTGTTTTGACTCTTCCTATGACAACAGCAACAACTGAACGGGTCTTTTCAGCTATGAAGATTATTAAAACAAGGCTTCGAAACAAGATGGAAGATGAATTTTTAGCAGATTGTATATATTGAAAAGGAAATTGCTTCAAAATTCACTTCAGAGATGATAATTGATGATTTTAGTTCCATGAAGCATCGTCGAACAAGTTTAAAAATATCAAAATCTTAAAGTATGTAGTTGAACATTGACTTTTATATAATATAATTACTTTTTTGATATATATGCTACAAATCATATTTTATTAATTTTTTGTTATATTTATATTTAATTGGCCCCCTCTTATAAAACTTCTGGTTCTGCCACTGGTACTAGTGACATATACATGTATGCCTTGTTTGAAGGTGCAATCTAGGTTCAAATAATTAAAATCAAATGCGCTTTTACATTTAAAAAACATGTTAAGTGTACACACAAATGTCATTTTTATGCATCTAATTACTTTAAGGAGGATTTACCAAATTTTTTGGTTTAAAAAATCTAAATTCTATATACAAATACTAGCGGCTCACCAGGCACTATCGTGCCTGTTGAGCCGCTTTTCTATTGAGTTTAAGAAATTAATTTTATATTTTTATTTTAAAATTATAAATTTAATAATAATTAAAAATAAATTATAAAAAATAAAATATCTTAAATTATTTAACATGTAAAATATTAAAAAAACAAATTTAAATTAAAAAATAAGATTAAAAAATATTAATTTGCTATTATCTGTAATAAAATTAATAAAAAAATTTATTGATATTATTTAAAGATTAGTTATTTATAAATATTATTAAATTTATTTATTTTTTCAATCCTATTTAATTAGAAGCAAATTTAAAAATTTATATCCAAAACATTTTTTATCTTCATCCATAATTCTAATAGATAAAAAATTATATTTTTTCAATTTTATCTTGAACCTCTTTAATTATCATTAATTTTATTCTTTTTAAGATTATTAATTTTTATTTTAATTATATTATCTCATCATATTATACACTATCGTTTCTCTTATCATTATTATTATGTTGCCTTTTTTTTTTATTCATCCCAATCGCAATTAATTATCACCGTATCATTATTCCAACTCTCATTTTTGTTTATCACTCTTATCTATAACTACCATGGTGTTAACTTTTGAGTTATTACAAATTTGCTAAAGAAATTTTTTTCTTCTTTGATTTAGATATCTAGATGTATACTTATTATATAGATCCTTATTATTTTTCAGACTTATTTGTTAAGTCATATTTTATTGCTTTCAGACAAAATTTAAGATATCAATGATTCAGATTTTTTTGTTTATCAAATTATAAAATTTGTCAACAATTATAAAAAAATAATATCAAATAGTTTATATCTTCTTAAAAGAGTAATATTATATGAACACTACTATTTTAGTTACTATTAACATATACAATTGAATATAAAAATATTACATTATTATTGAACATTTCCCCTATTCTTAACACTTATTTGTAATAATTCTTAATCTTTCTCTAAATCTAATATGTCAACTTCTATGTCTCTAACTAATAAAATTTTTAAGATTTTCATAAAATTTCATTTAATTTCAAAATAAAATTGTAATTTTTATATTGTTATTTTTTCTAATATTTTCAGAAAATTAATTTTTATGCTTTTTAAATTATAAATTTGAGATAAAAAATAAAAATTTTAATAAATAATAAATTATTAATAAATAAAATAAAAATTTTATATGTTATTTATTTTTTAATGTATAGAATAATAAAATTTAAATTAATTTAAGTATGATACTAAAATTATTATGTTATTTTTATATGTAACAATTAAGATAAAGATTTATAAATATTTATAAATTTATTTATTTTTTTAATCTTATTTAATTTAAAGCAGATATAAAAATTTAAATTTAAAGAATTTTTTTCTCGCATAATTTTAATTGCTTTGTTTTATTTTATATTCAATATGTTAAATTATCTTTTGTTTCATTATTTTTTTAAAAAAATTATTTTTATTTTTATTATTTTTTACCATTCTCCATACACATATTTATTATTATTTTTTAATTAAGTGAAATAAAGATAGGGAGAGAGTATTACATGTACTCCATAAAATAAAGAAAAAGACAACATGAGTAGAAGTTATGTGTAGAATAAAAAAGTAACTATAAAAAGAACAAAGGAAAATTAACTAATAATTATATTTTTGACCAAATTTTAAGACGAAAATTATATTAAACACTATTTATCAATAAAATTAAGATAGAAAAGTAAAAATTGGACACTAAAATCTCCTATTCCCTTTATATATTGTTATAGATATTTAATTTAAAGTACATCAATAGCGGAACTTGAAATAAAATTTTGGAGGGGCCAAATAGAAAATAATTGTCAAAATATTTTTTTATATGGACCTCATTTAAGATAAGCTTGTCTAATCTCATCTCTTTGATTTGGGTGATACTGCCAAATTTAAAGCCCTTTTTCAAGATCTCGTTCCAAAAAGTTAAAATTAAAGTCATCAGATATAACTTTTTGAACTTTTGAAGGTTATATCTCACTTTCTTCGTGATTCATTAAAGTAGAAGAACTATCTACATGTGTTGATATTGTAAAAGTTATATGTTCTCCTTCTTAAATATTAGCTTTCCTCTTAAAAAATGTATCAATTCTTTGATTTTTCATTATTATTTTATATAAAAATTTGAATATATATCTTGTAAAATATATAAAGAAGAAGTTAGAAGGACAAATATTAAAATTTATAATATTTATTGAATTTTTTTATCAATTTATACAAATACAATAATATTAATACTTATTGAATATTCTATTATTTTTTATCATATAAAAAATTAAATTAAATAAATAGTAAAATATAAAATAATATTAAATTAAATAAATAAAAGATATCTAATTTTTTATATTTGAACCTAAAGATAGAGAGAGTGTTGTTTATTGAACTTATTAGATACTTTAAATCATAGTAAAGTATTTAAGTCAAGTGAACTATTTTTTATCTTTTAAAAAAGTACTACTAAGTTTTTTATAAAAGTTTGGGGGGGCCATGGCCACCCCTTGTCTGAACTAAGCTCCACCACTGAAGTACATTAAGATATTATAATAATATCTATAACAATATTATTTAGGACAATTATGGAAGGTTTATCGAATCAAAACTTAAGAAAAAATAAATTATTATTATTTAAATAAATATAAATATACAGAATTCTTACCTATATTTGGATCATTCCGTCTATTTGGACCAACTTCACTGTTATTATTAGTATCTGAATATTTAGAAAATTTATTATTAGCATGAAAATATATTGTAAAAGGTAATTCATATTAAATGATATACTAACTACATAAATTTATTAATGGGATGTATAACGCAGGTCTGGCAAGGTATTGCTGCCTCTGTTCTTCGCTCATGTTTTGTCTTTATCGCCAGACATAGTCTTGCCAAGTCGGTCCACCACTTCCATTGGTATACTGTCAACGGTAATTAATCAAAACAAACATATAAACATAGTTTCACACTTTTATTTAATGACGAAAAAGAAATTATATTAGATGAAATGAGAAAAATGCATGAAAAGATGGATGAGAAATGAAGTTTTTCTAGTAAAAGCAACGTGAAGTGAGAGAGAATAAGGGAAGAAAGAGATAATTATTATAGAAGTTACGTGGAATTATAAAATAAGAGAGAACGTGAATGAAAATGAGGTAGTGAGAGTATTGTAATGCGAAATAACTAACGTGGGCTAGGTTATTAAGAAGGATAAAAATGAAAAAAAAGTTTTGGACACCAAAACAGGTTTTGCCATTATATATTGTTATAGATTATTATATTACCTTGTTCTCCTTTCTCGTTTTTTCTTTTTCCTTCCATATTCTCTTCTGACCGTCCGTAATTAATTATCACCAAGTATTATTATTGCAAATTTTAATTTTGTCTATCACTTTGATTTATAACCATCTATTCCGTTAACTTTTATGAGTTGTTGAAGTTTTGCTAAAAAAAGTAAGACATAAAGCATTTAATTTTATATTTAATTTTTAAAATTTTTAATTTTTTAAATATTTTATTTTTATTTTTTAATTTTATATTTAATTTTTTAAATATTTTTAATTTCATTATTTTTCTAAATTATTAACTTATAATTTTTATTATATCCCCTTACTATATCAAACACTATTCTTTCTCTTATTATTATTCTCTATACACATACCTATCATTGTCTAATCGCTGTTATCATATTACTTTGTTCCTTCTCGTTTTTTCTTCTTCTTCCACCGTCTCTTCACCCCATCGTAATTAATTATCACTATTTATATGTTACATCTTTTATATGTTAATCAAATAACCAGTGCCATATGCCAAACAAATGATATTATAGAAGTCAAAATAAATTATATTTTTGTAATATAATTCATTTATTTTAGTTTAATTTAAAAATAAATATTCATGTACTCAAATTTTAAATATAATATTCTATATAATTAATAATTTAAAAATTAAAAAAATAATATTATCACATATGAAGTAATTTAAAAATCCTTAAATTTAACAAAATATTAGACTTTTTCAATTCATCATTGATAGATACAGACATATTTAAAAAAAATACATATAATTTGAAAAAAATTAGTTCTTCCTTGGTAAGAAAAAAATATAGAACACTATCTTTTGTACGTGAAATATTGGAACAAATTAAAAAAAAAAAGTAAAAGAGCCATGAAAATATTAATTAGATAAGTAAATTAAAGAGAAAAAAAATATAGGTAGAAGTTATACGTGAACATAATAACTGCAATAAAACTAAATAAAATTTGTAAGGATGGATGTGACGAAATCGATAGCGTTGAAGGTAAAAAAATAATGGCAGCAAGAGAAATATAACAAAGTGTATTAGGAGGTAAAAAAAAACCAGTAAAATAGATGAAATTATAAAAAAAATAAAAAAGATATATATTTTTTATGATTAAAAAAAATTTAATAGAATAATTAGAATGAGGCTAAACTAATAGACAGACCATCAGAGTACAGTACTCACAGATATACTTAAAACAACACTATACAAACAAAAACCAATATAGAATTAAACAAAACATAATTTAAATGAATACCTCCCAATATAATAAGATCTGTACAAAAAAAATATTTATCACCACTGATTAAACACTTGTTGGCTTCTAATTATTTTTTTATTTCATATATGGCCACGAAAATAAATCTTTTGACATCGTCTTTACCTAGTTTAAGATGTCAAAAAAAACTCATTTAAATAATTGTGCGGTACAGAGAAGAGTTTATAAGATAAAGAAGAATCAGACCAAAAAAAAGAGATCGTGGGAGTAAAGAATTGAATAGAAGTTACGCGTGAGTTTTTGTTGTATAATATTTTTGAATTATGTTAGTAGGGTTAAAACAGGAAATAGAAAATTGGACACCAAACCTCCATGTTTTGGCATTATATATTGTTATAGATAAATAGATGAAAGTCAACAATAAAGACAGCAATTCTAACAAGATAAAAATACTATAATCAGGTGGGACAATGGACATAATGAACAAGGAATCAACCCACCCCCGCTCCTCTTCTTTCCTTCTTTCTGTTTGGTACATGGAGAAAATATATATGTTCAAGAATTCAATATGGAGTTGAACACTATACACTATTCTTTTTTTCTTTTTTTTTTAATGTATATGCAAAGATAACTTTGTAAATTACAAACCATAAGTTGTATGCATATTTTCAATTTTTCATTCCATTGATCAAACATGGATCAACTTCTGCATAATTTAGCCTCAAAGCACCCTTTTCACATATTTAGCAATTTAGCATAACGAAATTTACACATTTCATCTATCTAGAAAACCATGATGTCAAGCCACAAGAACCAAAAGCAACATGAACAAAGGTCCAATTATGTCTGCCAATTGTAAGAACTCGTATATTGGCAGCATGCTATATCAGAGTATCAGACAACTATGGTCACCCTGGTTCTATTTTTCAACACAAATTCCCATGTAAGCCAGACAAACTAATAAGAACAGCAACTACTATTCATAACCAAAAGCCAACACAAACATTACATCATCAAAATATTTCAATTGTCATATAGTTCAGTTATCAAGATTGTAACAATGAACTAACATCTAAGACATTATAGAAGCATAGCAAAACAATTGAACTGTTTCTTGAATACAATTTAAAAAATATATATCCACCTAATGCTCTCAAGAGGCAGTGTTATATACATTAAGCTGAAAATTTGCATACCATCTTAGAGCACAAATCAGTATACCCCTCCCCATGTTTATGTTTTGTTAACAAAAAAGTAAGAAATTAAAGGGAAAAAAAAAACACTAAGAATTTGAGCAAGTTAAGAATTTTTCTTCACCATTGTAACCAATGTGCTACGTATAACCAAAGCCTTCTCTGTAATTGAATCATCATTCTCTAAATCCAACCTACAAAACTCTCTATACCTCTGTTGCTGAAGCTGGTAACCTTCCATTTCGCCAGCCAAAGCAGAGAAATCCTCTCTCATCAACAAACCATTATGAAGAATGGAACACGCGCCGATGTAAGCCACAGCAACCTTAACCTCCTCGAGAACTGGTCCATCAAGAACACCCCAATTCCTCAAACTCGCAGCAGTTCTAATCGCCGGAATCTTCGTAACATCGATCGCCACATTGAAACTCTCCTCATTGGAACCAGCCGCAGCCTCCTCGGCCGCGAAAGGGACCATGAGCCAAGGAAGCAGAGGGTACCCTTCACCACCTCCAACTAAATACTGTTTCACATCAACCTCAACGCCATTGTTCATAGCCTTAACCGGAGGAGAATTCAATAATGTCCCTTCTTCTATGTCTTGGAACAAAGAAGACTTTAGGATTCTTGAATTGCTCTTGCGGCCGAAAAAACCGGCAGCAACGCTCAGAATCCGGCAGGATGAATCAACAACCAATTGTGCAGCCACCGGAGAAGGCGGCGAAGGAGGGTCTCGGGGGCTTACAACCTCGAACCTAGTGTAGTGCAGCACCCCGCAGCAATGGGGAGACCGGTGAGGCCTTCGAATTCTTGCGAAACCGAACCGAGCTCGTTCGGATTCGGGAACGAGATCCAGAACCGGAAATTGGTGCAGAGAACCCTGCAGAGCTGCTTCACGCAGAACTTTGCGACGGAAACCGGAACCCCGAACCGGGTAGATATTTCTGGGTAATCCAATCCTTTGGCGAGGCGGAAGAGGCCGATGCCGAGGCGGGAGCCAGCGGTGAGGTTGAGCGGCAGAGGGTCCCTGCAGTCGAGGAGTGGCTCGAGGAGGCCGGCGAGCCACTCGAACGTGGAGGATTTCATTTTGAAGCATAGGACAAATGAGTCGGGGCTCCGAATAAATAAACCGGTCCGGACCAGGGTCTGGATCGGTGCGGGGGCGTTTTTTGTTGCGTCTCGTGGAAGAGGAGAGAGAGGCAGCGATCTGGTGGGAGAGGAGGACGTGGTGAACAATAAGGGTAGAATTGGAATTAAAAAAAGAATGACTGGAATTGGAAGGGAGAATAAGGAGGAGGAGGAGAATGAGTTGGGAAATCAGGGAAGAGAGTATGGCAGCGAATTTTCGAGGTTCCATAGGAACGGAAATCGAGAGTGAGTGGGGTAAGTTAGTAGAAAGAGAAAGAGAAAGAGAAAGAGAACGAGAGCAGTACCAACAATTGACCAAGCGTGAGTGTGTGTGTCTGACAATTGTGGGTTGTGATTGGCTGAGATTGTATGCAGTGGCGGAACTTGAAACAAAATTTTGGGGGGCCAAATAGAAAATAATTGTCAAAATATTTTATTATATGGACTTCATTTAAGATAAGCTCGTCTAATCTCATCTCTCTGGTTTGGGTAATACTGCCAAATTTAAATCCCTTTTTCAAGATCTCGTTCCAAAAAATTAAAGTTAGAGTCATCAGATATAATTTTTTGAACTTTTGAAGGTTATATCTCACTTTCTTCATGATTCATTAAAGTAGAAGAATTATCTACATGTGTTGATATTGTAAAAGTTATATGTTCTCCTTTTTGAATATTAGCCTTTCTCTTAAAAAATGTATCAATTCTTTGATTTTTCATTATTATTTTATATAAAAATTTGAATATATATCCTTTAAAATATATAAAGAAGAAGTTAGAAGGACAAATATTAAAATTTATAATATTTATTGAATTTATTTTATCAATTTATACAAATACAATAATATTAATACTTATTAAATATTCTATTATTTTTTATCATATAAAAAATTAAATTAAATAAATAGTAAAATATAAAATAATATTAAATTAATTAAATAAAAGATATCTAATTTTTTATATTTGAATATAAAGATAGAGAGAGTGTTGTTTATTGAACTTATTAGACACTTTAAGTCATAGTAAAGTATTTAAGTCAATTGAACTATTTTTTATCTTTTGAAAAAGTACTACTAAGTTTTTTATAAAAAGTTTGAGGGGGCCATGGCCACCCCTTGTCTGAATTAAGCTCCACCACTGATTGTATGTATATTCGTTTTGACGAACCTTCCAATTTCGGCGCCGCGCTCCTCTTTCTCTACGTCGAAACTTCTACGATTACTACTCACTACCCCTGCCATCTTTCTTCTGCTTTCACGTGTGCTCTTATCATTGTCTTGCCTCTCAATCTTCTTCCGTTCTGTTCCCAAACCAACTCTTATAATCTCTCAAATATTTAAATAAATTTTTATATTTTTAATTAATTTTTTAAATTATATTAAATTTATAATTAAATCTTTATCATAATAAAAACGTTAACATTAAATTTTTATATATAATTAAATTTAAAACAATTTCAGATTATCAGAGTTTTCTAAAACAAAGTTAATTTCACAAATTTTAATATTATATAAATCGTTTTATTATTTAAAATTTTACATAAATAATCTTAAAATAAGACGATTTATTTGTTAAAATTTTAACATGTTTAATATATAAATCATTCTAGGACATAGTTATTTAAATTTATACATAAATAGTTCTAGGGTATCATAATTTATTTTACTCATTGTTTTATCGATTTTTAGCAAATTGATGGTGGTTCGATATCTAATGATCTGGAAGCAAAACTTACTTCTCTGTGCGAGTACCAGTTTTCTAGAAGTGCATCAAAAGCGTCTTCAATTAAACCAATTTTAAAAAATAACATAAAGTAAATATACGAATTAATCAAAAGAACTTAAAATTTAAAGTTCTGAATTCCAAATAGATAATAAAACAGAAAAGTTTGTAAAGAAATTAAAGGAAAACAAATAAGATGCCTTCGATTGGATCCAAGGACTTCAATATGAAAACTTAAAGGCAAAAGTATAAATTGAACCTCGAAAGTAAAGAACAATTAATAAATAAACTTGATTGAAATGTTAAGTTTACAAGAAAAATAAAATGAAAGAAAGAAGAAGATGGGAGGAACCCTACAGAAAATGTAACTCGATTGCAAACTCAAGGATTCGCTGGGATGTGAGAGTGCTAGAGTGTTTTACTGAGCAAAAGTTCCAACCCTTATTCACTAAGAATTCCTAGTATTTATAGGCTAATCTTACATAACTGCCAATTAATTTACTATTAATTATAATTAAATATGTGATGGGTGGAAATTAGAATTCCACACAAAACTCACCGGCAAGTGAATCGGATCGCATCAAGTAGTAATTACTCACAAGAGTGAGGTCGATCCCACAGGGATTGATGGATTGAGCAATTTTAGTTAGGTGATGAATTTAGTTAAGCAAATAGTTGATGATTTGAGTGATTTTGATTAACAGAAGCTAAATTGCAAGAAATTAAAAGTGCAGAAGGTAAATTGACTGAATCTAAAGGTGCTAAAGAAGTAAAATTGGAGAAACTTAAAGAGCAAGAATGTAAAAGAGCTGAAACTTAAATTGTGAGAAAAGTAAATTGCAAAGCTTAAAGTGCAAGAAATGTAAAAGAGCTGAATCTAAAGTGCTAAGAAATGTAAATTGCTTGAAGAGTAAAAGGATTTGGGTGTTGGGACTTGGAAGTGAACAAGAAATTGCAAAATAAAGTAAATCAGAAGGCTCTGAGATGCAAGGCTTTAAATCTGGAGCTCAGTAGCAAGAACAGAAATGAAAAATTTCTTCAAGAAACAAAACAGCAAGAAAACTTGATTCAATTGTGAAATTCTTAAAGAGAAATTGAAGATCGAAGAAGAGCAAAGAGATTAGAAAGTAGATCTAGATCTCAATTACTCTCTTGATCAAGCAGAAAAGTAATTGCAGAAGAAATAAAAAGGAAGACAGTGAATGAAACTCAGATCCAATTTTCCAATTCCCAAAATAGAAAAGTAGAAGTTGCAGAAGAAGAAAATGAAAACAGAAAACTAAACTCAGATCCAATCCTTAGAATAATTGAGAAGAGAGGTAAAAGATGATTCTCAAACTTAGAATCAATGAAGCTCTTCAATCTCAATTCAAATTCCAAGAACAGAAATTAAGAGTTGCAGAAGAAAAGAAAATACAGAAAGAAGAACTCAGATCCAAATTCCCAAATCCCAAATTCAAAATAAAATGAAATTTTCAAGTGAAAACTAAAATTAAGCTACAAGTAAAACTAAAAATTCAGCCAAAGGTTCCTCCCAAATCAAATTAACTCCTATATATACACTTTCTATTTTGGTCTTCAAAGCTTAGAGTGGGCTTTTCCATGTTGGCCTTGAATGAGAAATGGAATTGAAGAAGGATGGGTCCGGTTTGACTTTGGTTTAATTGAAGTGGTCCGGTTTGATTTTGGTTCAAGTTGGTTTGGTATGTGGGAACCTCCCAGGGAAGCGCTCCACTTGAATTCTTGAGCGCTACTTTCACTCTTTGCCTTGTCATGTGCCAAGCCTAGCCCATAGCGCTCACATTTTGAGCGCTCCGCTCACTCTTTGAGCGCTATACTTTTGGTTTGCTTGTTGTGCCTTGTTTCCCTAGCCAAAGGGTTACGAAAAAGTGAAGAGAATGGAGCACTACGCTCAAAGTTTTGAGTGCTCCCTCCTTGGCCAGCCTTGTGCATGCTTGCTTGGCTTGGACGCACAAAAGAGTGAACAAAAGAGAGCGCTACGCTCACATTTTTTAGCGCCACTCTTGGCCCTTGCTTGGTTCCCCTCTTCGAACCTTGGCCAGCGCATTGTGCTTCCTTGTTTTGCTTGGCCTTGTGCCTTGCTTCCTTGCCAAGAAGGCACGAAAAAGGTAAGAAGATGGAGCGCTACGCTCAAAGTTTTGAGCGCTACCCCTGGTCCTTGGTGCGTGATGCACCATTTGGTGCTTCCCCTTGGGCGCTACGTTGTGCCTATTGAGTGCTGGCCTTGCTTTGCTTTGTGCGAGCTCTCCTCCCTGGGCTTGTTGCTTCACGAAAAAGTGAACAAAAGAGAGCGCTATGCTTGAGTTTTTGAGCGCTACTCTTTGTGTCTTTGATGCGCCACGCTCTATGTTAAAGCGTGGACTAAGGTCCAAAGTGTGCCCAAACTTCAAAAGTGTGCCAAAAATTCCTCTTTCCACCATTTCTTCACCTACAAGCAACCAAACAACTAATCAAAACTCTACCAAAATCACTAGATCTTTGCATCGTTTATAAAATCAATTAATTCTAGCATAAAACCTATGATTTTGTGAAAAATACATGATGTTTGATTGTTTCAAGATAACCATGAAAATCCACTCCAATTACTTACTTATGGTGCAAGAAAGTGCATAAAACCTAATAAAACTAATGAAAAAATGCTTGTAAAACTAGCATAAGATGACTTGTCATCACAACACCAAAATTAAACCTTGCTTGTCGCCAAGCAAGCATTGAACATTGAGAAGAAATGAAATGAAACAGAGAAGCATAAATGTCCTTATTTAGCAGACAATAGAATTTGAACTATGGGATTTTATGCAGACAAACATGCAGCTCATTTATTCTTTGCTGATGAATAAGAAATGCTTCTTTGAGGATTCACTAGAGTTGCTGTCATAATACTTTACTTTTTGATTGATCCCCTTTTGGTTTTTCCTTCTTTCTTTTGCTTAGGAAGCTTATTCCTTAAGGATAACTCAGTGTCAAGTGTTGCAGCAGCCTTTTGGCTTGATTTTGCTCAATACTTCTTCACTACAGACACTTGGCTCACAAATTCTCTTAGGAACATTGATGCCCATCATCTCTTTGGATAACTAAATGCTTTGTAGCTAGGTTACTCTTGATAATAGACTTTTGGTTGATAATTCCGGATTAGTTAATCCAAGTTACCAAGTTTTAAAAGACTCCTCAGAACCTAATTGTCCAAGTATATCCTAGTACAAAAAACACCACAGACATATGTCCTAAGGTCCAAGCTATTGGTGTCTAGCCTTATTGTTTGTTTCTTTGCCAATTCTTGGCTTTTCTTTTCTTTTTCTTTCTTACTTTGCTTCATTTTCCAGGGAATTTCATGTATAAAAGGTTTCAAGACAGCAATCAAGTTTAAACTACAAAGAGCACTCTATTATGCAGCTTTTATTTTTGAGCTCATCATTTTAATCAAGCATATACCACCACAAATTTCAATTCTAAACTCTACAACATTGGACAATCACTTTCTTTTTCAAACATTTTCTCTTATTGATGCATAAAGGGAGACAAAACATGAATTTAAAGTAGATGAATGATAACAAGCATAATGCAAATCCTAATCAAGAAAACTATTCAAGATATGAAAATGTAGAACATAAAACATTTGGAGGCATATCATGTTTCAGATATGCATCATCCTTATTTAATAAAAGACTATAAAAAAAAAACTCCACCACCTCTAGTTGTCTTGCTCTTTTCCTTTGCTGCTTTCTCCTTTCTTCTTTTTCTTCTTTCTATCTTGGGGTTCTTCAACAGGGCATCTTCTATCCCAAATCTGGTCTACCTGATCCCAGAGCCCAGCCTCCTTCAATCCTTGTTGCATGTGTGCTGTTTGTTTATTGGCTAGTGCTCTCTGATAATCAATCAACTCTTGGCATTGCTCAAATGGTTTGATTTGTTGGTTCAGTGTTGGCATGCTATGGACTACATAGTCCAACTTTGCTTGAATTGCTATATCATACTTCATTCTATCCACATACCTGTGTTCTCCAATTATATGATATATATTTTTCCATTGGTAGAGATTTTGGGTATACTCCCCATACTTGGACTGTCGTAGGGACAATCTATTGAATGATTCTTGAAAGTTTGCTGATTGTTCCCCTTGCCCCTCAAGAATTTTTGCTTGAAACTCCTGATAAACCCATATTTTATGATATATTTTGTGCTTAATCTGAGTGATTTATTCAATCCTTCACCCACTTATTCATATTAATTGCATGGTTTTACTTTCCCTTCCTTATTATCTGATGTATGTGAAAAACATGTTTCCTATGCTTAAAAATAATTATTTTGATTACCCTTTATTTCTATTCGATGCCGTGATTCGTGTGTTGAGTAGTTTCAGATCTTCTAAGGCAGGAATGAATTAAAGGATGGAAAGGAAACATACAAAAATGGAAGGAAAGCACAAAACAGAGTTTTTGAAGAAACTGGCAGCCACGCGATCACATGGGCGATGCGGCCGCATGCCAGCGCGAAAAGGCATTGACGCGGCCGCATGACTGACGCGACCGCGCGCGTCGAGGAAACACATATGACGCGGTCGCATGACTGACGCGACCGCGTGACAAGGAAAACTCTGAATGACGCGACCGCGTGACAGAGGCCACGCACCAGAAATTGCAGAAAACGCTCATAGCGAATTCTGAAGCCCTTTTTGGCCCAAATCCAAGTCCAGAAGGCATAGACCAGAGGTTATGAAGTGGGGGAATGCATCCATTCAAGGAGAGTCTCCAATTAGTTAGTTTTTCCATGATTTAGATTTAGTTTTGAGAGGGAGATTCTCTCCTCTCTCTTTAGGATTAGGATTTAGATTTAGGATTTTATGCGCTTTCAGGATTATCTCTTTCTATCAGGTTCAATATTCCTTTTTATTATTTTCCCAATTTTATTTATGAATTCTTCTATGTTACAGATTACTCTTTGAATTAATGTTAATTGAGGTATTTCAGTTTATTATTGCTTTCTTTTATTTACATTATTGTTATTCCCATCCGAAGACATTTTTATTCCAGTAGATTTACTTTTCTTCTTTTGGTCTTGGTTAAGAAATCAGTAACTCAGGAGTTATCAAACTCAAACATGATTGATAATTGTTATCTTTGTTAATTAAATTGAACTTCAATAATCCCAATCTTTTCTTAGGAAATAAACAGGATCCGAAGATCAAACCAATTAATCCCTTGACCTTCCTTTGCCTTAGTAAAGGTTAACAAAGTGGAATTAAGATTCAATTTTCATCATCATTGATAAGGATAGCTAGGATAGGACCTCTAATCTCTCATACCTTGCCAAAAGTTTATTTACAGTCGTCTATTTATTTTACTTGCCATTTAATTTACTTGTTCTTGATTTACTTTAATTGCTAATTAAACCATTCGCTCCTCATTCTCAAAACCCCAATTTACAACCTCCATAACCAATAATAAGAACATACTTCCCTGCAGTTCCTTGAGAAGACAACCCGAGGTTTGAATACTTCGGTTATCAATTTATTTAGGGGTTTGTTACTTGTGACAACCAATACATTTGTAAGAAAGGTTGATTGCTTGGTTTAGTAACTATACTTACAACGAGAGTTTACTATAACTTCTAAACCATCAATCTTCCAAGTTCTTTCAAAATGGCGCCGTTGCCGGGGAATTGCAATCGTGTGCCTTATTATTGGTTATTGTAAATATTTTTCTTTTACGTGTTTATTTGTTTTTATTTTCTTCTTTTATCTTCATTAGTTACTATGAATTCTCACCCCTCTCGCTTTGAGTTTGGTTCTAATATTGTTGAACGGAATGAAAGTTATAACAGGAACATGCATCAAGGTCAGAGCAATCAAAGATGGATGGAGCCAAGAGGATCTGATAAACCCTTTTGGCAGCAACACCTTCCAAGATATCATGGACAAAGACCATTCTACAATGCATACCAAGGCAATAGACATAGTGGACAACCTTTTAGTTACCAACAAGCCCCACCCTATGCTTATAGGCCATCCTCTCAACACAACCTTGAACCACCACACTCACAAGCTCCTTTTCAACATTCGCCACCATATAATCTTCAATTACCCTGATTCCAATCCAATTACTCCCAAACACCACCACTTCCCAATGTACCACGTCCAAATCCATCACCCCGAGAATCAGAAGTTCGTCTCACGGGAACAGTAGATCAACTTCAAACAACCCTTCATCAACTGGAGCAAGCAATAAGTCAATTATCTTCTAGACGTTCGAACATTCAAGGGCCTCCCAGAGCCCCATGTGGGCAATCTAATGAAAAGCGTAGCATGAAGGAGATATTAGAAACTCTAGTGGACAAGACAGAGCATGACTTCGTACTAGAACAAGTAGAGGAAGCTGTCATTATACAAGAAGAAGAGTTGGTTGAAGACTTAGGAGACGCTGAACTTCCATGGGAACCCAGAGTTGTGTAGAATTCTGTCAAGGCCGTTACAATTGATGCTAAAGAGGATAGTGTACAACCCCCAAAGCAAGTCTCTTATGAAGAACTAGATGGAATGACCCAAGAAGCTAATTCTCTTGATGATGATAGTCACAAGTCCAGTTCTTCTAGTAATGAACTTGCATCCGCAAGTGAATTCTCTGAGATCGAAGAATCTTCTCCAAGCGAGTACGAAGATGATACAGAGGTAGATTTTCCCAACCTCCCGTTTATGACTTGAATGACGAGGAAGACATAGAAGGCTTTGATCAGGACATGGATACATTTGAAGAATCTTGCAAAGAAGTGAAGAATTTCACAGAAGAGCACAAGGGAGTAAAACTCACAAAACCACTGGAACCACCTATCCCAAGGCCATTACCACCCAATACAAGCTTCAAGTGGGTACAATCCTTAACCTTTAGCTTTATTTTTCCACTTGAATATGGTTTGCTTGAAACAGATGGTCAGCTTAGAGCTCTCTGCGGCTTTAAGAGTAAAAGGGAAATGGCTCGTACTCATAGCTGGTGCACAAGGTTCAATAAGGTTCCACGCTTTGACTCGAAGTGTGCAGATTGGCATCATGATCTATCAAATGGATCTCGGAAAACGTTTGGTTATTCTGGTGAGAATCTAATTTCTAAACCGCCCGGATGGAAAAATATAGATCAAGACAAAGGCGGATTTAAAAGCCAAGTTTGGGATCCTGGAATCTATTCTGACACTCGTCACCCCGGGAGCCTGAGAATCTATTTGAAGCTACTCAGAAGCTTTACATGCCTAGTTTGGGACCCCGGAGGCTATTGGCATTCCAAGTGTTGGTGGAGATTTCTGGATGAATTTAAGCACAAGCCATCATAACAGGAAGCTCATCCAATGTCCAACTTAAGGACTTTAACTAAAAGTGCTAGGTGGGAGACAACCCACCATGGTATGATCGTTCTTTTTTTTTTTCAATTTTAATTTTATTCCGTTTTGTTTATTTTTGAGTTTTATTTCATTTTACTTCATTGAACCTGGAATCATGCATAACATTCATATTAACATTGCATTATGCATTTTGCAAAAAAAAAGGAGGGTGTGCAACGCGACCGCATCATTCATGCGATCGCGTCAAGTTGCGAAAAACACTTCCCACGCGACTGCGTCATTCACGCAGCCGCGTGATCTGGAGATCGGCGTAAAGATCCAACGTCCAGAAAGTTAGGCTGGAATCATGCGGCCATTGTGCATTTCGCACAAACGGCCCACGCGATCGCGTCCTTAACACGATCGCGTCACTTGCACAACATCAATCCCACGCGATCGCGTCGCATGGATTACACAACACCCCTAAAGGAGACAGAGAGTTGCGCTGAAACGACGCTGGATTCGTGCGTTTAGCACAATTTCCAGCGATGCGATCACATGCCCCAGGCGATCACGTCATTCACTCTTTTAGCTATCCCATGCGATCGCGCCACTCACGCGATCGCGTCGACCCCCATTTTACTCCAGCCACGCGACCGCGTGCCCCATGCGATCGCGTCAACCACCATTTCAGCCCAACCACGCGACCGCGTGCCCCACGCGATCGTAGATTCAAATTTATAACCCCCCCAGTCACGCGAACCCTACCATTCGTGCCCCCGCCAAACCCTTCTCCTTCCTCTCTTCTTCTCCAACCACCCAACCACCACCCAGTCACCAACAGCAATCGCCGCCGCCTCCGCCACCCTCCTCTGCCGCGCCCGATGCCACCGCCACTATCCCCCAGCCACCTCTCTGCCCCACTCTCCTTAATTCGCCTACCAGGTTCCGCCGAACGCCACCCTTCTATCCATTCGTAGTTAATTCATATTTTTTCTGTTTATGTTCATATTTAGGCTAGTTAGTTATGCATGTTGTAGTGGATTTTAGGTTGTTAGGTAGCCTAGGATGTGGTTAGTGGATTTAGGCCTGTTTAATTGCACTGTTCGTGTTTCTTGTTTTATAATTTTCGCAATTCTGCTATTGCTATATGTTAATAATGTTCATATGCTGTTCTTCAAGTTCATTCTTGTTCATACTCTTTAATTGCAATCTGTTTTCATTCATATGAACTATTCTAATTGCTGTTTATTTTCCGGGACAATCCAATTTCAGCCGGAATGCTGCCCAAATTTTTATAAACTGTTTTTGACTTTCATTCATGAATGCCAGGGCAAGCTTTCTTATTCTTTTTGATTTCCTGGTTCTTAATCTGCATTTTTGATGTTTAGATTCCAATTTTTACTATTTCTATATCTATCTGAATCATCATCAACTTAATTTCCTTGTTTGGATATGAGTTACCTATAGCTTCTATTTGTGAATGCCTGTTACTTGGAATATGATCATTATGCCACTTACTTTACCCACTTTTTACTAACTCACTAATTTTAACTTCCTCAACTATTTTTCGTTTCTAACCAAACCTAACCTTCCAAAAAATTTTTTTTTCTGGTTTTTCACTTTCTTTTAACATTCTAACTAAGGCATGATGATACTTTATCTAATTAACTTGAACTGAAGTACATTTTGGATTGTGAGATTTTTCTTCTCAGTATTCTAACTCTTATTCAATCCTTAATGCAAATTTTCTTAACTCAATCTCCTCTTCTATTGCTACTTTGCCACTTTGTGTTTCTTTTGATTATTTGCCTATTTGTTTTCCTGTTTTTTTTATATCCTGGTTTTCTGTCTTTCAGGATGTCTGCCAGCCAAAGAAAAGGAAAAGCAAAGGCTACTACTGGCAAACGTAAAAGAGGAGAATCCGCTATGTCCATCATGGATATCATGCACGATGACTCCTGGCGGGAGAAAAACTTTATCCCGCAGGAGAAGGCCGACCAGCTACTCCCTGCTACTGATCCAGTAAAGTTTGCAAACCGATACTGTGAGCTGAAGTATCCGGTGTTTGCAACCTCCAGGAACCTGTACCTGGAAAGGACTCTGAAGATCCCAGAAGAACTCCAGCAATACACCTCTAATCAGATCAAACAAAGAGGCTGGTTCTTCCTGGAAAGAAACCTGACTGAGGTCAATGCATCTTGGGTAAGGGAATTCTACTGCAATTACTTCAAGACTTCCCTAGATGCAGTGAACCTAAGAGGGAAGCAGATTCTGGTCACTGAAGAGGCCATAGAGGATGTTCTGAAACTTCTGCCTAAATCTGATCAGCTGGATGGTTATCAAAAAACTGAGGAGGATATGCGCTTCATGAAGTTTGATTGGGATGCAATCAAGGCCAAGATAGCCCTTGATCCTACCGTTCCTTGGATTATGGGTCAGAACACTACCATGCCAAAGGGAATCAAGCTGATTTACTTAAATGATGAGGCTCGGCTATGGCATCAGATACTTAGCAACTTCATTATGCCGAGTACTCACGAGACTGAGATACCAGCCGCTATGATCACCTTCCTATGGTGTGTGATGGAGGATAAGGACCTGTACCTGCCACGATTTATCCGGTACTATATGGCCAGGGTCCACGTCCGAGGCACTCTTCCCTTTCCCTATCTGATTACACAGCTAGGCCGTCGAGCTGACGTGCCTTGGGAGGATGCTGATGAGAAGCCACCTGCTGCAGAATGCAAGAAGATTATCCCTCACATCAGGAACTTTCTGGCTTTGGGCTACAGACCTCCATTCCTCACTGCTACTGCTAAGACAGCCACACCATCTGCCGGCCCCTCTTCTTCCACAGCTACCCCTGCTACCACCACTGCACCTCCACCTGCCTCAGAGCCCATCTATCACCTAGTGCACCGCCTATTTCGACGGCTTGACCAGATGGAGCGTCGCAACAAGCGACGCTATGAGCACTTGAAACTGATGATACGATCTGGCGACATCCCCTCCGAGCCTGACACACCATCCGAGGCATCTGAGGAGGAGGCGGATGATCACGAGGTAGAGATCCATCCACAGAGCGAGGCTGCGCAGGCAGGCACAGAGCAGGCCGCATCACATCAGGAGGCTCTGCCTCAGATTCAGGCGGTAGACCCAGAGATCCCTATCTAGTCAGCACCTCCTCTGCAGCAGGCAGATCCTCAGACTGCCACCACAGAGACTCCAGCTACCCACCCTTCCAGTGATGACACCCCTTCACACCCTACTTGAGTGAGCATCAGGGACGATGCTTCATTTTAAGTGTGGGGAGGTCGCCATCTCTGGCGTATTTTTGGTGAACCACTACAGACTCTTTCATTTTATTTTGCTATTTTTCTGTATTTTTCTCTTTATTTTTATTTTTATTCTCCCAGTACTTATACATTGCTATTTTCATGTATTTATACTCTATTTTCTGCATCTCGCATTTTTAGTTCATATTTTAGCCATTTAGTTTAGTAGCAATTCTAACTTATTAGTTATAGAAATTATGGATTAATTAGTATTGTTTACCCTTTTTAGCATAAGATAGCTTAGTTTAATTTGAAAATATAAAAAGGAAGTAAACTAGGAACTTGAACATAATAAGAAACAATCCACACGACTTGTATATGTAGCATTACATGTTAGTTAGTTAACAACATTTCATCAAGGAGAAACACTAGAACTTTAAAGCCACCTTAAGTTTTACATTGAGAATAATGGGAACTTTTAATTTTACTTGCATGACATACATAATTGATATATGATTTCTGAGTTAGAGAACACACAGCCTGTGAGTTTTGAGCTTAATTGTATGGTTACATTCAAACCATAATTTTTATTCCTGTGTGTTCCACCCTTCTTTTTTATTCTGATGTTCTTTACTTTGTTTTAATCTATATGTCCGATTATAGAATAGAAATACATACCAAGAGAGTGATTGAGGCCATTGTTTAATTTTAGCTCACTTATCCTAAATTAGCCTACCCTTTACATCACCCTTGTTAGCCCCCTTGAGCCTTTAAATCTCCTCTTATTCTATAAGCCACAATACTAGCCTTAAGCAGAAAAACAAAATAAAAATCCCAAGTTGGATCCTTGGTTAGCTTAAGATAGAAAGTGTATAATTATTTAAGTGTGGGAAACCTATTGGGAACATGGATGATAAAAACAAAAGGTAGAAAAGTTGAAAAGAATAAAATTATTCAAATAAAAATTTTGGGAAGCATGCTCATGTAAAATCAAATAATTGAATTACCATGTGCAATAAAAAAATGTTATTTTTCAGTATTGGAATAAAGGGGATACAAAAGGATTTTCCAAATGCAAAATAAATGCACATGGGACAAAAGTTAAAGTATGATCATGTAACATCAAAAGTGGGAAAAAGTGGGAACATAGGTAAAGAAGTTTTGCTTTACAAAGTATGTATGTTAGGTGAGATCTTAGACTAATCAAGGATTCGTTTAATTAGCTCACTTAACCTTATACATATACCTTTACCTTTACCTTGGCCCCATTATAACCTTAATTAAAGACCTCATGACTTTTGTATGCCTATATTCTATAATTGTTGATTGGTTAGATGAAGAACAAAGTTATAGAAAGTAAGAATAAAAAGAAGAATATAGTGATTAACCCAATAAACACTGAGTGACTAGAGAGTAAACACAAAATCCAGTGAGGGTTCAATAGCTCATTAACATATATCTCTGCTTGAATTATTAATTGTCTTGCAAGTTTATGAAATATTTTTCTCTCCCATCTCAACTGTAAAAGTGCTTTATCATTATCTAAGGTTTGACTATGTATATATATATATATATATGACTCCTTGAGAATGTGAATTAATTCAACTACATGTAAGCTTTATATACAAGTGAATAACAATTAAGAATTGCATGATGCATCTAGGTAGTTGCATTTAGAGTAGATAACATTGCATGAGATTCCACCACTTTAACCTTAACTTACTCTTTATCTTGGACTTAGCATGAGGACATGCTATTGTTTAAGTGTGGGGAGGTTGATAAACCTATATTTTATGATATATTTTGTGCTTAATCTGAGTGATTTATTGAATCCTTCACCCACTTATTCATATTAATTGCATGGTTTTACTTTCCCTTCCTTATTATGTGATGTATGTGAAAAACATGTTTCCTATGCTTAAAAATAATTATTTTGACTACCCTTTATTTCCATTCGATGCCGTGATTCGTGTATTGAGTAGTTTCAGATCTTCTAAGGCAGGAATGACTTAAAGGATGGAAAGGAAACATACAAAAATGGAAAGAAAGCACAAAACAGAGTTTTTGAAGAAACTGGCAGCCACGCGATCGCATGGGCGACGCGGCCGCATGCCAGCGCGAAAAGGCATTGACGCGGCTGCATGACTGACGCGACCGCGTGACAAGGAAAACTCTGAATGACGCGATCGCGTGACCCACGCGGACGCGTGACAGAGGCCACGCACCAGAAATTGCAGAAAACGCTCATAGCAAATTCTGAAGCCCTTTCTGGCCCAAATCCAAGTCCAGAAGGCATAGACCAGAGGTTATGAAGTGGGGGAATGCATCCATTCAAGGAGAGTCTCCAAGTAGTTAGTTTTTCCATGATTTAGATTTAGTTTTGAGAGGGAGATTCTCTCCTCTCTCTTTAGGATTAGGATTTAGATTTAGGATTTTATGCGCTTTCAGGATTATCTCTTTTTATCAGGTTCAATATTCCTTTTTATTATTTTCCCAATTTTATTTATGAATTCTTCTATGTTACAGATTACTCTTTGAATTAATGTTAATTGAGGTATTTCAATTTATTATTACTTTCTTTTATTTACATTATTGTTATTCCCATCTGAAGACATTTTTATTCCAGTAGATTTACTTTTCTCCTTTTGGTCTTGGTTAAGAAATCAGTAACTCAGGAGTTATCAAACTCAAACATGATTGATAATTGTTATCTTTGTTAATTAAATTGAACTTCAATAATCCCAATCTTTTCTTAGGAAATAAATAGGATCCGAAGATCAAACTAATTAATCCCTTGACCTTCCTTTGCCTTAGTAAAGGTTAACAAAGTGGAATTAAGATTCAATTTTCATCATCATTGATAAGGATAGCTTGGATAGGACCTCTAATCTCTCATACCTTGCCAAAAGTTTATTTACAGTCGTCTATTTATTTTACTTGCCATTTAATTTACTTGTTCTTGATTTACTTTAATTGCTAATTAAACCATTCGCTCCTCATTCTCAAAACCCCAATTTACAACCTCCATAACCAATAATAAGAACATACTTCCCTGCAGTTCCTTGAGAAGACGACCCGAGGTTTGAATACTTCGGTTATCAATTTATTTAGGGGTTTGTTACTTGTGACAACCAAAACATTTGTAAGAAAGGTTGATTGCTTGGTTTAGTAACTATACTTACAACGAGAGTTTACTATAACTTCTAAACCATCAATCTTCTAAGTTCTTTCAATTCCCTCTGTTGATCTAACATCTGAAGTTGGAAGTTTTCTTGCTTCTCCATCATTTGTTGCTGCCACTGCAGTTGTTGCTCACGATCCTTCAAATGCTACTCTTGTTGTTGCAAGTATAGCTCTTGTTGCCTCAAATATTGCTCCTGTGCTCTCATGTGTTGTTGAGACATTTCTTCAATGGCTCTTTGCATTTGGCTCAGATCCATTGCACCAGGAGCTTGTTCTCCCTCAGCTTGTGGTCTTCTCCCTCTTCCTCGAGCTTTCCTCTCTTGCTGATTATCAGTGTCATCAGTGACACCCTCCATGCTTTGCTTGGTGATCCCTCTGCTTCCTTTTACCTTCTCAGTATTTTCATCCTCAAAGAGTACTCCAGCTCTTTTGTGCAGCCTCAGAATAGTGCTTGGGTGACCAAGTCTACTCTTACCAGTATCCTCAGCTATTTCTTGAATACTATCCGCAATGAGTTGTGGGACATTGACTTCTCCTCCCCTAAGTATGCAATAGGTCAGAATTGCTCTCGTGAAGGTGACCTCAGATGTATTTGCAGTAGGGAGGATGGATCTTCTCACAATCTCATACCAACCCTTGGCTTCTAGTATGAGATCTATTCTTCTCAAATGGCTTGGAGCTCCCTCTGAGTCCCTTTCCCAATCCTTGCCTTCAAGACATAACCCATTTAATATCTCATCAGGGTCATTCTCACCCTGCAATCTTTTCTCAAAACTGGGTTCTCCATATGATATCACCCTTATCTGTAGAACTCTCATAATAGATGGTGGGCTAAAATCTACCTCAACCCCCTAACATAACTCTTATAAGGAGGGTTGTTTTTGCTTGCCCTCATTTGCATAAAATTCTCTTATCATGATTGCACTGATATCTGTGAGAGGCTCACAAAGAAGTTTTCATCTCTTTTCTGCCTCTATCCTTCTCATGATGGGACATTCCCCATCTTTCAGCCTGAACCCTATCTCTGGAATAACTTTCTTTGCTTCCACTAGCCTATAATACCTTGATTCATGAAATGGAGACTTAAACCTCTTGGTATCATAGGTTAGTGGTTTGGCCACTATTGGTTCCTTTCCTTTCCTCCTTCTAGAACTTGAGGAAGCCATATATTAAGAAGGAAAGAAATAAGAAGAGAACATAGGCTTCGGTTAAGGCACAGTTGTGAGGGAGGAAATGGAAGGTGAGGTGTTGTGTGGTGTCTTTGGGTGAGGGAAGAATAATGTAGGTCTTGTGGGGATTCACACGAAGAAAGCAAAAGTGTGTGGGATGAATATATGAAGAGAATAATGGTTATGTGAGCTTAAGAAGAGTTACTACCACTTTGTAGCCAAGGTGTGAAACAAAGCAAGAGGTTGGAGGCTTTATACGAAGGAAGCAAGGTGTGTGGCTTAAAGAATGTTGCTGCCCATTTATAGAAGTGGAGGGATTGTTGTAGGGAAACTTTGGCTCGGTTATTTGGCAATGAGGGGTGAGGATTGAGCAACATATTTTTGTGGATCCATGAGATGGACGGCCTGCATGTGAAGATGAGTGAAGACAAGGATTGCTCCTCCATTGGTTGCATGTAGTTCGGCCTCCAAGGTGCAAAGCTATGCAGATTTTGTTTTTCAAGAGAGCACACTTCCCTAGGCACATGTGACTCTCTTTTGATCTTGTGACAACGGTGCATGCCCCCTTTTGTTTTCTTCTCAATCTCCCTTGTACCTATCCAAGTGAATTAAAGCATAATAAGCTTAAACTTTGGATTTCAAAACGGTGATGGTGCACTACATATATATAAAAAGAAAAAGTTGCTATGTATCCTTACGTGTGAATAATCAACCATGCCACTTAGAAATTAAACAAGATTTTGGTAAACACCAAACTTGTTTTCTTCTAAGTGATTTATATGAAATATAACAAATATCTATCATAATTAATATATTTATTATAAGGAACACTTTTATTTGCTATCATGCTACCATAAACTCATAAAATGATGCAATGTATGGTTTCTCTATTCATGAATTTGAGCCTTTGAGTAAAAAAAAAATGATTCTCTTGCAATTCCCAGCATACACAGACACCAAACTTAAGGTTTGGCTATATACTTAAATAGAAAGAATGAGTATATATCCTAGAATGGTTTTATGATCAATCATGCTTGACAAGCTATTTTAAAGTGCCTTTAGGCACACCAAACTTAGGAGTCAAGCATATGCTCTAAAATGATATGTGCAATTCTTAAATCCACTCATGATAGCTCAAACTTATGCTAGAAAAACCAGTAATTATTGAAATAAAAAATAAGAATATAAAATCATGGGTTGCCTCCCATGGAGCGCTCTTTTATTGTCATTATCTTGACATTGGTCCCTTATTAGAGTGGTTGATGATTGTGGTGCCTCAATTTGTCCCCTCTCACAATGAGCTTTCTGCTTGTACGTTGATGGTTAATCTCCACATGCTCCAGTGAGAGTATCCTGTTGATGGTGTAGTAATCATCAGTTTGTGAATTTTTCTCCAACTGCTGGTATATCAATCTCACTCTGTCCCCTTTTGAGAATCCTTAAGTTGGTATGTTTTTGTTCTTCTACCCTTTTGGACCTCTTTTCTTACTCCTCTTTCCTTTCTTCACTTGTCCCTTTTCCTTTGCAGCATGTTTTATGTCAGGGACTTCCTTCTCAACAATCAATTCTTCAGCCCCTTCCTACCTTCTCTCTTCAGCCTTTACATGTTCTTTGCCCTCTTTTTCTTCTCCACTCTTCATCCCTTGCTTTGCAGATGAGCTGATGAGCTCTTCATTGGGTTTATCCTTCCACTGTAAATCTTCTTCTTCAATCATCATGCAGCTTTTCTCCTTAACAGTATGATGTGCTTCTTGGAAGACATTCAAAGTTATCTTCTCGTCATTTACCCTCAGAGTCAATTCTCCTTGTTCTACATCAATAATGGCCCTTGTTGTGGCCAGGAAAGGTCTTCCTAATATCAGAGAGTTATTCTCCTCTTCTCCTAAGTCTAGGATTACAAAATTTGCAGGAAAGATGAATTTTCCCACTCTGACCAGGAGATTTTCAATCACTCCCTCAGGGATTACCAGATATCTATCCACTAGCTCCAATGACATCTGTGTAGACTTCACTTCTTCTATAGACAGCCTCCTCATCATAGATAGAGGCATGAGGTTGATACTAGAGCCCAAATCACAGAGTGCTTTGTCAATGGCTGTGTTACCAATGGTACAAGGTAAGTAGAAACTCCCAGGGTCTTTGAGCTTTGGTGGAATGCCTTCTTAGACCAATGCACTACATTCCTGTGTCAGGATCACTGTCTCTCTCTCATTCCAACTCCTTTTCTTGTTGATGAGCTCTTTGAGGAATTTTGCATATAAAGGCATTTGTTCTAGAGCTTCAGCAAGTGGGATGTTGATCTCCAGCTTCTTAAACACTTCCAGGAACTTAGGAAACTGTTGGTCTCTTAGCTCTTTGTTAAACCTTTGAGGATATGGAATGGAAGGAGTATATGTCTTCACCATTGTCCTCTGTTCTTGTGACTGTTCCTCCATAACTTCCTTTCCTTTCTTTGAAGCTTGTGACTCCTCTTTCTCCTTGAGCTTCTCTTGGTTCTTTTCTTCAATTATCACTGGCTCTTTGCTGCTGCTGGCCTTGTCATCCTCTATTGGCTTCTTTTTCAACTGGCATCTTGTCATTTACCAAAGTTCTTCCACTCCTTAGTTGAATGGCTTTACATTCTTCCTTGGGGTTAGGAATGGTGTCACTTGGAAATGCATTGGTTGGCCTCTCAGCCACTACTTGCTTAGACAACTGGCCAATCTGTATTTCTAAGTTTCTCAATGAGGCTTCATGGTTTTTGCTGGACAATTCTTGGTGCTTCATCATCTTCTCCATCAATATCTCTAAGTTGGAGATCCTTTGAGATTCCTGAGGTGGTTGTGGTTGATTATGGGATGTGGAGGATGAATGATAGTTATTTTGGTTAGTGGATGAGTTGTTGGGTGGATAGTAGTTGCATTGGGTTGGATGTTTTGTGGTATTCTGTATGGATTTTGGTTAGTGTTTTGATGGTTTGTGTTTCTTGAATTGCTTTGGTTTGAATTTCTTTGCCAAGGTTGATGGTTTTGGTTCTCTCCCCATTTCAGATTGGGGTGGTTTCTCGAGGATGAATTATAAGTGTCTCCATGGAAGTCATTTGATCCAGAACTCTAATTATGCATGTATTGCACTTGTTTAGGCTGCTGCTCCTCATAATTTTCCTCTTGCTGTCCCCAAACCACTGATGGTTGGTTGGTTGTGCTCACTGCTGCAAGTTGCAATCCATCCATTCTCTTTGACATTGTTTCAATTTGTTGTTGGAGCTGTGGTACACGAAATTAGGATTTCACTTTTCACAACTTCGCACAACTAACCAGCAAGTGCACTGGGTCGTCCAAATAATACCTTACGTGAGTAAGGGTCGATCCCACGGAGATTGTCAGCTTGAAGCAAGCTATGGTTATTTTGTAAATCTTAGTTAGGAGATTAATGATAATAGTGGTTATATTTATGAAAATAAATAACATGAAATAAACAGTAATTGTGATTCAGTAATAGGGAACATGCTGAGGTTCCAAAGATGCTTTGTCATCTGAATCTCTGCTTTCCCACTGTCTTCTTCTCCAAACACGCATGGCCTCCTTCCATAGCAGGCTGTATGATCCTCTCGGATGAAAAATACCAAGCGTTGTCACCACACGGCTAATCATCTGTCGGTTCTCACTATCGTCGGAATAGGACCATTATCCTTTTGCACACTGTCACTGCGCCCAACATTCGCGAGTTTGAAGCTCGTCACAGTCATCCCCTTCCAGATCCTACTCGGAATACCACAGACAAGGTTTAGACTTTTTGGATCCCAGGAATGCTGCCATTGATTCTAGCCTATACCACGAAGGTTCTAACCTCCGGACTCGGTCTGTGGATTAGAAACCCAAGAGATACGTACTCAAGCTGTCGCCCAATGACTACGTTGAGCTCAGATAGAACGGAGTGGTTGTCAGGCATGCGATCATAGGGTTGAGGATAATGATGAGTGTCACGGATCATCATATTCTCCATATTGAAGTACGAGTGAGTATCTTAGAATAGAATCAAGCGTAATTGAATAGAAAACAGTAGTAATTGCATTAATCCATTGAAACACAGCAGAGCTCCTCACCCCCACCTATGGGGTTTAGAGACTCATGCCGTCAAAGGTACAATATGAAGTTTAAAAATGTCATAAGTTTTCAAATGAATCTCTCAAAATAGTTTTTATACTAAACTAGTAACTTAGGTTTACAGAAAATGAGTAACTAAGTGCAGATAGTGCAGAATTCCACTTCTGGGACCCACTTGGTGTGTGCCTGGGCTGAGCTTTCAAGCTTTCATGTTCATATGCCCAAAGTTGGCGCTAAACGCCACCCTAGGTGCCAGAATGGGCGTTTAACGCCGAAAAAGTTGCCAGTTCTGGCGTTTTATGCCAGAAAGTTTTAGGCTGACTTTGGACTCCGGTTTGGGCAATCAAATCTCGGAAAAAGTATGAACCATTATATATTGCTGGAAAGACCAAGATGTCTACTTTCTAACACAATTGAGAGTGTACCGATTGGGTTTCTGTAGCTCCAGAAAATCCATTTTGAGTGCAGGAGGGTCAGAATCCAACAGCATCTGCAGTCCTTTTTCAGCCTCTGAATCAGATTTTTGCTCAGGTTCCTCAATTTCAGCCAGAAATTACCTGAAATTACAGAAAAACACACAAACTCATAGTAAAGCCTAGAAATGTAAATTTTGAATAAAAACTAATAAAAATATAATAAAAAGTAACTAAAATATACTAAAAACTACCTAAAAATAATGCCAAAAAGGGTATAAATTATCCGCTCATCACAACACCAAACTTAAATTGTTGCTTGTCCCCAAGAAACTAAAAAAAATAGGATAAAAAGAAGAGAATATACAATAAATTCCAAAAACATCAATGAAGATTAATCTTAATTAGATGAGCGGGACTAGTGGCTTTTTGCTTCTGAACAGTTTTGGCATCTCACTTTATCCTGTGAAGTTCAGAATGGTTGGCATCCATAGGAACTTAGAATTCAGATAGTGTTATTGATTCTCCTAGTTCAGTATGTTGATTCTTGAACACAGCTACTTTATGAGTCTTGGCTGTGACCCTAAGCATTTTGTTTTCCAGTATTATCACCGGATACATAAATGCCACAGACACATAACTGGGTGAACCTTTTCAGATTGTGACTCAGCTTTGCTAGAGTCCCCAGTTAGGGGTACCCAGAGCTCTTAAGCACACTCTTTTTGCTTTGGACCACGACTTTAACCGCTCAGACTCAAGCTTTTCACTTGACACCTTCACGCCATAAGCACATGGTTAGGGATAGCTTGATTTAGCCGCTTAGGCTAGGATTTTACTCCTTTGGGCCCTTCTATCCATTAATGCTCAAAGCCTTGGATCCTTTTTACCCTTGCCTTTTAGTTTAAAGGGTTACTGGCTTTTCCTGCTTGCTTTTTCTCTTCTTTTTTTTTCACTGCTTTTTCTTGCTTCAAGAATCAATTTTATGATTTTTCAGATTATCAATAACATGTCTCCTTTTTCATTATTCTTTCAAGAGCCAACAATTTTTAACATTCATAAACTCCACTATAAAAAATATGTACTGTTCAAGCATTCATTCAGAAAACAAAAAGTATTGCCACCACATCAAAATAATTAAACTAATTTCAAGATAAATTTTGAAATCCATATACTTCTTGTTCTTTTGCAATTAAAAACACTTTCATTTAAGAAAGGTGAAGGATTCATAGGACATTCATAGCTTTAAGACATAGACTCTAAACTTTATTAATCATGGGATAAAAATAAGACATAAAATAAACATAAAAGCAGACAAATAATAATAATAAAAAAAGAAGAAATTAAAGACATAAAGATAAATGACTCTAATACTAATGCTTATGTGATTCTTAAAATAGGTTTCTAATAATAAAAGTTATCACAGAGTTACGACTCAACAACCTTGATTTTGAGGGGTAGGTGCTCCTTCAATTTGTGGGACATCCAACTCTTCAAGGGATAGCTTCTGGTGCTTTAGTTCCTGTAGCTCACGCCCTTGCTTCTCTTGTTCTCTGAGTAGTTTGCAGAGCATGCTATTCTGATTCTGCTGCTCTTCCTTGAGTTGATCCATAGATTCTTGCAGCTTTTTGACAGATGCTTCTAAGCGGGCCCAATAGTCAAATTGAGGAATTTCTGGGAGGAGCTCATGCGCCCTCCTCTTGATGAAGTTGTCTTGAACTTGAAGTCCATCCATCACCCTTTTGGTGATTGAGTATTCGACTGGGATATACTCATCCACACCTATTTGTACTCCCACATCTTTACATAACAGACTGATCAAGCTTGGGTAGGCCAATTTGGCCTCAGTGGATTCCTTGTTTGTAATTGTGTAAATTTCACAAGGAATCAATTGGTGAACCTCCACTTCTTTTCCCAGCATAATACAGTGGATCATCACTGCTCTTTTGACAGTGACTTCAGAACGGTTACTGGTGGGAAGTATGGATTGCCCAATGAAATCCAGCCAGCCCCTAGTAACTGGCTTGAGGTCTCCTCTCTTTAGTTGGTTTGGGATACCTTTTGAATTGGTTATTCACTTGGTTCCAGGGAGGCATATGTCCTCTAGAACTTAATCTAACTTTTATCTTTATCCATTCTCCTGTTAAAGGATTCTGGATCATCCTGTAGTTGAGGAAGTTTGAGGACTTCTCTCACTTTGTCAAGATGGAAGTAGATAATTCTCCCTCTGACCATGGTTCGAAAAGTGTGGAAGGCAGTTCCCTCCATTCTTTGCTTTTTTGTCAGCCACAGATTTGCATAAAATTCCTGGACCATGTTTCTTCCCACATTCATCTCAGGATTAGTTAGGATTTCCCAGCCTCTATTTCGAATCTGCTTTTGGATCTCCGGAGATCACTGATCTTCTGCACACTATTTTGAAGTAATGATTGATGCACGAAAACTTGTCTCTCAACAAATTTCCCTTTGGCAAGTATACCAAATTGTCGTCAAGTAAAAACTCACAATAGAGTGAGGTCGAATCCCACAGGGATTGATTGGTCAAGCAACTTTAATTAGAAGAATGTTCTAGTTGAGCTAAGCAGAAATTGAGTTGAGAAATTTCAGGAAATTTAATAGCGGAAAAGTAAATAACAGAAAGTATAAGTGCTGGAAATAAATGGCGGAATGTAAATGGCATAAAATAAATTGCAGAATCTTAAATGGGGATTTGGGGAGATGAGCAAAAAAGTAAATGGCAGAAAATAAAGAGAATGGATAAGAACAAAAATGGGGGATTTATTGGGCTTAGGAGATGTTGCATTCTCCGGATCAAGTTCATTCTCATCTCTTCCTCAATCAATGCATTCATTGATCTCCTTGGCAATCTTAAGTGATTGGATTCCAATTCCTTGGAAACCCAATCTCTCTAAGCTTGAACAATTGTCCAATTCCTTGATTTAATTGCTCATGAGAAGAGATGAAGTATGGTCACTGATTATACCGCATGTATTCCCAAATCAAAGTGTTGGTAGGATTATATGTCACTATAACCATCCAAACCCCAATTTGGTCCAACATGAGAAAGTATTTCTAGCATGATCTCTTCATTCCTCTTCCAAGGTTTCGAAGAGATCCAAGTATGAATAGCTTCTTTTCCAAGACAACTACCCAATTGGATGAAGATTGAAAGCTTTCTAGTAAAACCAAGAGAAAAGAAAGAAGAAGAATAATGAAAACTATTATTGATCCATCAAATTACAACAGAGCTCCCTAACCCAATGAAAAGGGGTTTAGTTGTTCATAGCTCTGGAAATGGAAAGCAAAAATGAAAAGTACATTCTGAAAAATAAAACTAGAAGTTGCAGAGAAAGTAAAATATCCAGAGTGTAGTTCTCCAAAATGCCAAGCTCCCTTACTAGTTCAAAACTACTCCTATATATACTACTCTTCTGATCTTCTAGTTGGCTCTTCAAGTCTTGGATATGGGCCTTTGATCTTATGTTAAAGCAGTTACAGTCTTCAGTGGGCTTAGCTTTGCTTGCAGAGAGAAAGTGAATCAGGCATGGTAGCAAGTTAGTTAGGACGTTAGTAGCGTTAACGTTAAGTGTAAATTTGGGTTCGAAAACGTTAGTGACGATAACCTTTTTCACTAACGCTCCAAGCCTTAATTGACTTACATTAACTTCAACATTAGTGGCACTAACGTGACCACTAAAGTTGCCTTTTGGTCCTTCGCAAACGTTATTGGCATTCACCTTTTCCAATAACGTTGCTCCTTGCTTCTTTTCCCCACGTTAGTGATCCACATTAGTGTAACTAACGTGGCCCTTAACGTGGGCATGCCCAAGCTTCGAGAGCGTTAGTGACACTAACCTTTATCACTAATGCTTCAAATGCCCCTTCTTCCCATATTAGTGCCTCACGTTAGTGGCATTAACGTGACCACTAACGTGGTGGTGATTGCCATTTCCAACGTTAGTGACAAAGGTGAGTGTCACTAACGTTGACCCATCATTTCTTGCTCCACGTTACCCTTCACGTTAGTGGTCTTAACGTGACCACTAACGTGGGAAATATTGGCTTAGTCCAACGTTAGTGACAAAGGTGAGTGTCACTAACGTTGGCAATCCCTTGCTCCTCCCACGTTAGAGTTCACGTTAATTGGATTAACGTGACTCTTAACATGGTCAAGTGTGGCCTTTTTGGAACGTTAGTGGTATTCACTTTTACCACTAACGTTGGAGCTCCCCTTTTCCTCCACATTAGCTCTCACATTAATGTAATTAACGTGGCAACTAACGTGGGCTATGATGGCTTCAAAGGCGTTATTGGGGATCACTTTTTCCATTAACGTTGCAAGCTAGCTCCCATTCCACGTTAGTAGTCACGTTAGTGAAACTAACGTGGCTGCTAACGTGGCTCTTCTATGCTTTCTTTGTCCTGAAATCAAGCAAATAAAGTGCATCAAAGCTTGGTTCTTAATCATGAGATCATGCATCATCCATTTTATCATTCAATTCATGCAAAACTCTCATGAAATCATGCAAAGTTCACAATGTTTGCTTGAATCAAGGTGTAAGTGTATATCTACCCAAAACTTGCTTATTTACTAAAAAAATGCATGAAACTACCCTAAAACAGTAAAGAAAAGGTCAGTGAAACTGGCCAAAATGCCCTGGCATCAATGATCTGCATGTTCTTTGGTGCAGAACCTCTCATGCATCCATTGTGGTTTTGGATTGTTTTCTTTCTTGCCTCTTGGAGTGGTTTATTTTCCTTTAGGGGCCATGATCTTGGTCAGTGATCACAGAAAATCACACCAAACTTAGAGGTTTGCTTGTCCTCAACCAAAAGCAAAGAAAGAAGGTGAGTAGATGGAGAGAGTGATTCGAATGATGGGGGAGGGGTGATGGCCGAATGTATAAATAGAGGGGAGGGAGGGTATGGTTTGAAATTTTAGAAAAAGATATGATTGAAAGATATGATTGATACAAGATAAACATGATGTGAAAAAGGGAAGATAGTTTTCAAAATTTAAAAGATATGAAGAAGATATGAGGAAGTTAAATCTGAATTTTTGTTTATGCATCTAAGAAATAAAAGATAATACGAATGAATTGAAAAGATTTGAAAAGAAATTGGAAAGATAAATGAGTTTTTTTTAAAAAGATTTGAAAAGAATTTGAAGGGGAATCGATAAGAATTTATAAGTTTATAAATTTTTGTGAATGGAAATTAAAAGATGAATGTTTGTAATGTTTGGATGCAGAAAATTTTGATTTAAAACATGAAAATTCGAAAAAATTTGAATTGAAATGAAATTACCTCTCCCCTAGCTGTTCTGGCGTTAAACGCCCAGAATGATATCCATTCTAGCGTTTAACGCCCATCTGGTGGCCATTTTGGGCGTTTAACTGCTAGAAATTCTTCTTCACTGGGCGTTTTTCTAAACGCCCAGAATGCTGCCAATTCTGGCATTAAATGCCCAGAATGCTGCCTATTCTGGCGTTTAACGCCTAGAATGATACCTTCACTGGCGTTAAATGCCCAGAATGATAGCCATTCTGGCGTTTAACGCCCAGATTGCCTCTTTACTAGCGTTTTGACGCCAATAAGCTCCTTTCCTCTGTGATTTCTCTGTTTTATGTCTTGAACCTCCATTTTCCTAACTTTTTCACTGAAAATATATTAATTAAAAAGGAAAACAAAATTAAAAAGACTTATCTAACTGTTACAAACATCTAATTATTGATAATGGCTGGGTTGTCTCCCCGCAAGTGCTTCTTTACTGTCTTTAGCTGGACTTTACTGAGCTTTTAACTTAGTCTCAGCTTTGAGCATTCTTGCTCAACATTGTCTTCAAGATAATGTTTGATTCTTTGTCCATTAACAATGAACTTTTTGTCAGAATCAATATCTTGAAGTTCTACATAGCCATATGGTGATACACTTGTAATCACATATGGGCCCCTCCACCGGGATTTCAATTTCCCGGGGAACAATCTGAGCCTTGAGTTAAACAGCAAGACCTTCTGTCCTGTCTCAAAGACTCTAGATGACAGCTTTTTGTCATGCCATATTTTGGCTTTCTCCTTATAAATTTTGGCATTTCCGAAAGCATTGAGTCTGAATTCTTCCAGCACATTCAACTGGAGTAATCTCCTTTCTCCAGCTACCTTAGTATCAAGGTTTAGGAACCTGGTTACCCAGTAGGCCTTGTGTTCCAGTTCCACTGGCAGATGACAGGCTTTTCCATACACAAGCTGGTATGGAGAGGTCCCTATAGGAGTCTTGAATGCTGTTTTGTATGCCTACAGAGCATCATCCAGACCTCTTGCTCAATCTTTTCTACGGTCATTTACAGTCTGCTCTAGGATTCATTTTAGTTCTCTATTTGAGACTTCAGCCTGCCCATTTGTCTGTGGATGATATGGAGTTGGCACTTTATGGTTAATTCCATATCGGACCAGAGCAGAGTCAAGCTGTTTATTGCAGAAATGAATGCCTCCATCGCTGATCAGTATCCTAGGGACACCAAACCTGCTGGAGATATGTTTCTGGAGGAACTTCATCACTGTCTTAGTATCATTAGTGGGTGTTGCAATTGCCTCTACCCATTTAGATACATAGTCTACTGCCACCAGAATATAAGTGTTTGAGTATGATGGTGCGAAAGGCCCCATGAAATCAATACCCCGTACATCAAACAACTCAATCTCTAAGATCCCTTGTTGAGGCATGGCATAACCGTGAGGCAGATTACCAGCTCTCTGGCAACTTTCATAGTTACGTACAAACTCTCGGGAGTCTCTATAGAGAGTAGGCCAGTAGAAGCCACACTGAAGAACCTTGGTGGCTGTTCGCTCACCTCCGAAATGTCCTCCATATTGTGATCCATGGCAATGCCATAGGATCTTCTGTGCCTCTTCTTTAGACACACATCTACGGATCATTCCGTCTGCGCACCTCTTGAAGAGATATGGTTCATCCCATAAGTAGTATTTTGCATCAGAAATCAATTTTTTTGTTAGCACCTTGCTATACTCCTTGGGTATGAATCTCACAGCTTTATAGTTTGTAATGTCTGCAAACCATGGTACTTCTTGAATGGCAAAGAGTTGCTCATCCGGGAAGGTTTCAGAGATCTCAGTAGGAGGGAGGAATGCTCCTGCTACTGGTTCTATCCACGACAGGTGATCTATTACTTGATTCTCTGTCCCTTTTCTGTCTCTTATTTTTATATCAAACTCTTGCAGAAGTAACACCCATCTTATGAGTCTGGGTTTTGAATCATGCTTTGTGAGGAGATATTTTAGAGCAGCATGGTCAGTGTACACAATCACTTTTGATCCTACTAAATAAGATCTGAACTTGTCAATGGCATAGACCACTGCAAGTAACTCCTTTTCTGTGGTTGTGTAATTTTTCTGTGCATCATTTAAAACACGGCTAGCATAATAAATGACGTGCAGAAGCTTGTTATGCCTCTGTCCCAATACTGCACCAATGGCATGGTCGCTAGTATCACACATTAGTTCAAATGGTAATGTCCAGTCTGGTACAGAGATAACTGGTGCTATGACCAGCTTAGCTTTCAGAGTTTCAAACGCCTACAGACACTCTGTGTCAAAGACAAATGGTGTGTCAGCAGCTAGCAAATTGCTCAGAGGTTTTGCGATTTTTGAAAAATCCTTTATAAACCTCCTATAGAATCCTGCATGCCCCAGAAAGCTTCTGATTCCCTTAATATTGGCAGGTGGTGGTAATTTTTCAATTACTTCTACCTTAGCTTGATCCACCTCTATTCCCTTGTTCGAAATTTTGTGCCCAAGGACAATTCCTTCAGCACCATAAAGTGACATTTTTCCCAGTTTAAAACCAGGTTAGTCTCTTGGCACCTTTTTAGAACAAGTGCTAGATGGTCAAGGAAGGAGCTGAATGAGTCTCCAAATACTGAGAAGTCATCTATGAAGACTTCCAAAAACTTCTCTACCATATCAGAGAATATAGAGAGCATGCACCTCTGAAAGGTTGCAGGTGCATTGCACAGACCAAATGACATCCTTCTGTAGGCAAATACTCCAGATGGACATGTGAATGCTGTTTTCTCTTGGTCTTGAGGGTCTACTGCAATTTGGTTATAACCTGCATAGCCGTCCAAAAAGCAGTAGTATTCATGACCTGCTAATCTCTCTAGCATCTGGTCTATGAATGGTAAAGGAAAATGATCCTTCCTGGTGGCTGTATTGAGCCTTATGTAGTCAATACACATACACCACCCTGTAACTGTTCTTGTTGGAACCAGTTCATTCTTTTCATTATGAACCACTGTCATGCCTCCCTTCTTAGGGACAACTTGGACAGGGCTTACCCAGGGGCTGTCAGAAATAGGATAAATAATCCCAGCCTCTAGTAACTTAGTGACCTCTTTCTGCAACACCTCCTTCATGGCTGGATATAGCCGCCTCTGTGGTTGAACCACTGGCTTAGCATCATCCTCCAATAGGATCTTGTGCATGCATCTTACGGGGCTAATACCCTTAAAATCACTTATGGACCACTCAAGAGCTGTCTTGTGTGTCCTTAGCACCTGAATTAGTGCTTTCTCTTCATGTGGATTTAAAGCAGAGCTTATGATCACCGGAAAAGTGTCACCTTCTCCGAGAAATGCATATTTCAGGGATGGTGGTAGTGGTTTGAGCTCGGGTTTAGGAGGCTTATCCTCTTCCTGAGGAGTTTTCAGAGGTTCTTCCGTTCTCTCTAGTTCCTCCAGATCAGGCTGTACATCCTTGAAAATGTCCTCTAGCTCTGATTCGAGACTCTTAGTCATATTGACCTCTTCCACCAAGGAGTCAATAACATCTGTGCTCAGGCAGTCTTTTGGTGTGTCTGGATGCTGCATAGCTTTGACAGTATTAAACTTAAACTCATCCTCATTGACTCTCAGGGTTATCTCTCCTCTTTGGACGTCAATGAGCGTTTGTCCAGTTGCTAGGAAAGATCTTTCCAGAATGAGAGTTGCACTCTTGTGCTCCTCTATTTCCAGCACTACAAAGTCAGTAGGAAAGGCAAATGGCCCAACCTTGACAATCATGTCCTCAATTATGCCTGATGGGATTTTAATGGAGCCATCAGCAAGTTGGAGGCATATCCAGGTTGGTTTAACTTCATCAGTCAGACCAAGCTTTTTGATAGTGGATGCAGGTATTGGGTTGATACTTGCCCCAAGGTCACACAGAGCTGTCTTGGTACAAGCACCCTCTAATGTGCATGGTATCATAAAGCTTCCGGGATCTTTAAGCTTTTCTGGTAAGCTTTTCAGAATGACTGCACTGTATTCTTCAGTGAGGAAAACTTTTTCAGTTTCTCTCCAATCCTTCTTATGGCTTAAGATCTCTTTCATGAACTTAGCATAAGAGGGTATTTGCTCAAGTGCCTTTACAAACCGAATCTTTATTTAAAGACTCCTGAGATAGTCTGCAAAGCGGGCAAATTATTTATCCTGTTCCGCTTGGCGGAGTTTCTGAGGATAAGGCATCTTGGCTTTGTATTCTTCAACCTTGGTTGCTGCAGGTTTATTTTCTACAGAAGTGGTTGGAGAAACCTGCTTAAGGGGGTTATTATCAGCACTTGCAAGTGTCTGACCCCTTTATTGCATTTGAACGCCAGAATTGGGGACTGCATGGGTGTTTAACGCCAGATTGCCACCCTTTTCTGGCATTTGGATGCCAGAATTGGTTGTCCCTTGGGCGTTTAACGCCACTTTTTCACCCTTTTCTGGCATTTGAACGCCAGAATCATTCCTCTCTGGGCTCTTACTGTCTTCAGAGGGATTTTGGGTAGTGGATTGGTTATCCTTTGTTAGTTGTTCCTTTTTTGGCTTTCTGCTACCTTGGATTGATATGTTCAGTATTTTCCCACTCCTTAATTGAACAGCTTAGCATTCTTCTGTTATCTGTTTAGATAGCTGCTGATGAGCGGATAATTTATACGCTTTTTGGCATTGTTTTTAGTATGTTTTTAGTAAAATCTAGCTACTTTCAGGGATGTTTTAATTAGTTTTTATGTTAAATTCACATTTCTGGACTTTACTATGAGTTTGTGTGTTTTTCTGTGATTTCAGGTATTTTCTGGCTGAAATTGAGGGACTTGAGCAAAAATCAGATTCAGAGGTTGAAGAAGGACTGCTGATGTTGTTGGATTCTGACCTCCCAGCACTCAAAATGGATTTTCTGGAGCTACAGAACTCAAAATGGCGCGCTTCCAATTGCGTTGGAAAGTAGACATCCAGGGCTTTCCAGAAATATATAATAGTCCATACTTTGGCCAAGAATGGACGACGCAAACTGGCGTTCAACGCCAGCTCTCTGCCCAATTCTGGTGTCCAGCGCCAGAAAAGGATCCAAAACCAGAGTTGAACGCCCAAACTGGCACAAATGCTGGCGTTCAACTCCAAGAAGGACCTCTACACGTGCAACACTCAAGCTCAGCCCAAGCACACACCAAGTGGGCCCCGGAAGTGGATTTATGCATCAATTACTTATTTCTGTAAACCCTAGTGACTAGTTTATTATAAATAGGACCTTTTACTATTGTATTAGACATCTTTGGATTATCTTTTGATCACTTTTAGATCTCTAGACCTCCATGGGAGGCTGGCCATTCGGCCATGCTTACCCTCTATTCACTTATGTATTTTTAACGGTAGAGTTTCTACACTCCATAGATTAAGGTGTGGAGCTCTGCTGTTCCTCAAAGATTAATGCAAAGTACTACTGTTTTCTATTCAATTCATCTTATTCCGCTTCTAAGATATTCATTCGCACTTCAACCTGAATGTGATGAACGTGACAATCATCATCATTCCCTATGAACGCGTGCCTGACAACCACTTCCGTTCTACATTAGATTGAATGAGTATCTCTTAGATCTCTTAATCAGAATCTTCGTGGTGTAAGCTAGAATGATGGCGGCATTCAAGAGAATCCGGAAAGTCTAAACCTTGTCTGTGGTATTCCGAGTAGGATTCAATGATTGAATGACTGTGACGAGCTTCAAACTCGCGATTGCTGGGCGTAGTGACAGACGCAAAAGGATAGTAAATCCTATTCCAGCATGATCGAGAACCGAAAGATGAATAGCCGTGCCGTGACAGGGTGCGTTGACCACTTTCACTGAGAGGATAGGATGTAACCATTGACAAGGGTGATGCCTCCAGACGATTAGCCGTGCCGTGACAGGGCATTTGGATCATTTTCCCGAGAGAAGACCGAAAGTAGCCATTGACAATGGTGACACATTACATAAAGCCAGCCATGGAAAGGAGTAAGACTGATTGGATGAAGACAGCAGGAAAGCAGAGGTTCAGGGGAACGAAAGCATCTCTATGCGCTTATCTGAAATTCTCACCAATGATTTACATAAGTATTTCTATCCTTCTTTTATTAATTATTTTTGAAAACTCCATAACCATTTGATTTCCGCCTGACTGAGATTTACAAGGTGACCATAGCTTGCTTCATACCAACAATCTCCGTGGGATTCGACCCTTACTCACGTAAGGTAATACTTGGACGACCCAGTGCACTTGCTGGTTAGTTGTGCGAAGTTGTGAACCATGGTATTGGCATCATGTTTTTGGCGCCATTACCAGGGAAAGAAAGAGCGATGAATTTTACATAATCAAAGTGTAATCACAATTTCTGCGCACCAAGTTTTTGGCGCCGTTGCCGGGGATTGTTTGAGTTTGGACAACTGACGGTTTATCGTGTTGCTCAGATTAGGTAATTTTCTTCTTATTTTGTTTTCAAAAAAAAAATTTTCAAAAATATTTCAAAAATTTCTCCTTTGTTTTCGAAAAAAAAAACTTTAAAATAAAAATGTTTTCAAAAATATATATTTTTTTAGAATTTTTAAGAATGAATTCTAGTGTTTCATGAAGCATGTTGAAGCCTATCTGGCTGTAAAGCCATACCCAAACTGCTTTGGGATTGGTCTTCAACTAATCACCTCAATGGAGCCATGCCCAATCCTTCTGGATAGGGTATGTCAGGCGTGTCATGTCTGAGTTACATACTAAAGCTTGGCTGGCTATTAAGCCATGCCTGACCCTTTGATTGGAGCTTTAGACTAAAAAGCATAAGATTCCTGGAATTCATATTAAAAATTTTGGAATCCTTATTTTTATTTTTCATAATAATTTTCGAAAAGAAAAAATACAAAAAAAATTAGAAAATCATAAAAATCAAAAAAATATTTTTTGTGATTCTTGTTTGAGTCTTGAGTCATGTTATAAGTTTGGTGTCAATTGCATGTTCATCTTGCATTTTTTCGAAAAAAATTCATGCATTCATAGTGTTCTTCATGATCTTCAAGTTGTTCTCGGTAAGTCTTCTTATTTGATCTTTGCATTTGCATGTTTTGTGTCTTTTCTTGTTTTTCATATGCATTCTTGAATTCTTAGTGTCTAAGCATTAAAGAATTCTAAGTTTGGTGTCTTGCATGTTTTCTTTGCATTAAAAATTTTTCAAAAATATATTCTTGATGTTCATCATGATCTTCAAAGTGTTCTTGGTGTTCATCTTGACATTCATAGCATTCTTGCATGCATTCATTGTTTTAATCTAAAAATTTCATGCATTGCATCATTTTTCTTGTTTTTCTCTCTCATCATTAAAAATTAAAAAAAAAATATCTTTCCCTTTTTCTCTCTCATAAATTCGAAAATTAGATTTAACTTTTTCAAAAATTTTTAAAATCTAGTTGTTTTTATGAGTCAAATCAAATTTTCAATTTATAAATCTTATCTTTTTCAAAAATCAAATCTTTTTCAATTTTCTTAGTTATTTTCGAAAATTCTAAAAACATTTTTCAAAAATATTTTTCTTATTTTTATATCAAATTTTCGAAAATAACATCACCAATTAATGTTTTGATTCAAAAATTTCAAGTTTGTTACTTACTTTTTAAGAAAGATTCAAACTTTAAGTTCTAGAATCATATCTTGTGATTTCTTGTGAATCAAGTCATTAATTGTGATTTTATAAATCAAATCTTTTTCAAAACTAATTTCAATCATATCTTTTCAAAAATATCTTCCTATCTTATCTTTTTCAAAAATTTGCTTTCAAAATATCTTCCTAACTTCTTATCTTTTCAAAATTTGTTACAACTAACTAACTAACTTTTTGTTTGTTTCTTATCTTTTTCAAAACTACCTAACTAACTCTCTCTCTCTCTCTAATTTTCGAAAATATCTTCCCTCTTTTTCAAAAATTTCTTTTTAATTAACTAATTATTTTATTTTTTATTTGAATTTTCGAAAAACTACTAACCTTTTTCAAAAATTATTTTCGAAAATCACTAACTCTTTTTCAAAAACTATTTTCGAAAATCCTCTCCCTCTCTCATCCTATTCTATTTATTCATCGACTAACACTTCTCTTCATCTCACATCACTGCTCCTATCCTTACCCTTGTGTTTGGATTCTTCATTTTTCTTCACCCCTATTCCTTTTCATCTTCTACTAACAATAAGGAACCTCTTTACTGTGACATAGAGGATTCCTCTTCTTTTCTTTTTCTCTTCTCTTTCTTATGAGCAGGGACAGAGAAAAAGGCATTCTTATTGAAGCTGATCCAGAACCTGAAAGGACTCTGAAGAGAAAACTAGGAGAAGCTAAGTTACAACAATCCAGAGACAACCTTATTGAAAATTTCGAACAAGTAAAGGAGATGGCAGCCGAACCCAACAACAATAATGCAAGGAGAATGCTTGGTGACTTTACTGCACCTAATTCTAATTTACATGGAAGAATGATCTCCATTCCTACCATTGGAGCAAACAATTTTGAGCTGAAACCTCAGCTAGTTTCTCTGATGCAGCAGAACTGCAGGTTTCATAGACTTTCATCTGAAGATCCTTTTCAGTTCTTAACTGAATTCTTGCAGATCTGTGATACTGTTAAGACTAATGGAGTAGATCCTGAAGTCTACAGGCTCATGCTTTTCCCATTTGCTGTAAGAGACAGAGCTAGAATCTGGTTGGACTCTCAACCCAGAGACAGCCTGAACTCTTGGGATAAGCTAGTCACGGCTTTCTTAACCAAGTTCTTTCCTCCTCAAAAGCTGAGCAAGCTTAGAGTGGATGTTCAAACCTTCAGACAGAAAGAAGGTGAATCCCTTTATGAAGCTTGGGAAAGATACAAACAGTTGACCAAAAAGTGTCCTTCTGACATGCTTTCAGAATGGACCATCCTGGATATATTCTATGATGGTCTGTCTGAGTTATCTAAGATGTCATTGGATACTTCTGCAGGTAGATCCATTCACCTAAAGAAAACGCCTGCAGAAGCTCAAGAACTCATTGACATGGTTGCTAATAACCAGTTCATGTACACTTCTGAGAAGAATCCTGTGAGTAATGGGACGCCTCAGAAGAAGGGAGTTCTTGAAGTTGATACTCTGAATGCCATATTGGCTCAGAACAAAATATTGACTCAGCAAGTCAATATGATTTCTCAGAGTCTGAATGGAATGCAAGCTGCATCCAACAGTACTCGAGAGGCATCTTCTGAAGAAGAAGCTTATGATCCTGAAAACCCTGCAATAGCAGAGGTAAATTACATGGATGAACCTTATGGAAACACCTATAATCCATCATGGAGAAATCATCCAAATCTCTCATGGAAGGATCAAAGGCCTCAATAAGGCTTTAATAATGGTGGAAGAAACAGGTTTAGCAATAGCAAGCCTTTTCCATCATCCACTCAGCAACAGACAGAGAATTCTGAACAAAATACCTCTAATTTGGCAAACTTAATCTCTGATCTGTCCAAGGCCACTGTGAGTCTCATGAATGAAACAAGGTCTTCCATTAGAAATTTGGAAGCACAAGTGGGCCAGCTGAGTAAGAGGATCACTGAAATCCCTCCTAGTACTCTCCCAAGCAATACAGAAGAGAACCCAAAGGGAGAGTGCAAGGCCATTGACATAAGCACCATGGCCGAACCTGTAAGGGAAGGAGAGGACGTGAATCCCAAGGAGGAAGACCTCCTGGGACGTCCAGTGATCAATAAGGAGCTTCCCTCTGAGGAACCAAAGGACTCTGAGGCTCATCTAGAGACCATAGAGATTCCATTGAACCTCCTTATGCCCTTCATGAGCTCTGATGAGTATTCCTCTTCTGAAGAGAATGCGGATGTTACTGAAGAGCAAACTGCCAAGTTTCTTGGTGCAATCATGAAGCTGAATGCCAAATTATTTGGTATTGAAAATTGGGAAGATGAACCTCTCTTGTTCACCAATGAACTAAGTGATCTGGATCAACTGACATTGCCTCAGAAGAGACAGGATCCTGGAAAGTTCATAATACCTTATACCATAGGCACCATGATCTTTAAGGCTCTGTGTGACCTTGGTTCAGGGATAAACCTCATGCCCCTCTCTGTAATAGAGAAACTGGGAATCTATGGGGTGTAAGCTGCTAAAATCTCATTGGAGATGGCAGACAATTCAAGAAAACAGGCTTATGGACAAGTAGAGGACGTGTTAGTAAAGGTTGAAGGCCTTTACATCCTTGCTGATTTTATAGTCCTGGATACTGGAAAGGAAGAGGATGAATCCATCATCCTAGGAAGACCTTTCTTAGCCACAGCAAGAGCTGTGATTGATGTGGACAGAGGAGAATTGATCCTTCAATTGAATAAGGACAACCTTGTGTTTACAACTCAAGGATCTCTCTCCGCATCCATGAAGAGGAAGCAGAAAAAGCTTCTCTCAAAGCAGAGTCAACCAAAGCCCCCACAGTCAGACTCTAAGTTTGGTGTTGGGGGAGTCTCAACAATGCTCTGAACATCTGTGAGGCTCCATGAGAGCCCACTGTCAAGCTATTGACATTAAAGAAGCGCTTGTTGGGAGGCAACCCAATTTCTATTTATCTAACTATATTTTTTCTTAGTTATATGTCTTTATAGGTTCATGATCATGTGGAGTCACAAAATAAATATAAAAATTGAAAACGGAATCAAAAACAGCAGAAGAAAAATCACACCCTGGAGGAAGCATCTGCCTGGCGTTCAACGCCAGAACAGAGCATGGTTCTGGCGCTGAACGCCCAAAATGGGCAGTATCTGGGTGCTGAACGCCCAAAATGGGCATCATCTGGGTGCTGAACGCCAGAATTGCACCCTGGAGAGGAGCTGGCGCTGAACGCCCAGAACAAGCATGGTTCTGGCGTTCAACGCCAGAAATGGCCAGTAAATTGGCGTTGAACGCCCAAAATGGGCACCAACCTGGCACTGAACGCCCATAGTTGTGTGCAAGGGCATTTTACATGCCTAATTTGGTGCAAGGTTGTAAATCCTTGAACACCTCAGGATCTGTGGACCCCACAGGATCATCTCAGGATCTGTGGACCCCACAGGATCATCTTAGGATCTGTGAACCCCACAGGATCATCTCAGGATCTGTGGACCCCACAGGATCCCCACCTACCTCCACTCACTTCTTCTCACCCCTCTTTCACACAATCCCATAAACACTCTTCCCCAAAACCCTTCACCAATCACCTCAATCTCTCTTCCCCATCACCTCTTCACTACTCACATCCATCCACTCTTCCCCATAAACCTACCTCATAAACTCCACCTACCTTTAAAATTCAAAATCACTTTCCCACCCATCCCACCCTATATGGCCGAAACCTCACCCCCCTCCCTTCCCTATATAAAGCCTTCCATTCTCCCTCATTTTCACACAACACAACCCTCTCTTCTCTTCTTGGCCGAAACACAACCCCTTCTCCCTCTCCCCCATTTCTTCTTCTTCTTCATCTATTCTTTCTTCTCCTACTCGAGGGCGAGCAGTATTCTAAGTTTGGTGTGGTAAAAGCATAAGATTTTTGTTTTTCCATTACCATTGATGGCACCTAAGACAGGAGAATCCTCTAGAAAAGGAAAAGAGAAGACAAAAGCTTCCACCTCCGAGTCATGGGAGATGGAAAGGTTCATCTCCAAAGCCCATCAAGACCACTTCTATGATGTTGTGGCCAAGAAGAAGGTGATCCCTGAGGTCCCTTTCAAACTCAAAAGAAATGAGTATCCGGAGATCCGACATGAAATTCAAAGAAGAGGTTGGGAAGTTCTAACAAATCCCATCCAACAAGTCGGCATCCTAATGGTTCAAGAGTTCTATGCCAATGCATGGATCACCAAGAACCATGATCAAAGTAAGAACCCGGATCCAAAGAACTATGTTACAATAGTTCGGGGGAAATACTTAGATTTTAGTCCGGAGAATGTGAGGTTGGCGTTCAACTTGCCTATGATGCAAGGAGATGAACGCCCCTACACTAGAAGGGTCAACTTTAATCAAAGGTTGGACCAAGTCCTCATGGGCATATGTGTGGAAGGAGCTCAATGGAAGATTGACTCCAAAGGCAAGCCGGTTCAACTAAGAAGATTGGACCTCAAGCCTGTGGCTAGAGGATGGTTGGAGTTCATTCAACGCTCCATCATCCCCACTAGTAACCGTTCCCGCCACATAATTGAAGACACCATGATCTCCTCGTGCAATAAAAGCCAGTAACTTCCCACTTACACTACTAATCAATCAGCTCTTTCAAAGGCCTTACTTAATTCTTCGAATCGAATTTCCAACTCGATTTGGCTTACTTCGATCAACAAAACAATCGAAATCCACATCAGCACCAATTACCTCCAACTTCAGACTTACAAGCATACCTTCTCGAGAAACCATATTCACCTCATCTCGATTCAACTCCCTTTTATCGAAAATATTTTTTCGATCAACAAATTTCCCCCTTGGATTATTGTGGTTGCTTTCGATATTATTATCGAACAATAAAACACTTAATCCAAAAGACATCAGTTTCCAAACCAGTGATAATTGTCATTTAAGACTCCCCATTACTATTGAGCCACTCAACACGTCTCCTGAGACTTGCGCTTTCTCTTTCTACCACTTCATCTTCTTCACGATGTTACCTCTATTTGCATTCCTTTCACAGTAACGGCTACAGTGACACTTTTAAATTTCACCTTTTCTTCTTCATTCAAATCTCTTAAACTCCTCATTCTTTGAACTCCCTTCACATTAAGAATTTTCCCACAAAATCTCTAATCTTCAACTTCCCTTGACAATGGCTGGGTCTTCCTCTCGTGCCATTTCTCAAGATAAGGGTAAAGGCCATGCAACAGCACTGCCATCTCCACCAGCTCTTTGCATCCTTAATCAAATCAATGATGAAATCATTGATGACCCCATCCACAAGTCAATGATACCAGGATTCTAATCCCTTCACAATCGGTGCAGATACACACTGCTTCCTCAGGCCAATTGAAACTCTTGAAAGGGAAAACAAAAAGCTTTCTTTCTTCTTTAATGCCGAAAGAGAAAATTTATTGATAAACCAAGCTTTTAACATCTCTCACTTCATCAACCAAAAACCATTTTGAAACAATCCAAAAATTAAACCTCGAGGGTCTGATTTTACCACTTGGTACCAACGCCTCGAACCCACAAAGGGTGCTACTTGGGGAGCCCTAGGGATACAAGAACTGTTAAAGCTTTCTCACTTCTCACTCACCACACATCCCTGGATAATTGGAGCAGTAACCTGCTTCTGGAACAGAACTACCAATAATTTCCATCTCTCCTCGATGTAGCTGCTATTATAGGACTCCCAATAAATTCTCCAGACTGTACCCCTGACATACAATCTCAGCGCTAGTACAATGTCACCTTCAACACCCCATACAGTGACTTCATCGCCCATAATATGGGTGCATATGGTACAGAAATCACAGATAATGAACACGTTGCCTTCTTGTTTTACTGGTTAAACGCAGTTCTATTCTGTTCCCGAAGCGTACAGATGTCAAAACTCTTCCTTCCCCTAGCTGCTCTTTTACATGAGGGGAAAACTCTCAACTTGGCCAAGCTTCTTCTAGGACATATTTTTGAAGAACTTGGCCTACTTGTCTGTGACCTCCGGGACAACAAAATAATCAACAAAGGAGGTCCACTTTGGCTTTTTCAATTATGGCTCAATGCTATTTTTGAAAACTACATGATAAAACCTGCAGGGGGCAACACTGATAAACAGCACATCGAGGGTTTTCGCTTATCTGATTACAAGCCCAATTTTCCAAACGCTCAATCGGACGAAGATAAATTTTGGGCTATTTTTTCTCTTTTTCATTCTTACAGAAATTTGATAATGATTAACTCAATTTCACTCCTTTTTTGGGTCACAATTGCGGCCCTGCCTGGCTCGATCGTTCTCTCTTTCCAAACACTAATGAGGAAAGTGAACTTGCAAATCAAACTTGGGCACACCTACTGGCTGTTCAAGTGATACCAATAGGGTTGCCACAATATAAGAAGGAAAGGTTTAAAATAACCTTGTACGCTCCTCATTTGATTGCAAGACAATTGGGATTCTCTCAGGCCATTCCAACTCCTCAACCTCGACACAGTGAACCATTCTGTCAGATTACCCTGACATCTCAGGAAGACTTCAACACTTGTCTCTCTAAAAATGAAAAACGAAGAGACCGCTTCAACTTCTTGATTTATGAATGCAATTCATTTATCACCAAATCTTATCTTGAATGGTGGACTGCTTATTATTCAAGGTATATACCTGTACCTTAGAAGAAATTCAGCAAACTGCTATTCGAGTAACTGTTACTAAAAGCTCTCCAAAAAGAACTCACAAGAGGAGAGCTGAAGCTGCTCGGCCACCACCACATAAGATCAGAAGAACTCTTACTAGAACTTGTCGCAGAGTAATTTTTCTATTCATAACTCCACTTTCAAATTTGAAATATCCTTCGAATATTACTATTATACATTTTTTTTAAACTATTTGATCCCGAACTTTTAACAGCTAGTTTTGCAATTGATGGGTTAGAACCGAAATTCCAACACCTAAAACTCACCGGCAAGTGTACCGGGTCGCATCAAGTAGTAAAACTCACTTAGAGTGAGGTTGATCCCACATGGATTGATGGATCAAGCAACTTTAGTGGGTGATTAGTTTAGTCAAGCTAACATTGAACTCAAATTGGATGAAATGTAGCTAACAAAAAGTAAATTGACAAGAATTATAAATGACAGAATGTAAATAGGCAGAAAACTTAAAGAGCAAGAAATGTAAATTGATAGAATCTTAAATGACAAGAAATGTAAATTGCATCAAAAGTAAAGGGGGTTAGGTGCTGGAAATTAAAGAAAGCAATAGATCAAAGCTTAGAACAACTGCAGAGAATTAAACTTGTGGAAAAGTAAATCAGATCATGAACAGAAATGTAAAATGCCAAACAAGTGCAAAAGAATTAAATTGCTTGAAAGTAAATTGAATTGGGTGCTGGGAATTAAAATTCAACAAGAAAGTGTAAAGTGCAATCAATCAGATAGCTAGAATATGAATTAGGATGCAGCAGATCTCAAACTAAAAAGAAAAATTGCTTGAAGAAGCAAAACAGCAAATGAACCAAACTTAAATTGCAGACTCTCACTAAAAGAGTAAAGATCTCAGGGGTCAAGAGACTAGAAAACAAGTCTAGATCTCAATTCCTTCATTGATCCAACAAAGAACAATTGCAAAAGGAGTAGAGAACAATTGCAGAAGAAGTAGAAGATGAAAGCTGTAAAGAGAACTTAGATCCAAGTCACCATTCACTGAATTATGCAGAAAGTAAACAAAGAGAAATCTCAGATGAAGAATGAAATAGAATTCCTTATATTCTCAATCCAAGATTCAAAATCAAAAAGGAAAACTAAAAGAGAGAGCTCTCTACTCCTAATGCTCCCTAGTGGAGCCAGCCTCTCTTACAAAAATGAAAATGATGCCTTATATAGGCTTTCTACAAAATGAAAATGAAAATGAAATTAAAAACAAATTACAAAATAAAATTCCGAATCTAGCTTCTCTGTGTCTTGTGCCTCTAAGTGATGTCTATGGGCTTTTTAAATTGGTGAAGGATTGAAATAAAATGATTTTTGGTTGAATTTTTGGATTATGGTGCACTCCCAGGGTTAAGCTCGGTTGGTGGAGTGAGCACAGCTCTCCCTGGGCCTTGGCCTTGCCTTATTTTGTTGCGTGTGCCAATGATCCCTGGCTGTGTTAATGTAGCGCTCAGCTCTCCCCAAGAGCGCAGCATTGATGCTTCAAGAGTGAGGCTCCAGGTTCAAGCCTTTGTGGAGGCATTTCAGCTTCAATTTTGGAGAATAACTAAAGGGTAGCGTTCCTCAAGTTCCCTGGTTCAAATCCTTGTGGCTTCACTAGCAAACATTTTCCTTTGCATTTTTTTGTGTGGGAGCCCGATAAAGCTCTCCAAGTGAGCACTACTTCCTTGGTTTTCTTGTGTCTCCCCCTTCGAATCTTGGTGGTTGCACTTTGGTTTATTTTTGCTTGTTTTTGGTCCTTAAAGATGCCTTTTAATTGTGCCTTAATTTTGTGACAAATATAAATTTCCATATATCATTGGAAAGCTCTGAATGTCAGCTTTCTAACGCAACTGGAAGCACATCAATTGGACGTCTGTAGCTCAAGTTATGGCCCTTTGAAGGAGGTATGGTCTCGCTATGAGCACCCAAGCTTAACTTAGTGAAAATTCTTGCTTCCAAGCTCAATTTGCATCACGATGAAGCTCTGCTCATGCCATGAACTGAGCTTTGAGTGTTTATTATCAAGCTCCCTTGATTTGGTCATGGGCCACGGTTTTAAAAGCGTGGCCTAAGCCTCTAAAGTGTGCTCCAACTTCAAAATGTGCCCCAAAACTCTTTTTTTTTCTTTTTATCTTATTTTGTGCTTTTTGCTTCTTTTTCTTCTTATTTCCTACAAAATTTATCAAATCAAAAGATCAAAGAAATATAATATTTAAGCACCAAAGAATGCAATATTTAAGCACAAATAATCAATTTCTTGTATGAAAAAGCATAGAAAAACATGACATGGTGACATGTCATCACAACACCAAACTTAAACCTTGCTTGTCCCCAAGCAAAAAAAGAATCATGCAATTAAGATTGACAATCCAAGGTAAGAAGAATAGCAAGTTAATGTTCATGGTAGGCTAGTTTCTTATGCATGCTACAATCACAAAAGAAATATAAATGATTGATGCTTCTATCTAGCTCAATTTATGAAATCTTTTCCTTATACTTCTTCCTTGAAGCAAGCTTTTGATTTTCTTATTAGCTTCTCCTTTTGGGTGCTTTGCCCCATGAGTTGATAACAAAACTACGACTCTAAATGCTTTGTCTTTAAGTATTACCACTTGATACATAAGCACCACAAGCATTTAATTAGAGGACTTCATTAAGCTCATTTGTTTCTTTCCTTGACTCTCTAATCATTGATGCTCAGAGCCTTGAGCTTTGAGGGAGTGATTTTTGCACTTTGAGCCTAACCTTGACTCTAAGTGTTTTATTTTCAAGCTTTTTGCTTGATACATAAACACCACAAGTACTTAACAAATTAATTGTCATTGGTACTCAGAGCCTTCAGCTTTCTCATTCTTTCCCTTTTTCTTTCTTGCTTTAATTTGCAATTGCTTCTTCAAGGTTTTCATGATTTCAAAAGATTTTACAAAATACACTAGATGAAAACTTCAATTAAAAAAAATCCAATGCAATTGAGCAACAATTAATAATACTAGCTTTCCAAAACTTGTATGCACATGCTAAGTTCTTCTTTAATTCCTTGTTTGTTTATGATCATGATACTTTACTGCTTTGAACTTTACAAAACTCAAGTTGGTAATTATGATGACATGGCAACATGTTACAAATCAGAATTCAGGCTATGCTTATTCATATCACACATGCATACAGAGAAAATAAAGACAATCATGCAATTTAAAGTGCTGGAAACAAAGGAGAGGAAAAGGAACTTTACAACCTTGTAATTCATCTTCTCTACTGTTGTCCTTTTCCTTCCATTCTTTCTCTTCCCTTGCCAAATTCAGAATGCTTGCTCATCCTCAAGCATCAATTAGAACAATGGCTATGGGGCTAAGATGGATCATGAATGTCTTACACAATGAAATGTTAGCAATACATGTGCTTTGAGCAAGCAAAATTAAGGATAACAATCAAGGCACAGAGAAACAGAAACATTGTGACTGCAAACATAAGAGGGTGAGCATGATACATTGCATAAAGAATAAGTGGCACACCAAACTTAGTGTGACACTTCCACTTGGAATTGATGCAAGTATCCAGTAAAGATTGGAAGCAATTTTTGTTGCACAGCAACACAAAACTTAGAATGCAATCCTATGTCAATTTATTTGAACTAAAACTAAACAAAGAGAACTATTTATATGTTAAATACAATCACTAAGCCAAGAATTTGTCATGAATAAGGATCTCTTGGTGATGTATTAACAAAAACAGTTAAGAAGCAAAATAGGTGAAAGCATTAAAAACAAAGAAGTAACTAAAGTAAACAGAATAACAAAGTGTCAAACCAAAAGAAAAATAACAGTGCAAAGGCATTATGATTATGCAGACAAGTAGTGTTGCTTGAATAAATTGTATAGAAAATAAGTGGCACACCAAACTTAGAATCTTAGTGTGACACTTTCATTTTTGACTTGATACAATCATCCAAAAAGATTGAAAATAATTTGTTGCAAGGCAACACCAAACTTAGAATGTAACCATATGCCAATTTATTGAATTTAAACAAAGCAAAGAAAGAAAACAAAGTAGAGAAGAGAAATTATACCTACGGTTGACATATTGTTCACTTTCTTCCTCTTCTTCCAGTTTGTTAAGAGGAATGACCTCAAGGGGGAGAAGATTCAGCTACTATCCCTTGTCTTGGCCTCTCCTCAGCAAGCTTCCTTTTGTACATGGCTTGATTGATCTTGCTTGCTGGATCAGGGACAGGATTGGTGTTCTTGCTAGTTGCCTTCACTTCTTTGGATTCAAGACTTGGTTGCTGTGTGATTATTGGAGTTTTGTCTTCATCCAGAGCCTTTTGAATTGGTGGTTCCATAAGCCCTTCCTCTATGCACTTCTCTGCTTCAATTAAGTATGACTTCTCTTGATTGTCTTCCTCACTTTCTTGTTCTTCCACTCCTTTCTTTGTACTCAACATTTGACTTAATAGCTCTTTCATGGAGGAGGTTTGTTGATCTTCCCAATATCTCTTCATCTCCTCTTCATATCTTTTAATCATAGATTCAAATGTTGAGAGTTTTTGGTTCAGGGAGGTTTATGGAGGTTGTGAGTGTTCAGGTTCTTTTGTCATCTCAAGTGCAGTTTCAGGTTCCAATATTTTCACCACCTCTTCCTTTTTTGCAATTTCTCTTGACACAGGGACCTTGTGTTCTTGTTTTTCCATTTCCTCCTTCCTTGCATTCAACAATTGGCCTAACTGCACTTCCATATTTTTGAGGGAGTTCTCTTGTTCTTTCCATAATTTCTTTGTCTTCTCCCAATGTCTTTTGACAATGGACTCAAGCTTTGAGAGCTTTTGGCTCGTGGAAGTTTGTGTGGGTGGTAAGTTTTGAAAGGGCCTTCTGTTGAAGCATGGCCAATTGATGATATCTCTGGATAAATATCATATGGAGCATTAGAATTCTTCTCCCAGCCACCATTAGAATCATGACTTGCATCATTTTGTGGTGGAGGGAAATAGCCCATATGATTTTCTTTCTCATCTTGTGTCTTTGAAGCAATTCTCCCTGGATTGGAGTGCTTAGAATTTGTATTTTCTTGGTGACATTTCCAGCCACCATTAGAGATTGGTGATGGTGGGTAATATCCCATAAAATCTTGTTTGACCATAAGATGAGTTGAACTCCATTTGAATTTTGTAGAACGCAACATCAATGATAATTGAAATTCATGTCACAGAGAAAGAATTTCTTAGTGAGGCAATAGCTCAAACACCTTGCTATCAACTTAAAACAGAGAACAAAACCAAAGAAAATGCTTGATCTAGACTTCTCACCCACTTAATCATTGTTGATCTAAATCAATCCCCAGCAACGGCACCAAAAACTTGATGGGTTAGAACCAAAATTCCAACACCTAAAACTCATCGGCAAGTGTACTAGGTCACATCAAGTAGTAAAACTCACTTAGAGTGAGGTCGATCCCACAGGATTGATGGATCAAGCAACTTTAGTGGGTGATTAGTTTAGTCAAGCTAACATTGAAGTGAAATTGGATGAAATGTAGCCAACAGAAAGTAAATTGACAAGATTTATAAATGGCAGAATGTAAATAGGCAGAAAACTTAAAGAGCAAGAAATGTAAATTGACAAAATCTTAAATGACAAAAAATGTGAATTGCATCAAAAGTAAAGGGGGTTGGGTGCTGGAAATTAAAGAAAGCAATAGATCAAAGCTTAGAACAACTGCAAAGAATTAAACTTGCTGAAAAAGTAAATCAGATCATGAACAAAAATGTAAAATGCCAAACAAGTGCAGAAGAATTAAATTGCTTGAAAGTAAATTGAATTAGGTGCTGGGAATTAAAATTCAACAAGAAAGTGTAAAGTGCAATCAATCAGAGAGCTAGAATATGAAATGGGATGCAGCAAATCTCAAACAGAAAAGAAAAATTGCTTGAAGAAGCAAAACAGTAAATGAACCAAACTTAAATTGCAGACTCTCACTAAAAGAGTAAAGATCTCAGGGGTCAAGAGACTAGAAAACAAGTCTAGATCTCAATTCCTTCATTGATCCAACAAAGAACAATTACAAAAGGAGTAGAGAACAATTGCAGAAGAAGTAGAAGATGAAAGCTGTAAAGAGAACTTAGATCCAAGTCACCATTCACTGAATTATGCAGAAAGTAAACAAAGAGAAATCTCAGATTAAGAATGAAATAAAATTCCTTCTATTCTCAATCCAAGATTCAAAATCAAAAAGGAAAACTAAAAGAGAGAGCTCTCTACTCCTAATGCTCCCTAGTGGAGCCAGCCTCTCTTACAAAAATGAAAATGATGCCTTATATAGGCTTTCTACAAAATGAAAATGAAAATGAAATTAAAAACAAATTACAAAATAAAATTCCTAATCTAGCTTCTCTGTGTCTTGTGCCTCTAAGTGATATCCATGGGCTTTTTAAATTGGTGAAGGATTGAATTAAAATGATTTTTGGTTGAATTTTTGGATTATGGTGCACTCCCAGGGTTAAGCTCGGTTGGTGGAGTGAGCGCAGCTCTCCCTGGGCCTTGGCCTTGCCTTGTTTTGTTGCGTGTGCCAATGCTCCATGGTTGTGTCAATATAGCGCTCAGCTCTCCCCAAGAGCGCAGCATTGATGCTTCAAGAGTGAGGCTTCAGGTTCAAGCCTTGGTGGAGGCATTTCAGCTTCAATTTTGGAGAATAACTAAAGGGTAGCGCTCCTCAAGCTCCCTGGTTCAAATCCTTGTGGCTTCACTAGCAAACATTTTCCTTTGCATTTTCTTGTATGGGAGCCCGATAAAGCTCTCCAAGTGAGCTCTAAGCTCTCCAAGTGAGCGCACTTTCTTGGTTTCCTTGTGTCTCCCCCTTCGAATCTTGGTGGTTGCACTTTGGTTTATTTTTGCTTGTTTTTGGTCCTTAAAGATGCCTTTCACTTGTGCCTCAATTTTGTGCCAAATATAGATTTCCATAATCGTTGGAAAGCTCTGAATTTTAGCTTTCTAACGCAACTAGAAGCACATTAATTGGACGTCTGTAGCTCAAGTTATGGCCCTTTGAAGGTGATGACATGTCACCATGTCATGTTTTTCTATGCTTTTTCCTTTGTTTTCAATAGATTTTATGCACTTTCTTGAGCCATAAGCAAGCCAATTGGGTAGATTTTCATGTTTCCTTTGATTTAATAAACCATGTATGAATTCATGCTATTTCATGAGATTTTATGCTATAATTGTCACATATTATGAAAGAATGAATATCTCATGATTTTGAGCATAGCTTTGATGTGTTTGGTTGATTAATGATAGGTGAAGAAGAAAGCTTGGAGAAAGGTTGAAGCAAGAAGGAATGGCTAGGAGTAAAGAGAGGACAATGGAATAAGTGAAAATGAACCAGGAAGCAAAAAGTTGGACCAAAAGTTAGCCTCAAACTTTTGCACAAACTTTTGGTTGAAAAGTTAGCCCCAACGTTAGCCCCTAACTTTTGGGCTAACGTTGGCACATGAAAGTTACTCCCTGGGCACCAAAAGTTTGCGCCAACGTTAGCCTCTAACTTTTGGGCTAACGTTGGCACATGAAAAACACAAAGGGAGAGCAAAAGTTTGTGCCAACGTTAGCCCCTAACTTTTTGGCTAACGTTGGCGCCATGAGTGTGCAAGGGGTATACTTCTAACAAGAATAACTTGAGCTACAGAGCTCCAAATGAGGTGATTCAAAAAGCAATGGAAAGTAGGAATCGAGAGCTTTCCAAGCATATATGGCACTACATGGTGGAAACTAAAATTGAGGGAGAAAACTACCTCGCAATGAGCATAAACGAACATGGTGGCAACCTGCAGTTAGGCCAACTGACCTCTGCACCTTCGACGGAGTATAACTCGAGCTGTAGAGCTCCAAATGATGTGATCCCAATGGCATTGGAAAGTAGACATCCAGGGCTTTCCAACAATGTATAATAGTATGGGGTGGACAATATGTTTGAGCCTCCAGATCTGGCGTTTTCGCCCACATTGGAGGCAAACATCGCCTCAAACGCTGCACATCAAGGCCAGCGACCTTGTCCTCTTCAAAGGACCATAACTTGAGTTGTAGATGTCCAGTTGAGGTGATTCCAATTGGGTTAGAAAGCTGACATTCAGAGCTTTCCAACCATATATAGTAGTCTATAGTTGTCATGAAATTGGCAACGTTGACAAGAGGACAAAGTAGCACCCCACACATGCACACAAGGGGGCCAACGTTGGAGCAAAAGTTAGACCCCTAACTTTTGCGCCAACGTTGGTATCAGTAAAACAAGGGTGCTGATGTGAAAAGTTGGAGCAAAAGTTAGACCCTAACTTTTACTCCAACTTTTACTCAAGCTTTCATGATTCCAACCCGGTTCAATTCGGTTCTTCTCCAACTCCAAGAGCAATCAACCAAGGCCTCTATCAACCCAGTTCCATCAAGAGCAAGGGCCCATTATCATCACTCAAAGGCACAAGAGATAGTTAGAATAGAAATTTCATTTTAATTGTAATTTGTTTTGAATTTCATTTTCATTTTGTAAAAATGCCTATAAATAGGCATCTGTTTCATATTTGTAAGTGGAGGCTGGCTCTATTAGGGAGCACGAGGATTCGAGAGCTCTCTTTAATTTTCTTTTCTTTGTTTTTGAGTCTTGGGTGGAGAATTGAAGGTGTTCTGTTTCATTCTCCCTCTGAGATTTCTCTCTGCTTTCTTTACTGCTTAATTGAATCGAAATTTCTGTTAATTGCTCTTCATCTACTTTCTCTGCAATTTACATTTCCTTTGCAATTGTTCTTGTTGGATCTAGGAAGGCATTGAGATCTAGACTTGGTTATCTAGTCTCTTGGGTCCTGAGATCTTAATTCCAATTTTACATTCTCTGTTTATTGCTTTTCATGTTTATTTACATTTCTGTTTTGGTTCCGAATCAATCAAATCCATCTTTTACTTCTCTGCTTGTTGCAATTTAACTTTTCCTTGTTTAATTTCTGCAAATCCAATTCCCAATTCCCTTTACATTTAATGCAATTTATATTTCTTGTCATTTAAGATTCTTGCAATTTTAATTTCTTGCTCTTTAAGTTACTTGCCAATTTACATTCTGCAACTTTAAATTCATTGTCATTTACTTTCTGTTGGCTACAATTTCACACAATTCACTAAATGTCAGCTTGACTAAACTAATCACCCACTAAAATTGCTTGATCCATCAATCCCTGTGGGATCGACCTCACTCCCGTGAGTTATTATTACTTGATGCGACCCGGTGCACTTGCCGGTTAGATTTGTGTGTTTTGGGAGAAATTCATTTTTCCACCAAAATACTCATCAAGTTTTTGGCGCCGTTGCCGGGGATTGATTAGATCAACAATGATTAAGTGGGTGAGAAGTCTAGATCAAGTATTTTCTTTGTTTTTGTTCTCTGCTCTAAGTTGAAACCAAGGTGTTTGAGTTATTGCCTCACTAAGAAATTCATCTCTGAGATATGAATTTCAATTCTCCTTGGTTGTGTGTTTTACAAAACTCAAATGGAGTTCAACTCATCTTATGATCAAACAAATTCTATGGGATATCACCCACCATCACCAATCTCTAATGATGGATGGGAATATCACCAAGAAACTTCAAATTCTGGGCTCTCCAATTCATGGAGCCATGCTTCAGAACCACAAGATGAGAAAGAAAATCATATGGGATATTTCCCTCCATCACAAAATGATGCAAGTCATGCCTCTAATGGTGGCTGGGAAGGGAATTCTAGTGCTCCATATGATATTCATCCAAAGATATCATCACTTGACCACGCTTCAACAGAAAGCCTCTGTCAAAACTCACCACCCACACAAACTTCCATGAACCAAAGCCTCTCAAAGATTGAGTCCATGCTCAAAAGATTTGCGGAGGAGGAAGAAAAATACCATAAAGAACTAGAAAACTCCCTCAAAAACATGGAAGTGATGGTAGGCCAATTGTTGAATGCAAGGAAGGAGAAAATGGAAAAACAAGAATGCAAGGTCCCTGTGTCAAGTGAAATTACAAAAAAAGAAGAGGTGGTGAAAGTAGTGGAACCTGAAACTGCTCTTGAGGTGATAAAGGAACATGAACATTCACAACCCTCACAAACTTCCCTTGAATCTGTGATCGAAAAATATGAAGAGGAGATGAAGAAATGTTGGGAAGATCAACAAACCTCCTCAATGAAAAAGCTATCAAAACAAATGTTGAGTGTAAAAGAGGAAGTGGAGGAGCAAGAAAGTGAGGAAGTCATTCCAAACTCAAGTGAGGCAGAGAAGTACATGAAGGAGGAGTTCATGGAACCACCAATTCAAAAGGCTCTGGATGAATACAAAACTCCAATAATCACATAGCAACCAAGACTTGGATTCAAAGAAGTGAAGGCAACTAACAAGAGCACCAATCCTGTCCCTAATCCAGCAAGCAAGATCAATCAAGCCATTTGCAAAAGGAAGCTTGCTGAGGAAAAGCCAAGGCAAGGGACAGTAGCTGAATCTTCTCCTCCTTTGAAGTCATTTCTCTTAACAAATTGGAAGAAGAGGAAGAAAGTAAAGAACAGGTAGACAGTAGGTACATTTCTTTTCCTTGCTTTGTTTAAATTTCAATAAATTGGCATATGGTTACATTCTAAGTTTGGTGTTGCCTTGCAACAAACTGTTTTCCATCTTCATGGATGATTGCATCAATTTTACATGAAAGTCACACACCAAGATTTTAAGTTTGGTGTGCCACCTATTTTTCTATGCAAATCAATCCAGCAACATCACTTGTCTGCATAATCATATTGCCTTTTACAGTGTTATTTTTCTTCTTAGTTGGATAATTTTTGTTTTCTCTTTGTTTCATTTATTTACTTATTTTTAATGCTTTTCTTCATTAACTATTTTTGTTAATACATCACCAAGACATCCTTATTCATAACAGACTCTTCATTTGGTGATTGTATTTAACATATAACAGTTTCTTTCGTCTAGTTTTAATTCAAATAAATTGACATATGGTTGCATTCTAAGTTTGGTGTTGCTATGCAACAAAATTTGGTTCCAATTCTTACAAGATACTTGCATTAATTCCAAGTGAAAGTGTCACACTAAGTTTGGTGTGTCACTTATTCTTTATGCAAAGTATTATGCTTACCTTCTTAAGTTTGCAATCACAATGTCTCTGTCTCTTGTGCCTTGATTATTATCTTTAATTTTGCTTGCTTGAAACACATGTACTACTAACATTCCTTGTGTAAGACATTCATGATCCATCTTAGCCCCATAGCCACGATTCTAATAGTTGCTTGAGGATGAGCAAGCATTCTGAGTTTGGTATGGGAAGGAGGAGAATGAGAGAAAAATGACAACAATAGAGAAGATGAACTACAAGGTTGTAAAGTTCCTTTTCCTCTCATTTGTTTCAAACACTATAAACTGCATGATTGTCTTTACCTTCTCTGTATGCATGTGTGTATGAAAAGGCATAGGTTGATTTCTAAATTGCAACATGGTGCTGTGCCATTGTGATTACCAACTTGAGTTTTGTGAATTCAAAAGCAGTAAAGCATCATGATCATAAACAAACAAGGAACTAAAGAAGAGTTTAGCATGTGCATACAAGTATTGGAAAGCTAGTATGATTAATTGTTGCTCAATTGCATTGGATTTTATTTAATTGAAGTTTTCATCTAGTACATTTTGTGAAATCTTTTGAAAATCATGAAAACCTTGAAAGAAAAAGCAAAATAGAGCAAGAAAAGAAAAAGGGAAAGAATGAGAAAGCTGAAGGCTCTGAGTACCAATGGCAATTTATTTGTTAAGTGCTTGTGGTGTTTATGTATCAAGCCAAATGCTTGAAAACAAAACACTTAGAAGTCAAGGTTAGGCTCAAAGTGCAAAAGCACTCCCTCAAAGCTCAAGGCTCTGAGCATTAATGATTAGAGAGTCAAGAAAAGAAAAGAAAAATGAGCTTAATGAAGTCCTCTAATCAAATGCTTGTGGTGCTTATGTATCAAGTGGTAATACTTGAAAACAAAGCATTTAGAAGTCGTAGCTTTGTTATCAACTCATGGGGCAAAGCACCCAAAAGGAGAAGCTAATAAGAAAAGCAAAAAGCTTGTTTCAAGGAAGAAATATAAGGAAAAGATTTCATAAAATGAGCTAGATAGAAGCATCAATCATTTACATTTCTTTTGTGATTGTAGCATGCTTAGAAAACTAGCTTACCATGAACATTGAGTTGCTATTCTTCTTGCCTTGGATTGTCAATCTTTATTGCATGATTCTTTTCTTGCTTGGGGACAAGCAAGGTTTAAGTTTGGTGTTGTGATGACATGTCACCATGTCATGTTTTTCTATGCTTTTTCCTTTGTTTTCAATAGATTTTATGCACTTTCTTGAGCCATAAGCAAGCCAATTGGGTAGATTTTCATGTTTCCTTTGATTTAATCAACCATGTATGAATTCATGTTATTTCATGAGATTTTATGCTATAATTGTCACATATTATGAAAGAATGAATATCTCATGATTTTGAGCATAGCTTTGATGTGTTTGGTTGATTAATGATAGGTGAAGAAAGCTTGGAGAAAGGTTGAAGAAAGAAGGAATGGCTAGGAGTAAAGAGAGGACAATGGAATAAGTGAAAATGAACCAGGAAGCAAAAAGTTGGACCAAAAGTTAGTCTCAAACCTTTGCACAAACTTTTGGTTGAAAAGTTAGCCCCAACGTTAGCCCCTAACTTTTGGGCTAACGTTGGCACATGAAAGTTACTCCCTGGGCACCAAAAGTTTGTGCCAACGTTAGCCTCTAACTTTTGGGCTAACGTTGGCACATGAAAAACACAAAGGGAGAGCAAAAGTTTGCGCCAACGTTAGCCCCTAACTTTTTGGCTAACGTTGGCGCCATGAGTGTGCAAGGGGTATACTTCCAACAAGAATAACTTGAGCTACAGAGCTCCAAATGAGGTGATTCAAAAAGCAATGGAAAGTAGGAATCGAGAGCTTTCCAAGCATATATGGCACTGCATGGTGGACACTAAAATTGAGGGAGAAAACTACCTCGCAATGAGCATAAACGAACATGGTGGCAACCTGCAGTGAGGCCAACTGACCTCTGCACCTTCGACGGAGTATAACTCTAGCTGTAGAGCTCCAAATGATGTGCTCCCAACGGCATTGGAAAGTAGACATCCAGGGCTTTCCAACAATGTATAATTGTATGGGGTGGACAATAAGTTTGAGCCTCCAGATCTGGCGTTTTCGCCCACGTTGGAGGCAAACGTCGCCTCAAACGCTGCACATCAAGGCCAGCGACCTTGTCCTCTTCAAAGGAGAATAACTTGAGTTGTAGATGTCCAATTGAGGTGATTCCAATTGGGTTAGAAAGCTGACATTCAGAGCTTTCCAACCATATATAATAGTCTATAGTTTTCATGAAATTGGCAACGTTGATAAGAGGACAAAGTAGCACCCCACACATGCACACAAGGGGGCCAACGTTGGAGCAAAAGTTAGACCCCTAACTTTTGCGCCAAACGTTGGTATCAGCAAAACAAGGGTGCTGATGTGAAAAGTTGGAGCAAAAGTTAGACCCTAACTTTTACTCCAACTTTTACTCAAGCTTTCATGATTCCAACCCGGTTCAATTCGGTTCTTCTCCAACTCCAAGAGCAATCAACCAAAGCCTCTATCAACCCAATTCCATCAAGAGCAAGGGCCCATTATCATCACTCAAAGGCACAAGAGATAGTTAGAATAGAAATTTCATTTTAATTGTAATTTATTTTGAATTTCATTTTCATTTTGTAAAAATGCCTATAAATAGGCATCTGTTTCATATTTGTAAGTGGAGGCTGGCTCCATTAGGGAGCACGAGGATTCGAGAGCTCTCTTTAATTTTCTTTTCTTTGTTTTTGAGTCTTGGGTGGAGAATTGAAGGTGTTCTGTTTCATTCTCCCTCTGAGATTTCTCTCTGCTTTCTTTATTGCTTAATTGAATCGAAATTTCTGTTAATTGCTCTTCATCTACTTTCTCTGCAATTTACATTTCCTTTGCAATTGTTCTTGTTGGATCTAGGAAGTTATTGAGATCTAGACTTGGTTATCTAGTCTCTTGGGTCCTGAGATCTTAATTCCAATTTTACATTCTCTGTTTATTGCTTTTCATGTTTATTTACATTTCTGTTTTAGTTCCGAATCAATCAAATCCATCTTTTACTTCTCTGCTTGTTGCAATTTAACTTTTCCTTGTTTAATTTCTGCAAATCCAATTCCCAATTCCCTTTACATTTAATGCAATTTATATTTCTTGTCATTTAAGATTCTTGCAATTTTAATTTCTTGCTCTTTAAGTTACTTGCCAATTTACATTTTGCAACTTTAAATTCATTGTCATTTACTTTCTGTTGGCTACAATTTCACACAATTCACTAAATGTCAGCTTGACTAAACTAATCACCCACTAAAATTGCTTGATCCATCAATCCCTGTGGGATCGACCTCACTCCCATGAGTTATTATTACTTGATGCGACCCGGTGCACTTGCCGGTTAGATTTGTGTGTTTTGGGAGAAATTCATTTTTCCACCAAAATACTCATCAGAAGGAGGTATGGTCATGCTGTGAGCGCCCAAGCTTAACTTAGTGAAAATTCTTGCTTCCAAGCTCACTTTGCATCACGATGAAGCTCTGATCATGCCATGAACCGAGCTTTGAGTGTTGATTATCAAGCTCCCTTAATTTGGTCATGGGCCACGCTTTTAAAAGCGTGGCCTAAGCCTCTAAAGTGTGCTCCAACTTCAAAATGTGCCCCAAAACTCTTTTTTTTTAGCTTATTTTGTGTTTTTTGCTTCTTTTTCTTCTTATTTCCTACAAAATTTATCAAATCAAAAGATCAAAGAAATATAACATTTAAGCACCAAAGAATGCAATATTTAAGCATAAATCATCAATTTCTTGTATGAAAAAGCATAGAAAATCCTGACATGGTGACATGTCATCAGCAATCATCAAGCGAAAGCGATGATGAAAGTGAACCAACCAACAAGGATTCTCTCGCTGCTTCCTCCCAATCAGAAGATGCAGCCGATTCTGATCCTGGCTCTCAGCTAATACTAAGGTCCAGAATTCCTCAGGTAACACATCCATCACTATATACCTCTTATTTAGTTTAAAAATAGATCTTAAACTCATAATTATGTACCTTTTATATTAGCCCATTAATGTTGCCCAGGCGGCTTCTTTCACTGGAGCTCTCGATCAATTAATACCTCAACAACAAAATGACTCAGAGCACTCCACATCACATGATTCAATTCAATTCACAGGATCCCTGCAATCAATTCCTGCTGCTTGTCCACCTCTTCTTCACAGAACACAAGTGATCGATCTGACAGAAAATCCTCTGCATCATTCTCCAGAAGAGACACACAGACTTGAATCAACTTCACCAAACAATTAAGCTGCACTAATTGAAGAAAACCAAATGGTTTCAGACTCCGGTTCTGCTTCTAAAGCCGCTGACACCACCAATTCAGATTCCTCTCGATCCAAGGTTTTTGAGACCCCTCCAGAGTTACAACCTGATCCTTTACTCCAAATCCCTCCGGGACCAAGACCAGGGATATCGAATATTCCTACCACTCCAAGTAGTGCTACCTTGGATGACCTAATTTCTATTTTAAATAAAATTATCCAAGAAAAGAAAGTACCAGTCCCTGTTCCAGAAATTTCAAGGTCTGCCACGTCAAGACCTCCAATCGAATTAGAACCTGACACTCGGGAACAACTTCGATTACTCATCAAACTTTTGGATCATCCACCTACTTCATGGGTTAATGATCCAATCCTCAACAAACTCCTGGAGGACTGCTTAAATTCTTCTTTTGAATTCCCAAACAACACACCATATTCTGCTTCAATCCAAGAATTCAAACAACTTCTCAATGATAGCGTTGCATCTCAGTTTCAACTTCAGGAAACTGAAAATGAAGAAGCTACAGCCAAATCTAAAATAGAAAACTATCTTACAACTGCTCAACCAATCCAATCCTCTCGTGATGAATTTGATGTAAGAATCTCTCATGCTATTTCCATTCAGGCTTTTCATGATCAAGAAGAAGCAAGACTCGAAGCAGAATTGGCTCAACTTCAAAAACAACTCACCACCATACGCCAAGATAGAGCCACCCTAGCCAAACCTCTGGCTGCAGCCCAACAAGAGCAACATCTCCTTATCCAGAAACTTGTCTTAATCGACCGAGTGGGGAGAATATGAAAAATAACTCGAGAAAATTCAAGCTGATAAGTTCAAGCAGATTGAAATGCTTATGATTCTGGAAAACAAAAAGACAAAGCTGTGCTCTGATTTGGCGAAACTATTGGCATCTTGAACTTTTTTTTATTTTACTTTTGTAATGATTTCCTCCTTTTTTGAACTTATGCCTGTCGAATTTCTATATTTTCCAGCAATAAAAATATTTCAGATATTTCCCATTAATCGAATTAACCACTTTCCCTAACTCGATATCTTTAATCTGATAAGCATTTCCAGAAAATACCTCTATCACTTGAAAGGGACCTTCCCAGTTATGGGACCATTTACCAAGAAATTTTGATTTCTTTTCCATCGGTAAAATAACTTTCAAAACTAACTCACCTACCTTGAAAGATTTCTCCTTAATTCGATGATTATAACTTCGAGCAATACTTTCTTTTTGTCGAATTACATTATCCAGTGCCAGGATTCGCTCTGAATCTAGCTCATTTAATTCATCGAACATTGCATTCCAATAGTCATTGACTGGCAACTCACTCTGCTTCGATACTCTTAGGGTATTCAAATTAATTTCCAATGGTAATACCGCATCATGACCATACACGAACTTATAAGGTGAGGTTCCTGTTGAACCTCTTGGTGAATTCCTATGCCCACAATACTTGACTTAAAGTCTCATGCCATGTTCGAGGTTTATTCCCGATATGCTTTTTAATCAAACCAATCAATATCTTATTTGCTGCCTCCACTTGCCCATTAGCCTTTGCATAATAAGGAGTTGAAGTAACCATACTAATGTTTCTTGAAGCCGCAAAATTTTTAATTCGTTGGCTAGTAAACATAGTTCCTTGATCAGTACTTAACGTCTGAGGAATTCCAAATCGATGAATAATATTTTCCTCGACAAAATAAATTATCTCTGTTTGACCAACTTCTACTAAAGGAACTGCTTCAACCCATTTCGTGAAATAATCAATAGCCACTAAAATAAATTTGTGCTGTTTTGATGAAGGGGGGTGAATCAATCCAATTAGATCTAAAGCCCAACCTCTAAATAGCCATGGCTTTATTATCGAATGCAATTCAGCCGTAGGAATCTGTTGTATCGAACCATATTTCTGACATTCTTTACATGCCTTTGCATAATCAATACAATCTTTTATCATAGATGGACAAAATACATGATTGCGATATAACACCCATCTCATTTTCTTTCCTGCCTGATGAGCACCACATATTCCATTATGAATTTCACCCAAAGCAATGTTTTGATCTTCTCGACTCAAACATCTCAACAAACTTCCATCGATCCCTTGTATAACTCATCAGCCAATAAAACAAAGTTCATTGCTTGAAACTTTAATTTTCTATCAACTGCAATATTGGGATCTTTCAAATACCAAGCAATAGGTTTTCTCCAATTAGAATCCTCCCATTCATCCATGCATAACACCTCTCTCTCATTTGATGGTATTAAAATTTGATGGATACTAGATAATTTCTTAATAGTTTCCGGAGCAATCCAATACTTCAAAGCGATTTTGGCTAACTCATTAGAAATCTCATTATGAATTTGAGGGATATGCACCAAAGAAACTTTTCGAAAAGACGTCAATAACTCCCAAGCAATTACTAAATATTTTTGTAACGTCTCATTATTACACTTAAACTCCTTCGACAACTGCTTTAAAACTAATTGTGAATCCCCCCAGAATTTGAACTTCTAAAGCTCCTTTGTCGATTAAAATTTCTAGACCCAAAATCAAAGCCTCATATTCGGCTACATTATTGGAACAAGGATACTTTAATTCGAACAAGAATTCTGATGGAATACCCTCTGGTGAGATAATGAGGATTCCAACCCCCGCGCCATCTTTATGTTTGGATCCATCGAAATATAATTTCCAATAATTAACTATTACATCGACTATATTTGCCCCCTAGTCATTCAGATCTTTCGAATTGTCTACAAGGAAATCTGAAATGACCTGTCCTTTCACAGCCTTAGCCGGGATATATTGTAAATCAAATTCTGTTAATGCCAGCATCCATTTTCCCAAACGTCCTCTTAACATAGGAAAACTTAGCATATATTTAATAAGATCGGTTTGTGCTATTACTTTCACCGATTTAGCCACCATGTAACATTTTAACTTCATACAAGCATGATATAGTGACAAGCATAATTTTTCAATCGGGGAATACCTTATCTCAATATCAGTTAGAACTCGACTAAGGTAATAAACCATCTGTTCATGCCCATTTTCATCATCTAGGGCTAATGATGAGCGGATAATTTATACCCTTTTTGGCATTATTTTTACATAGTTTTTAATATATTTTGGTTACTTTTTATTATATTTTTATTAGTTTTTATTCAAAAATCACATTTCTCGACTTTACTATGAGTTTGTGTTTTTCTGTGATATCAGGTATTTTCTGACTGAAATTGAGGGACCTGAGCGAAAATCTGATTCAGAGGCTGAAAAAGGACTGCAGAAGCTGTTGGATTCTGACCCTCCTGCACTCGAAGTGGCTTTTCTGCAGCTACAGAAGCCCAATTGGCGTGCTCTCAATTGCGTTGGAAAGTAGACATCCTGGGCGTTCCAGCAATATGTAATAGTTCATACTTTGCGCGAGATTTGATGGCCCAAACTGGCGTCCAAAGCCAGCCTAAAACATCTTGGCGTAAAACGCCCAAACTGGCACCAGAATTGGAGTTAAACGCCCAAACTGGCACCAAAGCTGGTGTTTAACTCCAGGAACAACCTATGCACGTGTAAAGCTCAATGCTCAACCCAAGCACACACCAAGTGGGCCCCGGAAGTGGATTTCTGCACTATCTGCACTTAGTTACTGACATGGCGGAAATTAGCGAGTTAAGAAATTATTATAAGAGATGCGTTGCAAGTATAGTTCTCAACCAAACAAAATTTTGCTTATCAATTTAGAAGGGTTGTCACAAAATTAGAATTAAAATACTGTGAGTATGAATCCCAGGTCGTCTCTCAACGAGTTGCAGAAAGATGTGCTATTTTATTAATCAGATGTTTTCCAAAAGGGTTTGAGTTTGATAGACAGGAAATTAAATCAGAGAATTTATGTAATTTAAATAAAAACCTTGACCGGGAGTAGATTAGTTGAAAGCCCTATCCTTGATGGAGTTCTCTCAAGATCAATTGATAATTGAAGGTTGTCTGCTCAGTTATCATTTACCGGATAAAGGATAGTCAAGCAAGTTGAAAGTCAGTTTCTATTCACAAGTTCTAATCCTCTCCCTTGGGAAGGATTAGTGTCAATGATTAGATGGCGACCCAACGCTAATCCCAATTATAATTTTACTCTTGAGCATCCAACTCAAGGTCCTCCTTTCAATCAACTCCCAATCAAGTTATGAAAGTACTCACTCATTATGATTGTGAAATTCATGAAATAAGAAGGGAAAATAAAGAAAGACATGATAAATAATAATCAAAAGGATCAATAAAAATAAAAATAGTTCTTGTATTAATAAATTCTAAAAATAATCCAATAGTAACTCTGAATAAAATAAGGATATGAAAGAGTAAGTGACAAGTAAGAAAACAAACTAGAATGATGAAGTCTTGACGGAGGTAATAACTCTTCTCAATATCCCAATCCAAAAAGCAATAAAATCAAAATCCTAAGAACTATGAATGTGTAGAGAGAAAACCTAGAGGAGGAGTAAAATTAGATCTAAAAAACTAAAATTATGCCGAATGAATGTTGTTTTTGGTCTCTGCATGTTCCCTGGCTCTAATCTGCTTTTCTGGGCCAAAAACTGGGTCAAAACAGGGCCCAAAATCACCCCCAGCGAATTCTGCAGATTCTGCAGATCGCGCACGTCACGCGGTCGCGTCATCCACGCGTTTGCGACATCCAGCGTGTTGCCTTGCCACGCGTGCGCGTCGTCCACGCCTTCGCGTCACTTGTGTAGTTTCCAATCTATGCATTCGTGTCAGGCACGCGAGCGCGTCACTGCGATTTCCTCTATTTCGCGCGGTCGCGTGAGCCATGCGTCCGCGTCACTTCTCGCTGGTCATCTCCTCAATTTCTTGTGTTCCTTCCATTTTTGCAAGCTTCCTTTCCAATCTCCAAGTCATTCATGCCCTATAAAGCCTGAAACACTTAACACACAGATCACGGCATCGAATGGAATAAAGGAGAATTAAAATACATAATTAAAATTCTCTAGGAAGCAAGTTTTCAATCATGGAGTAATTTTGGGAAGGAATTGTAAATACATGCTAATTTAATGAATAAGTGGGTAAATATTTGATAAAACCACACAATTAAACACAATATAAACCGTAAAATAATGGGTTATCAACCTCCCCACACTTAGATATTAGCATGTCCTCATGCTTAGTTGAAGGAGATAAAATAAATGAGTAGGAACGTGTAAAACTCATGCAATGTAATACAACCTATATATGTGAATGCAACTATATGATTCTTGTCCACTTGGTCAAAAGTAAATAAGCTCTTCAAGACAATCACAAAGCAAATTCCACTAATTCAATTCTTATACAGTAAGAACAGATAAAAATGCAAGAAGGTAGCTCATGAAAGCAGGGAACATAGAATTTAAGCATTGAACCCTCACTAATGATGTATGTACACTCTTAATCTCTCTAGTGTATAGGGTAATCACTCTATCCTTCTCTAATCATGTTTTCTAATGTTTGTTCTTCACCTAACCAATCAACAATATTTAATGTACCAATGCAAACATCATGAGATCTTTTCAGGGTTGTAATGGGGCCAAGGTAAGGGTAAGGGTACATATATGGCTAAGTAAGCTTATAAATTGAATCTTTAATTAACCCAAGCTTTCACCTAACACACATATATACATTCTATACAATTTAAATTTCATACCTAGCTACCCAAAATTTTCCTTTCAGATTCCTTACTCATGTATCAACTTTTCTTTTAATTTTATCATATATGCATTGATCCTTGAAATTTAACTTAGCATTGAGGTAATTTTGTCCCTTTATTTAATTATTGAATATTTTTGGATTTTTCTCTTTTTTTTGAACACAGAAATAAACATAGTTTATCAATGCACATAGAATTTTAATTTTTCTTTTATAGTTTCACATGAGTAGGTACCCAAATTCTCATTATATTATCATGACACATTCCCTTATTATCTTTTGTTCCCACGATCTTCCCATACTCAATTAACACACAATTCTACCTCAAGCTAACCAAAGATTCAATTGGGATATATAATTGTTTTTCCGCTTAAGGCTAGTGATGTGGTAAAATAAAGAACAATTGGGATTTAAAGGCTCAAAGTGGCTAACAAAGGTAACTTAAGGGGTAGGCTTAATTTGGATAAGTGAGATAAACAAATAATGGCCTCAATCATATGCAAGCATATAAATATATTAAACATTGGATATATAGGATGAAACAAAATATAGATTACAATCATAGAGAAGTGAACACACAAGAAAAAAATATTTATGGTTAAATAATGTAACCATGTATTTAGGTTCAAAGCCTCACAGGTTGTGTGTTCTTTAGCTCAAAAACCATGTTCCAAATACAACTTCAAGCAAATTTAACATAAAATTTTTTATTAAAATTAGTGAAATTTTGTTCTAAAAATAGGGTCTTAGAAGAAACTTATTATCTTTTCAATCAAGTAGAACATGCATGCAACTAACCTATTACTATACAATTTATCCTATTCTACAAAAGAAAAAAAAAACTAACTAAATATCCTATTTTATTGGTGTTAGGGAAGAGAAATTACCTCCAAAAGTTAGGTACTGACCGACCTCCCCACACTTAAGGTTTTGCACCGTCCTCGGTGCCATCTGTCAGGAGCAAAGGTGGGCTGGTAGCAGTATCTCCACAGTCGGGACCGTTATGGCTCCCTGTGCTGGTAAAGGAGGTGGAGTCCGGGGTGTCTGGATCTTTGTACTTTCCCATAAATAGCTCCTTGAGGTATGTGAATCGGTGCTTGTTACAGCGCTCTCTTAGCTTTGCTTTGTGTTCCTACCGATCCAACCTCTCAAGTATCTGATGGAGTAGTTACTTTGTTGTAGGTGCTTGTGGTGTTGAAGGAGGAATGTCTTCAGCTGGTTCAGTGGGCTGGCTTGTAGTGGCTGCTGGAGGTCTGATATATTTCCATAGGGACAGACTGATCATCCCGTGGGAGTATGGCTTTGGTGTCTCCAGCTTTGTAGGAGACTCTGGCTGCTGAGACGAGATCTGAAACCAAGGCGGGAAAAGGTAAGTTGCCCGCAATTTGTACGTGTCCCATGGCATTCCGGATGTGTCTTAGTAGGTTCAGAGGCTGGTCTGTAAGGATGCACCATATTAGAATGGCCATGTCTGCAGTGAAGGAGGACTTGTGGGTGCTCGGAAAGACGTAATGGGACATAATCTGTGCCCATACGCGAGCCTCCAAAGTAAGTGCGGAAGCCGAAATTCCCTTAGGGCGGGAACAATGGTATCCGTAGATCCATCTACTGCCAGGTTGTGCGATAACTCTGAGAACAGCGTCCCAGTCAAATTGGTACATCTGGCACTTGAGTGAGGCTTCTTGAAATGCGTCCAGTCCTTCAGGAGTAGGGGGAAGATCTAGAGCCCGTTGAATGGCCTCTTCTGTAATGGGGACTTGCTTCTATCAGACATAGACAGATTGCAGGGTTGGCAGGTGGAAATTAGAGTAGAACTCGACCACCCAGGAAAGATTGACCTGCTGTGGCTGTCTCTATAGGAAACCCCATTGTCTTCTTTCAATTTGCGGCTCAACAAATTCAGCAATACGGGTCGGCAGGATAAAAAGGTATTTGTTGTTGTAACTCCTTTCTGCCAGTGTGGGGAACATCTGCTCACAGTAGCGATTGGTAAATCGTGCATTGTCCTTTGTTGGGAAGGCTTTCTCTTTTTCATCAACCTTTACAATCCTCTTAATCCTTTTTGTTGAGGGCTTAACTACAGTTGAAGATGGCTCTGCCACTAATGCTCTTTTTGTTCCTCTTCTTACTGGTGGTTTGGGAGTAGCTTTCTCCTTGCCTCTCTTGGTGGTCATCCTAAAAGAAAGAAAAGGGAAAGTATTTTAAAATGTCAAGGTTTGGAGCAAGGAAGAAGGCGGGAAAGGAGGTAATCAATGCACATTAAAGATGAATGATGTTAACACATGGTCATGACTACATGTGAGAAATCAACCATGTAAATATAGTAAGTTCATATGATGACAATTAAATGCAAGGTGTTTATTGGCATGCAGGCAAAGGCATGAGTAGCATAGATCAAGCATTCAATGTCCAAGTTAGATTACCAAGCCTTTCAAACTAATAACCTGTTTGTAATGACAATTATATTTAAATAATAAAATAAAAGAAGGGTTTTTGTGAAAAGCAAGCAATTAGAGTAGTAGATGAAAAGAAATCCCAAAAAGGTGTACAATGCCATATGGGCGTTTTCACAAACACATAGCATGCATGGTGAATAAGCTATTGAAAGTATTAAATTGAACATGCAAGCAACCCTTAAAAATTAATATATAATTGCCAAACAAGTCCTTAACAATCCACAAGAAAATCATAAGCAGTAACAATGACCCTAATAAATTTCTAACACCAATTAAAAGAAAAAGAAAGAAAAAGAAAACATGGATAATGAAAGGGAAAAGAAAAAGAAAAGAAGAAGAAAACATAAATTAAGAAGAAGATTAGAAAAGTAAGGAGGGAAGAAGAAAAGAAAAACCTTGATAATGGTGGTAAGAGAGAGAGAAAGTAAAAAGTGAGAAAGAGGGAAAAAGAAGAAAGGGGAAGAAAATAAGGAGGGAAAAGAAAAAGTAGGATTGGGGGAAGAGAAAGATAAGATATGTTGGTAGATTAGGATAAGCTGTGCGGCGCAAGCGACGCGGACATGTGGGGTACGCGTTCGTACGGATGGCGCTTATATGAATCGACGCGGTCGCGTCGGTCACGCGGACGCGTGACTCGTTTGTGCCACTGGCACGAGGGCAGCCTCGCGCTCGCACAACTCTCTGTTCAAAACTCATTATCGCCAACTTCCAGGGTGACGCGGTCGCGTGGTGGACGCGATCGCGTGGGTGGCCAATATTGGAATATGACGTGGATGCGTGGGGTACGCGTTCGCGTGGTAGGGCTTGTGCGTCTAGCGCCAGTCCAGCCCCATTCCAGCACAACTTTCGGCCATGCACCTTTTTTACGTCGATTTTCAGGTCACGCGTCCGCGTGGGTGACGCGGACGCGTGGGAGGCATTTTTCCAATTTGACGCGGGCGCGTCAGTGATGCGGTCGCATAGGGCAATTTGTGCCAAAGGCACGCCTCCAGCCACGCTCCCGTGTGACTTTCTATTCGATTTATTTTTCTTTCTTACTCACCTGCGACTCGGACGTGTCGGCGACGCTGTCGCGTCACGAGCCCCCCCTTTTTTTAATATGCAAATGTGCAAATGAAGATGCAAATTGAATGTGCGAATAATGAAAAGAGTTATTGAAAAAGAAAATTAAGAAGAAAGAAAGGAACGATCATACCATGGTGGGTTGTCTCCCACCTAGCACTTTGCTTTAACGTCCTTAAGTTGGACGCTCCACTAGCTCAGTCTTCTGCTGTGGGTGGATCCTCCAAGAGGAAGATCTCTAGCTCCTTGGGTTTCGTCGCCTTCTCACCATGATATAGCTTTAGGCGATGTCCATTAACTTTGATGAATTCAGAGCTTGAAGGATGACTCAGATGGAAGACTCCGTATGGCTCAGCCTTCTCTACTCTATATAGACCTTCCCATCTTGATCTTAACTTGCCTGGCATGAGCCTCAGTCTAGAGTTGTAAAGGAGGACAAAGTCCCCAGGTTGGAACTCTCTCCTCTTGATGTGCTTATCATGCACAACCTTCATCTTTTCCTTGCACAGCCTTGAGTTCTCATAAGCTTCTAGGCGAAGGCTTTCTAATTCTTGCAGTTGCAACTTGCTTTCAGCTCTGGCTTTCTCAAATCCCATATTGCACTCCTTTACTGCCCAAAAGGCTTTGTGCTCTACCTCAACTGGGAGGTGCCGGGATTTTTCATAAATTAAGCGGAAGGGACTCATCCCAATGGGTGTCTTGTATGCTGTTCTGTATGCCCAGAGTGCATCTTGTAGCCTGGTGCTCCAGTCTTTTCTATGAGGTTTGACTATCTTCTGTAATATACTCTTTATCTCTCTGTTAGATACCTCAGCTTGCCCATTAGTCTGGGGATGGTAGGCTGTTGCCACTTTATGAATTATCCCATGCTTCTTCAGTAATCCGGTTAGTTTCCTGTTATAGAAATGGGTGCCTTGATCGCTCACGATTGCTCGTGGTAATCCAAAGTGACAAATAATATGGGTTCTAACAAAGGAAACAACAGTGTTAGCATCATCAGTGCGGGTAGGAATAGCTTCCACCCATTTAGAAACGTAATCTACAGCTAACAATATATAAAAATGACCATTAGAATTTTGAAATGGACCCATGAAGTCAATGCCCCAAACATAAAAAATTTCACAGAAAAGTATAGTCTGTTGAGGCATTTTATCCCTCTTGGATATATTACCAAACCTTTGGCATGGGGAACAAGATTTACAAAATTCAACAGCATCTTTAAAAAGAGTAGGCCACTAGAATCTACAGTCTAGAATCTTTCTAGCTGTTCTTTGAGGGCCAAAATGTCCTCCACTCTCAGATGAGTGGCAGGCCTCTAAAATGGACTGGAATTCTGATTGAGGCACACACCGTCTAATTACCTGGTCAGCGCCACATCTCCATAAATATGGGTCATCCCATATATAATATTTGGAATCGCTTTTCAGCTTGTCTCTTTGATGCTTAGTAAAGTTTGGAGGAAAGGTGCGGCTAACTAGATAATTAGCTACAGGCGCATACTAAGGGACTACTTCAGATACTGCTTGTAAGTTATCAAATGGGAAATTATCATTTATAGGAGTGGCGGTATCCTTAATATGCTCAAGGTGACTCAAGTGGTTTGCCACTAGATTTTGGTTACCAATCCTATCCTTAATTTCTAAATCAAATTCTTGTAGTAGCAGTATCCAATGTATAAGCCTTAGTTTGGACTCTTTTTTGGCTAATAAATACTTTAAAGCTGCGTGGTCTGAGTACACTACTACTTTAGTACCAAGTAAATAGGCTCAGAATTTATCCAGAGCAAAAACAATAGCAAGAAGCTCTTTCTCAGTAGTGGTGTAATTAGACTTAGCAGTGTCTAAAGTCTTAGACGCATAAGCAATTACAAAAGGATCCTTACCTTCACGCTGAGCCAGCACTTCTCCTACTGCATGGTTGGAAGCATCGCACATGATTTCAAACGGCTAGCTCCAGTCTGGTCCTCGCACAATTGGAGCTTGAGTCAGGGCGGTCTTCAGCTTATCAAACGCTTGTTTGCAATCCTCACTGAACTCGAACTCAATATCTTTTTGCAGTAGTCTGGATAAGGGCAGTGCTACCTTACTAAAGTCCTTAATGAATCTCCGGTAAAAATCTGCATGGCCAAGGAACGAACGGACTTCCCTCACAGAGGAGGGATAAGGTAAACTAGAAATAACATCCACAGAAATGCCAGTATTAGACACAACATGTCCTACTACAATCCCTTGTTTTACCATAAAGAGACATTTTTCAAAATTCAATACAAGGTTTGTACTGACACATCTATCTAATACTCTAGATAAACTATCCAAGCAAAGGCTAAAAGAATCACCATAAACGCTAAAAAATGACGTGGCGGAAATTGGCGAGTTAAGAAATTATTATAAGAGATGCGTTGCAAGTATAGTTCTTAACCAACCAAAATTTCGCTTATCAATTTAGAAGGGTTGTCACAAAATTAGAATTAAAATACTGGGAGTATGAATCCCAGGTCGTCTCCTAACGAGTTGCAGAAAGATGTGCTATTTTATTAATCAAATGTTTTCCAAAAGGGTTTGAGTTTGATAAACAGGAAATTAAATCAGAGAATTTATGTAATTTAAATAAAAACCTTGACCGGGAGTAGATTAGTTGGAAGCCCTATCCTTGATGGAGTTCTCTCAAGATCAATTGATAATTGAAGGTTGTCTACTCAGTTATCCTTTACCGAATAAAGGAAAGTCAAGCAAGTTGGAAGTCAGTTTCTATTCACAAGTTCTAATCCTCTCCCTTGGGAAGGATTGGTGTCAGTGATTAGATGGCGACCCAACGCTAATCCCAATTATAATTTTACTCTTGAGCATCCAACTCAAGGTCCTCCTTTCAATCAACTCCCAATCAAGTTATGGAACTACTCGCTCATTATGATTGTGAAATTCATGAAATAAGAAGGGAAAATAAAGAAAGACATGATAAATAATAATTAAAAGGATCAATAAAAATAAAAATAGTTCTTGTATTAATAAATTCTAAAAATAATCCAATAGTAACTCTGAATAAAATAAGGATATGAAAGAGTAAGTGACAAGTAAGGAAACAAACTAGAATGATGAAGTCTTGACGGAGGTAATAACTCTTCTCAATATCCCAATCCAAAAAGCAATAAAATCAAAATCGTAAGAACTATGAATGTGTAGCGAGAAAACCTAGAGGAGGAGTAAAATCAGATCTAAAAAACTAAAATTATGCCGAATGAATGTTGTTTTTGGTCTCTATATGTTCCCTGGCTCTAATCTACTTTTCTGGGCCGAAAACTGGGGTCAAAACAGGGCCCAAAATCGCCCCCAGTGAATTCTGCAGATTCTGCAGATCGTGCACGTCACGCGATCGCGTCATCCACGCGTTCGTGTCATCCAGCGTCTTGCCTTGCCACGCGTGCGCGTCGTCCACGCCTTCGCATCACTTGTGCAGTTTCCAATCCATGCGTTCGCGTCAGGCACGCGAGTGCGTCACTGCGATTTCCTCTATTTCGTGCGGTCGCGTGAGCCATGTGTCCGCGTCACTTCTCACTGGTCATCAACTCAATTTCTTGTGTTCCTTCCATTTTTGCAAGCTTCCTTTCCAATCTCCAAGTCATTCATGCCCTATAAAGCCTGAAACACTTAACACACAGATCACGGCATCGAATGGAATAAAGGAGAATTAAAATACATAATTAAAAGTCTCTAGGAAGCAAGTTTTCAATCATGGAGTAATTTTGGAAAGGAATTGTAAATACATGCTAATTTAATGAATAAGTGGGTAAAGATTTGATAAAACCACATAATTAAACACAATATAAACCGTAAAATAATGGTTTATCAGTTACTCATTTTCTGTAAACCTAGGTTACTAGTTTAGTATAAAAACTACTTTTAGAGATTTATTTTATATCTTTGGAATCTATGCTATCATAGACCATTGTTCACGTTTGGAGGCTGGCCTCACGGCCATGCCTAGACCTTTTTCACTTATGTATTTTGTACGGTGGAGTTTCTACACCCCATAGATTAAGGTGTAGAGCTCTGCTGTTCTTCATGAATTAATGCAATTACTACTATTTTCTATTCAATTCACGCCTACTTCTTCTCCAAGATATACTCTCGTACTTAATTCAGTTAAGTCAGAATGAAGGGGTGACCCGTGACAATAACCCAATCTTCATTACTCGCTTAGCCAAGATCGCGTGCCTGACAACCACAAAGCGGTCTACATGATGTTCAACGTAGTCATTGGATGACAGCCGGAGTATATTCTCTTGGATATCTAATACACGGACCGAGTCCATGAGATTAGTATCTTCGTGGTATAGGCTAGAATTATTGGCAGCATTCCTGGGATCCGGAAAGTCTAAACCTTGTCTGTGGTATTCCAAGTAGGATCTGGGAAGGGATGACTGTGACGAACTTCAAACCTGCGAATGTTGGGCGCAAGTGACAGTGTGCAAAAGGATCAATGGATTCTATTCCGATGCTAGCGGGAACCGTCAGATGATTAGCCATGTGGTAGCTGGTGCACGAAATTGTGATCATCAACAATGGAACCAAAGGACTTGGAGCTCTCAAATGTGAATCACTTTTTGTCACAATTCCGCACAACTAACCAGCAAGTGCACTGGGTCGTCCAAGTAATAAACCTTACGTGAGTAAGGGTCGATCCCACGGAGATTGTCGGCTTGAAGCAAGCTATGGTCATCTTGTAAATCTCAGTCAGGCGAATTCAAATGGTTATGGAGTTTTAAGGTGATGAAAATAAACATAAAATAAAGATAGAGATACTTATGTAATTCATTGGTAGATTTCAGATAAGCGTATGAAGATGCTTTGTTCCTCTTGAACCTCTGCTTTCCTATTGCCTTCTTCCAATCACTCATACTCCTTTCCATGGCAAGCTTTATGTTGGGCATCACCGTTGTCAATGGCTACATCCCGTCCTCTCAGTGAAAATGGTCCTGATGCTCTGTCACAACGTCGGCTAATCAGCTGTCGGTTCTCGATCATGTCGGAATAGGATCCATTGATCCTTTTGCGTCTGTCACACGCCCCACAATCGCGAGTTTGAATCTCGTCACAGTCATACCTTCCCAGATCCTACTCAGAATACCACAGACAAGGTTTAGACGTTCTGGATCTCAGGAATGGCTGCCATTAATTCTAGCCTATACCACGAAGGTTCCAATCTTAGATTAGAAACCTAAGAGATACGCATTCAAGCCATTGCTAGTAGAACAGAGGTGGTTGTCAGGCACATGTTCATAGGTGAGAATGATGATGAGTGTCACGGATCATCACATTCATCAAGTTGAAGAACGAATGAATATCTTGGAGAAGAAATAGACTTGAGTTGAACAGAAAAACAATAGTACTTGTATTAATTCATGAAGAACAGCAGAGCTCCACACCTTAATCTATGGTGTGTAGAAACTCCACCGTTGAGAATACTGATGAACGAGTTTTACTTGATGGTCTAGAATTTCTTCATATAGAAGGAATAACTTCGTTGTAAGCATAGTTCCAAACCAACAAACAATTCTCACATCAAAAATTTGGTTTTGTCACAATTAACAAACCCCAAATGAAAATTAACCGGAGTATTTGGACTCCGGGTCGTCTCACGAAGAGTTGCAATGAAGTGTTTAATTATTGGCTATGAAAATGCAAAGGGGGGGTTGATTTGATATTTGACAAGAAAATATAAATGACAAGAAAGTAAAACAACAAGAACTAATAAAAGAAATAGTAAGAACTCTTGGCTATACATAGGTAATTGAGATCACCATCCTTGTCTACATACCAAATATTGATAATTATGAGAGGCCAACCCATTAAGTCTACTTCTAAAACCTTAAGTACGTAATATCTACTCCTAGGCTTGAAGTACGTCAAATAGGCTTGATCACATCCACCCATAAGTCCTAACCTATCTACTAATTAGCTTAGTAGTGGGTTAGCGTCAATGAGCTTCAAATTGATCACACAGGGTTCTCAAATCACCAATTCAATGAGACCCAATGACTCAAGGTCACTCAATTCTCTTAGCCTAGGCCAAGAGCAAAGAAAACTACTCAAAAACTAGAGGAAGCATTTTAACAAACACCTAGAGTGCAAGAAAAGTAAACATCACAAAATGCAAGAATTAAAAAGAAATCCAACTATACTTGGAAGGCATAAAAGCAAGGCATAGTAAATTTGTGACAAGAGTAAAAGCTAACAACAATTGAATGTAAGAAATCAAAAACAACAATCAAAGGAAACAAGATCTAAATGAATTACTTTAAATTACACTAAAAGAAATTAGGATGAGCAAAAGTAGATCCACAAACAAAGTAGAAGAGAGTAATAACAACAATGGAAGAATTATAAATGTAACAACAAGGAATTAAGAAGAAGGAGTAGAAGAAAACATGAATTAAAACTTAAATCTAAGAACTAAACCTAATCCTAATCCTAATTCTAGAGAGAAGAGAGAGCTTCTCTCTCTAGAAACTAAGCTAAAGCATAATAAAACTAAACTATGACTAAGTGTGTTGACTCTCCTTCAATCCTTGGCTAAAATAGCATCAGAAATGAGTTGGGTTGGGCCCAAAGTGCTTTAGAATTCGCTGGGGGCGAATTCACTTTAGTGGGCCATGGTAGAATCGGCGCGCGCGCGCAAAGTGCGTGTGTGCGCCCCTCAGCGTGAAGTAACATATGGCGAATTTTATATCATTTTGAAGCCCCGGATGTTAGCTTTCCAACACAACTGAAACCGCCTCATTTGGACCTCTGTAGCTCAAGTTATGGTCGTTTGAGTGCGAAGAGGTCGGGCTTGACAGCTTTCCTGTTCCTTCATTTCTTCATTTGTTCTCCCGCTTGCATACTTTTCTCCTCACTTCTTCCATCCAATACTTGCCCTATGAACCTGAAATCACATAACAAATACATCAAGGCATCGAATGGAATTAAAGTGAATTAAAATTACCAATTTTAGGGCCTAAAAAGCATGTTTTCGCATTTAGGCACAATTCAAGGGAGAATTACAAAACCATGCTATTTTTATTGAATAAATGTGAGAAAAGGTGATAAAATCCCCCAAAATAAGCACAAGATAAATCACGAAATCGGGGTTTATCAAATCTCCCCACACTTAAACTAAGCATGTCCTCATGCTAAAATCAAGAAAGAAGCAAAGGGACATCAACATTTATTCAATGCAAACTAACTACATGCAATCTATCTATATGCAATCTATCTACATGAATGCATCCACTTAGTCAAAATAAATCAATTTTCAAGAATATATATACAAACACAAGGGCTAAGGCAATAGCAATCACTCAACCCACAATTGAATTGAATTATTAAAAAGATTTTACAAACTTGCAAGAAAAGAGATGATCATGGGTGGAAACATGTAATTGAGCGATCGAACCCTCACCGGATGTGTATCCACTCTAGGCACTCAAGTGTATGGGGTTGATTCACTCAATTCTCCCCTAATCATGCTTTCCAAGATTTGTTTTTCATCTAACAATCAACAATTATTTCATGCATGCATACAAATATCATGAGGACTTCCCATAGGTTGTAATGGGGTTAGGGTCAAGGTAGGATGCATATGGTCAAGTGAGCTTGAAATTTGAATCTTTTATTAACTTAAACTTCCCATCTAACCTATGACAACCTATACAATTCTAAACAAACCTAACTACCCATTCTTCACTTTTCCACACACTCATGCATTCTCTTCTTGATCACAACTCATATGCATTGACTTTTATTGAACCTTGCTTTGGGGCATTTTGTCCCCTTTTTATTGCAATTCTTTTTCTCTCTTTTTCTATATATATATATTTTTTTTTTCTTTTTGTTGTTCTTATTCATTTTTTTTTTCATAAAGTATTTATACAAGTACCAATGCATATGGTTTTACATTTGATTAATACATGAGTATGTACCCAAATCCCAAAATTTTTCAACAAAAATACAAGCACACTTTTATCTCTAACCAATGTTTCCAACTCTTCCAAAATCAAATAATGAACACTCTCACTAGCCTAAGCTAATCAAAGATCCGAATTAAGGGATAATTATTGTTTTTCACTTAGGCTTGTAATGTGCTACAATTAAGAATAAGTGGGTTAAGCATAGGCTCAAAATTGGCTAACAATGGAAGATAAAAGGTAGGCTATTTGGGTAAGTGAGCTATTTGAACAATGGCCTCAAACATATAAATGCATGTATACACAAAATAATGGACATATAGAATTAAACGAATCAAAGATTACAATCATAGGAAGAGAATAATGTACACAAGAATGAAAATAAGTGGTTATATGTGATGTAACCACACAATTAGGTTCAAATCTCACATGCTTGTGTTCTTAGCTCAAAACATGATCCACAAAGTATATAATTCAAGCAAGTTCTAAAAAAATCAATTGGGGTGCCCTATAGATAAAATTCTTGGAAAATATCATGATTTTGACTAAGCTTAATATATACATATGCAATGCAACCAAAAATCCTAAAAGACCTAAAAAAATGAAATGCAAAAGTGTTGGGATTAGAAACTTGTCACCCAAAAATGCCGAACGGTCGGATGACCTCCCCACACTTAAAAGTTTGCACCGCCCTCGGTGCACTGAAAGATGAGCGAGGGGGTATGGCGACTTTCTGAGTTGCTACCTTCAGCTGGTAGGTCAATCGGTTGCTGCGTGTTCTTCCTCCCGCTTCCATTTTTGCTTGTGGTGTATCAATCATGAAAAACCAAATAAACACCGTAAGATGAGAAAATACAAAAGCTAGGAAGCGTGAATTGTTGGAATGAGGTAAATCACTAGAATTGAGTGAGTGAATTAGTGTGACATTGATGAAAAATAGGTGTGTGGGTTCTAAAATTACGCGCGGTTTAGAATACACACGCACTAGTACAAAACGTTATGTCACAACTACACAAAAGAAAACATGCACTTCACTCATTCTAGTGTGCTTGAGATACTTTAAAAGACTCATAGGTTAAAACAACCCAACAAGTAGTGAAGAAGCATAAAAGCATTCAAGCAAAAATCAAGCAATTGTGAAATTGGATAATGCATGGACATTGATTGATGTGTAAGTAAATTTAGTGAACAAAATGGTATATGAAACTCACACAACAATCAATGACACATATTGAAGTTGTTGCAACACCTAAGTGACATAGAGGTGAAACACATGGATGCTATGGGACTTAGGAAAAAGAAGATAGAAGTGAAAATCAATCACATAGCAAGCATGGTCCACAAAGCTTAGAAAGCTCAAAAATATGTCACTAGGTAAGCCTTCGATCCGATTTCACAATTCCACAATCTCAATGCATGAAATAGGTGATGATTAATTAGAACAAGCATCCTAAAAAAATGCATTGATAATATACAATTGCCTAACAATAGATGATGAATGCATGGTGGCCAAAACATTCAATTCAAAAAGTTAAGATGCATGAAGGCAATGTAACAAGTACTTGGTGTTTGCAAATGTTCAACCTGAAGATCCAAAACCAAGTAATAAATTGTAATCTCAACAAAGGAATCCAACAATGACAATAACAACAATGATGTTAAACTAACATCCTATTAATAAGCAGCAGCAGTAAACAGTAAACAAGATTAATAATCCAACACTTATAATAAAAAACAAAAATTAAACTAGCTAACTAACTAGAAGAAATGGTATTACATGATGTTTTGTAGTGTTGGATGATGATTGGTGGGTGGAAGGAAAAGAAGAGAAGAGAGAAGAAGGAAAGAAATGGAAATAGGAGAAGAAAAGAAGGTGGGTGAAACAGGGCAATCCACGCGTGCGCGTCATGTGCGCGTAAGCGTGGATGGATGAAATAGAAGTGACGCGGACGCGTACGGCACGTCTGCGCGTCGGTGGGTTATTTCGAGAGTGGCGCGTCCGCGCAAGGTACGCGTGCGCGTGCCTTTGGACACAAAGTTGGCACACTCCAGGCACAACTCTCGGGAAAATGTATGGAGGGGTGGAAAAGTTCAATCCACGCGTACGCGTACATGGCGCGTCCGCGTGGATGGTCGAAAATGCTTGAGGCGCGCCTACGCGCCAGGTGCGCGCACGCGCGGGTTGGTGTTCTGTTTTTCAAAATTTTTCTATGTTTTTACACCAAACCAAGCATTCCAAACCTCCAAACAGCTACCAAAACATCATAAAACCTTATTTAACCTACTAGACTCCCAATTAAACTCAACTAATCAAACAAAACATGAAATTAAACTTATTTTACCAATATGTACAAAAGAGAAAAATGAAAGAGTTTACCATGGTGGGGTGTCTCCTACCTAGCACTTTTGTTTATTGTCCTTAAGTTGGACTTATGGGGAGCTCTTCATCAAGGTGGCTTGTGCTTGAATCCATCTTGGAACATCCACCAATGCTTGGACTTCCATTGTGCTTCATCATTCAAAGTTAATAACTCCAAGCTTTGATGGAGTTCTTCACAAACCATAGGCTCCCAAAGTTGATCTTCCTTGTGCGATCCGGGATCCCACACTTTGTTTTCACACCCGTCCTTGAGTTGATCATGGTGATTTCCTCCGGGTGGCAAGAGAGATGAATTCTCATAGGAGCACCAATCTATTCTCCTAGACCCATCCAATTGAGCATTAGTCCAACCCTTGCTCTTTGAAGCTTCAACCATAATGAGCCTTGATTTGTAAAGCCAACCACAAAGCATTTTTCTTTTACGCTTCATCCCATAAAGCATCCTAAGTTGACCATCCGTTTCAAGCAAGCCATATTCGAGTGGGATAATAAAGATAATAGAAATGAGTTTCATCTACTCAAATGAAGGTGTAGATGGCAACCTAGGCAAAGGTGATTCCAAGGGTCTTGACAAGGCGTATTCAATTCCCATCCTCCTTTTTCTAAGGACTTCCACCTCTCCACAAGATCTCTTAATTTCAATCCTTTGTTCAACAATTTTATCTAAACCTTTTCCCTTACTCAAATCACAAATGGGAGGACAAGAGAGATTTACCTCCACATTGCTTTCCATTTCCTTGGGAGAAGGTTCTTCATGCTCAAAGGATTCTTCACCACTAAGACTTGATGCTTGATCTTCATCACCAAGGGGACTCAATTCTTGCTCTATCCCATCCAATTCTTCATAAGAGATATGCCTTGGAGGTTGTGCACATTCCTCCTTAGCATCAAATTCAATCATCTTGGAGGGGTTTTCTTCAATCCTAGACTCCCAAGTTGGTTCCGCATCTCCTAAGTCTTCAACCACTTCTTCCTCTTCTTCAATAATCTCTACCTCCTCCTCTTGTTGCATTTCTTGCTTTAACTCCTCTTCTTCACCTTGGAGCTTCAAGTTCACTCCCTCGCTAAGCTCCTTGGTTGCTTCTCTACATTCCATAATAGAAGTGCCTTGATCGCATAGGCTTAGGCGGGATGAGACTATGTTGCTAATGGCTTCTACCATGATAGCCGTTTTTGCTCTTAACTCCTCAAATTTCTTTCCATCCTCCTCATGTCGCCTTAAGAGATGAGATTCAAGATCTCTCAATTCTAGCATGAAGGCTTCATCGGGAGGTGATGGTGGAAGAGAGGGTTCATTGTTTGAGGGAATGGTATTGTAGTTGGAAGGTGGTTCTTCTTGGTAGGTTTGTGGTGGTTCAATATTTCCCATTCTTTCCATTTGTTGCACAAAACACTCCATGGTTACTTGAAATTGATCCAATGTCTCCTTGAAACGATCCCTTGACTCTTGTTCTTCTTGGATATCATGAGTAGGATCATATGACTCTTGGATTGAAGGACATGAGTATTCTTCCATGGAAGGTTGTGGTGGAAAGTGGTATTCATCTTGTGGTTGGAAGTTTTCATACATTGGAGGTGGTTCATCTTGGTAATAATATGGATGAGGTGGCTCTTGAAAATGTTGATGTTGGAGTAGTTATGGCTCTATGTGTGGTTCATATGGCTCATATGATTGTTGATAGGATGGATATGGATTAGAGTCATATGAAGATGGTTGGTAAGAAGGGGCTCGTGAGTATGGTTGAGGGTTATGTTGAGGATATGGCTCATAGGTGTATGGTGGTAGTTCTTGGAAGTCACAAGGGGATTTACCATAATCATTGGATTGGTATGCATCATAGAATGACTCTTCTTCATAGTGCATTAGTGGGGGGTTGTTGCCAAGAGGATTGATCATATGCATATGGCTCCTCCCACCTTCGGTTATCCCATCCTTGATTCACATCTTCATTGAAATTCCCATTCCCTACAACATAGTTGTAAAAACACTCATGGCCAAAGTGAGAATTCATAGTGAAAAGTGAAAATAAGAAACAAAAGCTAACAAGAAATAATGAAACAAAGTCCTAAAACTAGCAAAAACTAACAAGCAATCCAAAAATCAAGCTATTCACAATATTCACATATATACAATAACCAATAACATAACACCATTGCAACTCCCCAGCAACGGCGCCATTTTGATGAACGAGTTTTGCTTGATGGTCTAGAATTTCTTCTTATAGAAGGAATAACTTCGTTGTAAGCATAGTTCCAAACCAACAAACAATTCCCACATCAAAAATTTGGTTTTGTCACAATTAACAAACCCCAAATGAAAATTAACCGGAGTATTTGGACTCCGGGTCGTCTCACGAAGAGTTGCAATGAAGTGTTTAATTATTGGCTATGAAAATGCAAAGGGGGGTTGATTTGATATTTGACAAGAAAATATAAATGACAAGAAAGTAAAACAACAAGAACTAATAAAAGAAATAGTAAGAACTCTTGGCTAGACATAGGTAATTGAGATCACCATCCTTGTCTACATACCAAATATTGATAATTATGAAAGGCCAACCCATTAAGTCTACTTCTAAAACCTTAAGTACGTAATATCTACTCCTAGGCTTGAAGTACGTCAAATAGGCTTGATCACATCCACCCATAAGTCCTAACCTATCTACTAATTAGCTTAGTAGTGGGTTAGCGTCAATGAGCTTCAAATTGATCACACAGGGTTCTCAAATCACCAATTCAATGAGACCCAATGACTCAAGGTCACTCAATTCTCTTAGCCTAGGCCAAGAGCAAAGAAAAATACTCAAAAACTAGAGGAAACATTTTAACAAAACACCTAGAGTGCAAGAAAAGTAAACATCACAAAATGCAAGAATTAAAAAGAGATCCAACTATACTTGGAAGGCATAAAAGCAAGGCATAGTAAATTTGTGACAAGAGTAAAAGCTAACAACAATTGAATGTAAGAAATCAATAACAACAATCAAAGGAAACAAGATCTAAATGAATTACTTCAAATTACACTAAAAGAAATTAGGATGAGCAAAAGTAGATCCACAAACAAAGTAGAAGAGAGTAATAACAACAATGGAAGAATTATAAATGTAACAACAAGGAATTAAGAAGAAGGAGTAGAAGAAAACATGAATTAAAACTTAAATCTAAGAACTAAACCTAATCCTAATCCTAATTCTAGAGAGAAGAGAGAGCTTCTTGATGAGCGGATAATTTATACGCTTTTTGGCATTGTTTTTAGTATGTTTTTAGTAGAATCTAGTTACTTTTAGGGATGTTTTCATTAGTTTTTATGTTAAATTCACATTTATGGACTTCACTATGAGTTTGTGTGTTTTTCTATGATTTCAGATATTTTCTGGCTGAAATTGAGGGACTTGAGTAAAAATCAGATTCAGAGGTTGAAGAAGGACTGCTGATGCTGTTGGATTATGACCTCCCTGCACTCAAAATGGCTTTTATGGAGCTACAGAACTCAAAATGGTGTGCTTCCAATTGCATTGGAAAGTAGACATCTAGGGATTTCCAGAAATATATAATAGTCCATACTTTACTCAAGTTTAGACGACGCAAACTGGCGTTCAACGCCAGCTCTCTGCCCAATTCTGGCGTCCAGCGCCAGAAACAAGTTGCAAAGTGGAGTTCAACGCCCAAACTGGCACAAAAGCTGGCGTTCAACTCCAAGAATGACCTCTCCATGTGTAGACTTCAAGCTCAGCCCAAGCACACACCAAGTGGGCCCCGGAAGTGGACTTATGCATCAATTACTTACTTCTGTAAACCCTAGTGACTAGTTTATTATAAATAGAACTTTTTATCATTGTATTCGGAGTCTTGGTTACTCCGGTTCCCCTCTGGGGCCGAGACCAATGAACTCCATTATCACTTATGTATTTTCAACGGTAGAGTTTCTACACTCCACAGATTAAGGTGTGGAGCTCTGCTGTTCCTCAAGGATTAATGCAAAGTACTACTGTTTTCTATTCAATTCAACTTATTCAGTTTCTAAGATATTCATTCGCACTTCAACCTGAATGTGATGAACGTGACAATCATCATCATTCCCTATGAACGCGTGCCTGACAACCACTTCCGTTCTACATTAGATTGAATGAGTATCTCTTAGATCTCTTAATCAGAATCTTCGTGGTATAAGCTAGATTGATGGCGGCATTCATGAGAGTCCGGAAAGTCTAAACCTTGTCCGTGGTATTCCGAGTAGGACTCTGGGATTGAATGACTGTGACGAACTCCAAACTCGCGAGTGCTGGGCGTAGTGACAGACGCAAAAGGATAGTAAATCCTATTCCAGTATGATCGAGAACCTCCAAGATGATTAGCCATGCAGTGACAGCGCATCTGACCATTTTCATAGAGAGGAATAGGATGCTACCATCGACAAGGGTGATGCCTCCAGACGATTAGCCGTGCTGTGACAGAGCATTTGGACCATTTTCCCGAGAGGATTGAAAGTAGCCATTGGCACCGGTGACATCCTTACATAAAGCCAGCCATAGAAAGGAGTAAGACTGATTGGATGAAGACAGCAGGAAAGCGGAGGTTCAGAGGAACAAATGCATCTCCATACGCTTATCTGAAATTCTCACCAATGATTTACATAAGTATTTCTATCCTTCTTTTATTTCTAAATTTTGAAAACTACATAACTATTTTATATCCGCCTGACTGAGATTTACAAGGTGACCATAGCTTGCTTCATACCAACAATCTCCGTGGGATTCGACCGTTACTCACGTAAGGTATTACTTGGACGACCCAGTGCACTTGCTGGTTAGTTATGCGAAGTTGTAACCTTCTAAATAACTCGGGAATTGCTTTAGAGGCATGTATGACCTTTGGGCATAGTGAATGAAACGTTAGTCTCCTTAGAATGCTGCTCGTGAGCGTGAAAAGATGAAGTAGTAAGTGTGTGATGTTAAAAGGGGCTGTGGTAGTTTTATTTCCATGTGAAAATTTGTGGATGATAGGCTTGTGACCAATTTTTTTTTGGGTTGCGAAGTGATTGATGGAGTTGCAAATTGGAGTTCTGAAGTGAATACAACATTGGTGAGCGAACGTTTTACCCGTTGTTTAAATACCAGCTTGCTTTGTAGCCACTTTGCCACATTAACTATAACTTTGCTTTGTAAATGCCTATCTTGTATCTCCTGCCTTATACCATACTTTTCCTTATATTTAAATTTTATAGTTATTCAGTATTTGAACATCTATATGCATAAATTTGCTAAACTTCCTTGTTTATCTAAAACGCCTTTAGAAAGTAAAGTACTGTTGCTTCAAACCCATGTGACATTCTTGTTTTAAACCCCCTTGTAACCTCTGCTTCAGACCACACTTTTCTCTTACACATAAGTTTTACAAACTATTCGATATTTGGAAAATTAATACATATATCTGCCAAGATCTCTGCTTTACTAAAGTATTCAAAACTATTTTAGAATGTTGTGTATTAACTTAATTTTCGAGGACGAAAATTTTTATAAGTGGGGTAGGATGTAAGATCTCTAACTTTTTAAAAGCTATTAATTAATTATTCACGATGCATTATATTTATTTAAGACTGTACTTCGGAGATTTTTATATAAAAGTTGAGTAAACTCTTATTTTTTTATTTAGAGTTCTTATAATTGAAAAAATAGTGAATATTTTATATGTCTTAATTTTAAATATTTATATTTTTAACCTTATTTTATAAATGAATGAGAATTAATTTATTTGTCTCTAATTTTTATTTAATTAGCATTTAATCGAAACTAATTTATAAATCTGTAATTGAAAGATATTTTAAAGATGGATATTTTATATTTAATTTAATATAATATCTCTTAATTTTATTAAAATTTAACAAAACCCCAATTTGCCCAAAAATCCCTAATTTCACATTTGCCCCAAATTAAACCCTAATCCTAAAATCAAACACACAACCCTAACCCTAATTAACATGTAATTTTCCCTTTACCCCAAAAGAAACCCTAGCTGCCCCTTACCTCCTTCAGCCGCCAATTACTTTCACCCCCAATAACCCCACTCATCGAAGAAAGAAAGAAAAAAAAAAGGGGAAATGGAATTAGAGGAAAAGAGAGAAGAGAGTTGCAACGTAAATGAAAAAGAGAAGGGGAAGAGGGGGCTGACCACACCACTAGCGCAGGAGAGAACCGAGGGGAGAGAGAGAGTGACTCGTCTGAGGAAGAGAGAGTCGGAGGGAGCTGCTGCACCGTCGCGAGGGAGAGGAGGCGCCGCTGCTGCTGCCGCCTCGCCGTCACCGATTGATGGAGGGAGAAAACGCGTGACTGAGGGAAGCACCCAGGAGGGGTCACTGTTGCCGCCGACGAAGCGAGGAAGAGAAAAGCCGCCGCACTCTGCCACAACCAGCACCATCATTTCCTGCGCCGCCGCTGAGTCAAGACGTCGCCGCCGAAGCCTCGCCGCCAAGTCGCCGCGCAGTCACACCAAGGGAGAACGCTCGCGGGAAGAGAGAGCAGACGCCGTCGAGGATCCCGTCGCCGTCAAATCTGCCTCGTCACCGCCGTGTTTCCATCAGCACCGTGTATCTGTTTCATCGCCGAGCTGAGCTATGGGAGGAAGGGTCAGAACGTGACGGGAAAGGGAGACACCTTCCACCGCTGTCCCGCCGTCAGATCCATGTCACCGCCACGAACCGCCACTGTTCTGGCTGTCGGAAGCCGCCGCCGAGCCTTTGCCTTCTTGGTAAGCGATTTTACTTCCAGAACTTCTGAAATCAATATTCCAATATAAGTTATTAGAGGCTCTGAGCTGTTGGTATTGTAGGATTGAATTCCGACGATTTTATATCAAAGTTAAGGTTACAGTTGGACCATCGGAGTTTCTGGCCGCTGTCGGAGATGCCTCCGGGTCAGCTCGGGATTGCGGCTGTTCCATTTTGCTCTTACTGTAGGTATATTTTATTGCGAACCCTCGCCGTTAGTTTCCTGTTATGTGTTATTAAGGTTTTCGCGATATTTATGTTTTAGGATTGAGTTATTGGGATTGCCTGTTGCAATTAAAGCCGTTTCTGCTATTGCGGAAGTGAGCAGACCTGCGATTGAAGCTGCAGTTGATTTCGGGCGGAGAGGAATGGTTCTTGTGACGCCTTTAGTTTATGGGTTCAACTTTCGAGGTAGGGGTTTTTATTAAAATCTAATTTATATTACAGAGTTGTGATAAATAGATATTAATGTGAGAGAACATATGTCTGTGATTATGATTGTCTTCTAAATGTGGTTGTTTACTGGACTGAATGACTGATTGCTTGATTGCTTGAGTAGTTTGTGATTGCTGAAAAAGAATTAGTTTGAAAGGCTATTTAGTTATTTATTATAAAAACTGGTTTTTCTTGGTTTTGAAGCTATTTTTGATAATGTAAAGGAATTGGCTTTGGAAATGATTTGGAATATGAAACTGGGTTAACTTGGGAAATGGTTTGATTTTGAGCCGGTCTGATTTTATAAATGATTTAATACTTGAGCTGGTTTGATTTTAAAAAGAGTTTTATTTTGGAATTGGTCTGATTTGAGAATAATTTGATATTGGAATTGGTTCAACTCTGGAAATTGTTTGGAATTTGGAAATGGTTGAGAAAATGTTTGAGAAATGTTTGGGTGGGACCCGAAAAGGGTGGCAGTATCTGAGTTTTAGAGGAGATGCTGCCGAAATTTTATAAAATTGAAAGTTTTGCCTGAAGTAATTATTTAAAAAGATTTAGTTTTTGAACGTTATATGTTTTAAGATTGATTTATTTAGAAAAGAAAGAATTATGTTTTGGACTGAGATTTGTTGATTAATGGAATGGAAAGAAGGATGATAAGGATTGATTTTGAAATATGATTTCTGAATGAATTTGGGAATGAGATATGGATTGACGAATGATAATGATTTTGAGAATGGCTTAGATATTGATGAATGATTATGTATGAAATTGGGCTAAAATGATTTAATGATCTGAGATACGAGGTTCCCTGGATTAAGTGCCGTGGCTTGCCACCACGTGTACCAGGTTGAAAACTCGATACTCTGTTGACCCTACGACGTAAGTGTGACCGGGCACTATATAAATTCCCGGGAATGTTACCCCCATTGAGCAATATTGATTATTTGAGAAAAAGCTATGCATAGACTCTTGGGGATGCACGTCGGGGGACAGTCTAAGGACAATTCAGACTTGTTGGGTTGGCTGGATAACCGACAGATGAGTCTCATCAGCCATAGGACAGGCATGCATCATATGCATTTGTATGCTTTGCTTGGGTTTGAACTTGTTTTGGATTGCCTAATTGCTAAACTGTTCTTAACTGGTAATTGAACTATTTGCTGTAACTGCTACCTACTTGTGCTTTCCTTGTCTGTCTTGCCTGTGTTTGTCCTGGCGTGCTACATTTGAGAATGAACTTTGGTGCTGAATTAATGATTGTGTTGTTTGATTGCGTGGTTGGTTTCTGATTGAGATTTTTCTTATAAGAAAGGAAAGGTTTCGGATTTTTGATAGATTAAACGTTTCTTTGAAAAGGTTTGGAACGATTACCTACTGGTTTTTAAAAGATTCATAAGGCAATGATAATCACTGAGCTTGAAAATAGTTTTCTTATTAAATATCTTCTTATGACAACTTTGAAACTGCGTGGTGAGACCGTGTGGTTAGGTTCTCACCCCCCTACAGCTTTACCTTTTCAGGAACCAGATGAAGAAGCATTAAGAAGAGTTATACTGCGTTTGGTTTATAAGATGATGTATTAATTAAATATTTTCTTCTCTCGTCTTTGTTATTACAAGTTTGTAAGAGGGATAGGAATTGTATGTTTTATATGTATATTATATTATGAGTTATTATGTAAGGAGTCTTGTATATGAATCTATGCCTGTTTGTTTTTTTCTTAAGATAAAGTGTTTATTTTCGATTTTCTAAGAAATCAGCGATACAGTGTCGAGTCACAGACTCCTATTTTAGTATTTAGTATGTAAAGTAGTCGTAATACTTCTTGCTATCAGAGTAGCGCAGCCGGAAGCGTGACTTCTGATAGTGAGGGTGTTACATTATGGTATCAGAGCAGTCCTTCTTGTAGAGCCTGAGGAATGGACTGAGTATGCTTCAATTGCATACTCTGAGCGTCTGTCATGTAATAGGTCTCGTTCAGATAATGAGAATTAGAGTTTTATACACATGACGGTCTATTGATTAATGAGAATTAGTATTATTTTCGACTTAGCTCAAATCCAGTTTAAATAAATGCACCGTTCTTCCTCTTGATCGTTCCCACCGAAGTTCTTAAATTCAAGTTTCTTCTTAGGACTATAATTTGATTTTCTACCAAGATTTTCAGTAAAATGTTTTATCCTTAGCCTAACTAATTTTTATTTCATAAATCTTGCATAATCTAGCTCGACTTGAATTTGTTTTAAACAAGATGCAATATTTACGTTTTAATTGATTTTCTTGAATTTTGTAAACAATTATCCTATTCTACTCTATAGTTTCTATTGAAGATCTTTGAAATCAACATTCTTTTCTATTTGTATTTCGATTTTTTCTGTCCGGCACACTTTATGATTTTTAACCATTCTTGTTTGTTGGTGACTCAAAACATTTCTTCAAATACTTGTAAACATTGTCTTGAATCATGTTATCTTCTCTTTTGCAAACTTTGTATGTCCTTTATTCGGCCTAAATTTGTTTCGGCTAAATATGTTAACTTTTCTTATGATTCCTATTGAAGTTCTTTGATTCAGATCTCCTAGAAAAAAAATAATGTAAATTGACTCTCCTTCTGGAATATTTCATTGTTATTGCGCATTCTTGTTAAATTGCGACTCTATTCATCCTTTTGACTTCATGCGAACGTTGCCCTTGTCATTTGATTTGCTCTTCCTAGGTATTTTATCTCTCTAAGTAAACTCGAGTGCTTCGGTGTCATGTGCGACCCCTAGACATGGGTAACAAGATGATAGTTTTTTAGTACATCACTTGTTGATGCAGGAAATAAATTTGGTGAGTTTGAAAATGTCGCAGGTTATGGCGTTTAATTTTGTACTGGTGTATTTGAGCACGTGTCAGGTTGCTAAGTTTTTGAACTAAGATCGATTGTTTAGATTTTCGCATAACAATGAATGAGTTTAAAACCTTGATTGAGATTGAACTAGACCTTGGAATACTGGGGATTGGTTATGGCTTTCACTTCTTGAAACTCTCCCATTATGCTTTTAAACTTGGAAAATGTTTTGATGAAGTATAACTGGATTTTCTTTTGACTATATGTCAGTTTTATGCATACGTTTGGTTAGTGAAGCGCTTAAATATTTTTACTCATACCTTTTCAAACTTTACGTAATCCCTTACAACCTGAAATCCTATTCAAGAAATGTCACATTTATGTTTTCGTTATTCTTTTACAAATATGTTGTTGTATACTTTTCTTTTGAAATATAAAATGATTTTCTTAAGTTCCGATTCTTGTAAACGATGCATTCGAAAGAGTGTGTTGACTAAGTGTGTTGACTCTCCTTCAATCCTTGGCTGAAATAGCATCAGAAATGAGTTGGGTTGGGCCCAAAGTGCTTCAGAATTCGCTGGGGGCGAATTCACTTTAGTGGGCGATGGCAGAATCGGCACGCGCTTGCAAAGTGCGCCTGTGCGCCCCTTAGCGCAAAGTAACATATGGCAAATTTTACATCATTTTGAAGCACCGGATGTTAGCTTTCCAACGCAACTGGAACCGCCTCATTTGGACCTCTGTAGCTCAAGTTATGGTCGTTTGAGTGCGAAGAGGTCGGGCTTGACAGCTTTCCGGTTCCTTCATTTCTTCATTTGTTCTCCCGCTTGCATGCTTTTCTCCTCACTTCTTCCATCTGATACTTGCCCTATGAACCTGAAATCACTTAACAAATACATCAAGGTATCGAATGGAATTAAAGTGAATTAAAATTACTAATTTTAGGGCCTAAAAAGCATGTTTTCGTATTTAGGCACAATTCAAGGGAGAATTACAAAACCATGCTATTTTTATTTAATAAATGTGAGAAAAGGTGATAAAATCCCCCAAAATAAGCACAAGATAAATTACGAAATCGGGGTTTATCAAATACATAAGAATAAGGTCCAGGCATGGCCGTGAGGCCAGCCCCAAACGTGTCTAAGATAGCATAAGACTTATCAAAGATCAAAAGTATATACAGTGTATCAAAATACAATATCAAAAGGTCCTATTTATAAAGAACTAGTAGCCTAGGGTTTACAGAAATCAGTAATTAATGCAGAAATCTTCTTCCGGGCCCACTTGGTGTGTGCTTGGACTGAGTATTGAAGCTTTCATGTGTAGAGACTTTTCTTGGAGTTAAACGCCAGCTTTTGTGCCAGTTTGGGCGTTTAACTCCAGCTTTTGTGCCAGTTTTGGAGTTAAACGCCAGAATTCTTGAGCTGACTTGGAACGCCTGTTTGGGCCATCAAATCTCGAGCAAAGTATGGACTATTATATATTACTGAAAAGCCTGGGATGTCTACTTTCCAACTCAATTGAGAACGCGCCAATTGGGCTTCTGTAGCTCCAGAAAATCCACTTTGAGTGCAGGGAGGTCAGAATCCAACAGCATATGCAGTCCTTTTTCAGCCTCTGAATCAGATTTTTGCTCAGGTCCCTCAATTTCAGCCAGAAAATACCTGAAATCACAGAAAAACACACAAACTCATAGTAAAGTCTAGAAATATGATTTTTAAATAAAAACTAATAAAAATATAATAAAAACTAATTAAAATCTACTAAAAACATACTAAAAACAATGCCAAAAAGCGTATAAATTATCCGCTCATCACAACACCAAACTTAAATTGTTGCTTGTCCCCAAGCAACTGAAAATCAAATAGGATAAAAAGAAGAGAATGTACAATGAATTCCAAAAACATCTATGAAGATCAGTATTAATTAGATGAGCGGGGCTTTTAGCTTTTTGCTTCTGAACAGTTTTGGCATCTCACTTTATCCCTTGAAGTTCAGAATTATCGGCATCTATAGGAACTCAGAATCCAGATAGTGTTATTGATTCTCCTAGTTAAGTATGTTGATTCTTGAACACAGCTACTTTATGAGTCTTGGCCGTGGCCCTAAGCACTTTGTTTTCCAGTATTACCACCGGATACATAAATGCCACAGACACATAACTGGGTGAACCATTTTAGATTGTGACTCAACTTTGTTAGAGTCCCCAATTAGAGGTGTCCAGGGTTCTTAAGCACACTCTTCTTTTTGCTTTGGACCTTGACTTTAACCGCTCAGTCTCAAGTTTTTAACTGACACCTTCACGCCACAAGCACATGGTTAGGGACAGCTTGGTTTAGCCGCTTAAGCCAGGATTTTATTCCTGTGGGCCCTCCTATCCACTGATGCTCAAAGCCTTGGATCCTTTTTATCACCCTTGCCTTTTGGTTTAAAGGGGTATTGGCTTTTTCTTTTTGCTTTTTTTTTTCTTTTCTCCTCTTTTTTTTTTTTTTTTTTTTTTTTTTTTTTGCAAGCTTTTCACTGCTTTTTCTTGCTTCAAGAATCAATTTTATGATTTTCAGATCATCAGATAACATTTCTCCTTTTCCTTTCATTCTTTCAAGAGCCAACAATTTTAACATTCATAAACAATCAAATTCAAAAATATGCACTGTTCAAGCATTCATTCAGAAAGACAATAGTATTGCCGCCACATCAAAATAATTAAACTGTTTTAAAATTTGAAATTCATGCACTTCTTTTTCTTTTTCAATTAAAAACATTTTTCATTTAAGAAAGGCGATGGATTCATTTTCATAGCTTTAAGGCATAGACACTAAGAAACTAATGATCATGTAATAAAGACACAAACATAGATAAACATAAAGCATAATTTTCGAAAAACAGGAAAATAAAGAACAAGGAAGTTAAAGAACGGGTCCACCTTAGTGATGGCGGCTTGTTCTTCCTCTTGAAGGTCTTATGGAGTGCTTGAGCTCCTCAATGTCTCTTCCTTGCCTTTGTTGCTCCTCTCTCATGGTTCTTTGATCTTCTCTAATTTCATGGAGGAGGATGGAATGCTCTTGGTGCTCCACCCTTAGTTGTCCCATGTTGGAACTTAATTCTCCTAGGGAGGTGTTGATTTGCTCCCAATAGTTTTGTGGAGGAAGATGCATCCCTTGAGGCATCTCAGGGATTTCATGATGAGGAATTTCCTCATGCTCTTGATGAGGTTCTCTTGTTTTCTCCATCCTTTTCTTAGTGATGGGTTTGTCCTCATCAATGAGAATGTCTCCCTCTATATCAATTCCAACCGAATTGTAAATGTGACAAATGAGATGAGGGAAGGCTAACCTTGCCAAAGGAGAGGACTTGTCCGCCACCTTGTAGAGTTATTGGGATATAACCTCATGAACTTCCACTTCCTCTCCAATCATGATGCTATGTATCATGATATCCCGGTCTATAGTAGCTTCGGACCGGTTGCTAGTGGGAATGATTGAGCGTTGGATGAACTCCAACCATCCCCTAGCCATGGGCTTGAGGTCATGCCTTCTTAGTTGAACCGGCTTCCCTCTTGAATCTCTCTTCCATTGAGTGCCCTCTTCACATATGTCCATGAGGACTTGGTTCATCCTTTGATCAAAGTTGACCCTTCTAGTGTAGGGGTGTGCATCTCCTTGCATCATGGGCAAATTGAATGCCAACCTTACATTTTCCGGACTAAAATCCAAGTATTTCCCTCGGACCATTGTAAGCCAATTCTTAGGATCTGGGTTCACACTTTGATCATGGTTCTTGGTGATCCATGCATTGGCATAGAACTCTTGAACCATTAAGATTCCGACTTGTTGAATGGGGTTGGTGAGAACTTTCCAACCTCTTCTTAGAATCTCATGTCGGATCTCTGGATATTCGCCCTTTTTGAGCTTAAAAGGGACCTCGGAGATCACTTTCTTCTTGGCCACAACTTCATAGAAGTGGTCTTGATGCACCCTTGAGAGAAATCTCTCCATCTCCCATGACTCGGAGGTGGAAGCTTTTGCCTTCCCTTTCCTCTTTCTAGAGGTTTCTCCGGCCTTTGGTGCCATAAATGGTTATGGAAAAATAAAAAGCTTTAGCTTTTACCACACCAAACTTAGAAGGTTGCTCGTCCTCGAGCAAAAGAAGAAAGAAGAGAGTAGAAGAAGAAGAAATAGAGGAGATGGAATGGGCTTTGTGTTTCGGCCAAGGGGGAAAAGTAGTGTTTAGGTTGTGTGAAAATGAAGGGGTGAAGATGGGTTTATATAGGAGTGAGAGGGGTGTGTATGGTTCGGCCATTATGGGTGGGTTTGGGAGGGAAAGTAGTTTGAATTTGGATGGTGAGAAGGATGGATGTGAGTGGTGAAGAGAATGGTGGGATTTGATAGGTGAAGGGTTTTTAGGGAAGAGGTATTGAGGTGATTGGTGAATGGGGGAAGAAGAGAGAGAGTGGTGGGGAAGGTGGGTTCCTGTGGGGTCCACAGATCCTAAGGTGTCAAGGATATCTCATCCTTGCACCAAGTGGCATGCAAAACGCCCCTTTCTGCCAATCCTGGCGTTAAACGCCAGGCTGCTGCCCGTTTCTGGCGTTTAACACCAGCTTCTTGCCCATTCCTGGCGTTAAACGCCAGTCTGGTGCCCTTTTCTGGCGTTAAACGCCCAGAATGGTGCCAGACTGGGCGTTTAACGCCCATTCTGCTACCTTTACTGGCGTTTAAACGCCAGTAACTGTTTCCTCCAGGGTGTTCTATTTTTCATTCTGTTTTTTACTTTGTTTTTGCTTTTTCAATTGTTTTTGTGACTTCACATGATCATCAACCTACAGTGGCTCTTATGGAGCCTTACAGATGTTCAGAGCAATGTTGGAACCTCCCAACACCAAACTTAGAGTTTGAATGTGGGGGTTCAACACCAAACTTAGAGTTTGACTGTGGGGGCTCTGTTTGACTCTGTATTGAGAGAAGCTCTTCGTGCTTCCTCTCCATGGTTACAGAGGGATATCCTTGAGCTTTAAACACAATGGAGTCTTCATTCACTTGAATGATCAATTCTCCTCTGTCAACATCAATCACAGCTTTTGCTGTGGTTAGGAAGGGTCTGCCAAGGATGATGGATTCATCCATACACTTCCCAGTTTCTAGGATTATGAAATCAGCAGGGATGTAATGGTCTTCAACCTTTACCAAGACATCCTCTACAAGTCCATAAGCCTGTTTCTTTGAATTGTCTGCCATCTCTAGTGAGATTCTTGCAGCTTGTACCTCAATGATCCCTAGCTTCTCCATTACAAAGAGAGGCATAAGGTTTATGCTTGACCCTAAGTCACACAGAGCCTTCTCAAAGGTCATGGTACCTATGGTACAAGGGATTGAGAACTTTCCAGGGTCCTGTCTCTTTTGAGGTAATCTCTGCCTAGTCAAGTCATCCAGTTCTTTGATGAGAAATGGAGGTTCATTCTCCCAAGTCTCATTACCAAATAGCTTGGCATTTAGCTTTATGATTGCTCCAAGGTACTTAGCAACTTGCTCTTAAGTGACATCTTCATCCTCTTCAGAGGAAGAATACTCATCAGAGCTTATGAAAGGCAGAAGTAAATTCAATGGAATCTCTATGGTCTCCAAATGAGCCTCAGATTCCCATGGTTCCTCATTAGGGAACTCCATGGAGGTCAGTGGGCGTCCATTGAGGTCTTCCTCAGTGGGAATCACTGCCTCTTCCTCCTCTCCATGTTCGGCCATGTGAGATGTGGTTATGGCCTTGCACTCTCTTTTTGGATTCTCTTCTGTATTACTTGGGAGAGTGCTAGGAGGGAGTTCAGTAATTTTCTTACTCAGCTGACCCAATTGTGCCTCCAGATTTCTAATGGAGGACCTTGTTTCAGTCATGAAACTTTAAGTGGTTTTGATTAGATCAGAGACAATGGTTGTTAAGTCAGAGGGGTTTTGCTTAGAATTCTCTGTCTGTTGCTGAGAAGATGATGGAAAAGGCTTGCTATTGCTAAACCTGTTTCTTCCACCATTATTGTTGTTGAAACCTTGTTGAGGTCTCTGTTGATCCTTCCATGAGAGATTTGGATGATTTCTCCATGAAGGATTATAGGTGTTTCCATAGGATTCTCCCATGTAATTCACCTCTTCCATTGCTGGGTTCTCAGGATCATAAGCTTCTTCTTCAGAGGAAGCTTCCTTAGTACTGCCTGTTGCTGCTTGCATTCCAGACAGACTCTGAGAAATCATATTGACTTGTTGAGTCAATATTTTATTCTGAGCCAATATGGCATTCAGAGTATCAATCTCAAGAACTCTCTTCTTCTGAGTTGTCCCATTATTCACAGGATTCCTTTCAGAGGTGTACATGAATTGGTTATTTGCAATCATTTCAATGAGTTCTTGAGCTTCTGCAGGCGTTTTCTTCAGATGAAGAGATCCTCCAGCAGAGCTATCCAATGACATCTTGGATAGTTCAGACAGACCATCATAGAAGATTCCTATGATGCTCCATTCTGAAAGCATGTCAGAAGGGCACCTTCTGATCAATTGCTTGTATCTCTCCCAAGCTTCATAGAGGGACTCACCATCCTTCTGTCTAAAGGTTTGGACTTCCACTCTAAGCTTACTCAATTTTTGAGGTGGAAAGAACTTTGCCAAGAAGGCATTGACTAGCTTTTCCCAAGAGTTCAGGCTTTCCTTAGGTTGTGAATCCAACCATGTTCTAGCTCTGTCTCTTACAGCAAAAGGAAAGAGCATAAGTCTGTAAACTTCAGGGTCAATCCCATTGGTCTTGACAGTGTCACAGATTTGTAAGAACTCAGCTAAGAACTGATGAGGATATTCCAATGGAAGTCCATGAAACTTGCAATTCTGTTGCATTAGAGAAACTAATTGGGGCTTAAGCTCAAAGTTGTTTGCTCCAATGGCAGGGATAGAGATGCTTCTCCCATAGAAATCAGGAGTAGGTGCAGTAAAGTCACCAAGCACCTTCCTTGCATTGTTGGCATTGTTGTTGCTTTCGGCTGCCATAGTTTTTTCTTCTTTGAAGAGTTCTGTTAGGCCCTCTAAAGAGAGATGTTCTTTATCTTCTCTTAGCTTTCTCTTCAAGGTCCTTTCAGGTTCAGGATCAGCTTGAACAAGTATTCTTTTATCTTTGTTCCTGCTCATATGAAAGAGAAGAGAACAAGAAAGTAGAGAATCCTCTATGTCACAGTATAGAGATTCCTTGAGGTGTCAGAGGAAAAGAAGAATAGAAGGAGGAGGTGGAGAAGAGGGAATTCGAACTTATCAAGAGGGACAGAGTTCGAATTGCACCTTGATGAGGAATCTTAGTCCTTTAAATAGAAGGATGTGAGAAGAGGGGAAGAAATTTTCGAAATTAAAATAAAAGATTTTGAAATAATTAAAAGAAATTTTGAAAAAGTGATTGATGATTTTCGAAAACTAAAATTGGGAAAGAAATTAAGTGATTTTTGAAAAAGATTTTGAAATCAGAAATTAAAAAGATATGATTGAAAATTAATTTTGAAAAAGGGTGTGATTGAAAAGATATGATTGAGAAGATATGATTGAAAATCAAATTAAAAAGAGAAAATTTTAAAACTAAAGTTGATTACTTGACTAACAAGAAATTAAAAGATATGATTCTAAAATTTAAAATTTGATCTTTTCTTAATAGGCAAGTAACAACTTGAAAATTTTTGAAGTAAATCTTGAATTGAAGCAAGGATTTTTGAAAATAGTAAAAATAAATATAAAATGGAAAGAAATTGATTTTGAAAGAGATATGACTGAAAAGATATGATTTGAAAAATATTTGATTTTGAAAAATTATGAAAACTTGAAAAAAATGTGAATTAAAAACAAAATCTTCCCTCTAGTGTCATCTTGGCGTTTAACGCCCAAATCTCTACCTTTTTGGGCGTTAAACGCCCAGCCAGGTACCTTGGCTGGCGTTTAAACGCCAGTTTTCCTTCTTCACTAGGCGTTTTGAACGCCCATCTTTTTCTGTTTGATTCCTCTGCTGAATGTTCTGAATGTTCAATTCTCTGTATTATTGACTTGAAAAGACATAGTTTTAAAAAATATTTTTGAATTTTTGATGATGGGAATCAATAAAAATGCAACTAAAATCAAATAAACAATGCATGTAAGACACCAAACTTAAAAGTTTGTATACTAAGGACTATAACAATGTAAAAATGTATGTAAGAAACAACAAAACATACAAAACAAGAGAATTTGAAGACCAGAGCAATGAAATCATCAAGAACAACTTGAAGATCAATGAAGAACAATATGTATAAATTTTCGAAAATTAGAAGGATAAAGACATGCAATTGACACCAAACTTAAAAATTGACACTAGACTCAAACAAGAAACATAAAATATTTTTGATTTTTATGATTTTATAATTTTTTTTGTGATTTTTTTCGAAACTTATATGGAAAAGAAAATAAAGAGAATCAAAACTTTTAATAAGAATTCCAGGAATCATTGCAATGCTAGTCTAAGACTCCGGTGCAGGAATTAAACATGGCTTACTAGCCAGCCAAGCTTTCAATGAAAGCTCCGGTCCAAAACACTAGACATGGCCAATGGCCAGCCAAGCTTTAGCAGATCATTGCTTTCAACAGCAAAATTGATAGAAATCAACAAGCTCTTGTGATGATAAGTTGAAACCTCGGTCCAAAAGATTAGACATGGCTTCTCAGCCAGCCAGACTTCAACAAATCATCATGAAACTCTAGAATTCATTCTTAAAAACTCTGAAGAACAAAATAGAAAATCCTTTTGTACTTTTTGAAAATTTTTTTCGAAAAATAAAAAGGAAAAGTACCTAATCTAAGCAACAAGATGACCCGTCAGTTGTCCAAACTCGAACAATCCCCGGCAACGGCACCAAAAACTTGGTGCACAAAATTGTGATCATCAACAACGGCGCCAAAGGACTTGGAGCTCTCAAACGTGAATCACACTTTGTCACAATTCCGCACAACTAACCAGCAAGTGCACTGGGTCGTCCAAGTAATAAACCTTACGTGAGTAAGGGTCGATCCCACGGAGATTGTCGGCTTGAAGCAAGCTATGGTCATCTTGTAAATCTCAGTCAGGCGGATTCAAATGGTTATGGAGTTTAAGGTGATGAAAATAAACATAAAATAAAGATAGAGATACTTATGTAATTCATTGGTGGATTTCAGATAAGCGTATGAAGATGCTTTGTTCCCCTTGAACCTCTGCTTTCCTATTGCCTTCTTCCAATCATTCATACTCCTTTCCATGGCAAGCTTTATGTTGGGCATCACCGTTGTCAATGGCTACATCCCGTCCTCTCAGTGAAAATGGTCCTGATGCTCTGTCACAACATCGGCTAATCAGCGGTCGGTTCTCGATCATGTCGGAATAGGATCCATTGATCCTTTTGCATCTGTCACACGCCCCACAATCGCGAGTTTGAAGCTCGTGACAGTCATCCCTTCCCAGATCCTACTCAGAATACCACAGACAAGGTTTAGACGTTTCGGATCTCAGGAATGGCTGCCATTAATTCTAGCCTATACCACGAAGGTTCCAATCTTAGATTAGAAACCCAAGAGATACGCATTCAAGCCATTGCTAGTAGAACAGAGGTGGTTGATAGGCACATGTTCATAGGTGAGAATGATGATGAGTGTCACGGATCATCACATTCATCAAGTTGAAGAACGAATGAATATCTTGGAGAAGAAATAGACTTGAGTTGAAAAGAAAAAAAATAGTACTTGTATTAATTCATGAAGAACAGCAGAGCTCCACACCTTAATCTATGGTGTGTAGAAACTCCACCGTTGAGAATACATAAGAACAAGGTCCAGGCATGGCCGTGAGGCCAGCCTCAAACGTGTCTAAGATAGCATAAGACTTATCAAAGATCAAAAGTATATCCAGTGTATCAAAATACAATAGCAAAAGGTCCTATTTATAGAGAACTAGTAGCCTAGGGTTTACAGAAATCAGTAATTAATGCAGAAATCTTCTTCCAGACCCACTTGGTGTGTGCTTGGGCTGAGCATTGAAGCTTTCATGTGTAGAGACTTCTCTTGGAGTTAAACGCCAGCTTTTGTGCCAGTTTTGGAGTTAAACGCCAGAATTCTTGAGCTGACTTGGAACGCCTGTTTGGGCCATCAAATCTCGGGCAAAGTATGGACTATTATATATTACTGGAAAGCCTAGGATGTCTACTTTCCAACGAAATTGAGAGCGCGCCAATTGGGCTTCTGTAGCTCCAGAAAATCCACTTTGAGTGTAGGGAGGTCAGAATCCAACAGCATCTGCAGTCCTTTTTCAGCCTCTGAATCAGATTTTTGCTCAGGTCCCTCAATTTCAGCCAGAAAATACCTGAAATCACAGAAAAACACACAAACTCATAGTAAAGTCCAGAAATATGATTTTTAAATAAAAACTAATAAAAATATAATAAAAACTAATTAAAATCTACTAAAAACATACTAAAAACAATGCCAAAAAGCGTATAAATTATCCGCTCATCAATAGCTGTACCTGGTATTTTTCATCCGAGACGAGAAATCCGACAGTTTATTAGCCGTGCAGAAACCATAGAGGACCATTTTCACTGAGAGGATCTTACAACTTGCCATGGAAGGAAGTAACGCATGGTTGGAAGAAGGCAATAGGAAAGCAGAGGTTCAGAAGCAACAAAGCATCTCCATACGCTTATCTGAAATTCCCACCAGTGAATTACATAAGTAACTTTATTTTATTTTATGTTTTATTTATATTTTAATTATCAAAACCTCATAACCATTTGAGTCCGCCTGACTGAGATTTACAAGATGACCATAGCTTGCTTCAAGCCGACAATCTCCGTAGGATCGACCCTTACTCACGTAAGGTTTATTACTTAGACGATCTAGTGCACTTGCTGGTTAGTTGTGCGGAGATGTGAAAAGTGTGAATCACGATTTCCGTGCACCAAGTTTTTTGCGCCGTTGCCGGGGATTGTTTGAGTTTGGACAACTGACGGTTCATCTTGTTGCTCAGATTAGGTAATTTTATTTTATTTTTGAGCTTTTTATTTTCGAAAAATTCAAAAAAAAATTAATTAAATATATACAATATTTTATTTTGTTCTTCAGAATTTTTAAGAATGAATTCTAGAGTTTCATCAGGATCTGTTGAAGCCTGGCTGGCTGTCAAGCCATGTCTAATTTTTTGGACCAAGGCTTCCACTTATCAATGGAGGAGCCTTTTGATTCTCATCAATTTAGCTGTTGTATGTAATGCTTTGCTGAAGCTTGGCTGGCCATTTGGCCATGTATAATCTTTTGGACCGAAGATTTCACGTAAAGCTTAGCTGGCTATTTAGCCATATCTAAATTTTTGGACCGAAGCTTTAGACTAACATTGCATGATTCCTGGAATTCTTATTAAAAATTTTGAATTTCTCTATTTTCTTTTCCAAAATAATTTTCGAAAAATTACAAAAAAAAATTTAATAAAATCATAAAAACCAAAAATATTTTGTGTTTCTTGTTTGAGTCTAATGTCAAATTTTAAGTTTGGTGTCAATTGCATGCTTTAATCTTCCTAAAATTTTCAAAAATTCATGCATGTGTTCTTCATTGATCTTCAAGTTGTTCTTAATGATTTTCTTGGTTTGATCTTTAATTTTTCTTGTTTTGTGTCTTTTCTTGTTTTCCATATGCATTTTTGAATTATTAGTGTCTATAGTTTAACAATTTTTAAGTTTGGTATCTTGCATGTTTTTCTTTTCTTAAAAATTTTCAAAGATATGTTCTTGATGTTCATCATGATCTTCAAAGTGTTCTTGGTGTTCATCTTAACATCCAAAGTGTTCTTGCATGCATTATTGTTTTGATCTTAAATTTTTATGTTTTGTGTCATTTTTATGTTTTTCTCTCTCCTCATTAAAAATCAAAAATAAAAAAATATATCTTTTCCTTATTTTGCTCATAATTTTTGAAATTTTAGATTGATTTAGTCATAAAGTTTTAAAATATAGTTGTTTCTTGTTAGTCAAGTCAAAATTTCAATTTAAAATTTCTATCTTTTTCAAATCTTTTTCAAAAATCAAATCTTTTTCATTTTTTTATATTTTCGAAAACTTAAAAAATTTGATTTCAAAATCTTTTTCTTACTTTTATATCATAATTAATGTTAACAATTAATATTTAGATTCAAAAATTTTCAAGTTGTTACTTGCCTATTAAGAAAGGATCAATGTTTAAATTCTAGAATCATATCTTTTAGTTTCTTGTTAGTCAAGTAATCAACTTTAATTTTCAAAATCAAATCTTTTTAATTTCCTTTTCAAATATTTTTCAAAATAACTTTCAATCATATCTCTTTCAAAACCTCCTAACTACTTCTCTCTCTCATTAATTTCGAAAATCAAATAGTAAGAAAAGAAATAAAATAAAATTAGAATTTAAAGAAATTAATTTAAAATAAAAATTTTCAAAAATCTTTTTAAGTAATCAATTTATTTAATTTTCAATTAATTTCATTTTATTTCTCTTTTTAAATTTCGAATACTAACCAATAATTAAAATAAAAACAAAAATATTTTCCTTTTATTTTAATTTAAAATTCAAATTCTCTCTCTCTCTCATCTCTTTCTATTTATTTGTTTATTTACTAACACTTCTCTTCTTCTTATAATTCGAACCCTCTCTCCCTCTCTGTATTCGAATTCTTCATCTTCTCTCTTCTTCATTCTACTCTTCTATTCTTCTACTCACATAAAGGAATCTCTATACTGTAACATAGAGGATTCCTATTCTTTTCTGTTCTCTTCTTTTCATATGAGTAGGAGCAAGGATAAGAACATTCTTGTTGAAGTTGATCCGGAACCTGAAAGGACTCTAAAGAGAAAGCTAAGAGAAGCTAAGGCACAACACTCTGGAGAGGACCTGACAGAATTTTTTGAAAAAGAAGAAGAGATGGCCAAACCCAACAACAATGGTGGAGATGCAAGGAAGATGCTTGGTGACTTTATTGCACCCTCTTATGACTTCTGTGGAAGGAGCATCTCAATTTCTGCAATTGGAGCAAACAACTTTGAACTTAAGGCTCAATTAGTTTCTCTAATGCAGTAGAATTGCAAGTTTCATGGACTTCCATTAGAAGATCCTCATCAGTTCTTAGCTGAATTCTTGCAAATCTGTGACACTGTTAAGACCAATGGGGTTAATCCTGAGGTCTACAGACTTATACTTTTCCCCTTTGCTGTAAGAGACAGAGCTAGGATATGGTTGGACTCACAACCTAAAGACAGCCTGAACTCTTGGGAAAAGTTGGTCAATGCTTTCTTGGCCAAATTCTTTTCACCTCAAAAATTGAGCAAGCTTAGAGTGGAAGTCTAAACCTTCAGGCAGAAGGAAGGTGAATCCCTCTATGAAGCTTGGGAAAGATACAAGCAATTGATCAGAAGGTGTCCTTCTGACATGTTTTCAGAATGGAGCATCATATGTATATTTTATGATGGTCTGTCTGAATTGTCTAAGATGTCATTGGACCACTCTGCTGGAGAATCTCTTCATCTGAAGAAAACGACTGCAGAAGCCCAGGAACTCATTGAAATTGTTGCAAATAACCAGTTTATGTACACTTCTGGAAGGAATCCTGTGAATAATGGGACAACTCAGAAGAAAGGAGTTCTTGATATTGATACTCTAAATACAATATTGGCTCAGAATAAAATATTGACTCAGTAAGTCAATATGATTTCTCAAAGTCTGTCTAGAATGCAAGCTGCATCAGGCAGTACTAAGGAAGCTTCCTCTGAAGAAGAAGCCTATGACCCTGAAAACCCTGGAATGGAAGAAGTGAATTACATGGGAGATTCCTATGGGAACACTTACAATACTTCATGGAAGAATCATCCTAATCTCTCATGGAAGGATCAACAGAAGCCTAATCAAGGCTTCAATAATAATAATGGTGGAAGAAACAGGTATGGCAATAGCAAACCTTTTTCATCATCTTCTCAGCAACAGACAGAGAATTCTAAGCAGAGCCATTCTGACTTAGCAACCATAGTCTCTAATCTATCTAAGACCACTCTAAATTTCATGAATGAAACAAGGTCCTCAATTAGAAATTTGGAGGCACAAGTAGGTCAGCTGAGTAAGAAAGTTACTGAACTCCCTCCCAGTACTCTCCCAAGCAATACAGAAGAGAATCCAAAAAGAGAGTGTAAGGCCATAAACACATCCCACATGGCCGAACCTGTAGAGGGGTGGAAGGCAGTGATTTCCAGTGAGGAAGACCTCAATGGACGTTCACTGGCCTCCAAGGAGTTCCCTAATGAGGAACCAAAGGAATCTGAGGCTCATATAGAGACCATAGAGATTCCACTGAACTTACTGTTGCCAGTCATGTGCTCTGATGAGTATTCTTCCTCTGAAGAGGATGAAGATATTATTAAAGAGCAAGTTGCTCAGTATCTAGGAGCAATCATGAAGCTGAATGCCAAGTTATTTGGTAATGAGACTTGGGAGGATGAACCTCCATTGCTCATCAAGGAACTGAATGATCTGGTTCAACTGAAATTACCTCAAAAGAAATAGGATCCTCGAAAATTCTTAATACCTTGTACCATAGGCACCATGACCTTCAAAAAGGCTCTGTGTGACCTTGGGTCAAGTATAAACCTCATGCCACTCTCTGTAATGGAGAAACTAGGGATCATTGAGGTACAAGCTGCTAAAATCTCACTAGAGATGGCAGACAATTCAAGGAAATAGGCTTATGGACTTGTAGAGGATGTCTTAGTAAAGATTGAAGACTTGTACATCCCTGCTGACTTCATAATCCTAGACACTGGGATGGATGAAGATGAATCCATCATCCATGGAAGACCCTTCCTAGCCACAACAAGAGCTATGATTGATGTGGACAGAGGAGAGTTAGTCCTTCAATTGAATAAGGACTACCTTGTGTTTAAGGCTCAAAGGTCTTTTTCTGTAACCATGGAGAGGAAGCATGAAAAGCTTCTCTAAATACAGAGTCAAACAAAGCCCCCATACTCAACTTCTAAGTTTGGTGTTAGGAGGCCAACATCAAGCTCTGAGTCTCTGTGAAGCTCTCTAAGAGCTCATTGTCAAGCTATTGACATTAAAGAAGTGCTTATTGGGAGGCAACTAATGAGCGAATAATTTATACACTTTTTGGCATTGTTTTTAGTATGTTTTTAGTAGAATCTAGTTACTTTTAGGGATGTTTTCATTAGTTTTTATGTTAAATTCACATTTCTAGACTTCACTATGATTTTGTGTGTTTTTCTGTGATTTCAGGTATTTTCTGGCTAAAATTGAGGGACTTGAGCAAAAATCAGATTCAGAGGTTGAAGAAAGACTGCTGATGCTGTTGGATTCTGACCTCCCTGCACTCAAAATGGATTTTCTGGAGCTACAGAACTCAAACTGGCGCGCTTCATATTGCATTGTAAAGTAGACATCTAGGGCTTTCCAGCAATATATAAAAGTCCATACTTTGCCCAAGTTTAGACGACGCAAACTGGCATTCAACGCCAGCTCTCTGCCCAATTCTATCGTCCAGCGCCAGAAACAAGTTGCAAAGTGGAGTTCAACGCCCAAACTGGCACAAAAGCTGGCGTTCAACTCCAAGAATGACCTCTCCACGTGTAGACTTCAAGCTCAGCCCAAGCACACACCAAGTGGGCCCCGGAAGTGGATTTATGCATCAATTACTTACTTCTGTAAACCCTAGTGACTAGTTTATTATAAATAGAACTTTTTATCATTGTATTCGGACTCTTGGTTACTCCGGTTCCCCTCTGGGGCCGAGACCAATGAACTCGATTATCACTTATGTATTTTCAACGGTAGAGTTTCTGCACTCCATAGATTAAGGTGTGGAGCTCTGCTGTTCCTCAAGGATTAATGCAAAGTACTACTGTTTTCTATTCAATTCAACTTATTCAGTTTCTAAGATATTCATTCGCACTTGAACCTGAATGTGATGAACGTGACAATCATCATCACTCCCTATGAACGCGTGCCTGACAACCACTTCCGTTCTACATTAGGTTGAATGAGTATCTCTTAGATCTCTTAATCAGAATCTTCGTGGTATAAGCTAGATTGATGGCGGCATTCATGAGAGTCCGGAAAGTCTAAACCTTGTCTGTGGTATTCCGACTAGGACTCTGGGATTGAATGACTGTGACAAACTCCAAACTAGCGAGTGCTGGGCGTAGTGACAGACGCAAAAGGATAGTAAATTCTATTCCAGTATGATCGAGAACCTCCAAGATGATTAGCCATGGAGTGACAGCGCATCGGACCATTTTCACAGAGAGGAATAGGATGCAACCAACGACAAAGGTGATGCCTCCAGACGATTAGCCGTGCTGTGACAGAGCATTTGGACCATTTTCCCGAGAGGATTGAAAGTAGCCATTGGCACCGGTGACATCCTTACATAAAGCCAGCCGTAGAAAGGAGTAAGACGGATTGGATGAAGACAGCAGGAAAGCAAAGGTTCAGAGGAATGAATGCATCTCCATACGCTTATCTGAAATTCTCACCAATGATTTACATAAGTATTTCTATCCTTATTTTAGTATTAATTTCAAAAACTCCATAACTATTTCATATCCGCCTGACTGAGATTTACAAGGTGACCATAGCTTGCTTCATACCAACAATCTCCGTGGGATCGACCCTTACTCACGTAAGGTTTATTACTTGGAAGACCCAGTGCACTTGCTGGTTAGTTATGCGAAGTTGTGAAGATATGTTTAGACCATGGTTTTGTGCATCCGTTTTTGGTGCCATCGCCAGGGAATCAATTTCGAACAATAATTCACAACCTGAGTGACAATTTCGCATATCAAGTTTTTGGCGCTGTTGCCGGGGATTGTTCGAGTTTGAACAACTGACGGTTCATCTTGTTGCTCAGATTAGGTAATTTTCTGTTTGTTTTATTTTCAAAATTTTCAAAAAAATCTTTCAAAAAAATTTTTCTCCTTTGTTTTCGAAAAAATTTTAAAAATAAATGTTTTCAAAAAATATTTTTCTTCAGACTTTTTAAGAATGAATTCTAGTGTTTCATGATGATTTGTTGAATCCTGGCTGGCTGTAAGCCATGTCTAATCTTTTGGACTGGGGTTTCAACTTATCATCACAAGAGCTTGTTGATTCTCACACACTTAGTTGTTCTATACATGGAAGGTATCAACAGCATACTAAAGCTTGGCTGGCTATTAAGCCATGCCTGACTCTTTGATTGGAGCTTTAGACTAAAGAGCATAAGATTCCTGGAATTCATATTAAAAATTTTGGAATCCTTATTTTTCTTTTTCAAAATGATTTTCAAAAAATTAAAAGAAAATACAAAAAATTAGAAAATCATAAAAAATCAAAAAAATATTTCATGTTTCTTGTTTGAGTCTTGAGTCAAGTTGAAAGTTTGGTGTCAATTGCATATTCATCTTGCATTTTTCGAAAATTCATGCATTCATAGTGTTCTTCATGATCTTCAAGTTGTTCTTGGTAAGTCTTCTTGTTTGATCTTGATGTTTTCATGTTTTGTGTCTTTTCTTGTTTTTCATATGCATTCTTGCATTCATAGAGTCTAAGCATTAAAGAATTCTAAGTTTGGTGTCTTGCATGTTTTCTTTGCATAAAAAATTTTTCAAAAATGTGTTTTAGATGTTCATCATGATCTTCATAGTGTTCTTGGTGTTCATCTTGACATTCATAAGCATTCTTGCATGCATTCATTGTTTTGATCCATAACTTTCATGCATTGCATCATTTTTCTTGTTTTTCTCTCTCATCATAAAAATTCAAAAATCAAAAAAATATCTTTCCCTTTTTTTCTCTTAAAATTTCGAAAATTAGATTTGACTTTTTCAAAAATTTTTAAAATCTAGTTGTTTTTATGAGTCAAATCAAATTTTTAATTTAAAAAAAATCTTATCTTTTTCAAAATCTTTTTCAAAAATCAAATCTTTTTTTCAATTTTTTTAGTTATTTTCGAAAATTTCAAAAATCTTTTTCTTAATTTTACATCATATTTTCGAAAATAACATCATCAATTAATGTTTTGATTCAAAAAATTTCAAGTTTATTACTTACTTGTTAAGAAAGATTCAAACTTTAAGTTCTAGAATCATATCTTGTGATTTCTTGTGAATCAAGTCATTAATTGAGATTTTTAAAAATCAAATCTTTTTCAAAAACTAATTTCTATCATATCTTTTCAAAAATATCTTCTTATATTACCTTTTTCAAGAAAGTGATTGCAAAATATCTTTTCTAACTTCCTAACTTATCTTTTCAAAAATTTGTTTCAACTAACTAACTAACTTTTTGTTTATTTCTTATCTTTTTCAAAACCACCTAACTAACTCTCTCTCTCTCTAATTTTCGAAAATATCTCCCTCTTTTTCAAAAATTCTTTTTAATTAATTAATTATTTTAACTTTTGATTTTAAACTTTTCAAAAAAATTACTAACCTTTTTCAAAAATTATTTTCGAAAATCCTCTCCCTCTCTCATCTTATTCTATTTATTTATTCATCTACTAACATCTCTTCCTCACATCACTCACCAAATTCGAACCCCCTCTTCTATCTGTGTTCGAATTTTTTCTTTTTTTCTTCTTCTACTAATAATAAGGAACCTCTTTACTGTGACATAGAGGATTCCTCTTATTTTCTTTTTCTCTTCTCTTTCTTATGAGCAGGGACAAAGAAAAAGGTATTCTTGTTGAAGCTGATCCAGAACCTGAAAGAACTCTGAAGAGGAAACTAAGAGAAGCTAAATTACAACAAACCAGAGACAACCTTATTGAAAATTTCGAACAAGTAAAGGAGATGGCAGCCGAACCCAACAACAATAATGCAAGGAGAATGCTTGGTGACTTTACTGCACCTAATTCCAATTTACATGGAAGAAGCATCTCCATTCCTGCCATTGGAGCAAACAATTTTGAGCTGAAACCTCAGCTAGTTTCTCTGATGCAGCAGAACTGCAAGTTCCATGGACTTCCATATGAAGATCCTTTTCAGTTCTTAACTGAATTCTTGCAGATATGTGATACTGTTAAGACTAATGGAGTAGATCCTGAAGTCTACAGGCTCATGCTTTTCCCTTTTACTGTAAGAGACAGAGCTAGAGTATGGTTGGACTCTCAACCTAAGGATAGCCTGAACTCTTGGGATAAGCTGGTCAAGGCTTTCTTAGCCAAGTTCTTTCCTCCTCAAAAGCTGAGCAAGCTTAGAGCTGATGTTCAAACCTTCAGACAGAAAGAAGGTGAATCCCTCTATAAAGCTTGGGAAAGATACAAGCAGCTGACCAAAAAGTGTCCTTCTGACATGCTTTCAGAATGGACCATCCTGGATATATTCTATGATGGTTTATCTGAGCTATCAAAGATGTCATTGGATACTTCTGCAGGTGGATCCATTCACCTAAAGAAAACGCCTGCAGAAGCTCAAGAACTCATTGACATGGTTGCTAACAACCAGTTCATGTACACTTCTGAGAGGAATCCTGTGAGTAATGGGACGCCTATGAAGAAGGGAGTTCTTGAAATTGATACTCTGAATGCCATACTGGCTCAGAATAAAATATTGACTCAGCAAGTCAATATGATTTCTCAGAGTCTGAATGGAATGCAAGCTGCATCCAACAGTACTCAAGAGGCATCTTCTGAAGAAGAAGCTTATGATCCTGAGAACCCTGCAATAGCAGAGGTAAATTACATGGGTGAACCATATGGAAACACCTATAATCCATCATGGAGAAATCATCCAAATCTCTCATGGAAGGATCAAAGGCCTCAACAAGGCTTTAATAATGGTGGAAGAAACAGGTTTAGCAATAGCAAGCCTTTTCCATCATCCACTCAGCAATAGACAGAGAACTCTGAACAAAGTACCTCTAATTTAGCAAACTTAGTCTCTGATCTATCCAAGGCCACTGCAAGTTTCATGAATGAAACAAGGTCTTCCATTAGAAATTTGGAAGCACAAGTGGGCCAGTTGAGTAAAAGGATCACTGAAATCCCTCCTAGTACTCTCCCAAGCAATACAGAAGAAAATCCAAAAGGAGAGTGCAAGGCCATTGAATTAATCACCATGGCCGAACCTGTGAAGGAAGGAGAGGACGTAAATCCCAAGGAGGAAGACCTCCTGGGACGTCCAGTGATCAATAAGGAGCTTCCCTCTGAGGAACCAAAGGAATCTGAGACTTATCTAGAGACCATAGAGATTCCATTAAACCTCCTTATGCCATTCATGAGCTCTGATGAGCATTACTCTTCTGAAGAGAATGAGGATGTTACTGAAGAGCAAACTGCCAAGTTTCTTGGTGCAATCATGAAGCTGAATGCCAAATTATTTGGCATTGAAACTTGGGAAGATGAACCTCCCTTGTTCACCAATGAACTAAGTGATCTGGATCAACTGACATTGCCTCAGAAGAAACAGGATCCTGGAAAGTTCTTAATACCTTGTACCATAGGCACCATGATCTTTAAGGCTCTGTGTGACCTTGGTTCAGGAATAAACCTCATGCCCCTCTTTGTAATAGAGAAACTGGGAATCTATGGGGTGCAAGCTGCTAAAATCTCATTAGAGATGGCAGACAATTCAAGAAAATAGGCTTATGGACAAGTAGAGGACGTGTTAGTAAAGGTTGAAGGCCTTTACATCCCTGCTGATTTCATAGTCCTGGATACTGGAAAGGAAGAGGATGAATCCATCATCCTAGGAAGACCTTTCCTAGCCACATCAAGAGCTGTGATTGATGTGGACAGAGGAGAATTGATCCTTCAATTAAATAAGGACAACCTTGTGTTTACAACTCAAGGATCTCTCTCTGCATCCATGGAGAGGAAGCAGAAAAAGCTTCTCTCAAAGCAGAGTCAACCAAAGCCCCCACAGTCAAACTCTAAGTTTGGTGTTGGGAGGCCACAACCAAACTCTAAGTTTGGTGTCAAACCCCCATATCCAAACTCTAAGTTTGGTGTTGGGAGGTCTCAACAAAGCTCTGCACATCTGTGAGGCTCCATGAGAGCCCACTGTCAAGCTATTGACATTAAAGAAGCGCTTGTTGGGAGGCAACCCAATGTTTATTTATCTAATTTTATTTTTATTTTTCATGTTTTCTTAGGTTCATGATCATGTGGAGTCACAAAATAAACAAAAAATTTAGAAACAGAATCAAAAACAGCGGAAGAAAAATCACACCCTGGAGGAAGCACCTGCCTGGCGTTCAACGCCAGAACAGAGCATGGGTATGGCGCTGAACGCCCAAAATGGGCAGTATCTGGGCGCTGAACGCCCAAAATGGGCATCATCTGGGCGCTGAACGCCAGAATTGCACCCTGGAGAGGAGCTGGCGCTGAACGCCCAGAACAAACATGGTTCTGGCGTTCAACGCCAGAAATGGGCAACAAATGGGCATTGAACGCCCAAAATGGGCACCAACCTGGCGCTGAACGCCCAGAGTTGTGTGCAAGGACATTTTACATGCCTAATTTGGTGCAAGGTTGTAAATCCTTGAACACCTCAGGATCTGTGGACCCCACAGGATCATCTTAGGATCTGTAGACCCCACAGGATCATCTCAGGATCTGTGGACCCCACAGGATCCCCACCTACCTCCACTCACTCTCTTCTCTCTTTTCAATCATCCTCTATTCTCAATAAACACTCTTCCCCAAAACCCTTCACCACTCACATCCACCCACTCTTCCCCATAAACCTACCCAATAAACTCCACCTACCTTCAAAATTCAAATCAATTTCCCACCCAAACCCACCCATATGGCCGAACCTTAACCCCCCCTCCCTTCCCTATATAAAGCCTTCCATTCTTTCTCATTTTCACACAATACAACCCTCTCTTCTCTTCTTGGCCGAAACACACCTTCCCCCTCTGCTCTATATTTTCTTCTTCTTCTTCTTCCTATTATTCTTTCTTCTCTTGCTCAAGGGCAAGCAATATTCTAAGTTTGGTGTGGTAAAAGCATAAGCTTTTTGTTTTTCCATTACCATTGATGGCACCCAAGACCAGAGAATCCTCTAGAAAAGGGAAAGGGAAGACAAAAACTTCCACCTCCGAGTCATTGGAGATGGAAAGATTCATCTCCAAAGCTCATCAAGACCACTTCTATGATGTTGTGGCCAAGAAGAAGGTGATCCCCGAGGTCCCTTTCAAACTCAAAAGAAATGAGTATCCAGAGATCCGACATGAAATTCAAAGAAGAGGTTGGGAAGTTCTAACAAATCCCATCAAACAAGTCGGCATCCTAATGGTTCAAGAGTTCTATGCCAATGCATGGATCACCAAGAACCATGATCAAAGTAAGAACCCGGATCCAAAGAACTATGTTACAATGGTTCGGGGGAAATACTTGGATTTTAGTCCGGAAAATGTGAGGTTGGCGTTTAACTTGCCTATGTTGCAAGGAGATGAACGCCCCTACACTAGAAGGGTCAACTTTAATCAAAGGTTGGACCAAGTCCTCATGGACATATGTGTGGAAGGAGCTCAATGGAAGATTGACTCTAAAGGCAAGCCGGTTCAACTAAGAAGATTAGACCTCAAGCTTGTGGCTAGAGGATGGTTGGAGTTCATCCAACGCTCCATCATCCCCACTAGCAACCGATCTGAAGTTACTGTGGATCGAGCCATCATGATCCATAGCATCATGATTGGAGAAGAAGTAGAGGTTCATGAAGTCATCTCCCTTGAACTCTACAAAATAGCCGAAAAGCCCTCTCCTGGGGCAAGGCTAGCTTTTCCTCATCTTATCTGCCATCTATGTTACTCAGCTGGAGCTTCCATAGAAGGAGACATTCACATTGAGGAAGAGAAGCCCATCACTAAGAAAAAGATGGAGCAAGCAAGAGAGCCCATTCATGGAGCTCAAGAGGCACAGGAAGCTCATCACCATGAGATCCCGGAGATGCCTCAAATGCATTTTCCTCCACAAAACTATTGGGAGCAAATCAATACCTCCCTAGGAGAATTAAGTTCCAACATGGGACAATTAAGGGTGGAACATCAAGAGCACTCCATCATCCTTCATGAAATAAGAGAAGATCAAAAAGCAATGAGGGAGGAGCAACAAAGACAAGGAAGAGACATAGAAGAGCTCAAGGACATCATTGGTTCCTCAAGAAGGAAACGCCACCATCACTAAGGTGGACTCATTCCTTGTTCTTACTTTCTCTGTTTTTCGTTTTCTCTATGTTAAGTGCTTATCTAAGTTTGTGTCTTCATTACATGATCATTAGTAGTTAGTAACTTTGTCTTAAAGTTATGAATGTCCTATGAATCCATCACCTCTCTTAAATGAAAAATGTTTTAATTCAAAAGAACAAGAAGTACATGAGTTTTGAATTTATCCTTGAACTTAGTTTAATTATATTGATGTGGTGACAATGCTTCTTGTTTTCTGAATGTATGCTTAAACAGTGCATATGTCTTTTGAAGTTGTTGTTTAAGAATGTTAAATATGTTGGCTCTTGAAAGAATGATGACAAGGAGACATGTTATTTGATAATCTAAAAAATCATAAAAATGATTCTTGAAGCAAGAAAAAGCAGCAAAGAACAAAGCTTGCAGAAAAAAAAAATAGGCGAAAAAAAATAGAAAGAAAAAGCAAGCAGAAAAAGCCAAAAGCTCTTAAAACCAAGAGGCAAGAGCAAAAAGCCAATAACCCTTAAAACCAAAAGGCAAGGGTAAATAAAGAGGATCCCAAGGCTTTGAGCATCAGTGGATAGGAGGGCCTACAGGAATAAAATCCTGGTCTAAGCGGCTAAACCAAGCTGTCCCTAACCATGTGCTTGTGGCGTGTAGGTGTCAAGTGAAAACTTGAGACTGAGCGGTTAAAGTCAAGGTCCAAAGCAAAAAAAAAGAGTGTGCTTAAGAACCCTGGACACCTCTAATTGGGGACTTTAGCAAAGCTGATTCACAATCTGAAAAGGTTCACCCAATTATGTGTCTGTGGCATTTATGTATCCGGTGGTAATACTGGAAAACAAAGTGCTTAGGGCCACGGCCAAGACTCATAAAATAGCTGTGTTCAAGAATCATCATACTGAACTAGGAGAATCAATAACACTATCTGAACTCTGAGTTCCTATAGATGCCAATCATTCTGAACCTCAATGGATAAAGTGAGATGCCAGAACTATTCAAGAGGCAAAAAGCTATAAGTCCCGCTCATTTGATTGGAGATATGTTTCATTGATAGTTTGGAATTTATAGTATATTCTCTTATTTTTATCCTATTTGATTTTCAGTTGCTTGGGGACAAGCAACAATTTAAGTTTGGTGTTGTGATGAGCGGATAATTTATACGCTTTTTGGCATTGTTTTTAGTATGTTTTTAGTAGAATCTAGTTACTTTTAGGGATGTTTTCATTAGTTTTTATGTTAAATTCACATTTCTGGACTTCACTATGAGTTTGTGTGTTTTTCTGTGATTTCAGGTATTTTCTGGCTGAAATTGAGGGACTTGAGCAAAAATCAGATAAAGAGGTTGAAGAAGGACTGCTGATGTTGTTGGATTCTAACCTCCCTGCACTCAAAATGGATTTTCTGGAGCTACAGAACTCAAAATGGCGCGCTTCCAATTGCATTGGAAAGTAGACATCCAGAGCTTTCCAGAAATATATAATAGTCCATACTTTGCCCAAGTTTGGACGACGCAAACTGGCATTCAACGCCAGCTCTCCGCCCAATTCTGGCGTCCAGCGCCAGAAACAAGTTGCAAAGTGGAGTTCAACGCCCAAACTGGCACAAAAGCTGGCGTTCAACTCCAAGAATGACCTCTCCATGTGTAGACTTCAAGCTCAGCCCAAGCACACACCAAGTGGGCCCCGGAAGTAGATTTATGCATCAATTACTTACTTCTGTAAACCCTAGTGACTAGTTTATTATAAATAGAACTTTTTATCATTGTATTCGGAGTCTTGGTTACTCCGGTTCCCCTCTGGGGCCGAGACCAATGAACTCCATTATCACTTATGTATTTTCAACGGTAGAGTTTCTGCACTTCATAGATTAAGGTGTGGAGCTCTGCTGTTCCTCAAGGATTAATGCAAAGTACTACTGTTTTCTATTCAATTCAACTTATTCAGTTTCTAAGATATTCATTCGCACTTCAACCTGAATGTGATGAACGTGACAATCATCATCATTCCCTATGAACGCGTGCTTGACAACCACTTCCATTCTACATTAGGTTGAATGAGTATCTCTTAGATCTCTTAATCAGAATCTTCGTGGTATAAGCTAGATTGATGGCGGCATTCATGAGAGTCCGGAAAGTCTAAACCTTGTCCGTGGTATTCCGTGTAGGACTTTGGGATTGAATGACTGTGACAAACTCCAAACTCGCGAGTGCTGGGCCTAGTGACAGACGCAAAAGGATAGTAAATTCTATTCCAGTATGATCGAGAACCTCCAAGATGATTAGCCATGCAGTGACAGCGCATCGGACCATTTTCACAGAGAGGAATAGGATGCAACCAACGACAAGGGTGATGCCTCCAGACGATTAGCCGTGCTGTGATAGAGCATTTAGACCATTTTCCCGAGAGGATTGAAAGTAGCCATTGGCACCGGTGACATCCTTACATAAAGCCAGCCATAGAAAGGAGTAAGACGGATTAGATGAAGACAGCAGGAAAGTAGAGGTTCAGAGGAATGAATGCATCTCCATATGCTTATCTGAAATTCTCACCAATGATTTACATAAGTATTTCTATCCTTATTTTAGTATTAATTTCGAAAACTCCATAACTATTTTATATCTGCCTGACTGAGATTTACAAGGTGACCATAGCTTGCTTCATACCAACAATCTCTGTGGGATCGACCCTTACTCACGTAAGGTTTATTACTTGGACGACCCAGTGCACTTGCTGGTTAGTTATGCGAAGTTGTGAAGATATATTTAGACCATGGTTTTGTGCATCCATTTTTGGTGCCATCGCCAGGGAATCAATTTCGAACAATAATTCACAACCTAAGTAACAATTTCGCATATCAGCAACCCAATGTTATTTAATTATATTTATTTTATTTTCCATTGTTACTTTATGTTTTCTTTAGGTTGATGATCATGTGAAGTCATAAAACAACTGAAAAGTCAAAAACAGAATGAAAAATAGCATTAAAAATAGCACACCCTGGAGGACAGGCTTACTGGCCTTTAAACGCCAGTAAGGATAGCAGAATGGGCGTTTAGCGCCCAACCTGGCAGCATCTGGGCGTTAAATGCCAGAATGGGCAGCACTCTGGGTGTTTAATGCCAGAAAGGGCTGTCTGGCATCTGGCTGGCATTAAACGCCAGAAATGGGCAGCAGAGTGGCGTTTAACACCAGGAAAGGTATCAGAACTGGCGTTAAATGCCAGAATTGGAAGAATGGGCATTTGAATGCCAGAATGGTGCACGGACTCAAATTTCTTGACACCTCAGGATCTGTGGACCCCACAAGATCCCCACCTACCCCACCTCTTCTTCTCTCCTCTTCACACCTTTTCATATCACTCTTTCCTATATACCTTTGACCTATCACATCAATAACTCTTCCCCAAATACCCTCCACCTATCCAATCTTACCCTCTTCTCCATAATCTTTTCACCACTCACATCCATCCATCATAAAACCCCACCTACCTCAACATTCAAATTAAAACCACTTCCCTCCCAAACCCACCCACCCATGACCGAATTCCATCTCTCTCCCTATCCTATAAATACCCATCCTCACTACCTTCCTTTTCACACATCACAAACACTTCTTTCCTCCTTTGGCGAACCACTCACCTCCCTCCATCTCCTCCATTTCTTCTTCTTATACTCCTTTCTTTCTACTTTTGCTTGAGGACGAGCAAAACTTTTAAGTTTGGTATGAAAAAAGCTCTGCTTTTCTATTTTTCCATAACCATTAATGGCACCTAAGGCTGGAGAAACCACTAAAAAGAGGAAAGGGAAGGTAATTGCTTCCACCTCTGAGTCATGGGAGATGGAGAGATTCATCTCAAAGGTCCATCAAGACCACTTCTATGAAGTTGTGGCCAAGAAAAAGGTGATCCCCGAGGTCTCCTTCAAGCTCAAAAAGAGTGAATATCCGGAGATCCGACATGAGATTCAAAGAAGAGGTTGGAAAACTCTCACTAATCCAATTCAACAAGTCGAAATCTTAATGGTTCAAGAGTTCTATGCTAATGCATGGATCACTAGGAACCATGACCAAAGTATGAACCCGAACCCAAAGAATTGGCTTACAATGGTTCAGGGGAATTACTTGGATTTCAGTCCGGAAAATGTGAGGTTGGCATTCAACTTGCCAGTAATGCAAGGAGATCCTTACCCTTTCACTAGAAGGGTCAACTTTGATCAAAGGTTAGACCAAGTCCTTATGGACATCTGTGTGGAAGGAGCTCAATGGAAGAGAGACTCAAGAGGCAAGCCAGTTCAACTAAGAAGGCTTGACCTTAAACCCGTGGCTAGGGGATGGTTGGAGTTCATCCAACGCTCTATCATTCCTACTAGCAACCGGTCTGAAATTACAATAGACCGGGCTATCATGATCCATAGCATCATGAATGGAGAGGAAGTAGAAGTTCATGAGATTATATCCCTAGAACTCTACAAGGTGGCGGACAAGCCCTCTACTTTGGCAAGGTTAGCCTTTCCTCATCTCATTTGTACCCTATACAATTCAGCTGGAATTGTCATAGAGGAAGACATCCTCATTGAAGTAGACAAGCCCATCACTAAGAAAAGGATGGAGCAAACAAGAGAGCCCACTCATGGACCTCAACAAGAGCATGAGGAAGTTTCTCATCTAGAAATCCCTGAGATGCCTCAAGGGATGCATTTTCCTCCACAAAATTATTAGGAGCAAATCAACACCTGCTTAGGAGAATTAAGTTCCAACATGGGACAACTAAGGATGGAGCACCAAGAGCATTCCCTCCTCCTTCATGAAATTAGAGAAGACCAAAGAGCCATGAGGGAGGAGCAACAAAGGCAAGGAAGAGACATAGAGGAGCTCAAGCACTCCATAAGATCTTCAAGAGGAAGAACTAGCCGCCATCACTAAGGTGGATCCGTTCCTTAATTTCCTTTTTTTGTCTATGTTTGTGTCTTTATTACATGATCATTAGTGTCTAGTGTCTATGTCTTAAAGCTATGAATGTCCTATGAATTCTTCACCTTTCTTAAATGAAAAATGTTTTTTGAAAAAGAACAAGAAGTGCATGATTTCGAATTCTATCTTGAAATTAGTTTAATTATTTTGATGTGGTGGCAATACTTTTTGTTTTCTGAATGAATGCTTGAACAGTGCATATTTTTGAATTTGTTGTTTATGAATGTTAAAATTGTTGGCTCTTGAAAGAATAGATGAAAAAGGAGAAATGTTATTGATAATCTGAAAAATCATAAAATTGATTCTTGAAGCAAGAAAAAGCAGTGAAAAGCTTGCTGAAAAAAATGGCGAAAAAAATAAAGAAAAAAAGAGAAAGAGAAAGAAAAAGCAAGCAGAAAAAGCCAATAACCCTTTAAACCAAAAGGCAAGGGTAAAAAGGATCCAAGGCTTTGAGCATTAATGGATAGGAGGGCCCAAAGGAATAAAATCCAAGCCTAAGCGGCTAAATCAAGTTGTCCCTAACCATGTGCTTGTGGCGTGAAGGTGTCAAGTGAAAAGCTTGAGACTAAGCGGTTAAAGTCATGGTCCAAAGCAAAAAGAGTGTGCTTAAGAGCTCTGGGCACCTCTAACTGGGGACTCTAGCAAAGCTGAGTCATAATCTGAAAAGGTTCACCTAGTTATGTGTCTGTGGCATTTATGTATCTGGTGGTAATACTGGAAAACAAAATGCTTAGGGTCACGGCCAAGACTCATAAAGTAGCTGTGTTCAAGAATCAACATACTGAACTAAGAGAATCAATAACACTATATGAATTCTGAGTTCCTATAGATGCCAATCATTCTGAACTTCAAAGGATAAAGTGAGATGCCAAAACTATTCAGAAGCAAAAAGGCTACAAGTCCTGCTCATCTAATTGAAGCTAATCTTCATTGATAAGTTTGGAATTTATTGTATATTCTCTTCTTTTTATCCTATTTTGTTTTTAGTTGCTTGGGGACAAGCAACAATTTAAGTTTGGTGTTGTGATGAGCGGATAATTTATACCCTTTTTGGCATTGTTTTTACATAGTTTTTAATATATTTTGGTTACTTTTTGTTATATTTTTATTAGTTTTTATTCAAAAATCACATTTCTAGACTTTACTATGAGTTTGTGTGTTTTTCTGTGATTTTAGGTATTTTCTGACTGAAATTGAGGGACCTGAGCAAAAATCTGATTCATAGGCTGAAAAAGGACTGCAGATGCTGTTGGATTCTGACCCTCCTGCACTCGAAGTGAATTTTCTATAGCTACAGAAGCTTAATTGGCACGCTCTTAATTGCGTTGGAAAGTAGACATCCTGGGCTTTGCAGCAATATATAATAGTCCATACTTTCCTCAAGATTGAATGGCCCAAACTGGTGTCCAAAGCCAGCCTAAAATATCTTGGCGTAAAACACCCAAACTGGCACCAGAATTGGAGTTAAACGCCCAAACTGGCACCAAAGCTGGCGTTTAACTCCAAGAACAGCCTATGCACGTGTAAAGCTCAATTCTCAATCCAAGCACACACCAAGTGGGCCCCAGAAGTGAATTTCTACACTATCTGCACTTAGTTACTCATTTTCTGTAAACCTAGGTTACTAGTTTAGTATAAAAACTACTTTTAGAGATTTATTTTATATCTTTGGAATCTATGCTATCATAGACCATTGTTCACGTTTGGAGGCTGGCCTCACGGCCATGCCTAGACTTTTTTCACTTATGTATTTTCTACGGTGGAGTTTCTACACCCCATAGATTAAGGTGTGGAGCTCTACTGTTCTTCATGAATTAATACAATTACTACTGTTTTCTATTCAATTCATGCCTACTTCTTCTCCAAGATATACTCTCGTACTTAATTCAGTTAAGTCAGAATGAAGGGGTGACCCATGACAATCACCCAATCTTTGTTACTCGCTTAGCCAAGATCGCGTGCCTGACAACCACCAAGCGGTCTACATGATGTTCAATGTAGTCATTGGACGACAGCCAGAGTATATTCTCTTGGATATCTAATACACGGACCGAGTCCGTGAGATTAGTATCTTCATGGTATAGGCTAGAATTATTGGCAACATTCCTGGGATCCGGAAAGTCTAAACCTTGTCTGTGGTATTTCGAGTAGGATCCGGGAAGGGATGACTGTGACGAGCTTCAAACCTGCAAATATTGGGCGCAAGTGACAGTGTGCAAAAGGATCAATGGATTCTATTCCGACGCTAGTGGGAACCGACAGATGATTAGTCATGCAGTAGCTATACCTGGTATTTTTCATCCGAGACGAGAAATCCGACAGTTGATTAGCCGTGCAGAAACCATAGAGGACCATTTTCACTGAGAGGATCTTACAGCTTGCCATGGAAGGAAGTAACGCATGGTTGGAAGAAGGCAATAGGAAAGCAGAGGTTCAAAAGCAACAAAGCATCTCCATACGCTTATCTGAAATTCCCACCAGTAAATTACATAAGTAACTTTATTTTATTTTATGTTTTATTTATATTTTCATTACCAAAACCTCATAACCATTTGAATCTGCCTGACTGAGATTTACAAGATGACCATAGCATGCTTCAAGCCAACAATCTCCGTGGGATCGATCCTTACTCACGTAAGGTTTATTACTTGGACGTCCCAGTGCACTTGCTGGTTAGTTGTGCGGAGATGTGAAAAGTGTGAATCACGATTTCCGTGCACCAGCAAACATACACCCTATAGTGTTTTCAGATGCTGTAATATATAATTTTAAAGGTTTAGATGGACGTACATTCGCCATAATTAGAGCTTTTGATAAATATGACTTAATCGAATCAAACGCTGATTGATGCTCTGTGGTCCATTCGAATTTTGAACCATTTTTTAATTTCACCAAAGGCGCGAATACCCTAGTTCAATCCAAAAGATTCGAAATGAATCTCCTTATGTAATTTACTTTTCCAAAAAATGATTGTACTTCCTTCTTCGATTTGGGTGCAGATAATGCTAATATCGTATCTGATTTATTTTTATCAATAGCTATCCCCTTTTTATGAACAACAAAGCCTAAGAAGTTTCCAGCTGATACCCCAAAAGCACATTTCAAAGGATTCATTTTTAATCCTTTCTTCCTCATAGTAAGGAATGCTTTTCTTAAATGGTCTATATGCTGACCCACAGAAATCGATTTTACCATTACATCATCAATATACACCTCCATAAACTTCCCAATAAACTCATGAAAAATGGCATTCGTGGCACGCTGATATGTTGCCCCAGCATTCTTCAAACCAAAAGGCATAACCACCCACTCATACGCACCTAATGCCCAGGACAACGAAAGGTAGTTTTAGCCACGTCATCTTCCGCAATAAAGATTTGGTTATCTCCAGAATAACCGTCCATGAAACTAAGAATTTCATTTCCTGCCGTAGAATCGATTAACATTTCTGCAATCGGCATAAAATATTCATCCTTTGGGGTAGCATTATTTAAATCTCGAAAATCGATACACACCCTTAACTTCCCATTTTTCTTCATCACAGGAACAATATTCGATACCCACTCCACATATCGTGCAGTTCGAATAAATTTTGCCTTGATCAAGCATTCTATTTCTTTTTTTATTTTCACATTGATTTCAGGAGCAAAACGTCTTGGGGTTTGCTTCACAGGTTGAGCATTGGGCTTTAATGCTAATCGATGTTCTATTAATAAACGATCGAGACCAGGCATCTCATGGTAATCCCACGCAAAGCAATCTTTGAACTCAAGTAAAAAATTGAAAAGGTCAGTTCGAAAAGGATCAATAAGATCTTTACATATATATGTAATTTGAACGTCATCATGAGTCCCTAAATTAATTTCCTCGAAAGGATCCTGAGATTCGAACCCTTTATAGTGATCATCCTCTTTAATTGAATATTTTTCAAATCCCAAAGGTTCCAAATCATAAATACAATCGAAAGTAAAATCAATAGAATCATGAGAAATAGAAGAAACTCGACTTTCGACCAAATCATTACTATTCTTATTTTCTACACAATGGGCCTCTGCTATTAAATCGGCAGCCCAGCTCACATCATGAGTTTCATTACAAGAAATAGGGAAATCATAACTAAATTTGAATGGAAGCATCGAATCAAACATACTATCATTAATAAGTTTACTAACCCTATTTGATTCAACTTCATCAGGAGAATCATCTTTATTTTCTAGTAACTGCAAATTACTTAAAATAATTTTGAAATGTTACCAGGTAGTCAGAAACTTCCTCAACCTGGTCCATGGAGCAATCCTTTCCAAGTCTTCAAGAGGAGCAATCCCAACCAGTTGGTTCAAAGTCCAACATAAGATAACGCAACTTCACCGAAAGGCCTTCTGTGGACAAGTAGCACCCTTCACAATTATAAGAACTTAGTGATCGATCAACATCTAAGGGCTTTAACTTACGATTATAAATCTTAAAATTGACATGCATTTGTTCGACATATAAATTCGAATCTGCCTTGACGGTTTCAGGTTTACCCTCACTGGTCCATAGAAGAACACTTTGAAGCACAGTAGAAGGCACAGCTCCCACACCGTGTATCCAATCTCGCCCCAACAAAGCATTATAACTTGCTTTCGAAGGGACCACTACGAAGACAGTGTTACGCTCAGATAAGCCAACCTTTACAGTCAGAGTCACCAATACCCTGGCAGTTGAAGCCCCACTAAAATCTGTCACAGAAATATTCGTAGGGACTAAATGGTCCGGATGCTTCCCTACTTTAATTAGCATCCTTTCTGGCAGTAGACTAATTGCAGCACCACCGTCAATCAGGACCTTATTCACTTTTATCCCACTCAGAGTAGTTGTTATGTAAAGTGGGTGAAGGTGAGACATTTGCTTCTCAGTAGGCCGTAAAAAATAGCCTGGCTCATCCTCGATTCGAATGAAGGAAAAAGCTTCCTCATCCTCCGAATCATAATCCACATCAGGATCTCCTTCATATTCCCCCAAATACTTGGTAGGAATGATTGATATCGTCCCAACCATGTCATCATCGCCCTCATCGAAATATTCCTCACCCACATCAACATCTTTGTGTTTTTCAACTCCAGAGGACTGGGCTATTGCCTTGCCCTTTTACATCTTGGCAGGTGATGAAATCTCTTTAGGATAAGTGATAAACCATATTTTATGATATATTTTGTGCCTAATTTAAGTGATTTATTCAATCCTTCACTCACTTATTCATATAAATTGCATGGTTTTACTTTCCCTTCCTTATTATGTGATGTATGTGAAAAACATGTTTCCTATGATTTAAAAGTAATTATCTTAATTACCCTTTATTTCCATTCGATGCTGTGATTCGTGTGTTGAGTAGATTCAGATCTTCTAAGGCAGGAATGATTTAAAGGATGAAAAGAAGACATACAAAAATGGAAGGAAAGCATAAAATGGAGTTTTTGAAGAAACTGGCAGTGACGCGATCGCATGGACGACGCGGCCGCATGCCAGCACGAAATGGTAGTGACGCGACCGCGTGATTGGCGCAGACGCATGACTGAAGCAACCGCGTGGCAAGAAAAACTCCAATTGACACGACCGCGTGACCCACGCGGATGCGTGACAGAGGCCACGCACCAAAAAGTACAGAAAATGTTTCCAGCGATTTCTGAAGCCCTTTTTGGCCCAAATCCAAGTCCAGAAGGCACAGATCAGAGGTTATGAAGTGAGGGAATGCATCCATTCAGAGGAGAGTCTCCAATTAGTTACTTTTGATGAATTAGATGTAGTTTTGAGGGAGAGGTTCTCTCCTCTCTCTTTTAAGATTTAGGATTAGGATTTCTTTGCTTTCAGGATTATTTTTTTATCAGGTTCAACATTCTTTTTTATTTATTTTCTTAATTTAATTTATGAATTCTTCTATGTTACAGATTATTCTTTGAATTAATGTTATTTGAGGTATTTCAGTTTATTATTGCTTTTTTTATTTATGTTACTGTTGCTTCCAATCTGAAGACATTTTTATTCCAGTAGATTTACTTTTCCCCTTTGGTCTTGGTTAAGAAATCAGTAACTCAGGAGTTATCAAACTCAACATGATCGATAATTACTATCTTTGCTAATTGAATTGAACTTCAATAATCCCAATCTTTCTTTAGGGATTAACTAGGATTTGAAGATCAGACTAATTAGTCACTTGACCTTTCTTTGCTTTAAGTAAAGGCTAACTAAGTGGAATTAAGATTCAATCTTCATCATCATTGATAAGGATAACTAGGATAGGACTTCTAATTTCTCATACCTTGCCAAAAGTTTATTTTACAGTTATTTATTTATTTTACGGTCTTTTACTTATTTTAATTGCAATTCAAATCACTTGTTCCTCATCTTCAAAACCCCGATTTACAATCTTCATAACCAATAATAAGAACATACTTCCCTGCAGTTCCTTGAGAAGATGACCCGAGGTTTAAATACTTCGGTTATCAATTTTTAAGGGGTTTGTTACTTGTGACAACCAAAATGTTTGTACAAAGGGATTTCTGTTGGTTTAGAAACTATATCTACAACGCTACTATTTTTATAAAATTCTTTACTAGCAAAAATCCTAACGTCAAAATGGTGCCGTTGCCGGGGAACTGCAATCGTGTGCCTTATTATTGGTTATTGTAAATATTTTTCTTTTACTTGTTTATTTATCATTATTCTCTCCTTTTACTTCCATTAGCTACTATGAATTCTCACTCCTCTCGCTTTGAGTTTGGTTCTGATATTGTTGAAAGGAGTAAAAGTTATAATAGGAACATGCATCAAGGTCAGAGCAATCAAAGATGGATGGAGCCAAGAGGATCTGATCAACCCTTTAGGCAACAACACCCTCTAAGATATCATGGACAAAGACCATTCTACAATGCATACCAAACCAATAGACATGGTGGACAACCTTGTGGTTACCAACAAGCCCCACCCTGTGCTTATAGGCCATCCTCTCAACATAACTTCGCACCACCACACTCACAAGCTCTTTTTCACCATTCACTACCATATGATCCTCATCTACCCAAATTCAAATCCAATTACTCCCAAATACCACCACTTCCCCATATACCACGTCCAAATCTATCACCCCAAGAATCAGAGGTTCGCCTCAAGGAAACAGTAGATCAACTTCAAACAACCCTTCATCAACTGGAGCAAGTTGTAAATCAATTATCTTCTAGACGTTCGAACATTCAAGGACCACCCACAGCCCCATGTGGACAATCTAAGGAAGAGCGTAGTATGAAGGAGATACTAGAAACTCCAGTGGACAGAACAGGGTATGACTTCGTACTGGAACAAGTAGAGGAAGCTGTCATTGTAAACAAAGAAGAGTTGGTTGAAGACTTAGGAGACGCTGAACTTCCATGGGAATCCAGAGTTATAGAGAATTCTGTCAAAAGCGTTACAATTAATGCTAAGTAGGATAGTGCACAACTCCCAAAGCAAGTCTTTTTTGAAGAACTAGACGAAATAATCCAAGAAGTAAGTTTCCTTGATGATGATAATCTCAAGTTCTCCCAGTAATGAACTTGCATCAGTAAGTGAATTCTCTGAGATCGAAGAATCTTTCCCAAGTGAATACGAAGATGATGCAGAGGTAGATTTCTCTCAACCTCCTGTTTATGACTTAAGTGACGAGGAAGACATAGAAGGCTTTGATCAGGACATGGATGCAATTGAAGAAGTCTGCAAGGAAGTGAAGAAATTCACCAAAGAGCACAAGGGAGTAGAACTCACAGAACCACCGGAAACACCTATCCCAAGGCCATTACCACCCAATACAAGCTTCAAATGGGTACAATCCTTAACCTTTAGCTTTATCTTCCCACTTGAATATGGTTTGCTTGAAACAGATGGCCAGCTTAGAGCTCTCTGCGGCTTTAAGAGTAAGAGGGAAATGGCTCGCACTCAAAGCTGGTGTACAAGGTTCAATAAGGTTCCACGCTTCAATTCGAACTGCAAGGATTGGTTTCATGTCCAATCGAAAGGATCTCGGAAAACGTTTGGTTATCTTGGTGAGAATCTAACTTCTAAACTGCCCGGATGGAAAAATATAAATCAAGACGGAGGCAGATTTAGAAGTAAAGTTTAGGATCCTGGAATTTATTCCGACATTCGTCACCCCGGGAGCCTGACAATCTGTTTGAAGCTACTCAGAAGCTTTACATGCCTAGTTTGGGACCCCGGAGGCTATTGGCATTCCAAGAATTGGTGGAGATTTCTGGATGAATTTAAGCATAGGCCGCCTTAACAGGAAGCTCATCCAATGTCCAACTTAAGGACTTTAACTAAAAGTGCTAGGTGGGAGACAACCCACCATGGTATGGTCATTTTTTTTTCAGTTTTATTTTGTGTTATTTATTTTTGTTTTCCTTTTCAATTGAACCTGAATATTATTCATTCGCACTGCATACTGCATAATTGCATACCTGCATAAAATAAAAAAAAAAAAAAGAAAGGGCGTGCGACGCGACTGCATCACTCATGCAATCGCGGCCACGTGATCTGGAAATCGGTGTAAGGATCCAACGCCCAGAAAGTTGGGCTGGAATCATGCGGCTATTGTGCGTTTCGCACAAAACGACCCACGCGGTCATGTCCCTGACGCGATCATGTTACTTGCACAACACCAATCCCACGCGACAGCGTGAGCGACGCAATCGCGTCGCATGGATTGCACAACACCCCAAAGGAGATAGAGAGTTGCGCTGAAACAACGATGGAATTGCGCGTTTAGCACAATTTCCAGCGACGCGGTCGCATGCCTCATGCGACCGCGTCATTCATCCTTTCTCCCATTCTATGCGATCGCATCACTCACGCAATCGCGTCAACTCCCATTCCACCCCAGCCACGCGACCGCGTGCCCCACGCGATCCCGTGGATTCAAATTCCATAACCCCCTGTCACGCAAACCCTACCCATTCGCGCCCCCCAGCCCCTTCTCCTTACTCTCTTCTCTCCAACCAACCACCACCAACTTCCAGCCACCACCACCGACCACCGCCACCCTCGTTGACCACCCAGAACCCACTACCATGCCAACCCCCTTCCCCCTTCCCCCTCTTTCTTCCTCTTCTTCCCTCCACCACCACTGCCCCCCTCCGCGACTGCCACACCCACCGCGCCGCTGTCACCTCCGCGCCTCCGACCGCCACCAACGCCCCCTTCCCTTCCTTCCCCCTACCCACATTACCCCCCAAACCCCCTGCCTCCGAACAGCCCTCACCGCCGCACAACCACCATCAACCACCGCGTCAGCCACCACCACCACCATCTCCCAGCCACCTCTCTGCCCCACCTTCTTTCATACGCCTTCCAGGTTCCGGCAAACGCCACCTTTCTTTCAATTCCTAGTTAATTACATATTTTTCTGTTTATGTTCATATTTAGGCTAGTTAGATATGCATGTTGTAGTGGATTCTAGGTTGTTAGGTAGCTTAGGATGTGGTTAGTGGATTTAGGCCTGTTTAATTGCGCTGTTCGTACTTCTTGTTTTCTAATTTTCGCAATTCTGCTGTTGCTGTGATGTTAGTTTTGTTCATATGCTGTTCGTACTGTTCATGCTGCTATTATGAATGTTATTTCTTGTTCATATCTAATTGCAGTTTGTTTTAATTCATATGAACTGTCCTGCTTACTGTTTATTTTCTGGGAACATCCAATTTTAGTCGGAATGCTGTCCAATTTTCTGTAGACTATTTTGTTTCCATTCATGTCTTGGTTTTGGCACTTTGAACTCTACTTTACTCTGCTTTTACCAAACCAATTCATGAATACCAGGGCAAGCTTTCTTATTCTTTTTGATTTCCTAGTTCATAATCTGCGTTTTTGATGTTTAGCTTCCAATTTTTGATTCATCATCAACCTGATTCCCTTGTTTGGATATGAGTTAACTGTAGCTTCTAATTGAGAATGCTTGTTACTTAGAAAATGATCATCATGCCACTTACTCTAACCCACTTTTTACTAATTCACAAATTTTAACTTCCTAAACTCTTTTTTTTTCATTCCTAACCTACTTACCTTTCAAAACATCTTTATTGGTTTTTCACTATTCTCTTTAACCTTCTAACCAAGGCATAATGATACATTTTCCTAATTAACATGATTTCTAATACATTTTGGATTGTGAATTTTTTTTCTCAGTTTTCTATTTCCTATACAATCCTTAATGCACATTTACTTAACTCATTTTCATTACTCCACTGCTCATTTGCCATTATATGCTTATTTTGTGATTTGCCTACTTGTTTTCCTGTTTTTATTATATCCTGGTTTTCTATTTTTCAGGATGTCTGACACCCAAAGAAAGGGAAAAGGAAAGGCAACAACTAGCAAACAGAAAAGAGGAGAATCCTCCATGTCCATCCTGGACATCATGCATGATGACTCCTGGCGGGAGAAACACTTTACCCCGCAGGAGAAGGCTGACCAGCTACTCCCTACTACTGATCCCATTAAGTTTGCAAACTGATACTGCGAGCTGAAGTATCCGGTGTTTGCAACCTCCAGGAACCTGTACCTGGAGAGGACTCTGAAGATCCCAGAAGAACTCCAGTAATACACCTCTGATCAAATCAAACAAAGAGGCTAGTTCTTCTTGGAGAGAAACCTGACTGAGGTCAATGCATCTTGGGTACGGGAATTTTATTGCAATTACTTCAAAACTTCCCTAGATGCAGTAAACCTAAGAGGGAAGCAAATACTGGTTACTGAAGAGGCCATAGAGGATGTTTTGAAGCTCCTGCCTAAATCCGATCAGCCAGATGGTTATTAACAGGCTGAGAAGGACATGCGCTTCATGAAATTTGACTGGGATGCCGTCAAGGCAAGGATCGCCCTTGACCCGACTGTTCCATGGGTCATGGTTCAGAACACCACCATGCCTAAGGGAATCAAGCGAGCATACTTGAATGATGAGGCTCGGCTATGACATCAGATCCTAAGCAACTTTATTATGCCGAGTACTCACGAGACGGAGCTACCTGCCGCTATGATCACCCTCCTATGGTGTGTGATGGAGGGTAAGGACCTATACTTGCCATGCTTTATTCGGTACTACATGGCCAGGGTCTACGTCTGAGGCACTCTCCCCTTTCTATATCTGATTACACAGCTTGGCCGTCGAGCTGACGTGCCTTGGGAGGATGCTGATGAGAAGCCACCTGCTGCAGAATGCAAGAAAATTATCCCTCACAGCAGGAACTTTCTGGCTTTGGGCTAAAGACCTCCATTCCTCACTCCTACTGATGAGACAGCCACACCATCTGCCGGCCCCTCTTCCTCTACAGCTACCCCTGCTACCACCACTACACCTCCACCTGCCTCAGAGCCAGTTTATCACTTAGTGCACCACCTGTTTCGGCAGTTAAACCAGATGGAGCGCCGCAACCGGCGGCGATACGAGAGATCTGAGCGTCGCAGCAAGCGATGCTATGAGCACCTGAAGCTGATGATTCGTTCTGGCAGCGACATCCCCTCCGAGCCTGACACTCCATCAGAGCCATCTGAGGAGGAGGCGGATGATCACGAGGCAGAGACCCGTCCACAGAGAGAGGCTGCACAGGCAGGCATAGAGCAGGCTACATCACATCAGAGGAGGCCCCACATCAGATTCAGGCTACAGACCCAGAGATCCCTATTGAGTCAGCACCTCCTCTGCAGCAGGCAGATCCTCAGACCACCACCATAGAGACCCCAGCTACCCATCCTTCCGATGATGACACCCCTTCACACCTTGCTTGAGTGAGCATCAGGGACGATGCTTCATATTAAGTGTGGGGAGGTCGCCATCTCTGACGTATATTTTTTTTGGTGAACCACTACAGACTCTTTTTACTTTATTATTTTTCTGTATTGTTCTCTTTATTTTTATTTTTATTTTTATTTTTATTTTTTCAGTACTTATACATTGCTATTTTCATGTATTTCTACTATATTTCTATATTTTGCATTTTAGTTCATATTTTAGATAGTAGTTTAGTTGCAATTCTAACTTATTAGTTATAGAAAGTATGGATTAATTAGTATAGTTTACCCTTTTTAGCATAAGATAACTTAGTTTAAATTAAAAATATAAAAAGGAAGTAAACTAGAGACTTGAACAGAATAAAAACAACCCACACCTTGTCTATATAGCATTACATGTTAGTTAGTTAACAACATTTCATCAAGGAGAAACACTAGAACTTTAAAGCCACCTTAAGATTTACATTGAGAATAATGGGAACTCTTAATTTTTACTTGCTTGACATATACAACTGATATATGATTTTTGAGTTAGAGAATACACAGCCTGTGAGTTTGGAGCTTAATTGCATGGTTACACTTAAATGATAATATTTTATTCCTGTGTGTTCCGCCCTTCTTATTTATTCTGGTGTTCTTTACTTTGTTTTAATCTATATGTCTGATTGTAGAATATAGATACATACCAAGAAAGTGATTGAGGCCATTGTTTGATTCTAGCTCACTATTCCCAAATCAGCCTACCTTTTACGTCACCCTTGTCAGCCCCCTTGAGCCTTTAATTCCCCTCTTGTTTTATAACCACATTACTAGGCTTAAGCAGAAAAACAAAATAAAAATACCAAGTTGAATCCTTGGTTAGCTTAAGATAGAAAGTGTGTATTGTTTAAGTGTGGGAAACCTATTGGGAATATGGATGATAAAAACAAAGGGTAGAAAGTTAAAAAGAATAAAATACTTCAAAATAAAAATTTTGGGAAGCATGCTCATGTGAAATCAAAATAATTGAATTACCATGTGTATTAAAAAAAAATTCAGTATTTGAGTAAAGGGGATACAAAAGAATTCTCCAAATGTAAAATAAAGCAAATGCACATAGGACAAAATTAAAACTAATGCATGAGCATGTAACATAAAAAGTGGGAAAAATATGGGAAAATAGGTAAAGAAACTTTGCTTTACAAAATATATATCTTAGACTAATCAGGGATTCACTTATTAGCTCACTTAGCCTTATACATATACCCTTACCTTTACCTTGGCCCCATTACAACCTTAATTAAAAGACCTCATGATTTTTGTATGCCTATATTCTATAATTGTTGATTAGTTAGATGAAGAACAAAGTTATAGAAAGTAAGGATAAAAAGGAGAATAGAGTGATTAACACAATAAACACTGAGTGACTAGAGAGTAAACACAAAATCCAGTGAGGGTTCAATAGCTCATCAACATATATCTCTGCTTAAATTATTAATTGTCTTGCAAAATTGTAAAATGTTTTTCTCTCCCATCTCAATTGTAAAGGTACTTTATCACTATCTAAGGTTTGGCTATATATAAGATTCCTTGAGAATGTAAATTAATTCAACTATATGTAAGTTTTATATACAAGTGAATATAAAAATTAGAATTGCATGATTCATTTAGGTAGTTGCATTTAGAATAGATTGCATTGCATGAGATTTCACCACTTCAACCTTACCTTACTCTTTATCTTGGATTTAGCATGAGGACATGCTATTGTTTAAGTGTGGAGAGGTTGATAAACCCATATTTTATGATATATTTTATGCCTAATTTAAGTGATTTATTCAATCCTTCACTCACTTATTCATATAAATTGCATGGTTTTACTTTCCCTTCCTTATTATGTGATGTATGTGAAAAACATGTTTCCTATGCTTTAAAAGTAATTATTTTAATTATCCTTTATTTCCATTCGATGCCGTGATTCGTGTGTTGAGTAGTTTCAGATCTTCTAAGGCAGGAATGATTTAAAGGATGAAAAGGAGACATACAAAAATGGAAGGAAAGCACAAAAAGGAGTTTTTGAAGAAACTGGCAGTGACGCGATCGCATGGATGACACGGCCGCATGCCAGCACGAAATGGTAGTGACGCGACCGCGCGCCTTAAGCGAAACACATATGACGCGGACGCATGACTGAAGCGACCGCGTGGCAAGGAAAACTCCAATTGACGCGACCGTGTGACCCACGCAGACGCGTGACAGAGGCCACGCACCAGAAAGTATAGAAAACGCTCCCATCGATTTCTGAAGCCCTTTTTGGCCCAAATCCAAGTCCAGAAGGCACAGATCAGAGGTTATGAAGTGAGGGAATGCATCCATTCAGAGGAGAGTCTCCAATTAGTTACTTTTGATGAATTAGATGTAGTTTTGAGGGAGAGGTTCTCTCCTCTCTCTTTTAGGATTTAGGATTAGGATTTCTTTGCTTTCAGGATTATCTTTTTATCAGGTTCAACATTCCTTTTTATTTATTTTTTTAATTTAATTTATGAATTCTTCTATGTTACAGATTATTCTTTGAATTAATGTTATTTGAGGTATTTCAGTTTATTATTACTTTTTTTTATTTATGTTATTGTTGCTTCCAATCTGAAGACATTTTTATTCCAGTAGATTTACTTTTCCCCTTTGGTCTTGGTTAAGAAATCAGTAACTCAGGAGTTATCAAACTCAACATGATCGATAATTGCTATCTTTGCTAATTGAATTGAACTTCAATAATCCCAATCTTTCCTTAGGGATTAACTAGGATTTGAAGATCAGACTAATTAGTCACTTGACCTTTCTTTGTTTTAAGTAAAGGCTAACTAAGTGGAATTAAGATTCAATCTTCATCATCATTGATAAGGATAACTCGGATAGGACTTCTAATTTCTCATACCTTGCCAAAAGTTTATTTTACAGTTATTTATTTATTTTACAGTCTTTTACTTATTTTAATTGCAATTCAAATCACTTGTTCCTCATCTTCAAAACCCTGATTTACAATCTTCATAACCAATAATAAGAACATACTTTCCTGCAGTTCCTTGAGAAGACGACCCGAGGTTTAAATACTTCGGTTATCAATTTTTAAGGGGTTTGTTACTTGTGACAACCGAAACGTTTGTACGAAGAGATTTCTGTTGGTTTAGAAACTATATCTACAACGCGACAATTTTTATAAAATTCTTTACTAGCAAAAATCCTAACGTCAATAAGTTTCCCCATCGGAAGGAAAGACTATTCTTAAATGCACAGAGGGCGTTGCCCCCTTGCTTAATTCTTTTCTTGACTCAACTGAAAGTTTTTTATTCTAATTGAAACTTTTTCTTCCTCCTCTTCCTCGAGGAAAACCCCTGGCACGACCTCGATAATAAGCATATTAATTTCAAGAAGGTGCTCGATGCCCCTACTGAGGATTACGCCGATATAAATGATCACATTTCTGGAATTCCTGACAATTCCTGATCCACTAGACACTTATAGCCTGAGAACGGCTTAAGGGTGTATTTACATTCTCTTGAGGGGTCTTCGAACTAGAGCCTTCTATACGCCTGAGTGGTTGCTTTTGACGGGCCTGTTCTTCCCTATGAGCCAACTCTTTCTTCATCCTTTCTTTTTCAAAGATTGCTGCTGCTTCAGCATCAAAAATAGCGTTACACCGTGGACACAGAGATACCTCCCGGTCTTTGATCTTCTGCTGAACTAAGAAGTCCAGCAAACTGTCCCCTGTTCTAGGGTATACTGATCTGACCTGTGACTCAAAATCATTGAGAGCCACATCAAAATCGTAGGACATGCCCACCATGTTTACTCCAAAGCAAAGTTCAACATAATTGGCCTCAACTTCGAAGGGATCTATATCAACCTTCATTTCTTTTTTGCCATCATCGAATTTCAATCACCCCTCCATTATCGCCTCTTGAATCAAGTCCCTGAAACGGACACAACTATTAGTCGAATGACTTGTTGCTTGATGAAACTTACAATAAGACTTTCCTTTTAAATCTTTCACAGAAAGCAAGGTTCTACCCTCAGGTAAAATTAACTTTTTATCTTTAAGCAATACATCAAAAATCTTATCAGATTTTGAAATATCAAAACTATATTTTTCCCACTTTTTAGTTTTGAATCATTCGACTTTTCATTACTTGGCAACTTCTTCAACAAAGAACAAACATAAGGAGGGCCTTCTTAAGTTCGGCCAAATCGATTTCTGTTTCGAAATCGAATTCTTCTTCGGAAGACTTCATTGTTACATAAGCAACCTTTTCTTTTCGAGTAAAAGGTTTACTCTTCGATCTCTGTTCACTCCTGTATTTCTCTTTTTCTCTTTTCATAAGTTCGGTCTGTCGAACCTTTTCAGCCAGATGGGCCAAATCGGGAGTATAGACATTAAGCAATTTTCTACGCATATAAAATCCCAAGTCCATAATTGCTATTTTCACTATCTCATTCTCAGGTAATGACACATAGCATCTACTTCTAGAATTTTTGAAACGTATTAAATAATCATCAATGGTCTCACCATCTTCATGTTTCAAAGCCACTAAATCAGTAACTGCTACGTTCATTTCACCTCGATAGAACTGAGCGTGAAAGGCAGTTTTTAACTGATTCCATATTGTAATCGAACTTGGTCTAAGATTCAAAAACCAAGTAAATGCATTCTTTGTCAATGATGAAGGAAAAAATTTTATTTTTAAATTTTTATCATTAGCTAGATTCCCAATTTCGACCAAATAACGAGCAACATGTTCAGTAGTTGATTCTCCAACTTCACCAGCAAATTTTGTTGTTATTTTTGGGATTTTCACCCCTCTTAACACTTCAGCCATTTGAACCACTTGGGGAAAAGTGGACACAAAATGTGGTTGATTCATAAAACCAACATTTAGCCCAACCCGATTTAGCACTTCTTCAATAATCCTAGTAACTTGATAGCGATCACCACGCAATCCGGCTAGATAGTCATCAGCATTTTCACCTCGGGGAACCACGTGAGGATTTTCTCGATTCGGAATCTGGTTTTCATTTTGAAAAATATTTTCCATTACTTCGTTATTTCCCCTGGCATTATGCCTCTTACCTTCATCATAATCAACGATTCGAGTAATCCTCTCAACTTGTCTAACAAGACACTCGAATCTTGATTCATGATCAGCCATCATGGGATTCAGAATTGTAGTCATTTGCTGAGTCAATAAATTGACCAAGTCATGATGACTCTCCTCTACTTGTTGTCGATATACTGCCATCAAATTCGCAGCATTCGAAGTATAGCCCACATGATAATCACAAGAATACTCGGAATGCTATGGGTTTTGAACATTATTCGCTCTATTTACATTCCTAAAATGGACAGGCGGCATAAAACCACCCACCGGTGGGTATAACCAGGAGGAAGAACATAAGGAGGCCAACCAGCGGTTAACGGAGGTTGATATGGTGGCACAGGACCACGTGGACGAGTATTACGTCCAATATTTCCAGTTTGGATAGTCGTAACGACTATACTTTCAGTCCCAATTGCACCTTCCGAACGTGAAGACACGTCAGCTTGTTGCATGGAAATCGGTATGCTATCATTGGTGGATGAACCACCATTCACATTTGATAACTCATCAGTCATGTGAATGATCTTTCCACTTCGTAATCGCATACACTTACAATTACTGGGAAAGGATTCATTTGACACACTTTGATTTAAAACTGTCCCACTGGGCGTGCCAATTTGTTTTGTCAATTTTTAGCAAATCAATGGTGGTTCGATATCTATTGATTTGGGAGCGAAACCTACTCCTCTGTGCGGGTACCAGTTTTTTAGAAGTGCATCAAAAGCGTCTTCGATTAGACCAATTTTGAAAAATAACATAAAGTAAATCTACGAATTATTCAAAAGAACTTAAAATTTAAAGTTCTGAAATGCAAATAGATAATAAAATAGAAAAGTTTGTAAAGAAATTAAAGGAAAACAATAAGATGCCTTCGATTGGATCCAAGGACTTCAATATGAAAACTTAAAGGCAAAAGTATAAATTGAACCTCGAAAGTAAAGAAAAATTAATAAATAAACTTAATTGAAATGTTAAGTTTACATGAAAAATAAATTGAAAGAAAGAAGAAGATGGAAGGAACCCTACAGAAAATGTAACTCGATTGCAAACTCAGGGATTCACTGGGATGTGAGAGTGTTAGAGTGTTTTACTGAGTAAAAGTTCCAACCCTTATTCACTAAGAATTCCTAGTATTTATAGGCTAATCTTACATAACTTCCAATTAATTTACAATTAATTATAATTAAATATGGCATTTCAAATTTTGAAGCGCATTCTCTCTTGGTAACCGTTTTCGCCGCATAATTGAAGACATTCTCCATGATCTCCTCGTGCAATAAAAGCCATTAACTTTCCACTTCCACAACTAATCGATCAGCTCTTTCGAAGGCCTTAGTTAATTCTTCGAATCGAATCTCCAACTCGATTTGGCTTACTTCGATCAACAAAACAATCGAAATCCACATCAGCACCAATTACCTCCAACTTCAGACTTACAAGCGTACCTTCTCGAGAAACCATATTCACCTCATCTCGATTCAACTCCATGTTATCGAAAATATTTTTTCGATCAACACTCATCATAAATCATTTTAGGATCTAACTATTCATATTTGTACATAAATAATTCTAGAATGTCATGATTTATGTGCTAAATTTTCAAACTCATTAATTTTGATATATAACAAATAGATAAAAAAAAGGATTAGGATTATACCAAGGTTGCGAGAACCGAACCGGTCACTAAACCAGTGAAGTGACTGGTTCAATGGTTTAAAGGTTCAATCGGGGTTCAACCGGAGTTCAACCGGTATAATTAAATATAAAATAAATTTATTAAAAATTTAACATATAATTTTAAATATTTAAATTCAATTATTTTTACACTAATAAAAATTTAAAATTTTATAATTTCACATCATAAATTGTCTATACTTTATAATTAAGTTCACAGACAACTTCAACCATCAATCTTTATAACTAATAAAAATCAAAATGTATTTAAATGACAGAAATAATGTTCAACTACAAGCAATTATTCCAATTTCATAAAAATTATAAAAACAATAAGAATTATAATGTTCTACAATAGCAATATTATATTGTTGAATAGTATTGCTTGTGATGTTCTCTTTCTCGTTCTCCTACAAATTTTCAAACCACATCAATTGGAAAAATCAGTACAAAAACAAAGAACAACAACAAATAAACTAAATATTCATAATCATAAATGTTATAAACTAAGAGTTACTATTATTATTATCCACTTAGATTGAGAATTTCACTAACATTAAAACCAGAAACTTTGACAAACCCAATACAAAGGGACTTGCTTTGAATTTTCAATGAAAAAAAAATTGAAACACTCTTTCCAGCATACTTCAAAGTTCAAAGAAGTGTATAAATTTGAACAAAAAATGTACAAGAAATAAATATAATTTGTGCTATTGAAAGATGAGAAATGATGAAAAACAATTTTACCATACCACCATCAACAATTCAGAATCAGACAAAATCAGCAACCAAAATTAACAACTCAGAATTAGAAAAACCAACATAAACAACTTAGAATTAACATAAACAACTCAGAATCGGAAAAAATTCTAGCATTAACAATGTTCATCAACAACACAGAATTAGAAAAATCAACGGCCAATAACTCAAAAATCAGAATAAATAAAATTAACAAAATAACCAAAAATAAATTGACGTAGTAGTGCTTACCGGTGGCGAGGGAGGAAGGTGACGGCGCGGCGAATACTCCATAGCCGATCAAAAAGAGACGTTGCAGTGAGAGAGAGAGAGAGAGAGAGACAAAAAGAGCTCGGAGCCTCGGATAGAGAAAACTCGAAGAGAGAGATGGGCACCAACCACTCGAGCAGAGACGACGACGGAGAAGCCCTTCGCGGCGGCGTCGCCAACAGTTCCGAGCAAGCACTTGACGTCGAGGAGAAGAGGATCGGGAAGTGGGCAGACCTTCCATGAGTGACGACGGCACCCAAATCTATCTCTGCCAGCGGTGACAACACCGTCTATCAGAAGAGAAGAGCTCGACGATGGGATGGGGTTGGGTTCCTACCATCGTTAGGGTTTTCCTAGAGAGAGAGAAAGAGAAAGGGGCAGGGGTAGGTGAGGGGTTCTGATTTCTGGACGTTTAATTTTTTTTTTAATTTTTATATATATATATATATATATATATATATATATATAGCACTGAACTGGGAAAAAACCGAACGGTTCTCGCGGTTCATCGGTTAACCGCCGGTTTGACCGATTTTTAGGCCGATTTTTTGCAGGACGGTTCTTTACATCAACCGAAACAAATCAAAACAATAATTAAAAATTGGATCTAAGAAAATTTAACCTTAACTACCTTAATTTCTAGAGAGAAGGGAGAGCTTCTCTCTTTAGAATTCTAACATACAACATGATGAAAACTACACTATGACTACTCCCTCCATTCCGTTGTAATCCTTGGGTTCAAAAGCATCAGAAATGAGTTGGATTTAGGCCTCCTTGAGCTCAGAAAGTGCCCCTAGCATATTGCCCTTAAGTTGGTCACGTGTTTCTTGTCACGCGTACATTTGGGTCACGCTTATGCATCTTATTGCAAAATTCCTATTCACGCGTACGTGTGGGTGACGCGTGCGCGTCTCTGGCGAATCTCCTTGTCACGCGTACGCGTGAGTGACGCATGCGCGTGGCACTGAGTTAAGGCAAATCGCCATTTCTTCATAAATTCTCCATTTTTGCATGCTTTTTCTTCATTCCTTCAACCCAATCTTTGCCTTCTAATCTTGAAATCACTTAACAAACATATCAAGGCATCGAATGGAATTAAAGTGAATTTAAATTAGCGATTTAAAGGCCTAAAATGTATGTTTTCACTCTCAAGCATAAATTAGAATAAATTCACAAAACCATGCTATTTCATTGAATAAATGTGAGAAAAGTTGATAAAATCCCCTAAATTCAACACAAGATAAACCACAAAATTGGGGTTTATCAAGTTTTCAGAACAATGGTTTATACCCTGACCCAAAAAGAAAGCCAAGCCCAAAATGAATACAAGTCCACTCAAGATGTAACACCGTAATTACCCAAGGCCTTACCTCATGCCGTAAAGCAAAGGTTAATTAAAGGTCACGACAATTCTAAGACTTATACAATAATATATATAGAAAAAAATAGTAATTCTAAAAGCCCGATGAAGAAATAAGTTCAAAAACAAAGTTACAAAAGCGCAAACGTTCACACAAAGCTACAAACTCAAGGCACAAGATATAGATACAAGATAAGAAAGCGTAAATAGATATATGAGTATAATACTCATAAGGAAACTACCCGCAGCCTGCGGAGTTTAAGCCAACTAGTTATATATAGACATACAAAGTTTTGAAAGTAAAACCAACATATACAATATATCTCTCTAAAAGTAAGCCTCTAAAGCAAATATAAATACAAAAGTGAGAGTATAAAACAAAATATCCAAAAGATAATCAAAATCCTCCGCTCTGTCACCATCTCGCAACTGACCGAGGTGGGTTATGACCTGCATCTGAAAAACAACAATAGAATATGGTATGAGAATTGGAGGTTCTCAATATGGTAATAATGCCCAGTAATGTAAGATGTAAGACCCTAGGACGCCAGAGGCAATCCTAGAGCTTCATATAAACCATGAAATTCAACTTAAAGCATAACTAAATATGAATCCATTACTTTAAAACCATAATGAAATAAGGGAATCTAACATAGGGATTTTCTACTCTAACATTTACACCGCTGTCCCACAGGCTTCGCCAGCCTAACCTCCATGCGATCCCATCGCCACTGCCTATCGAGCCTCATCAATTCCAGTAGAAAATACAAGTAATAGCAATACAAGTAAAACACAAGTATAATCATGTATATCAAGTAATTCAAGAAATAATTAAGCATGTTATACAATTAGGAAAATAATGCAAGTCAGCAAAGTAAGCAAACATATAGAATATGCACATAATGAATGCCTGTTCTATTTGGCTGTGATATCACATCATCGATTCAACTGCCAACCCGACATATTCCCATGGGAATATTGCCTTTCGATCATGAATATAGCTACGCGAACTCCCCACAGATATAGTGTCGGGCACACTCCTGTGATCCGAAAGGATGCGAGTGGGATACTCTGCCACAGCCCTCACGTCTCAACGTAAGTGGGATAAACCAACCGTTCTTACGCCGCCGCCACGACCTCGACAAGCAGGATTAACCAACCGTCCTTGCCAGGCGCATAGCGTCTCAACAATCTCAGTATAAAATAGTATATCAATAGTTTTCAGAAATCATTTTCAATATTCAATAAGGCCCTCATTCCACTCCGAGTCCTAGACTCATCTCAAGCATCATTAAATCCACAACTCCACAATTTCACCATACCAATTGTCTTTACAGTACTCTACCACTTCACTCAACAAATCCACCCTCGGTACTCCAGAATTCTAAGGCTCTATCTTCTAAAAGTTTTACTTGAAATTATCTAGTTAACTTACTTATGGTATTCTCTATGTTTCAAAGCCTAAAAATGAGTTAAGACACCCTAGACAAGCTTTATGGAAGTTCACAAGCTTTCCAAGAAGGTAAAACAGTAAAAAACAAGGTTTTCATTGAAAAATAGGGCAGTGTGCATAGCATAGAGTTGTGCGTACGCACTCCAAGAAGAGTTTCTTCAAAGTGTGCACGGATAGATATGTGCAAATGCCCTTGACTGAAGTCACTTCCCAGTATGTGCGTACGGACGATGTTGTGCATACGCACAACTTGCAAATTTTGTAGGGTGTGTGTGCGCACCAGAGTGTGCGAATGCTCTCAATAGTAGGCATATCCCTGTGTGTGCGTGCGCACTAGAGTCTGCGTACGCACGTTTTCAAAATTTTACAGGGTGTGCGTGCGCACAAGGGTGTGCGTACGCAAAAGTGAAAGTATGGCCCCTGTTCAGAGCACACGCACAACAGTGTGCATGGTCACACATACCAAAAATCACAAATTCTGTAACATCACAGAATTTCAGATTTTCGACACCAACTTCCAACGATCGTATCTTTTTCTTCAAAATTTTGATTTGGCATGAAATCTACACCATTTTAAAGCTCTTTGAATTATCTTTAATTTGATACAAAATTCAATCAATTTAAAAAATTGTAGCCCAAGATATGATCTGCTAAAGTTGGCCCCGGAATCCATTTTTACCAAAAAACCTTAAAACTCAATTTTTACCAAAAATTCTCAATTCAAAAGCATTTGCTCTACCTCCAAACCAACCCTAATGTATCTAAATCATATTCATATACTCTCCAATCATTCCACAACCTATCAACATACAATTTCATCCAAAATTCTCACTTACATACCTCCAATTCCCCATTATTACAACTCAAAGCATCATTTTACTATCCTCAACATTTATCAACATCAACAAGCTTCATAATTCATTATCAACACTCAAAATCATCATTTTCAATCCCACATCATAAATCGACATCAACATTCCTCAAAATCATTCATTCATCAAAATCATCATACGTCAACACTCATTACCAACCAATTCAATCCTATCCTAAGGTATACTAGCCTAATGATGAGCGGATAATTTATACACTTTTTGGCATTGTTTTTAGGTAGTTTTTAGTATAATTTAGCTACTTTTTACTATGTTTTTATTAGTATTATGCAAAATTCACATTTCTGAACTTTACTATGAGTTTGTGTGTTTTTTTGTGATTTCAGGTATTTTCTGGCTAAAATTGAGGGACCTGAGCAAAAATTTGATTCAGAGGCTGAAAAAGGACTACAGATGCTATTGGATTCTAACCTCCCTGCACTCGAAACAAATTTTCTGGAGCTACAGAAACCCAGTTGGCGCACTCTCAATTGCGTTGGAAAGTAGACATCCAGTGCTTTCCAGCAATATATAATAGTCCATACTTTGCCCGATTTTTGACGACGCAAAATGGCGTTCAAACGCCAACTTTGCTCTATTCTGAAGTTAAACGCCAGAAACAGGTTACAAACCAGAGTTAAATGCCACAAAGAGGCTGCAACCTAGCGTTTAACTCCAAAAGAAGCCTCTACACATGCAAAGCTTCAATGCTCAGCCCAAGCACACACCAAGTGGGCCCGGAAGTGGATTTCTGTATCATTTACTTATTTTCTGTAACCCTAGTTACTAGTTTAGTATAAAAACTACTTTTAGGTAGTGTTTGGTGGAGAGACTGAGACAGAAAGACTGAGACTTAGAGACAGAGACTAAGAGACAGAGATTGAAATAAATGTCAGTATTCTATTTGGTGCAAAATGGGAGACAAGAATTAAAACAAGAATGAAACTTTAATTTAATTTGCACAAAGGGTAAAATTAGAATTAATTAATTAAAATAAAAGTATTTTAGGTATAAAATATTATTAAAGTTTTAGTCTCAATCTCTTAAAATTTCAGTCCCTTGTGTCCTTACTTTTTGGAAGTACTGAAATACTGAAATTTTGGAGATAGAGACAGAGATTTTAGTACCAATCTCTGAACCAACAAACACAATACTGAGTCTTAGTCTCTCAGTCTCTGTCTCAGTATCTCAAAACAAACGCTATCTTAGTGATTTATTTCACATCTTTGGTTCATTTTTGAGACTATCTTTGTATCACTTTTGATCTCTTGATCACGTTTAGGGGGCTGGCCATTCGTCCATGCCTGGACCATTATCGCTTATGTATTTTAAATGGTGGAGTTTCTACACCCCATAGATTAAGGTGTGGAGCTTTGCTGTTCCTCATGAATTAATGCGAAGTACTATTGTTTTTCTATTCAATTCAAGCTTATTCTTATTCCAAGATATTCACTCGCACTTCAACCTGATGAATGTGATGATCCGTGACACTCATCATCATTCTCACCTATGAACGCGTGCCTAACAACCACTTCCGTTCTATCTGCTATTGCTTGAGCGTGTATCTCTTAGCCTCTATTCCGAAAGATCGGAGTCTTCATGGTATAAGCTAGAATTATTGGTGGCCATTCCTGAGATCCAGAAAGTCTAAACCTTGTCTGTGGTATTCCGAGTAGGATCTGGGAAGGGATGACTGTGACGAGCTTCAAACTCGCGAGTGTTGGGCGTAGTGACAGACGCAAAAGGATCAATGGATCCTATTCCAACATGATCGAGAACCGACAGATGATTAGCCATGCGATGAGAGCGCATTTGGACCATTTTCACTGAGAGGACGGACAGTAGCCATTGACAACGGTGATCCCCAACATACAGCTTGCCATGGAAAGGAGTACGCATGATTGGATGAAAGCAATAAGAAAGCAGAGATTCAGAAGGAGCAAAGCATCTTCATACGCTTATCTGAAATCCCACCAATGAATTACATAAGTATTTCTATCTTATTTTCTGTTTTAATTATATTTTAATTATCAAAATCCCTTAACCATTTAAATCTGCCTGACTGAGATTTGCAAGATGACCATAGCTTTCTTCAAGCCGACAATCTCCGTGGGATCGACCCTTACTCACGTAAGGTTTATTACTTGGACGACCCAGTGCACTTGCTGGTTAGTTGTGCGGAGTTGTGAAAAAGAATTGAGATTATGAACATGCGTACCAAGTTTTTGGTGCCATTGTTAAAGATCACAATTTCGTGCACCAAGTTTTTGGCGCCGTTGACGGGGATTGTTTGAGTTTGGACAACTGACGGTTTATCTTGTTGCTCAGATTAGGTAATTTTAGTTTGTTTTTAATCTCTTTACTTCTTATTTTCGAAAAATACCAAAAAAATTTAATAAAATCATAAAAAACTAAAAATTTGATGTTTCTTGTTTGAGTCTAGTGTCAATTTCTAAGTTTGGTGTCCTGCATGTGTGTCTTTTCTTAAAAATTTTTCAAAAATAAGTTCTTGGTGTTCATCTTGACATTCAAAGTGTTCTTGGTGTTCATCTTGACATTCAAAGTGTTCTTGCATGCATCATGTGTTTTGATCTTGAATTTTCATGTTTTGAGCCATTTTTATGTTTTTCTCTCTCCTCATTAAAAATCAAAAATAAAAAAAATTATCTTTTCCTTATTTTGCTCATAATTTTTGAAAATTTGGATTGACTTAGTCAAAAATTTTAAAAAATTTAGTTACTTCTTATAAGTCAAGTCAAATTTTCAATTTAAAAATCCTGTCTTTTCAAATCTTTTTCAAAAATCAAATCTTTTTCATTTTTTCTTTCACATTTTCAAAATTTTCAAATTGATTTTCAAAATCTTTTTCTTATTTTTGTTTCATATTTTCGAATTCATTGCTAACATTTAATATTTTGATTCAAAAATTTTCAAGTTGTTACTTGCCTATTAAGAAAGGTTCAATCTTTGAATTTTAAAATCATATCTTTTAGTTTCTTGTTAGTCAAGTAATCAACATTAATTTCAAAAATCAAATCTTTTTAATTTCCTTTTCAAATCCTTTTCAAATTAAATTTCAATAATTTCAATCATATCTTTTTCAAAATCAATTTCAAATTCTTTTTTAACCTCTTATCTTTTCAAAATTGATTTTCAAATCTTTTTTCAATTAACTACCTGACTTTTTGTTTGATTTTAAATGTTTTCTATTTCAATCATATCTTTTTCAAAACCATCTAACTAATTTTCTCTCTCTAATTTTCGAAAACTCCTCCCCACTTTTTCAAAATTCCTTTTAATTAACTAATTGTTTTAAATTTTAATTTAATTTTATTTCTCTTTTTAATTTTCAAATTCTAACTAATAATTAAAATAAAAACAAAAATATTTTTCCTTTTATTTTAATTTAAATTCGAATTCTTCTCTCTCTCATCTCTTTCTATTTATTTATTTATTTACTAACACTTTTCTTCTTCTTAAAAAAAATTCGAACCCTCTCCCCCACTCTGTGGTCGAATTATTCTCTCCTCTTTTCTTCTACTCACATAAAGGAATCTCTATACTGCGACATAGAGGATTCCATACTTTCTTGTTCTTTTCTCTTTCATATGAGCAGGAACAAGGACAAAGGCATTCTTGTTGAAGTTGATCCTGAACCTGAAAGGACCTTGAAGAGGTAGACAATGGCAGCCGAAAATAACAACAATGCCAACATTGCAAGGAAGATACTTGGTGACTTCATTGCACCCTCTTCCAACTTCTATGAAAGAAGCATCTCAATTCCTGCCATTGGAGCAAACAACTTTGAGCTTAAGCCTCAATTAGTTTCTCTAACACAACAGAATTGCAAGTTTCATGGACTTCCATTGGAAGATCCTTATCAGTTCTTAGCTGAATTCTTGCAAATCTGTGACACTGTCAAGACCAATGGAGTTGATCCCGAGGTCTACAGGCTTATGCTTTTCCCTTTTGCTGTAAGAGACAGAGCTAGAACATAGTTGGATTCACAACCTAAGGAAAGCCTGAACTCTTGGAAAAAGTTGGTCAGTGCTTTCCTGGCCAAATTCTTTCCACCTCAAAAGATGAGCAAGCTTAGAGTGGAAATCCAAACCTTCAGACAAAAGGAAGGTGAATCCCTCTACGAAGCTTGGGAAAGATATAAGCAATTGATCAAAAGGTGTCCTACTGACATGCTTCCAAAATGGAGCATCATATGTATATTCTATGATGGTCTGTCTGAGTTGTCAAAAATGTCATTGGACCATTCTGTAGGAGGATCTCTTTATCTGAAAACCCCTGCAGAAGCTCAGGAACTCATTGAAATGGTTGCAAATAACCAGTTCATGTACACTTCTGAGAGGAATCCTATAAACAATGGGACGTATCAGAAGAAGGGAGTTCTTGAAATTGATACTTTGAATGCCATATTGGCTCAGAACAAAATATTGACTCAGCAAGTCAATATGATTTCTCAGAGTCTAAATGGATTGCAAGATGCATCCAACTGTACTAAAAAAACATCTTCTGAAGAAGACGTTTATGATCCTGAGAACCCTGCAATGGCAGAGGTGAATTACATGGGAGAACCCTGTGGAAACACCTATAATCCTTCATGGAGAAATCATCCAAATCTCTCATGGAAGGACCAACAGAAGCCTCAACAAGGCTTCAATAATAATAATGGTAGAAGAAACAGGTTTTGCAATAGCAAACCTTTTCCATCATCTTCTCAGCAACAGACAGAGAATTCTGAACAGAGCCATTCTGGCCTGGCAACCATAGTCTCTGATCTATCCAAGACCACACTAAGTTTCATGAATGAAACAAGGTCCTCCATTAAAAATTTGGAGGCACAGGTGGGTCAGCTGAGTAAGAAGATTACTAAAACTCCTCCCAGTACTCTCCCAAGTAATACAGAAGAAAATTCCAAGAGAGAGTGCAAGGCCATAACCATGACCAACATGGCAGAACCTGGAGAGAGTGAGGAGGACATGAGTCCTAGTGAGAAAAGCCTCACGGGACGTCTTCTGGACAGAAAGGAGTTTCCCTTTGAGGAACCAAAGGAATCTGAGGCTCATACAAAGACCATAGAGATTCCATTGAACTTCTGTCTGCCATTCATGAGCTCTGATGAATATTCTTCCTCTGAAGAGGATGAAGACATCACTGAAGAGCAAGTTAATAAATATCTAGGAGCAATCATGAAGCTGAATGCCAAGTTATTTGGTACTGAGACTTAGGAGGATGAACCCCCTCTTGTTCACCAATGAACTGAATGCATTAATGAGGCAGACATTACCTCAGAAGAAACCGGATCCCGAAAAATTCTTCATACCTTGTACCATAGACACCATGACCTTTGAGAAGGCTCTATGTGACCTGGGGTCAGGAATAAACCTCATGCCACTCTCTGTAATGGAGAAACTGGGAATCTTTGAGGTACAAGCTGCAAGAATCTCACTAGAGATGGAAGACAAATCAATGAAACAGGCTTATGGACTAGTAGAGGACGTGCTAGTGGAGGTTAAAGGCCTTTACATCCGTGCTGATTTCATAATCCTAGACACTGGGAAGGATGAGGATGAATCCATCATCCTTGGTAGACCCTTCCTAGCCACAGCAAAAGCTGTGATTGATGTTGACAGAGGAGAGTTGATCCTTCAGTTGAATAAGGACTACCTTGTATTTAAGACTCAAGGTTCTCCTTCTGTAACCATGGAGAGGAAGCATGAGAAGCTTCTCCCAATACAGAGTCAAACAAAACCCCCACATTCAAACTCTAAGTTTGGTGTTGGGAGGCCACAACCAAACTCTAAGTTTGGTGTTGAGAGGCCCCAACCCTGCTCTGATTATCTGTGAGGCTCCATGAGAGCTCACTGTCAAGCTATTGACATTAAAGAAGCGTTTATTGGGAGGCAACCCAATGTTATTTAATTATATCTATTTATTCTCCATTGTTATTTTATGTTTTCTTTAGGTTGATGATCATGTGAAGTCACAAAAACAACTGAAAAATTAAAAACTAAATGAAAAACGGCATTAAAAACAGCTCACCCTGGAGGAAGAGCTTACTGGCGTTTAAACGCCAGTAAGAAGCATCAGACTGGCGTTTAAATGCCAGTAAACGCCAGAAAGAAGCATCAAGCTGGCATTAAACGCCAGAAACAAGCTACAGTATGGCGTTTAACACCAGAAACAAGCACCAACTTGGCGTTAAACGCCAATAAAGGGAGAAAAGCTGGCGTTAAACGCCAGAAACAAGCAGCAACCTGGCGTTTAACGCCAGAAGTGCACTCTAAGGGCGTTTTACACGCCTAAATGGAGCAGGGATGATAAGTCCTTGACCCCTTAGGATCTGTGGATCCCACAGGATCCCCACCTACCCCACCTCTCTCTCTTTCTTCTTCACACCTTTTCATAACACTCTTCCCCAAATACCCTTCACCAATCACCTCCATCACCTTTACCCATCACCTCTTCACCAATCACATCCATCCACTCTTCCCCAAAAACCCCACCTACCTCCAAATTCAAAATCCTTTCCCTTCCAATCCCAACCCTAATACACGAAACCTAACCCTCCCCCCACCCCTATATAAACCCCCCACCACTCCTTCATTTTCACACATTACAACCACTACTTCTACCCCTTGGCCGAACCACATATCCCCCTCTATCTCCTCCATTTTCTTCTTCTTCTACTTCTTTCTTTCTTCCTTTGCTCAAGGACGAGCAAACTTTTTAAGTTTGGTGTGGTAAAAGCATTTATTTTTGTTTTTCCATAACCATTAATGGCACCTAAGGCCAGAGAAACCTCAAGAAAGAGGAAAGGGAAGGCAATTGCTTCCACCTTTGAGTCATGGGAGATGGAAAGATTCATCTCAAAGGTCCATCAAGACCACTTCTATGAAGTTGTGGCCAAGAAGAAGGTGATCCCTGAGGTCCCTTTCAAGCTCAAAAGGAGTGAGTATCCGGAGATCCGACATGAGATTAGAATAAGAGGATGGGAAGTTCTCTCTAATCCTATTCAACAAGTTGGAATCTTAATGGTTCAAGAGTTCTATGCAAATGCATGGATCACTAAGAACCATGATCAAAGTATGAACCCGAATCCAAAGAATTGGCTTACAATGGTTCGGGGGAAATACTTAGATTTCAGTCCGAAAAATGTAAGGTTGGTGTTCAACTTGCCAATGATGCAAGAAAATGCACGCCCCTACGCTAGAAAGGTCAACTTGGATCAAAGGTTGGACCAAGTCCTCATGGACATATGTGTGGAAGGAGCTCAATGGAAAATTGACTCAAGAGGCAAGTCGGTTCAACTAAGAAGGCTTGACCTCAAGCCAGTGGCTAGGGGATGGTTGGAGTTCATCCAACGCTTAATCATTCCCACTAGCAATCGGTCTGAAGTTGCTATAGACCGGGCTATCATGATTAGAGAGGAAGTGGAAGTTCATGAGATTATACCTTAAGAGCTCTACAAGGTGGCTGGCAAGTCTTCCACTTTGGCAAGGTTAGCCTTTCCTCACCTCATTTGTTACCTCTGCAATTCGGCTGGGATTGTCATAGAGGGAGACATCCTCATTGAAGAGGACAAGCCCATCACTAAAAAGAGGATGGAGCAAACAAGAGAGCCCACTCATGGACCTCAACAAGAGCATGAGGAAGTTCCTCATCATGAAATCCCTGAGATGCCTTAAGGGATGCACTTTCCTCCATAAAACTATTGGGAGAAAATCAATACCTCCCTATGAGAAATGAGTTCCAACATGGGACAACTAAGGGTGGAGTATCAAGAGCATTCCATTCTCCTCCATGAAATTAGAGAAGATCAAAGAGCCATGAAGGAGGAACAACAAAGGCAAGGAAGAGACATAGAGGAGCTCAAGCATTCCATTGGATCTTCAAGAGGAAGAACTAGCCGTCATCACTAAGGTAGACCCGTTCTTTAATTTCCTTGCTCTTATTTTTCTGTTTTTCGAAAATTATGCTTTATGTTGTATTTATGTTTGTGTCTTATTACATGATCACTAGTGTCTTAGTGTCTATGCCTTAAAGCTATGAATGTCCTATGAATCCATCACCTTTCTTAAATGAAAAATGTTTTTTATCACAAAAAAACAAGAAGTACATGATTTCGAATTCATCCTTGAAATTAGTTTAATTATTTTGATGTGGTGACAATACTTTTTGTTTTCTGAATGAATGCTTGAACAGTGCATATTTTTGAATTTATTGTTTATGAATGTTAAAATTGTTGGCTCTTGAAAGAATAATGAAAAAGGAGAAATATTATTGATAATATGAAAAATCATAAAATTGATTCTTGAAGCAAGAAAAAGCAGTGAAAAATAAGGCTTGCAAAAAAAAAGGCAAAAATAAAAGAAAAAAAAAAGAAAGAAAAAGAAAAAGCAAGCCGAAAAAGTCAAGAGCTCTTTAAACCAAAATGCAAGAGCAAAAAGCCAGTAACCCTTTAAACCAAAAGGCAAGGGAAACAAAAGGTCCAAGGCTTTGAGCATTAATGGATAGGAGGGCCCAAAGGAATAAAATCTTGGCCTAAGCGGCTAAACCAAGCTGTCCCTAATCATGTGCTTGTGGCGTGAAGGTGTCAAGTGAAAAGCTTGAGACTGAGCGGTTAAAGTCATGATCCAAAGCAAAAAGAGTGTGCTTAAGAACTCTGGACACCTCTAATTGGGGACTCTAGCAAAGCTGAGTCACAATCTGAAAAGGTTCACCCAGTTATGTGTCTGTAGCATTTATGTATCCGAGGTAATATTGGAAAACAAAGTTCTTCGGGCCACGGCCAAGACTCATAAAGTAGCTGTGTTCAAGAATTAACATACTGAACTAGGAGAATCAATAACACTATCTAAATTCTGAGTTCCTATAGATGCCAATCATTCTGAACTTCAAAGGATAAAGTGAGATGCCAAAACTGTTCAGAGGCAAAAAGCTACTAGTCCCGCTCATCTAATTGGAGCTAAGTTTCATTGATATTTTGGAATTTATAGTATATTCTCTTCTTTTTATTCTATTTGATTTTTAGTTGATTGGGAACAAGCAACAATTTAAGTTTGGTGTTGTGATGAGCGGATAATTTATACACTTTTTGGCATTATTTTTAGGTAGTTTTTAGCATAATTTAGCTAGTTTTTACTATGTTTTTATTAGTTTTTATGCAAAATTCACCTTTTTGGACTTTACTATGAGTTTGTGTGTTTTTCTATGATTTCAGGTATTTTCTGGCTGAAATTGAGGGACCTGAGCAAAAATCTGATTCAGAGGCTGAAAAAGGACTGCAGATGCTGTTGGATTCTGACCACCCTGCACTCGAAATGGATTTTATGGAGCTACAGAAACCCAATTGGCGCGCTCTCAATTCCATTGGAAAGTAGACATCCAGGGCTTTTCAGAAATATATAATAGTCCATACTTTGCCCGAGTTTTGACGATGCAAACTGGCGTTCAAACACCAACTTCCTGCCCTATACTGAAATTAAACGCCAGAAACAGGTTACAAACCAGAGTTAAACGCCACAAACAGGCTGCAACCTGGCGTTTAACTCCAAGAGAAGCCTCTACACATGCAAAGCTTCAATGCTCAGCCCAAGCACACACCAAGTGGGCCTGGAAGTGGATTTCTGCATCATTTACTTATTTTTTGTAACCCTATTTACTAGTTTAGTATAAAAACTACTTTTAGTGATTTATTTCACATCTTCGGATCATTTTTGAGACTATCTTTGTATCACTTTTGATCTCTTGATCACTTTTAGAGGGCTGGCCATTCGGCCATGCCTGGACCATTATCACTTATGTATTTTCAACGGTGGAGTTTCTACACCCCATAGATTAAGGTGTGGAGCTCTGCTGTTCCTCATGAATTAATGCAAAGTACTATTGTTTTTCTTTTCAATTCAAGCTTATTCTTATTCCAAGATATTCACTCGCACTTCAACCTGATGAATGTGATGATCCGTGACACTCATCATCATTCTCACCTATGAACGCGTGCCTGACAACCACTTCCATTCTATCTTCTATAGCTTGAGCGTGTATCTCTTAGCCTCCATTCCGAAAGATCGGAGTCTTCGTGGTATAAGCTAGAATTATTGGTGGCCGTTCCTGAGATCCAGAAAGTCTAAACCTTGTCTGTGGTATTCTGAGTAGGATCTGGGAAGGGATGACTGTGACGAGCTTCAAACTCGCGAGTGTTCGGCGTAGTGACAGACGCAAAAGGATCAATGGATCCTATTCCAACATGATCGAGAACTGACAGATGATTAGCCATGCGGTGACAGCATATTTAGACCATTTTCATTGAGAGGACGGACAGTAGCCATTCACAACGGTGATCCCCAACATACAGCTTGCCATGGAAAGGAGTACGCATGATTGGATGAAAGCAATAAGAAAGCAGAGATTCAGAAGGAGCAAAGCATCTTCATACGCTTATCTGAAATCCCACCAATGAATTACATAAGTATTTATATCTTATTTTTTGTTTTAATTATATTTTAATTATCAAAATCCCATAACCATTTGAATCTGCCTGACTTAGATTTGCAAGATGACCATAGTTTGCTTCAAGCCGACAATCTCCGTGGGATCGACCCTTACTCACTAAGGTTTATTACTTGGACGACCCAGTGCACTTGCTGGTTAGTTGTGCGGAGTTGTGAAAAAGAATTGTGATTATGAACGTGCGTACCAAGTTTTTGGCGCCATTGTTAAAGATCACAATTTCGTGCACCAAGTTTTTGGCGCCGTTGCCGGGGATTGTTCGAGTTTAGGCAACTGACGGTTCATCTTGTCTCAAATTATGTAATTTTATTTTGTTTTTAAGCTCTTTACTTCTTATTTTCGAAAAATACCAAAAAAATTTAATAAAATCATAAAAAACCAAAAATTTGATGTTTCTTGTTTGAGTCTAGTGTCAATTTCTAAGTTTGATGTCCTGCATGTGTGTCTTTTCTTAAAAATTTTTCAAAAATAAGTTCTTGGTGTTCATCTTGACATTCAAAGTGTTCTTGGTGTTCATCTTGACATTCAAAGCGTTCTTACATGCATCATGTGTTTTGATCTTGAATTTTCATGTTTTGAGCCATTTTTATGTTTTCTCTCTCCTCATTAAAAATAAAAAATAAAAAAAATTATCTTTTCCTTATTTTGCTCATAATTTTTGAAAATTTTGATTGACTTAGTCAAAAATTTTTAAAAATTTAGTTACTTCTTATAAGTCAAGTCAAATTTTCAATTTAAAAATCCTATCTTTTCAAATCTTTTTCAAAAATCAAATCTTTTTCATTTTTTTTTCACATTTTCGAAAATTTCAAATTGATTTTCAAAATCTTTTTCTTATTTTTGTTTCATATTTTCGAATTCATTACTAACATTTAATATTTTGATTCAAAAATTTTCAAGTTGTTACTTGCCTATTAAGAAAGGTTCAATCTTTGAATTTTAAAATCATATCTTTTAGTTTCTTGTTAGTAAAGTAATCAACATTAATTTCAAAAATCAAATCTTTTTAATTTCGTTTTCAAATCCTTTTCAAATTAAATTTCAATCATTTCAATCATATCTTTTTTAAAATTAATTTCAAATTCTTTTCTAACCTCTTATCTTTTCAAAATTGATTTTCAAATCTTTTTTCAATTAACTACCTGACTTTTTGTTTGATTTTAAAAGTTTTCTATTTCAATCATATCGTTTTCAAAACCACCTAACTAATTTTCTCTCTCTAATTTTCGAAAACTCCTCCCCACTTTTTCAAAATTCCTTTTAATTAACTAATTGTTTTAAATTTTAATTTAATTTTATTTCTCTTTTTAATTTTCGAATTCTAACTAATAATTAAAATAAAAAAAATATTTTTCCTTTAATTTTAATTTAAATTTGAATTCTTCTCTCTCTCATCTCTTTCTATTTATTTATTTATTTTTATTTACTAACACCTCTCTTCTTCTTAAAAAAAATTCGAACCCTCTCCCCCACTCTGTGTTCGAATTGTTCTCTCTTCTTTTCTTCTAAACACCCAAAATCACAAAAATCACTCAACAACTAGAGCCAAAATTTCGAAATTCTTAAGGGCTGAAACTAGGTAGAAATTTTCGAAAAGCTTACCACAATCCTAGCTAGAATTGATGAGCTCGGCGAGAGCTTTGTGTGGCCACAAACCATTCGCAAATCGGAGCACTGTAGCTCAAGTTATGATCAAATGAGTGAGAGTGTGAATAGTATTCTCCTCCCTCTTCTCTAACCCTACCAGCTGCTGTGTTTGTGTTATTATGAAGTGTGGTGAGGCTAAAATGGCCTCACTTAAGGTTATATATGTTGGGCTTGGGCTAACTTGGGTCCGGTCTAACCTGTTAGCGTTTTTGGCCCGTTTGGCCCAAACCTTTAAAACTAGTGCCCAGTTTTCGACTTTAACTATTTTCTTAAGTTTTTTCTATAGTTTTTACTGCTCTCACACAGTACCGGACAGATTTAAGCTGGTACTGCCGGCTAATTTATCGGTACGCAATTTTCCGCAGAAAATTACATTTTCCAACTCAGAAAAATCTACTGAGTCCAAAAGTTATATTTAAATTTTCTAATTAAAATTCTAAATTTTTGGGTCCTATTTTGGGAAATTAATTTAATTTAATTAAGCGATTAATTAATTGTGATTCTTACATTCTTCCCACCAAATTAGTTTGGTTTACCTATTATCATCGTTAAAAGTTCCCTCAACTTAAACCTACATCTCACTATTCACCTTTTTATTCTCCCACGTCAACTCAATTTCCTATTTACACCCTTTATTCTTATTCATAATGCCATATCTTAACCAAATTCAAGCCTATGTTGTACTTATCCTTCTCACTCATAGCTCCCTTCAGTCAACCTCAATACAACATTTGTATTTCAATTTAATGTTCTCCAAATCTATTTTGCAAAACCAACAATTTATCCATTACCATCTACACACAAATCCAATCACACTTGTAATCATCTTCAAAACCTACCCCGAATCAATTTAATCTTACAACCATAATTAAACTTAGATTCTTAAAAATCTTTACTTACATTAACCCACTAAACTCTTCAAGTTTTCAAGCCTAAGATATGTCTAGTCACCATTCTACTACCTCTATTCACAACTATCAGGTGCCATTGCATTCCACAAACTTCTGCTGCGCCACTCTAATTTTCAGCCACTAATTAATTAACTAATCCAATTGTTCAATCAAGTCATACATCATTTTTGGATTACAAAACCTAGGCTTACTTCTGAACTCCCTCAACTTGACCCAAATACGATTTACACTTATCTTAAGACTAAGTCATAACTTAGGACCTTATAGCATCTCTATGCCTAATTCAAGATCTTATTAAATCCTCAATCTCAATAATTATATTACCTAGGACCTCAACAACATCAAGGGTACCTACTCAGGTTATTTATCTTTAAGTGCAACACTACAACTCAGCATACTAAACAACCAATGAATTTCCACTTATCGTAACTGAAATTAAATGCCACTCTATGTCAAACGCAATCAAAATTTAAGCCTAAATTCATGCCCACTCATTTTTCTCCGTTTCTATTTGCTTCTTCACTTAAATAATTCACCCAGTACCAAAAGTTATATCAATCACCCTAGAATCTATACATAAAAATCAAAACAAATGTGGATATTCTTGTATGGTATCTTAACCCAAAATCATAGTCTTTCAGTAGTTTCATCCATCTCCATGGAGGTAGTTCCCTCCTTGCTCGACATCTTCAACATAGCACAAATACAGTAGGCTCCAGATCGTGAATCAGAGAATCCACTTCGTGCGGCCTCAACCGTCATGACGCATAAACCACTACATCCTAATGTTACATCAAAATGCACTCCAAGATTTCCAACAAAGCATCACCGTAGATTCCAATTGGTTCATGGGGTTCAGCAACACCATCATTAGTTCCCTAGTCAATATTTCTTTCAAGTTTTTGAGGAATTTTCCCCATAATTTGACGTCCATACCAATGGGGCTTCCTTGTGCATCAATTTAGTCATAGGTAACGCCATTTATAAAAGTAGGGCTTCACAACTCCTCGTGATATCGCACACTCACAAGTTTTGTCCTTTGTGTTCATAATCCATGTCCTAAGAAACTAATATATCGATGGTTGCGTCTAAGGATTGCATGCAACGTCGAAATGAGCCAAGTTATCTGAAGGAATATCAAGCTCAAAAGAGAGCAAACAATTTCGAATGGTATCCATAAGAAATTGAAAAAATACATTATGTTGTGATCGGACAAGGTTGTAGAAAATAAGAATGTGCACTAGAAAGAGAATTAGAGTGCACCTCAAGAAAGGAATTCCAAATTAAGAATCTTTAGAGGAAATGATAAAGCACATTGAATCAAAATATATCTCTGCTGATTTTAAAAAATCACGAGAACGTGAATAAAGATGGTTTATCTCAACAGTAATCTCCCTTACACTCGATTGGGTCGAAACGAGTATAGGCTCATGTCAAGGAGTAAGAGTTTCGTGCAAGGACAAATGCAAGCAAGGGTTTGATTTAGGAAACGTTCAAATTTATTATCAAGAAGGATCACGGAATAAAGTACTTCAACTCGGGTTATAAAAGAAAGACAGACCAGGTCGTACGCATTTATTGGTAATCTCTTTCTCGTATTATGTCTCCCATTGCCATTGTAATACCTTACCACACAGAGCTTTACGCTTAAGCTGTAAAACAGAGGTGGTGTGGTATTACGACCTCTAAAATAAAAATATATGCATAATAATATTAAAAAGGATACAGTATACGAGGAGTCTTGAAAAATGGATAAAGGAAATCGCAAAATAAAAAGCGCAATGCTCAGGAAACAAGATTACTTGCGTGCGAAGAAAACTAAGGTTCATAAGCATAACTAACCAGAAAGTAGGAATAGAAGGTCAAGATTACAAAATAACAAGCTCCTAACTCAGCCTGCGAAGCTAAGGCTGCTGGAGAATATTTACATACATATATACATAACTCGAAGTCGAAAATACATATATAAACCTTACTTCTCCTTAATCCTTTAAGAGGTACAAAATCAAGCAAGTTGTTCGGAGAGTCAAGTACATAAGATTAAATAAAATTATACACCAAAATAAAATCCCAGAAACCACTTTGTTGTAGAACTCCAGACGCCTAGTTAGGTGCCTCTCGCTCTGCATATGAAAAACAGCAACATAGTATGGGATGAGAACCGGAGTTTCTCAACATGTTAAAGGTGCCACACACAAGATATAAAGTTCTGAGAATGCCAGAGGCAATCCTAGAATGCCATCACTCAGATGATAAAACTTAAAGGACTAAAACAGAAACCATGAATCAGGGTAGTTTTTTAAGGCTTTCTAAACTTAACCAATTCCTTAAATCTAACTAAAACTTAACTAGAGCAATAAATCTTTCCACCTTTCCTCCGTACCTCTATCTCTGGTGAATTTGCATAGACAGACAAGCAAACAAGGGCAACCACAGGTAGAATACAAATAATACAAATAGCAAGTATAACAATTAGCATATTATAGTCACTTAGGCAATCCCAATTAATGCATAATCAAACAAAATCATACAAATGCATATGATGCATGCCTTTCCTATTGGCTGTGAGCTCACGTGTCAGTTAACTGTCAGAACCCGACACATCCGGTAGCTAACCCGGATACCGTCTCTCAACTGTGCATCTTTAAGAGGCATAAGATCAGGGGATTAGTGCCCTACCACCTTCTCCTGGAGGCATACACTAGGGACAAATAAATCGGGGGATCAGTGCCTTACCACCTTGCAGACAGAGAGAAAAAGAATGTGAGGGAATACGTCAGGGGATTAGTGCCCTACCACCTTCCTCACATCCCACAAAACACAATTACAATAAATGCGAGGGGATGAATCGAGGGATTAGCGCCCTACCGCCTTCCCCACATTTCACAAAACACAATTACAATAAATACGGGGGAATGAATCGAGGGATTAGCACCCTACCGCCTTCCCCACATTTCACAAAACACATCAATATCACTGTTATGTCCATCTATTCTCAAAATTCATAATCATTATTCCTTTACATTCATTCATTATAGCATGGTCTCACACATACATCTCATGTCCTTACATTTTTGTACATAATTCATCATTTAAAAGTCTTACTTCACCCTCAAGTTATCACCATTTCCTAGTTTCATCCCATTACTAGGACTAATACTGAGATCTAGGGTTAAAAGAGTGAAATAGAAGTTTAGAGGTTTATAATCATGTTTAAAATACAAAAATCTCATTTGCTGAAAACAAGGGTCATGCGTACACGTGGGCCACGTGTACGCGTGGGCGTACAATTTTCTAGGCTCGCGTACGCAAGCACCATGCTCGCATACGCGAGATACCCAACCCAAATAGGTTGGTCACGTCGCGTACAGTGGTCGCGTACACAAGTTATGTAGAACAGTAAAAATGCTGAATGCTGCAAAATTTTTGGCTTTGCACTCCAAACTTCCGATGCGCATAACATTTTCATTTTAAAACATTTTTCATCCGTTCTTCAAACTGTGTAAACATCACGGACCCAATTTTCACTTGAAACAAGTTTTAAATAATTTAAAGGTCTGAAAGCTAAGTTATGGCTCACCGAAGTTTGGCCAAAAATTAATTTTTCACCAAAAACCTCATACCTCAATTTTCATCAAAAATCAAACTCAATCCACATTTTATGCTTACAAACTACCCACCAACACACCATATCACAGCCATACAGCCTCTACATTCTACTATAATCAACCATACCTCAATTTTACATAATTTTCATACATGAACTTCCACAATTTTACCAACAAATCATTAACAATCCATCATCTATTTATATTCATCATTATCAACATATCAAGCATCATTAATCCATCATTCATCACCCTACTCTCATCATGAACAATTATCATCAAAAATACTCAATCCATATTAACAATCATCATCAAAGGTGCTAGGAAATTATCAAACTCATGCATTCACACCTATCCTATGGTCATCTAGCCTAAGTTTTCACAACACATTATATATTAAATATGAGAAACCTAAACCATACCTTGGCCAATTTTTACGTATTACCCAAAGCAACCCACCAAAGCCGAACACAGCCCCAAATGTCCAAATCACCAAAGCATTGACACCTAACCTCCACCAAGTCTCCAATATATATATATATATATACACCTAAATTCACATCACCACACACACACACACACACACACACACACACACACACACACACATATATATACGTAGTTCACACATATCATACGTATATACTTCAAAATTCAGAATTTACATACTCAAAACGAAGAATTGGCTAGCGTTAGAGACCTCACCGTACCCACAGACCAAGAGAGCCAAATCCAACAAGCTCCACAAGCTAATTTGAACTTAGAATACCAAAATCGACAAAATCTCAATATAGGACTGATAAACCACTATTTTATGATTTATAATGTGTTTAATTGTGTGGTTTTATCGTGATCTTTACCCACTTATCCATATGATTAGCATGCATTTATATTTCCTTCCTAAAATTATTACATGATTGAAAACTTGCGTCCTAGAGACTTTTAATTATGTATTTTAATTCTCCTTTACTCCATTAAATGCCGTGATCTGTGTGTTAAGTGTTTCAGGCTTTATAGGGCATGAATGAGTTGGAGATTGGAAAGGAAGCTTGTAAAAATGGAAGGAACACAAGAAATTGAGGAGATGACCAGCGAAAAGTAACGTGGCCGCATGGCTCACGCGACCGCGTGGATTGGAATAGCACAAGTGACGCGGAGGCGTGGACGACGCGCTCGCGTGGCAGGGAAAAACGCTGAATGACATGGCCGCATGAATGACGCGATCACATGACGAGCGCGATCTGCATAATCTGCAGAATTCGCTGGGGACGATTTTGGGCCCTGTTTTGACCCAGTTTTCGGCCCAGAAAAGCAGACTAGAGCCAGAGAACATGTAGAGACCGGAAACAACATTCATTCTACACAATTTTTTAGTTTTTAGATCTAGTTTTACTCCTCCTCTAGGTTTTCTCTCTACACATTCATAGTTCTTAGGATTTTATTTCTATTGCTTTTTGCATTGGGATATTGAGAAGAGTTATTACCTCATCAAGACTTCGTCATTCTAGTTCGTTTTCTTTACTTGGCTCTTACTCTTCCATGTCCTTTAATTTACTCAATTTTACTATTGAATTATTTTTAGAATTTATTAATAGAAGAATTACTTTTATTTTTAATTGATTTCTTTGATTATTATTTATCATGTCTTTCTTTAATTCCCTTTCCTATGTTATGAATTCTACATTCACAATGAGCGAGTAGTTCCCTAACTTGATGGGGAGTTGATTGAAAGGAACCCTTGAGTTTGAATGCTCAAAAAGAAAAATTGTAATTGGGTTTATTGTTGGATTGCCCTCTAGTCACTGACACCAATCCTTTTTAAATGAGTGGGTTAGAACTTGTGAATAGAAGTAGCATTCCAACTTGTTTGACTTTTCCTTACCTAGTAAGGGATAACTAAACAGAACAACCTTCAATTATCAATTAATCTTGAGAGTACTTCAACAAGAATAGGGCTTCCAACTAATCTACTCCCAGTCAAGGCTTTTATTTAAATTATTTAATTCCTCTAATTTAATTTCCTGTTTATTCAACTCAAACCCTTTTTGAAAACATCTGATTAATAAAATAGCACACCTTTCTGCAACTCGTTGGGAGACGACCTGGGATTCATACTCCCAGTATTTTAGTTTTAATTTTTGTGACACCCTTCTAAATTGATAAGCGGATTTCTGGTTAGTTAAGAACTATACTTGCAACGCATATCTTATAACAATTCTTGACTCGCCAATTTCCGCCACGTCAATTTTTGGCGCCGTTGTCGGGGAGTTGGAATAGAGTGCTAAAGTTATTAATTGGAATTTATTTATTTGCATTTTATTTTATCCTGCTATTATGAGCTGCTTGTTTCTTTTGTTAGATGACGCGTTTACTTCCTGATCCAAGCTTGCCAGTATTCGATCCTGAGATTGAAAGAACTATTTCACGGATAAGGCAAGCTCGGCATCGGTTAGTCCTCTCTGAGGGCGGATCTAAAACGTCACTTGAGGAAGAAATAGCCCCCGTTCTACTGATTTGGTTGATTTACGTGCAGGTGACATGGCAGCAGCTAGGAGAGTTACTATCCAGGAGGCTGGAGCCCTTGATTTTTCAATGCAACCGTTTCAAGCGCATCACCCAGCGGTGGCTACAGACTTTGAAATAAAGACTGCACTGCTCAATTTGATGCCCAAGTTTCATCGCTTACCTGCTCAAGAGCCTATCAAGCACCTGAGAGATTTTCAAGCAGCCTGTTCTACTGTATGTCTGAAACATGGTATACCTTCTAAGTTGTTTTCCTTTATGAATTATCAGTTATGTTGCTTATTCCATGTATCACTCACATGCTTGAAATGTTTGTTTGTCTTATCATTCTAAATCCGAGGGGTGCTTCATCACCCGGTAACTTGAGTTAACTAAATCGGGATTATCGATTGAAAACTCACATTCAAGAGTAGCTCTATAATAGAACATTTAGCAACCCAAAGAGGTGCTGGACACCACTATCTAAATAAAATTTCAATGTTATATGCCTGTGAGTGAATGTGTTAAGGAGAGAGACTTGAGTTAGTAAATCTTTAAGAGTGCTTCAACACTTAACAACTTAAACCAACTGGTTTGGGATTGTTGATTGAAAGCTTATGCTAAAGAGCCGCCTTAAGACAAGATTTTTAGCTCAATTAAAATAAAGGAAATTTGAAAAAAAAAAGAGAGAGAAGTAGAGAAAAGAACAGTTTAAGGATTATGTGCTAAGGAATAGAAAAAGAGTCTAGTAAAATTAACCAACCTAGTATTGAAGCAAGCATTTCAACTAAGAATTTAGATGAGTCTTGATCAGTTGCACTAAATAGATGACTACACGCATGAGGATAACATATTCCGTGGAAGAATTCTTCTCTGTTAAGACATTCAATTCTTGCATCTTAAATTCTTTTGTCAAATTATTTTACCCCTTGCTTGAGGACAAGCAATATTTTAAGTTTGGTGTTGTGATGCATTCGCATTTTTTGCTATATTAGCTAGTCAGTTTAGTTAGTTTTAGCTTAATTTCATTCACTTTCTTTGGAATAAACAAGCATTCATATGAGTTTCTCTTCATGCATTCATGAACCAAGAACTAGGTGGAATTTGTCCATATTCATGCAAATTTATGAAGCTTACAAATGAAGTAGTATGAATGAATCTCTTGAAAATTTATTTCATAGAATGGAAAGACTTTGAGGAAGTTTCTTTTGGTTAATGATAGGAAATGAAGCAAGAAAACATGGAGCCATGAGGAAGGGTGGCACGTTGCCAACTCCAAGGACAAGGGAGTGTTCCATAACAACGCCAGGAGCACCCATAGGAAGAGGCATGCACGTTGCCAACGCCAAGTTCTGAAGGCGTGTTCATTGGCAACGCAACAAGCAAGATCTTGGGCCAACCATGAGCTCGAGCACGTTGTCCACCTTTGGTAACAAGGGCGTGTTTGAAGGCAACGCCAGCAACAACGCCAAGAGCAAGATTTTAGGCCAACCAAAAGCTTGAGCACGTTGTTGCCTTGGGCATGAACTAGAGTGTCTATCAACAACGCCCAACAATGCAAGGCAGCCCTGGAGAGTGAATTTGGGCGTTACCAACTTGGAGCTACATTGGAGTGCTTGGCAACAACTTGGAGCAAGGTTTGGCTAGGAAATGAACTCTAGCACGTTGCCAACGCCAGCTCCTATTGGTATGTTTCAAGGCAATGTTGAGATAGAAGACTTGGCCCTGGAAAGGAAGATACACGTTGCCAATGCCAGCTCCTAGAGGCGTGTCCCAAGGCAACGCAACAAGCCAGGATTCGGGGCTGGGAAGGAAGCAACTATGGAGAGAACTTCCAAGCCTTCTACCCATCAAGCACATTGCCAACCTAGAGATGAGGGGCGTGTTTGATGGAAACGCCAGCAACCATGGATCTTCACTCATGCACGTTGCCAACGCCAGTTTCTATAGGCGTGTTTAGGGGCAACACGGCAAGCAACTTTGGGAAGCAAGTCCAAAGCTCGAGCACGTTGCCAGCCAAGAGATGCAGGGGCGTGCTTGATAGTAACGTAGGCAAGCAATGCCAAGCAAGGAAGCTGTCCAGGAAAGGGAGCCAGCACGTTGCCAACGCCAGAGTCCAAAGGCGTGTTTAGGGGCAACATTGCAAGCAAGGTTGAAGGCTAGAAGGCAGCCCTGGAGGGCAATCTCAAGACTCTAGCACGTTGCCAACGCCACCAACAAGGAAGTGTTTGGTGACAACATGGGCAAGCAAGGATGCTGGGCCAGGAGAGAGTTCGAGCACGTTGCCAATGCCAAGCTCTATAGGCGTGTTCCAAGGCAACGTAGCAAGCAAAGTTGAAGGCTAGAAAGCAGCCCTGGAGGGAAGCATCGAGCATGTTGCCAACGTGCCAACAAGAGGGCGTGTTCATCAACAACGCCAGCCCCATGTCCCAGCCCTGGGAGGTTTGGCACGTTGCCAACTTGGAAGAGAGGGTGCGTGTTCAGCAACAACTTCAACAAACTTGGCAGCCTGACCTTACCTTCTTTGAGGAAGCATAACTTGAGATAGAAAAATCCAATTGAGATGATTCTAAGTGCATTAGAAAGAAGACATTCTAAGCTTTCCAATGATATATGATAGTCTATATTGAAGTAGAGGATTGATACTCAAATTCTGGGCAACATTAGGCATGCAAAGTAGAGCCAAGAAGAAGGAAAGCCAAGTTGTTAGCAACAACTTGGGCTAACAACGCCCAGCACAAAACTCCAAGCCCAGGAAACTCATGAGCACGTTGCCAACGTGCATTCACACTGGCGTGTTTGCCAGTAATGCCCTCATTGGGCCAGGAGCATTATGAATGAACCCCTCTCTCCCTGTTGAGCAACACTTCTTCTATTGACATCTTCCACTAAGCCAAGAATTCAACAAGGATAAAGCCCACATTGCTAGCCCAATTGAAGATCTCTGAAGGAGTTTTAGGAGTAGTATAAATAGAGAAGAGTTTGATCCTTTGGGAGATTGGACTTTTTGGACACTTAGACATTTTTCTATTACACTAGCATTTTTACTCTTTACTTTTTCTCACCGGTCTTCTATTTTGTTTTTCTTGCAATTTTGAATTTCAGTTTTAAGAACTTCTTCTTCTTCTTCTTCATGCTTCTCTACACTTAGTTTAATTTTCATCTTTGTAATTGTTGTTGAAATTTGAGCTATGATTCACTAAGCCCCATTTTCATTAGAGGGAAGAGCTCTGTTTATTTGAATGGGTTGATAACTTTTCTTTTCCTTCTCAATTCAAGTGGTTCATCTAAGAGGAAACTCTTGTTCTTCACAGATTTAATCACCATCGAGAGAGGGATTGAATCTATATGAATTATGTGGTGAACTTGAGAAAGGAGCTACATAATTCAGTTTAGAGTTCATCCTTTCATGATTTCTTTGATCAATACACTTTGGGTTGGTATGTGAGATGTAACCCCCCTTGGTTGAGATCCTGGGAATTGTGTGGCTTGAAGGATTAGTTAATGAGCTTCATCACTTCTCATGAACAATTAGATCACGAGAGTGGAAATTGGTTGTGTTGAGAGAAATTGAGTTACCAAGAGATTGGAACTCAATTACCTACAATCTGCCATGGATCTATACCCATGATTGAGAAGGAATTGATCAACATCAATTCATGAGAATTTGCATCTCTGATCCTTAATGATCTCTTCCATCATTAATTCTCATTTCATTTGCTCTTTAGTTATTTTGAATACCTATTACCCAATTCCCTTTTACATTCAAGCAATTTAACTTTCCTGCTATTTAGATTCAGTTTCAATTATTTGCAATTTACTTCTCCGCTCTCTATAATTCAGCACTTTACTTTCTTGCAATTTACTTTTGATGTCATTTAAGTTTCTTGCAATTTAAGTTTCCATTATTTACTTTCGGTTATTTTAATTGCTTTCCTTACTTTAGTTCTTAAATTTTCTTGTCATTTAATTCTTTGCAAATTTCTTTTAAGCATTCAAATCTCATGAAATCAAAACATTGTTTGCTCAACTAAACTACCATTTAACCAAAGTTGCTTAATCCACCAATCTCCGTGGGATCGACCTCACTCTTGGTGAGTTTTATTACTTGATATTGATGTGCGGAAAATGATCCAACACAAAACTCACCGGCAAGTGTACCTGGTCGCATCAAGTAATAATAACTCACATGAGTGAGGTCGATCCCACATGGATTGAAGGATTGAGCAATTTTAGTTTAGTGGTTGATTTAGTCAAGAGAATCAAGTATTGGTTGAGTGGTTTGTAATTTGCAGAAACTAAATTGCTTGAAATGTAAAGGGAGAAGGGGAAATTGCAGTAAATGAAAGAGCAGGAAAGTAAATGTGCTGAATCTTAAAGAACAAGTAAGGTAAATAGCAGAAACTTAGATTGCAAGAAATGTAAATAACTGAAGCTTAAAGTGCAAGAAATGTAAATTGCTTGAATCATAAAAGGAATTAGGAATGGGGATTGCAGGAATTAAACAAGCAAGAGTAAATTGCAATAAACAGAAGAGTAGAGGATTAATTGAATTAAACTAGATCTCAACAGAGAAGTAAAAATGCTTTGAGAATTTAAAAACAGAGAATGAGCAATGCTTAATTTGCAGCAATTTAAAAGAGGTTGAAGATCTCAGGAGTGGAAGAGACTAGATAACAAGTCTAGATCTCAAATCCTTCCTTGATCCAACAAGAACAATTGCAAAGGAGATAAAGAAAAGTAAATTGTAGAATTAAAGAGAAGATGAAGCAGTAAAGTAAACAGAAATGGAGATTCAATTATGCAGAGAAAGTAAACAAGAGATCTCAAGGTGAGATTGAAACAGAAGTTCTTCAATTCTTCACCCAAGATCAAAAGCAAGAAAAGTAAAGAGTGCTCAAGCAAGAACCATGAAGAAGAGAGATCAATTCTCTTTCCAAATTCTCTAAGATCCAAATTCAAAAGTAAAAAGCTCAAAAATGAAAATGACAATTAAAGGGAAAATTCAAAGTAAAGTCTAGAGGTCCCCAAAAGTTAAATCAAACTAGCTTCTATTTATACACTTTCTATTCTTGGATTTTAGAATTTGGATGGGCTTTCAAATTTGGTGGCGCTCCTCCCTTATGTTTCAAAGGATTCCCAAGTTCGAAACTTGGCCCAAGCATTTTAGCTATTTCTTCTTGATTTTCCTCGCAAGGAGTAGCGTGTGGTTCCAAGTTCGAACCTTGGATGAAGCATTTTGGCTATTTCTTCTTGATTTTCCTTGCAAGGAGCGTTCCTTGTCTCCCCTTGGTCCTTGGTTCGAAACTTGGTGGCTTCCTCCCTTGGAATTTCATCTTGAATTAATTTTGAGAGGTTCCCGATAAAACTCACTTAGTGAACTGAGCTTTATGTTGTTCCCTTACTTTCTTTAGTGCTCAGTTGACTATTTGAACTTAGCTTGGTGCCTTACTTTCTCTCATTTGTCTTTGTGAAGCTCAGTTTGCTTTCTCAACTTAGCTTCCATTCTTCTTTGATCTTTGCCACGCTTTTCCTCTCTTGGGCACACTTGTTGCTTCCTTTGGACACATTCCTTAGGCCACGCTTTTCTTATTTTCTTCTTTCTTCTCCTACAAGTAATCAAATCAACCAGTCAAAGTATCACAAATTTCACAAGGTTTATAAATCAATTAATTATTAATTAAATTTAGCTTAAACCTCATGATTTAGCATCAATTACATGGTGGTTGTTTGATTTAAAGAAGTCATGCATTTTCATTCCAAATTACTTACTTAGAATGCAAGAAAGTGCATAAAACCTAATAAAAACAAAGAGAAAGGCTAGTGAAACTAGGCTAAGATGACTTGTCATCACAACACCAAACTTAAAACTTGCTTGTCCCCAAGCAAGAAGATAATTATGCTCAAAAGTTCTTTCCATCAGGATGGATTGAAGAATAACTTGTAATTTCCTGTGAGTGAAGTGATTAAGTGACAGTGGGGTGAACTCTAAATTATATGCTCATGCAAGGGCTCCAGTTCTTACTAGCCCCTACATCTTGGAAGTCTTAGGTCTTAGAACTTTCATCCAAATGATATCATGGAGATCTCTCCATAGGTAATCACCTTGAAGCAGCTTATGATTTGTGTTTTGGAATTGACTCTAAGTGTCATGTCTCAAAGCGGCTCTTTAGATAAGCTTTCAATCAATACTCCTAAACCAGTTGGTTTTAAGGTATTAGGTGTTGAAGCACCCCTTAGGATTTACTTGCTCAAGCCTCTCTCTTTGACACAATTCGACCACAAGCATTTACTAGGATAATAACTCTTTGAGTTCTTGTTTCTTTCTTCTTCTTTTTTTTTGCCTAGTAATTGATGCTCAGAGCCTTGGGCCATGTTCTCTTTGTTTTTATATCTTCTTTATTTTCTTTTGTCTGCTGCTTCTTGGATCAATAAATGTTCGAAAATCTCCACAATACTTCTTTGAACTCTATGTTCTGCCTATGAGCTCCCATGCAAGTTTTCATAAGCATGCAACCTCAATGCATAATCACACAACCAGAACCACCACTTCTCCTAATCTTTTGCTTGCCTCAAAATTGTTTAATTCCTCAATCCTTCCTTTCAAAGAACTATCATGTGGTGCCCTTTTTTTTTTCGAAATTTTGAGTGCACGCAAGCTTGAAAAGTGTAGTGTTGTGAATAATCAAGCATCTTAATTATTGAATTACAGAAAAACAATACTATGCAGACAGGCAGGGGTATTATATCACTTTCAATCATAGCAGTATCTGATATAAAATAATCACTGAACAATACAACCTTTTGGAATTTATTTGCTGTCCTCCTCCTCATCATCATCATTGCTGATCTTCACATTCCTCTTTCATCTCTTTGATTGATGATACTTAATCTTTCCAAAAGTTTGTATGGTGCTCTGCAGTGATATTGAAAGTTGCTTGTTCCCCAAGCACTTGAAAAATAGTTAGCATGCATGATTTATTTGTGGGCCTTTGAACTTAATTTGGTATGAAAACACCAAACTTAGTACCTTGCCAATGGTTTTCATGCATCAGATTAACCATATGTGAAGTTTTTTTTCTTTTTTTTTTCAAAAGCAATAAAACTGAAAACTTAGGAAACAGCAGAATAGTTAACTAGTTTATCTAAATGCTCAAAGCTAGCATTATGCAGGAGGTGAGAATATGTTTTATGATGAGATTTTGGTGGAACACTGATGAGCGGATAATTTATACGCTTTTTGGCATTGTTTTTAGTATGTTTTTAGTAGGATCTAGTTAGTTTTAGGGATGTTTTCATTAGTTTTTATGTTAAATTCACATTTCTGGACTTTACTATGAGTTTGTGTGTTTTTCTATGATTTCAGGTATTTTCTGGCTGAAAATGAGGGACTTGAGCAAAAATCAAATTCAGAGGTTGAAGAAGGACTGCTGATGCTGTTGGATTCTGACCTCCCTAAACTCAAAATGGATTTTCTGGAGCTACAGAACTCAAAATTGCGCGCTTCTAATTGCGTTGGAAAGTAGACATCCAGGGCTTTCAAGAAATATATAATAGTCCATACTTTGCCCAAGTTTAGATGACGCAAACTGGCATTCAACGCCAGCTCTCTGCCCAATTCTGGCGTCCAGCGCCAGAAACAAGTTGCAAAGTGGAGTTCAACGCCCAAACTGGCACAAAAGCTAGCGTTCAACTCCAAGAATGACCTCTCCACGTGTAGACTTCAAGCTCAGCCCAAGCACACACCAAGTGGGCCCCGGAAGTGGATTTATGCATCAATTACTTACTTCTGTAAACCCTAGTAGCTAGTTTATTATAAATAGGACCTTTTACTATTGTATTAGACATCTTTGGATTATCTTTTGATCTATTGATCATGCTTGGGGGCTGGCCATTCGGCCATGCCTGGACCTTCATTACTTATGTATTTTCAATGGTAGAGTTTCTGCACTCCATAGATTAAGGTGTGGAGCTCTGCTGTTCCTCAAAGATTAATGCAAAGTACTACTGTTTTCTATTCAATTCATCTTATTTCGCTTCTAAGATATTCATTCGCACTTCAACCTGAATGTGATGAACGTGACAATCATCATCATTCCCTATGAACGCGTGCCTGACAACCACTTCCGTTCTACATTAGATTGAATGAGTATCTCTTAGATCTCTTAATCAGAATCTTCGTGGTATAAGCTAGATTGATGGCGGCATTCATGAGAGTCCAGAAAGTCTAAACCTTGTCCGTGGTATTCCGAGTAGGACTCTGGGATTGAATGACTGTGACGAACTCCAAACTCGCGAGTGCTGGGTGTAGTGACAGACGCAAAAGGATAGTAAATTCTATTCCAGTATGATCGAGAACCTCCAAGATGATTAGCCATGCAGTGACAGCGCATCGGACCATTTTCACAGAGAGGAATAGGATGCAACCAACGACAAGGTTGATGCCTCCAGACGATTAGCCGTGCTGTAACAAAGCATTTGGACCATTTTCCCGAGAGGATTGAAAGTAGCCATTGGCACCGGTGACATCCTTACATAAAGCCAGCCATAGAAAGGAGTAAGACGGATTGGATGAAGACAACAGGAAAGCAGAGGTTTAGAGGAATGAATGCATCTCCATACGCTTATCTGAAATTCTCACCAATGATTTACACAAGTATTTCTATCCTTATTTTAGTATTAATTTTGAAAACTCCATAACTATTTTATATCCGCCTGACTGAGATTTACAAGGTGACCATAGCTTGCTTCATACCAACAATCTCCGTGGGATCGACCCTTACTCACGTAAGGTTTATTACTTGGACGACCCAGTGCACTTGCTGGTTAGTTATGCGAAGTTGTGAAGATATGTTTAGACCATGGTTTTGTGCATCCGTTTTCGGTGCCATCGCCAGGGAATCAATTTCGAACAATAATTCACAACCTGAGTAAAAATTTCGCATACTAAGTTTTTGGCGCCGTTGCCGGGGATTGTTCGAATTTGAACAACTGACGGTTCATCTTGTTGCTCAGATTAGGTAATTTTCTTTTTGTTTTATTTTCAAAATTTTCAAAAAAATCTTTCAAAAAAATTTTTCTCCTTTGTTTTCGAAAAAATTTTAAAAATAAATATTTTCAAAAAATATTTTTCTTCAGAATTTTTAAGAATGAATTCTAGTGTTTCATGATGATTTTTTGAATCCTGGCTGGCTGTAAGCCATGTCTAATCTTTTGGACTGGGGTTTCAACTTATCATCACAAGAGCTTGTTGATTCTCACACACTTAGTTGTTCTATACATGGAAGGTATCAACAGCATACTAAAGCTTGGCTGGCTATTAAGCCATGCCTGACCCTTTGATTGGAGCTTTAGACTAAAGAGCATAAGATTCCTGGAATTCATATTAAAAATTTTGGAATCCTTATTTTTCTTTTTCAAAATGATTTTTGAAAAATTAAAAGAAAATACAAAAAAATTAGAAAATCATAAAAAATCAAAAAAATATTTCATGTTTCTTGTTTGAGTCTTGAGTCAAGTTGAAAGTTTGGTGTCAATTGCATATTCATCTTGCATTTTTCGAAAATTCATGCCTTCATAGTGTTCTTCATGATCTTCAAGTTGTTCTTGGTAAGTCTTCTTGTTTGATCTTGATGTTTTCATGTTTTGTGTCTTTTCTTGTTTTTCATATGCATTCTTGCATTCATAGAGTCTAAGCATTAAAGAATTCTAAGTTTGGTGTCTTGCATGTTTTCTTTGCATAAAAAATTTTTCAAAAATGTGTTCTAGATGTTCATCATGATCTTCATAGTGTTCTTGGTATTCATCTTGATATTCATAAGCATTCTTACATGCATTCATTGTTTTGATCCATAACTTTCATGCATTGCATCATTTTTCTTGTTTTTCTCTCTCATCATAAAAATTCAAAAATAAAAAAAATATCTTTCCCTTTTTCTCTCTTAAAATTTCGAAAATTAGATTTGACTTTTTCAAAAAATTTTAAAATCTAGTTATTTTTATGAGTCAAATCAAATTTTCAATTTAAAAAAAATCTTATCTTTTTCAAAATCTTTTTCAAAAATCAAATCTTTTTTTTAATTTTTTTAGTTATTTTCGAAAATTTCAAAAATATTTTTCAAAAATCTTTTTCTTAATTTTACATCATATTTTCGAAAATAACATCATCAATTAATGTTTTGATTCAAAAATTTCAAGTTTATTACTTACTTGTTAAGAAAGATTCAAACTTTAAGTTCTAGAATCATATCTTGTGATTTCTTGTGAATCAAGTCATTAATTGAGATTTTTAAAAATCAAATCTTTTTCAAAAACCAATTTCTATCATATCTTTTCAAAAATATCTTCTTATCTTACCTTTTTCAAAAAAGTGATTGCAAAATATCTTTTCTAACTTCCAAACTTCTTATCTTTTCAAAAATTTGTTTCAACTAACTAACTAACTTTTTGTTTGTTTCTTATCTTTTTCAAAACCACCTAACTAACTCTCTCTCTCTAATTTTCGAAAATATCTCCCTCTTTTTCAAAAATTCTTTTTAATTAATTAATTATTTTAACTTTTGATTTTAAACTTTTCAAAAAAAAATTACTAACCTTTTTCAAAAATTATTTTCGAAAATCCTCTCCCTCTCTCATCTTATTCTATTTATTTATTCATCTACTAACATCTCTTCCTCACATCACTCACCAAATTCGAACCCCCTCTTCTATCTGTGTTCGAATTTTTTTCTTCTTTTCTTCTTCTACTAACAATAAGGAACTTCTTTACTGTGACATAGAGGATTCCTCTTCTTTTCTTTTTCTCTTCTCTTTCTTATGAGCAGGGACAAAGAAAAAGGCATTCTTGTTGAAGCTGATCCAGAACCTGAAAGGACTCTGAAGAGAAAACTAAGAGAAGCTAAATTACAACAATCCAGAGACAACCTTATTGAAAATTTCGAACAAGTAAAGGAGATGGCAGCCGAACCCAACAACAATAATGCAAGGAGAATGCTTGGTGACTTTACTGCACCTAATTCCAATTTACATGGAAGAAGCATCTCCATTCCTACCATTGGAGCAAACAATTTTGAGCTGAAACCTCAACTAGTTTCTCTGAGCAGGAGAACTGCAAGTTTCATGGACTTCCATCTGAAGATCCTTTTCAGTTCTTAACTGAATTCTTGCAGATCTGTGATACTGTTAAGACTAATGGAGTAGATCCTGAAGTCTACAGGCTCATGCTTTTCCTTTTTGCTGTAAGAGACAGAGCTAGAATATGGTTAGACTCTCAACCTAAAGACAGCCTGAACTCTTGGGATAAGCTGGTCACGACTTTCTTAGCCAAGTTCTTTCCTCCTCAAAAGCTGAGCAAGCTTAGAGCTGATGTTCAAACCTTCAGACAGAAAGAAGGTGAATCCCTCTATGAAGCTTGGGAAAGATACAAGCAGCTGACCAAAAAGTGTCCTTCTGACATGCTTTCAGAATGGACCATCCTGTATATATTCTATGATGGTTTATCTGAGCTATCAAAGATGTCATTGGATACTTCTGCAGGTGGATCCATTCACCTAAAGAAAACGCCTGCAGAAGCTCAAGAACTCATTGACATGGTTGCTAATAACCAGTTTATGTACACTTCTGAGAGGAATTCTGTGAGTAATGGGACGCCTATGAAGAAGGGAGTTCTTGAAATTGATACTCTGAATGCCATATTGGCTCAGAACAAAATATTGACTCAGCAAGTCAATATGATTTCTCAGAGTCTGAATGGAATGCAAGCAGCATCCAACAGTACTCAAGAGGCATCTTCTGAGGAAGAAGCTTATGATCCTGAGAACCCTGTAATAGCAGAGTTAAAATACATGGGTGAACCATATGGAAACACCTATAATCCATCATGGAGAAATCACCCAAACCTCTCATGAAAGGATCAAAAGCCTCAACAAGGCTTTAATAATGGTGGAAGAAACAGGTTTAGCAATAGCAAGCCTTTTCCATCATCCACTCAGCAACAGACAGAGAATTCTGAGCAGAATCCATCTAGCTTAGCAAATTTAGTCTCTGATCTATCTAAGGCCACTGTGAGTTTCATGAATGAAACAAGGTCTTCCATTAGAAATTTGGAAGCACAAGTGGGCCAGCTGAGTAAAAAGATCACTGAAATTCCTCCTAGTACTCTCCCAAGCAATACAGAAGAGAATCCAAAAGGAGAGTGCAAGGCCATTGAATTAATTACCATGGCCGAACCCACAAGAGAGGAGAAGGACGTGAATCCCAAGGAGGAAGACCTCCTAGGACATCCAGTGACCAATAAGGAGCTTCCCGCTGAGGAACCAAAGGACTCTGAGGCTCAATTAGAGACCATAGAGATTCCATTGAACCTCCTTATGTCATTCATGAGCTCTAATGAGTACTCCTCTTCTGAAGAGAATGAGGATGTTACTGAAGAGCAAGTTGCCAAGTTCCTTGGTGCAATCATGAAGCTGAATGCCAAATTATTTGGCATTGAAACTTGGAAAGATGAACCTCCCTTGTTCACCAATGAACTAAGTGATCTGGATCAACTGATATTGCCTCAGAAGAGACAGGATCCTGGAAAGTTCATAATACCTTGTACTATAGGCACCATGATCTTTAAGGCTCTGTATGACCTTGGTTCAGGGATAAACCTCATGCCCCTCTCTGTAATAGAGAAACTGGGAATCTATGGGGTGCAAGCTGCTAAAATCTCATTAGAGATGGCAGACAATTCAAGAAAATAGGCTTATGGACAAGTAGAGGACGTGTTAGTAAAGGTTGAAGGCCTTTACATCCCTGCTGATTTCATAGTCCTGGATATTAGAAAGGAAGAGGATGAATCCATCATCCTAGGAAGACCTTTCCTAGCCACAGCAAGAGCTATGATTGATGTGGACAGAGGAGAATTGATCCTTCAATTAAATAAGGACAACCTTGTGTTTACAACTCAAGGATCTCTCTCTGCATCCATGGAGAGGAAGCAGAAAAAGCTTCTCTCAAAGCAGAGTCAACCAAAGCCCCCACAGTCAAACTCTAAGTTTGGTGTTGGGAGGCCACAACCAAACTCTAAGTTTGGTGTCAAACCCCCATATCCAAACTCTAAGTTTGGTGTTGGGAGGTCTCAACAAAGCTCTGCACATCTGTGAGGCTCCATGAGAGCCCACTGTCAAGCTATTGACATTAAAGAAGTGCTTGTTGGGAGGCAAACCAATGTTTATTTATCTAATTTTATTTTTGTTTTTCATGTTTTCTTAGGTTCATGATCATGTGGAGTCACAAAATAAACGAAAAATTTAGAAACAGAATCAAAAATAGCGGAAGAAAAATCACACCCTAGAGGAAGCACCTGCCTGGCGTTCAACGCCAGAACAGAGCATGGTTCTGGCGCTGAACGCCCAAAATGGGCAGTATCTGGGCGCTGAACGCCCAAAATGGGCATCATCTGGGCGCTGAACGCTAGAATTGCACCCTGGAGAGGAGCTGGTGCTGAACGCCCAGAACAAGCATGGTTCTGGCGTTCAACGCCAGAAATGGGCAACAAATGGGAGTTGAACGCCCAAAATGGGCACCAACCTGGCGCTGAACGTCCAGAGTTGTGTGCAAGGGCATTTTACATGCCTAATTTGGTGCAAGGTTGTAAATCCTTGAACACCTCAAGATTTGTGGACCCCACAGGATCATCTCAGGATCTGTGGACCCCACAGGATCCCCACCTACCTCCACTCAATCTCTTCTCTCTTCTCAATCATCCTCTATTCCCAATAAACACTCTTCCCCAAAACCCTTCACCTATCACCTCCATCTCTCTTCCCTATTAACCCTTCACCACCCAAACCCATCCATATGGCCGAACCTTAACCCCCCTCCCTTCCCTATATAAAGCCCTCCATTCTTCCTCATTTTCACACAACACAACCCCCTCTTCTCCATCTTTTCTTCTTCTTCTTCATCTAATTCTTTATTTTCTTGCTCGAGGGCGAGCAATATTCTAAGTTTGGTGTGGTAAAAGCATAAGCTTTTTGTTTTTCCATTACCATTGATGGCAACTAAGACCGGAGAATCCTCTAGAAAAGGGAAAGGAAAGACAAAAACTTCAACCTCCGAGTCATGGGAGATGGAAAGATTCATCTCCAAAGCTCATCAAGACCACTTCTATGATGTTGTGGCCAAGAACTTGGATTTTAGTCCGGAAAAAGTGAGGTTGGCGCTTAACTTGCCTATGATGCAAGGAGATGAACGCCCCTACACTAGAAGGGTCAACTTTAATCAAAGGTTGGACCAAGTCCTCATTGACATATGTGTGGAAGGAGCTCAATGGAAGATTGACTCCAAAGGCAAGCCGGTTCAACTAAGAAGATTGGACCTCAAGCCTGTGGCTAGAGGATGGTTGGAGTTCATCCAACGCTCCATCATCCCCACTAGCAACCGATCTGAAGTTACTGTGGATCGGGCCATCATGATCCATAGCATCATGATTGGAGAAGAAGTAGAGGTTCATGAAGTCATCTCCCTTGAACTCTACAAAATAGCCGAAAAGCCCTCTCCTGGGGCAAGGCTAGCTTTTCCTCATCTTATCTGCCATCTATGTTACTCAGCTGGAGCTTCCATAGAAGGAGACATTCACATTGAGGAAGAGAAGCCCATCACTAAGAAAAAGATGGAGCAAGCAAGAGAGCCCATTCATGGAGCTCAAGAGGCGCAGGAAGCTCATCACCATGAGATCCCGGAGATGCCTCAAATGCATTTTCCTCCACAGAATTTTTGGGAGCAAATCAACACCTCCCTAGGAGAATTAAGTTCCAACATGGGACAATTAAGGGTGAAACATCAAGAGCACTCCATCATCCTTCATGAAATTAGAGAAGATCAAAAAGCAATGAGGGAGGAGCAACAAAGACAAGGAAGAGACATAGAAGAGCTCAAGGACATCATTGGTTCCTCAAGAAGGAAACGCCACCATCACTAAGGTGGATTCATTCCTTGTTCTTATTTCTTCTGTTTTTCGTTTTCTCTATGTTAAGTGCTTATCTATGTTTGTGCCTTCATTACATGATCATTAGTAGTTAGTAACTTTGTCTTAAAGTTATGAATGTCTTATGAATCCATCACCTCTCTTAAATGAAAAATGTTTTAATTCAAAAGAACAAGAAGTACATGAGTTTCGAATTTATCCTTGAACTTAGTTTAATTATATTGATGTGGTGACAATGCTTCTTATTTTCTGAATGAATGCTTGAACAGTGCATATGTCTTTTGAAGTTGTTGTTTAAGAATGTTAAATATGTTGGCTCTTGAAAGAATGATGACTAGGAGACATGTTATTTGATAATCTGAAAAATCATAAAAATGATTCTTGAAGCAAGAAAAAGCAGCAAAGAACAAAGCTTGCAGAAAAAAAAAAGAAAAAAAAATGGCAAAAAAAATAGAAAGAAAAAGAAAAAGCAAGCAGAAAAAGCCAAAAGCTCTTAAAACCAAGAGGCAAGAGCAAAAAGCCAATAACCCTTAAAACCAAAAGGCAAGGGCAAATAAAAAGGATCCCAAGGCTTTGAGCATCAGTGGATAGGAGGGCCTAAAGGAATAAAATCCTGGTCTAAGCGGCTAAACCGAGCTGTCCCTAACCATGTGCTTGTGGCGTGTAGGTGTCAAGTGAAAACTTGAGACTGAGCGGTTAAAGTCAAGGTCCAAAGCAAAAAAAAGAGTGTGCTTAAGAACCCTGGACACCTCTAATTGGGGACTTTAGCAAAGCTGAGTCACAATCTGAAAAGGTTCACCCAATTATGTGTCTGTGGCATTTATGTATTCGGTGGTAATACTGGAAAACAAAGTGCTTAGGGCCACGGCCAAGACTCATAAAGAAGCTGTGTTCAAGAATCATCATACTGAACTAGGAGAGTCAATAACACTATCTGAACTCTGAGTTCCTATAGATGCCAATCATTCTGAACCTCAATGGATAGAGTGAGATGCCAAAACTATTCAAAAGGTAAAAAGCTACAAGTCCCGCTCATCTGATTGGAGCTATGTTTCATTGATAGTTTGGAATTTATAGTATATTCTCTTCTTTTTATCCTATTTGATTTTCAGTTGCTTGGGGACAAGCAACAATTTAAGTTTGGTGTTGTGATGAGCGGATAATTTATACGCTTTTTGGCATTGTTTTTAGTATGTTTTTAGTAGGATCTAGTTACTTTTAGGGATGTTTTCATTAGTTTTTATGTTAAATTCATATTTCTGGACTTTACTATAAGTTTGTGTGTTTTTCTGTGATTTCAGGTATTTTTTGGCTGAAATTGAGGGACTTGAGCAAAAATCAGATTCAGAGGTTGAAGAAGGACTGCTGATGCTATTGGATTCTGACCTCCCTGCACTCAAAATGGATTTTCTGGAGCTACAGAACTCAAAATGGCGCGCTTCCAACTGTGTTAGAAAGTAGACATCCAGGACTTTCCAGCAATATATAATAGTCCATACTTTGCCCAAGTTTAGATGACGCAAACTGGCGTTCAACGCCAGCTCTCTACCCAATTCTGGCGTCCAGCGCCAGAAACAAGTTGCAAAGTGGAGTTCAACGCCCAAACTGGAACAAAAGCTGGTGTTCAACTCCAAGAATGACCTCTCCACGTGTAGACTTCAAGCTCAGCCCAAGCACACACCAAGTGGGCCCCAGAAGTGGATTTATGCATTAATTACTTACTTCTGTAAACCCTAGTAGCTAGTTTATTATAAATAGGGCCTTTTACTATTGTATTAGACATCTATGGATTATCTTTTGATCTATTGATCACGCTTAGGGGCTGGCCATTCGGCCATGCCTGGACCTTCATTACTTATGTATTTTCAACGGTAGAGTTTCTGCACTCCATAGATTAAGGTGTGGAGCTCTGTTGTTCCTCAAAGATTAATGCAAAGTACTACTGTTTTCTATTCAATTCATCTTATTTCGCTTCTAAGATATTCATTCGCACTTCAACCTGAATGTGATGAACGTGACAATCATCATCATTCCCTATGAACGCGTGCCTGACAACCACTTCTGTTCTACATTAGATTGAATGAGTATCTCTTAGATCTCTTAATCAGAATCTTCGTGGTATAAGCTAGATTGATGGCGGCATTCACGAGAGTCCGGAAAGTCTAAACCTTGTCCGTGGTATTCCGAGTAGGACTCTGGGATTGAATGACTGTGACGAACTCCAAATTCGCGAGTGCTGGGCGTAGTGACAGACGCAAAAGGATAGTAAATTCTATTCCAGTATGATCGAGAACCTCCAAGATGATTAGCCATGCAGTGACAGCGCATCGGACCATTTTCACAGAGAGGAATAGGATGCAACCAACGACAAGGGTAATGCCTCCAGACGATTAGCCATGCTGTGACAGAGCATTTGGACCATTTTTCTGAGAGGATTGAAAGTAGCCATTGGCTACGGTGACATCCTTACATAAAGCCAGCCATAGAAAGGAGTAAGACGGATTGGATGAAGACAACAGAAAAGCAGAGGTTCAGAGGAATGAATGCATCTCCATACGCTTATCTGAAATTCTCACCAATGATTTACATAAGTATTTCTATCCTTATTTTAGTATTAATTTCGAAAACTCCATAACTATTTTATATCCGCCTGACTGAGATTTACAAGGTGACCATAGCTTGCTTCATACCAACAATCTCCGTGGGATCGACCCTTACTCACGTAAGGTTTATTACTTGGACGACCCAGTGCACTTGCTGGTTAGTTATGCGAAGTTGTGAAGATATGTTTAGACCATGGTTTTGTGCATCCGTTTTCGGTGCCATCGCCAGGGAATCAATTTCGAACAATAATTCACAACCTGAGTAACAATTTCGCATACCAAACACCAAACTTAGAATCCTTTATTCTCCCTTATAATGTTTTGGTGTGCAATACCAAACTTACCTTTTTACAATATAGATAAGGCTAATTAACCTCTTTATTGAAATAACTATGAAAAGAAACTACCTCAGGTTGGGTTGCCTCCCAACAAGCGCTTCTTTATTGTCATTAGCTTGACATCCTTCATTCTGTGCTCATGGAAGTTCAAAATCTTGTTGCCTTTGATTTTCTCCTCTCATCCTGAGCTTCCTTTCCTCTGTTTCTTCTTGTGAAATTTCTCTGTGATGCTTTTCTTGGATGAGTAATTCTTTTCCCATAGCCCTCTTATTTTCCTTCAGAATTGCTTTCCATTTCTCCAACCTAGCAGCTTTTTCGTTGTCTTTTGGGTCATCTTCAATGACTTTGGAGATGATATTTGCCTTCTTCTCACCCGTTTCAGCAAGGTGCTTAGCTAATTGTTGCATTTGCTTCTCAATTCTTCTTATTGAGGCTTCCTGATCCTTCATTGTCACCTCTTGGTGCTTCATCATTCTCTCTATTAAGATCTCCAAGTTGGTGATCCTCTGAGATTCTTGTGAGATTAGTTGGTTGTGGGGTGTTGGGGGTTGGAAGTGTGTGCATTGGGGTGGTGCGTGATGGTTGTTGTTGTGAGGGTGGTTTTTATGCTGGTTTTTGAAGTTGGGGTTGTTGCAGTTGAAGTCCCTTGGTCTTTGATTTTGGTGTTTGACCCCCCTCCAGTTGGAATGAGTCCTCCAGGGTGGGTTGTACACATCATTCTGAGACCTGTGGTGGAACATGCTTGAGGAGCTGTTTGGAGAGTGTGGTCGCTCATGACTTTGTTGCTCATAGTTAATTGCTCCAAAACCTCTTTCAGGTTGATTCCCATCATGTGACGTTTTAAGTAAGTTGTGAGTATTTATTGCAGCAACTTGTAGCCAATCAATTTTTCTGACTATCAGCTCCAATTGTTGTTGAAGTTGTTGGTGTATCTGTTTGTTTTGGGCCATAATGACACTTACACCTTCAATTTCCATCACTCTTTTCTCTTGTGTGGATGGTTGTACTTCTGTTTCTAGCTCACCAATTTCCTGGAGTGGTTTCAGCTTGGCTAGGAGTTCACTCATTAGTTCTTCCCATCCGATGATGCTTCCTTATGGGAAAGCTTCAAACCATTGAGCAACGTCGTTCATGGTGCCGAGTGGGTGCTTCAAGTTATGGGTTGCATTATCATCTAAGGTGGGAACATTACTCCCATGATTACTGGAATTCGTTGAGTTCCCCTCCATGATCTGCACAATCACAAACGGTCCAAATGAAGATACAGTATATTCATGCCAGAATATGATTAGAAGATTAGTTGACACAATGTGACAAACAGCTGATAAACTTAAAAGATTAATGGACGAAAATTGCTTCCAGGTAAATCACATTATTGTTTTTTAGATGGTTACACAGGTTATTTCCAGATTCATATAGCTCTTGAGGATCAGGAAAAGACCATTTTTACATGTCCTTTTGGGACTTATGCTTACAAGAGAATGCCCTTTGGCTTGTGCAATGCACCAGCTACCTTCCAAAGGTGCATGATGAGTCTTTTCTCTGATCTTATTGAGGACTGTATGGAAGTTTTTATGGATGATTTTAGTGTATATGGCGATTCCTTTAGCCTTTGCTTAGATGGATTATCTAGAGTATTAGATAGATGTGTCAGTACAAACCTTGTATTAAATTTTGAAAAATGTCACTTTATGGTAAAACAAGGTATTGTACTAGGACATGTTGTGTCTAATACTGGCATTTCTGTAGATCCAGCAAAGGTGGATGTTATTTCTAGTTTACCTTACCCCTCCTCTGTGAGGGAAGTCCGTTCGTTCCTTGGCCATGCAGGTTTTTACAGGAGATTCATTAAGGACTTCAGTAAGGTAGCACTTCCCTTATCCATACTATTGCAGAAGGATAGAGTTTAGTGAGGATTGCAAACAAGCGTTTGATAAGCTGAAGACCGCCCTGACTCAAGCTCCAATTGTGAGAGGACCAGACTGGAGCCAGCCATTTGAAATAATGTGCGACGCCTCCAACCATGCAGTAGGAGCAGCACTGGCTCAGCGTGAAGGTATGGACCCCTTTGTTATTGCTTATGCGTCTAAAACTTTAGATGCCGCTCAGTCCAATTACACTACTACTGAGAAAGAGCTTCTTGCTATTGTTTTTGCTCTGGATAAATTTCGAGCCTATTTACTTGGTACAAAGGTAGTAGTGTACTCAGACCACGCAGCTCTAAAGTATCTATTAGCTAAAAAGGAGTCCAAACCAAGGCTTATACGTTGGATACTGCTATTACAAGAATTTGATTTAGAAATTAAGGATAGGAGTGGTAACCAGAATTTAGTGGCAGACCACTTGAGTCGCCTTGAGCATTACAGATGACCCCACTCTTATAACTGATAATTTCCCATTTGATAACCTGCAAGCAGTATCTGAGGTAGTCCCTTGGTATGCACCTGTAGCTAATTATCTAGTTAGCCGCACCTTTCCTCCAAACTTTTCTAAGCATCAAAGAGACAAGCTGAAAAGCGAGTCTAAATATTATATATGGGATGACCCATATTTATGGAGATGTGGCGCTGACCAGGTAATTAGACGGTGTGTGCCTCAATCAGAATTCCAGTCCATCTTAGAGGCCTGTCACTCATCTGAGAGTGGAGGACATTTTGGCCCTCAAAGAACAGCTAGAAAAATCTTAGACTGTGGATTCTGGTGGCCTACTCTTTTTAGAGACACTGCTGAATTTTGTAGATCTTGTTTTCCATGCCAAAAATTTGGTAATATATCCAAGAGGGATGAGATGGCTCAACAAATTATGCTTTTCTGTGAAATTTTTTATGTTTGGGGCATTGACTTCATGGGTCCATTTCCAAATTCTAATGGTTATTTTTATATATTGTTAGCTGTGGATTATGTTTCCAAATGGGTGGAAGCAATTCCTACCCATACTGATGATGCTAACACTGTTGTTTCCTTTGTGAGAAACCATGTTATTTGTCGCTTTGGATCACCACGAGCAATCGTGAGCGATCAAGGCACCCATTTTTGTAACAGGAGACTAACAGGATTAATGAAGAAGCATGGGATAATTCATAAGGTTGCAACAGCCTACCATCCTCAGACTAATGGGCAAGCCGAGGTGTCAAATAGAGAGATAAAGTATATCATGCAGAAGATAGTCAAACCACATAGAAGAGACTGGAGCACCAGGCTACAAGATGCACTCTTGGCATATAGAACAACATACAAAACACCCATTGGGATGAGTCCTTTCCGCTTAGTTTATAGAAAAGCTTGTCATCTCCCTGTTGAAGTAGAGCACAAAGCCTTTTGGGCAGTAAAGGAGTACAACATGGGAATTGAGAAAGCTGGAGCTGAAAGGAAGTTGCAACTACAAAAACTGGAAAGCCTTCGCCTAGAAGCTTATGAGAACTCAAGACTATACAAGGAGAAGATGAAGGCTGTACATGATCAGCACATCAAGAGAAAAGAGTTCCAACCTGGGAATTTAGTCCTCCTTTACAAATCTCGACTGAGGCTCATGCCAGGCAAGTTGAGATCAAGATGGGAAGGTCCATACAGAGTAGAGAAGGCCGAACTGTACGGAGTTTTTCAACTAAGTCATCCTTCAAGCTCTGAACTTATCAAAGTTAATGGATAACGTTTAAAGCTGTACCATGGAGAGAGGATGAAGAAAAACAAGGAGCTCGAGATCTTCCTCTTGGAAGATCCCCACATAGCCGAAGACTGAGCTAGTGGAGCGTCCAACTTACGGACGTTAAAGCAAAGTGCTAGGTGGGAGACGACCCACCATGGTATGATCGTTCTTTTCTTTATTCTTAGTTTTCCTATTCAATAACTCTTCTCTTTATTAATACATTTCGTGCATCTACATTTACATACTTTTATTTAAAAAAAAAAATTCACGCGACGCGACCGCATCATTGACGCGTCCGCGTTGCAGGTGATTGGAGAAAATAATAAAACAAACAGAGAGTCACGCGAGAGCATGGCTGGAGGCGTGCCCGTGGCACAAATCGCCCCACGCGACCGCGTCACTGACACGTCCGCGTCGGGTGGGAACATTGGCCTCCCACGCGACCGCATCACTCATGCGGCCGCAAGCCCTGGAATTTGATGTGAAAAGGGTGCACGACCGAAAGTTGTGCTAGAGTGGTGCTGGATTGGCGCTGAATGCACAATTCTTCCCACGCAGACGCATGGCTCACGCGTCCGTGTCATATCCTTCTAATGGCCACTCACGCGATCGCATGCCCCATGCGATCGCGTCACCCAACATTTGGCGCAATAAGAGTTTAAACAGAGAGTTGTGCAAGTGCGAGGCTGCCTTCGCGCCAATAGCATAAAATGGGTCACGCGACCGCGTGACCGACGCGACCGCGTGCCACACGCGACCGCGTCGCTTGCGCCGCACAGCTTCCCTGATTTGCCAATTATCTTATCTTTCTTTTCCCCAAATCCTATTTTCTCTTTTCCCTCCTTATTCCTTCCTTCTTCCTTCTTCCTTCTTCCTTCTTTCTCACTTTCTACTCTCTCTCTCTCACCCCCATTAACAAGGTTTTCTTTTCTTCTTCCCCCCTTACTTTTCTATTATTCTTCTTATTTTTATATGTTATCTTCTTTTCTTTTCTTTTTACTTTCATTATCCATGTTTTCTTTTTCTTTCTTTTTCCTTTTTACTTGGTGTTGGAAATTTATTTGAGTCATTATTTCTCATTATATGCTTGTGGATTGTTGTAAAATTGTTTGGTAATTATATATTACCTTTTTAAAGGGTTGCTTGCATGTTCACTTTAATACTTTCTATACCTTATTTACCATGCATGTTATGTGTTTGTGAAAAAGCCCATATGGCATCATGTATTTTTCTACATTATTCTATTCTACTATTCAATGCTTGCTTTTCATAAATTCCCTTTACTATTGTATTAATTGAATTTAATTGTCAATACAAATGTGATGGCTAGTTTGTTATGAGTAATAACACATTTGACTAATTAAATGCTTGATCTATGCTACTCATGCCTTTGCCTGCATGCCAATAAACCCCTTGCATTTAATTATCCTCCAATGCACTTGCTATATTTCCATTGATGAACTTTTCACATGTAGTCACGACCATGTGTTAACAATATCCTTTTTACCGTGCATTGTTTATCACTTATACAACCCTCTTCCTTGCTCTTTCTCTTTGAATTTACGTTACTTTTTTCCCTTTTCAGGATGGCCACCAAGAAAGGAAAAGAGAAAGCTACTCCCAAACCACCAGCAAGAAGAGGAACAAAAAGAGCATTAGTGGCAGAGCCCTCTTCAACTGCGGTTAAACCCTCAACAAAAAGAACTAAGAGGATTATAAAGGTTGATGATAAAGAAAAAGCCTTCCCAGCAAAGGACACTGCGCGATTTCCCAATCGCTACTGTGAGCAGATGTTCCCCATCCTGGCAGAAAGGAGTTACAACAATGAATACCTTCTTCTCCTCCCAAACCATATTGCTACCTTTGTTGAGCCTCAAATTGCACAAAGACAATGGGGTTTCCTACAGAGACAGCCGAGGCAGGTCAATCTTTCTTGGGTAGTCGAGTTCTACTCCAACTTCCACCTACCAACCCTGCAGTCTGTCTTTGTCCGTCAGAAGCAAGTCCCCATTACAGAAGAGGCCATTCAAAAATCTCTAGGTTTTCCCCCTGTTCCAGAATGATTGGATGCCTTTCAAGAAGCCGCACTCAAGCGCCAGATGTACCAATTTGACTGGGACGCTGTTCTCAGAGTTATCGCACTACCTGGCAGCCGTTGGATCTACGAATACCATCGTACCCGCCCTAAGGGAATATCGGCTTCAGCACTTACCTTGGAGGCTCGCGTATGGGCACAGATCATGTCCCATTACGTCTTTCCGAGCACTCACGAGTCCTCCTTCACTGCGGACATGGCCGTTCTACTATGGTGCATCTTTACAGACCAACCTCTGAACCTACCAAGACACATCCGGAATGCTATGGGACACGTACAAATTACGGGCAACTTACCTTTTCCTGCCTTTGTCTCAGATCTTGTCTCAGTAGCCGGAATTTCCTACAGAGCTGGGGACACCAAAGCCATGCTCCCACGGGATGATCAATATGTCCCTAACGGGAAATACATCAGACCTTCATCAGCCGCCACAAGCCATCCTACTGAACCGGTTGAAGATATTCCTTCTTCAACACCACAAGCACCTACAACAGACCAACTGCTCCATCAGATACTCGAAAGGTTGGATCGGCAGGAACACAAAGCTAAGATGAAAGAGCGCCGTAACAAGCACCGATTCACATACCTCAAGGAGCTGATTTTGGGAAAATTCAAGGACTCAGACACCCCGGACTCCACTTCTTTTACCAGCACAGGAAGCCATGATGGTCCCGACTGTGGAGATACTACTACCAGCTCACCTTTGTTCCTGACAGATGGCACCGAGGACAGTGCAAAGCCTTAAGTGTGGGGAGGTCGGTCAGTACCTGACTTCCGGAGGTAATTTCTCTTCTCTAAAGACCAATAAATTAGGATATTTAGTTAGTTTTTCTTTTGTAGAATAGGATAAATTTCATAGTAATAGGTTAGTTGCATGCATGTTCTACTTGATTGAAAAGACAATAAGTTTTCCTCTAAGACCCTATTTTTGGAACAAAATTTCACTAACTTTAATTAAAACTTTTATGTTAAATTTGGTTGAAGTTGTATTTGGAACATGGTTTTTAAGCTAAAGAACACACAACCTGTGAGATTTGAGCCTTTATGCATGGTTACATTATTTAACCATAATTATTTTATTCTTGTGTGTTTACTTCTCTATGATTGTAATCTATATTTTGTTTCATCCTATATGTCCAATGTTTATTATATTTGTATGCTTACATATGATTGAGGCCATTATTTGTTTAAACTCACTTATCCAAATTAAACCTACCCTTTCAATTACCTTTGTTAGCCACTTTGAGCCTTTAAATCCCATTTGTTCTATATTTTACCATATTTCTAGCCTTAAGCGGAAAAACAATTATATATCCCAAATTAAATCTTTGGTTAGCTTAAGATAGAATTGTGTGTGCTAATTAAGTATGGAAAATTGTGGGAACAAAAGATAATAAGGGAATGTGTCATGATAATACAATGGGAATTTGGATACCTACTCATGTGAAACTATAAGAATTAAAAATCTATGTGCATTGATAAGCTATGTTTATTTTTATGTTTATGTTAAAAAAAAAAACCAAAAATATTAAATAAATAAATAAGGGGATAAAATTACCCCAATGCTAAGTTAAGAATTCAAAGATCAATGCATGTATGATAAAATTAAAATAAAAAGTTGATACACGAGTATGGAATGTGAAAGGGAAATTCTGGGTAGCTAGGCATGAATTCTAAAGTTATATAGAATATATATAGGTTATGTTAAAGCTTGGGTTAATTAAAGATTCAGTTTATAATCTTACTTAGCCATATATGTATCCTTACCATTACCTTGGCCCCATTACAACCTTGAAAAGACCTCACGATGTTTGCATTGGTATATTAAATGTTGTTGATTGGTTAGGAGAAGAACAAAAAATTAGAGAGCATGATTAGAGAAGGATAGAGTGATTGCCCTATACACTAGAGAGATTAGAGCGTACATACATCATCAGTGAGGGTTCAATGCTTAAAATTCTATGTTCCCTGCTTTCATGAGCTACCTTCTTGTATTTTTATCTGTTCTTACTGTATAAGAATTGAATTAGTGGAATTTGATTTGTAATTATTTTGAAGAGCTTATTTACTATTGATCAAGTGGACAAGAATTATATAGTTGCATTCACATATATAGGTTGCATTGCATTGCATGAGTTTTACATGTTCCTACTCATTTATTTTATCTCCTTTAATTAAGCATGAGGACATACTAATGTTTAAGTGTGGGGAGGTCGATAAACCACTATTTTATGGTTTATAATGTGTTTAATTGTGTGGTTTTATCGTGATCTTTACCCACTTATCCATACGATTAGCATGCATTTATATTTCCTTCCTAAAATTATTACATGATTAAAAACTTGCTTCCTAGAGACTTTTAATTATGTATTTTAATTCTCCTTTATTCCATTCGATGCCGTGATCTGTGTGTTAAGTGTTTCAGGCTTTATAGGGCATGAATGAGTTGGAGATTGGAAAGGAAGCTTGCAAAAATGGAAGGAACACAAGAAATTGAGGAGATGACCAGCGAGAAGTGACGCGGCCGCATGGCTCACGCGACCGCGTGAAAGAGAGGAAATCGCAGTGACGAGACCGCATGGCTCACGCGATCGCGCGGATTGGAATAGCACAAGTGACGCGGAGGCGTGGACGACGCGCTCGCGTGGCAGGGCAAAATGCCGAATGACACGGCCGCATGAATGACGCGATCGCGTGACGAGCGCGATCTGCATAATCTGCAGAATTCGCTGGGGGCGATTTTGGGCCCTGTTTTGACCCAGTTTTTGGCCCAAAAAAGCAGACTAGAGCCAGAGAACATGCAGAGACCGGAAACAACATTCATTCTACACAATTTTTTAGTTTTTAGATCTAGTTTTACTCCTCCTCTAGGTTTTCTCTCTACACATTCATAGTTCTTAGGATTTTATTTCTATTGCTTTTTGCATTGGGATATTGAGAAGAGTTATTACCTCATCAAGACTTCGTCATTCTAGTTCGTTTTCTTTACTTGGCTCTTACTCTTTCATGTCCTTTAATTTACTCAATTTTACTATTGAATTATTTTTAGAATTTGTTAATACAAGAATTACTTTTATTTTTAATTGATTTCTTTGATTATTATTTATCATGTCTTTCTTTAATTCCCTTTCCTATGTTATGAATTCTACATTCACAATGAGCGAGTAGTTCCCTAACTTGATGGGGGAGTTGATTGAAATGAACCCTTGAGTTGGAATGCTCAAAAAGAAAAATTGTAATTAGGTTTATTGTTGGATTTTCCTCTAGTCACTGACACCAATCCCTTTTAATTGAGTGGGTTGGAACTTGTGAATAGAAGTAGCATTCCAACTTGTTTGACTTTCCCTTACCTAGTAAGGGATAACTAAACAGAACAACCTTCAATTATCAATTAATCTTGAGAGTACTTCAACAAGAATAGGGCTTCCAACTAATCTACTCCCAGTCAAGGCTTTTATTTAAATTATTTAATTCCTCTAATTTAATTTTCTGTTTATTCAACTCAAACCCTTTTTGAAAACATCAAATTAATAAAATAGCACACCTTTCTGCAACTCGTTGGGAGACGACCTGGGATTCATACTCCCAGTATTTTAATTTTAATTTTTGTGACACCCTTCTAAATTGATAAGCGGATTTCTGGTTGGTTAAGAACTATACTTGCAACGCATATCTTATAACAATTCTTGACTCGCCAATTTCCGCCACGTCAAAGACTCACAATTTTCGAAAATCAAAGGGGGTAGAAGACTAAGGTGAGATTGTGGCTTATGTAACGACCCAATTTTTAGTATGTCTATATCATACCGAAAACTGAGCGCTACCAAGTTGTCTTCCTAATTATTATCTATTATTTATTATATGAGCCTGATTTGTTGTTAAAACATTGTTAATTTGTGAGGTAATTCTTTTTTCCAAAACATTTAAGTTGTCAAGTATGAACATACATAGATGATATCATAAATAACAACAAGATAGGCAGTTAAAAGTAAACACACATTTATATAAATACATACATCTCAAGCAACTGACATCATTCAGTGATCCATCCTTTATTAGATCATAGATCTTAGTTAGAACACTCGTACAAGTAGCTAGGTAATAAATATATACATATATATACATACAAGATCCCAGGCCCTGATCTATTCAAGGAGTCCCTAAGCTGACACCCAGGCTAGCCTGGACTCTATACTCACCTAGTCCCTCTAATCTACTAAAGCGAGGGAAAGTATGTTATACGTCTTCAAAACTCAAGTCAAGTGGAACGTCATCAGCAAACTACGGAAGGGTACTCATGCTTCCATCTGAAGGGAGAAGAGAGAGAGGGGTAAGAACTGGGGAGTTCTTAGTAAGGTCGGGGTTATTAGTTAAGTTCATTTATAATGGCCATTTGCAAGTTTCTAAATCTTTCGCAAAGGATGGTTTTTACAAACAAAAATTCAAAACCTTTTTAAAAGAAATCAATTAATTAATTGGAAATCTAAACTCCCTTCTCAGATAAAAGAATCTTAAGAGTTTCCTAAAAGTATGAATGACCAACCTTTTTCAAACATAGGTTCATTAAGTCTATGCTGAACCAGCTTGATATTTCATACCTCATTAAACCACAACTCAAGTCAATCACGGCCTCTGGCCCATCACATAATCAATCATGGATTCAGGCCAACATAGCTCTTTCACAACCAATACACTACAACCCAACCAATTTCAGTCACAATCACAAGTAATGAGGTTCAAGCACAATCAAGAGCAGTTACATCAGGTATAGCAATTAGCAAGTAAACAGAATTATTCACATAGGAAAACCAATTACAATATGCACAAGCAAGTATGATGCATGTCTGGTCCTACTGCAGGTAATGAGCTCATTTGTCGGTTACATACCCGCTCCCGACGTTACCCGGAGTCTTTTGACCAGGTAAGGCTTCCCTGTTGAAAATACCCAACGCAAGAGTCCTCTGACTTGCAGGGTGGAGCTAGTTAGCTTATATCTGCCCAACACACTCACTGTAAGAGTCCTTTGACTTACAGGAGCACACACACACACACACTCACTATAAGAGTCCTTTGACTTATAGGAGCGTATGCTAGTTGTGTTTTCTAGATACCTCTGTAAGAGTCTTCTGACTTACAGAATAGCACTATAGCTAAGTATCCCAGGAAAGCATTCTCAGTGGTTGCACCACCATCTATCTGACTGCCTCACTGCAGTAGATTCTTACATAATCGTTCTCAAGCATTGCCCGGAGGCTCATAAGTCACATAAAACCATACTTTCCATCACTTAGAAATCATCTTTGTCATCTTTCCACAATCATAAATCAAGCATCACAACATCTCAGTGATCTCATTTCATAATTCTCTGTATACATCACAACATTACAATAGCACACTACTATTTAGCTTTTAACTCCCTCTCTTTCTAACATGATTACAAGCTTCTAAATCTTGTTTCATTACTTTACATACTTCTATACCCTTTTTTATACCTTTCCTTAGGTATTTAATAAAGAGAATTAGAAAATTCTAGACTCAAAACTACTTTCCTAAAGCTTTTAGAGAAAACTGTCTTTTTGTCAATATTTTATTATTATTAATAAAATAAAATTATTAATAAAATAATACTTTAATATTTTAATATTAAAATAATAATATTTTATTCAACTTTCAAAAATTGTATTTTGACCCCTGAACTTTTTCGAAATTGTATTTTGACCCCTTAACTTTTAATATTTGCACTCTGGCCCCTTAACCTTTCCTTAATTAACTTTCAACCCCAAACTTTTTAATAATTATAATTTGACCCCAAAATCATCAAAACCAATGTTTTTCTTGTCCTTCAAAGACCAAAAACATTTTTCCAAAAGTTCATCAGATTTCAACTTGATTTTCAACTAATTTTTCAATCTTTTTAGTAACAAATTTTTACTTGATTTTGACCAAACCAAAGAGAAACGTTTCAGCCATCAAATACACATAAAAAACACATCAAATATCATGAATTTCATGGCTGGAAAGCCACGTTTTCCAGCAGCAACAACAACAACTTCAGAACCATAAAAAACTTGATTTCCAAGCATTAAACAACAAGATCTCATGATCAAACCATCACACAAACACTCAAAATCAAGCCTCAAGCAACAAGATCTGATTTCACACTTCAAGAAAACATCCAATCATTGATTAATTTACCAAACCTTACCTCCTTTACAGCTGCCATGAATTGAACCAAGAACAAGCTTCCAAAAGCACTTTTATGCCTATTTTAACATCAAAAACAACTTTAGAACCATATGAACCATGAAGGCTGAAGCTTCATGATGATGAAAAGAAGGTTATTCTCACCTTAAAGCAGTTAGAAATCACGTTTACTTAGAGCCTATGGTGATTGAACAAGAGATCTGAAGAGAAAACATGAAGAAAACACCATCAGCTTGAGTTTCCACCATGGCTGAAACTTCAAGGAAGTGGAGCAGCCATCATGCCTTGATTTAATCCATGAAAATTGATATAGAAATGAAGAGGAGGAAGAGGTGATCATTTTGGTTGGATCAGATTTTTGATAGGGATTTTAGTTTGAGAAAGAACGGAGGTTGAAGCTCAGGTGTTCATGGAAGTTTCATGGAAGTTCTTTCACTTTTTCTCATGGTGATTTTCGAATTCTAACTTGTTTAGAAAGTAAAAATGATAGTAGTAATGATACATGGGAGAACGTGGGGTTTGGATAAGCATTATCCTAAAGTTTGGTGTAAAAATATCTCACAAAAGGATAATTACTAAAGTTATATGTATTAGAATACACGTGTTTCTTACTTTTTCCTTAAGAAACCTTTGCTTGGAGAGCAAGAAAGAGAACATGTGGTGGCTAACTCTGGGAAAGCCACGTGTCACAAGATGCTGACTCATCAGAGTTTAATAATAAAATATCATTCTGAAGATAATTACTAAAACTGGATACATCAGATTACACGACTAAACGATAAGCATGAGCTTTACTAGTATAAACGATACTAGTAACATGATAATCATGAGGATAAAAGATATATGATGAAGCATTAGCATTGCTAAGTTCATCTAAGAATGCCGGTATTATCCATTACTGGTAGATTTCTAGCTCAGTTATTATATTACTAAACATAGATCAACATTAACCACAGCAGAAGAAATAATAATATATCAATATTATATTAATATAATTTTTCTCTCGAAATTTGGGACCGGCTCGTCACATAGAGACTAACCATGGGAATCAGAATTTTGAAATTCGGGCCCAAAGTAGCTCAAAAATGCAACTTTGATAGAGGAGAATTTATGCCAATTCGGAAGACTAGATAAAGTAATTCCATTGTGAGTATAGTCCAAACCGGCAATGGATCCTCTCAATCAAAATTTAATTCAAGATAATGTCACAATTCAAAACACAATTATAACCGAAAGTATTTAGACTCCCGGGTCGTTCTCCCTAGGAACTAGTGACAATAAGTGCATACAATTTTGGTTGTGGGAAACAAGGGGTGTTTTCAATAATAAGGAAGCAATAAAGAAATAAAGAGATAAAAGAACAAGGCAAAATTGCAATTAAAGAATAAAAGAACTATGTGTGTAATATAAACAAGTAATGCTATAAAGTGATGGAAATGTGGTTAAAAACATAAATGAAACCTTGACTTGGGATGAGTTATGGAATTTCTTCATTGCCATAACCACAACTCTGATAATTATGATGGATTTATCTCACTAAGTCAACCCTCAACATCGAAGGATAAGTTAAGTGAGCATAATTGTTATTAATCCACAATTCCTAGCTAACTTACTAATTACCTTAGTAAAAAGCTAGCGTTAGTGGAAACAATAACAACTAACAACCCAAGAATTATCACTAAATGTTGGACATTATGGCTCTAGTAATCCATATACTCATTTTCCCCAAGCCAAGGGGTGGAAATTACCCCATAACTAAGATTGGCATTTTATCAAACACATAGTGGGCATAAACATAAAACATGACAAAATTGGAAAAATGGTAAAAGCTATGAACTATAAATGATCAAAATCAAAAAAGGAAACTTAAACAAACATAAAACAAGCATCAAAAATCAAATTCATCAACAAGAACATCAAAATTACAAAACCAAGCATATATTGATAAAGGAAAGTAAAAATAGAAATAAGTGTAGAACAAGTATGGTAATTGAAAGAGACAATTAAAGGAATACTTACAATGTAAATTGCAAAATCTAAAAGCAAGACTTGAAGGATAAAATTCTACAAAACCCTAATTAAACCCTAAGAGTGCAAAACCTAAAACTACACTACACTACTCCTAATGTGTTTTTCCTAATCTAAAGTGAGCCCCCTTCATATGGCATGAAGTTCCCTTAATATAGCCTTTGATTTCAGCATTCAAGCCTTCAAAAATGAGCCAAAAGAGCCCCAAAAGTCGCAGCACATGACTTTTTAATGGAGGCATGCGCTGGTACCTGTGCGGATGCACAGGTCTGTGCATGTGCACACTTGTTGTTTTTCATCCTGTGCGGATGCACAGGTCCTGATTTCCATTCTGCCCTGAGCATGGGCACAGACCTGTGTGGACGCACAGGTCCTGATTTTGACCCCTGTGCGTGGGAACAGAAGCTGTGTGTGGGCACAGGCTGAAATACTTTTCTCCTTTGTTTTCTTCATGTTTTCTCCCTTTTTGCATGCTTTCTTCTACTTCTACCAAACCATTCTTGCCTCTAGGACCTAAAATCACTCAACAAACATATCACGGCATCGAATGGAATAAAAGTGAGATTAAATTGCTCAATTTAAGCACAAAAACGCATGTTTTCACATTTAGGTTCAATTTAGGGATCAAACACAAAAGTATGCTATTTAGTGAATAAGTGTGAGTTTATATGATGAAATTCATCCAATTCAAGCTAAAATATATCGTCAAATATGGATTTATCAATTCCCCCACACTTAAACAATAGCATGTCCTCATGCTAAACCAACAAGGAGAGTGATCAAAGGGAAACAACTTATTGAATGCAACTATCTATATACATGCAAGTATGTATATACTATATATACCTATATATACTATAGTATCCTATCGAGTTGGTGAAAACAAACAATTAAATTCCCAAGCAAGTATATAGACATATAGGGCTAAGCAAAGAAGTAGCTCAATGCAATCAAAATCTAAAGAATTGATTTAACTCATTAAAAAGAAGCAACTTGCAAGAATGCATGATAAGAAGTATGGAAACACAGAGTTGAGTGATCGAACCCTCAATAGGTGTGTATGTACTCTCAACGCTCCGTGTTTAGGGTTTAATCACTTAAGTCTCCTCTAATCATGCTTTCAAGGAATTGCTTTTCTTCTAACAATCAACAAGTATTTGATGCATGTATGCAAGTATCATGAGGTCTTTAGAAGGTTGTAATGGGGTTGGGGTAAGGGTAAGATGAATATATGGCTAAGTGGACTAAGAGATTGAATATTTGATTAGCTCAAGTATCCAACTCAACCTATATCAATCTAATCACAAAAATGCATTCCAACCACCCATTACTTATTTTCACACACATTCATGCCTTAGTTTCTATTCAAAACACATATGCATTTCTTATTCATTTTCTCTTTCTCTTTTCTTTGGGGCAACTTTTGTCCCCTCTTATTATTATTCTTTTCATTTCATTTTATTTTTTTCTATTTCTTTTTCTTTTTCTATGACAAATGCATATGGTTAAAGCAAATTGATACATCAATGTGCACCTATTTTTTTCAAATTTTCAATAAATACCCAAAACAAAATTTTTTCTCTACCAATGCTTTCCAAAATTTCCCCCCACACTTAAATGAGACACACTCTTCAACCTAAGCTAATCAAAGATGTAATTCATGGTAATTCATGGTTTTCCGCTTAGGATTATGATGTGCTAACAATTAAAACAAAGGGGATTAAAAAGCTCAAAAAGGGTTAACAAAGGTAGATACAAGGGTGGGTCCATATGGGTGAGTGAGTTTAATACAAAAATGGCCTCAATCATGCTAAATTCAATCTTAACATCAAACATTGGAAATAAAGAATCATGCAAAACTAAGATTACAATCATAGAAGGTGCATAGCACACAATGAACAAAATTTATGGTTATAATGTGTAACCACTCATTAAGGCTCAACAACTCACAAGGTTGTTTTGTTCTATCTCTCTTTTATGTTCCATAAAAATCATTCAAGCAAGTATAAAAATAGTTTTCCAAATCAATTCAATAGAGTGCCCTAAAAATAAAATTCTTGGAAATTTCTTTGTTGTTTTTCACCAAAATTATTTCTATATGTATGTATGTATGTTGTCATGGAGGAAAGTCAAGTGGATGAATCAACTTAATTCCACAAGTCCTAGCCAACTCCCAAGGGAAAGACTAGCATTAGTGGTATCTAAATCAATTAGCAACTTTCAATCTTCAATCAACAAAGGAATTAGTTAACTCAAGCATCACTAATTACTCTACCAAAGCCAAGAGGAATAAAATCTACACTAAAATCCAACCAAGCATTTTATCAATCACTTGGAAGGCATAAAAGGAAAGAAAAGTAAATTGATAACAACAATGAAATCTAACAACTACTTATTGCAAGGAATTAAAAACAACAATCAAAGAAACACAATTATTATGAATTACCTCAAATTGAATTGGAAGAAAATAGAAGGAACAAGAGTAGATCTACAATAAAGCATAGAAACAACATAAAGGAAATTACAACAAAAGAATAGAAGAAGATGAATGTAACAACAAAGAATTGAAAGGTAGAAGAAGATGAAAGCATGAATTGAAACCTAGATCTAGATTATTGAACTAAACCTAAACCTAATCCTAATCCTAGAGAGAAGTGAGAGCTTCTCTCTCTAAAACTAACTTTCCTTCCAAAACTAAACTAAAGTAAACTAATGTGTGAAAAGTATGTTAATTCCCCTTCAATCCTTGGCTTAAATAGCATCAGAAATGAGTTGGATTGGGCCCACAAGGCTTTAGAATTCGCTGGCCACAAGTTGCATTAAGTAAATTATGTGGCACCAACAGCGAGTACACGTACTGTGCACGTGCGCGCCCCTATCCGCAATGCAACTATGGCAAATCTTATATCATTTTGAAGCCCCGGATGTTAGCTTTCCAACGCAACTGAAACCGCATCATTTGGACCTTTATAGCTCAAGTTATGATCGATTAAGTGCAAAGAGGTCGGCTTGACAGCTTTTCCGATTCCTTCATTTCTTCATGAGTTCTCCATTTTTACATGCTTTTCCTTCATCCCCTTGATCCAATCTTTGCCTCCTAAACTTGAAATCACTTAACAAATATATCAAGGCATCTAATGGAATCAAGGTGAATTAAATTTAGCTATTTTAAGTCCTCAAAGCATGTTTTTACTCTTAAGCACAATTAAAGGAGAAGTTACAAAACCATGCTATTTCATTGGATAAATATGGGTAAAAGGTTATAAAATCCCGTAAATCAAGCACAAGATAAACCCTACAAATGGGGTTTATCAACCTCCCCACACTTAAACCAAGCATGTCCTCATGCTTAAACCAAGAGAAAGCAAAGGGTATCAACATTTATTCAATGTAAGTAACCTAAATGCATCTATCTATATGAATGCAATTAAATGCAAAATAATTCTACCTACTTGGTTAAAAATAAATCAATCTCCAAGACATACATGCACAAGTAGGGCTAAGGTCCCATGACGACTCATGAATCTTACCAATTTAAATATCAAAATGAAGTTCAAGTAGACTTACAAGAAGAACGCTCATAAAAGCCGGGAATCAAGGAATTGAGCATCGAACCCTCACTGGAAGTGTTTGCACTCTAGTTGCTCAAGTGTTTAGGATCGATTCTCTCAATTCTCCCCTAATCATGCTTTCTAAGATTTTTTTTCTTCTAAAAATTAACATATATTTCATGCATGCATACAAGTATCATGAGGTCTTTTCTTTAGGGGTTAATGGGGCTAGGATCAAGGTAAGGTTGCATATTTGGTCAAGTGAGCTTGAAATTTGAATCTTTGATAAGATTAAACTTCCCACCTAACCTATGACATCCTATACAATTTCAAAGCTAACCTAAATACCCATTTTTCTCATTTTTTCACATACTCATGTATTCCTTTTCATTTCACAACACTTATGCATTGACCCTTATTGAGCTTTGCTTTGGGGCATTTTGTCCCCATTTATTTCTTTCTTTTTCTTTGTTTCTTTCTCTTTCTATTTTTTTTCTTTTCTTTTCCATATTGTTTTTTTTCTTTTTTTTCTTTTCCTTTTTCTCATTTTTTTTCTTTCTATATATAAGATATGAATGCATAAGGTTTTACATTCATTACACATGAGCATGTACCCAATTTCTAATATTTACAACAAAAATATAAAACTACCCTTTTATTCACCCAATGTCCCAAGATTTCCCACACTTAAATGACACACACACACACACACTAGCCTAAGCTAATCAAAGATTCAAATTAAGAACTTTTATTGTTTTTCGCTTTAAGGCTTGTAATGTGATAAATTAAAGAGCAAGTGGGTTAAGCATAGGCTCAAATTGGCTAACAATGGAAGATAAAAGGTAAGGCTATTTGGGTAAGTGAGCTAAATAAAACGACGGCCTCAATCATATAAATGCATGAATACACAAAATAATGGACATAAAGAATCAAACAAATCAAAGATCACAATCATAAAAAGAGAACAATGCACACAAGAAAGGAAAATAAGTGGTTATAAGATGTAACCACACCATTAGGCTCAAATCTCACAAGTTTGTGTTCTTAGCTCAAAAATCATGTTCCAAAATAAATTCTTTCAAGCAAGTTCAACAAAAATTTTTCAAATTGGTAGGGTGCCCTAAAACAATTGTCTTGGAAAGGAAATCATCACCCTAACCAAGTAGTCCTAGCATAAAAAAATGATAAAATATATACAAATTCTAGCTATCATGCAACCTATCATGCAATGCAATGACTAATCTAACATTGGTGTTGAAAAAGGAAATTGTTACCCATGGATATCGGTCGGACGAACTCCCGACACTTGAAGATTGCACCGTCCTCAGTGCATGCAAAGAAGAGCAAGGTGGACGGGTTGAAACAATTGATGAGCTCTTTAAAAAGTTGTGCGGAGGACTTGTTTGTTGCCCCATTTAAAAGCTTTTCCTTTTTCTCACTTCTTGGTGGCCAACCTAAAAGGGGAGGAAAGAAGAACGACAATTAGGCCTACAACAAAGATATCAAAATAAGTAGAACATAGGTCGGGGTTAATGCCAAATAAGAGTAAGGTTCTCACTACATGTTAGCTACGCATGTAACTGAGAAAGCAATATAAGCTAATGGCATATTAACTAATACTTGATGCAAGAGTAAAGTTAAAGCATGAAGAGCATATTGAGCATCAAGTTCAAATAAGAAAAAGTGGGTTATGAAAGACATGCAAGCTCATATCAATGCACAAAGTATACAAGGATCATCAAAGGTTAAGCATTGAATTAGAAATTTCATTACCCATCAATATCAAACAAGTCTAGAGGCACCAAGATTAACCAAGAAATTCTCAACAATTGAGTAAGAAAATGCAACACCATTATTGAAAGAAGAGACTTAGAAAAAAATTGAAAACAGGCTATAGAAACAAAATTGAAATGTAAAGAATAGAAGTATACGAATGCGATAAACAAAAGAAAACGGAAGAGGAGAGAAAAAAACTCTTTTTTTTACCGGTGCGGACGCGTCATGCACGCTTACGCGCCGATGTGAAGTTTTGGCCGAAGGGCGCGTACGCGCCAGGTGCGCTTTCGCGTAGATGGGGATGGAGGCATGGGTACAGACGCGTACGGTGCACGTCTACGTGAAAGGGAGTTGGGCTAAACGCTTAATTCCAGCCCAGCGCTGGCACAAGTCTCGGGTCCTTGGCCTGGAAACGATTTTTGGCGAATCGGCACACACGCGGCATGTGCGCGGGCGCGCACATACACAAAATAAGGACATCGACGCATGAGCGCGCGGTGCGCGCTCGCGTACACGCGGTTGTGCAATTGGCCCAGCTTTTGCGCGAGATTGGCCCAACTCTTTGGAAAATGTATGGGCCTGTATCCGTGTATAGGCGCGCGCGCGCACAGCGTGCGTATGCGCCCCTGACCCTTCTTCTTTTTTCAGAAATACTAAAAAAGCCTAAAATCTCCCTAATACTACCTACAACTCCAAAATCAACTACAAATACAAAATTATAAAATTCTTTTTGGTTGTTGAAGAGTTTTCAAATATAAACAAGGAGACTTGCATCACAAGTAACTAACAACCAAATTATTAAGACAACTATATATGAGAGAAGAGAAACTACCTATAATGGCAACTCAAATCACTTATTAATCAAAGCTACAAGGGAGTGGAAAGAGTTTACCATGGTGGGGTGTCTCCCACCTAGCACTTTTATTTAAAGTCCTTAAGTTGGACATTTGGTGGAGTCCTTGCTAGCGTGGCTTATGCTTGAACTCTTCCTTAAATCTCCACCAATACTTGCACTTCCAGTAGCCTCCGGGATCCCAAATTAAGTGTACAAGGCCTTCAAGGAGGCTTAACCAAGTGACAAGGCCCCAAAGTTGATGGTTGTCTATGTATATTCCGGGATCCCATACTTTGTTTGTCAACCCCCTTTCTTCTTTATCTTTATGCTTCCAATAGGGTGACAAGCTTATTGAATTCTCTTTGTGACTCCTAGTCATCATCCTAATTCCATTGACTTGAGTACCACTCCACCTTTGAATCCTAAAATTTGAGTTTCTACCCACTATGTACCTTGATTCTTGTTGCCAACCAACATCCAACTCTTTTCTACTTTCTAACCCACAAATAGTTCTAAGTTGACCATCCGTTTCTAACAATGCATATTGATATGGGCCAAGAAAATTAAAGGATGAGATGATTACCCACTCAATTTGTAATTTGGATGGTGACTTAGCAAGGAAGATATCCAATGGGCTTGACATTGTAGGCTCCACTTCCTTTGGCTCCTCCTTAATGATTTCCATCTTTTGACAACTTTTTTCAATTTCCTCTTGTTTGCTAACTTCTTCAAACTCTTCCTCATTGATCAAATTATGTGTTGGAGGTTGCGCACCCTCCTCAACATCGGGTTCACATCTCATGGAAGAAGCTTCAATAAGATCGCCATTGTCACTTGGTGTAGAGTTGTCTTCAATGATGGAGTTTCCTTCTTGTTCAACCTCCCCTAGGTCTTCTTCCACTTCTTCTTCTTCAATAATTTCCATCTCTTCCACTTGTTGCAAAACACACTCCATTTCCTTGTTCTCAACTTGAGACTCTAAAATCTCCCTTATACTTCCCTCTTCGGTTGCTTTTTCACAATCATCCGTGGACATATTTTGCTTGTGGCATGAATCCCACGAGTCCAACTTTTGACAGATGGTTGCTTGAAGCCGATCCATTGCTTCCTTGAGATGATCCTTTGAATCTTGTTCCTCTTCACTAACACAAGTAGGATCATATGGCTCTTGGATTGATGGACATAGATATTCTTCCATGGAGGGTTGTGATGGAAAGGAGAAGTCATCATGTGGTTGGAAAGGAGGTTCACCAAAGCTTGGAGGTTGGAAGGTGTTTTGGTTGTTGGTAGAAGGTGGAAGTATACGAGACATAAGTTCTTGGAGGGTAGAGAAGAAACTAGTTAATGCGGTTTGGAGCTCTTCTTGCGCTTGAGGAATGATACCAAGTGTATCATCTATGGGAACTTGGTTTGGAGGGTAAAGATGTTGGAGTGGTGATGATTCAATGGTTGCTTATTCATAATTATCACAAGGATATGCATAGGGGGAATATGAATTAGGATTGTGTGGAGGCAATTGGTGAAAATAGGATGTGGAATGAGAATATGGTGGTTGGAATGATGGTGTTTGAGGACTATGTTGAGAGTATGGTGCATGGAATGATGGTGGTTGAATGGAATAATCATGATAAGAACCGTTATATCCGTTGGAATGATATGAATTATAGGAGGGATTACCATCATAGTAGCTTGAATGAGGAGGTTGCCATGGTGATTGCTCATATGTATGTGGCTCCCTTCTCAAGTATTCATCTCTCCCATAATGTGAGCCATCATTCAAGTTTTCATCACCTACAACATAGTCATAACCATATCCGAAACCACAAGGACGAGAATTCATAGTAACAAATAAAAGCAAAACTAATAGAGTTATAAAACTAACAAAAACTAACAAACAATCCAAAAAATAAAGCTATTCACGATATACACATATATACAATAACCAATAACATAACACATTGTAATTCTCCGGCAACGGCGCCATTTTAATGAGAGGACTTTTGATGGTTTAGAATTCACAAATGAATTTCCGTCGCAAGTATAGTTTCTAAACCAAACAATAGTCCTTTCATACAAAAATTTGTTTGTCACAAGTAACAAACCCCTAAATTTATAAAATGAAGTATTGAACCCCAGGTCGTTCTCTCTAGGAATTACAATAAAGTGTTCTTGTTATTGGTTATGGATTGTTTTAGGGTTTTTGAGTTAAGGAACAAGGAATGTAAAATACAAAAGAAATAAACTAACAACTAAGAAAAGCTCTTGAAAAGGTTATGAGAATTGGAAGTCCTATCCTCGTTATCCTCCTCAATTGTGACCACAATTGTCTCTTGCTACCACTTAGTTAACCTCTAATCATGGAGAAAAGTCAAGTGGATGAATCAACTTGATTCCACAAGTCCTAGCCAACTCCCAAGGGAAAGACTAGCGTTAGTGGTATCCAAATCAATTAGTAACTTTCAATCTTCAATCAACAAAGGAATTAGATAGCTCAAGCGTCTACCAAAGCCAAGAGGAATAAAATCTACACTAAAATCTAACCAAGCATTTTATCAAACACTTGGAAGGCATAAAAGTAAATTGATAACAACAATGAAATCTAACAACTACTTATTGCAAGGAATTAAAAACAACAATCAAAGAAACACAATTATTATGACTTACCTCAAATTGAAATGGAAGAAAATAGAAGGAACAAGAGTAGATCTACAATAAAGCATGGAAACAACATAAAGAAAATTTCAATAAAAGAATAGAAGAAGATGAATGTAACAACAAAGAATTGAAAGGTAGAAGAAGAAGAAAGCATGAATTGAAACCTAGATCTAGATTATTGAACTAAGCCTAATCCTAATCCTAGAGAGAAGTGAGAGCTTCTCTCTCTAAAACTAACTTTCCCTCCAAAACTAAACTAAACTAAACTAATGTGAGAAAAGTATGTTAATTCCCCTTCAATCCTTGGCTTAAATAGCATCAGAAATGAGTTGGATTGGACCCACAAGGCTTTAGAATTTGCTGGCCACAAGTTGCATTAAGTAAATTATATTTGATGTGCGGAAAATGATCCGACACAAAACTCACCGGCAAGTGCACCGGGTCGTATCAAGTAATAATAACTCACGTGAGTGAGGTCGATCCCACAGGGATTGAAGGATTGAGCAATTTTAGTTTAGTGGTTGATTTAGTCAAGCGAATCAAGTGTTGGTTGAGTGATTTGTGATTAACAGAAATTAAATTGCATGAAAAGTAAAGGGAGAGGGGTAAATTGCAGAAAGTTAAAGAGAATGGAAAATAAAAGTGCTGAATCTTAAAGAACAAGAAATTAAATGGCAGAAACTTAGAATGCAAGAAATGTAAATTGCAAAATCTTAAAGTGCAAGAAATGTAAATGACTTGAATTGTAAAGGGAATGGGGAGTTGGATTTGCAGAAATTAAACAAGGAAATGTAAAATTGCAACAAGCAGAGGAATAAAAGAACACTTGGATTTAATCAGATCTAGAAACAGAATTGTAAATGAGTAAAACAGGGAATGGGAAATGGGGAATTCGGACCTCAGGACCCAAGAGACTAGAAAACCAAGTCTAGATCTCAATGCCTTCCTAGATCCAACAAGAACAATTGCAAAGAAAATTGTAAATTGCAAAGAAAGTAGATGAAAAGCAATGAACCGAAACTGAAATTCAATTAAGCAGAAAATTAAACAAAATCCCAAGGTGAGATTGAAACAGAATTTCTTCAATTCTCCACCCAAAACTCAGAATCTCAAAATGCTCAAAAACCATAAGCTCTCTGCTTATGAAAATGTTTAAAGAAAACTCTCAAAGGAAAAGCTCCCCAAAAACTTCAAATCCTAAGCTATTTATACACTTTCTTCAAATGATCATTAAGCATTGAATTGGGCCTTTAGTCTTGATGGAATTGGGTTGATAGTAGCCTCCGTTGATTGCTCTTGGTGTTGGGAAGAAATCCATTAGTGAACCGGGCCATGAACCATTCACGTTTGAGCCAACGTTTGAGGCAAACGTTGACTCAAACGTTACTTGAGTGAGGCATTATGCAGCTAGGCCATTTGCTGTCATCCACGTTTGAGCCAATCGTTTGAGGTCAAACGTGAGCTCAAACGTGGTTCTTCCCTTTTGTATGCTTCTTGGGGTTTACTTTGTCCTCTTGTTGTGTTGCCAATTTTTGTGCCCAATAGAGACTATTATATATGGTTGGAAAGCTCTGAATGTCAGCTTTCTAACCCACTTGGAATCACCTCAATTGGACATCTACAACTCAAGTTATTCTTGTTTGAAGTATGCCCTCTTCATGCTGTTTGGTGCCAACGTTTGACCTCACGTTTGAGTCAAACGTTGGCTCAAACGTTGCTGTCTCCAGGGATGCCATTTCTCTTCTCTTTGGCGCCAACGTTTGACCTCATGTTTGAGGCAAACGTTGGCGCAAACGTTGCCTTCCCAGGAGCTTCAATTCCCTTCTCTTTTGGAGCCAACGTTTGACCTCACGTTTGAGGCAAACGTTGGCTCAAACGTTGCTTTCCAGGAGCTTCATTCTTCAGCCAACGTTTGACCTCAACGTTTGAGGCAAACGTTGGCTTTTCCCCAGGGTATTCTTCAACTGTTACTCACGTTTGAGTTGACGTTTGAGGCAAACGTTAGCTCAAACGTGAATTCCATTTTCTCAAACCCATTCTTGCAACCTTCTTCCATAATGTTGGCACACCTTTTGTTTCCTTTCTTCACCTACAGTAATCAAAACAACCAATCAAAGTATCACAAAATTCACAAGGTCTATAAATCAATTAATTATCAACTAAAGTTAGCTTGAACCTCATGATTTTGTATCAATTAAAAGGTGGTTGATTGATTTAAGGAAACCATGCAATTCCAATTCAAATGGCTAATTTATAATACAAGAAAGTGCATAAAACTAAATGAAAACAAAAGAAAAAGGCTAGTGAAACTAGGCTAAGATGACTTGTCATCACAACACCAAACTTAAAGCTTGCTTGTCCCCAAGCAAGAAATGAATTATGCTCAAGGTTCTTTCAATTAAGACGGATTGAAGAACAACTTGTAAAGTCCTGTGAGTGAAGTGATTAAGTAACAGTGGGGTGAACTCTAAATTATATGCTCATACAAGGGTTTCAGTGCTTACTAGTCCTCACATATTGGGAGTCTTAGGTCTTAGGATTTTCATCCAAATGGTATCATGGAGTTCTTTTTATATGTAGTCACCTTGAAGCAGCTTATAGTTTCTTTGCTTTGGCCTTGACTCTAAGTGTCATGTCTCAAAGCGGCTCTTTAGATAAGCTTTCAATCAATACTCCTAAACCAGTTGGTTTTAGGGTATTAGGTGTTGAAGCACCCCTAAGGATTTACTTGCTCAAGCCTCTTTCTTTGACACAACTCAACCACAAGCATTTTACTAGGCTAACAACTCTTTGAGTCATTGTTTCTTCTTTCTTTTCTGCCTAGTAATTGATGCTCAGAGCCTTGGGCCATGTTCTTTTTGTCTTTGTATTTTCTTTTCTTTCTTTTGTTTTGTTTGCTGCTTCTTGGATCAATAGATTTTTGAGAATCTCCACAATACTTCTTTGAACTTCATGTCCTGCCTATGAGCTCCCATGCAAGTTTTCACAAGCATGCAACCTTAATACATATTCATACAACTAGAACCACCACTTCTCCTAATCTTTTACTTGCCTCAAAATTGTTTAATTCCTCAATCCTTCTTTTCAAAGAACTTTCATGTGATGCAATTTTTGAACATTGAGTGCAAACAAGTTTTGAAGAGAAAAATGTTGTGAATGATCAAGCATCTTGCTTATTGAATTACAGAAAAACTATATTATGCAGGCAGGTAGGGGTATTATGTAACTTTCAATTTAGCAGCATCTGATACAAAATAATCACTGAACAATACAACCTTTTTGGAGTTCGCTTGCTTTCCTTCTTTTCATCATCATTAGTGCTGGCCTTCCCGTTCATCTTTCATTTCTTTGGTTGATGATGCTTAATCTTCCCAAAAGTTTGTATGGTACTCTGCAGTGATATTGAAAGTTGCTTGTTCCCCAAGCACTTGAAAAATGGTTAGCATGCATGATTTATTTGTGGGCCTTTGTACTTACTTTGGTGTGGGAACACCAAACTTAGTACCTTGCCAATGGTTCTTGTTCATCAAACTAACCAGATGTGAAACTCTTTCTTTTTTTTTTTTTTTTTTTTGCTAAAAGTAGTAAAACTGAAAACGAGGAAACAACAAAATAGTTAACTAGTTTATCTAACCTGCTTGAAGCCAGCATTATGCAGAAAATAAGAATGTGTTTTATGATGGGATTTTGGTGGAACACCAAACTTAGAATCTTTCATTCTCCCTTAGACTATTTTGGTGTGCAACACCAAACTTAGCTTCTTGCAATATAGATAAAACTAATTAACCATTTTATTAAAATAGTTATGAACAGAAAACTACCTCAGGTTGGGTTGCCTCCCAACAAGCGCTCTTTTATTGTCACTAGCTTGACATCCTTCATTCTGTGCTCATGAAAGTTGAGGCTTCTGTTGCCTTAGGTTTCCTTCTCTTGCTATGGGCTTCCTTCTCTCTGTTTCTCTTTCCATAGCCTTCTTACTTTCCTCCATGACTCCCTTCTCTTTCAATCCAGCATCCTTTTCATGGCTCTTTGGGTTCAGAGTCCCCTTCTTCTCACCCACTTCAGCAAGGTTTTGAACCAGTTGTTCCATCTGCCTTTCATGTCTTCTGAGCGAAGCCTCTTGGTTCTTGTTTATCATCTCTTGATGTTTCTTTATTTCTTCCTGCTCTATTGCCATCATTTCTTGAATTTTTACGGACCTTTCCATCAACATTTCTAGAATATAGATTCTTTGAAAGGTTGGAAGTGGTTGTGGCTGTGTCAATTGTGGTGGTCGATGAAGGTCATTTTGGGCGAATGGTGAGGTAGGACGGGGTTGGAAGTGTGTGTGATTGTTGTTGTGGGGGTGTGTTTTAAGTTGATTTTTGAAGCTGGGATTGTTGCAGTTGAAGTCCCTTGGTTTTTGGTTTTGGTTCTCAACCCCCCTCCCATTAGAATGAGTTCTCCAAGGTGGATTGTACACATCATTCTGAGGCCTGTGTTGGAGTAAGCTAGAGTGATTGCTTGGAGATTGTAGTTGCTCATAACTTTGTTGCTCATGGTTGATGGCCCCAAAACTGTGTTCAGCTTGCTTACACCCATGTGAGCTTTGAGTCAGGTTGTATGTATGTACTACAGCATGTCTCAACTCAGTGATTTTTCTAGCCATCATGTCTAGTTGTTGTAGAGTCTGCTGATGCATTTGCTTGTTTTGGCTTATGACTGCACGAGCACCTTCAATTTCTTTCTCTTGTGTGAATGGATGCACTTCTGCCTTTGGCTTAACAACTCTCTGTGATGGGTTCAACTTGACTAGGAGTCCACTCATTAGTTCTTCCCATCCGATAATGCTTCCTTGTGGAAAAGCTTCAAACCATTGGGCAACATCATTCATGGCTATGGATAGTTGCTTCGAACTATGGGTTATATTATCATCCAAGGTGGGGATATTACTCTCATGATTGCTAGAATTTCTTGAGTTCCCCTCCATGATCTGCACAGTCACAAACAATTCAAGTGATGATTGAATATTTTCAAACTCAGAATGTGATTCAGAAGGTTGGCTGGCACAAAGTATCAAACAGTTGATGGACTTGGGAGATTAGTGGCAGAAATTGCTTCTCTTGTGTAAGCAAGAGCATTGCATAGAGCCAGAAATTTCCAGGAAAACTTCACTTTGTTGCTAGAGCGAAGTTTCAGTTATCTCAGGCAAAATTTCAAACAGTTAGTGGGTTAATTGAAAATTAAAGGAACAGAAAAATAAAAATGCTAGATCTAGATCACCACCTCACTTAATCATTGTCAATCTAATCAATCCCCAGCAACGGCGCCAAAAACTTGATGTGCGGAAAACGATCCGACACAAAACTCACCGGCAAGTGCACCGGGTCGCATCAAGTAATAATAACTCACGTGAGTGAGGTCGATCCCACAGGGATTGAAGGATTGAGCAATTTTAGTTTAGTGGTTGATTTAGTCAAGCGGATCAAGTGTTGGTTGAGTGATTTGTGATTAACAGAAATTAAATTGCATGAAAAGTAAAGGGAGAGGGGTAAATTGCAGAAAGTTAAAGAGAACGGAAAATAAAAGTGCTGAATCTTAAAGAACAAGAAATTAAATGGCAGAAACTTAGAATGCAAGAAATGTAAATTGCAAAATCTTAAAGTGCAAGAAATGTAAATGACTTGAATTGTAAAGGGAATGGGGAGTTGGATTTGCAAAAATTAAACAAGGAAATGTAAAATTGCAACAAGCAGAGGAATAAAAGAACACTTGGATTTAATCAGATCTAGAAACAGAATTGTAAATGAGTAAAACAGGGAATGGGAAATGGGGAATTCGGACCTCAGGACCCAAGAGACTAGAAAACCAAGTCTAGATCTCAATGCCTTCCTAGATCCAACAAGAACAATTGCAAAGGAAATTGTAAATTGCAAAGAAAGTAGATGAAAAGCAATGAACCGAAACTGAAATTCAATTAAGCAGAAAATTAAACAAAATCCCAAGGTGAGATTGAAACAGAATTTCTTCAATTCTCCACCCAAAACTCAGAATCTCAAAATGCTCAAAAACCATAAGCTCTCTGCTTATGAAAATGTTTAAAGAAAACTCTCAAAGGAAAAGCTCCCCAAAAACTTCAAATCCTAAGCTATTTATACACTTTCTTCAAATGATCATTAAGCATTGAATTGGGCCTTTAGTCTTGATGGAATTAGGTTGATAGTAGCCTCCGTTGATTGCTCTTGGTGTTGGGAAGAAATCTATTAGTGAACCGGGCCATGAACCATTCACGTTTGAGCCAACGTTTGAGGCAAACGTTGACTCAAATGTTACTTGAGTGAGGCATTATGCAGCTAGGCCATTTGCTGTCATCCACGTTTGAGCCAATCGTTTGAGGTCAAACGTGAGCTCAAACGTGGTTCTTCCCTTTTGTATGCTTCTTGGGGGTTACTTTGTCCTCTTGTTGTGTTGCCAATTTTTGTGCCCAATAGAGACTATTATATATGGTTGGAAAACTCTGAATGTCAGCTTTCTAACCCACTTGGAATCACCTCAATTGGACATCTACAACTCAAGTTATTCTTGTTTGAAGTATGCCCTCTTCATGCTGTTTGGTGCCAACGTTTGACCTCACGTTTGAGTCAAACGTTGGCTCAAACGTTGCTGCCTCCAGGGATGCCATTTCTCTTCTCTTTAGCACCAACGTTTGACCTCACGTTTGAGGCAAACGTTGGCGCAAACGTTGCCTTCCCAGGAGCTTCAATTCCCTTCTCTTTTGGAGCCAACGTTTGACCTCACGTTTGAGGCAAACGTTGGCTCAAACGTTGCTTTCCAGGAGCTTCATTCTTCAGCCAATGTTTGACCTCAACGTTTGAGGCAAACGTTGGCGCAAACGTTGGCTTTTCCCCAGGGTGTTCTTCAACTGCTACTCACGTTTGAGTTGACGTTTGAGGCAAACGTTAGCTCAAACGTGAATTCCATTTTCTCAAACCCATTCTTGCAGCACACCTTTTGTTTCCTTTTTTCACCTACAGTAATCAAAACAACCAATCAAAGTATCACAAAATTCACAAGGTCTATAAATCAATTAATTATCAACTAAAGTTAGCTTGAACCTCATGATTTTGTATCAATTAAAAGGTGGTTGATTGATTTAAGGAAACCATGCAATTCCAATTCAAATGGCTAATTTATAATACAAGAAAGTGCATAAAACTAAATGAAAACAAAAGAAAAAGGCTAGTGAAACTAGGCTAAGATGACTTGTCATCAATGTTTTCAAAGCATGTTTAGCTATTTTAAGTAAATTAAGTGAATCAAATTTAGCTATTTTAAGTCCTCAAAGCATGTTTTCACTCTTAAGCACAATTAAAGGAGAAGTTACAAAACCATGCTATTTCATTAGATAAATGTGGGTAAAAGGTTATAAAATCCCCTAAATCAAGCACAAGATAAACCCTACAAATGGGGTTTATCAATCCTCCCCCACACTTAAGCGTTGCACAGTCCTCTGTGCACAAACACAATCCGGGGAGAATGTCTCTCAAGAGCTCCATCTTTGGTTGGCGGATGCGGGGGCTTGGGTTGTCCTCCTCCTCTTCCGGCTTCTTGCCTTCGTGTCTCATCCTCAAGAAGAATGCATAAAGTATAATTAGAACTCATAGGGCAAGTAGCACAAAAAAGTAAAGGAGGGTGTAAATAAGCATCTAATTGAGGACTTTTGCATAGTGGTGTGGAATGATAGAAAGATGAGCCATGTGTGTATTCCAATTATGCGTGCAGTTGGAACACACACACAACAGCCAGTTAAAGTGGCATCCACACAATCAAAAAGTAAGCATGTATTCCTCAATTAGATGGCCTAGGTTGCTATTAGAGAATAAGCAAGATATGAGGCACCAACAAACCTAGGTAACCACAAAAGTGAATTGAGTATTTGATATTGGATATTGAAATTGTGCAAGCAAAAGCGCAAAATTAATAAAATAGCACAACAAGCAATAACCAATTCAATGATGAAGAAGAACTACTTATTCATCCTTAGGCATAATCAAATAATCATATGGTTAAGGTGTTTATTACAAAAAGGTGACCAACTTGATAGAATCAAGTTAAGTCAACTCAAACAAATGAAAGGCATTAACAAGAAACAAGGACCTTGTGATGTGATTATATTGACTTAAAATCCATGGTGAACAAGCATTCAATTCAATTCACTAAATTTCATGTGCACTCATAAAGTTTTCACCTAATATGTAATGAAATGTAAATGTGCAAATCCAATTAGGTGATAGTAATTAAAGGTAAAGTACAAGTGCATCGATGAAATTCAATCAACAAGCAACTCAATCAATCAACAAATAAACACTTGCAATTTATTTAATTACTAAGATGAAAAATGACATGCAAAGAAAACCAAGTAAAACAGGTAGAAAAACATGGAAAAAGCAAAGTAAGGGTGGGATGGAGGGGAAAAGAAGAGAAGAAGTGTAAAGAAGAGAAGAAAAGAAGAAGAGTGAGAGAAAACAGAGGCATGCGTACGCACACAAGGCAGAATAGGGAAGGCGTGCACTCGCACAAGGTGTGCGAGTGCTCCGGACAGAAGAAGAATGTAGATTTGTGCGCATGCACAAGCCTGCGCGTGCACACAGAAGACTTCTTTTACTATTTTTTTTCAAGCAAGGATCATGTGTGCGTACGCACAATGGACTGTGCGTACGCACAGGGGCAAAAAAAGTGTCTGTGCATGCGCACAGGCTGAGCCAGTGCTCCCAACAGAGGGCATATAGGCTAGTGTGTGTACGCACAGGTGGGTGCGTTCGCACAGGACATGAAACAAGTGTGTGAATGATGGAATCCTCATCTTGATCAATCTCCCTCAATTCTCCCCTTCTCTCCTCCGGTTCACATACTTCACCTTCTCCCTCTTGTAGCCCTTCAAGCTCTAACCCTTCTTCTTTTCCTTGTGGATCCATGCTCTCCTCTTCTCTATGCCCTTCAATTATTTCCTCACATCCTCTAAGAGGAGTGTCTTGATTGGATGAGCGTAGAAGAACCAAGCGGTTCACCGCTTCGACTATGGTTGCCACGAATTGCCCTTGTGTCCTTTGGAATCCTTCTTGCTCTTGGAGAAAGGCTTGAAGGTCTAGTGGTTCTTGGGTCAAGGGTGGAAAGACTTCACATTGTGGTAAAAAATGAGTTTCATTACCTGGAGGAAAGGTTATATGTGTGGGAGGTGACTCATGTTGGTAGGTATATTGAGGTGGTATGTAAGAATGTGGTTGTTGGTATTGGTGTGGTGTTTGAAAATGTGGTGATTGAGGGTTATGTTGAGGGTATGGGCTATAGGCATATATTGGTGGAGGTGCATAATCTAAGTGAGATTCACCATATCCTTGATTTGGGTGTGCATATTGGGGAAGGTTTGGCTCATTGTAGTATGAAGGAGGTTGCTCCTTCCAAAATAGATGCTCCAATCCCATGATGCAATCCAAGATTTGAAGTTATCAAGCCCTACAAAATAATCACAACCAAACTCCAAACCAAGAGGGTGATAACTCATAGAGAAAATAGAAAATAAAAACTAAAGACATCAATTAACAAAATAAACAAAATCCTAATTAATAGCAAAAACAAACAAACAACCAAAAAGTATCTATTCACACTATGGACATATTTACAACAACCAAAATATAGCACTCATGACACTAGTTCCCCGGCAACGGCGCCAATTTTGATAGAGGAGAATTTATGCCAATTCGGAAGACTAGATAAAGTAATTTCGTTGTGAGTATAGTTCAAACCGGCAATGGATCCTCTCAATCAAAATTCAATTCAAGATAATGTCACAATTCAAAACACAATTATAACCGATAGTATTTAGACTCCCGGGTCGTTCTCCCTAGGAACTAGTGACAATAAGTGCATACAATTTTGGTTGTGGGAAACAAGGGGTGTTTTCAATAATAAGGAAGCAATAAAGAAATAAAGAGATAAAAAAACAAGGCAAAATTGCAATTAAAGAATAAAAGAACCATGTATGTAATATAAACAAGTAATGCTATAAAGTGATGGAAAGGTGGTTCAAAACATAAATGAAACCTTGACTTGGGATGACTTAATAGATATTGACTCGTACTTCAACATGATGAATGTGATGATCCGTGACACTCATCACCATTCTCAACCTATGAATGCGTGCCTGACAACCACTTCCGTTCTACCTTAGATTGAGTGTGTATCTCTTTGGTTCCTGGTTCACGAGTTTGATTGCCTCTACTGACAACAGAGCATTCGAATCCGTGAGATCAGAGTCTTCGTGGTATAAGCTAGAATTAATTGGCAGCATTCTTGAGATCCAGAAAGTCCAAACCTTGTTTGTGGTATTCCGAGTAGGATCTGGGATGGAATGACTGTGACGAGCTTTAAACTCGCGAGTGTTGGGCGTAGTGACAGACGCAAAAGGATCAATGGATCCTATTCCAACATGAGTGACAATCGACAGATGATTAGCCGTGCGGTGATAGCGCATTTGGACCATTTTCACTGAGAGGACGGACGGTAGCCATTGATAACGGTGATCTCCCAACATACAGCTTGCCATGGAAGGAGTCTTGCGTGTGTGAAGAAGAAGACAATAGGAAACCAGAGATTCAGAAGACAGAGCATCTCCAAAACCTCAACCTGTTCCCCATTACTACATAACAAGTATTATTTAATCCATGTTCTTTTACTCATTCCAATTAAAACTAAGAATTAATATTGATATCCTGACTAAGAGTTACAAGATAACCATAGCTTACTTCAAGCCGACAATCTCTGTGGGATCGACCCTTACTCACGTAAGGTATTACTTGGACGACCCAGTGCACTTGCTGGTTAGTTGTGCGGGATTGCAAAAGTGTGATTGTGATTTCGTGCACCAGTGGCACGCAGGACTATGCGCATGTACACATCGCTTTGCTCTTCTCCTTTGGTTCTTCATGCTTCCTCCTCTTTACATGCTCCTCTTCCATTCTCACCAAGCCATTCCTACCTTATATATTTGAAATCACTCACAAACAACATCAAGGTATTGAATGGAAGGCAAATGGAATAAAGTAGACTAAATTAGGCACAAAAGAGCATGTTTTCATAATCAAGCACAATTTAGGAGGAAAGCTCAAAAGCATGCTATTTAAGGGAATAAGTGCAGGTTTATATGATGAAATCCACTCCATTTCAACAAAAAATTATCGTAAAATATGGATTCATCACTCATCTCATCTTTCTTAACGTTACCTTACGCTCTTAAGTGGTTCATATATCACTTTCATAATCTTTGTCACCTTAAATACTGTCTTCTCTGTAAAAATTACGATTAATTAACCGTTTATTTAATAAATTAATTGCCCAAAATAGGATCCAAAAATTTATAATGTGAATTAGAGAATTTAAATATGATATTTAGACTCAGTAGGTTTTTCTGAGTTGGAAAATGTAATTTTCTGCGAAATACCGCATAAAAACTCGAACCGGCAGATGAATCGGTCGAACCGGTTTAAGTCTGTCTGGTACTACATGAGAATAATTAAAAATAGTAGATAACCTTAGGAAAATATTTAAAGTAAAAAACCGGGTGTTAATTTTAAAGGTTTGGCCCGAAATTGGGACAAACGGACCAAAAATGCTAACGTGTTGGACCGGGCCCAAGTTGGGCCCAAGCTTGATATATAAGCACTTAAATGCACCCATTTCAGCTCATTTCACACTTTCAAGAGAGGGAGAGCTGCTGAAGTGAGAAGAGAGTGAGGGTTTACAAGAAACAATATTCATCTCATCACTCAATTGACCATAACTCGAGCTACGGTGCTCTGATTCGTGTGTCGTCAGCGGCTATGCGAAGCTCTTGCCGAGCCCGTCATTTTAGCTAAGCATTTTGGTAAGCTTCTCGAAATTCCCTGCCCAGTTTCCTGCCCTAAGAATTTTGAGTTTTTGGATTTTGTATTAAGTAAAATTTTGTGATTTTGGGTGTTTGGGTACACTCTAGCACTTGATTCCTATTAGGTTTTCACTCACTCAAAAATGGGTGAGGTGAGTTTATTCTTAACCCTTATAAAATTGTGATCATGATAAACCCTAGGTTGATTAACTATGAATTATGTGTATATAGCTTAAACTGGTGATATATGGAGAATGTTGGTGACTTGAAAGTGGACTTTGTGGCTTGATTGAGATTAAGAGAGCTTGTGGAAACTTGGTGGAGGTCAATTTGGTGATTTAGTGCATATTGAGAATCGGCCAAGGTATGGTTTCGGTTTCTTCTATGTAATATATAATATTTCTGGACACTTAGGCTAGTGACCCATAGGATAGGATTGGATTAAATTGGTTGTTGAATTTATTGAATGATGATGTATGATGATTTGATGATTTTGGGTTATTTTGATGAAAGTGGTATTGATGTTGATAAATGATGTTGGATGTTGAAATTGAAGTTGATTTCTCATGATTAGTGGTGATAGAATGATGATTGATGAGTTTGTTATGTGAGAAATGGTTTAAAGCTATATAATTGATAATTGGGTTTGAGAAATTGATGATATGAGTGGTGGAATGTAATACACATGGTAAGAACTGATGTGAGTTGAAGTTGGTGTTGTTTTGGTTGAAAATTTGGTAAGTTGAGAATTTAGTAAATTTGGTGAAAATGGATTTTTGATGAACTTCAACGGATCATATCTTGAGCTACAATTTTTAAAATGGAATGAATTCTATATCAAATCAAAGATAATTCAACGAGCTTTAAAACGGTATCAATTTTGTAGAAATCTGAATTTTGTAGAGAAAGATATGATCGTTAAAAGTTGGTGTCTGAAATCTGAATTCTGTGAATGCTGCAGAATTTGTGATTTCTGGTTTGTGTGCGCACGCACACAAGGGGATATGGTTGCTGTTGGGAGTGCTAGCACGCTCTGTGCACACACACAACCTATAAAGTTTTGCAAGCTGTGCGCACACATAGCCTTGTGCGTACGCACACGATGGAAGCTGTGCGCACACATAGCCTCATGCGTATGAGTAGAATGAAAATTTTTACTTACTGTGCGTACGCACACCTCTATGCGTACGTACACTTCTTAAAAATTCCTATGGGCGTGCGTACGCACAAACCTATGCATACGCACACTGCCCTGTTTTTTAATAAAAACCTTGTTTTTAACTGTTTCACCTTCCAGGCAAGCTTGTAAACTTCCGTGACACTTATATAAGACTCTTTGGATTGTTTTTGGGTATCAAAAGATAGAAAAGGTCCCAGGCAATTTAATTCAGTATTTCTGGTAAAAAGTTAGAGAACGGAGGCTTAGGTTTCTGGTGTACTGAGGACAAATTGGCTGAAAGAGACGATGAAGTACTGTAATAACGATTGATATAAAGAATTGTGGAAATTATGAATTAACAGTGGTTGAAGATGAGTTTGGGACTCAGAATGGAAATTATGAATTGACAGTGGTTGTGATGAATTTGGGACGAATACAATGATAAATTATTGATATGCTAAAAAATTATTTTTAAAACCACTGGATTATTGTTATAAACTGAGATTTGTTGAGACGCTATGCGCCTGGCAGGGACGGTAGATTAATCCCACCTGTCGAGATCGCCGCCGCGGTGGGACGGTAGGTTTATCCCACTTACGCTGAGATGTTAGGCCTATGGCAAGAGTATCCCGCTTGTATCCCTTCAGAATCACTACAGTGTGCAGGCACTGACAACCTGGACCGTGATCCGAGCATGATATCTCGGGGGTTCCTATTATGAGACCGAAGGGAGACATCTCCATGGAGATGTGTCGGGTTGGCAGTTGAACCGACAATATGATATCACAACCAATAGGACAGGCATTCATCATGTGCATTTTTATCTGCTTGCTTGCTTTGCTGACTTGAATTGTATGCCTAATTGTATAACATGCCTAATTGCCTAATTGAATTACCTGATATACATGCTTATACTTGTGCTTTCCTTGCATTGATATTATTTGTGTATTCTACTGTGTATTCTATTAGGGTGTTACATTTTCCAACTACATATTACCATTTAAAAATCTTTCTTCATTTCCAAGTTACTACCATTTCCTATCTTCATCCTATTAATAAGCTTTGTAACAAGATCCAGGGTCAAAGAAATGAAAATAGAGGTTTAGAGGTTTGAATTTGAGCTTTAAAACACAAAATCCATTTTTGCTGAAACAGGGGCCACGCGTACGCGTCGGCTACATGTACGCGTGGGCGTGCGATTTCTTGCTTGTGTACGCAGGCACCCTACTCGCGTACGCGAGATGCCCAACCCATAAAGATTGGTCGCGTCGTGTGCAGTGGTCGCGTACGCAAGAACTACAAATTAACAAAAATGCTGAATGCTGCAGAATTTCAGCCTTATCCTCCGAACTTCCGACGCACATAACTTTTTTATTTTAAAATATTTTTTATCCGTTATTTGAACGGTATAAATTTCAAGGACCCAATTTTCATTTGAAACAATTTTGGGGGACCGCGAGCCGAGTTATGGCTTGCCGAAGTTTAGCGAAAAATTGCTTTTTCACAAACACTTCAAACCTTTTCCAAAACCTTCAAAAATCCCAACCCCTTTAAAACTTACCAAGACCCACCATGTTAACTCAAAACCAAACTCAACTATGCCAGATCAGTCCTCATTACACTAATTTACAATCTCCATCAAGTATAACAATATATCGTCTTTCCAATATAACAATATACATACTCATCAATACCTACATCATCATACACATCAAATATCGTCTTTCCACCATCATCAACTTCCCTCATGACCGACAATCATCAATCAAACATAACGCATCAACAAACATAATATGTATCAAACACAAGATTCAACTTATCCTAGGTTATCTAGCTTAAGTTTTCATGACAACGTACATATTATATACGAGAAACCAAAACCATACCTTGGCTGATTTCTCCCTAAGCTCAAACATCTCAATTCAAGCCTTCAAGATTCCAAATCAAGTGCTACAAGGTCCAGCCACCAAAGCTTGATTTCAAGCATTCCAATTCACCGATTAAATCTCCAATTTAACATAAACTCAATCTAATTCCATGAAATTCACCAAATTAATAACTAGGGTTCAAATAATTGGATAACTAGAAGGATTTAGAGTTTTCTTACCATACCCACAGATTATTTAGATAAAAACCATCAATTTCCTCAAGTTAATTCAATCCTAATACATCAAAATATCAAAATCCTCAATACCCATTAACCTAAAAATAAAATCTAAAAAGAAGGGAAAGTCTGGGCACAAAAACAACGTTTCTTACCAAATTATTTGGTGGATTTTGTAGAGAATTCTAAGACAAATGCGTGGCCGCTGACGACTCGTCAATCGGAGCTCCGGATTGAAAGTTACGAGAGATTGAAGGTTGAAGGTGAAAAGGGACGGGTTCCACGTTTTCCCCCTTCCCTTGCAGCGTGTGTGTGTTTAATGTGGAGGAGAGAGGCTGAGTTTCATTTTATATAATGGGCCTTGGGCCCGTTTTGGGCCCGGTCTAACCAGTTCTGCCCGTTCGGCCCAGTCTTGGGCCAAATCCTTTAAAATTGGTGTCAAAATTATTATTTTAATTAGTTCTATCGCACTAAATCATAAAATTCCATTTTCTAATTTATTTGATCAATAATTATTTATTAACTAATTATTCACTAATTACTCAGGGTTTACAATGGTTTGTGATATGATGAGTGGTTAGTGGTGTTGTATTAGAATGTTATGAAGTGAGTTTGTGTTGGATATATGTATAAGTAGTGGGAATTTGGTTTGGTTTAATGAAAATTGAGGTTTTGAGGTTTTATGAAAAATTAGTTTTTGGCCGAACTTCGACGAGCCATAACTTGGCTTCCGGACCCCCAAATGGTTTCAAACTTGTTTTATACTAAAATTGGGTCCGTGAAGTTTACGCCATTCGAGGAACGGAAGGAAAATAATTTAAAACAGAAAAGTTATGTGCGTCGAAAGTTTGTGATTGAAATTAGAAATCCTGCAGCTTTTTCAAACTTAGCAAAAATTTTGGAAAAACATACGTTCACGCGTATGCGTGGCCCACGCGTGCGCGTGACCCGGCATTTGCGTACGCGTCCACCTGCTTGCGACGCGACCAACCCTTTTGGGTTAGGATCCATGTGTACACGAGTAAGGACTTTTCCATGCCCACGCGTACGCGTGACCTGGGATTTGCCTACGCGTCCAGTCGCTTGTGACGTGACCAACCTTTTCGGCTTGGGATCCATGTGTGTACGAGTAGGGAGTATGCATACGCAAGCAAGCCTTTTTGCATGCCCACCCATATGCGTTGCCCTGTTCCAGTAAAAATGGATTTTGTATTTTTTTAGTCAAATCTTAAACCTCTAAACCTCTATTTTCATCTTTTTAACCTCAAATCATAGTATTAGCTCTAGTAGTAGGATGGAGATAAGAAATTAAGGTAGCTTGAGGGTGAAGTAAAGTAGAAAAAGTGAAGAAGTAAGTATGGAAATGAGTGTAAATGGATTGTATATGATACCATGGCTTATATGATATGATTTTTCAAAGATTACAATGATTATGAATATTATTTGGCATTATACACTCAATTGATATGAGATACGAGTTTTCCTGGGTAAAGTATCGCGGCTTGCCACCACGTGTTCCAAGTCGAAACTCGATACTCTGTTGACCCTACGACGTAAGATGTGACCGGGCACTCTAAATTCCTGGGAAAGTTGACCTTTATTGAGCAATTTCATATATTTGAGAAAAAGCTATGCATAGACTCTTGGGGATGCGCGTTGGGGGACAGTCCAATGGTTTAGTAGCCGGACTTATTGGGTTGGCTTGATAACTGACAGATGAGACTTATTAGCCATAGGAAAGGCATGCATCATATGCATATTGCTTGAATTACTTGTTTGTGCATTAATTGGGTGTTCCTAAATGTACTTGCTATGTTAAGTGTGTTATTGTTATCAGCAGAACTTATATTCTACTTGTGCTTATCTTTATCTTCTTGACTGTCTGTGAAATATCATTGGAGATGGAGGTACGAGGGAAGGGTGGAAGGACTTAGAGTTAGGTTAAGTTGAATTAGACTTAGGTATCCTTAGAAGACCACCTTTTATGGTTTCTGTTTAGTACTTTTAAGCTTTTCAATCTTAGTGTCGTGCATTCTAGGATTACGTCTGGCATTCCCAGGGACTTATATATTATGTGCGTGGCACCTTTACCATGCTGAGAACCTCCGATTCTCACTCCATACTGTATTGTTATTTTCAGATGCAGGTCGAGAGGCACCTCGCTAGGCATCTAGACTGCTGAAGCAGAGTAGTTTCTGGGTTTTACTTTGATATACAGTGCTGTATATATGTACTTAGCTTTTTCTCCAAATAACTTGTTTATTTTGATCCTCTTAGAGGTTTATGGAGAGTTAGGATTTTGGCTATGTATTTTGGGTCTTAGGATATGTATATATATATATATATTCGTAAATACTCTCCGACCAGCCTTAGCTTCGCAGGCTGAGTTAGGAGCTTGTTATTTTGTACTTTTGGCCTTCTATTCCCACATTATGTTGAGTTATTGGTGCGTACGAACCCCACACCTTCGTACTATTGTACCAGCAAGTGCACTGGATCGTCCAAGTAATACCTGAGCGAGTCAGGGTCGATCCCACGAGGATTGTGGTTTAAAGCAAGATATGGTTATCTTGCAGGTCTTAGTCAGACAGATCAGAAGGTTCTTGGATATGGAATTGTATTAGGACTTTTGGATTCAGCAATAGGGATATGTTGAAGGATTGGAGTTGCTTTGTCTTTCTGAATTAACTCTGGTACTACTATCTTCTCTGCTTGTGAATGATCTTCTTCAATGGCAGACTGTATGTGATCAACGCCATGGGCCGTGGTCATTGATCTCCTCTGCTACAGATTGAACGCCATTGGTCGTGGTCATCCAATCTGACGAAGGGTGAAGCGCTTAGCAAATCATTCTCCTAGCGATCCTACTCAAAGTGCCACAGACAAGGTCGAATCTTCTGAGTCAAAGAATATTGCTTCTTAGGATTCTAGTCTATACAACGGAGACCATAATCTCCCCGAAAATCAGCTGAACTGGTGTCTCAAGAAGTCCCCAATGAAGTCGTGGATTAACCGTCTGAGAGATGTATAAACATAGCATTCTCCTAGCGATCCTACTCAAAGTGCCACAGACAAGGTCGAATCTTCTGAGTCAAAGAATGTTGCTTCTTAGGATTCTAGTCTATACAACGGAGACCATATCTCCCCCAAAATCAGCTGAACTGGTGTCTCAAGAAGTCCCCAATGAAGTCGTGGATTAACCGTCTGAGAGATGTATAAACATAGCTGTTGGCTCGTGCTTTCCAGTCACGTATTCACACGAACCCAAGTAGACACGGGTGTTTGTCAGGCACGTTCATCTTAATGTGATTAACAGAGCTAATTTGTCAGATCATCCTATTCACCACGATGAAGATCGGATATACATCTTAGAAACAGATCAAACACGGATCGGAGAAGAAATAGTAATAATTTTATTAATTCATAGGACTCAGCAGGGCTCCTCCCCTCAACCTAGGAGGTTTAGAAACTCATGCTGAAACGAAAACAATGATAAAATCGAAAATATGATCTATAAGCTAAACTGAAAGTCTGAATTACATAAACATAATCCCTTAAATACTAAACAGATGACTAGTAAGGGTAAAACTGTCTATTTAGTGCTAAAATCCACTTTTGGGGCCCACTTGGTGAGTGTTTGGGCTGAGCTTTAATGAGATCCACATGCTATGAGGTCTCTTGGGCGTGGAACGCCAGCTAGGGGGTCCTCTTTGTTCATTTGTACATTGGTCTCTACTCTTTGTGCGCTGGACGACAGTTTTGGGCCTTCTAATTCGAAGCAAAGTATGAACTATTATATATTGCTGGAAAGCTCTAGAAGTCAGATTTCCATAGCCATTGAGAGTGCTCTATTTGGGCCACTATATCTCCAGAAAAGCCCTTTCGAATGTAGGTAGGTCAGATTCGGACAGCATCTGTAGTGCTTCCTCTGTCTCTGAATCAAACTTCTGCTCCAGCTCCTCAATTTCAGCCAGAAAATACCTGAAATTATCTAAAAACACAATAACTCATAGTAGAATCCAAAAATGTTAATTTAACACTAAAACCTATAAAAACTTAATAAAAACTAAATAAAAACTACTAAAAACTATATGAAAGTGATGCCAAAAAGTGTATAAAATATCCGCTCATCACAATACCAACTTAAACCGTTGCTTGTCCCGAAGCAACTAAAAACACAATAGGATAAAGAAAATTAAGATACAATAAATTTCTAAGTTTCAAATGAAGCTTAGTTACAATCAGATGAGTGGGACTTAGTAGCTTTTTGCCTCTGAATAGTTTTGGCATCTCACTATCCATTGAAACTCATAGATGTTGCCATCCTTAGGAAATTAGAATCCAGATGATATTATTGACTCTCTTAGTTAAGCTTATTTTGATTCTTGAACATAGCTTTCAGAGTCTTGGCCGTGACCCTAAGCACCTTGTCTTCCAGTATTACCACTGGATACAATAATACCACAGACACTTTAACTGGGTGAACCTTTTCAGATTGTGACTCAGCTTTGCTAGAGTCCACAGATAGAGGTGTCCAGAGTTCTTAAGCACACTCTTTTTTCTTTGGACCATGACTTTAACCGCTTAGTCTCAAGTTTTTCACTTGACACCTTCACGCCACAAGCACATGGTTAGGGACAGCTTGGTCTAGCCACTTAGGCCAGGATTTTATTCCTTTAGACCCTTGATGTGTGGCAGAAGTTAACCAATTAAGAGATTTTAAATAAGAGAATAGCGTTACACGTATAGCTCTTAACCAGCTAAGATCCGCCTCACCAATTTAAAAAGGGGTTGTCACAAATTTTAGAAATAAAAATACTGGGAGTATGAGTCCCAGGTCGTCTCCCAACGAGTTGCAGGAAAGAGTGCTAATTTATTAATCAGAAAATTCCCAGAAAGTTTGAGTTTTGATAATGAGTAATTAAAATATTTGTGAATTAAAGCAATAAAAATAAACTAAGAAAAATTATTGATATTCCAAATAAAAGGCCTTAACTGGGGGAATAATTAAGTGGAATTTCTATCCTTGTTGGAATCTTCTCAAGTGTAGTGTAAAGAGGTTGTTGTTCTCACTTGGTTAACCCTTACTGAATAAAGGAAAGTATAGTGATTAAACTAACTCTTACCCGCAAATCCTAGTCTTCTCCCTTGGGAAGGTCCAGCGTTAGCAGATACAGAATTAGCCAACAACGTCCAATTTAACTAGGCACTTGAGCATTCCAAATCAAGTGTCTCCTCTTAATAAACCCCCATGTCAGGTAGATGATCTACTCCATTGACATGAAATTAATAATCATAAAAATATAAGAAGACATAATTAAATAAAATTAAATAGAGAATTAAAATTAATTAAAAATAAAAATAACTCTATATATTAATAAACTCAAAATCTAATATACTTATTTGAATAGAGTCAATAATCAACTGAAAAGAGTAAAGAATGAGGAAACAAACTAAAGTAGTATCTTCACGGAGGTAATGGCTCTTCAACATCCACAATCCAAAGCAAAAGCATAAACTATCAATGTAACACTAATCTAAATTCAGATCTGAAACTAAAGTAATCCTAATGTTGATGAATCTGAATGTATGTGGATGCCTGTTGAGTCTCTGCATGTTCCCTCGCTTTATTCTGTGTTTCTGGGCCAAAAATTAGGTTAAAACGCCGCCCAAAATCGCCCCCAGCGTATTCTATTATTTTTGCAAATCGCGTAGGTCACGCGTATGCGTCGTCCACGCGTTCGCGTCATTCAGTGATTTTCCTTGTCACGTGTTCGGGTCATCCACGTGGCCGCGCCATTCGTGGAGACTTCAATCCACGCGTTTGCGTCAGGCACGCGTTCGCGTCGCTGCGATTTCTTCATTTTGCGCGTTCGCGTAGGCCGTGCGCTCGCGTCATTGCTCGCTGGTCATCTCCTTAGTTTCTTGTGTTTCCTCCATTTTTGCAAGCCTCCTCTCTATTTTCCAAGCCATTCTTGCCCTATGAAGCCTGAAACACTTAACACATGGATCACGGCATCGAATGGGAAAAGGAGAATTAAAATACATAATTAAAAGTCTCTAGGAAGAAAGTTTTCAACCATGGAACAATTTTGGGAAGGAATTGTAAATACATGCTACTCATATGAATAAGTGGGTAAAGACTTGATAAAACCACACAATTAAACACAATATAAATCATAAAATAATGGTTTATGTGCCCTCCTAACCATTAATGCTCAAAGCCTTGGGTCCTTTTACCCTTGCCTTTTGGTTTAAAGGGTTACTGGCTTTTTTAATTTGCCCTCCTTTTCCGGCATTTTTGGGCTATAATGGATTTTCTTCTTTTTATTTTTTTTCTTTTTCTTTTCGACATTTTTTCTTTCTTTTTCTCATGCATAATTTTTTTTTCTTTTGCAACTTGCTTTTTCTTTTACTTTTTTGCTGCTTTTTCTTGCTTCAAGAATTAATTTTCAGATTTTTCATATTATCAATAATATTTTTCCGTTTTTCTTATTCTTTCAAGAGCCAACATTCTAAAATTTCAACTTCAAATATGCACTGTTCAATCATACATTCAGAAAACAAAAGCAAATGACACCACATAACATAATTAAACTAATCTTATTTTAAACTTGAAATCCATGCATCTTTTAATTCTTTTCAATAAAAAATTTTTTTATTTAAACAAGGTGAGAGATATATGGATCATTTTACAACTTTAAGACATCAATGGAAATGATCATGCAACTAGAATTAGAGAACAGATAAATAAACAGACAGAAAATAGAAAAATAATAGGAAAGGGGTGTAAAGAGAATGAATCCACCTGAATGATGGTGGCTAGTGCTCCTTCTTGAGGATTCAATAATGTATTGCTTGATCTCTTCAATGTCACTCCTTTGTCTTTGTTTAGGCGGCTGCACAGGCTCTTATGCATGATTCCTAGTTTGCTCCATCCTCTTCTTCCATATTCAGGAGTAGTAGAAGTCAAAAAGCAAAGCTTTTGCAACACCAAACTTAAGAGTTTTTCTCATCCTCGAGCAAAGTAGAGTAGAAGAAGGTGGGGTAGGTGGAGCTTCTGTGGGACCTACTGGTCTTGAGAGATTAGGAATTCCAGATTACCTGCTCTCTTGCACTGGCATTTGAACGCCCAGGGACTGCTCCCTGGCTGGCGTTTAACGCCAGCAATGCTGCCCATTAGGGGCGTTAGACGCCCAGCAGGGATACCCTAGCTGGCGTTCAACTTTGACACTCTATCCAGAGTGCTCTATTTTCACTGCTGTGGATTCTGTCTCTTGACTGATGTATATGTTCTTGACTCTGACAACTGAAAAGAAAAACAAATTAAAGGAAAACAAATATGGTAAAGTAAGGTTGGGTTGCCTCCCAACAAGCGCTTCTTTAACATCACTAGCTTGACCTTTAGCTCCTTACGGAGGTGAGTATGGGCTCAGATTTTTGCCGCTGACAGTGAATTTTCTTCCTGTCCTCTCATGAATGAGCTCTACATGCTCTAGAGATAGGACACAACTCAGTGTATGTGGTAAGACTAGCTTCTTAGTAAAGACAACTCTCATGCCAGATGAGAGGTCTTCAATTGGGACTTTCTTGTCCCTCCAACCTTTAGGTACTTTCTTTTTAGTACCTGTGTACTTAGAGCTTGTTGATGGCTGCCCAACACCAAACTTAGAATTGATGTTTGGGGGCTCTGTAAAGCTCTGCACAGAAAGAGAGGGGTTGGCATGTAAAATCCGGTTAATTAATGACTAATTAACCTATAAATTAGAATATATTATAGAAAATGAGAAATGAGGTTTTTATGGCTTAGTATGATAGAGAAAATTAAAACGAGAATTTTGACACTAATTTTTAAGAAATCGGCACAAGATTGGGCTGAACGGGCCAAACCGGGCCAATCGGACCCAAGTTGGGCCAAAGGCCTAGCCCAAAGCCCAGCCCAAGAAATCAGCTCTCTCTTCCCTCTCAAAACACACACACACACACGCTGGTAAGGGGAGGGAAACAAGGAAACCCTTGTTCCAAAATCAATCCAATCTTCCATTGATCATAACTTTTAATCCGGAGCTCCGATCGATGCACCGTTTGAGGCCACGCGACCGCGGCGTTGACCTTTACAAAGCCCATAAGGTTGTGCAAGAGGTAAGCCACGTTTCACCTCTATTCTTCCAGCTTTGATTTTCGAATTTCTTGGGCAAAAATGTTGAGATTGTGAGCTCCTTTGTGTTATAGGATCTAATTAACTTGAAGAAGAAGCTTCTTCTTGCCTCTTTTGATCCTTGGGCTGGTAAGTACCTCAAACTCTAGTGAAAAATTCTGAATTTATGGTGTTAGATTTTGAGTTATTATGTTAAGTGTGATATTGTGGCTTAGGCATTGTATATATATGTATTGGAGCTTGATTGGTGGTTTTGGAAAGCTTTGGAGTAGAGCACTAAGCTTGGAAAGAAGCTTTTGTACTTGAAAATCTGATTTTGGGAGCCTTGAGGCCTTGAAAGTTGAAATTGAGGGTGTTTCAGGTGGAACGAGAATCAGCCAAGGTATGGTTTCAGTTTCCTGTATCTAAAATGTAATGTGGTGTAAAAACTTAGGCTAGAGACCCTAAGATAGGAGTTGAACTATTGATATTGTTGATGGGTTAAAATGAATTGTGTTGTTGTGTATGTATTTAGTGGACTGTGAAATGTTGACGTGGATTAAGTTGAGAATGTGTGAATAATAATTGATTGGTTATGAATGTTGCTAATTGTTAATGAGCATAGAAAGTTATGAGTAACATGGATTAATATGCCTAAATATTGTTAAGATTGAGACACACATTGTTAAGCATGATTTGGTGTGATATAAATGTTTGTGCTCATGGTGATTGTTGAAATTGAATGAATGTTTGGAAGAAATTGAGCTATGGAAATGTAATCCTAAATGGAATTATTCAATTGAGATTGGTTAAATATGGAACAATTAGTGGGTTGAAGGTTGAATGAGGTTTGGAAATAATTGGAATTGGAAGGGTGAGTTTTAGTTGGTTTTAAATGAGAATTGGAAGTGTATGCTTAGAAATTGGGAGTTTTATGAGTTTTGGTAAAAATGAAATTTTGATGAACTTCAACGGATCATATCTTGAGTTATTATTTTTGGAACTTGATAATTTTTATATCAAATGAAAGATAATTTCATAAGATTTAAAATGGTTTAAATTTGGTAGAAATCCAAATTTTGTACAATGAGATATGATCTTTGAAAGTTTTGGCCAAAAATCTGAATTCTGCAGATTCTGCAGAATTTGTGATTTCTGGTTTGTGTGCGCACGCACAGGCCTGTTCGCACGCACACCCTGTGGGTTTTTGGACCTATGCGCACGCACAGCCTTGTGCGTACGAACACACGGGGAGAAGGCTACTGAAGGGAGCGCTAGCACAACCTGTGTGTGCACACAAACAATAAGGTTTTACGAGCTGTGCGTACGCACAGCCCTGTGTGTACGCACAGCCCTGTGCGTATGCACATGTTGGGAATGACATGCTGTTGGTGGCTGATGAATGGACTTTTTGACAGCTTAGAATTTACAAATGAAAGCTCATTGCAATATAGTTTCTAAACCAACATCAATCCTTTCAATCAAAAATTTGGTTGTCACAAGTAACAAACCCCTAAAATTATAAACCGAAGTATTGAACCTCGGGTCGTTCTCCCTAGGAATTATAATAAAGTGTCTTGTTATTGGTTATGAGGTATATTTGGGGGTTTTTAATAGGAGACATGAAAGATAAATGACAATGAAAATAAACTAACAACTAGAAAGGTCTTGGCAAGGTTTGGTGGTCAAGGATCTCTATCCTAATCACTAACCACAACATGAGAATTGGCAAGGATCAACCCCATTAAGTCATCCTCTAACTAATAAAGGAATGTCAAATGAGCTATGTAAATCCAAGTCCATAAGTCCTAGTTCTCCACTAAATCAATTAGTGAGATCTAGCGTTAATGGCTCCCAATCGTCAATCACTTGGACATTAGTAACTCAAGAGTTCCTAAGTTACCTTCCCAAGCCAAGAGCACTAAAATCTACTCTAAAATCCAACCAAGAATTTCATCAAACACTTGGAAGGCACAAAAGAAAAGCATATTAAATTGCAAGAATTAAAGGAATCTATAACTACAAAAGTAATAGATTAACAATAGAAAGGCAAAAATAGAAAAGTAAACTCATAACTAAAAGAAGTATTTTAACAAACCCATAGAAAGCAATAAAAGTAAACAACGTGAATTGCAAGAATTAAAGAGAGATCTAACTAGAATAGCAAGAGATCAACAATAGAAAAGGAAGACAATTATGAAACAACAAAGAACTTACCAATTGCATTGTAGAAGAAATGTAGATCTACAAAAGAAAGTTCATAAACTACAACTAACAATACAAAGGAATTACAAGAGAAGATGAATTCTACAACTACAAGAGAACAATTAAGGAAGGAAAAGGAAAATTAGAAGAGAGAAGAAGAAGTAGATCTAGATCTAAAACCTAATCCTAATTCTAGAGAGAAGTGAGAGCTTCTCTCTCTAGAAAACTAACTATAACTACTCCTAAAACTTAAACTATGACTAATGATCAAAAGTATGTTAATTCTCCTTCAATCCTTGGCTTAAATAGCATCAGAAAAGAGTTGGATTGGGCCCACAAGGCTTCTAAAATCGCTGGCCACGTGTTTGACTAAGTGAATCATATGCACCCATCAGCGCGTACGCGTACCGTGCATGTGCGCGCCTCTATGCAAAATGCAACCATGGCAAATCTTATATCATTTAGAAGCCCTGGATGTTAGCTTTCCAACGCAACTGGAACCGTATCATTTGGACCTTTGTAGCTCACGTTATGGTTGTTTAAGTGCGAAGAGGTCGGCTTGACAGCTTTTGCGATTCCTTCATTTCTTCATGAGTTCTCTATTTATACATGCTTTTTCTTCATTTCTTTGACCCAATCTTTGCCTCCTAAATCTGAAATCACTTAAAAAACATATCAAGGCATCTAATGGAATCAAAGGTAAATCAAGATTAAACAATTAAGGACCTAAAAAGCATGTTTTCACTCTTAAGCACAATTAAAGGAGAATTTACAAAACTATGCTATTTCATTGGATAAATGGGAGAAAGGTTGACAAAACCCTCTAAATTCAACACAAGATAAACTCTAAATATGGGGTTTATCAGTGGTGCTAGCACACCTTGTGCGTGCACAAAAAATGGATATTTTGCTTTCTGTGCGTATGCACACTTTTAAAAATGCTTCTGGGCGTGCGCACGCACACCCCTGTGCGTTCGCACACGACCTTGTTCTTTTCTAAAGCTTTGTTTTCAAGTCTTTCACATTTCCAACAAGCTTGTGACCTTTTGAGACGCTGTTTCAGGCTTATAAACCCTCGTTTTCATCTTTTAAATCTTAGATTAATGTAAAATGCATCGTGATTGAGAGAAAGCTAGAGAAGATGGTAACTTGTGGAGGAAAAAAGGGGATATTATGATGAGTTATGATTAATAAAGATGATATGAGATGTTGAGGAGGACGGTGGAGTGCTGTGTATGATATGAGTTGAATGGCTGTGTATGAGACGATGGCTTGTGGCTGATCATGAATTATGATTGTAAGTTGGTTGGCTGAGATCCATTTATAACAATTCCAGATATAAAATAGCTCTTTAGAAAAGCCCCTACCTCAATACACAAAACCATAACCCAAACGCGTCACAGGAACCTTCTCTCTCAACTCGAAATCACTGACAACCGCAGCCTCAGCTCTAAGCCACTTTCGCAGTAACCACAGCAGCTCTAATCGTGACATACAACAACCGAAACTCAATCTTATAGCAAATAACGCCGAAAAACTTCAGCGTATGATAACAGAGCAGTGATTTAAGGACTCTTCAAAACAAAAATGCTTACCGTACTCGTGGGAACCAAGTGGCGGCAGCACCAGTGGCGGTTCCAGCAACACCAACGCCATAGCCGGTGACCAGAACGACGGCAACTCGCAATAAACTCCTAGCACAACCATCCTTATCAACAACTCCCATGGCAATGGAAAACTTAACGGATAAAGAAGCTGAAGCAGGGTTAGAGCTTACCAACACAGAGGACTCAGTGGCTATTTTCGGTGACAGAGGTGGCGGTAGTGTTTTTCCAGTGATGGAAGAAGTAGCCAGAAGCTTCAGCGGTGGTTTCAGTAGCCACAACGACTCCCCCGGTGACCATACACAGCGGACCACAACTATTGCAGCAGCTAGGAGGCCAGCGACCATGGTGGCAGCTCCTGACGGCAACGGCAGCGTGGGTGGCGGAACAACCCACCACCACCGCATCTCACCCTCTTCGCAAGCTCCCTCGTGCGCGTGCTCGTTCTGTTCGCGCCTTCGACAGCATCGGCGAGGGTGGCTTCTGTGGCGACAGCAAGGAAGCTCGGCGACGGTGGCAGGCGGCGATGGCTTCCTCTGTCACGCTCTCACTCTCTTTGTTGTGCAACTCCCATCTCCCTCTCTCTCTTTGTGCTCGCCGTTAGTGGCAAAAATGGCGGCGACAAACCCCAGCAGCGGTGGCGGCGACTTAGCAAGGACGAGCTCCTCTGGCTCGGTGACAGAGGTGCGACTTATGGCTCCAAGGACGGGATGACAATGGCCGCAACGGCATGCCTCCTCACGCGCAGCAATCCGGCGGCAGCTTCACGATCGGCGGCGACGCGGTTAGGCCGCAGCAACCGCTTGGTGACGGTGCGAACATGTCCTTCCTCCCCCTTCCTTCTTCGTTCGGCGGTATCAAGCTCTCCTTCCCCTATAACGGCGACACGACGGCGTGGCGGCAGTTATGCCCGCCGGCGCCGTCCCCCTTCTCTTCCCCTCCTTCTCTTCGCAACATTTCCCCCCTCCATTCCTTTCTCTGTGTGTGCGTGTTTGTTGGGAAGGAGAGGCTGCAGTTGCTGGGTTGTGGGGGAAATGGACCGGGTTAGGGTTTCAGGGTTAGGGTTTTCCCAATTTGGGAATTAGGGTTGTGGTAAAATTAGGTTTAAGGGTAGTTTTGTAATTTTAAATAAAAATTGGGATAATATAGTAATTAGAAATAAATTTTAACCCAACAATAATAATGTATAAAAAATATTATTTTTTTATCAATTTCACAATTATTTTCAATAAAATGTTCAAATCCAATAATTAGAAATAATATAATTAAATCCTTTATTTTCCCAAAACAGCAGTATTAATATTTTAAAATATTAATTGTTTAGTCCAAGTCATATAAAATCCTTATTATTTCACAACTACCAACTTTATAATTTGAATATAGAAAATAATTCAATAATTGTAAAATTGGATAATCATTTTAATTTATTTCAAATTCAATTAATCAAAACTTGCTTTAACTTTCTTTAATAAAGAAATTTCTGAAATTAAAGCTACAAAAATACTGAATTTGAAATTAGCTCATGATAGCCATTTTTCAAAAGTTTTGGGTCTTACAATATGCCTATGAACCCCCTCCTCAATATAGCCCTCAACCACCATACTCACAAGCCTCATACCACCAAACCCCTCCATATGACTCTAATCCATATCCACTATACCATCAACCTTATGAGCCATGCAAACCATACATAGAACCACCCCAATTCCAACATCAATACCCCCAAGAACCACCACCGCCATACTATTACCAAGATGAACCACCTCCCATGTATGAGAACTTTCAACCATAAGATAAATTCTCCCCTCCACCATAACCCTCCATGGAAGAAAGTCCATACCCATTGATCCAAGAGCAATGTGATCCTAATTATGTTAGCCAAGTAAAACAAGAGCCAAGGGATCGTCTCAAAGAAGCAATAGATCGGCTTCAAGCAATCATCCGTCAAAAGGAGCAAGAGGAAGCCCAAAGGACGCACGAAGCTATCATGGCTAACATTGCCAAAATTCAAGCCAACTTGGACTCATGGGATTCATGCCTCAAGCAAATCATTTTCATGAATGAATGTGGAGAATCAACCAAAGAGCAGAGCATGAAAGTGATCTTAGAATCTCAACTTGAGAACAAGAAAATAGAGTGTGTTGTGCAACAAGTGGAAGGGATGGAGATTGTTGAAGAAGAAATGGTTGAAGATCTAGGCAAAGTTGAACAAGGGGTGGAGTTCAACCCTAAGAACACTTCCACACCAAGTAATGTTGTTGATAATTTTGTGGAAATTGTTAAACATTCTTCCATTGAGCTTGAAATTGATGTTGAGGAGGATAATGTATAACCTCCTAAGCTTATTGTGGATGAGGAAAGATTGGAAGAAGTTGAGCAAGTGAAAATTCCTACTATTGAAGATGATTCCACACCAACCAATATACTAATTAAAATAGTTGAACCTTCCTCATTGTGTTGTGAAATTGATGTTGAGGGGGCTAGAGAACAACCTTCAATACATGACTTAAGCAATGAGGAATGTGTAAAAAAAGTTGGTGAACAAGGAATTGAAATTGAAGACACTTGCCAAGAGGTGGAGGTAGTCAAAGAAGAGCATAAGGGTGTGGAATTTGCGAGACCATTGGAGACATTTCTTTCTAAGTCACCATCCAACACAATATTCAAGTGGGTAAAATTATTATCCCTAAACTTTACTTTCCCACTTGAATATGGTTTGCTTGAGATGGATGGGCAACTAAGAGCTCTTTGTGGAATTAAGAGCAAGAGAGAATTGGTTAGTGGGTGGAATTGCCAATCAAGGTTCATTATGGTTAAGAGCTCAATGTTGAAATGCAAAGGTTGGTGTAGAACTAGATTGCTTGGGTCTAGGAAGTTGTTTGGATACTTGGTTGAGAATTTGGCTAGCTTGTTGCCCAATTGGAATTGTCTTGATCAACTTGAAGATGGGTGTAGAAACAAAGATTTGGGATCTCAGAATATACGAGGATCAACTTTGGGAGCTCAAGGCTTGTGAAGAACTCCATCAAAGCTTGGTGAAATTGAATTGATATCTTGGAGCATTTTGGAGATTCAAGCATTGTTGGAGATTCAAGGATGAATACAAGCACAAGTCACCATGACAAGAAGCCTCCCAAATGTCCAACTTAAGGACTATAAATAAAATTACTAGGTGGGAGACACCCCACCATGGTAAACTCTTTCCATTCTCTTGTAGATATAATCAATGAATGAATTAAGTTGTCATTGTTAGATAGTTTTCTTCTTTCTATACTCTTGTATGTATTGCTTTGGTTGCTAGGTTTCTTATTAGATTTATGTTTTGAAGTAGGGTAGTTGATTTGAATTTGATTATTGCTTGAATTGTAAGTTTTGTTTGAATTGCCTAGGGGAATATTTGAAAATTTTTTCAAAAAAGAGTTTAGGATTTTTGGTTAAATTTAAATTTTGGTTGATTTAGAGTGTATATAGTTTAGGAGATTGTTAATTTCTGTGTCTATGCTTCTTTAACAAAAAAAAAAGAAGGTACCTCAAGCGTGCGCGTGCCTGACGTGCATGCGTGGCCTTCGAAAAATCACCATGCTAAAATGGTGCGGGGAGGGTGCTGCTGCATGGTTCCAAAACAGAGAGTTGTGATGGAACCATGCGGGCATTATGCGCTGGGCACGGTTCACGCCTACGCATACGTGTGACTGACGCGTACGCGTCCCTTTCTTTTTCTGCATCTCACGCGTATGCGTGGAGGACGCGTCCGCATCGCCTGCCTGTTCTTGATTTCGCACGCACACGTGAGTGACGCGTGCGTGTCACCTTCATGACTTCAGCTGCCCTATTTCCTTCTTTTTACCTCTTCATTCTCTTTACTTCTTCTTTCTTTATTTCTTTCTTACTCTTTTCTTCTTCTCTTTTCCCCATTTCTTTCCTTCTCTCTCTCTCTCTCTCTCTCTCCTGTTTCTCATTTCTCTCATCATCTCTCACTATTATTTCTCCATTGATTTTTCTTCCTAATTTCAAAATCTTACTTCTCAACCTCTCTGATTTTCTATTTTTCTTTTAATGATTGTAGTTGATTACCTTTCTTGTTTTTACTTGCATTTAATTTTGTTATTTGTAGTTAGTTCTTTTTTCTTATTTTTAAGTTTGTTATTTTAACATTGGTGTTAAATTTTTTCACTCAACTGTTGAGAATTTCTTGAATTATTTTAGTGCTTCTTGATTGTTCGGTATTGTTGGATGATGAAATTTTTAGATCAATGCTTAATCTTTTATGGCACTTGCATTCTTTGTGCATTGATATGGGCACACATGGTCTCTGGAATATGCAACTTATAAATAAAAATTTTAACGGTGATTATGCACATAACATAATGCAATCTTATATCGGACACAGTCAAGACAGAATAGTTTGGGCAAAAGAGAAAACAGATTCTTACACTGTGAGCTCTGGTTATCAAATCGCTTTCTCTTTTTTTCATCCCCACTTGAGTTATTTCCTGAAGAGTGCCAGCAAAAACAAATATGAAAATCAATTTAGTCCATGAGAGCCCCTACCAAAATAAGAGTTTTTATTTGAAAAATCATGCACAAAATCCTTTTGGTGAAGCTCTGACTCCAATTAAGAATTCCCTCGATTGATATGCAAGATGAATCAGTTAATCATTGCCTAATTAACTGTACCCAATTAACCCAGGTATGGAAAGAGATGAGAGTGATGAACTTACTGGGTGAAGATATGAAGTTTTAGAAATGGTGGATGGAGACGATTGTAGTTTGTGATTAAGGGAGAAAGAAAAAAAGATGCCTCATTGCAACAATCTTGTGGAGAATCTAGTAGCTGGGAAGCTGCAAGTTTTTTAACAAAAAAGTACTACTTGTTTGGAAATCACCGTTGCTGCCAAGACACTCACGCATGAATTCTTTCATTAGAATACCCTAAAAGCTTACTTCACTGCCACTATTCTGATTTTTACATATTCTAGTTTTAATTCTTTTTTAAGCCTTTATTAGTATTATGTGATTGGTGAATATCACTTTTTTTTTGTTGTCCAATTTGGACCACTCATTTATTTTTTTACAAATCAATAAAATCCCTTCCTTTAATGAAAGGAATTATAACAATTTTTATTGTATCAATTTAAATTTAAAATATGGTGTAGGTAAGAGATAATAATAAATTCATCAAACTTTTAAAATATGAGTACATATAATAATAGTAAAAAATAATTCATCAATCTAACAATACTATATAAAAATTATGCTTAATTTGCTTGTGTTGAGTGTAACATCCCATTATCCTAAGCCTTACCTCGCGTCGAAAAGCAAAGGATAACAAAGTTTCATGATAGTTCTAAGGCTCATATAATATTTTATATATAGAAAGAAATAGTAATACTAGAAGCCCGATGAAGGTATAAAGCTCAAAGTTTCATAAAGCGGAATTACAAAACGCGAAGCGTTCACACACGATAACTAAACATATAGATAAGAACAGACAAGACATAATATATGTAACACCTTGTAGATAGCTCCAAGATACACAAGGTAATACTTAGATTAAACAAGACATATATATAAGTATGATATACAAAAAGAGGACTAGTCATAGCCTGCGGAGTTTAGGCCAGCTAGTCAAACTGAATACAACAAAGTTTGAAGTTTAAAACAACAACAACCTATCTCTCAAAGTTTTTTAAAAATAAAACCTCTAAGGCAAAGACGTTAAATATAAAAAAGGTGAGAGTACTACAACAAAAGTAAAGTGAAATAAAACTTAAGGAAGACCATACTCTGCTCTGTCACCACATCCGCAAACTCGCCATGGTAGATTGCGACCTGCATCTGAAAAACAACAACAATATATGGTATGAGAACCGGAGGTTCTCAGTATGGTAACAATGCCCAATATATAAGATGTAAGGTTTCGGAACGCCAAAGGCAATCCTAGAACGTCACATCAAAAACGGATATCCAAGCTTAAAACAAAATAAATAACGTAAACCATAAACAACAAATAGGGTTATCTAAACTTAGGAGATTTCTAACTAGTACTAATTACACCGCTGTATCCCATAGCCTTCGCCAACCAAACCTCCGTGTGATCCCATCACCACCGCCTACCGAACCTCCTCAATCCCAGCAAAAGACACGGACAATGCATACAAGTAAAGCACAACTAATATACATATACAGCAAGTAATCAAATATCAAGTAGACATGTGATTCATTTAGGCATACTGAAGTTAAGCAAAGCAAACAAGTATATAGAAGATGCATATGATGAATGCCTATCCTATTGGCTCGTGATATCACTTGTCAGTCCATAAATGCAAACCCGATACATCTTTCTGAATGTAGCCTTCCTGCCATGCCTAGAGATATAGGCTCTGCACACTCATGCAGCAAAAAAATCTGCCACGCCGGAGATATAGGCTCTGCACACTCATGTAGCAAAGAAGGATACAACAATAACTGTCTCATCATAAATCATTCCAAAGATATAGTGTTGGGCACATTGTTGGACTAGAAAAACTACCACGCCGGAGATATAGGCTCCGCACACTCTTGCAGCAAAAAAATCTGCCACGCCAGAGATATAGGCTCTACACACTCCCGTATAATCCAATAATTTCATTATTCCTTTTCGAGTTCTCAACTCATCATAACCATCCCATCACCAGTTTTCGACTTTTCAAATTCATCATAAGCATTTTCATTTCTCAGTAATCTCTTCAACCATAAACTTCACAACTCAACATTCACCAATTCAAGCTAGATTTACACAAACCTTCCAAACTTATGTCACCGGCTCTAAACTCAGAACTAAAATACCCCTTTTTATTACTTTATTGTTTTCTCCCTTGATTCAAGATCCTAAAACTGGCAAAAAGGCTTTAAACAAGTGTTATGGAAGTTTGCAAGCTTGCTGGAAAGGTAAAGCGGTTTAAAACAATGTCTTTATTGAAAAACAGGACAATATGCGTATGCATAGGGTTGTGCGTACGCACGACCAGAAGAGTTCTCCCAGCTTGTGCGTATGCACGATGTTGTACGTACGCACAACTTACAAATTTCACAGAATGTGTGTAAGCACCAGAGTGTCACTACAAGAATATGGCCAATTAGCTACCGTAAAAAGAGTCGTAAAATCATCGCTAGTCTGACGCAAAATATAATTTGTACGGATTAGCTACCACTGATGAGTTATATTTTGTTGGTATAGAATTTTTCCAAATAAATTCGTCATGAGTATAGTCTAAACCAACAAGCTATAACACATCAAACAATGAAAATATGTGTCCACTATTCAAATTAATAACCGAGAGTATCAGTCTCGAGTCATTCTCCCTAGGAGTTGCCTTAAGGTGCACATCATTGATTAGGAGTTCTCTTGGTATTTAGAGATTGAATATGAGAAATATGAATAGACTTGAATTAAAATAATGAACAAGTAGCAATGAGACTAAGGGACACAAGAATTTGAAATTAAGCAAGAGTGAATGACAATCAATCAATATAAAAGTCTTAGCTAGGGATGGGAATTGGAATTCTATCATCATTATCTCCATCAATTGTGACATCAATTGGTTATTGCTCCACTTAGTTAGCCTCTAACTATGAAGGAAAGTCAAGTGAAGATAATCAATTTGAGTCCACATGTCCTAGTCAAATCTGAAGGAGAGACTAGAGTTAGTGTCATTCAAATCAATTAGCAATTTCCAATTGTCAATCAACAAAAGACCTCAACAATTCAAGTGTCTCCAATTACCCAGCCCCTAAGCCAAGAGTGAAGATCTACTCCATAGCTATAATTCACATTTTCTCAAACATTTAGTGATCAATAATGGAAGACATCAAGAAATTGAGGAAAAGAATTGAATTAAAGCTATCTATTGCAAACAATTAACAACAAACCAACAGTTAACAACAATGAACATGAAATTCCTCAATGCATTAATAGAAATCAAAGTAACAAGGTCTAGATCCAAGATCTACAATGCTAGAGTAACAAGAACACTAAATTGAGAGTAGAAGAAGAGGATCTACAATCTAGAGCAATGTAAAATTGAAGCAAATTCATATCTAACCAAAGGATCCAAGTGCAATTGAACTTAAGAAAGCCAAAACCTAGAGAGAAGTTGAAGTTTCTCTCTCTAAAAACATGTAACTTCCCAAAACTAACTAAAGATGTGTAAAAGATGTGAACCCCCTCTAATCCTTGGTCCATTATGTCTTTTCCCACCAGAATTCTGCTCAAAACTGGGCCTGAAGCTCCCCTGAAATTGCTAGGCACGTTTTCATTAAAGAGGTCACGTGCGCACATCACGCGTACGCGTGGATCAAGCGTACGTGTCGATGAGATTCATGATCCATGCGTACGCGTCAGATACGCGGACGCGTCTATGAGATTTTTCCTATCCACGTGAATGTATCCCTATCTTGCGCACCAATCCAGATCCAAGCTCCCACGCGTGCGTGTGGGCTACACGTGCACGTCGATGTCACTGCTCCAAAACTCCATTTTTCATGCTCCTTCCACTTATGCATGCTTCGTTTCCCTCTTCTAGACCATTCTTGCCCCCTATAAACTCTGAAATCACTCAACAAACAGATCACGACATCGAATAGTAATAAAGAGAGATTAAAATATAGCTTATTTAGAGCCTAAAAAGCATGTTTTCAACCATTAAGTGAAATTGGGATGGAAACACAAAAACATGCATTTTATGTGGATAAGTGTGATGGAATGTTGATAAAATCCACTCAATTAAGCATAAAATGTACCATGAAATAGTGGTGCATCAACCACCTATCAACTAATGCTTTCCTCGCTAATTACAAGTTGCAGATCAGTGAGGCAAACACAATAGTCGCTAATTCATCGGAAAATTTTTTAGCTACCGAATAGATAGTCGCAAATCCATCACTAAAGTAAAAGCTAACTCCATTGAAGAAATAGATTAAACGGTAATCGCTAATTAGCAACAAACTCTACTGCAGCAGACTCATCGCTAAATGCAAGCTAACTTCTTAGACGAAATAGAATGCTTAGTTGACGCTAATTAGCGAGGAATTTTTTCGAACCTAACTCATCGCAAGTTGTCCGCTAATATGATCGCAAATCTGTCACATTTTGTAGCAAGTCTATAGCTAATCTTTGAAAATCTTAATCAAATTTGTAGGAATTTTTCCGCTAAACCAAAGCTATTCTAAATGAAAAAGTAAAGTTACAAAATAGTCTCTAATTTGCTAGAAAAAATATGTAGTCAATTAGTTGCAATACTATCACAAATGTTATCGCAAATTCCTTTAAACTAGTAACATATCGATAGGTATCTCACAAATATTTCAGTCGCAATTGAATCTTTAATTTGTCACCATCATCAACAGTAAATATGTCGTTAATATTTCCTAGAATATTAGAATACCAATTTTATCGCTATACTAAAATAAACCTCAGTATTTTTTATTTTATTCATTATATGTCACTCATTGTATGTCAGTAATGTGCAAGAAAAAAATTAGAAATATAGGAATTGAACCATAAAGACATACATCAGTTTAATTAGGAGATATGGAAGAAAATGAAAAGCAAGGCTGTTCTTCCATTACCAATCAATATGATAACCAAGACATGATAATGAATATGAGAAATTTTAAAAATTCTAGAACCTACATCATCTCTCTCCTCTTTAAGTTCACACAGTCGTTCTAGCTCCATCTGTCTCTCACGTTCAACAAGCTTCTTTCTTTAAGCTTCAGTACTAAATTTGTCTTTTGTGAGAACCGTGACTAATTAACTATTTAATTAAATAACTATATTACCCAAAATAGGATCCAAAAATTTAGAATGAGAATTGGAGGATTTAAATTGATTTTTAGACTCAGTAGATTTTTTTGAGTCAGAAAAAGTATTTTCTGCGAAAAACCAAGTAAAACCGTAAACCGTCAGCCAAAACAGTTGAACCGGTTCAAATCTATCCAGTACTGTGATAGAATAATTAAAAATAGTAGAAAACCATAGGAGAATATTTAGAGTTAAAAATCGGGCGTTAATTTTAAAGGTTTGGTCCAAAATTGGGCTGAACGGGCCAAAAACGTTAACCAGTTGGACCGGGCCCGAGTTGGGCCCAAGCCCAACATATATAAGTTCATTAAATGAACCACACTCATCCACAAACACAACACACATAGCTGAAGTGAGGGTTTCCATTAAAATACTATTCACATCTCACTTCAATCCGCCATATCTCGAGCTATAGTGCTCTGATTTGCGTGCCGTCAGTGGCTACGCAAAGCTCTCGCCGAGGTCGTTAATTCTATTCCACTTGTGTAGGTAATATTTCAAATTTTCCCTTTCTTCCTGCTGCCCTAAGAATTTCGAGTTTGATGGGTGTTGGTCTTGAGTAAAATTTATGTTTTGATTGTTTAGGTGCTAATCATTAGTGAGAAAATATTGGGTTCTATCCCAAATTTCAGTGAATCAGGTAAGATTTCTCAAGAACCCTTGTAAATTGATTAATTGTGAGTGTTAGGTCTTGATTTATATGAAATGTATAATGTTAGTTTGAATATTGGAGCCTGTTGGAATTGCTTTGGACATTCGGGAGCCTTTGGAATTGAGTTGGTGGCTTGTTGGTGAATTGAAGCTTGTTGAAGTTCCATTTTGGGTTTTTGGCATATTAAAAATCGGCTAAGGTATGGTTTCGGTTTCCTCTATGTAACATATAATATTTCTGCACACTTAGACTAGTGACCCATAGAATAGGTTTGGATTGATATGGTTGTGAATTTGTTTGGTTGATGATGTACGATGAATTGATGGTGTTAACGTTGATAAATAATGTTGTTGACGTATGATGTATGATGAAATTAGATGAGTAATATTTTTTATGTTGATTAATAATGTTGATTATTGATATTGAGAATGAATAAGGTTGATGTTATGAGAGCCAGCCTTTTATGTTTCTAACCTCTTTGAGCTTCATCACAAGTTCTTCACGCTCGGCTTCTACCTCAGCATATTTAAGGCTCATGTGGAAGTACCGCTCCTGAATATCACTTAACTCTGCCTCTAGCATTGATTTTATATGTTCAAATTTTTTTTTTGTCACGAGTTCTCCTTCCCCCATTGATTTTATTGAACCATTTGCATGGCCTTGGGATCTGCAAGTTCATAAACAGAAGGAAGTAGATTATATATAATATAGTATTAACCTATTAACCATAGTTATATAATATACTTATGGCGCCAGAAATTAGTTCATGTGAAAAACTATCCAAATTCAATTCTTATAAGGCACTAAAAAAATTCTTTTCCAATAAATTTTTCTATTGAAAACAACATAGAAAGGTGATAATTAATCACATCTTATCAACTCAAGGCTCCTAATATTTATTGACAAACTTCATGTCCAAGGCACAAACTGTTCCTCTAACCTATTAAGTTGACCTTCATGTATGTTGTTCGTTTTTGTAGCTTTTGCAAGAGAACTATCAAGTGATGACTGAATCTTTGATACTGGATCTATTTCTACAGCATTAATACTTTCATCAAGAATTCCAGGTTCAGTTTCCACTTCCACCTATTAAGAGAAAGGAGATATGAAACAAAAGATCAGAAAAGCGTTATTTCAGTGAAAATACAACCACTTGATATGGGCAGCAAAATTAAAATTATGAACTATATTTTGTAATATTGGACTAGGATATAGAATAGAATGAAGTAAGTATTCAAAACGTACCTCACTCTGATTTTTGCTACTATAACGAAGGTCCAGTTGATCTTTCATGTTTTCTCTCTCATTTTTCAAAGTAAATGGTTTTTTCCTGGTACTATAGTATGGAATGGCATTCTTCACCGCAGAATTTTGTGAAATAAAAATGAAAACAAATTAATAGACATACAATGCAATAATGCCATGAGTTTTTATTAGAGAAAAATAAAAAAACAAGCCATGAGCATTGCAATGTTAACCCCTCTATAAGCAAGATATAATCACAAACAGTTACAATGCATAGCCCTAAAAAGAAGAATCTAACCTGCAATAACAGTTTTACTGCTTGAAAATCTAACCAGAGAAGATTCTAATCGCTGCACTTCCTGAAGACAAAAATCATTCAAAATTAAATTGAAACAGGGAGTGAATAAATAAATAAATACATAAGCCGTTTTGAAAGAAAAGCTAGGGTTCGAAGAGACAGACAAGTTTACAAAGTGAAAGTAAGATTGATAATGTTATTGCTAGGGTTTGTTGGTTTGTTTAGTGTGTAATGGTTTCGATTACTGAAGCCATACCTGAACAGCACAGGAACTATGATTTCAAATGAGAAGAATTCAAAAATTGAAAACCATGCAAAACCATACTTGAACCGGTGGATGAAGATGACCAGCGAATGGTCGTTGCTGTCAGTGATGAGATCGTGGACGGAGCGATGGAGAGAGCGGCAGCGGTGAAAGAAGCTCCTATGATAGAGAGAGCGTGGACAGAGAGAGGAAGATGCTCTGGGAGGACAGGATCTGAGAGGATATGAAGAATCCCCTATGACAGAGAGTGTGGAGTGTGAGTGCATCGAGAGGATAGGATGTGAGTTAGGGTTAACTCAATATTTCCAACAAAAAATTTTAAATTACAGACAGATTTTTTTGTCTGTAATAATTTAATAAAACGCAGCATTTTGTCCTCTTAATTACAGATGGATTTTCTGTCTGTAACTATTTCCCACGAAAAAAAATTAATTTTTCCGACAGAATTATCGACGGATTCTTTTTTCCGTCTGTAATTTATGCTAATTTATTTTTTTGGTTTTCCGACAAAAAATCCCTCTGAAAATCCGTCTGTATTTTTGTGGGATAAAATCCGTCGAAAATATCCGTCTGTAATAACTAATTTTCTAGTAGTGACTAGTAAGGATAAAACAGTCAATTTAGTGCTAAAATTCACTTCCGAGGCCCACTTGGTGAGTGTTTGGGTTGAGCTTTGATGAGATCCACGTGGTATGTGACTCCTTGGGCATGGAACGCTAGCTAGGGGGTCCTCTTTGGGCCTTTGGACACTGGGCTCTGCTCTTTGGGCGTTGGACACCTGAAGGGGGTAGGAAGCTGGTGTTGGACGCCAATTTTAGGCCTTTTAATTCGAAGCAAAGTATGGACTGTTATATATTGCTGGAATACTCTGGAAGTCAGATTTCCATAGTCGTTGAGAGCGCTCCATTTGGACTTCTTTAGCTTCAGAAAAGCTCTTCCGAATGCAGGCAGGTCAGATCCAAACAGCATCTGCAGTGCTTTCTCTGTCTCTGAATCAGACTTCTGCTCCAGCTCCTCAATTTTAGCCAGAAAATACCTGAAATTATCAAAAAATACAAAAACTCATAGTAGAATCCAAAAATGTTAATTTAACACTAAAACTTATAAAAACTTAATAAAAACTAAATATATAAAAACTATATGAAAGTGATGCCAAAAAGCGTATAAAATATCCGTTCATCACAACACCAAACTTAAACCGTTGCTTGTCCCTAACCAACTAAAACACAGTAGGATGGAAAAAAATTAAGATACAATAAATTTCTAAGTTTCAAATGAAGCTTAGTTAAAATCATATGAGCGGGACTTAGTAGCTTTTTGCTTCTGAATAGTTTTGGCATCTCACTATCCATTGAAACTCAGAGATGTTGGCATCTTTAGGAACTTAGAATCCAGATGATATTATTGACTCTCCTAGTTAAGCTTATTTTGATTCTTGAACACAGCTTTCTGAGTCTTGGCCGTGACCCTAAGCACTCTGTTTTCCAGTATTACCACTAGATACATTCATGCCACAAACACTTTAAATGGGTGAACCTTTTCAGATTGTGACTCAGCTTTGCTAGAGTCCCCAGATAGAGGTGTCCATAGTACTTAAGCACACTCATTTTGCTTTGGACCACGACTTTAACCGCTCAGTCTCAAGCTTTTCACTTTTCACTTGACAACTTCACGCCACAAGTACATGGTTAGGGACAGCTTGGTTTAGCCGCTTAGGCCAGGATTTTATTTCCTTTCGGCCCTCCTATCCATTAATGCTCAAAGCCTTGGGTCCTTTTACCCTTGCCTTTTGGTTTAAAGGATTACTGGCTTTTTCAATCTGCCTTCCTTTTCCAGCATTTTTGGGCAGTAATGGTTTTTTCTGCTTTTTATTTTTTTTTCGCCACTTTTTTCTCTTTCTTTTTTGCATGCATATTATTATTATTATTATTATTATTATTATTATTATTATTATTATTATTATTATTATTATTATTATTATTATTATTATTATTATTATTTTCAACATGCTTTTTCTTGCTTCAAGAATCAATTTTTAGATTTTTCAGATTATCAAGAATATTTTTCCTTTTTCCTTATTCTTTCAGGAGCCAACATTCTAAACTTTCAACTTCAAATATGCACTGTTTAATCATACATTCAAAAAACAAAAGCAAATGATACCACATCAAACTAATTAAACTAATCTTATTTTAAACTTGAAATTCATTTATCTTTCAATTCTTTTCAATAAAAATTTTCATTTAAGCAAGGTGAGAGATATATGGAATATTTTACAACTTAAAGACATCAATGCAAATGATCATGCAACTAGGACAAGAAAACAGAATATAAAACAGACAGAAAACAAAAAAGTAACAAACAAGGAGATAAAGAGAACGAATCCACCTAGATGATGATGGCTATTACTCCTCCTTGAGGATCCAATGTAATGCTTGATCTCTTCTATGTCACTCCTTTGTCTCTGTTGAGGCGGCTGCACAAGTTTATGTGCATGCTCTCTTGTTTGCTCCATCCTCTTCTGCTATACTTAAGAGTGGTAGAAGTTACAAAGCAAAGCTTTTGCAACACCAAACTTAAGATTTTTGCTCGTCCTCGAGCAAATATGATCAATAGGAAAGAAGGTGGGGTAAGTGGATGATACGTGAAAATTAATGTTTCACATGTATGAACTACCGGCAAGTATACCGGGTCGCATCAAGTAATAAAACTCACGTGAGTGAGGTCGATCCCACAAGGATTGATAGATCAAGTAACTTTAGTGAGGTTATTAATTTAGTTAAGAAAATATTGGTGAAATTGATTAACAGAAAGTAAATTGCAGGGAATGTAAACTGCTGAATGTAAAGTGACAAAAACTTAAATGGCAAGAAACTTAAATTGCATGAAAAGTAAATTGCTGGAAATGTAAATGGGAATTGGGTGCTAGAAAATTAAAGAAAGCAGTAAATCAAAGCAATTAAAGTGAACTCAAAGACAAGTAACAGAAAGAAAGACTCATCAGGGATTGGAGATATCATAATCCACAATGAATCAAATGGGTCTCAACTTCCTTCTCAATCATATGAGTAAATCTATGGCAGATTGAAATTGATTGGATCCCAATTCCTTGGCAATTCAATATCCCTAATCATAATCAATCTTGCCAATCCCTTGATCCAATTGTCATGAGGAGAGGTTAAGTGCATGTCTCTCATCCATAAGCCACACAAATTCTCAAGATCTCAATTCCTCCCGAATAATGTTGATCAAGAGAGTTGTGAAAGATAGAGCTTCAGCTCTAATTTCCATGATTCCCCTTCCGAGACTCACATGGAAATTCAATGGATCCAAACCCCCTTCCGGAGTGAATGGATCAAATCAAAACAGAAGTTATCTCTTAGCCACCCAAGCAGATTGAGAGAAAGAAGAATTTTACTCAATTCATATGAATCACAATAGAGCTCCTCCCCCTAATGAGTTGAGGTTTAATTGATCATCGCTCTACGAATACTTGCAGGAAATTTAAATTGCATAAAAGTAAATTAAGCTCAATAAGAGCATAAATGTAAAATTGGCAGAAAGGAAAGTTGCAGAAGAGAATTGCAAGAAATTGAAATTGCATAAGCTAAACTGAATTTAATACAACTAAAATGTAAAAGGGCAGAAAGGTAAAAGTGTATCAAACTATGCTAAGCTCTCTGGAGTCTCTAATCCTCCAAGAGAGCTCTGGAGTCTCTAATCCTCCAGCCTTCTATTCTACTCCTACTCCTACTGTACTACTAGCCTCCTACTCCCCAACTATAAAACTAAAGCCTTTATATAGGCTTTCCTAAATAACAAATTGAAATTAAATTGAAAAAAATTACAATTAAATGAAAATTCTTATTCTAGATGCTTCTTGTGCCTTTGATTGAGTGATGTTAACGGGCTCTGCTTGCTTGAGGTTTAAATGGGCTTGGAATCAGATAAAACGAACCAGAATTCTGCTCCCAGGAGAATGGAGCGCTTTTCAGGAGAGCGGAGCGCTCAGGCACCTATGCGCATGCGTAACCCACGCGTGCGTGCTATTTTTGCATTTTGGCACTTCCATGCGCATGCGTCACCCACGCATACACGTGACATTTAGCATTTGCACTTGTGATGCGTACGTGTCGCCTCCAGCGCTCTCTAGGAGAACGTAGCGCTCGCGCTGAGAGCGCTCTTCCATGCGTACGCATGGCCCTTCGAAAATGCCACTTCTACGCGTTCGCATCACCCATGCGACGCATGGTCTTCCAAAAGTGTTACTTTGACACGTACGCGTCACTTGCGAAATTTCCGGCCTCACTATCGCAAGTGCTCTTTGAAGAAGAACGTAGCACTCTGGCTGGAGCACTCTTCTTTAATTGATGGGTCATGGGCCACGCTTTTAAAAGCGTGGCCTAACGTTCCAAAGCGTGCTCAAACTTAAAAGTGTGTCCAAAATTCTTCTTTTCTTCTTTTGAGCTTATTTTGTGCTTTTTGCTTCTTTTTCCACTTATTTCCTACAAAATTTATCAAATCAAAAGATCAAAGTAGTATACTATTATACCACTAAAATACTTAATAATTAAGCATTAATTATTAATTTCTTGTATGAAAAAGCATAGAAAAACATAACATGATGCGCAGTCATCACAACACCAAACTTAAACTTTGCTTGTCCTCAAGCAAACAAAGAATTATGCAGTAAATTTTGACAAACCAAGGTGAGAAGAGTAGCAATTTTTATGTTCATGGTTGGCTAGTTTCTTATGCATGCTACAATCACAAAAGAAATTCAAATGATTGATGTTTCTATCTAGCTCATTTTACGAAATCTTTTCTTTATATTTCTTCCTTGAAACAAACTTTTCATTCTCTTATTAGCTTCTCCTTGTGGGTGCTTTGCACCATGAGTTGAAAACAAAGCTACAACTCTAAATGCTTTGTTTTCAAGTATTACCACTTGATACATAAGCACCATAAGCATTTAATTAGAGGACTTCTTTAAGCTCATTTGTTTCTTTTCTTTACTCTCTAATCATTGATGCTCAGAGCCTTGAACTTTGAGGGAGTGCTTTTGTACTTGAGCCTAGCCTTGACTCTAAGTGTTTTGTTTTCAAGCCTTTTGCCTAATACATAAACACCATAAGTACTTAACAAATGAATTGTCTGGTACTCAGAGCCTTCGGCTTTCTCATTCTTTCCCTTTTTTTCTTGCCTTATTTGCATTTGCTTCTTCAAGATTTTCATGATTTGAAAAATTTCATAAAATGTCCTAGATGAAAACTTAAATTAAAGAAATCCAAATGCAATTGAGCAACAATAGTCATGCTAGCTTCCCATTACTTATAAGCTCATGATAAGTTCTTCTTTAATGACCTTGTTTGTTTATGATCATGATACTTAATTGCTTTGAACTCACAAAACTTAAGATGGTAGTCATAATGTCACAGTAGCATGTTACAATTCAAGAAATCAAGCTATGCTTATTCACAACACACATGCATACAGAGAAAATCAGAGACAATCATGCAATTGAAAGTATTGGAAACAAATAAGAGGAAAAAGAACTTTACCACCTTGTAGTTCATCTTCACTGTTGTTGTCATTTTTCTCCTATTCTTCCCCTTCCCACACCAACTTAGAATGCTTGCTTATCCTCAAGCAACAATTAAAATAGTGGTGATGGGGTCTATGATGGGTCATGAGTGTCTCAGAACAATGGAGTGTCAGTAGTACATGTGTTTATGCAAGCAAAATGAAAAGTAACAATGAAGGCACAGGAAACAGAGACATTGTGATTGTAGAAACAAGTGGGGTGTGCATGATACATTGCATGAAGGATAAGGGGCACACCAAACTTAATGTGACACTTTTACTTGGAATTGATGCAAGTATCCAGTAAAGATTGGAAATAAATTTTTGTTGCATAGCAACACCAAACTTGGAATGCAATCACATGTCTATTTATTTGAACTAAAACTAAGCAAAGGGAACTATTCTTTGCTAATAACACAATCACCAAGAGAAGAATTTGTCAAGAGTAAGGATTTCTTGGTAAGGTATTAACAAAAACAGTTAAGGAGCAAAATAAAAGAAAGTATTAAAAATAAAGGAATAACTAGAACAAAGAGAAAGAAAGAGTGTCACATCAAAAGAAAGATAACATTGCAGGCCTAAGAAGCAAAGGCATTATGATTAAACAAACAAGTAGTGTTGCTGGATTCATTGCATAGAAGATTAAGTGGCACACCAAACTTAGAAACTTAGTGTGACACTTTCATTTTAGAACGATGCAAGTACCCAGTGAAGATTGAAAATCAAATTGTTGCATGGAAACACCAAACTTAGAATGCAATCATATGCCAAATTATTGAAAATAAACAATGTAAAGAAAGGAAATATTACCTACAGTTGGGTTGCCTCCTAACAAGCGCTCTTTTAATGTCAATAGCTTAACATGTTGTTCATGACTTTCTTTCTCTTCTTCCAGTTTGTTAAGAGGAATGACCTCAGGGGGGAAAGAAAAGCCAGTCAGTGTCCCCTGTTTTGGCCTATTCGCAACAAGATTTCTTTTGTTATTTGCTTGATTTGCTTTGCTTGTTGGGGTAGGGGTTGGACTGTTTGTAGTTGACCTTTTCTTCTTCATGAATGTTGTCCTTGGTATCTTGGTCACAATCCTCTTCTCGGTGCTCTTGTTAGTTGCCTTCACTTCTTGGATATCAAGACTTGAGTGTTGTGTGATGGTTGAAGTCTCCTCTTCATCAAAAGCTTCTTGAATTGGTGGTTCAATGAAACCATCCTTCATGCAACTCTCTGCTTCAATTGAGTGTGGACTCCCTTGATTAACTTCTTCCCCTTCTTCTGCATGATCTTCCATTAAGTCCTTTGGGAGAAAGTTTTCATGTTCCTCTATCACCTCAATTAGCCTCTGTGGATATGGAATCCTAGGCTCATATACCTCCACCACCTCATTCTTTATTGAAATTTCACTTGATACAGGGGCCTCTTCTTCCACTTCCTCACCCACAAATTGGTCTTCATCCTCAATGCTTGGCAATCCTAAGTTTCTCCTTATTTGCTCTAAGTGCCCTTCCATCTTCTTGAAGAGAATTTCTTGTTCTTTCCAGGATTGTTTTTGTCTTTCCAAGAGTTGTTCTTGTCTTTCAAAGAATTGGTCTTGGCTTTCCAAGAATTCTCTGGACCATTGAAGGTAATCCTCAGCTGCTAGCTCAAGAGATGAAGGTTGAGAGTAATTTTGTGGACATGCATGTGTTGTGGTGAAGTTGTTTTGAGGGGTATGGAATGAATTTTGTGAATTATGGAATGAATTTTGTGAATGTTGAAATGAGTTTTCTGTGTAGTGTAATGAATTTTGTGGTTAGTGAAATGAGTTGTATGGGTCTTGGAAGAATCTTTGTGTTGAAGCATAGTCAAGTGATGAAGGACTTTCAAGTGAAAAATTGGGAGGTGAGGTTGGACAATTTTGCATGAATGCATTGAAGTAACCCTCAAGTGATGATGGCTCTTGATAAGTGAAGTATGGAACATTGAGATCTCTTTGGTTTTGATCCTCCCAATCATAACTTGAGTAATTGTTGAATTCACTAAAGTATGGATCATTTTGTGGCCCTGGGGAGCAATCTTGCATGAATGTATTGACAGCACAATCAAATGATGATGTCTCTTGATGAATAGAATATGGAGCATTAAAATCTCTTTGGTTTTGACCTTCCCAGCCACAACATGAGTAGTTGTTAGATTCATCAAAATATGGGTTATTTTGTGTCTTTGGGAGGTGTTCATACTCTATCATTCCTTGTTGATACTCCCATCCACCATTAGCATAATGACATGAATCATTTGGTGGTGGACAATATCCCATGTAATCTGCTTGATCATTTTGTGGCCCTGGAGTATATCCCCACTGGGTGGATTGCTCATAATCTGTCATTTCTTGGTGATATTCCCAGCCACCATTAGGATAATGACTTGAATCATTTTGTGGTGGTGGGCCATATCCCATGAAATTTGTTTGATCAAAAGATGAGGTGAACTCCATTTGAATTTGGTAGAACACAATCACCAAAGGAAATTGAAATTCCTCTTGTCACAGAAAAATTTCTTAGTGAGGTAATAACACAAACACCTTAGTTTCAAGAGAAAACAGGAAATTAAAAGAACTCAAAATGACAAAAACAAACAAAATGCTTAATCTAGACCTATCACCCACTTAATCATTGTTGATCTAAATCAATCCCCGGCAACGGCGCCAAAAACTTGATACGTGAAAATTAGAATTTCACACATATGAACAACCGGTAAGTATACCGGGTCGCATCAAGTAATAAAACTCACGTGAGTGAGGTCGATCCCATGAGGATAGATGGATCAAGCAACTTTAGTGAGGTGATTAATTTAGTTAAGCGAATATTGGTGAAATTGATTAACAGAATGTAAATTGCAGGGAATGTAAACTGCTGAATGTAAAGTGATTGAAACTTAAATGGCAAGAAACTTAAATTGCATGAAAAGTAAATTACTGGAAATGTAAATGGGAATTGGGTGCTGGAAAATTAAAGAAAGCAACAAATCAAAGCAATTAAAGTGAACTCAAGGACAAGTAACAGAAAGAAAGACTCATTAGGAATTAGAGATATCATAATCCACAATGAATCAAATGGGTCTCAATTTCCTTCTCAATCATATGAGTAGATTTATGGTAGATTGAAATTGATTGGATCCTAATTCCTTGGCAATCCAATCTCTCTAATCACAATCAATCTTGTCAATTCCTTGATCCAATTGTCATGAGAAGAGGTTAAGTGCATGTATCTCATCCATAAGCCACACAAATTCTCAAGATCTCAATTCCTCCCGAATAGTGTTGATCAATAGAGTTGTGAGAGATAGAGCTTCACTTCTAATTTTCGTGATTCCCCTTCCGAGGCTCACAAGGAAATTCAATGGATCCAAACCCCCTTCCGAAGTGAACGGATCAAATCAAAACAGAAGTTATCTCTTAGCCACCCAAGCAGATTGAGAGAAAGAAGAATTTTACTCAATTCATATGAATCACAATAGAGCTCCTCCCCCTAATGAGTTGGGGTTTGATTGATCATCGCTCTAAGAATACTTGTAGGAAATTTAAATTGCATAAAAGTAAATCAAGCTCAATAAGAACAGAAATGTAAAATTGGCAGAAAAGAAAGTTGCAGAAGAGAATTGCAAGAAATTGAAATTGCATAAGCTAAACTGAATTTAATACAACTGAAATATAAAAGTGCAGAAAGGTAAAAGTGTATCAAACTATGCTAAGCCCTCTAGAATCTCTAATCGTCTAGCCTTCTATTCTACTCCTACTCCTATTGTACTGCTAGCCTCTTACTCCCTAACTATGAAACTAAAGCCTTTATATAGGCTTTCCTAAATTACAAATTGAAAGTAAATTGAAAAGAAATTACAATTAAATGAAAATTTCAATTCTAGATGCTTTTTGTGCATTTGATTGAGTGATGTTAACGAGCTCTGCTTGCTTGAGGTTTAAATGGGCTTGGAATCAGATTAAACAAACCGGAATTCTGCTCCCAGGAGAACGGAGCGCTTTTCAGGAGAGTGGAGAGCTCAGGCACCCGCACGCACGCGTCACCCACGTGTACGCGTGACATTCAGCATTTGCACTTGTGACGCGTACACGTCGCCTTTAGCGCTCTCTAGGAGAACGTGCGTCGAGTGCGCTCTTCCACGCGTACGCGTCACCCACGCGTACGTGTGGCCTTTCGAAAATGCCACTTCTACGCGTTCGCGTCACCCATGCGACGCGTGGTCTTCCAAAAGTGTTACTTCGACGCGTACGCGTCACTCACGCATACGCATCACTTGCGAAATTTCCATCCTCACTATCTCAAGCGTAACATAGCGCTCTGGCTGGAGTGCTCTTCTTTAATTGATGGGTCATGGGCCACGCTTTTAAAAGCGTGGCCTAACATTCCAAAGCATGCTCAAACTTCAAAGTGTGTCCAAAATTCTACTTTTCTTCTTTTGAGCTTATTTTGTGCTTTTTGCTTCTTTTTCCACTTATTTATTACAAAATTTATCAAATCAAAAGATCAAAGTAATATACTATTTAGGCACTAAAATACTTAATAATTAAGCATTAATCATTAATTTCTTGTATGAAAAAGCATAGAAAAACATAACATGATGCACAGTCATCAGTGGATGATGACCGGAATTCACTCCCCATATAAAATGAATTCGTTCTTTGGCAAGCGCACCAAATATCGTTAAGTAATAAACTACTAGGAGTGGGGTCGAATCCCACCGAGATTGATCGATTGAGAAACTTTAGTTAATGAGTAATTTTAGTTAAGCTAATCAATGAAGAGTGTTGAGTGCAGAATTTTAAATGGCAGAAATATAAATGACTAAAAAGTAAACAAAAGCAATAAAGTGCAGAAATCTAAATGACAAGAATGTAAAGTGCTAAAACATAAATGACTGAATTGCAAATGGGAATGGGGAATAGCAGAAATTGAAGAAAAGGTATAAAGAATAGGAAAGATCATAATATAGGGATTCATTGGAATTGGAAGATGTTGCTCTCTTTGGATTAGATCTAGATCATCTCTTCTTTAATCGTGCAACTCATTGACCTCGTGGCAATCGTGATTGATTGAACCCCAATCCCTTGGTGATTTAATCTCTCGAATCTTGATAATCAGCCAATTCCTTGGTCTAATTGCTCATGAAGAGAGATATGCTTGGTCCCTAATTATACCACACATCCTCAAAGATCCAATTAATGGGTGGATTTCATGTCACCATATCCAATCCCAAAACCCAGATCTACTCAAGTATGAGAAGGGATTTCAAGCATGGTTTCATGTTTCCTTTTTCAAGGTTCCCATTGATGAGATATTTTGATGAGAAACGAATTTCTACCAAAACACCCAAAACTAACCGGCAAGTGTACCGGGTCGTATCAAGTAATAAAAACTCACGGAAGTGAGGTCGATCCCACAGGGATTGAAGGATTGAGCAATTTTAGTTTAGTGGTTGATTTAGTCAAGCGAATCAAGTGTTGGTTGGGTGATTTGTGATTTGCAGAATGTAAATTGCATGAAATTAAAGAGAGCGGGAAAGTAAATTGCTGAAACTTAAAGGACAAGAAATTAAATGACAGAAACTTAAAGTGCAAGAAATGTAAATCGCAGAATCTTAAAGTGCAAGAAATGTAAATTGCTTGAAAAGTAAAGGGGATTGGGATGAGGATTTGCAGAATTTAAACAAGGGAAAACTAAATTGCATCAAACAGAAGAGGAAAAGGGAGTTGGGATTGAACCGGATCTTATAACAGCAAAGTAAATGAACAATGAAAGCATTAAACAGAGAATTGAAATGAGAATTTAGATCTCAGGACCCAGAGACTAGAAAACCAAGTCTAGATCTCAATGCCTTCCTAGATCCAACAAGAACAATAGCAAGGAAATTGTAAATTGCAAAGAGAATAGATGAAGTAAGTAACAGAAACGGAATTTCAATTAAGCAGTAAATAAACAGAGAGATCCAAGATTGAGATGGAAACAGAATTTCTTCAATTCTCCAATCCAAGATCCAAGACAAAAGTAAAATGAAATTGAAAGCAAATGAAAACAAGAAATTAAAGTTCACTCAGTGACAAAAGCTTCCCAAAAACTCTTATGAAAATTCTAAAAGGAAAGCTCTAAAAGAAAACTCTCCCGAAAAAGCTCTCTAAACAAATTGAATTCTATCCTATTTATACACTTTCCAAAATGATCTTCAAGCCTTGAGTTGGGCCTTTGTTCTTGGTGGAATTGGGTTGAAAGAGGCCTTGGTTGATTGCTCTTGAAGATTGAAGAAGAACCGAAGTGAACCAATTGAACCGGAAATGGAGTTAGCCAACGTTGGTCTTCAACGTTAGGGTCAAAGTTAGGGGTCTAACTTTGACCCTAACTTTTCATATCAGCAAACCACATTCTTCTGGTTTAGACGTTGGCGCCAACGTTAGGGGTCTAACTTTGACCCTAACGTTGGCCTTGCTTGGTGTGATTGGTGCCAACGTTAGCCTCCACGTTAGGGGGCTAACGTTGGCGCAAACGTTGCCTACTCCCCCATTGTGATTTAAGTGCCAACGTTAGCCTCCAAGTTAGGGGGCTAACGTTGGCGCAAACGTTGGTAGCCCAGGGAGAAACTCTCAAGTTCCAACGTTAGCCTCCAAGTTAGGGGGCTAACGTTGGAGCTAACGTTGGCTACTTCCAAAGAGTGATTCATATGCCCAACGTTAGCCTCCAAGTTAGGGGGCTAACGTTGGGGCTAACTTCATGCAACCCGGTTCAATTTTCACTTATTCCATTGTCCTCTCTTCACTCCTAGCCATTCCTCTTTGCTTCAACCTTTCTCCAAGCCTTCTTCACCTATCATTGATCAACCAAACTAATCAAAGTTTTGCTCAAAATCATGAGGTATTCAATCTTCCACAATATGCAACAAATATAGTTCAAAACCTCATGAAATGGCATGAATTCACATATGGTTGGTTCAATCAAGGGAAACATGAAAATCTACTCAATTAGCTTGCTTGTAGCTTAAGAAAGTGCATAATTCTAATGAAAACAAAAGAAAAAGACTAGCTAAAATGGGCTAAGATAACTTGTCATCACAACACCAAACTTACAGCTTGCTTGTCCCCAAGCAAGAAATAGATTTATGCTCCAAGGTTCTTTCAATTAAGATGGATTGAGGAACACTTGTAAAGTGCAGTGAGTGAAGTGATCAAGTATCAGTGGGATAAATTCTAAATCATATGCTTATGCAAGGGTTTCAGTGCTCACTAGTCCTTACATATTGGGAGTCGTAGGTCTTAGGATTTTCATCCAAATGGTACCATGGAGATCTCTTTATGTGTAATCACCTTGAAGCAGCTTATAGTTTCTGTGCCTTGGTCTCGACTCTAAGTATCATGTCTCAAAGCGGCTCTTTAGATAAGCTTTCAATCAATACTCCTAAACCAGTTGGTTTTAAGGTATTAGGTGTTAAAGCACCCCTAAGGATTTACTTGCTCAAGCCTCTTTCCTTGACACACTTCAACCACAAGCATTTTACTAGGCTAACAACTCTTTGAGTCATTGTTTCTTCTTTCTTTTCTGCCTAGTAATTGATGCTCAGAGCCTTGGACCATGTTCTTTTTGTTTTTGTATTTTCTTTTCTTTCTTTTGTTTTGTTTGCTGCTTCTTGGATCAATAGATTTTTGAGAATCTCCACAATACTTCTTTGAACTTCATGTCCCGCCTATGAGCTCCCATGCAAGTTTTCACAAGCATGCAACCTCAGTACAAAATCGTATAACCAGAACCACCACTTCTCCTAATCTTTTGCTTGCCTCAAAATTGTTTAATTCCTCAATCCTTCTTTTCAAAGAACTTTCATGTGATGCATTTCTTGGAAATTGAGTGCAAACAAGTTTTGAAGATAAGAATGTTGTGAATGATCAAACATCTTGCTTATTGAATTATAAAGAAAGAAATTATACTATGTATGCAGGCAGGGGTAAATAGAAAAGAAACTATACTATGCAGACAGGCAGGGTAGATCAGGATACAATCCAACTCTCAATCACAGCAATATTTAATGCAAAACAATGACTTAACAATACAACCTGTTGAAGTTTACTTTCTTTCCTTCTTCTCATCATCATCATTGCTGGCCTTCATGTTCATCTTTTGTTTCTTTGGTTGATGATGCTTAATCCTTCCAACAGTTTGTATGGACCTCTGCAATGATATTGAAAGTTGCTTGTTCCCCAAGCACTTGAAAAATGGTTAGCTTGCATGATTTATTTGTGGCTTTTGTACTTACTTTGGTGTGGGCACACCAAACTTAGTACCTTGCCAATGCATTAGATTAACCATGTGTAAAACTCTTTTTCTTTTTCAAAAATGACAAAACTGAAAACTAGGAAACAGCAGAATAGTTAACTAGTTTATACAACATGCTTGAAGCCAGCATTATGCAGAAATTGAGAATGTGTTTTATGATGGGATTTTGGTGAAACACCAAACTTAGAATCTTTCATTCTCCCTTAGATTGTTTTGGTGTGCAACACCAAACTTAGCTTCTTGCAATATAGATAAAACTAATTAACCTTTTTATTAAAATAGCTATGAAAAGAAAACTACCTCAGGTTGGGTTGCCTCCCAACAAAGCGCTTCTTTATTGTCACTAGCTTGACATCCTTCATTCTTTGATCATGGAGGCTGAAAATCATAGTGCCTCAGCTTTTCTCCTCTCACTATGGACTTCCTTACTGTCTCCTCCATTTCTTGGTGCCCTTCTTCAGAAATTCCAGAGATGGAGAACTCTCTCTTAGTTCATGTCATACAACCAAAACAGCAAAGATGCACAGAGCATTCTGTAGCTTGAGTGCAGTGGGGGTTAGTAGAGACAAAGTCTCAAACAGTTAGTGTGCAAGTCAAAAATTAAAGAAACAGAAAAGAAAAAAAATGCTTGATCTAGATCACCACCTCACTTAATCATTGTCAATCTATTCAATCCCCGGCAACGGCGCCAAAAACTTGATGAGTATTTTGGTGAAAAATAAATTTCTCCCAAAACACACAAATCTAACCGGCAAGTGTACCGGGTCGTATCAAGTAATAAAAACTCACGGGAGTGAGGTCGATCCCACAGGGATTGATGGATCAAGCAACTTTAGTGGGTGATTAGTTTAGTCAAGCTAACATTGAGTGATTTGAGTGACAATTGAAGCCAACAGAATGTAAATGACAAGGAAAATTAAAGTGCAGAAAGTAAATTGCATTGAAACTTAAAGAGCAAGAAATTAAATGACAGAAACTTAAAGTGCAAGAAATGTAAATCGCAGAATCTTAAAGTGCAAGAAATGTAAATTGCTTGAAAAGTAAAGGGGATTGGGATGAGGATTTGCAGAATTTAAACAAGGGAAAACTAAATTGCATCAAACAGAAGAGGAAAAGGGAGTTGGGATTGAACCGGATCTTATAACAGCAAAGTAAATGAACAATGAAAGCATTAAACAGAGAATTGAAATGAGAATTTAGATCTCAGGACCCAGAGACTAGAAAACCAAGTCTAGATCTCAATGCCTTCCTAGATCCAACAAGAACAATAGCAAGGAAATTGTAAATTGCAAAGAGAATAGATGAAGTAAGTAACAGAAACGGAATTTCAATTAAGCAGTAAATAAACAGAGAGATCCAAGATTGAGATGGAAACAGAATTTCTTCAATTCTCCAATCCAAGATCCAAGACAAAAGTAAAATGAAATTGAAAGCAAATGAAAACAAGAAATTAAAGTTCACTCAGTGACAAAAGCTTCCCAAAAACTCTTATGAAAATTCTAAAAGGAAAGCTCTAAAAGAAAACTCTCCCGAAAAAGCTCTCTAAACAAATTGAATTCTATCCTATTTATACACTTTCCAAAATGATCTTCAAGCCTTGAGTTGGGCCTTTGTTCTTGGTGGAATTGGGTTGAAAGAGGCCTTGGTTGATTGCTCTTGAAGATTGAAGAAGAACCGAAGTGAACCAATTGAACCGGAAATGGAGTTAGCCAACGTTGGTCTTCAACGTTAGGGTCAAAGTTAGGGGTCTAACTTTGACCCTAACTTTTCATATCAGCAAACCACATTCTTCTGGTTTAGACGTTGGCGCCAACGTTAGGGGTCTAACTTTGACCCTAACGTTGGCCTTGCTTGGTGTGATTGGTGCCAACGTTAGCCTCCACGTTAGGGGGCTAACGTTGGCGCAAACGTTGCCTACTCCCCCATTGTGATTTAAGTGCCAACGTTAGCCTCCAAGTTAGGGGGCTAACGTTGGCGCAAACGTTGGTAGCCCAGGGAGAAACTCTCAAGTTCCAACGTTAGCCTCCAAGTTAGGGGGCTAACGTTGGAGCTAACGTTGGCTACTTCCAAAGAGTGATTCATATGCCCAACGTTAGCCTCCAAGTTAGGGGGCTAACGTTGGGGCTAACTTCATGCAACCCGGTTCAATTTTCACTTATTCCATTGTCCTCTCTTCACTCCTAGCCATTCCTCTTTGCTTCAACCTTTCTCCAAGCCTTCTTCACCTATCATTGATCAACCAAACTAATCAAAGTTTTGCTCAAAATCATGAGGTATTCAATCTTCCACAATATGCAACAAATATAGTTCAAAACCTCATGAAATGGCATGAATTCACATATGGTTGGTTCAATCAAGGGAAACATGAAAATCTACTCAATTAGCTTGCTTGTAGCTTAAGAAAGTGCATAATTCTAATGAAAACAAAAGAAAAAGACTAGCTAAAATGGGCTAAGATGACTTGTCATCACCCATGAAACCAATTTTGCATTCAACCTCTTTCCCAAGATGATTGAACACTAGCATGAAGAACAAAATTTCTTCTAGCAAATCAAAGAGAAGATGAAAAGAAGAAGAAATTCACTATCATTAATCCATCAAGTACAACAGAGCTCCCTCTTCCAATGAGAGGGATTTTAGCTACTCGTAGCTTAGAAAAAAGTACAAGAGATGGAAGAGATGAAGTGAAGTGTAAGATAAAACTAAAACTAGCTAGCCAATCAATCCACCAACCCCATTTCTAGTACTTCTAGGGGGTATTTATACTACTCCTATCACTAGAATTAAAAAGTACAAAAGAGAAAAGAAAATTACAACTGAAAGGAAAACAAAAAACTAATGGAAATAAATCATGTGCCCGGTGTGTGCTTGGCATTTGAGTGGCGTGCCACGCCTAGCTCTTCAGCTAGGCTAGGCATGTCACACCTGGCTTCCCAAGTGGCACGCCTCTTGTGTCCAACTAACCTGGCGTGCGATGCCTTCGAGCTCAAGTGGCACACCCAAGATCTTTCTATTGCTCAACTAGCCTGGCATGCCATGCCTTCGAGCCTAAGTGATACGCCCAAGGTCTTTTCTTCTTCCTTCCTCTCTAGAATTTTGACCTAGCGTGGCACGCCCAGGTCTAGCGTGCCATGCCCATAGTAAGGCCCTTCTTTATATTTTTGGAAATTTGAACTGGCGTGGCACGCGCAGATCTGGCGTGCTACGCCCATAGTAAACATTTCATCTTTCCTCTCTGGACAATAATACTGGCGTGCCACGCCCAGTAGGTGGCGTGCCACGCCCTTGATGAGTCTTTACTCTTCTTCTATAGAAAATGATACTAGCGTGCCACGCCTAGCATTCAAGTAGCACGCCCATGGTCACCTTTGTCTTAGCATGCCACGCCTAAAGTCCCATGTGGCACGCCCAGTCTTCTTTCTCCTTGTGAGCTTGTGCTGGCATGCCACACCTTCGAGCTCAAGTGGCACGCCGAAGACACTAATAATGTTGGCGTGCCATGCTTTCGAGTTCAAGTGGCATGCCTAGTGTTGAACCTTCAACTCCATTCTATGGACCAGTGAACTGGCGTGCCATGCCTTCGAGCCCAAGTGGCATGCCTAGTGTTCAAAAATTGAGTTGGCATGCAACGCCCAGCCTGGCGTGCCATGCTCCCTTTGTGGTCTTCAAAAGTGCTCTCTGGAAAGTATAACTGGCATGCCACACCTGGCCCTGGCGTGCCACGCCCATTGTAAAGCTCATTGTCCTTTCTCTGGAGTTCATAACTGGCATGCCAAACCTAGCCTTGGCGTGCCACGCCTATTGTGCTTCATGTCCCTGGCGTGCCGCGCTTGGCCTTGGCATGCCACGCCTAGCGAAAGCTCCACGGACTTCTTCTCTGGACTGGATAACTGGCGTGCCACGCCTTCGACTTCAAGTGGCACGTCCATTGAATTTCTTGCATTATGCTTTCTGGATTTGAGAACTGGCGTGCCATGCCCCTTAGCTGGCGTGCCACGCCCATGCATTTTGTTGGCGTTTGTACCAAGTGGCACGCCCAGCACACACGCCCGGCACACTTTTCTTGTTTCCTTCTGCTTTTGTTGCTCTTTTCACCTGAAATTCAACAAAACTCATTTCAAAGCAATGTACCATAATATTTACTATTTAACTCATGAAATTGCATTAATTGAATGAGATTACAATCTTTTTATGGTCTTTTAATATAAGAGAAAGGGGTAGATGATGCAAGTCATCAGTGGAGATTCTGTAAGACCTCTTGGTCCTGAGAGGCTACAGAATTCCAAATTCTATACTTCTCTACATTGGCATTTGAACACTCAAGGGATGCTCCCTGGCTGGCATTCAATGCCAGCAATGCTCCCCTCTTGGGGCGTTGAACATCCAGGAGGGCTTCCTCGCTGGTGTTCAACTTTAACACTCCACTTGGAGTGTTCTGTTTTTATTGCTGTGAAATCTGTCTCTTGACTGATGCACATGATCATGACACTGACAACTGAAAGGAAAAACAAAATCAAAATAAATGGTTGAGTAAAGTTGGGTTGCCTCCCAACAAGCGCTCTTTTAAAGTCACTAGCTTGACCTTTAGCTCCTTATGGAGGTGAGTATGGGCTCAGATTTTTGCCCCTAACAGTGAATTTTCTTCCTGTCCTCTCATAATGAGCTGTACATACTCTAGAGATAGGACACGGTCACTGTATATGGTAGGACTGGATTCTTAGTGAAGACAACTCTCATGCCAGGTGAGAGGCCTTAAGTAGGGACTTTCTTGTCCTTCCAGCCTTTAGGTACTTTCTTTTTAGTACTTTTGTGCTTAGAGCTTATTGAGGGTTGCCCAACACCAAACTTAGAATTGATGTTTGGGGGCTCTGCAGAAAGAGAGGGATGGCAAGCTAGGTGTTGCACTGTTATCTCTCTTTTAGAGGGAGACCTTGGATGAGGCATCTTGAATAAGATATGATCCTCATCCTTTCCTATGTCCAAGACTATGAAGTTTACAAGGATGTAGTGGTTTTCAATTTTAACCAAGACATCCTCGACTAAGCCATATGGCTTCTTCATGGTCTTGTCTGCCATCTCTAAAGAGACATGTGCAACTTGTACCTCAAGGATTCCTAACATCTCCATTACTGAGAGTGGCATGAGGTTAATACTTGAACCTAGGTCACATAGAGCCTTATCAAAGGTCATAATGCCCATGGGGTAAGGAATCATAAAGCGTCCAGGGTCTGGAAGCTTCTGAGATAGCTCTTGCTAAACCAAAGCATGGAGTTCTTTGGTAAGTAGTGCAGGTTCTTCCTCCAGAGGCTTTGTACCAAATAGTTTGGCGTTTAGCTTCATTAGAGCTCCTAGGAAACGAGCAACCTGCTCTTCCCTAATGTCTTCATCCTCACTTGAGCATGAGTAGTCATCAGAACCTATGCACTGTAGAAGTGCATTCAAAGGAACCTTAATTGTCTTTGTGGTTTCCTTTGGTTCTAGGCTAGAGGGTTCTTGAGTGGGATTCAGGCACTCAAAGGGTGTGCTTTGACTAGCATTCAACGCCAACTCTGTTAGCTTATTGGGCATTGAACACCCTTGCTGACCACCCTGACTGGCGTTAAATGCCAGTCCCTCTAGCATTCTGGGTGTTGAACGCCCAGCAGGGATGTCCTTGTTGGCGTTCAATGCCAGCTTCCCTGGGCTGGTGGGCGTTGAACGCCCTGTGAGGGGTTCCTCACTGGCATTCAGCGCCAGAATGGCTGCCTGGTTGGGCATTGAACGCCTAACCAGTGCTCCCTGGCTAACGTTCAACGCCAGCTTTTTTGCCAGGATGGGCGTTAAATGCCCAGTGAGGGCTTTCTCACTGGCGCTTAACGATAGGCTTGCTGCCATTGTGGGCGTTGAACGCCCAGTAAAGTCTTCTTCATTGGCGTTCAACGCCTTCCCATTCTCCTCTAATTCGGCCATGTCTTCCATGGTTATGGTCTTGCACTCTTCTCTAGGATTGACCTCAGTATTACTGGGAAGAGTGTCAAGAGGGATCTCAAGGATCCTCTTGCTCAGTTGACCAATTTGTACCTCCAAGTTTCTAATGGAAGACCTTGTTTCATTAATGAAACTGTGGGTGGTCTTAGTGAGGCTGGAGACTAGAATGGCTAAGACATAAAGGCTCTGCTTAGAAGTCTCTATATTCCCTTGAGAAGATGGGAATAGTGGTTTGTTGTTGAACCTATTCTGGTTCCTACCACCTTGATTGAAACCTTGCTGAGGTTTTTGTTGATCCTTCCATGAAAGGTTAGGATGATTCCTCCATGAAGGATTGTAAGTGTTTTCATAGGCTTCTCCCATGTAATTCACCTCTTCCATGGTGGGTTGATCAGGATCATAGGCTTCTTCTTCAAGAGAAGCTTCCTGAGAACTACCAGCTGCAGTTTGCATCCCAGTGAGATGTTGAGAGATCATGTTGACCTGTTGGGTCAAGATCTTATTCTGAACTAGGATGGCATTCAGAGTCTCAACTTCATGAACTCTGATGAGCGGATAATTTATACGCTTTTTGGTATTGTTTTTACGTAGTTTTTAATATGAATTAGTTAATTTTTATTATATTTTTATTAGTTTTTAAATAAAAATTACATTTCTGGACTTTACTATGAGTTTGTGTGTTTTTCTGTGATTTCAGGTATTTTCTGGCTGAAATTGAGGGACCTGAGCAAAAATCTTATTCAGAGGCTGAAAAAGGACTGCAGATGCTGTTGGATTCTGACCTCCCAGCACTCGAAGTAGATTTTCTGGAGCTACAGAAGCCTAAGTGGTGCGGTCTCAATTGCATTGGAAATTAGACATCCTGGGCTTTCCATCAATATATAATAGTCCATACTTTGCCCGAGATTTGATGGCCCAAACCGGCGTTCAAAGTCAGCCTAAAATTTCTGGCGTAAAACGCCCAAACTGGCACAAAAGCTGGCGTTTAACTCCAAGAACAGCCCAAGCACGAAAATGCTTCAATGCTCAGCCCAAGAACACACTAAGTGGGTCCCGGAAGTGGATTTCTGCAGCATTTACTCATTTCTGTAAACCCTAGGTTACTAGTTCATTATAAATAGGACCTTTTACTAGTGTATTTTCATCTCTGGAACACATTCAGTTTTCTTTTTACGTTCTGAGACCTCCATGGGAGGCTAGCCACTCGGCCATGTCTACCCTATTTTCACTTATGTATTTTCTATAGTGGAGTTTCTACACCCCATAGAAGGTGTGGAGCTCTGCTGTTCTTCATGAATTAATGCAATTACTACTGTTTTCCATTCAATTCAAGCTTATTCTTATTCTAAGATATTCATTCACACACAAGAACATGATGAATGTGATGATTATGTGACACTCATCACCATTCTCACTTATGAACACGTGCCTGACAACCACTTCCGTTCTACCTAAAAACGAGCTTGAATGCATATCTCTTGGGTTTCTAATCTAAGATTAGAACCTTCGTGGTATAGGCTAGAATTATTGGCAGCCATCCCTGAGATCCGGAAAGTCTAAACCTTGTCTGTGGTATTCCGAGTAGGATCTAGGAAGGGATGACTGTGACGAGCTTCAAACTCGCGAGTGTTGGGCATAGTGACAGACGCAAAAAGATCAATGGATCCTATTCCAACATGAGTGAGAACCGACAGATGATTAGTCGTGCGGTGACAGCGCATTTGGACCATTTTTACTGAGAGGACGGACGGTAGCCATTGACAACGGTGATCCCCCCAACATACAACTTGCCATGGAAGGGAGTATGAATGATTGGATGAAGACAATAGGAAAGCAGAGGTTCAGAAGGAACAAATCATCTTCATACGCTTATCTGAAATCCCACCAATGAATTACATAAGTATTTCTTTCTTATTTTCTGTTTTAATTATATTTTAATTATCGAAACCTCAAAACCATTTGAATTCTCCTAACTGAGATTTACAAGGATGACCATAGATTGCTTTAAGCTGACAATCTCCGTGGGATCGACCCTTACTCACGTAAGGTATTACTTGGACGACCTAGTGCACTTGCTGGTCAGCTACACGGAGTTGTGTGAAAAGTGTGCGATCACGATTTCGTGTACCAAACTCCTTTCTTCTGAGAGATTCCATGATTTACAGGATTCTTCTCAGAGGTGTACATGAATTGGTTGTTTGTAACCATCTCAATGAGCTCTCTTGCTTCTGTAGGTGTTTTCTTCAAGTGGAGAGATCCACCTGCAGAGCTATCCAAGGAAATCTTGGATATCTCAGACAAGCCATCATAGAACACGCCTATGAGGGACCACTCTGAGAGCATGTCAGGAGGACATCTCCTGATCAGCTGCTTGTATCTTTCCCAAGCTTCATAGAGGGATTCACCTTCTCTTTGTCTGAAGGTTTGAACTTCCACTCCAATCTTGCTCATCCTTTGAGGAGGAAAGAACTTAGCCAGAAAAGCATTTACAAGCTTTTCCCAAGAGTCAAGACTTTCGCTAGGTTGGGCATCCAATCAGAACTTAGCTCTGTCTCTTAAAGCAAAGGAAAAGAGCATCAGCTTGTAGACTTCAGGATTAACTCTATTAGTCTTTACAGTATCACAGATCTATAAAAATTTGCTAAGAACTGATATGGATCTTCCAATGGAAGTCCATGGAATTTGCAGTTCTGCTGTAGAAGTGAGAATAACTGAGGCTTAAGCTCAAAATTGTTAGCTCCAATGGCAGGTACAGCAATGCTTCTTCCATAAAAGTCAGAGGTAGGCATGGTGAAGTCACCAAGGATCTTTCTAGGCTCCTCTTGTGGTTCAGCCATGTCCTCTGTTTCTTGTTCAAAACTTTCTGAAAAGTCTCTTCCAGAGTATTGTGCTTTAGCTAGTTGTAAATGCCTCCTCAGAGTCTTCTCAGGTTCAGAATCAGAAGTCAAGAGGGGTTCTTTATCCCTGTTCTTGGTCATAAAGAAGAAGCCAAAAAAAAATAAAGAAAAGAAAGAGACTTCCAATAGATAAGAAGCTCCTCCTTGAAGTCAGAAGTATAGAAAGAAGAAGAGAATAAAAATAAAAATAAAAATAAATAAAATAAATAAAGGAAAAATACCTTGGATATAGTAGATAAGAGTAAATAAGAAAGGATGAAAGTTGAGAATATGGAAGACAAATCACAAGAAAGCTTTTTTGTGCCAATTGGCAAGAAGCTCCAAGTGAGATGTAAAGAAGAAAGGAAAGAAGATAAAGAATTGTAGGCAAGGAGTCTATGGAAGTAGAGTTAAATGAATAGCGATGAGAAGAGAAGAGGTATAAAAAGGAAAAAGTAAATAACAATTAAAATAATTTTTTGTTTTTATTTAATTAATTAATTAATTTTTCAAAAATTAAGTTAATTTAAAAATATTTTAAAATTTAAATGTTAAATTTCGAAAAATAGAAGGGAGAGAAGAGAAAGTAATTTTCGAAAATTAAGAAAGATGAGGATTAGTTAGGTAGTTTTGAAAAAAGAAGAGAGAGAAGATGAGATATTGTTTTTGAAAATTAAGAAGGGAAGAGTTAGTTAGGCAGTTTTGAAAAAGAAGAGAGAGAAGAGGGGAAGTGATTTTTGAAAATTAAGAATATAAGAGTTAGTTAGGATGTTTTGAAAAATAAGAGAGAGAAAAAATGGATATGATTTTCGAAAAAAAAAAAGAGAAGGAAAAGTTAGTTACGTAGTTTTGAAAAATAAGAGAAAGATAAGATATTAATTAAGAAAAGATAAAAATAAAAAATAAAAAAATAGAAAACAAAAGATAGGATAAGAAAAGATTTAAATTTAAAATAAGATAAAAAGTAAGATAAGAAAAGATTTTGAAATCAAAATTTGAAATTAGAAAAAGATAAGATTTTGAAATTTGATTTTGAAAAAGATATGATTTAAAAATTAGAAGTTAGAAAAGATAAGATAAGAAACAAAAAAAAGATAAAATTAGTAAATTGATTTTGAAAAAGATTTAATTTTTTTAAAATTTGAAATTTGAAAACGATAAGATGAGATCTTTGAATTTTGAAAAAGATATGATATGATTTTGAAAAAGATAATATTTTCTTTGAAAAAGATATGATTTTTGGTGCGGAATTTACAATCCACAAATCTACCGGCAAGTGCACCGGGTCGTACCAAGTAATACCTCAGGTGAGTGAGGGTCGTTCCCACGAGGATTGATGGATCAAGCAACAATGATTGAGTGATTGGCTTAGTCAGACAAACAGAAAAGAGTGTTGAGAGTTAAATTGCATCAAATAATAAATTTAGAAAATCAGAAAGACAAGCAGTAAACAAGTAGTGAATAATATATGGAGAAACAGTTAAGGTTTCAGAGTTATCTATTTTCTGGATTGACTTTTCTTACTAACTATTTTAATCATGCAAGATTCCATTCATGGCAAACTATATGTGACTAAAACCTAATTCCTTAGACCTTTTTAGTCTCCTCTAACCTTCATCAACTGCCAATTCCTTGGTCACTCAATTCCAATTAGAGGGTGAAGTTCAATTCTAGTTTTATGCCACAAAAACCCTAATTACCCAAATATAAGAGGATTATATGTCACGTATCCCGTTAAGTCCAGATAATTAGAAGTTTAGGAGAAATTGTGTTCAAGTAAAGAGCTTTTCCAAGTTATACAAGAACTCAATTACAACAAGGGTCATACTTCTGTTCCACCTAGATTCTTAAGATAAAGAATGAAAACAATTCTTGAAATATGAAATTAGTATATGAATTAAAATAGAAAAATAATAGTATCAATCCATACAATAGACAGAGCTTTTAACCTTAACAGTGGAGGTTTAGTTGCTCATGGTTCAGAGAGAAAAACTAGGATTCTGAAAGACTGTAAATTGCGAATGAGGTAGAAGAGAAGAGATGAGCCCGAAGGGCTGATTCTTTTCCCTTTTATATCTAATCATAATTAATGTAAAAATATATTTCCTAAACAAAATAATATCTTTTTCTAATTATAAATAAAATAAGATTTAATCAAAATTTGCAAAGCCTTCACGTGTAGTGCATCCTGGGACGAGTGGGGACCATTGGCTTCATTAAGGGTGGCGCCAAACATGGAAGAATCCAAGTTTGGCGTGGACCAGGTAGAAACTTCCCCCTTGGTTCTTTGCTTGGTGGCGCCAAACTTGACAATGATCAAGTTTGGCGTGAGGTTGGACATGTTGTTTTCTTTGGAGCTTCTTGTGTTGGCGCCGAACTTGACTAAACTCAAGTTTGGCGTGGAGATGGCAGCGCGATTTCCCTTGGGGCTCCTTGAGGTGGCGCAAAACTTGAGCTTCCTCAAGTTTGGCGTGAAGTGGTCTGTACGAAATGGAAGAAAACAGTATACTATTATATATCATTAGAAATCTCTGGAAGTTATCTTTTCAATGCCACTAAAATCACGTCAATTGGAGTACTGTAGCTCAAGTTATTCTGGTTTGAGTGCAAAGAGGTCAGGGTTGACAGCATCATTCGCTTTCTTCCTTTTCTGCTACAAAACTCCGTTAAATCCATCCGAATGCTACCTGAAATAAACAGAAATTGCAAACAACTCAAAGTAGCATTCATAGTGGCTAAAGGTATTTAAATCTTGATTAAACTCAACAATTTGAATGCAAATTCACTAGAAAAAGATAGAGAAGATGCTCACGCATCACAATACCAAACTTGAATTGTTGCTTGTCCTCAAGCAACCAAAACTAATACATGATTAATATGTGAATTTTCACAAGAGGTGAGAGTTCAGTTATGCTCATGTCTCTTCTTAAATTGGGGTTTATCTATTGCAACACTGAATAGTTTTGGCATCTCACTCTCTTTTGAATCAGAGGAATGTCAGTGTCATTCGGAATTAGAATCCGGATCATATTATGAATTTTCTGATCTTTATACTTCAGTTTAATCCTTGAACACATCAGATATCCCTTAATTCTCAATTACTTGGTGCTTTGCACCTTGAGCCTAGCCGTGACTTTAAATGTTCTGTCTCAATGGTTAATTGACACAAGAACACCACAAGCACTTAACTGGGGAACTCTCTTGAAGTTCTGATTTTTTTTTAGCTATTCCCAGACAGTGGTGCTCAAAGCCTTTGGCATACTCTGCTAAATGCACTTGGTCTCAACTCTAAGTGTTCTGTCTTAAGGATTACTTGACACAAGAACACCACAAGCATGTGACTAGGGAAATAACTCTTTGAGCTTTTAATCATGTCTGACCTCCCTAGTCATTGATGCTCAGAGCCTTGGACCTTGCTTTTTATTTTTCCTTTGCTGCTTCTTTTGCTTCAAGGATTAAGCTTTCACTAACTTCAGAAAATTCATAATATTTCTCTAAATTCCTGTTCCTTATACATCAACATCCCTTGATTCAAATTCAACTATGCACTGTTCATATCATGCATTCAGAATCAACAATAATACCACCACATTTAGGTAAATAATACTACTCTTAAATATAAACTCAGTTTCTCATGCAATACATCACTTCTTTTATTCTTATTTTTAGATTCAAGCTCAGTGAGCGGTACATGAGACAAATTTTTTTATTTTATTTCTTTTTAACTAAAAGCAAATAACAGAATGAAACTAAATCTAAGAACTGAAAGTATTAGAGATCATGCAGGCAATCAAAGCAACAGAAAATAGAAGACAACAAAATAAGAACAATAGGGGAAATAGAGTGAAAGGAACTCAACCACCTCAGTTATGATGGTGGCCATCTCATTCCCCAAGTTGTGCTCCTCCATGAAGAACATTCATCTCCCCATGATGCCACTGATGATAAGCTAAACAGAGGGCGCACTCTACAACACCAAACTTAAAAGTTTGCTTGTCCCCAAGTAAAGAAAAACTCCAGGGTGTCAAAAATTCCTTTTAATTGCTCCTATTCCTGTTCTAACCACTCTGCATGACCAAAACACATGTAAAACAAGAAAAATTCTAAAAAAATTGAGATAAAGTAATTTAAAACCAAAACTAAAATAACTATAATGCTAAAATCAAAATAACTATAAAATTAAAACCAAAGCAACTGTAAAACCAAGGATACTAGTAGTTGGGTTGCCTCCCAACAAGCGCTTCTTTAATGTCACTAGCTTGCCACTAGATTGTTGAATTTTCTTCCTTTTCTTCTAGTTGATTAAAAGAAATGTCTCCACGGGGGGAGAGGTGAAAATTAGTACTCCCTTATATAAATTCCTCCTAACAAGCTTTCTTTTATTGTAGTTAACTTGATTCACCTTGCTTGTTGGGGGAGAGGTTGGATTGTTTGTTGCTAACCTTCTCTTTTTCATGGATATTTTCTTCTGTTTCTTGGTCAAAATCCCCTTTTTAGTTCTTTCCTTGGTTTCCTTCACTTCTTTGATTTCAAAATTTGGGTGTTGTGTGATGGTTGGAGTGTACCCTTCATCAAGAATTTCTGGAATTGGTGGTTCAATAAACTCACCCTCTATGCCACTCTCTGCTTCATTAGGACCAAGGAAAGTATATTCAAGTGTTGGGGGAGAAGACTTCAATTCAAATGTGGACAGTGCATTCAGATTTTTCTTCTTAGGAGCTTGCATACATAGAATTATAGGGACTTGTATGGCTTCCTCTATAATTATTGGAATGTGCAAGCATGGAGTGTGCATGGCTTCCTCCTTTGTTTGTGTATCATCCTCCTTTGTTTGTGCATCTTCTTCCTTTGTTTTTGCATCTTCCTCTTCTTCCATGTGTGAGGGTGGAGAGTTCTCTAATTTACTGGAGTATGAACTCCATTGATTAATTTTCTCACTTTCTTCCATAGGATCTTGTATTGTATCTCTTGGGAAGGAATTTGCTTGTTCCTCTTCTTGGGGCTTGATAATCAACTGCACATATTTCTCTATATTTTTTACACTCATCTTCACATCATGTATGAACTCTTACATGTGAAGCTCAAGAGCTGATGGCTCTTGATATGAATATGGAGATGGTGGCTCTTGATATGAATAAGAAGGAGATGATGGTTCTTGATAAGATTAAAAAGAGGATGGTTTTTGGTATGAATAGGGAGATGGTGGCTCTTGATATGAGTAGAAAGATGATGGTTCCTGATATGAATTAAAAGAGGAGGATGGTTTTTGGTGTGTGTATGGAGATGGTAGTTCTTGATATGAATATGGAGATGGTGGTTCTTAATGGATAGGATATGGGACATCGAAATCTTTTTGCTCTTGACCTTGCCAACCAACATCTGGGTAGTTCCTCCATCCACAATAATATGAATCACTCCTTGGGTGTGAGTAGTAACCCATGTGATCTCTCTCCAATATTTTTCTTAGCACAAAGCACCAAACAGAATTACGCACCATGTGGTAAACAGGCAAGTAAAGAAGAAAAAACATAAAGGAAAATAAAATAAAATATAAAAGAAAACCAAAATAAAAGAAAAATAAAATAAAGAAAATAAACTGAATAATTAAGAAAATAAAATAACTAATAAGCAAAAAGGAGTATAAAAATTAAACTCAGTAAGTAAAATAACTAGGAAGAATAAAACAACTAAGGGGACGCCAAACTTAATTTCAGAAATTAAGAGAAAAAAATTTAAATAAAATAAATCAAAATAATTTTTTTAATTTAAAGAAATATGTTAAACGAAATTAAAGCAAAAACGCCTAATCTAAGAAATCAAACAACCAGTAGTTGTCAACCACAGTCAATCCTCAGTAACGGCGCCAAAAATTTGGTGCGGAATTTACAATCCACAAACTAACCGGCAAGTGCACTGGGTCGTACCAAGTAATACCTCAGGTGAGTGAGGGTTGTTCCCACGAGGATTGATAGATCAAGCAACAATGATTGAGTGATTGGCTTAGTCATATGGTGCACGAAATCGTGATCGTTTCTTCCTTGGTAACGGCACCAAAAACTTGATACGCACGTTCTTAATCTTAATTCTTTGTCACAACTTTCCACAACTAACCAGCAAGTGCACTGGGTCGTCCAAGTAATAAACCTTACGTGAGTAAGGGTCGATCCCACGGAGATTGTCGGCTTGAAGCAAGCTATGGTCATCTTGCAAATCTCAGTCAAGCAGATTCATATGGTTATGGATATTTGATAATTAAAATATAATTAAAATATAAAACAGGATAGAGATACTTATGTAATTCATTGGTGAGAATTTCAGATAAGCGTATAGAGATGCTTTTGTTCCTTCTGAATCTCTACTTTCCTGCTGTCTTCATCCAATCATTCCTACTCCTTTCCATGGCAAGCTTTATGTAGGGCATCACCGTTGCCAATGGCTACATCCCGTCCTCTCAGTGAAAATGGTCCAAAATGCGCTGTCACCGCACGGCTAATCATCTATCGGTTCTCGATCATACTGGAATAGGATTCAGTAATCCTTTTGCGTCTGTCACTACGCCCAGCACTCGCGAGTTTGAAGCTCGTCACAGCCATCCCTTCCCAGATCCTACTCGGAATACCACAGACAAGGTTTAGACTTTTTGGATCCCAAGAATGGCCGCCAATAATTCTAGCCTATACCACGAAGACTCTGATCGTAGATCAGGAGGCTAAGAGATATGCATTCAAGCTTGCTTTCATGTAGAACGGGAGTGTTTGTCAGGCACGCATTCATAAGTGAGAATGATGATGAGCGTCACATAATCATCACATTCATCATGTTCTTGTGTGCGAATGAATATCTTAGAGAAGAAATAGGCTTGAATTGAATAGAAAAACAATAGTACTTTGCATTAATTCATGAGGAACAGCAGAGCTCCACACCTTAATCTATGGTGTGTAGAAACTCTACCATTGAAAATACATAAGAACAAGGTCCAGGCATGGCCGTGAGGTCAGCCCCATTAAAGGTCTAAGATAGCATAAGACTAATCAAAGATCCGATTCATAACATGATAGTAAAAAGTTTTATTATACTAAACTAGTTACTAAGGTTACAGAAATAAGTAAATGATGCAGAAATCCACTCCCGGGCCCATTTGGTGTGTGATTGGGCTGAGCATTGAAGCTTTCACGTGTAGAGGTCTTCCTTGGAGTTAAACACCATTTTGTAACCTGTTTCTGGCATTTAACTCTGCTTTGCAACCTGTTTCTGGCGTTTAACTCCAGAATAGGGCAGAAAGTTGGCGTTGAACCCCAGTTTGCGTCGTCTAAACTTGGGCAAAGTATGGAGTATTATATATTTATGGAAATTCCTAGATGTCTACTTTCCAACGCAATTGAGAGCGTGCCATTTGGACTCCTGTAGCTCCAGAAATTCCACTTTGAGTGCAGGGAGGTCAGAATCCAACAGCATCTGCAGTCCTTCTTCAGCCTCTGAATCTGATTTTTGCTCAAGTCCCTCAATTTCAGCCAGAAATTACCTGAAATCACAGAAAAACACACAAACTCATAGTAAAGTCCAGAAATGTGATTTTTATTTAAAAACTAATAAAAATATATTAAAAACTAACTAAATCATACTGAAAACTATGTAAAAACAATGCCAAAAAGCGTATAAATTATCCGCTCATCACAACACCAAACTTAAATTGTTGCTTGTCCCCAAGCAACTGAAAATCAAATAGGATAAAAAGAAGAGAATATACTATAAATTCCAAAATATCAATGAAACTTAGCTCCAATCAGATGAGCGGGACTAGTAGCTTTTTGCCTCTGAATAGTTTTGGCATCTCACTTTATCCATTGAAGTTTAGAATGATTGGCATCTATAGGAACTCAGAATTCAGATAGTGTTATTGATTCTCCTAGTTCAGTATGTTGATTCTTGAACACAGCTACTTTATGAGTCTTGGCCGTGGCCCTAAGCACTTTGTTTTCCAGTATTACAACCGGATACATAAATGCCACAGACACATAATTGGGTGAACCTTTTTAGATTGTGACTCAGCTTTGCTAAAGTCCCCAATTAGAGGTGTCCAGGGTTCTTAAGCACATTCTGTTTTTGCTTTGGACCTTGACTTTAACCGCTCAGTCTCAAGCTTTTAACTTGACACCTTCACGCCACAAGCACATGGTTAGGGACAGCTTGGTTTAGCCGCTTAGGCCAGGATTTTATTCCTTTGGGCCCTCCTATCCACTGATGCTCAAAGCCTTGGATCCTTTTTATTACCCTTGCCTTTTGGTTTTAAGGGTTATTGGCTTTTTGCTCTTGCCTTTTGGTTTAAAGAGCTCTTGGCTTTTTCTGCTTGCTTTTTCTTTTTCTTTCTCTTATTTTTTTCGCCATTTTTCTTTTCTTTTTTTTTTTGCAAGCTTTTGTATTCACTGCTTTTTCTTGCTTCAAGAATCAATTTTATGATTTTTCAGATTATCAATGACATTTCTCCTTTTTCATCATTCTTTCAAGAGCCAACAATTTTGACATTCATAAACAGTAAATTCAAAAGACATATGCACTGTTCAAGCATTCATTCAGAAAACAAAAAGTATTGTCACCACATCAAAATAATTAAACTAATTTCAAGAATAAATTCGAAATTCATGTACTTCTTGTTCTTTTGTAATTAAAGCATTTTTCATTTAAGAAAGGTGATGGATTCATAGGACATTCATAGCTTTAAGACATAGACACTTAAATACTAATGATCATGTAATAAGACACAAACATAAACATAAAGCATAGTAAACGAAAAACAGGAAAATAAGAACAAGGAGATTAAGGAACAGGTCCACCTTAGTGAGGGTGGCGTCTTCCTCTCCTTGAAGAACCAATGGTGCTTTTGAGCTCCTCTATGTCTCTTCTTTGCCTTTGTTGCTCCTCCCTCATAGCTCTTTGATCTTCTCTAATCTCATGGAGAATGATGGAGTGCTCTTGGTGTTCCATCCTTAGTTGTCCTATGCTGGAACTTAATTCTCCTAGGGAGGTGTTGATTTGCTCCCAATAATTTTGTGGAGGAAAGTGCATCCCTTGAGGCATCTCAGAGATTTCATAATGAGGAATTTTTTCATGCTCTTGTTGAGGTCCATGATCTCTTGTTTGCTCCATCCTTTTCTTAGTGATAGGCTTGTCCTCTTCAATGAGGATGTCTCCCTTTATGTCAATTCCAGCCGAATTGCATAGGTGGCGAATGAGGTGAGGAAAGGCTAACCTTGCCAAAGTGGAGGACTTGTCAGCCACCTTGTAGAGTTCTTGAGGTATAATTTCATGAACTTCTACTTCCTCCCCATTCATGATACTATGGATCATGATGGCCCGGTCTACAGTAACTTCAGACCGGTTGCTAGTAGGAATAATTGAGTGTTGGATGAACTCCAACCATCCTCTAGCTACAGGCTTAAGGTCTGGTCTTCTCAATTGAACTGGCTTGCCTCTTGAGTCAACTTTCCATTGAGCTCCTTCTACACATATGTCCATGAAGACTTGGTCCAACCTTTGATCAAAGTTGACCCTTCTAGTGTAGGGGAGTGCGTTTTCTTGCATCATTGGCAAGTTGAACGCCAACCTTACATTTTCCGGATTGAAATCTAAGTATTTCCCCCAAACCATGGTAAGCCAATTCTTTGGATTTGGGTTCACACTTTGATCATGGTTCCTAGTGATCCATGCATTTGCATAGAACTCTTGAACCATTAAAATCCCGACTTGTTGAATAGGATTAGAGAGAACTTCCCATCCTCTTCTTCTAATCTCTTGTTGGATCTCCGGATATTCACTCTTTTTGAGCTTAAAAGGGACCTCAGGGATCACCTTTTTCTTGGCCACAACTTCATAGAAGTGGTCTTGATGGACCTTTGAGATGAATCTATCTATCTCCCATGACTCAGAGGTGGAAGCAATTACCTTCCCTTTCCTCTTTCTTGAGGTTTCTCTGGCCTTAGGTGCCATTAATGGTTATGGAAAAATAAAAGCAATGCTTTTACCACACCAAACTTAAAATGTTTGCTCGTCCCCGAGCAAAAGAAGAAAGAAAGAAGGAGAAGAAGAAGAAAAATGGAGGAGAGGGAGAGAGGTGTGTATTCGGCCAAGGGGAAGAAGAAAGGGTTGTGTTGTGTGAAAATGAAGAAGGAATGAGAGGTTTATATAGGAGTGGGGGGAGGTTTAGGGTTCGGACATTAGGGTTGGGTTTGGGAGGGAAAAGAATTTGAATTTTGGTGGTAGGTGGGGTTTATGGAGAAGAGTGATTGAGGTGATTGGTGAAGGGTATTTGGGGAAGAGGAGAGAAGAAGAGGTAGGGTAGGTGGGGATCCTGTGGGATCCACAGATCCAGTGGGGTCAAAGACTTAACATCCCTGCTCCAATTAGGCGTGTAAAACGCCCTTAGCATGCATGTCTGGCATTAAATGCCAGCTTGCTGCTTGTTTTTGGCGTTAAACGCCCAAATGTAGCCTGTTTCTGGCATTTAACGCCAGGTTGATGCTTGTTTCTGGCGTTAAACGCCAGCTTGGTGCTTGTTTCTGGTGTTAAACGCCAGACAGATGCTTGTTTCTGGCATTTAAATGCAAAAATGCTCTTCCTCCAGGGTGTGCTGTTTTTAATGCTATTTTTTATTCTGTTTTTAATTTTTCAGTTGTTCTTGTGACTTCACATGATCATCAACCTAATAAAATATGAAATAACAATAAAAATAAAATAGATATAATTAAATAACATTGGATTGCCTCCCAACAAGCACTTCTTTAATGTCAATAGCTTGACAGTGAGCTCTCATGGAGCCTCACAGATAATCAGAGCAAGGTTGGGACCTCTCAACACCAAACTTAGAGTTTGACCGTGGGGGTTCAACACCAAACTTAGAGTTTGATTGTGGGGGCTTTGGTTGACTCTGTAGTGAGAGAAGCTTTTCATGCTTCCTCTCCATGGTTACAGAAGGAGAACCTTGAGTCTTAAACACAAGGTAGTCCTTATTCAGTTGAAGGACAAACTCTCCTTTGTCCACATCAATCACAGCTTTTGCTGTGGCTAGGAAGGGTCTTCCAAGGATGATGGATTCATCCTCATCCTTCCTAGTGTCTAGGATTATGAAATCAGCAGGGATGTAAAGGCCTTCAACCTTTACTAACACGTCCTCTACTTGTCCATAAGCCTGTTTTCTTGAGTTGTCTGCCATCTCTAATGAGATTCTGGCAGCTTGCACCTCAAAGATTCCTAGTTTTTCAATTACAGAGAGTGGCATTAAGTTTATGCCTGACCCCAGGTCACACAGAGCCTTCTCAAAGGTCATGGTGCCTATGTTACAGGAAATTAGGAATTTACCAGGATCTTGTTTCTTTTGAGGTAATTTCTGCCTATCCAATGCATTTAGTTCATTGGTGAGCAAGGGAGGCTCATCTTTCCAAGTCTCATTACCAAATATTTTGGCATTCAGCTTCATAATTGCACTAAGGTACTTAGCAACTTGCTCTTCAGTAATGGCTTCATCCTCTTTAGAGGAAGAATACTCATCAGAGCTCATGAAGGGCAGAAGCAAGTTGAATGGAATCTCTATGGTCTCTGTATGAGCCTCAGATTCCTTCAGGTCCTCATTGAAGAACCCTTTAGTGTTCAGAGGACGTCTCATGAGGTCTTCCTCATTGGGATTCACGTCCTCTTCCTCCTCTCTGGGTTAGACCACACCAAGTAAGGCTATGGCCTTGCACTCTCTTTTTGGATTCTCTTCTGTATTGCTTGGGAGAGTACTAGGAGGAGTTTCAGTGATTCTTTTACTCAGCTGGGCCACTTGTGCCTCCAAATTTCTGATGGAGGACCTTGTTTCATTCATGAAACTTAGAGTGGCCTTAGATAGATCAGAGACTATATTTGCTAAGCTAGATGGATTCTACTCAAAATTCTCTGTCTGTTGCTGAGTGGATGATGGAAAAGGCTTGCTATTGCTAAACCTGTTTCTTCCACCATTATTAAATCCTTGTTGAGGCTTTTGTTGATCCTTCCATGAGAAATTTAGATGATTTCTCCATGAGGGATTATAGGTGTTTCCATAGGGTTCACCCATGTAATTCACCTCTGCTATTGCAGGGTTCTCAGGATCATAAGCTTCTTCTTCAGAAGATGCCTCTTTAGTACTATTGGATGCAGCTTGCAATCCATTCAGACTCTGAGAAATCATATTGACTTACTGAGTCAATATTTTATTCTAAGCTAATATGGCATTCAGAGCATCAATTTCAAGAACTCCCTTCCTCTGAGGTGTCCCATTACTCACAGGATTCCTTTCAGAAGTGTACATGAACTGGTTATTTGCAACCATGTCAATGAGTTCCTGAGCTTCTGCAGGCATTTTCTTTTGGTGAATAGATCCACCTACAGAGTGGTCCAATGACATCTTTGATAATTTAGACAGACCATCATAGAATATATCTAGGATGGTCCATTCTGAAAGCATGTCAGAAGGACACTTTTTGGTCAGTTGCTTGTATCTCTCCCAAGCTTCATAGAGGGATTTACCTTCTTTTTGTCTGAAGGTTTGAACATCCACTCTAAGCTTGCTAAGCTTTTGAGGAGGAAAGAACTTGGCTAAGAAATCCGTGACCAGCTTATCCCAAGAGTTCAGGCTATCTTTAGGTTGTGAATCTAACCATGTTCTAGCTCTGTCTCTTACAGCAAAAGGGAAAAGCATAAGCCTGTAGACCTCGGGATCAACCTCATTGGTCTTAACAGTATCACAGATCTGCAAGAATTCAGTTAAGAACTGAAAAGGATCTTCTGATGGAAGTCTATGAAACTTGCAGTTCTGTTGCATCAAAGAAACTAATTGAGGCTTTAGCTCAAAATTATTTGCTCCAATTGCAGGGATTGAGATGCTTCTTCCATGTAAGTTGAAATTTGGTGTAGTAAAGTCACCAAACATCTTCCTTGCACCTCCACCATTGTTATTGGTTTCGGCCATCTCAACTTCTTTTTCGAAAATTTCAGTAAAGTCCTCTTCAGACTGTTATGTTTTAGCTTCTCTTAGCTTCCTCTTCAGAGTCCTTTCAGGTTCCGGATCAACTTCAATAAGAATGTTCTTATCCTTGCTCCTGCTCATGTGAAAAAGAAGAGAACAAAAAGAAGAGGAATCCTCTATGTCACAGTATAGAGATTCCTTTATGTGAGTAGAAGAAGAAAAGAATAGAAGAAGAGAAATTCAAACACCAAGAGGAAGAGAGGGTTCGAATTTTTAGATGAAGAGAAGTGTTAGTAAATAAATAAATAATTAGAAGGAGATGAAGGGGAGAGAATTCAAAAATAAAATAAAATAAAATATAAATATTTTTGTTTTTATTTTAAATATAAAGTTAAAATTCGAAATTTTTTTTTAAAAAATGAAATTAAATTAAATTAAAATTTAAAACAATTAGTTAATTAAAAAGGAATTTTGAAAAAGAGGTTAGTGATTTTCGAAAATTAGAGATGGAAAATTAGTTAGGTGGTTTTGAAAAAGATAAGAATAAAAAAAAGATAAGATTGATTGAAAAATATTTGAAAATCAATTTGAAAAAGATATGATTGAAATTGAAAAAGATATGATTGAAAATCATTTTGAAAAAGATTTGAATTAGAAATTAAAAAGATTTTATTTTAAAAATTAAAGTTGATTACTTGACTAAGAAGAAACTAAAAAGATATGATTCTAATGTTTAAAGATTGAACCTTTCTTAATAGGCAAGTAACAACTTGAAAAATTTTGAATCAAAATATTAAATGCTAGCATTAATTTCGAAAATATGAAATAGAAATAAGAAAAATATTTTGAAAATAAATTTCGAAAATTTCGAAATTATGAAAAAAATGAAAAAGATTTTATTCTTGAAAAAGATTTGGAAAAGATAAGGTTTTTAAATTGAAAATTTGACTTGACTCATAAGAAACAATTAAATTTTAAAAAGTTTTGAAAAAGTCAACTGATGAGCGGATAATTTATACGCTTTTTGGCATTGTTTTTACTATGTTTTTAGTAGGATCTAGTTACTTTTAGGGATGTTTTCATTGGTTTTTATGTTAAATTCACATTTCTGGACTTTACTATGAGTTTGTGTGTTTTTCTGTGATTTCAGGTATTTTCTGGCTGAAATTGAGGGACTTGAGCAAAATGGCACGCTTGAGGTATTTTTAGAAGAAGGACTGCTGATGCTGTTGGATTCTGACCTCCCTGCACTCAAAATGGATTTTCTGAAGGTATAGAACTCAAAATGGCACGCTTTCAATTGCGTTGGAAAGTAGACATCCAGGGCTTTCCAGCAATATATAATAGTCCATACTTTGGCCGAGTTTAGATGACGTAAAAGAGCGTTGAACGCCAGTTCTACGCTGCTGTCTGGAGTTAAACGCCAAAAACACGTCACGAACCAGAGTTGAACGCCAGAAATATGTTACAACCTGGCGTTCAACTCCAGAAAGAGCCTCTGCACGTGTAACATTCAAGCTCAGCCCAAGCACACACCAAGTGGGCCCTGGAAGTGGATTTATGCATCAATTACTTACTTCTGTAAACCCTAGTAACTAGTTTATTATAAATAGGACTTTTTACTATTGTATTAGACATCTTATGATTTTTAGTTCATCTTAGGATCATATTGATCACGTTTTGGGGGCTGGCCATTCGGCCATGCCTGGACCTTTCACTTATGTATTTTCAACGGTAGAGTTTCTACACTCCATAGATTAAGGTGTGGAGCTCTGCTGTTCCTCATGAATTAATGCAAAGTACGACTGTTTCTCTATTCAATTCAACTTATTCCGCTTCTAAGATATTCATTCGCACTTCAACGTGAATGTGATGAACGTGACAATCATCATCATTCCCCCACAAACGCGTGCCTGACAACCACTTCCGTTCCACCTTAGATTGAATGAGTATCTCTTGGATCTCTTAGTCAGAATCTTCGTGGTATAAGCTAGATTGATGGCGGCATTCATGAGAATCCGGAAAGTCTAAACCTTGTCTGTGGTATTTCGAGTAGGATTCTGGGATTGAATGACTGTGACGAACTTCAAACTCGCGAGTGCTAGGCGTAGTGATAGACGCAAAAGGAGGGTGAATCCTATTCCAGTATGATCGAGAACCTCAGATGATTAGCCGTGATGTGACAGAGCATTTTGACCATTTTTACAAGAGGATAGGATGCAGCCATTGACCACGGTGATCCCTCCAGACGATTAGCCATGCAGTGACAGCGCATCGGACCATTTTCCAGAGAGGATGAAAAGTAGCCAGTGACAATGGTGATGTCCTTACATAAAGCCAGCCATGGAAAGGAGTAGGACTGATTGGATGAAGACAGCGGGAAAGCAGAGATTCAGAGGGACGAAAGCATCTCTATACACTTATCTGAAATTCTCACCAGTGATATACATAAGTATTTCTATCTTTATTTTCTGTTTAATTAGTATTAATTTTGAAAACTCCATAACCATTTTATATCCGCCTGACTGAGATTTACAAGGTGACCATAGCTTGCTTCATACCAACAATCTCAGTGGGATCGACCCTTACTCATGTAAGGTTTATTACTTGGACGACCCGGTGCACTTGCTGGTTAGTTGTATCGAAGTTGTGAATGAAAAACGATTTATTAAGACGTGTGTACAGAGCTTTTGGCGCCGTTGTCTGGGATCACAATTTCGTGTACCAAGTTTTTGGCGCCGTTGCCGGGGATTGTTCGAGTTTGGACAACTGACGGTTTATCTTGTTGCTTAGATTGGGTAATTTTCTTCTTATTTTCAAAAAAAAAAAAGTTTTCAAAAAAAATTCTTTTCAAAAATTTTATTATATTCTTCAGAATTTTTAAGAATGAATTCTAGTGTTTCATGATGATTTGTTGAATCTTGGCCGGCTGTAAGCCATGTCTAATCTTTTGGACTGGGGTTTCAACTTATCATCACAAGAGCTTGTTGATTCTCACACACTTAGTTGCTCTATACATGGAAAGTATCAATATCTTCTAAAGCTTGACTGGCTATTCAGCCATGACTAACCCTCAGATTGGAGCTTTAGAATAAGAGTACAAGATTCCTGAAATTCATATTAAAAATTTTGGAATCCTTATCTTTATTTTTCAAATAATTTTTGAAAAATCCAAAAAAATCATAAAATCATAAAAATCAAAAATATTTTGTGTTTCTTGTTTGAGTCTTGAGTCAATTTTCAAGTTTGGTGTCAATTGCATGTTCATCTTGCATTTTTCGAAAATTGCATTCATGCATTGCATTCATCATGATCTTCAAGTTGTTCTTGGTAAACCTTCTTGATTGATCTTCATATTATATTGTTTTGTGTTGTATGGTGTTTTTCATATGCATTCTTGAATTCTTAGTGCCTGAGCATTAAAGATTTCTAAGTTTGGTGTCTTGCATATTTTCTTTGCATTGAAAATTTTTCAAAAATATGTTCTTGATGTTCATCATGATCTTCATAGTGTTCTTGGTGTTCATCTTGACATTCATAGCATTCTTGCATGCATTCATTGTTTTGATCCAAAATTTTCATGCATTACATCATTTTCATGTTTTTCTCTCTCATCATTAAAAATTCAAAAATCAAAAAAATATACCTTTCCTTTTTTCTCTCATAAATTTCGAAAATTTGGATTGACTTTTTTCAAAAATTTTTAAAATTCAATTGTTTCTTATGAGTCAAATCAAATTTTCAATTTAAAAATCTTATCTTTTTCAAAATCTTTTTCAAAAATCAAATCTTTTTCAATTTTTTTTATTTATTTTCGAAAATTATATAAAAAAATATTTTTCAAAAATCTTTTTCTTATTTTATCTCATAATTTTCGAAAATAAAATCATCAATTAATGTTTTGATTCAAAAAATTTCAAGTTTGTTACTTGTTAAGAAAGATTCAAATTTTAAAGTTCTAGAATCATATTTTGTGATTTCTTGTGAATCAAGTCATTAATTGTGATTTTAAAAATCAAATCTTTTTCAAAACTAATTTCAATCATATCTTTTCAAAAATATCTTTCTATCTTATCTTTTTCAAAATCATATCTTTTCCATCATATCTTTTTAAAAAATCTTATCTTTTTCAAAAATTTGATTTTAAAATATCTTTTCTAACTTCTTATCTTCTTATCTTTTCAAAATTGATTTTCAAAATTTGTTTCAACTAACTAACTAACTTTTTGTTTGTTTCTTATCTTTTTCAAAACTACCTAACTAACTCTCTCTCTCTAATTTTCGAAAATCCCTTCCCTCTTTTTCAAAATTTCTTTTTAATTAACTAATTATTTTAATTTTTTATTTTAATTTTCGAAAATTACTAACCTTTTTCAAAAACTATTTTCGAAAATCACTAACTCTTTTTCAAAAATAATTTTCGAAAATTCCCTTTCTCTCTCATCTCCTTCTATTTATTTATTCATCTACTAACACTTCTCTTCATCTCACATCTCTGCTCTCCTCACCCTTGTGTTTCTTTCCTTACATTACATTCTTTTCTCCTTCTTTTCTTCTACTCACACAAGGACCTCTATACTGTGGTAAAAAGGATCCCTATTATTATTATTTTTCTGTTCCCTCTTTTTCATATGAGCAGGAGCAAGGACAAGAATATTCTTGTTGAAGCAGATCCAGAACCTGAAAGGACTCTGAAGAGGAAACTAAGAGAAGCTAAATTACAACAATCCAGCAAGCACCTTTCAGAAATTTTCGAACAAGAAGAGGAGATGGCAGCCGAAAATAATAATAATGCAAGGAGGATGCTTGGTGACTTTACTGCACCTAATTCCAATTTACATGGAAGAAGCATCTCCATCCCCACCATTGGAGCAAACAATTTTGAGCTGAAACCTCAATTAGTTTCTCTGATGCAGCAGAACTGCAAGTTCCATGGACTTCCATCTGAAGATCCCTTTCAGTTCTTAACTGAATTCTTGCAGATATGTGATACTGTTAAGACTAATAGAGTAGATCCTGAAGTCTACAGGCTCATGCTTTTCCCTTTTGCCGTAAGAGACAGAGCTAGAGTGTGGTTGGACTCTCAACCCAAAGATAGCCTGAACTCTTGGGATAAGCTGGTCACGGCTTTCTTAGCCAAATTCTTTCCTCCTCAAAAGCTTACTAAGCTTAGAGTAGATGTTCAAACCTTCAAACAGAAAGAAGGTGAATCCCTCTATGAAGCTTGGGAGAGATACAAGCAACTGACCAAAAAAGTGTCCTTCTGACATGCTTTCAGAATGGACCATCCTGGATATATTCTATGATGGTCTGTCTGAATTAGCTAAGATGTCATTGGATACTTCTGCAGGTGGATCCATTCACCTAAAGAAAATGCCTACAGAAGCTCAAGAACTCATTGACTTGGTTGCTAATAACCAGTTCATGTACACTTCTGAGAGGAACCCTGTGAGTAATGGGACGCCTATGAAGAAGGGAGTTCTTAAAATTGATACTCTAAATGCCATATTGGCTCAGAACAAACTATTGACTCAGCAAGTCAATATGATTTCTCAGAGTCTGAATGGAATGCAAGCTGCATCCAACAGTACTCAAGAGGCATCTTCTGAAGAAGAAGCTTATGATCCTGAGAACCCTGCAATAGCAGAGGTGAATTACATAGGTGAACCCTATGGAAACACCTATAACCCCTCATGGAGAAATCACCCAAATCTCTCATGGAAGGATCAAAAGCCTCAACAAGGCTTTAATAATGGTGGAAGAAACAGGTTTAGCAATAGCAAGCCTTTCCCATCATCCATTCAGTAACAGACAGAGAACTCTGAACAAAATACTTCTAATTTAGCAAACTTAGTCTCTGATCTATCTAAGGCCACTGTAAGTTTCATGAATGAAACAAGGTCCTCCATTAGAAATTTGGAGGCACAAGTAGGACAGCTGAGTAAAAGGATCACTGAAATCCCTCCCAGTACTCTCCCAAGCAATACAGAAGAAAATCCAAAAGGAGAGTGCAAGGCCATTGAAATGACCATCATGGCCGAAACCACAAAAGATGAGGAGGACGTGAATCCCAGTAAGGAAGACCTCCTGGGACGTCCAGTGATCAATAAGGAGTTTTCCTTTGAGGAACCAAAGGAATCTGAGGCTCAACTAGAGACCATAGAGATTCCATTAAACCTCCTTATGCTATTCATGAGCTCTGATGAGTATTCCTCTTCTGAAGAGAATGAGGATGTTACTAAGGAGCAAGTTACCAAGTACCTTGGTGCAATCATGAAGCTGAATGCCAAATTATTCGGTATTGAGACTTGGGAAGATGAACCTCCCTTGTTCACCAATGAACTAAGTGATCTGGATCAACTGACATTGCCTCAGAAGAAACAGGATCCTGGAAAGTTCTTAATACCTTGTACCATAGGCACCATGATCTTTGAAAAGGCTCTGTGTGACCTTGGTTCAGGGATAAACCTCATGCCCCTCTCTGTAATAGAGAAACTGGGAATCTTTGGGGTGCAAGCTGCTAAAATCTCATTAGAGATGGCAGACAATTCAAGAAAACAAGCTTATGGACAAGTAGAGGACGTGTTAGTAAAGGTTGAAGGCCTTTACATCCCTGCTGATTTCATAGTCCTAGATACTGGGAAGGATGAGGATGAATCTTTCATCCTTGGAAGACCCTTCCTAGCCACAGCAAGAGTTGTGATTGATGTAGACAGAGGTGAATTAGTCCTTCAATTGAATGAGGACTCCCTTGTGTTTAAAACTCAAGGACATCTCTCTGTAACCATGGAGAGGAAGCATGAAAAGCTTCTCTCAAAACAGAGTCAACCAGAGCCCCCACAGTCAAACTCTAAGTTTGGTGTTGGGAGGCCACAACCAAACTCTAAGTTTGGTGCTGAACTCCCATATCCAAACTCTAAGTTTGGTGTTGGGGAGTCTCAACAATGCTCTGAACATCTGTGAGGCTCCATGAGAGCCCACTGTCAAGCTATTGACATTAAAGAAGCGCTTGTTGGGAGGCAACCCAATTTTTATTTAATTATATTTTTATTAGTTATATGTCTTTATAGGTTCATGATCATGTGGAGTCACAAAAACAACTGAAAAAAATTGAAAACGGAATCAAAAATAGTAGAAGAAAAATCACACCCTGGAGGAGGATCTCACTGGCGTTTAAACACCAGTAAGGAGCATCTGTCTGGCGTTGAACGCCAGAAACAAGCAGCATCCTGGTGTCCAGACACCAGAAATGTGCAGTGAAGAAGAGCTGGTGCTGAACGCCAGCAACAAGCATCTGGCTGGCATTCAACGCCAGAAATAGGCTGCACCTGGGTGTTGAACGCCCAGAACAAGCATCAATTCGGCGTTTAAACGCCAGAATTGCATGCAAAGGCATTTTACATGCCTAATTGGTGCAGGGATGAAATTCCTTGACACCTCAAGATCTGTGGACCCCACAAGATCATCTCAGCATCTGTGGACCCTACAGGATTCCCACCTACCACCACTCACATCCATCCACTCTTCCCCATAAACCCACCTCATAAACCCCACCTACCTTCAAAATTCAAAATTAATTTCCCACCCAAAACCCCCCCCCCTTATGGCCGAACCTTACCCCCCTACCTTCCCTATATATAGCCCTCCATTCTTCCTCATTTTCACACAACACAACCCTCTCTTCTCTTCTTGGCCGAATACACCTCTCCCTCCTCTCCTCCATATTTTCTTCTTCTTCTTCATCTATTCTTTCTTCTTTTGCTCGAGGGCGAGCAAAATTCTAAATTTGGTATGGTAAAAGCATAAGCTTTTTGTTTTTTCATTACCATTGATGGCACCCAAGACCGGAGAATCCTCTAGAAAAGGGAAAGGGAAGACAAAAGCTTCCACCTCCGAGTCATGGGAGATGGAAATATTCATCTCCAAAGCTCATCAAGACCACTTCTATGATGTTGTGGCCATGAAGAAGGTGATCCCCGAGGTCCCTTTCAAACTCAAGAGAAATGAGTATCCGGAGATCCGACAGGAGATCCATAGAAGAGGTTGGGAAGTTCTAACAAACCCCATCCAACAAGTCGGAACTCTAATGGTTCAAGAGTTCTATGCTAATGCATGGATCACTAGGAACCATGATCAAAGTAAGAACCCGAACCCAAAGAATTATCTCACTATGGTTCGGAGGAATTACTTAGATTTTAGTCCGGAAAATGTAAGGTTGGCGTTCAACTTTCCAATGATGGAAGAGAACGCACGCCCCTACACAAGGAGAGTGAACTTTGATCAAAGGTTGGACCAAGTCCTCATGGACATATGTGTGGAAGGAGCTCAATGGAAGATTGACTCAAAAGGCAAATCGGTTCAACTGAGAAGACTGGACCGTAAGCCTGTAGCTAGAGAATGGTTGGAGTTCATTCAACGCTCAATCATTCCCACTAGCAACCGGTCTGAAGTTACTATAGACCGGGCCATCATGATCCATAGCATCATGATTGGAGAAGAGGTGGAGGTTCATGAGATTATACCTCAAGAACTCTACAAAGTAGCTGACAAGTCCTCCACTATGGCAAGGTTAGCTTTTTCCCACCTCATTTGCCATCTATGTAACTCAGCTGGGATTGACATAGAAAGAGACATTCCCATTGAGGAAGAGAAGCCCATCACTAAGAAAAGGATGGAGCAAACAAGAGAGCCCATTCATGGATCTCAAGAGACGCATGAAGCTCATCACCATGAGATCCCGGAGATGCCTCAAATGCATTTTCCTCCACAAAACTATTGGGAGCAAATCAACACCTCCCTAGGAGAATTAAGTTCCAACATGAGACAACTAAGGGTGGAACATCAAGAGCACTCTATCATCCTTCATGAAATTAGAGAAGATCAAAAAGCAATGAGGGAGGAGCAACAAAGACAAGGAAGAGACATAGAAGAGCTCAAGGACATCATTGGTTCCTCAAGGAGAAAACGCCACCATCACTAAGGTGGACTCATTCCTTGTTCTTACATTCTCTGTTTTTCGTTTTCTTCATGTTAAAGTGCTTATCCATGTTTGTGTCTTATTACATGATCATTAGTATTTAGTAACTTTGTCTTAAAGTTATGAATGTCCTATGAATCCATCACCTCTCTTAAATGAAAACTGCTTTAATTCAAAAGAACAAGAAGTACATGAGTTTCGAATTTATCCTTGAACTTAGTTTAATTATATTGATGTGGTGACAATGCTTCTTGTTTTCTGAATGAATGCCTGAATAGTGCATATGTCTTTTGAAGTTTTTGTTTAAGAATGTTAAATATGTTGGCTCTTGAAAGAATGATGACAAGGAGACATGTTATTTGATAATCTAAAAAATCATAAAAATGATTCTTGAAGCAAGAAAAAGCAGCAAAGAACAAAACTTGCAGAAAAAAAATATAGCGAAAAAAAAATATAGAAAGAAAAAGAAAAAGCAAGCAGAAAAAGCCAAAAGCTCTTAAAACCAAGAGGCAAGAGCAAAAAGCCAGTAACCCTTAAAACCAAAAGGCAAGGGTAAATAAAAAGGATCCCAAGGCTTTGAGCATCAGTGGATAAGAGGGCCTAAAGGAATAAAATCCTGGCTTAAGCGGCTAAACCAAGCTGTCCCTAACCATGTGCTTGTGGCGTGAAGGTGTCAAGTGAAAACTTGAGACTGAGCGGTTAAAGTCAAGGACCAAAGCAAAAGAAGAGTGTGCTTAAGAACCCTGGACACCTCTAATTGGGGACTTTAGCAAAGCTGAGTCACAATCTGAAAAGGTTCACCCAATTATATGTCTGTGGCATTTATGTATCCGGTGGTAATACTGAAAAACAAAGTGCTTAGGGCCACGGCCAAGACTCATAAAGTAGTTGTGTTCAAGAATCAACATACTGAACTAGGAGAATCAATAACACTATCTAGTTACTTTTAGGGATGTTTTCATTGGTTTTTATGTTAAATTCACATTTCTGGACTTTACTATTAGTTTGTGTGTTTTTCTGTGATTTCAGGTATTTTCTGGCTGAAATTGAGGGACTTGAGCAAAAATCAGATTCAGAGGTAGAAGAAGGACTGCTGATGCTGTTGGATTCTGACCTCTCTGCACTCAAAGTAGATTTTCTAGAGCTACAGAACTCAAAATGGCACGCTTCCAATTGCGTTGGAAGGTAGACATCCAGGGCTTTCCAGCAATGTATAATACTTCATACTTTGGCCGAGTTTAGATGATGTACAAGAGCGTTGAACGCCAGTTCTACGCTGCTGTCTGGAGTTAAACGCTAGAAACACGTCACGAACCAGAGTTGAACGCCAGAAATATGTTACAACCTGGCGTTCAACTCCAGAAAGAGCCTCTGCACGTGTAACATTCAATCTCAGCTCAAGCACATACCAAGTGGGCCCCGGAAGTGCTTTATGCATCAATTACTTACTTCTGTAAACCCTAGTAACTAGTTTATTATAAATAGGACTTTTTACTATTGTATTAGACATCTTATGATTTTTAGTTCATCTTAGGATCGTATTGATCACGTTTTGGGGGCTGGCCATTCGGCCATGCCTGGACCTTTCACTTATGTATTTTCAACGGTAGAGTTTCTACACTCCATAGATTAAGGTGTGGAGCTCTGCTGTTCCTCATGAATTAATGCAAAGTACTACTGTTTCTCTATTCAATTCAACTTATTCTGCTTCTAAGATATTCATTCGCACTTCAACGTGAATGTGATGAACGTGACAATCATCATCATTCCCCCACGAATGCGTGCCTGACAACCACTTCTGTTCCACCTTAGATTGAATGAGTATCTCTTGGATCTCTTAGTCAGAATCTTCGTGGTATAAGCTAGATTGATGGCGGCATTCATGAGAATCCGGAAAGTCTAAACCTTGTCTGTGGTATTCCGAGTAGGATTCTGGGATTGAATGACTGTGACAAACTTCAAACTTGCGAGTGCTGGGCGTAGTGACAGACGCAAAAGGAGGGTGAATCCTATTCCAGTATGATCGAGAACCTCAGATGATTAGCCGTGCTGTGACAGAGCATTTGGACCATTTTCACAAGAGGATAGGATGCAGCCATTGACCACGGTGATGCCTCCAAACGATTAGCCATGCAGTAACAGCGCATCGGACTATTTTCCAGAGAGGATAAAAAGTAGCCAGTGACAATGGTGATGTCCTTACATAAAGCCAGCCATGGAAAGGAGTAGGACTGATTGGATGAAGACAGCGGGAAAGCAGAGATTCAGAGGGACGAAAGCATCTCTATACACTTATCTGAAATTCTCACCAGTGATATACATAAGTATTTCTATCTTTATTATCTGTTTAATTAGTATTAATTTCGAAAACTCCATAACCATTTTATATCCGCCTGACTGAGATTTACAAGGTGACCATAGCTTGCTTCATACCAACAATCTCCGTGGGATCGACCCTTGATCACGTAAGGTTTATTACTTGGACGACCCAGTGCACTTGCTGGTTAGTTGTATCGAAGTTGTGAATGAAAAACGATTTATTAAGACGTGCGTACAGAGTTTTTGGCGCCGTTGCTTGAGATCACAATTTCGTGTACCATCAACTCAAATTTTCAAAAATTTATGAGTGAATAAGGAAAAGATATTTTTTTATTTTTGAATTTTAATGATGAGAGAGAAAACATCAAAAAGACTCAATGCATGAAAATTTTGGATCAAAACAAATGATGCATGCAAGAACTCTATGAATGTCAAGATGAACACCAAGAACACTTTGAAGATCATGATGAACATCAAGAACTTATTTTTGAAAAATTTTCAAGAAAAGAAGAACATGCAAGACACCAAACTTAGAAATTTTCAAACTTTAGACACTAACAATTTGAAAATGCACATGAAAAACAAGAAAAGACACCAACAAGAAAAATTTAAAGATCAAACAAAGAAATTCATGAAGAACAACTTGAAGATCATGAAGAACACATGCATGAATTTTCGAAAAATGCAAGAAAGTTTGAAAAATATGTAATTGACACCAAACTTACAATTTGACACAAGACTCAAACAAGAAACATAAAATTATTTTTTGTTTTATGATTTTGTAAATTTTTTTTGGTATTTTTCGAAAATTAATTTGGAAAAAAAGAAAAATAATGATTTCAAAATTTCTAATAAGAATTCCAGGAATCATGCAATGTTAGTCTAAAGCTCCAGTCCAGGAATTAGACATGGCTTACTAGCCAGCCAAGCTTTCATTGAAAGCTCCTGTCCAAAATACTAGACATGGTCAATGGCCAGCCAAGCTTTAGCAGATCATTACATACAAAAGCTAAATTGCTGAGAAAGACAAAGAAGCTCTTTTCTAATGATAGTTGAAACCTCGGTCCAAAGGATTAGGCATGGCTTCACAGCCAGCCAGATTTCAACAGATCATCATGAAACTCTAGAATTCATTCTTAAAAATTCTGAAGAACATAGAATAATTTAATTTTTTTTAATTTTTTTTGAAAAATTTTTTTTGAAGATAAATAAAAACAAAGAGTTAAAATTAAAATAAAATTACCTAATCTGAGCAACAAGATGAACCGTCAGTTGTCCGAACTCGAACAATCCCCGGCAAAAGCGCCAAAAACTTGGTGCACGAAATCGTGATCGTTTCTTCCTTGGTAACGGCGCCAAAAACTTGATACGCACGTTCTTAATCTTAATTCTTTGTCACAACTTCGCACAACTAACCAGCAAATGCACTGGGTCGTCCAAGTAATAAACCTTACATGAGTAAGGGTCGATCCCACGAAGATTGTCGGCTTGAAGCAAGCTGTGGTCATCTTGCAAATCTTAGTCAGGCAGATTCATATGGTTATGGATATTTGATAATTAAAATATAATTAAAATATAAAACAGGATAGAGATACTTATGTAATTCATTGGTGAGAATTTCAGATAAGCGTATAGAGATGCTTTTGTTCTTTCTGAATCTCTGCTTTCCTGCTGTCTTCATCCAATCATTCCTACTCCTTTCCATGGCAAGCTTTATGTAGGGCATCACCGTTGTCAATGGCTACATCCCGTCCTCTCAGTAAAAATAGTCCAAAATGGGCTGTTACCACATGGCTAATCATCTGTCGGTTCTCGATCATACTGGAATAGGATTCAATAATCCTTTTGCGTCTGTCACTACGCCCAGCACTCGCGAGTTTGAAGCTCGTCATAGCCATCCCTTCCCAGATCCTACTCGGAATACCACAGACAAGGTTTAGACTTTCTGGATCTCAAGAATATCCGCCAATAATTCTAGCCTATACCACGAAGACTCTGATCGTAGATCAGAAGGCTAAAAGATATGCATTCAAGCTTGCTTTCATGTAGAACAGGAGTGTTTGTCAGGCACGCGTTCATAAGTGAGAATGATGATGAGCGTCACATAATCATCACATTCATCATGTTCTTGTGTGCGAATGAATATCTTAGAGAAGAAATAGGCTTGAATTGAATAGAAAAACAATAGTAGTTTGCATTAATTCATGAGGAACAGTAGAGCTCCACACCTTAATCTATGGTGTGTAGAAACTCTACCGTTGAAAATACATAAGAACAAGGTCCAAGCATGGCTGTGAGGCCAGCCCCCTTAAAGGTCTAAGATAGCATAAGACTAATCAAAGATCCGATTCATAACATGATAGTAAAAAGTTCTATTTATACTAAACTAGTTACTAAGGTTACAGAAATAAGTAAATGATGCAGAAATCCGCTCCCGAGCCCACTTGGTGTGTGCCTGGGCTGAGCATTGAAGCTTTCACGTGTAGAGGTCTTCCTTGGAGTTAAACGCCAGTTTGTAACCTGTTTCTGGCATTTAACTCTGCTTTGCAACCTGTTTCTGGCGTTTAACTCCAGAATAGGGCAGAAAGCTGGCGTTGAATGCCAGTTTGCGTCATCTAAACTCGAGCAAAGTATGGACTATTATATATTTCTGGAAAGCCCTCGATGTATACTTTCCAACGCAATTGAGAGCGTGCCAATTTGGACTCCTGTAGCTCCAGAAATTCCACTTTGAGTGCAGGGAGGTCAGAATCCAACAGCATCTGCAGTCCTTCTTCAGCCTCTGAATCTGATTTTTGCTCAAGTCCCTCAATTTCAGCCAGAAATTACCTGAAATAACAGAAAAACACACAAACTCATAGTAAAGTCCAGAAATGTGATTTTTATTTAAAAACTAATAAAAATATATTAAAAACTAACTAAATCATACTGAAAACTATGTAAAAACAATGTCAAAAAACGTATAAATTATCCGCTCATCATCATACAAATAGAAAAGAGTGTTGAGAGTTCAATTGCATCAAATAATAAATTCAGAAAATCAGAAAGACAAGTAGTAAGCAAGTAGTGAATAATATATGGAGAAATAGTTAAGGCTTCAGAGTTATCTATTTTCTGGATTGACTTTTCTTACTAACTATTTTAATCATGCAAGATTCTATTCATGGCAAACTATATGTGGCTAAACCCTAATTCCTTAGACCTTTTTAGTCTCCTCTAACCTTCATCAACTACCAATTCTTTGGTCACTCAATTCTAATTGGAGGGTGAAGTTCAGTTCTAGTTTTATGCCACAAAAACCCTAATTATCCAAATATAAGAGGATTATATGTCACGTATCCCGTTAAATCCAGATCATTAGAAGTTTAGGAGAAATTGTTTTCAAGCTATTGTTCAAGTAAAGATCTTTTCAAAGTTATACAAGAACTCAATTAGAACAAGGGTCATACTTCCGTTCCACCCAGATTCTTAAGATAAAAACGAAAATAATTCTTAAAATATGAAATCAGTACATGAATTAAAATAGAAAAATAATAGTATCAATCCATACAATAGACAGAGTTCCTAAACTTAACAGTGGAGGTTTAGTTGCTCATGGTTCAGAGAGAAAAACTAGGATTCTAAAAAACTGTAAATTGCAGAATAAGGTAGAAGAGAAGAGATGAGCCCGAAGGGCTGATTCTTTTTCCTTTTATATCTAATCCTAATTAATGTAAAAATATATTTCCTAAACTAAATAATATTTTTCCTAATTATAAATAAAATAAGATTTAATCAAAATTTGCAAAACCTTCACGTGTAGTGCATCCTGGTATGAGTGGGGACCATTGGCTTCATTAAGGGTGGCGCCAAACTTGGATCTTCCAAGTTTGGCGTAGACTAGGCAGAAACTTCCCCCTTAGTTCTTTTCTTGGTGGCGCAAAACTGGACAATGATCAAGTTTGGCGTGAGGTTGGACGTCTTGCTTTCTTTGGAGCTTCTTGTGTTGGCGCCGAACTTGAGTTAACTTGAGTTAACTAAAAAAAAAACAGAAAATGACTGATACTAAATTGCAGCAATTAAAAGAGTGTTGAAGATCTCAGGAGTGGAAGAGACTAGAAAACAAGTCTAGATCTCAAATCCTTCCTTGATCCAACAAGAGCAATTGCAAAATGAAAATGGAAAATTAAATTGCAGAAGAAGAAAAGAGAAGTTGCAGATAGAGAATGAAAACAGAATTCCTTCCAATCTCAATCCAAGATTTAAAACAGAAATGAAAATTAAAGAGAGTGTTTTCTAATCCTACTACTCCCTAGTGGAGCTAGCCTCTAATACTTTCTAATGGGACTCCCCTTTTGAAAATGAGAGTGATGCCTTTATATAGGCTTTACAAAGTGAAAATAAAAATGAAATTGAAATTAAAAACAAATTACAATTTAAATGAAATTCCTATTCTAACTTGTTCTTGTGCCTTTGAGTGATAATGTGGGCTTTGCTTGCTTTGGATTTGAAGAAGAGTGGATCCAAAATGGCTTTTTAATTGAAATTGTGACATGGTGCACCTCCCAGGAACGGCTCAGTTGTGAAAGTTAACTGAGCACTCAATCCTTGCTTTTGGCCTTGCAATTTTTTGTGCAACAAGCCTTCCTTGGTGCAGGCCCGATAAAGCTCGGTTGATTAAGTGAACAGAGCGCTCCTTGCTTTTTGATGAGCCCCAGCTTCGAACCTTGGTGGGAGCATTGTGGAGTAAATTTTTTTTTGAATTAATGGAAGGTGGCGCCTTGCCTTGAGTGGAAGGCCTCTAGTTCGAATCCTTGCTGAGCCATTTTGCTTATTTTCCTTGCAAGAAGTGTAGCGCTCCTCCTTGCTTTCCTTGTGTCTCCCCCTTCGAGCCTTGGTGAAGCCACTTTGGTTTATTTTTGCTTGTTTTTGGTCCTCAAAGATGCCTTTCACTTATGCCTCAATTTCATGCCAAATATAGAGTATTATATATTGTTGGAAAGCTCTGAATGTCAGCTTTCCAACGCAACTGGAAGCACATCAATTGGACGTCAGTAGCTTAAGTTATAGCCCTTTGAAGGAGGCATGGTCATGCTGTAAACGCCCAAGTTTTAACTTAGCGAAAATTCTTGCTTCCAAGCTAAGTTTTTCACGATAAAGCTAAGTTCACTTAGTGAACTGAGCTTTGTGAGTGCTGATTGCAAATCTCCTTTATTTGGTCATGGGCCACGCTTTTAAAAGCGTGGCCTAAGGCTCCAAAGTGTGCTCCAACTTCAAAGTGTGCCCCAAAACTCTTTTTTTCTTCTTTTTAGCTTATTTTGTGCTTTTTGCTTCTTTTTCTTCTTATTTCCTACAAAATTTTTCAAATCAAAAGATCAAAGAAATATAACATTTAAGCACAAAAGCATTCAATATTTAAGCACAAATCATCAATTTCTTGTATGAAAAAGCATAGAAAAACATGACATGTTGACATGTCATCACAACACCAAACTTAAACCTTGCTTGTCCCCAAGCAAGAAAAGAATCATACAATAAAGGGTGACAATCCAAGGTGAGAAGAATAGTAAGTTAATGTTCATGGCAAGCTAGTTTTCTATGCATGCTACAATCACAAAAGAAATATAAATGATTGATGCTTCTATCTAGCTCAATTTATGAAATCTTTTTCTTATATTTCTTCCTTGAAACAAGCTTTTGAATTTTTTTTTTAGCTTCTCCTTTTGGGTGCTTTGCCCCATGAGTTAATAACAAAGCTACGATTCTAAATGCTTTGTTTTCAAGTATTACCACTTGATACATAAGCACCACAAGCATTTAATTAGAGGAATTTATTAAGCTCATTTTTCTTTTCTTTTCTTGACTCTCTAATCATTGATGCTCAGAACCTTGAGCTTTGAGGGAGTGCTTTTGCACTTGAGCCTAGCCTTGACTTCTAAGTGTTTTGTTTTCAAGCATTTTACTTGATACATAAACACCACAAGTACTTAGCAAATAAATTGCCATTGGTACTCAGAGCCTTCAGCTTTCTCATTCTTTCCCTTTTTCTTTTCTTGCTTTAATTGTATTTGCTTCTTCAAGGTTTTCATAATTTTCAAAAGATTTCACAAAATGTACTAGATAAAAACTTCAATTAAATAAAATCCAATGCAATTGAGCAACAATTAATCATACTAGCTTTCCAATACTTGTATGTACATGCTAAACTCCTCTTTAATTCCTTGTTTGTTTATGATCATGATACTTTACTGCTTTAAGCTTTACAAAACTCAAGTTGGTAGTCATAATGGCATGGCAACATGTTACAAATTAATATTCAAGCAATGCTTTATTCATACACACATGTAAACAGAAAAGATGAAGACAATCATGCACTTTAAGTGCTGGAAACAGATGAGGAGAAAAGGAACTCTACAACCTTGTAGTTTATCTTCATTATTGTTGTCTTTTTTCCTCTATTCTTCCTCTTTCCCTTGCCAAATTCAGAATGCTTGCTCATCCTCAAGCAACAATTAGAACAATGGCTATGGGGCTAACATGGGTCATGAATGTCTTACACCATGAAGTATTAGTAACACGTGTGTTTTAAGCAAGCAAAGATAATAATCAAGGCACAAGAGACAGAGACATTTTGATTGCATAGATAAGAAGGTGTGCACAATACATTGCATAAAAGATAAGTGGCATACCAAACTTAGTGTGACACTTTCACTTGGAATTAATGCAAGTATTGGTAAGGATTGGAAGAAAATTTTTGTTGCATAGCAACACCAAACTTAGAATGCAATCCTATGTCCATTTTATTTGAAATAAGACTAAATGAAAATGTTGTATGTTAAATACAATCACCAAGCCAAGAATCTATCATGTATAAAGCTCTCTTGGTAATGTATTAACAAATACAGTAAATAAGCAAACTAAAATGAAAGCATTTAAAAACTGAAAAATGACTAAAGAAAGTGGAATGAAAAAGTGTCAAATTTAAAAGAGAAAAATAAAACTGCAGAGGTATTATGATTATGCAGACAAGTAGTGTTGCTTGAATGAATTGCATAGAAAATAAGTGGCACACCAAACTTAGAATCTTGGTGTGTCTCTTTCATTTTTGATTTGATGCAATCATCCAAAAATATTGAAAATAATTTGTTGCAAGGCAACACCAAACTTAGAATGTAACCATATGCCAATTTATTGAATTTAAACAAAACAAAGAACGAAAACAAAGCAGAGAAGAAATGTTACCTACGGTTGGGTTACCTCCCAACAAGTACTCTTGTAGTGTCATTAGCTTGACATGTTGTTCTTCACTTTCTTCCTCTTCTTCCAGTTTGTTAAGAGGAATGACCTCAAAAGAGGGAAAGATTCAGCTAGTGTCCCTTGTCTTGGCCTTTCCTCAGCAAGCTTTCTTTTGCAAATGGCTTGATTGATCTTGCTTGCTGGATTAGGGACAGAATTAGTGTTCTTGCTAGTTGCCTTCACTTCTTTGGATTCAAGACTTGGTTGCTGTGTGATTATTGGAGTTTTGTATTCATCCAGAGCCTTTTGAATTGGTGGTTCCATGAGCTTTTCCTCTATGTACTTCTCTGCTTCACTTGAGTTTGGAATGACTTCCTCACTTTTTTGCTCCTCCACTCCCAACATTTGACTTAATAGCTTTTTCATTGAGGAGGTTTGTTGATCTTCTCAACATTTCTTCATCTCCTCTTCATATTTTTCAATCACAGATTCAATTGTTGAGAGTTTTTGGGTCAGGGAGGTTTGTGAGTATTGTGAGTCTTCATGTTCCCTTGTCACCTCAAGTGCAGTTTCATTTTCAACCACCTCATTCTTCATTGAAAGTTCACTTGATGCAGTAGCCTCCTCATCTTGCTCTTCCACTTTATCCTTCACATCCATCAATTGGTCTTCATCCTTACTGTTTGATGGTTTTAAGTTCCCCTTTGTTTGTTCTAAGGGCCCATTCATCTTCTTGAAGACGATTTCTTTCCAGGATGGAGATTTTGTGTATCTTTCCACGAGTTTTCTGTGTATTTCACTGGCTTGAAGGTAATCCTCATCTGTTGGTTCAAGAGATGAAGGTTGAGAATAATTTTGGTGACATGCATGTATTGTGGTGAAGTTGTGTTGAGGGGTGTGGAATGAGTTGTGTGATTGATGGGATGACTTGTATGGATTTTGGAGGAAACTTTGTGTTGAGGCATAATCAAGTGATGAAGATCTTTCCAATGAGGAACTTGGACGTGAGGGTGGATGCTCTTTCATTCCTTGGTGATACTCCCAGCCACCATGAAGATAATGATATGACTCATTTTGTGGTGGTGGTTGGTATCCCATATGATTTTCTTGCTCATCTTGTGTCTCTGAAGCAAATCTCCATGGATTGGAGTGCTTAGAATTTGTATTTTCTTGGTGATATTCCCAGCCACCATTAGAGATTGGTGATGGTGGGTAATATCCCATAAAATTTGTTTGATCATAAGATGAGTTGAACTCCATTGAATTTTTGAAAACACAACACCAAGGAAAATTGAAATTACTCATATCAGAGATGATAATTTCTTAGTGAGGCAAAAACTCAAACACCTTGGTTTCAATATAAAACAGAAAACAAAAATAAAGAAAATGCTTGATCTAGACTTCTCACCCACTTAATCATTGTTGATCTAAGTCAATCCCTGGCAACGGCGCCAAAAACTTGATGGTAAAATTTGGAAAAATAGATTTCCAAAACACCTAAAACTCACCGGCAAGTGTACCGGGTCGTATCAAGTAGTAAAACTCACTTAGAGTGAGGTCGATCCCACAGGGATTGATGGATCAAGCAACTTTAGTGGGTGATTAGCTTAGTCAAGCTAACATTGATGATTTGAGGTGTAAAGTAACCAACAGAAAGCAAATTGCAAGGAATTTAAAAGATGCAGAAAGTAAAATTGCAAGTAACTTAAAGAACAAGAAAGTAAAATAGCTGAAACTTAAATTTCAAGAAAAGTAAATTGCATGAAAAGTAAAGGGGGTGGGGTGTTGGAAATTTAAAGGAAGTAGTAAGTAGAACTTAGAACAATTGCAGAAGAATTAACTTGCATGAAAAGTAAAATGGAAGCAATAATTCAAGCAACTGGAAATCTAAATTGCAGGAAATATAAAAGGAACTGGGTGCTGGGAGCAATGTAAACAGAGAAGCAAAATTTCAGTGAATAAGAACTTAGAGCAATTGCAAGAATTGTAAATTGCAGGAAATATAAATCAAGCTCACAGCAAGCATTAAATGTGAAGTGCAGAATGTAGGAGAAGGAATTGAAGGGAATGAAACAGAAGTCAAAATGCTTGAAGAACTAAAAAAAATAGAAAATGACTGATACTAAATTGCAGCAATTAAAAGAGTGTTAAAGATCTTAGGAGTGGAAGAGACTAGAAAACAAGTCTAGATCTCAAATCCTTTCTTGATCCAACAAGAGCAATTGCAAAATGAAAATGGAAAATTAAATTGCAGAAGAAGAAAAGAGAAGTTGCAGATAGAGAATGAAAACAGAATTCCTTCCAATCTCAATCCAAGATTTAAAACAGAAATGAAAATTAAAGAGAGAGTTTTCTAATCCTACTACTCCCTAGTGGAGCTAGCCTCTAATACTTTCTAATGGGACTCCCCTTTTGAAAATGAGAGTGATGCCTTTATATAGGCTTTACAAAGTGAAAATAAAAATGAAATTGAAATTAAAAACAAATTACAATCTAAATGAAATTCCTATTCTAACTTGTTCTTGTACCTTTGAGTGATAATGTGGGCTTTGCTTGCTTTGGATTTGAAGAAGAGTGGATCCAAAATGGCTTTTTAATTGAAATTGTGCCATGGTGCACCTCCCAGGAACGGCTCAGTTGTGAAAGTTAACTGAGCACTCAATCCTTGCTTTTGGCCTTGCAATTTGTTGCGCAACAAGCCTTCCTTGGTGCAGGCCCGATAAAGCTCGGTTGATTAAGTGAACTGAGCGCTCCTTGCTTTTTGATGAGCCCCAGCTTCGAACCTTGGTGGGAGCATTGTGGAGTAAATTTTTTTGTGAATTAATGGAAGGTGGCACCTTGCCTTGAGTGGAAGGCCTCACGTTCCAAATCTTGCTGATCCATTTTGCTTATTTTCCATGCAAGAAGTTTAGCGCTCCTCCTTGCTTTCTTTGTGTCTCCCCCTTCGAGCCTTGGTGAAGCCACTTTGGTTTATTTTTGCTTGTTTTTGGTCCTCAAAGATGCCTTTCACCTATACCTCAATTTCATGCCAAATATAGAGTATTATATATTGTTGGAAAGCTCTAAATGTCAGCTTTCCAACGCAATTGGAAGCACATCAATTGGACGTCTGTAGCTCAAGTTATAGCCCTTTGAATGGGGCATGGTCATGTTGTAAACGCCCAAGTTTAACTTAGCGAAAATTCTTGCTTCCAAGCTAAGTTTTTCACGATAAAGCTAAGTTCACTTAGTGAACTGAGCTTTGTGAGTGCTGATTGCAAATCTCCTTTATTTGGTCATGGGCCACGCTTTTAAAAGCGTGGCCTAAGGCTCCAAAGTGTGCTCCAACTTCAAAGTGTGCCCCAAAACTCTTTTTTTCTTTTTTTTAGCTTATTTTGTGCTTTTTGCTTCTTTTTCTTCTTATTTCCTACAAAATTTTTCAAATCAAAAGATCAAAGAAATATAACATTTAAGCATAAAAGCATTCAATATTTAAGCACAAATCATCAATTTCTTGTATGAAAAAGCATAGAAAAACATGACATGTTGACATGTCATTAGAAACACCAACGGATACCAAACTTAAAAATTTTAAGATCAAGACACACGCAAGACTCAAGAACACTTTGAAGACTCACAAGAATACAAAGAACAAAATTTAAATACTCAAAGAACTCAAGAACATAAAAAGAACACTAAACTTAAAATTTTTAGAAAACTAAAACACAATTTTTGAAAAGCACAAGAAAATAAACAAGAAAACACCAAACTTAAAAACTTGACACAAGATTAAACAAAGAAAAATTATTTTTGAAAAAATTTTAGAAAAAAAGACTAATAAAAATCGAAAAAAAACACAAGAACAAAAACAAAAGACTCAAAACAAGAACAAAGATCAAACAAAGAAAATAAAAATATTTTTGAAAAAGTTTTGAAATTTTCAAAAATTTGAAGAAGAAGAAGAAGAAGAAGAAGAAGAAGAAGAAGAAGAAGAAGAAGAAGAAGAAGAAAACAAAAATTAAAGACTCAATTAAAATAATGTAAAATAAACTTACCTAATCTAAGGAGCAAAACAATCCAGCAGTTTTTCCAAACTCAACAATCCCTGGCAACGGCGCCAAAAACTTGGTGCACACAAATCCCACACCTTCGTACTAGTGTACCAGCAAGTGCACTGGGTCGTCCAAGTAATACCTGATCGAGTCAGGATCAATCCCACGAGGATTGTGGTTTGAAGCAAGCTATGGTTACCTTGCAGGTCTTAGTTAGGTAGATCAGAAGGTTGTTGATTTGAAAGATGAAATTACAATGTTTAATTATAAGAATAGGAATAGGGATAAGGAAATAAATGGAATCAATAATAGGAATAGAGTTGAGGATGGGAGTTGCTTTGCCTTTCTGAATTAACTCCGATATTACGGCTCTCTTTACTTATGAGTGATTTCTTCAATGGCAGGTTGTATGTGATTGACACTAGTTTGAGAAGCTGCCAATACTCCTCAAGATCTGAACCCCAGGTTTAGTGCGGATCCATTCTGATTGAAGGTGAAGCTTCTATAGTTCATTCTCCTTGATGATCCTACTCAAAATGCCATAGACAAGGTCGAATCTTTCGAATTGGAGGAATGCTGCGCCTTTGGTTCTAGCCTCTACCACAGAGACCCTAATCTCCCCGGAAATTAGCTGAACTGATGTCTCAAGAAGTCCCCAATGAAGTCGTGGATTAGCCATCTGAGAGACGTATATTCAAGCTGGTGGTTCATCATTGTCCGATGAAAGATGTACTCTGAACCCATGTAGAATGTGATAACTTTATGCCAGTTCAACGCATTCAAATTGATGAAGAACGAATATTCATCTTAGAATTAATCAAACATGGATCGAAGAGAAATAGTAATACATTTATTTATTCATAGGACTCAGCAGGGCTCCTCCCCTCAACCTAGGAGGTTTAGAAACTCATATTGAAAGTAAAAACAATGGTAAAAATGTGTATGGTGTATGAAAATGTCTGAAAATCTTGTAAAATACACTTTAAATACTAAACAGATGACTAGTAAGGATAAAACAGTCTATTTAGTGCTAAAATCCAATTTTGGAGCCCACTTGGTGAGTGTTTGGGCTGATCTTTGATGAGATCCACGTGATATGAGGCTCTTTGGTCATGGAACACCAGCTAGGGAGTCCTCTTTGGGCCTTTGGACGCTGGGTTCTGCTCTTTGGGCGCTAAACGCCTGGAAGGGGGCAGGAAACTGGCGTTGGACGCCAGTTTTGGATCTTCTAATCCTAAGCAAAGTATGGACTATTACATATTGCTAGAAAGCTCTAGAAGTCATCTTTCCATAGCCGTTGAGAGCACTCCATTTGGACTTCTTTAGCTACAGAAAAGCTCTTCTGAATACAGACAGGTCAGATCCGAACAGCATCTGCAGTGCTTTCTCTGTCTCTGAATCAGACTTCTACTCCAGCTCCTCAATTTCAGCCAAAAAATACCTGAAATTGTCCAAAAACACAAAAACTCATAGTAGAATCCAAAAATGTGAATTTAACACTAAAACCTATAAAAACTTAATAAAAATAAAATAAAAATTACTAAAAACTATATGAAAGTGATGCCAAAAAGCGTATAAAATATCCGCTCATCAGCTATGCGCCTGGCAGGGACGGTGGTTGGATGCCGCCTATCGAGGTAGCGGCGGCGGCGTAAGGGCGGTGGTTCGTCCCGCTTGCATTGAGATGTGAGGTCTGTGACAAGAGTATCCGACTCGTATCCCTTCGGATCACTAGAGTGTGCACGCACAAAATCTTGGATGGTGTTCCGAGTACCATATCTCGGGGGTTTCCATTATGATTCTGAAGGGTGACATCTCCATGGAGATGTGTCAGGTTGGCAGTTGAACCGACAATGTGATATCACAGCAAATAGGACAGGCATTCATCATATGCATCTTCTATCTGTTTGTTTTGCTTTGCTGACTTGGATTTGCTTGCCTAACTGTATAACATGTCTAATTGCCAAATTGAATTACTTATCACGTATGCCTATACTTGTGTTTTACTTGCATTGATATTAATTGTGTATTCTACTGGGATTGAGGAGGTTCGAAAGGCGGTGGCGATGGGATCGCATGGAGGATAGGTTGGTGAAGGCTGTGGGACAGCGGAGAATTGTTAGTTTAGAAATCCACTAGTTAGAATACCCCTTTATTATGTTAAGGTTTAATTTATTCTTTAATGTTTTAGTTATGCTTTAAGATGAATCTTGTGACGGATATAAAGTTCTAGGATTGCCTCTGGCATCCCAGAGTCTTATATCTTACATCACTGGGCATTGTTACCATATTGAGAACCTCCGGTTCTCATACCATATTCTGTTGTTGTTTTTCATATGCAGGTCACAACCCACCTCGGTGAGTTGCTTGGTGGTGACAGAGCGGAGGATCTCCATTCTGTTTCAAAATCCTTTTGATTATTTTGCTTAGTTCTCTCATCTTTTGTATTTACTTTTGCCTAAAGGCTTATTTTGAGAGAGAAACTTGTATAAGCTATTTTTTTTACTTTCAGAATTATGTAGTCTATATATAGCTAGCCGGCTTAAACTCCGCAAGTCGTGGCTAGATCTTTATACTATTATACTCTGATATTTTGTTATATTATATCTATTTTCTTGTGCGTTAAGTTTGTAGCTTCGTGAATACGTTTTGCGCTTTTCAAATCCTGTTTTTGAATTATATCCTTCATCGGGCTTCTAGAATATATTACTTCTTCTATATATTATAGGTATTAGCTTTAGACTTGTCGTAACCTTTGATTAACCCTTGCTTTACGACGCGAGGTAAGGCTTAGGGTAATTAGGGTGTTATATTTAGGGGTATCAGAGCGGTTCGTCCTCATGAGCCTGAGGGATGGACCAATTGTGCTTCAATGCATACTCCGTGTCTTTTTCTTTGATGCTATTTAGGTTATGTCACTGATATTATTGCATAGCATGCTTGTTTGTGAGTACCTTTTTGGGATAATTAAAGCACTAGGCTTTTGATATTGAGACTGATCACCTTGATATCGATTGTTTGGTGGAGACAGGAACCCTAATGGCCACTCACAGACGAGGTCGTACGCGTTCATGAGGAGAGAATAGAAATGAGCAACCGGCCGATAACCATGCCGATTTCATGGAGGCAATGGCTAACCTTGCAAATACCATGGAGGCAAATGCTGCTACGACTTTGCAAGATGTGCAGAGGTTAGGCCAACTGGTTGGAAACGGAAACGGAGATGGAAATGGGAATGATAATGCGGAAGGAAATGGTGATAACACGGGAGGTGCTCCGATGACCTTGGCTACTTTTCTCAAGGTTCATCCGCCAAGTTTCAGAGGTTTAACCAATCCTACGAAAGTGGATAATTGGTTTCAGGCTATGGAGTGTGCATTACAAGCACAGCATGTTCCGAACAACCAGTAAGTGGAGTTTGCTGCGTATCAGCTTTTGGGAGAGGCTCAGCATTGGTGGCAAGGAGAATACCACTTGCTACAGCTTCAGAATGCTGATATCCCTTGGGATGTATTCCAGACAGCTTTTTATAAGAAGTACTTTCCTGAATCTGCAAGGGAAGCGAAGGAGATGGAACTTACACAGCTGAAGCAAGATTCCTTGGTTGTGGCAGACTATACTAGCCGATTTTAGGAGCTCTGTAGGTCCTCTAGGGTGTGTCAGGGTTCCCCGGAGACCTATCAAAGCTGGAAATGAATTAAGTATCAAAGCGGTTTGAAGGATAACATTATGATTGCTGTGACTCCTTTGGAGATTTGGATCTTCTCCGATCTTGTGAACAAGGCGAGAGTTATTGAGGAATGTGCAAAGATGGTAGCCTCGTCAAGAGACACTCATGGAGGAAACACTAATTGGGAACGTGGCAAGTACTTTCATCCGAGGGGTCAAAATTTCAAGAAAGGAGGACATGCACCTCAAGGTCAAGGAGACTTCAGAAATAACACTTATGATCAGTATCAGCATGGCAAAGGGAGGGGGAATCAGAGTAAGGTTTCTCCGAATTTAACTTGTGACCGTTGTGGATGTTTTCATCCAAATGACTCTTGCAAGATTGGTATAGGTGGTTGCTTTAATTGTGGTTTGCCTGGTCACATTGTGAGAGATTGCACTCGTAGGAAGAACCCGAATGCGGGTCAGAGCCAACACCAAGGGCGAGTATTTACTGTGAATGCCAAGGATACTGCTAAGGCAGATCCGTTGATGAGAGGTATATGCTTAATTGGTGATAAAACCTTAGTTGCATTGCAGGATACTGGAGCTTCGCATTCGTTTATTATATTTAACAAAGTTGAGGAACTAGGTTTGAAAGTATCAGAGTTAGCATTTGAATTGCATGTACATACTATGCATCAGACAGTTGTGACTAGGTCAGGTTGTAGACAAGTAGGTTTCAAGCTTGAGGGTAGGAACTTTGTGGATGATTTGATTTGTTTACCAATGGTTGGGTTGGAGATGATTTTGGGGTTTGATTGGTTGTCAAACAATTGGGTTTTGTTGGATTGCTTTGAGCGGTCAATTCAGTTTATGCCAGAAGGAGAAAATGGAGCAGTGGTAGCTGAGGGTTATTACCTGAACTCTGTAATGGTGCACTGTAGTGGGGAAGAGTCTCAGGGTTATATACAGTTGGCTGCAAATGCGCTAGGTGATAATCAGAGGCTAGATCAAATCTCGGTAGTTAGAAACTTTCCGGAGGTGTTCCCAGAAGATATTCCTGAGTTTCCACCTCAAAGGGAGATTGAATTTGCGATTGAATTGGTGCTGGGAGCCAGACCAGTGTCGATTTTGCCGTATAAAATGGCTCTGATAGAACTGGCAGAATTAAAAACTCAGTTGGAAGAACCTCTGAATAAGAGGTTCATTCGATTGAGTGTATCTCCATGGGGAGCGCCAGGTTTATTGGTAAAGAAGAAGGACGGAGGAATGCAACTTTGCGTGGATTACCGACAGTTAAACAAAGTGACTGTGAAAAACAAGTACCCGCTACCAAGGATAGATGACTTGATGGATCAACTACAAGGAGCTGTAGTGTTTTCAAAGATTGACTTAAGATTCAGTTATCATCAGATAAGGGTGAAAGAGGATGACATTCCAAAAATTGCATTTAGGACGCGCTATGGACACTACGAGTTTGTGGTGATGTCCTTTGGGTTAACGAATGCACCTGCTGTGTTCATGGATTACATGAACAGAGTATTTCGTCCCTTTTTGGGCAAATTCATGGTGGTTTTCATAAATGACATCTTAGTTTATTCTAAGAGGGTGAAGGAGCACGAAGAACACTTGAGAATTGTGTTGCAAATCTTAAAGGAGCGGAAATTGTATGCTAAGTTGTCCAAATGTGAGTTCTGGAAGGAGGAAGTGAAGTTCTTAGGTCACGTGGTGAGCAAAGGAGGAATAGCGGTGGATCCTTTGAAAGTAGAGGTGGTGATGGAATGGAAAAGACCAACGACGGTGATGGAAGTCAGAAGTTTCTTGGGCTTAGCTGGATATTACCGGAGATTTATTGAAGGATTTTCCCAGATTGCACTATGATGACTGGATTTTTGTGTGTTTAGAATTTCATAAATGAAATCTCATCGAAGCATAGTTTCTAAACCAACAATAATCCTTTCATGCAAAAATTTGTTTGTCACAAGTACAAACCCCTAATTATTCTAACAACCGAAGTATTTAAACCTCGGGTCGTCTCTCAAAGGAATTGCAGGGTAGTGTTCTTGTTATTGGCTATGGACATGTATATTTTGGGGTTTTGGATAAGAAACAAGAAAAGTAAATTGTAATGGAAATCAAATGATGAAAAGGTCTTGGCAAGGTTTGGCGGTCAAGGCTCTCTATCCTTGTTACTAACCACAATATGATAATTGCAAGGATCGATCCCATTAAGTCATCCTCTAACAAGTAGAAGAAAGTCAAATGAGTTATATCAATCCAAGTCCATAAGTCCTAGCTATTCACTAATTGAATCAATGAGAGCTAGAGTCAATGGCTACCAACTATCAATCACTTGGACATTAGTAACTCTAGAGTTCCTAAGTTACCTTCCCAAGCAAAGAACACAAAATTCTATTCTAACATCCTCTCAAGCATTTTGACAAACACTTGGAAGGTGTAAAAGAAAAGCATAGTAAATTGAAAACAAGAATGAAATCTAACAACAATTATTGCAAAGAATTAACAACAACAATCAAAAAGAACATTATTGACATGAATTACCTCAAATTGAATTGAAAGAAAATAAAAGGAACAATAGTAAATCAACAACAAAATATAGAAACAACATAGAGGAAATTACAACAAAAGAATAGAAGAATGATGAATGTAACAACAAAGAATTAAGGAATAGAAGTAGAAGAGAGCATGAATTAAACCCTAGATCTAAGATTATTAACCTAAACCTAATCCTAATCCTAGAGAGAAGTGAGAGCTTCTCTCTCTAAGACTACTTCTAAAACTAATCCCAATGTTCCTAGATGTGAATGATGATGATTCCCCTTCAATCCTTGGTCCTTTTAAGTGTTTTGGCACCAAAGTTGGTTTAGATTGGGCCCCACAGCTTCTCAGAATTTGCTGGGCACGTTTTCACTTTAAAATCACATCCCGGCACCGACGCGTACGCGTACAGCATGCGTGCGCATCCCTGAAGTTTTCGTGATCCACGCGTGCGCGTGTAGTGTGCGTGCGCATGGATGGTCACATCCAAATCTTTGGCGTTTTTCATGTGTTCTCCACTTTTCATGCTTTCCTCTTCACTCCTTTGATCCATTTCTAGCCTTTTCAATCTGAAATCACTTAACAAACAAATCACGGCATCTAGTGGAATCAAAGGTGAATTAAAATCATCAAATTAAAGGCCTAAAAGTATGTTTTCACATTTAAGCACAAATTAAGGGAGAATCACAAAATCATGCTATTTCATTGAATAAATGTGAGAAAAGGTTGATAAAACACTCTAAATTCAACACAAGATAAACCCTAAAAACGGGATTTATCACACTACCGTGACTAAGTTGACAAGGAAAGAGGTGCCGTTTGTGTGGACGTCGGAATGTGCAGAAAGTTTTCAGACCTTGAAATAAAAGTTAACTTCAGCGCCTGTTTTGATTTTACCTGAACCGCATGAACCGTTTGAAGTGTATTGTGATGCGTCACTAAAGGGTTTGGGTTGCGTGTTGATGCAACACCAGAATGTGGTGGCATACGCATCGCGTCAGCTGAGACTGCATGAGGTAAATTACCCAACTCATGACTTGGAATTAGCGGCAATTGTGTTTGCATTGAAGATTTGGAGACACCACTTGTACGGAGTGAGGTTTAACGTCTTTTCTGATCACAAGAGTCTCAAGTACATCTTTGATCAGAAAGAGATTAATATGCGTCAGAGGAGGTGGATGGAGTTGCTAAAGGATTATGATTTTGAACTAAGTTATCACCCTGGAAAGGCGAATGTGGTGGTGGACGCGTTGAGTCGGAAGTCTTTAACAATAGATTGGATGTGAATCAAGGAAGATGACTTAGTGGATAAGTTTGTGGATCTTAAGTTGGATATTGGTGAAGTTGCCGAAAGAGCTTGTTTGAACTAGTTATAGATTTCAAGTCTGTTTAAATCAGAGATACAGAGGGCTCAGCAAGATGAGCAAAAGCTTTAGCAATAATTTCAACCAGTTGGTAAAAAGAGGCAAGGAGAGTTTACTAAGGATGGTGAAGGATTGTGGAAGTATAAAGGGAGAATTTGTATACCGGATGTCGGGGGTTTGAGGCAAGACTTGTTGTCGGAAGCTCACAACAGTGGGTTTTCCATTCACCCAGGAAGTACGAAGATGTACTATGACTTAAAGAAGATGTTCTGGTGGCCTGGGATGAAAGGTGATGTAGCTACAGTTGTGTCTAAGTGCCTGACTTGTCAAAAGGTGAAGATAGATGATAAACCCCAATATTTTGGTTTATCTTGTGCTAAATTTAGGGGATTTTATCAACTTTTCTCACATTTATTCAATGAAATAGCATGGTTTTGTAATTCTCCCTAAATTTGTGCTTAAGAGTGAAAACATGCTTTTTAGGCCTTAAAATAGCTAAATTTAATTCACTTTAATTCCATTCGATGCCTTGATGTGTTTGTTAAGTGATTTTAGGTTCATAAGGCAAGTATTGGATGGAAGAAATAAAGAGAAAAGCATGCAAAGTGGTGAATTCATGGAAAACTAGGATTTGGAGTGCATACATCGACACGCACCCATGAAGATGAGGTCACCAAGCGACGCGTTCGCGTGACATGACGTGTATGCGTGAGAAGGAAAACGCAAGACGATGCGTACGCATAACCCATGCGTACGCGTCATCTTAGATTTAGGTTTAATTACATATTTTGATTTAGTTTTCTTTACTTTTCTTTGTTGATTTGCTTTAATTTCCTTAGTTCCTCTTATTAATTTCTCTTTTGGGCCTCTTTTATGTTTATGAATTATTGTTGGATTTGGAGTTTCTTTAATGCAATTTCATGTTTGATGTTCTTTTATTGTTGATTTGAGTTGTTATTGTTTCCTTGCAATTGGGTAGTTGTAGAATTTATATTTCTTGCAATTTTACTATGCTTTCTTTTTATGCCTTCCAAGTGTTTGACAAAATGCTTGGTTGGATGTTAGAGTAGATTTTTGAACATTCTTGGCTTGAAAACAGAAATTGGGCAATCTTGAGTCATTAATACCCAATTTAGATTGGTGATCTAGAGTTGTTAGTTAATATTATTTCCATTGATCCTAATCTCTTGCTAATTCAATTAGTGAGTGATTATGACTTTTGGATTGAGATTAACTAGTCTTATTTGACTTTCTCTCGTGTGAAGATAACATTGTACTTTCTTCCATTGTTGGAGTTAACTAAATAGGATAAATTCTTATTAGTCATTGTATGATAATTGATGACTAGGATAGAAAGCTTATATTCTCAATCCTTGCCATGAATGCCTCTTTTTAGTACTTGTCATCTTTATTTGTTTGCTTTACTTTCTTGTCCTTTTATCAACCAACCCACCCCTTGGATACCATAACCAATAATATGCATACCTCACTGCAATTCCTTGAGAAGACGACCCGGGACTAATACTCTCGGTTATTTTTATTGGGTTGGACTTGTGACAACCAAAACTTTTAAACTTTGATTTGAGCATTACTTGTCGGCTGGGAACTATACTATCAACGGAATTATTTTCTGTGAAAATTCCTAACCGACGGTTTTGTTCACAACAATAGATCATCAGAAACCATCGGGAATGTTCCTGCCACTTGAGATTCCTCAGTGGAAGTGGGAAGGAATTGTGATGGACTTTGTGATCGGTTTACCAAGGACTCGGTCGGGATTTGATGCGGTTTGGGTGATTGTGGATTGCTTAATGTAACGACCCAATTTCTGGTACGTCATGATCATACTAGAAATTGAGCGCTACCAACTTGTCTTCCTAATTATTATCTATTAATTATTATATGAGCCTGATTCGTTGTTAAAAACATAGTTATTTTGCGAGGTACTTTTTATTTTTTAAAAAACATTTGGACTAATAAACGGAATCATTAACAATCAATTCTCAAATAATGACAAATACCACAGTTATAAACAACCACACTTATATACATCTCAACAGTGAATAACATTCGGTTATCTAGCCTTTATTAGAGTAAAGATCTTTAGTTAGAACACTCCTAGATATAGCTAGATAATACTATATACATATATATATACATACAACATCCCAGGCCCTGACCTGCTCAAGAAGTCCCTAAGCTGGCACCCAGACTAGCCTAGACTCTTTACTCACCTAGTCCCTCTAAGCCACTAATGTGAGAGTCCTCTGACTTACAAGAATAGCACTATAGCTAAGTATCCCAGGAAAGCGTTCTCAGTAGTCGCACCACCATTTATCTGACTGCCTCTTTGTAGCAGATTCTTACATAACCATTCTCAAGCATCGCCCGAAGGCTCATAAGTCACATATAACCATACTTTCCATCACTTAGAAATCATCCTTTTTCATCTTTCCACAATCATAAGTCAAGCATCACAGTGATCTCATTTCACAATTCTCTATATACATCACAACATCACAACAGCACACTGCTAGATAGTTCTTAACTTCCTTTCTTTCTAACATGTTTGCAAGTTTTTAGAACTTCTTTCATTACCTTACATTCTTCGATATCTTATCTTATACCTTCACTTAGGTGTTTAATAAAGAGAATTAGGGAGTTATAGACTCAAAACTGCCATCCTGAGACTTTTAGGAAAAACTATTTTTTTATTAATATTTTATTATTTTTAATAAAATAATATTATTAATAAAATAATATTGTAATATTTTAATATTAAAATAATAATATTTTATTCAACTTTCAAAAATTGCATTTTGACCCCCGAACTTTTTAGAAATTGCATTTTGACCCCTTTATCTTTTAATATTTGCACTTTGGCCCCTCAACTATTCATTAATTAACTTTCAACCCCAAACTTTTTAATAATTATGTTTTGACCCCAAAATCATCAAAACCAAACGTTTTCACATTCTTCAAAAACCAAAAATACTTCTCTGAAAGTTCATTAGATTTCCACTTGATTTTCAGCTAATTTTTCAATCTTTTTGGTAACCGATTTTTACCTGATTTTTACCAAACCAAAGAGAAACGTTTCAGCCATCAAATACACATCAAAAACACATCAAATCTCTTGAATTTCATGGCTGGAAAGCCACGTTTTCCAGCATCAACAACAACAACTTCAAAACCATCATAAACTTGGTTTTCAAGCATCAAACAACAAGATTTCATGATCAAACCACCACACAAACACTCAAAATCAAGCCTCAAGCAACAAGATCTGATTTAACACTTCAAGAACACAACCAATCATTGATTAATTTACCAAACCTTACCTCCTTTGCTGTTGCCAAAAGTTGAGCCAAAAACAAGCTTCCAAAAGCACTTTTACGCCTATTTTAACATCAAAAACAACTTTAGAACCATATGAACCATGAAGGCTGAAGCTTCATGATGGTGAAAAGAAGGTTTTCCTCACCTTAAGACAGCTAGAAATCACGTTTTCTTAGAGCCTATGGTGATTGAACAAGAGAACCTAAGAAAAAATATGGAGAAAACATCATCAGCTTGAGTTTCCACCATGGATGAAATTCAAGGAGGAGGAGCAGCCATCATGCCTTGATTTACTCCATGAAAATTGATATAGAAATGAAGAGGAGGAAGAGGTGATCATTTTGGTCGGATTAGATTTTTGATAGGGGTTTTAGTTTGAGAAAGAACGGAGAAAGAAGCTTAGGTGTTCATGGAAGTTCTCTTGGTTTTCTCTCATGGAATTCTAGCTTGTTTAGGAAGAAAAATGATAGTAATGATTGATGACAAGTCATTGTAGCCTAGTTTTACTAGCCTTTTTCTTTATTTTTCATTTGGTTTTATGCACTTTCTTACATTCTAAGTAAGTAATTTGGAATGAGAATGCATGACTTCTTTGAATCAAACAACCACCATAAAATTGATGCTAAATCATGAGGTTTAAGCTAAATTTAATTGATTTTTAATGATTAATAGACCTTGTGAATTTGGTGATACTTTGATTGGTTGTTTTGATTAATTGTAGGTGAAGAAAAGAAGAAAAGAAGAAAGCGTGGCCTAAGAAGTGTGGCTCAAAGAAGAAAAAGTGTGGCCAAGAAAAGAGGAAGTGTGGTGCAACAAAACCATGAAGCTCCCTCCAAAGCTCACTAAGTGAGCGCTACACTCACTCCCAGGAGACCAAGGCACAAAGCTCAGCTCACTTTGTGAGCTGAGCACAACACAAGGCCAAGAAATAAGGAAATGAGGAACCAAGCTCAGCTCACAAAGTGAGCATTATCGAGAGCGCTAGAGGAAAAATTCAAGGAAAATGTTTTGCAAATGCATGCTCCAAGACTTGAACCCATGACCAAAGGGAAGAGAGGGAGGCGCTACTTGATGTGCGGAAAACGATCCGATACAAAACTCACCGGCAAGTGCACCGGGTCGCATCAAGTAATAATAACTCACGGGAGTGAGGTCGATCCCACAGGGATTGAAGGATTGAGCAATTTTAGTTTAGTGGTTGATTTAGTCAAGCGAATCAAGATTTGGTTGAGAGATTTGTGATTTGCAGAATTTAAATTGCATGGAAAATAAAGGGAATGGGTAATTTGCATGAAATTAAAGAGAACTGAAATTTAAAGTGCTAAATCTTAAAGGGCAAGAAATTAAATGGCAGAAACATAGAACGCAAGAAATGTAAATTGCAGAATCTTAAAGTGCAAGAAATGTAAATGGCTTGAATTGTAAAGGGAATTGGAAATTGGATTTGCAGAAATTAAACAAGGAAGAGTAAAATTCAACACACAGAAGAGTAGAAGATGCCTTGGGTTGAATCGGATCTAAAACAGAAATATAAAAGAGCTTGAAAAGCAGTAAACAGAGAAATTGAGAATGGAAATCCAGATCTCAGGACTCAAGAGACTAGATAACCAAGTCTAGATCTCAATTCCTTCCTAGATCCAATAAGAGCAATTGCAAAGGAAATGTAAATTGCAGAGAAAGTAGAAGAAGAAGAAATTAACAAAAACTGAAATTCAATTGTGCAGTAAGTAAACAGAGAGATCTCAGGATGAGATTGAAACAGAATTCCTTCAATTCTCCAACCCAAGATCCAAGCAATTGTAATTGAAATTGAAAGCAAGAAAACTAAGAGGAAGGGAATTCAATTCTCCATCCCCGAGACTTAGAAACTCAAAATCACTCAACACCAAAAGCTCTCCGAAAACTCCCTACGAAAACTAAAGAAAAGCTCCCTACACAACTACCCAATCAAAACCGAAAAGAAAATCCTTCCCTAAAAACTTAAATCTTAAGCTATTTATACACTTTCTTCAAATGGTCTTCAAGCCTTGAATTGGGCCTTTTCTCTTGATGGAATTGGGTTGATAGAGGCCTTGGTTGATTGCTCTTGGAGTTGGAGAGAGAACCGAAGTGAACCGGGTTGGGAATTATAAAAGCTTGAGTAAAAGTTTGAGTAAAAGTTTGAGGCAAACTTTTACTCAAACTTTTTACACCAGCTGCCCCATTCTTGCTGCTACCAACGTTTGAGCTAAAGTTTGGGGTCAAACTTTTGCTCAAACGTTGGCCCCCTTATGCACACTCATGGTGCCAACGTTTACCAAAAAGTTTGAGGCAAACGTTGGCGCAAACTTTTTCTCTCCAGGGTGTGTTGCTGATGGCGCCAACGTTTGCCAAAAAGTTTGAGGCAAACGTTGGCGCAAACTTTTGTCCTCCAGGGTATTGATTTGTGATACCAACGTTTGCCAAAAAGTTTGAGGCAAACGTTGGCTCAAGCTTTTCTCCCAAAAGTTTGAGCTAAAGTTTGAGGCAAACTTTTGCTCAAGCTTTTTGTTCCCTGGTGTGTTTTCACTTATTCCGAAAGTTTGAGCTAAAGTTTGAGGCAAACTTTTGCTCAAACTTTTTGTTCTCTCTTACTCCTAGCTATTCCTTCTTGCTTCAACCTTTCTCCAAGCTTTCTTCACCTATCATCAATCAACCAAACACATCAAAGCTATGCTCAAAATCATGAGTTTGTCATTCTTTCATAATATGTGGCAATTATAGCATAAATCCTCATGAAATTGCATTAATTCATCTATGGTTGATTAAATCAAAGGAAACATAGAAATCTACCCAATTGGCTTGCTTATGGCTCAAGAAAGTGCATAAATCAATTGAAAACAAAAGAAAAAAAGCTAGTGAAACTAGGCTAAGATGACTTGTCATCACAACACCAAACTTAAAGCTTGCTTGTCCCCAAGCAAGAAAGGAATTATGCTCAAAGGTTCTTTCAATCAGAATGGATTTGAAAAATTACATGTACTATCCTGTGAGTGAAGTGATCAAGTGACAGTGGGGTGAACTCTAAATTATATGCTCATGCAAGGGCTTCAGTGCTTACTAGTCCCTACATCTTGGGAGTCTTGGGTCTTAGAACTTTCATCCAAATAATATCATGGAGATCTCTCTATAGGTAATCACCTTGAAGCAGCTTATGATTCTTGTGTTTTGGCCTTGACTCTAAGTGTCATGTCTCAAAGCGGCTCTTTAGATAAGCTTTCAATCAATACTCCTAAACCAGTTGGTTTTAAGGTATTAGGTGTTAAAGCACCCCTTAGGATTTACTTGCTCAAGCCTCTCTCTTTGACACACTTTGACCACAAGCATTTACTAGGATAATAACTCTTTGAGTTCTTGTTTCTTTCTTCTTTTCTGCCTAGTAATTGATGCTCAGAGCCTTGGGCCATGTTCTTTTTGTTTTTGTATTTTCTTTATTTTCTTTTGTTTTGTTTGCTACTTCTCGGATCAATAAATTTTTGAGAATCTCCACAACACTTCTTTGAACTCTGTGTTCCGCCTATGAGCTCCCATGCAAGTTTTCATAAGCATGCAACCTCAATACATAATTATACAACTAGAACCACCACTTCTCCTAATCTTTTTCTTGCCTCAAAATTGTTTAATTCCTCAATCCTTCTTTTCAAAGAACTTTCATGTGATGCATTTTTTTTGAAAAATTGAGTGCAAACAAGTTTTGGAGATAGTGTTGTAAATGATCAAGCATCTTGCTCATTGAATTGCAGAAAAACTATATTAGACAGAAGGACAGATAGGGGTATAATATAACTTTCAATCACAGCAATATCTGATAATGAATAATACAACCTTTTGGAGTCTACTTGCTGTCCTCTTCCTCATCATCATTGCTGGTCTTCACATTCCTCTTTCATCTCTTTGATTGATGATGCTAAATCTTCCCAAAAGTTTGTATGGTACTCTGCAGTGATATTTGAAAGTTGCTTGTTCCCCAAGCACTTAGAAACAATGGTTAGCATGCATGATTTATTTGTGGGCCTTTGTACTTACTTTGGTGTGGGAACACCAAACTTAGTACCTTGCCAATGGTCCTTGTGCATCAGATTAACCATGTGTAAAACTCTTTTTCTTTTTCAAAAATGACAAAACTGGAAACTTAGGAAATGGCAGCATAGTTAACCAGTTTATCTAAATGCTTGAAGCTAGCATTATGCAGAAAGTGAGAATGTGTTTTATGATGGGATTTTGGTGGAACACCAAACTTAGAATCCTTCATTCTTCTTTATATTATTTTGGTGTGCAACACCAAACTTAGCTTCTTGTAATATAGATAAAACTAATTAACCTTTTTATTAAAATAGTTATGAAAAGAAAACTACCTCAGGTTGGGTTGCCTCCCAAAAAGCGCTCTTTTATTGTCATTAGCTTGACATCCTTCATCCTCTGCTCATGGAAGTTGAGGCTTCTGTTGCCTTGGTTTCCTCCTAAGTGAGGTTTTGCTTTGTGATGCTCATCCTGGATGATTGATTCTTTTCCTTCAGCCCTCTTCTCAACCTTCTAAGAGTTCTCTGGTCAGTTTCAGATAAAACAGGAATGGATCTCCCTGTACCTGACATACAAACAAAACAAAAGAAACACCACCAGTAACTCTTCAATCTATTGCTAGAACGAAGTTTAGTTTAAGCAAAATTTAAACAGTTAGCGTGTTAGTCAAAGATTAGAGAAACAGAAAAGAAAAATGCTAGATCTAGATCACCACCTCACTTAATCATTGTCAATCTAATCAATCCCCGGCAACGGCGCCAAAAACTTGATGTGCGGAAAACGATCTGACACAAAACTCACCGGCAAGTGCACCGGGTCGCATCAAGTAATAATAACTCACGGGAGTGAGGTCGATCCCACAAGAATTGAAGGATTGAGCAATTTTAGTTTAGTGGTTGATTTAGTCAAGCGAATCAAGATTTGGTTGAGAGATTTATGATTTGCAGAATTTAAATTGCATGGAAAATAAAGGGAATGGGTAATTTGCATGAAATTAAAGAGAACTGAAATTTAAAGTGCTAAATCTTAAAGGGCAAGAAATTAAATGGCAGAAACTTAGAACGCAAGAAATGTAAATTGCAGAATCTTAAAGTGCAAGAAATGTAAATGGCTTGAATTGTAAAGGGAATTGGGAATTGGATTTGCAGAAATTAAACAAGGAAGAGTAAAATTCAACACACAGAAGAGTAGAAGATGTCTTGGGTTGAATCGGATCTAAAACAGAAATATAAAAGAGCTTGAAAAGCAGTAAACAGAGAAATTGAGAATGGGAATCCAGATCTCAGGACTCAAGAGACTAGATAACCAAGTCTAGATCTCAATGCCTTCCTAGATCCAACAAGAGCAATTGCAAAGGAAATGTAAATTGCAGAGAAAGTAGAAGAAGAACCAATTAACAGAAACTGAAATTCAATTGTGCAGTAAGTAAACAGAGAGATCTCAGGATGAGATTGAAACAGAATTCCTTCAATTCTCCAACCCAAGATCCAAGCAATTGTAATTGAAATTGAAAGCAAGAAAACTAAGAGGAAGGGAATTCAATTCTCCTTCCCCGAGACTTAGAAACTCAAAATCACTCAACACCAAAAGCTCTCCGAAAACTCCCTACAAAAACTAAAGAAAAGCTCCCTACACAACTACCCAATCAAAACCGAAAAGAAAATCCTTCCCTAAAAACTTAAATCTTAAGCTATTTATACACTTTCTTCAAAAGGTCTTCAAGCCTTGAATTGGGCCTTTGCTCTTGATGGAATTGGGTTGATAGAGGCCTTGGTTGATTGCTCTTGGAGTTGGAGAGAAAACCGAAGTGAACCGGGTTGGGAATTATAAAAGCTTGAGTAAAAGTTTGAGTGAAAGTTTGAGGCAAACTTTTAGTCAAACTTTTTACACCAGCTGCCCCATTCTTGCTGCTACCAACGTTTGAGCTAAAGTTTGGGGTCAAACTTTTGCTCAAACGTTGGCCCCCTTATGCACACTCATGGCGCCAACGTTTGCCAAAAAGTTTGAGGCAAACGTTGGCGCAAACTTTTTCTCTCCAGGGTGTGTTGCTGATGGCGCCAACGTTTGCCAAAAAGTTTGAGGCAAACGTTGGCGCAAACTTTTGTCCTCCAGGGTATTGATTTGTGATACCAACGTTTGCCAAAAAGTTTGAGGCAAACGTTGGCTCAAGCTTTTTTCCCAAAAGTTTGAGCTAAAGTTTGAGGCAAACTTTTGCTCAAGCTTTTTGTTCCCTAGTGTGTTTTCACTTATTCCGAAAGTTTGAGCTAAAGTTTGAGGCAAACTTTTGCTCAAACTTTTTGTTCTCTCTTGCTCCTAGCTATTCCTTCTTGCTTCAACCTTTCTCCAAGCTTTCTTCACCTATCATCAATCAACCAAACACATCAAAGCTATGCTCAAAATCATGAGTTTGTCATTCTTTCATAATATGTGGCAATTATAGCATAAATCCTCATGAAATTGCATTAATTCATCTATGGTTGATTAAATCAAAGGAAACATGGAAATCTACCCAATTGGCTTGCTTATGGCTCAAGAAAGTGCATAAATCAATTGAAAACAAAAGAAAAAAAGCTAGTGAAACTAGGCTAAGATGACTTGTCATCACTACTCACATGGAAAAATAAGCCAAAATTGGCCAAATGCACTCCCCAAGGATCGAACCCCACACCTTGAGGAAGCAAGGAAGCAAGGCAACCAAGAAAAAGGGTAGCGCATGCTTCCCATGGGTTTCGAACCAAGGACCCTTCCTTGGATGCACCAAAGCTCAGCTCACAAAGTGAGCTGAGCGCTACTCCTTGATGTAAGGAAGCACCTTGACACGGTCAAGGAAGCAAGGCACGCAACAAATTGACAAGGTCCATGGGCATCACACAACCAATTTGACACGGCCAGGAGCACAAGGAGCGCGCATGACACGGTCCCTGGGCAGCACACAGCGCACAACATTTGGCACCAAGGCACCAATGCTCAGCTCACAAAGTGAGCTGAGCTCTCCCCTGATGCACCCCAAGACAGCAGCACGCTACCAATGCTTCCCCACACTAAGTGTCAAAGCTCAGCTCACTTTGTGAGCTGAGCACTCCCCTGGAAGCATATTACCCATGGGCTGAAAATTCAACCAAAAGTCCAATTTAATTCAAATCTTCACCAAATCAAAAGCCCATCCAAATTCCAATATCCAAGAATAGAAAGTGTATAAATAGGAGTTAGTTTGATGTAATAAGGGAGTTGAATTTTATTTTGAATTTTTCTTTGAACTTTCATTTTTCATTTTGAGCTTTTGTTTTTGAGTTTAGATTTCAGAGAACTTGGAAGAAGAATTGATCTCTCTTCTTCTTGGTTCTTGTTTGAGCACTCTTTTATTTTCTTGCTTTGGATCTTGGGTGGAGAATTGAAGAACTTCTGTTTCAATCTCACCTTGAGATCTTGTTTTAATTTTTGCATAATTGAATTCCAATTTCCATTTACTGCTTCTTCTTCTTCTACAATTTCTGCAATTCACTTTTCTTCATTTCTCTTGCAATTGTTCTTGTTGGATCAAGGAAGGATTTGAGATCTAGAATTGTTATCTAGTCTCTTCCACTCCTGAGATCTTCAACCTCTTTTACTTTGCTGCAAATTAAGCACTGCTTTCCTGCTTTTAAATTCTTCAAGTCATTTTACTTTTCTGTTAAGATCCACTTCACTGCACTTAGATTTTCTCTTTTATGTTTAATGCAATTTAGTTGTTCTTGTTCAGATTCTGCAATCCCAATTCCCAATTCCTTTTATGATTCAAGCAATTTACATTTCTTGCACTTTAAGCTTCAGCCATTTACATTTCTTGCAATCTAAGTTTCTGCAATTTATATTACTTGCATTTTAAGAATCTGCTTCTTTACTTTCCTGCTCTTTAATTTACTGCACTTTACCCCTCTCCCTTTATATTTCAAGCAATTTAGTTTCTGCAAAGCACAAATCACTCAACCAAACTTGATTCGCTTGACTAAATCAACCACTAAACTAAAATTGTTCAATCCTTCAATCCCTGTGGGATCGACCTCCCTCTTGTGAGTTATTATTACTTGATGCGACCCGGTACACTTGCCGGTGAGTTTTAGGGGTTTTGAAAAATTCGTTTTTCCACAAAAATATCCATCAAGTTTTTGGCGCCGTTGCCGGGGATTGATTAGATTGACAATGATTAAGTGAAGTGGAGATCTAGATCTAGCATTTTTATTTTCTGTTCTTTAACTTTTGATTAACCCACTAACTGTTTGAATTTTTGCTTAAGCTAACTACAATTTCATCATGGATTGAAGTGTTACTGTCCTTCTGGTTTTGTTTGATTTCTATGTCTTCTTTGCATGTCAGGGACAAGGAGAGCTATACCAACTTTTTGTGAACAAGACGAAAGAACCCTCAGGAGATTAAGAAGAGCTGAAAGAGGGAAAAACATTGTTGGAGAAGAGGATTCGGAAGAAGAAGAGTTCCAAGATATGGAAGAACACTCAACAATTCCAAATAATCCACAAGGAGGAGTAACTAACAACAACAACAATCCACCACAGAGAAGAGTTTTGGCTTCCTACACATTTGCAAATCCTAGACATTGTGGGAGTAGCATTCTTACCCCAAATGTTAATGCAAATAACTTTGAACTAAAGCCACAACTCATCACATTGGTTCAAAACAATTGTTCTTATGGAGGAGGACCACTTGAAGATCCAAATCAACACTTGTCCACTTTCTTGAGAATTTGTGACACTGTCAAAACTAATGGAGTGCATCCTGATAGCTACAAGCTATTGCTATTTCCATTCTCTCTCAGAGATAAATCCACCCAATGGTTGGAATCTTTCCCAAGAGATAGCATCGACAATTGGGATGATCTAGTGAGCAAATTCCTTGCCAAATTCTACCCACCTCAAAGAGTTATTAGATTGAAGACTGAAGTACAAACATTCACACAAATGGAGGCTGAACCATTATATGAAGCATGGGAAAGGTACAAGGCTCTGATCCGGAAGTGTCCTCCTGGAATGTTCAATGAGTGGGATAGATTGCAGAATTTCTATGAAGGCTTAACACTGAAATCTCAAGAGGCCTTGGAACATTCGGCTGGAGGTTCTTTGCAACTCATGAAGACGGCAGAAGAAGCCCAAAATCTCATTGATATGGTAGCTAACAACCAGTATTTCTTTGCCCACCAAAGGCAACGCCAACCATCACAGAGGAAGGGAGTGATGGAGTTGGAAGGAGTGGACTCAATCCTAGCTCAAAACAAATTGATGCAGCAGCAGATTCAACAACAATTTGAGCAAATGGCCAAGAGGATTGATAGCCTCCAAGTTGCATCAGTAAGCACCAACCAACCATCAACTACATGGGGAAGAAATGAAGAAACTCAAGAGGAGCAACAGCAGGAGCAAGTCCAGTACATGCACAATAAAAATTCTGGGACAAATGAGGTTTATGGTGACACTTACAACCCTTCATGGAAGAACCACCCCAACCTCAGATGGGGAGACAACCACAATCAACCTCAACAACCATGGCAAAGGAACTCAAACCAAAACTCAAACCAAAACAGTTGGAAGAACACAAACCAAAACAACCAGTAGAATAATACCCAAAACACATACAGAAAACCACAAAATACTCACCCCAACACTAACCATCATCCATCCAATAACCAAGCCTTAAATCAAAACACTTACCCTCAACCCTCAACACCCCACCATCAACCAATCTCACAAGACTCTCAGAGAATTAACAACTTGGAGCTCTTAATGGAAAAGATGATGAAGCACCAGGAGATGACATTAAGAAACCAGGAAGCCTCCATGAAAAGTATGGAAAGGTAAATTGGACAAATCTCCAAGCAACTTTCCATGGAAAAACCATTAAGTTCACTCCCAAGTGACACCATTCCTAATCCAAAGGAGGAATGCAAAGCAATTCAGCTAAGGAGTGGAAAGGTCTTGGTGAAGGATGAAGAAGCAACCAAGAAGTCAAAGGAAAATGAAAAGAAGCAAGATGGAAAAGAGGAAGCCAATGGTGATGGTGCAACAGCAAGCAAGCAAACTTCAAAGCGAGCTCAAGAAAAGGAGGAACAAACAAAAATTTCAAGAAAGGGGAATGAAGTAATTGAAGAGCCAACCAAGGAACAAAAGCAGCAAGCAGAGAAGAACTTGGTACCTCCACTACCATATCCCCAAAGATTCAACAAGGAAGCAAAGGATCAACATTTTCATAAGTTCCTTGAGACTTTCAAGAAGTTGGAGATAAATATTCCCTTAGCTGAGGCACTGGAGCAAATGCCCCTATATGCCAAGTTCATGAAGGAGCTAATCAACAAGAAGAGAAGTTGGCAAGAAAAGGAGACTATCATGCTCACTGAAGAATGTAGAGCATTGATCCAGAAGGGACTTCCCCCTAAACTTGAAGATCCTGGGAGTTTCTTTCTATCTTGTGCCATTGGTAGTATGACCATCAATAAGGCACTGTGTGACTTGGGGGCCAGTATCAATCTGATGCCTTCCTCTCTAGTGAAAAAGCTGCACATAAAAGAAGTGAAACCAGTACAGATGTCTTTAGAATTGGTGGATAAATCAGTAGTATGCCCAAGGGGTGTAGTTGAGAATCTTCTAGTCAAAGTAGACAAATTTATTTTCCCTGCTGACTTTGTGATCTTGGATTCGGATGAGGATGATGGTGACTCCATGATACTGGGAAGGCCATTCTTGGCCACTGCTAGGGCCATCATAGACATAGAGAAAGGAGAGTTAACACTCAGACTACATGATGAAAGTGTCACCCTGAGTGTCTTCCAAGCAATAAAGTTCATCAATGAAAAAGAAGATGGCATGGAAACAACCAAGGAAGAACTGCAGAGGAAAGCAGGAATCGACAAAATGATCAGCAGCCACCTTCCAAAGCGAGAAGTAGACAATGCAGTGTGGCAAGAAGAAAAAGAACTTGTACAGAACAATGAAGAAGTGCAAGAAAGCATTGATGTGTTGGTCATTGAGAAGGAGAATCACAAAATGAAACCCACTTGCAAGCAGAAGGGATCAACACAAAGAGGGAAGAAGAATAAAAGCAAGACCAAAAAGGGGTGGAAGAATAAAAAAAATCCCAACTTAAGGATTCTCCAAAGGTGACAAGGTGCAACTAATATATTAGCAGCTGGGAACTGAGGATCACTACACTGTTAACCAAGTACTCTCTCTTGAACATGTGGAAATTGAGCACCAAGGGACAAAGAAGAAGCTCACAGTCAGAGGGGACAAGCTGAGGCATCACAGTCATCAACCACCATAAAAGAAGGGTTCAATGTCAAGCTAGTGACAATAAAAGAGCGCTTGTTGGGAGGCAACCCAACCTGAGGTAGTATTCTTTTCATAGCTATTTTAATAAAAAGGTTAATTAGCCTTATCCATATTGCAAGAAGCTAAGTTTGGTGTTGCACACCAAAATAATATAAGGGAGAATGAAGGATTCTAAGTTTGGTGTTCCACCAAAATCCCATCATAAAACGCCTTCTCACTTTCTGCATAATGCTAGCTTCAAGCATTTAGATAAACTAGTTAACTATTTACTGTTTCATAGTTTTTAGTTTTATTACCTTTAGCATGGAAAAAGGATTTCACAAATAATTAAATTGTTGCATGAGAGACATTGGCAAGGAACTAAGTTTGGTGTTCACACACCAAAGTAAGTTCAAAAGCCCACAAATGAGCTTTGCATATTAACCATATACCTTAAGGGCTTGAGAAGCAAGCCACTTTTGAGAATTATGCAGGGAAATAGCCAACGAATTAAAGGACACTTGCATTATGACTTGGAAGGAGCAAACAAAAGGAAGAACGAAAAGCTGCAGACCAACAGGTTGTATCTATACTTGATCCCTGTTGTTATGTAATGAATTAATTCAGAGATCCCTTTATGACTGGCTGGAATGATCATTTAGTTGCAAGTAGAAATACATGCTTGAAAAAGTATTTGCATAATAATTGTCATCTCTCATTAACTTGAGTACTTTGTTTTGTTCCCTGCTTGTTTGAATAAAAGAGAGATATATTAATTAGAAAAGTAATTATCCAATGTTGCAAAAGTTAGAATGAAAGTTAGTGGAGGTATGTGTTTGATTTAATTGTTAGCTCATAAAATAAATGCTGCAAAATGACTTGTTACTTAAAGCCTAAGCTAGTTTGCTGCTGTGATCTCTCAATTATTGAAAGTCCCTTGAAAATAAATCAAAACAAAGAAAAGAGAAAGAAGAAAAAGCCAAAGAAAGTGGCAAAGAAACAAACAATAAGTTCTAAGGAGTATTTTAAAACTTGGCAACTTAGATCAACTGATTTAGGATTGCCAACTGAAAGTCCACAATAAAGAGCAACCTAGCTACAAAACATTTAGTAATCCAAAGAGATACTGGGCATTAATGATCTTAGGAGGAAAAAAGTTGAGCCATGTGTCTGTGGTGAAGAAATGTTGAGTGAAATTTAGCCAAAGGCCACTGCAGCATTTGACACCAAGCCTCTAATAAGAAATAAGCGCTGTGATGCAAAAGAAAGAAGAAAAAAAGAAACTAACAAGGGAAATGAGCAAAAAGTGAAGAGTTATAGCAGCAACCTTGGTGAACCCTTTAAAGAAGCATTGTTTATTTTAGCAGCAAGTAATAAATGAGCTACTTTTGATCTGCATAAAACCCCATAAACTTAGTTCAACTATATGCTTAATAAGGACATGTATACTATTCTATTTCATGCTGTCTTCTCTTATGTTTTATGCTTGCTTGGGGACAAGCAAGTTTTAAGTTTGGTGTTGTGATGACAAGTCATCGTAGCCTAGTTTTACTAGCCTTTTTCTTTATTTTTCATTTGGTTTTATGCACTTTCTTGCATTCTAAGTAAGTAATTTGGAATGAGAATGCATGACTTCTTTGAATCAAACAACCACCATAAAATTGATGCTAAATCATGAGGTTTAAGCTAAATTTAATTGATTTTTAATGATTAATAGACCTTGTGAATTTGGTGATACTTTGATTGGTTGTTTTGATTAATTGTAGGTGAAGAAAAGAAGAAAAAAAGAAAGCGTGGCCTAAGAAGTGTGGCTCAAAGAAGAAAAAGTGTGGCCAAGAAAAGAGGAAGTGTGGTGCAACAAAACCATGAAGCTCCCTCCAAAGCTCACTAAGTGAGCGCTACACTCACTCCCAGGAGACCAAGGCACAAAGCTCAGCTCACTTTGTGAGCTGAGCACAACACAAGGCCAAGAAATAAGAAAATGAGGAACCAAGCTTAGCTCACAAAGTGAGCATTATCAAGAGCACTAGAGGAAAAATTCAAGAAAAATGTTTTGCAAATGCATGCTCCAAGACTTGAACCCATGACCAAAGGGAAGAGGGGAGGCGCTACTCACATGGAAAAATAAGCCAAAATTGGCCAAATGCACTCCCCAAGGATCGAACCCCACACCTTGAGGAAGCAAGGAAGCAAGGCAACCAAGAAAAAGGGTAGCGCATGCTTCCCATGGGTTTCGAACCAAGGACCCTTCCTTGGATGCACCAAAGCTCAGCTCACAAAGTGAGCTGAGCGCTACTCCTTGATGTAAGGAAGCACCTTGACACGGTCAAGGAAGCAAGGCACGCAACAAATTGACAAGGTCCATGGGCATCACACAACCAATTTGACACGGCCAGGAGCACAAGGAGCGCGCATGACACGGTCCCTGGGCAGCACACAGCGCACAACATTTGGCACCAAGGCACCAATGCTCAGCTCACAAAGTGAGCTGAGCTCTCCCCTGATGCACCCCAAGACAGCAGCACGCTACCAATGCTTCCCCACACTAAGTGTCAAAGCTCAGCTCACTTTGTGAGCTGAGCACTCCCCTGGAAGCATATTACCCATGGGCTGAAAATTCAACCAAAAGTCCAATTTAATTCAAATCTTCACCAAATCAAAAGCCCATCCAAATTCCAATATCCAAGAATAGAAAGTGTATAAATAGGAGTTAGTTTGATGTAATAAGGGAGTTGAATTTTATTTTGAATTTTTCTTTGAACTTTCATTTTTCATTTTGAGCTTTTGTTTTTGAGTTTAGATTTCAGAGAACTTGGAAGAAGAATTGATCTCTCTTCTTCTTGGTTCTTGTTTGAGCACTCTTTTATTTTCTTGCTTTGGATCTTGAGTGGAGAATTGAAGAACTTCTGTTTCAATCTCACCTTGAGATCTTGTTTTAATTTTTGCATAATTGAATTCCAATTTCCATTTACTGCTTCTTCTTCTTCTACAATTTCTGCAATTCACTTTTCTTCATTTCTCTTGCAATTGTTCTTGTTGGATCAAGGAAGGATTTGAGATCTAGAATTGTTATCTAGTCTCTTCCACTCCTGAGATCTTCAACCTATTTTACTTTGCTGCAAATTAAGCACTGCTTTCCTGCTTTTAAATTCTTCAAGTCATTTTACTTTTCTGTTAAAATCCACTTCACTGCACTTAGATTTTCTCTTTTATGTTTAATGCAATTTAGTTGTTCTTGTTCAGATTCTGTAATCCTAATTCCCAATTCCTTTTATGATTCAAGCAATTTACATTTCTTGCACTTTAAGCTTCAGCCATTTACATTTCTTGCAATCTAAGTTTCTACGATTTATATTACTTGCATTTTAAGAATCTGCTTCTTTACTTTCCTGCTCTTTAATTTATTGCAATTTACCCCGCTCCCTTTATATTTTAAGCAATTTAGTTTCTGCAAAGCACAAATCACTCAACCAAACTTGATTCGGTTGACTAAATCAACCACTAAACTAAAATTGTTCAATCCTTCAATCCCTGCGGGATTGACCTCACTCTTGTGAGTTATTATTACTTGATGCGACCCGGTACACTTGCCGGTGAGTTTTAGGGGTTTTGAAAAATTTGTTTTTCCATAAAAATATCCATCAATGATGATACATGGGAGAATGTGGGTTTGGATAAGCATTATCCTAAAGTTTGGTGTAAAAATATCTCAAGAAGGATAATTACTGAAGCTAGATGTATTAGAACACAAGTATTTCTTACTTTCTCCTTAAGAAACCTTTGCTTGGAGAGCAAGAAAGAGAACATGTGGTGGCTAACTCTGGGAGAGCCACGTGTCACTGGGTGCTGACTCATCAGAGTTTAATAATAAAATATCATTATGAAGATAATTACTAAAACTAGATAAATCAGATTACACTACTAAAGGATAAGCAGGAGCTTTACTAGTATAAATGACACTAGTAACAAGATAATCATGAGGATAAAAGATATATGATGAAGCATTAGCATTGTTAAGTTCATCTAAGAATGCCGGTATTATCCATTATCGGTAGATTTCTAGCTCAGTTATTATATTACTAAACATAGATCAACATTAACCACAGTAAAAGAAATAATAATATAATATTCTAAATAAAATAATAATATGTGAATATTATATTAATATAATTTTTCTCTTGAAATTCGAGATCGACTCGTCACATAGAGACTAACCACGGAAATCAAAATTTTGAAATTCGGACTCGAAGTGGTTCAAAAACGCAACTTTTTGCGACATGTTTACTTAGATTAGGAGAGGTGTCTGGTGCAGTCAAGCTGTTGACTCAGCAGCTTGATGACATAGCACCTGTGCAGTGGAGGTGCTTATATGCACTAAAATTCCTAAAAATTCCATAAAAATTCCGTTTGATCCCGAAAAAGCGTCGTTTCTTCGAGGCTAAAGGCTAGGCCATTACACTTAACCAAGTCCGCTCACTTCCTACCTATTTGAGTGAACTATTCAATGGAGGAATTGGCTAGGTTGTACATCAAGGAGATCGTAAGGTTACATGGTGTGCAATCGAGCATAGTGTCGGACCGTGATCCCCAATTCACCTCAAGGTTTTAGGGATCTTTCCAAAAAGCTTTCAGTATGAAGCTCTGTCTTAGTACCGTGTATCATCCAAAAATAGATGGACAGTCGGAAAGGAATATTCAGACATTGGAAGATATGCTGAGCGCATGTATTTTGGATCAACCCGGAAGTTCGGACTGGTATATGCCATTGGTGGAGTTTGCGTACAACAATAGTTTTCATGCAAGCATTGGGATGGCTCCCTATGAGGCCTTGTATGGACGAAAGTGCCAATCTCCATTGTGTTAGTATGAGGACGGTGAAGCAAGTGTTTTGGGTCCTGATTTGGTAGCAAAGACTACTGAGAAGATTAAGAAGATTTGGGAGAGGATTCTAACTGCTCAGAATTCGACAGAAAAGTTATGCAGATTAGAGATAGAAACCATTAGAATTTGAAATAGGAGAGCATGTATTCCTGATGGTTACACTGACAACTGGGATTGGAAGAGCAATCAAAACAAAGAAGTTGAATCCGAGGTTCATTGGACCGTTTGAGATTCTGAGGCGATTCACGCCAGTGGTGTATCAAGTAGCTTTGCCGCCTCACTTGCCTAACTTGCATGACGTATTCCACGTGCCACAACTCCGTAAGTACACGTCGGACGCGGCTCATGTGTTAGAGCCAGAGTCGGTTGAGTTGAGAGAAAACTTGACATTTCAAGTAACACCGGTGCAATTGACGACACTAGTGTGAAGAAGTTACGAGGAAAGGAAGTTCAGTTAGTTAAGGTTGCTTGGAAAAGGGTTGGAATAGAAGAGCATACTTGGGAGCTAGACTCCGAGATGCGAAAGGATTATCCCGAGCTATTCTCAGGTAATCACTAAATTTTGAGGACAAAATTCCTTATTTGGTGGGAAGAATGTAAGAACCGCGACTAATTAACCGTTGAATTAAATAATTATATTGCCCAAAATAGGATCCAAAAATTTAGAATGAGAATTGGAGGATTTAAATATGATTTTTTGACTCAGTAGATTTTTCTGAACGAGTTGAACCGGTTCAAGTCTGTCCAGTACTGTGAGAGAATGATTAAAAATAGTAGAAAACCTTAGGAGAATATTTAGAGTTGAAAACAGGGCGTTAATTTTAAAGGTTTGGCCCAAAATTGGGCCAAACAGGCCAAAAACGCTAACGAATTGGACTGGACCCAAGTTGGGCCCAAGCCCAACATATATAAGTTCATTAAATGAACCACACTCAACCACAAACACAACACACATAGCTGAAGTGAGGTTGAATTTTCCCTTCCTTCCTTCTGCCCTAAGAATTTCGAGTTTGGTGGGTGTTGGTCTTGAGTAAAATTTGTGTTTTGGTTATTTAGGTGCTAATCATTAGTGAGAAAATATTGGGTTCTATCCCAAATTTCAGTGAATGAGGGAAGGTTTCTCAAGAACCCTTGTAAATTGATTAATTGTGAGTGTTAGTTCTTGATTTATATGAAATGTATGATGTTAGTTTGAATATTGGAGCTTGTTGGAATTGCTTTGGACATTTGGGAGCCTTTGGAATTGAGTTGGTGGCTTGTTGGTGAATTGAAGCTTGTTGAAGTTCCATTTTAGGTTTTTGGCATATTGAAAATTGGTCAAGGTATGGTTTCGATTTCCTCTATGTAACATATAATATTTCTGGACACTTAGGCTAGTGACCTATAGGATAGGTTTGGATTGATATTGTTGTGAATTTGGTTGGTTGATGATGTATGATGAATTGATGTTGTTGACGTTGATAAATAATGGTGTTGATGTGTGATGTATGATGAAATTGGATAAGTAATATTGTTTATGTTGATTATTGATATTGAGAATGAATGAGGTTAATGTTGAAGATTGATGGTGATAGAATGATTACTGATGAGTTTGTTGGATGAGAAAGGGTTTAATGTGAAATTATGAATAATCGGGAGTTGAGAATTATATGATATGAGTAGTGGATTATGATACAAATGGTAAAAAGCTGATGTGGGATGGAGTTGATATGGTTTGGTTTGGTTTTGGTAGTGAAATAGAAAATTGAGAACCTTGTGAAATTTTAGTAAAAACAGATTTTTGGTGAACTTTGATGGATCATAACTTGAGCCTCAGTTTTCAAATTTTGTTGAGATTTATTTTAAAGTAAATTTCATTGAAAAATCTTTAAATGGATATAAAGTTTGTAGGAAATGGATTTTTGTAGTGGAAGTTATGATCATTCAAAGTTTGGTGTTAAAATCTGAATTCTGTGAATGCTGCAGAATTTGTGATTTCTAATTTGTGTGCGCACGCACAGCCTTGTGTGCACACACACCCCGTGGATTTTTGAACCTGTGTGCATGCACAGCCTTGTGCGCACGCACACACGGGGATGTGGCTACTGGTGAGAGCGCTAGCATGCTCTGTGCGCACACACAACCAGCGAAGTTTTGCAAGTTGTGCGCACGCACAGCCCTGTGCGCACGCACACGTTGGAAGGTGCATTCTGTTGAGGGTGTTCGCATGCCTTGTGTGAGCGAACAAAATTGGAAAATTTTACACTTGTACGTATGCACACCTCTATGCGTACGCACATATTTTGAAAATCTTTCTGGGCGTGCACAAGCACACCCCTGTGCATACGCACATGCCCTGTTTTTCAACTAAAATCTTGTTTTTAATTGTTTTGCCTTCCCAACAAGTTTGTAAACTTCTGTGACACTTATTTAAGAATTTTTGTCTTGTTTTTAGATGTTAAAACATAGAGAAGTTCTTAGGTGGAATTCTTTGGGTATTACCTTGAAAACTTAGAGAACAGAGGCTTAGGTTTCTGGTGTATTGAGGATGAGTTTTGTTGAGAGAGAAGGAAGAGTAGTGAATTTGGTGATTACTGGCAATGAATTGAGAAACTGATGAACTAATGAGTTCGGAATGGAAATTATGAATTGACAGTGGTTGAGATGAGTCGAGAACTCGGAGTTGCAATGATGAATCATTGATATAATGAAATAATGAATTTTTGAAAAACCATTGCTGTAACATTTTAAATTGAGATTGTTGAGACGCTATGTGCCTGGCCGAGATGGTGGTTGGATCCCGCTTGTCGAGGTAGCGGCGGTGGCGTAAGGGCTGTAGTTCGTTCCGCTTGCGTTGAGATGTGAGGTCTGTGACAAGAGTATCCCGCTCACATCCCTTCGGATCACTATAGTGTGCAGGCACAAAATCCTAGACGGTGTTCCGAGCACCATATCTCGGGGTTCCCATTATGATTCCAAAGGGCGACATCTCCAAAGGGAGACCATCAGCTTTGGACATTTGGGAGCCTTTGGAATTGAGTTGGTGGCTTGTTGGTGAATTGAAGCTTGTTGAAGTTCCATTTTGGGTTTTTGGCATATTGAAAATTGGTCAAACCCTGTGCGCACGCACACGTTAGAAGGTGCATTCTGTTGAGGGTGTTGGTATGCGAAATTGCTACTCAGGTTGTGAATTGTTGTTCGAAATTGATTCCCTGGCAATGGCACCAAAAACGGATGCACAGAACCATGGTCTAAACATATCTTCACAACTTCGCATAACTAACCAGCAAGTGCACTGAGTCGTCCAAGTAATACCTTACGTGAGTAAGGGTCGAATCCCACGGAGATTGTCGGTATGAAGCAAGCTATGGTCACCTTGTAAATCTCAGTTAAGTTGACTCATATGGGCTACAATATATTATGTAAATAAAACATAAAGTAAGGATAGAAATACTTATGTAATTCATTGGTGAGAATTTCAGATAAGCGAATGGAGATGCTTTCGTTCCTCTGAACCTCTACTTTCCTGCTATCTTCATCCAATCAGTCTTACTCCTTTCCATGGCTGGCTTTATGTGATACATCACCACTGTCAATGGCTAGTTTCGGTCATCTCTCGGGAAAATGATCCAATGCCCTGTCACGGCACGGCTAATTGTCTGGAGGCATCACCCTTGTCAATGGCTTCATCTTATCCTCTCAGTGAAAATGGTCAACGCACCCTGTCACGGCACGGCTATTCATCTGTCGGTTCTCGATCATGCTGGAATAGGATTTACTATCCTTTTGCGTCTGTCACTAACGCCCTGTAATCGCGAGTTAGGAGCTCGTCACAGTCATTCATTCATTGAATCCTACTCAGAATATCACAGACAAGGTTTAGACTTTCCGGATTCTCTTGAATGCCGCCATCATTCTAGCTTACACCACGAAGATTCTGGTTAGGAGATCTAAGAGATACTCATTCAGTCGAAGGTAGAACGGAAGTGGTTGTCAGGCACGTGTTCATAGGGAATGATGATGATTGTCACGTTCATCACATTCAGATTGAAGTACGAATGAATATCTTGGAAGCGAAACAAGATGAATTGAATAGAAAACAGTAGTACTTTGCATTAATCTTTGAGGAATAGCAGAGCTCCACACCTTAATCTATGGAGTGTAGAAACTCTACCGTTAAAAATACATAAGTGAAAGTCCAGGCATGGCCGAGAGGCCAGCCCTCAAATGTGATCTAAGATAGCATACAACTGATCAAAGATACCTAATACAATAGTAAAAGGTCCTATTTATAATAAACTAGCTACTAGGGTTTACAGAAGTAAGTAATTGATGCATAAATCCACTTCCAGGGCCCACTTGGTGTGTGCTTGGGCTGAGCTTTGAGTGTTGCACGTGTAGAGGTCCTTCTTGGAGTTGAACGCCAGCTTTTGTGCCAGTTTGGGCGTTCAACTCTGGTTTTGGATCCTTTTCTGGCGCTGGACGCCAGAATTGGGCAGAGAGCTGGCGTTGAACGCCAGTTTTCGTCGTCTAAACTTAGCCAAAGTATGATCTATTATATATTGCTGGAAAGCCCTGGATGTCTACTTTCCAACGCAATTGGAAGCGCACCATTTTGAGTTCTGTAGCTCCAGAAAATCTATTTTGAGTGTAGGGAGGTCAGAATCCAACAGCATCAGCAGTCCTTCTTCAACCTCTGAATCTGATTTTTGCTCAAGTCCCTCAATTTCAGCCAGAAAATACCTAAAATCATAGAAAAATACACAAACTCATAGTAAAGTCTAGAAATGTGAATTTAACATAAAAACTAATGAAAACATCCCTAAAAGTAACTAGATCCTACTAAAAACATACTGAAAACAATGCCAAAAAGCGTATAAATTATCCGCTTATCACAACACCAAACTTAAATTGTTGCTTGTCCCCAAGCAACTGAAAATCAAATAGGATAAAAAGAAGAGAATATACTATAAATTCCAAACTATCAATGAAACATAGCTCCAATCAAATGAGCGGGACTTATAGCTTTTTGCCTCTTGAATAGTTTTGGCATCTCACTCTATCCATTGAGGTTCAGAATGATTGGCATCTATAGGAACTCAGAGTTCAGATAGTGTTATTGATTCTCCTAGTTCAGTATGATGATTCTTGAACACAGCTTCTTTATGAGTCTTGGCCGTGGCCCTAAGCACTTTGATTTCCAGTATTACCACCGGATACATAAATGCCACAGACACATAATTTGGGTGAACCTTTTCAGATTGTGACTCAGCTTTGCTAAAGTCACCAATTAGAGGTGTCCAGGGTTCTTAAGCACACTCTTTTTTTTTTTTTTTTGCTTTGGACCTTGACTTTAACCGCTCAGTCTCAAGTTTTCACTTGGCACCTACACGCCACAAGCACATGGTTAGGGACAGCTTGGTTTAGCTGCTTAGACCAGGATTTTATTCCTTTAGGCCCTCCTATCCACTGATGCTCAAAGCCTTGGGATCCTTTTTATTTCCCTTGCCTTTTGGTTTTAAGGGTTATTGGCTTTTTGCTCTTGCCTCTTGGTTTTAAGAGCTTTTGGCTTTTTCTGCTTGCTTTTTCTTTCTATTTTCTTTCTATTTTTTTTCGCCTATTTTTTTTTCTGCAAGATTTGTTCTTTGCTGCTTTTTCTTGCTTCAAGAATCATTTTTATGATTTTTCAGATTATCAAATAACATGTCTCCTAGTCATCATTCTTTCAAGAGCCAACATATTTAACATTCTTAAACAACAATTTCAAAAGACATATGCACTGTTCAAGCATACATTCAGAAAACAAGAAGCATTGTCACCACATCAATATAATTAATCTAAGTTCAAGGATAAATTCAAAACTCATGTACTTCTTGTTCTTTTAAATTAAAATAATTTTTATTTAAGAGAGGTGATGGATTCATAGGACATTCATAACTTTAAGACAAAGTTACTAACTACTAATGATCATGTAATGAAGACACAAACATAGATAAGCACATAACATAGAAAACGAAAAACAGAAGAAATAAGAACAAGGAATGAATCCACCTTAGTGATGGTGGCGTTTCCTTCTTGAGGAACCAATGATGTCCTTGAGCTCTTCTATGTCTCTTCCTTGTCTTTGTTGCTCCTCCTTCATTGCTTTTAGATCTTCTCTGATTTCATGAAGGATGATGGAGTGCTCTTGATGTTCCACCCTTAGTTGCTTCCAGTAATTGTGTGGAAGAAAATGTATCCCCTGAGGTATCTCAGGGATCTCTTGATTTGCAGTCAAATGTTCTACCACTAAGCTATAGACCCTTGATGGAAGCTTTTGTCTTCCCTTTCCTCTTTCTAGAGGTTTCTCTGGCCTTAGGTGCCATCAATGGTTATGGAAAAAAACAAAAAAGCTATGCTTTTACCACACCAAACTTAGAATGTTGCTCGCCCTCGAGCAAAAGAAGAAAGAATAGAAGAAGAAGAAGAAGATATGGAGGAGATGGATGGGTGTGTGTATTCGGCCATATGGGTGGGATTGGGTGGGAGAGAGATGTTGAATTTTGAAGGTAGTGGGTGTATGGATGTGAGTGGTAAATGGAAAACAGAAGGGATGATCATGAATGGAAAGAGAGATGATGAGGTAGGTGGGGATCCTGTGGGGTCCACAGATCCTGAGATGATCCTGCGGGGTCCACAGATCCTGAGGTGTCAAGGCATTTACATCCCTGCACCAATTTAGGCATGTAAAATGCCCTTGCACACAACTCTGGGCGTTCAGCGCCAGGTTGGTGCCCATTTTGGGCGTTCAACGCCCATTTGTTGCCATTTCTGGCGTTGAACGCTAGAACCATGCTTGTTCTGGGCGTTCAGCGCTAGGATGCTGCCCATTTTGGGCGTTCAGCGCCAGAACCATGCTCTGTTCTGGCGTTGAACGCTAGGCAGATGCTCCTCCAGGGTGTGATTTTTCTTCTACTGTTTTTGATTCCGTTTTCAATTTTTATATTTATTTTGTGACTCCACATGATCATGAACCTAATAAAACATGAAAAACAAAAACAAAATTAGATAAATAAACATTGAGTTGCCTCCCAACAAGCGCTTCTTTAATGTCAATAGCTTGACAGTGGGCTTTCATGGAACCTAACAGATGTTCAGAGCATTGTTGAAACTCTCCAACACCAAACTTAGAGTTTGGATATGGGAGTTCAACACCAAACTTAGAGTTTGGTTGTGGCCTCCCAACACCAAACTTAGAGTTTGACTGTGGGAGCTTTGTTTGACTCTGCTTTGAGAGAAGCTTTTCATGCTTCCTCTCCATGGTTGCAGAGGGAGATCCTTGAGTTTTTAAACACAAGGGAGTCCTCATTCCATTGAAGGACTAGTTCACTTCTGTCAACATCAATCACAGCTCTTGCTGTGGCCAGGAAAGGTCTTCCTAGGATGATGGATTCATCCTCTTCCTTTCCAGTATCCAGGACTATGAAATCAGCAGGGATGTAAAGGCCTTCAACCTTTACTAACACGTCCTCTACTTGTCCATATGCCTATTTTCTTGAATTATCTGCCATCTCTAATGAGATTTTAGCAGCTTGCACCCCATAGATTTCCAGTTTCTCTATTACAGAGAGGGGCATGAGGTTTATTCCTGAACCAAGGTCACACAGAGCCTTAAAGATCATGGTGCCTATGGTACAGGGTATTATGAACTTTCCAGGATCCTGTCTCTTCTGAGGCAATGTCAGTTGATCCAGATCACTTAGTTCATTGATGAACAAGGGAGGTTCAACTTCCCAAGTATCAATGCCAAATAATTTGGCATTTAACTTCATGATTGAACCAAGAAACTTGGCAGTTTGCTCTTCAGTAACATCCTCATTCTCTTCAGAAGAGGAATATTCATCAGAGCTCATGAAGGGCATAAGGAGGTTCAATGGAATCTCTATGGTCTCTAGATGAGCCTCAGATTCCTTTGGTTCCTCAGAGGGAAGCTCCTTATTGATCACTGGACGTCCCAGGAGGTCTTCCTCCTTGGGATTCACGTCCTCTCCTTCCCTTACAGGTTCGGCCATGGTGCTTATGTCAATGGCCTTGCACTCTCCTTTTGGATTCTCTTCTGTATTGCTTGGGAGAGTACTAGGAGGGATTTCAGTGATTCTTTTACTCAGCCGGCCCACTTGTGCTTCCAAATTTCTAATGGAAGACCTTGTTTCATTCATGAAACTCACAGTGGCCTTAGGCAGATCAGAGACTAAGTTTGCTAAATTAGAAGTATTTTGTTCAGAGTTCTCTGTCTGTTGCTGAGTGGATGATGGAAAAGGTTTATTATTGTTAAACCTCTTTCTTTCTCCATTATTAAAGCCTTGTTGAGGCTTTTGATCCTTCCATGAGAAATTCGGGTGATTTCTCCATGATGAGTTATAGGTGTTTCCATAAAGTTCACCTAAATAATTCACCTCTGCTATTGCAGGGTTTTCAGGATCATAAGCTTCTTCTGCATAAGAAGCCTCTTGAGTACTGTTGGATGCAGCTTGCATTCCATTCAGACTCTGAGAAATCATATTGACTTGCTGAGTCAATATTTTGTTCTGAGCCAATATGGCATTCAGAGTGTCAATCTCAAGAACTCCCTTCTTCATAGGCGTCCCATTATTCACAGGATTCCTTTCAGAAGTGTACATGAACTGGTTATTAGCAACCATGTCAATAAGTTCTTGAGCTTCTGTAGGCGTTTTCTTTAGGTGAATGGATCCACCTACAGAAGTATCCAATGACATCTTTGATAACTCAGATAAACCATCATAGAATATATCCAGGATGGTCCATTCTGAAAGCATGTCAGAAGGACACTTTTTGGTCAACTGTTTGTATCTTTCCCAAGCTTCATAGAGGGATTCACCTTCTTTCTGTTTGAAAGTTTGAACATCCACTCTAAGCTTGCTCAGCTTTTGAGGAGGAAAGAACTTGGCTAAGAAAGCCTTGACCAGCTTATCCCAAGAGTTTAGGCTATCCTTGGGTTGAGAATCCAACCACACTCTAGCTCTGTCTCTTACAGCAAAAGGGAAAAGCATGAGCATGTAGACTTCAGGATCTACTCCATTAGTCTTAACAGTATCACATATCTGCAAGAATTCAGTTAAGAACTGAAAAGGATCTTCAGATGGAAGTCCATGAAACTTGCAGTTCTGCTGCATCAGAGAAACTAATTGAGGTTTCAGCTCAAAGTTGTTTGCTCCAATGGCAGGTGATGTGCGGAAAACGATCCGACACAAAACTCACCGGCAAGTGCACCGGGTCGCATCAAGTAATAATAACTCACGGGAGTGAGGTCGATCCCACAGGGATTGAAGGATTGAGCAATTTTAGTTTAGTGGTTGATTTAGTTAAGCGAATCAAGATTTGGTTGAGAGATTTGTGATTTGCAGAATTTAAATCGCATGGAAAGTAAAGGGAATGGGGAATTGGCATGAAATTTAAGAGAACAGGAATTAAAGTGCTGAATCTTAAAGAACAAGAAATTAAATGGCAGAAACTTAGAACGCAAGAAATGTAAATTGCAGAATCTTAAAGTGCAAGAAATGTAAATGGCTTGAATTGTAAAGGGAATTGGGAATTGGATTTGCAGAAATTAAACAAGGAAAAGTAAAATTCAACAAACAGAGAAATAGAAAATGACTTGGATTGAACCGGATCTTAAAACAGAAATGTAAATGAGATTGAAAAACATTAAACAGAGGATGTAAAATTGGAATTCAGATCTCAGGACCCAAGAGACTAGATAACCAAGTCTAGATCTCAATGCCTTCCTAGATCCAACAAGAACAATTGCAAAGGAAATGTAAATTGCAAAGAAAGTAGATGAAGAAGCAATTAACTGAAACTGAAATTTAATTAAGCAGAGAATTAAACAAGATCCCAAGGTGAGATTGAAACAGAAGTTCTTCAATTCTCCACCCAAGATCCGAAGCAAGAAAATTAAAGAGTGCTGGGCAAGAACAAGGAAGAAGAGAGATCAATTCTCCTCCCCAATTCTCTTGAATTAAAACAACAATGCTAGAATGTAAAATGAGCTCTCTACTAAGTGCACTAATCAAACCGAAAAGAAAGCTCTCTTAAAAACTTAAATCCTATGCTATTTATACACTTTCTTCAAATGGTCTTCAAGCCTTCAATTGGGCCTTTGCTCTTGATGGAATTGGGTTGATAGAGGCCTTGGTTGATTGCTCTTGGAGTTTGGAGAAGAACCGAATTGAACCGGGTTTGGAATCATGAAAGCTTGAGTAAAAGTTTGAGTAAAAGTTTGAGGCAAACTTTTACTCAAACTTTTCACATCAGCCACCCTCTTTTGCTGATACCAACATTGGGGCAAAAGTTTGGGGTCAAACTTTTGCTCCAACGTTGGCCTCCCCTTGCACACTCATGGCGCCAATGTTTGCCAAAAAGTTAGAGGCAAACGTTGGCGCAAACTTTTGCTCTCCAGGGTGTGTTGTTCATGCGCCAACGTTTGCCAAAAAGTTTGAGGCAAACGTTGGCGCAAACTTTTGCTCTCCAGGGTGTTGATTTGTGATGCCAAAAGTTAGCCAAAAAGTTTGAGGCAAACTTTTGCTCAAGCTTTTTGCCCAAAAGTTTGCACAAAAGTTTGAGGCAAACTTTTGCTCCAGCTTTTTGCTCCCTGGTTCATTTTCACTTATTCCAAAAGTTTGAGCTAAAGTTTGAGGCAAACTTTTGCTCAAACTTTTTGTCCTCTCTTCCTCCTAGCCATTCCTCCTTGCTTCAACCTTTCTCCAAGCTTTCTTCACCTATCATTAATTAACCAAACACATCAAAGCTATGCTCAAAATCATGAGATATTCATTCTTTCATAATATGTGACAATTATAGCATAAAACCTCATGAAATTGCATTAATTCATACATGGTTGATTAAATCAAAGGAAACATGAAAATCTACCCAATTGGCTTGTTTATGGCTCAAGAAAGTGCATAATTCAATTGAAAACAAAAGAAAAAGGCTAGTGAAACTAGGCTAAGATGACTTGTCATCAGCAGGAATGGAGATGCTTCTTCCATGTAAATTGGAATTAGGTGCAGTAAAGTCACCAAGCATCCTCCTTGCATTATTATTATTTTCAGCTGCCATCTCCTCTTCCTGTTCGAAAATTTCTGAAAGGTTATCTCTGGATTGTTGTAATTTAGCTTCTCTTAATTTTCTCTTCAGAGTCCTTTCAGGTTCTGGATCTGCTTCAACAAGAATGTTCTTGTCCTTGCTCCTGCTCATATGACAAAGAAGAGGGCATAGAAAAAATAATAATAATAATATAGATCCTTTATACCACAGTATAGAGGTCCTTATGTTAGTAGAAGAAAAGAAGAAAAAATCTGAACTCAGAGAAAGAGAGGGTTCGGATTTTTGGTGGTGTGAGGAAGAGATGTTAGTAGATGAATAAATAAGTAGAAGGGGATGAGAGAGAAGGAATTTTCGAAAATAATTTTTTGAAAAAGAGTTAGTGATTTTTGAAAATAGTTTTTGAAAAAGGTTAGTAGTTTTTTCGAAAATTCAAAATAAAAATAAAATAATTAGTTAATTAAAAAGAATTTTTGAAAAAGGGGGAAGATATTTTCGAAAATAGAGAGAGAGAGTTAGTTAGGTAGTTTTGAAAGAGATAAGAAACAAACAAAAAATTTAGTTAGTTAGTTGAAACAAATTTTGAAAAGGTGAGAAGTTAGGAAGTTAGAAAAGATATTTTGAAATCATATTTTGAAAAAGATAAGATAAGAAGATATTTTTGAAAAGATATGATAGAAATTAGTTTTTGAAAAAAAGATTTGATTTTTTTGAAATCACAATTAATGACTTGATTCACAAGAAATCACAAGATATGATTCTAGAACTTAAAGTTTGAATCTTTCTTAACAAGAAAGTAACAAACTTGAAATTTTTGAATCAAAACATTAATTGTTATTGTTATTTTCAAAAATTTGTGATAAAAATAAGAAAAAGATTTTTGAAAAATTTTTGGAATTTTCGAAAATAACTAAGAAATTTGAAAAAGATTTGATTTTTGAAAAAGATTTTGAAAAAGAGAAGATTTTCAAATTGAAAATTTGATTTGACTCATAAGAAACAACTTGATTTTAAAAATTTTTGAAAAAGTCAATCCAAATTTTCGAATTTAATGAGAGAAAAAGGGAAAGATATTTTTTTGATTTTTGAATTTTTATGATGAGAGAGAGAAAAACAAGAAAAATGTGCAATGCATGAGAATTTTAGATCAAAACATGTGATGCATGCAAGAATGCTATGAATGTCAAGATGAACACCAAGAACACTATGAAGATCATGATGAACATCAAGAACATATTTTTGAAAAATTTTTAATGCAAAGGAAACATGCAAGACACCAAACTTAGAATTCTTTAATGCTTAGACACTAAGAATTCAAGAATGCGTATGAAAAACAAGAAAAGACACAAAACATGCAAATGCAAAGATCAAACAAGAAGACTTACCAAGAACAGCTTGAAGATCATGAAGAACACTATGAATGCATGAATTTTCGAAAAATGCAAGATGCACATGCAATTGACACCAAACTTATAACATGACACAAGACTCAAACAAGAAACACAAAAAAATATTTTTGATTTTTATGATTTTCTAATTTTTTTGTATTTTTATTATTATTTTTTTTTCGAAAACAGATGAGAAAATTTTTTGAAAGATTTTTGAAAAATTTTTGAAAACAAAACAAAAAGAAAATTACCTAATCTGAGCAACAAGATGAACCGTCAGTTGTCCAAACTCGAACAATCCCCAGCAATGGCGCCAAAAACTTGGTATGCGAAATTGCTACTCAGGTTGTGAATTGTTGTTCGAAATTGATTCCCTGGCAATGGCACCAAAAACGGATGCACAGAATCATGGTCTAAACATATCTTCACAACTTCGCATAACTAACCAGCAAGTGCACTGGGTCGTCCAAGTAATACCTTACGTGAGTAAGGGTCGAATCCCACGGAGATTGTCGGTATGAAGCAAGCTATGGTCACCTTGTAAATCTCAGTTAAGTTGACTCATATGGGCTACAATATATTATGTAAATAAAACATAAAGTAAGGATAGAAATACTTATGTAATTCATTGGTGAGAATTTTAGATAAGCGAATGGAGATGCTTTCGTTCCTCTGAACCTCTACTTTCCTGCTATCTTCATCCAATCAGTCTTACTCCTTTCCATGGCTACCTTTATGTGATACATCACCACTGTCAATGGCTACTTTCGGTCATCTCTCGGGAAAATGATCCAATGCCCTGTCACGGCACGGCTAATCGTCTGGAGGCATCACCCTTGTCAATGGCTTCATCTTATCCTCTCAGTGAAAATGGTCAACGCACCCTGTCACAGCACGGCTATTCATCTGTCGGTTCTCGATCATGCTGGAATAGGATTTACTATCCTTTTGCGTCTGTCACTAACGCCCTGCAATCGCGAGTTAGGAGCTCGTCACAGTCATTCATTCATTGAATCCTACTCGGAATACCACAGACAAGGTTTAGACTTTCCGGATTCTCTTGAATGCCGCCATCATTCTAGCTTACACCACGAAGATTCTGGTTAGGAGATCTAAGAGATACTCATTCAGTCGAAGGTAGAACGGAAGTGGTTGTCAGGCACGCATTCATAGGGAATGATGATGATTGTCACGTTCATCACATTCAGATTGAAGTACGAATGAATATCTTGGAAGCGAAACAAGATGAATTGAATAGAAAACAGTAGTACTTTGCATTAATCTTTGAGGAACAGCAGAGCTCCACACCTTAATCTATGGAGTGTAGAAACTCTACCGTTAATTATACATAAGTGAAAGTCCAGGCATGGCCGAGAGGCCAGCCCTCAAACGTGATCTAAGATAGCATACAACTGATCAAAGGTACCTAATACAATAGTAAAAGGTCCTATTTATAATAAACTAGCTACTAGGGTTTACAGAAGTAAGTAATTGATGCATAAATCCACTTCCAGGGCCCACTTGGTGTGTGCTTGGGCTGAGCTTTGAGTGTTGCACGTATAGAGGTCCTTCTTGGAGCTGAACGCCAGCTTTTGTGCCAGTTTGGGCGTTCAACTCTGGTTTTGGATCCTTTTCTGGCGCTGGACGCCAGAATTGGGCAGAGAGCTGGCGTTGAATGCCAGTTTGCGTCGTCTAAACTTGGCCAAAGTATGGACTATTATATATTTCTGGAAAGCCCTGGATGTCTACTTTCCAACGCAATTGGAAGCGCGCCATTTTGAGTTCTGTAGCTCCAGAAAATCCATTTTGAGTTCAGGGAGGTCAGAATCCAACAGCATCAGCAGTGCTTCTTCAACCTCTGAATCTGATTTTTGCTCAAGTCCCTCAATTTCAGCCAGAAAATACCTGAAATCATAGAAAAATACACAAACTCATAGTAAAGTCCAGAAATGTGAATTTAACATAAAAACTAATGAAAACATCCCTAAAAGTAACTAGATCCTACTAAAAACATACTAAAAACAATGCCAAAAAGCGTATAAATTATCCGCTCATCAGGTGTTCGCATGCCTTGTGTGAGCGAACGAAATTGGAAAATTTTACACTTGTGCGTATGCACACCTCTATGCGTACGCACATATTTTGAAAATCTTCCTGGGCGTGCACAAGCACACCCCTGTGCGTACGCACATGCCCTGTTTTTCAACTAAAATCTTGTTTTTAATTGTTTTGCCTTCCCAATAAGTTTGTAAACTTCTGTGACACTTATTTCAGAATTTTTGTCTTGTTTTTGGATGTTAAAACATAGAGAAGTTCTTAGGTGGAATTCTTTGGGTATTACCTTGAAAACTTAGAGAACAGAGGCTTAGGTTTCTGGTGTATTGAGGATGAGTTTTGTTGAGAGAGAAGGAAGAGTAGTGAATTTGGTGATTGCTGGCAATGAATTGAGAAACTGATGAACTAATGAGTTCGGAATGGAAATTATGAATTGACAGTGGTTGAGATGAGTCGAGAACTCGGAGTTGCAATGATGAATCATTGATATAATGAAATAATGAATTTTTGAAAAACCATTGCTGTAACATTTTAAATTGAGATTGTTGAGACGCTATGTGCCTGGCCGAGATGGTGGTTGGATCCCACCTGTCGAGGTAGCGGCGGTGGCGTAAGGGCGGTGGTTCATTCCGCTTGCGTTGAGATGTGAGGTCTGTGACAAGAGTATCCCGCTTGCATCCCTTCGGATCACTACAGTGTGCAGGCACAAAATCCTAGACGGTGTTCCGAGCACCATATCTCGGGGGTTCCCATTATGATTCCAAAGGGCGACATCTCCATGGAGATGTGTCGGGTTGGCAGTTGAACCGACATTGTGATATCACAACCAATAGGACAGGCATTCATCATATGCATCTTCTATCTGTTTGTTTACTTTGCTAACTTGAATTTGCTTGCCTACCTGTATAACATGTCTAATTGCCAAATTGAATTACTTGTCATATATGCCTATACTTGTGTTTTACTTGCATTGATATTAATTGTGTATTCTACTGGGATTGAGGAGGTTCGGAAGGTGGTGGCGATGGGATCGCATGGAGGATAGGTTGGTGAATGTTGTGGGACAGCGAAGAGTTGTTAGTTTAGAAATCCACTAGTTAGAATACCCCTTTATTATGTTAAGGTTTAATTTATTCTTTAATGTTTTAGTTATGCTTTAAGATGAATCTTGTGACGGATATGAAGTTCTGGGATTGCCTCTGGCGTCTCAGAGTCTTATATCTTACATCACTGGGCACTGTTACCATACTGAGAACCTCTGGTTCTCATACCATATTCTGTTGTTGTTTTTCAGATGCAGGTCGCAACCCACCTCGGTGAGTTGCTTGGTGGTGACAAAGCGGAGGATCTCCATTCTGTTTTGAAATCCTTTTGATTATTTTGCTTTGTTCTCTCATCTTTACTTTTGCCTAGAGGCTTATTTTGAGAGAGAAACTTGTATAAACTATTTATTTTACTTTCAAAATTTTGTATTGTCTATATATAGATAGCCGGCTTAAACTCCGCGAGTCGTGGCTAGATCTTTATACTATTATACTCTGCTATTTTGTTATATTATATCTATTTTTCTTGTGCGTTAAGTTTGTAGCTTCATGAGTACGTTTTGCACTTTTCAAATCATGTTTTTGAATTGTATCCTTCATCGGGCTTCTAGAATATATTACTTCTTCTATATATATGTATAAGCTTTAGACTTGTCGTAACCTTTGATTAACCTTTGCTTTACGACACGAGGTAAGGCTTAGGGTAATTAGGGTGTTACTTCTTTGTCAGCAGAGAGGAGGTCATCTTTGCTTCTCTCTAGCAATCTTTTTCTCATAAACAATATCGCGATACTGTTCCCGCTCTTTTGCCTTTTTAATCAGATTTTGGATATACCTTGCTGATAAACCACTATTTTATGATTTATCTTGTGTTTAATTGAGTGGTTTCATCAAGTCTTCACCACTTATTCATACTAATTGCATGGTTTTATATTTCCCTTCCTAGTTTCACTCTATGGTTGAAAACATGCTTCCTAGAGATCTTTAATTTGTGTATTTTAATTCTCTTTTATACCATTCGATGTCGTGATCCGTATGTTAAGTGTTTCAGGCTTCATAGGGCAGGAATGGCTTAGAAATGGGAGAGGAAGCTTGCAAAAATGGAAGGAACACAAGAAACTAAGGAGATGACCAGCGAGCATCGACGCGCATGCATGGCTCATGCGTGCGCGCGACATGGAGGAAATTGTAGCGATGCGTGCGCGTGCCTGAGGCGTACGCGTGGATTGGAGTCTGTACAAAAGACGCGAACCGTGACTGACGCGTATGCGTGACCTGCGTGATCTGCAGAATTAACAGAAAATGCTGGGGGCAATGTCGGGCCGTGTTTTGACCTAGTTCTCGGCCCAGAAACACAGAATAAAGCCAGGGAACTTGCAGAGACTCAACACACATACACACATTCTCATTAGGATAGTTTTTAGGTTTTAGATCTGAATCTAGAGAGAATTTACTTTTCCTCTAGGTTTTCTTTACATTCATAGTTCATTAGTTTATTGCTTTTGCTTTTGGATATTGAAAAGTCATCACTTCCGTTGAAGATACTATTCTAGTTTGTTTCTTTACTTGCTCTTTTATTTATTCCATATTCTCAATTTCTTGTTTAGAGTGGTAATTAGATTATTTTCATGGATTGTTAATGCAAAGGATTACTTTTACTTTTAATTAATTTTGAATATATATTTTATTTAAATTATTATGTCTCTTTTCTATTCCAAACTCCCAATAACGAAGATGATATCCATGTCAATAGAGTAGATTCCCTACTTGACATGGGGTTGATTAAGAGGAGACATTTGAGTTGGAATGCTCGAGTGGTTAGTTAAATTGGAAGTTGTTGGCTAATTCTGTATTTACTAACGCTAGACCTTCCCAAAGGAGAGGACTAGGTTTTGCGAATAAGAGTTAGCTCAATCAATTGACTTTCCTTTATTTAGTAAGGGTTAACTAAGTGAAAATAACAACCTCTTTATACTACACTTGAGAGAATTCTAACAAGGACAGAACTTCCAATTAATCATTCCCCCAGTCAAGGCTTTTTAATTTGAATAATATAAATTTCTTTTAATTTTCATTGCACTAAATTACAATTGTTTATTTTCTGTTAATCAACTCTCAAAACTCTCGGAAAACTCCTGATTAATAAATTAGCACCCTTTCTAGCAACTCGTTGGGAGACGACCTGGGACTCATACTCCCAGTATTTTTATTTAAAACTTTTGTGACAACCTTTCTAAATTGATGCGGCGGATTTTTCTGGTTAAGAGCTATACTCGCAACGCTGTTCTTATATTACAATCTCTTAATTGGTCTAACTTCTGCCACGCACCACTTGCTGCATCACAATTTGCAAGATGATTATTAGCAATGTCAATTGACATGAAACTGAAATTTTTTTTTGACAAACAAAAGTAGTAATAATAATAATAACAATAATAATTAATAAAATATAACACAAAAAATTAATTTTAACCATAAAACAAGAAACAACTTTAAGTATTAAAACAAAGTGTTGATTACGAATCAACCTTGCCTTAAGAAGGGCCGCATGTCATTGTGACAATCCAGCTATCAATACCATATGGAAGGAAAACAAACTACAGTTATTAATCTTATATATAGAGCTTTATATGCTACTTGCCTACTTGATATATATATATATATATATATATATATATATAATTTTAGATTATGTTGTTATATCTTTATAAATTGGACTTTTCCTGTGCAAATGTGTCTTATTATTAATGCAAGAGGCCATTCGTGTCATATTAAATCAATCAGTCTTATTACTAATGCAATATATCAATCAATCAACAAATTCAATTCAATTGATCACAAGTAGTCTAGTTGACATGAGTAGGCACTTGAGTAAACTAACCTGATTATCCCAATACCACGAGAAAATAACTAAAATTTCCAGTCAAGGTGCACTCGATGATTAGTATCTGAACAATTTAATTTGACTTAATTAGGCTCAGAAATACATGCATGAAAATGCTAAACGATTAATTTAGAATAGGTTTAATTACTCTGTTGGTCCCTATAGTTTCACCAAATTTTTAATTAGGTCCCTATACTTTTTTTCCATTCAATTGGGTCCCTACACTGCTTTTAATTTTGTAATTACGTCCTTTTCATGTTAAAAATGTTAAAATTAACATAATATTTTTACCAGAATGCATGCGGTCAAAGATTTAATTAAGTTTTTAATTATAAATACCTTCAATTTGCGAATAAATATTCAGTTAACTCTAATATTTTTTACACTATGAAGGACTTAATTATAAAATTATAGTAGTGTAGGGATCCAATTGAAAGGAAAAAAAGTATAGGGACCTAATTAAAAATTTGGTGAAACTATAGGGACCAACAGAGTAATTAAACCTTTAGAATAACAATTGGATGCCTGTTTACCTGAAGCACAAATGTCACTCCAAAAATTCCCATGAAGAGACAACTTAGTCACTCCCTTGAAGACATTCATTTGATCTATTTTCTAGCATTGAACTCGTTAAATATCTGAGTCAAAACATTACAATAACTACTATCCCAATAAGAATCTAGTATGCTGTATTATACTATAAAATTATTTTGTTGCAAAGGATGGGGATGGAACAGAGACACATTGTATAAAGAAATTGCCGATTTATCTCCAAATTAAACAATTAATTAAATAGGTTTTCACTACTTACTTGGCATAGAACGAATGTGTTGAATATTAAAAGTATTCTTCACTTGTAAGGAGTGAGATTTAGAATCTTGATCATCACCTAGATTAATACTTTGCCAACCGAAATTAAGAATGAGAAGAATGGTCACTTGATAGATAGCCTGGGAAAGCAAATATATAAAAAGATCATAAAGTGATAGGATCCAAAGAGATATATATAATATGTTTCCAGGCTACACACAACTAGATGATGATCCACAACAGAATAATGTGTAAGTTTAATTTCTCCGCACGGTATTAAGAATGATGTACTCTAGCTACTACCTGTATCATCAAGTTCCTCCACATGACATTAGTTATAAGAGATTCCCTAAAAGATTGAGCAAGAGCACAGAGTGTGAAATTAAGACGAGAGACATTGTAAAAGGCATAAATCAGATCCAAATGAAGCAATACAAACCTTCAGCGAATCGGTGATCTGCGCATAAGGCTGTCAGTTGGTGGTTTCGTAGAATTGCACCTAAACAAGGGAATTCTCCAATGGAATTGCACCTTTTTCCTAGAATCAAAGAAAATAGCAAAATTCCATTAATGGAAATGTAAAGAACAGGAAAACACACTTGGTATACTAAACTAATAATATCTTAGAATTGACTATTAAAGATTTGAATATTCATACTAGCAGCAACTAAACAAACTGTATTTACCACGAGATCATCCAAATCAAACATATAATTTATTTAAAAATAAAGTCAATTCTTAAATTCAAGTCCTGAAACTTGAAATTAAACAAGTATACCAATAAATTATTAAGACCATCAGCAATCCAGAGACAACAAATTGCATCAATTTTAGAAATGAACCTACTTAGGATACACTTGCTTAGATAACATAAGCCTAGATAACATTTTGACATACTTAGGATACACTTGCTTTATCAACCAAGTAGAAAAGGCACTTGTTAGTTGTTACTTCTAATCCAAACATGAACAATATATATTGATGAAAAAAACTACAAATGAATCAATGAACATACAAGTATACAAGGCACTGTATGCCAAGTAAGGAACATACTACATAAAAGTAAAACACTTTCCCATTTAAATAATTAAACATTAGCTAGAAACCTTATAGAATAATAAGGAATTAAGAAAACTTACAAAATCTAGCAAATGTAATAGAAAGCATAACAGTACAAACAATGATAAGGGCCAATCTCCTACAAGCCATAGCTGATCTTTGTTAATTATCTATAAATATACAAATAAAATGGTATACATATAGTTAATTATTATTATAACAGTAGATGATGAATGATCCAATACAGAAGCCATCAATGGAGAAGAAAACTCAGAGCATAGACAGTGAATCAGAAAATGGTGACACAACAAAGAGGGCACAGGATTCGGTAGTCCAAGAACCTTTAGACCACTTAGTAGTCCAAACTAAAAACATATTTTTGGAGTTTTTTTATCAATTACTACGTAGTCCTTGAACTAATTTTAATTACAAATTAACCCCATATATTTTATTTAATTATAAAAATAATTTTTTATTTTATAAATTATTATTTTATCAATTATCTATTATATTTATTAACAATCAAATACAAAAATAACAACCAATTATATCCTCCATTCATCCTAATAATTCCAATTGATTAAAAAATTAACTTTGATCTCGTTACGTTCGTCCATGGCTTCCAAATCGTGTTTCCTTGAAATTCAATCGATTGGTTTTTCAAAACAATCGATTGAATGATAACTCAATCGATTGGTTTACACTATATCACAAAACAATCGATTGAAAGTTGTAAGGTAGAATGGTAAAAAGCTTAAACCAATCGATTGTTTATACTTTCCAATCGAATGAATGCCTCAAAACAATTGATTGTTGTTGTTACTCAATCGATTGAATTCACAAAAACAACATGGATTTGCCAAATACAATCGATTGGAAAGTGATGACATTAAAGTTTTAGCCAAATTCAATCGATTGGTAATGTAATCCAATCGATTGGAAGGTGATGAAGTTGAATGTTTTGCCAATTTCAATCGATTGGTAATGGTACCCATCTACTCAATCAATTGTTTTTTATTATACCAATAAGCTATTGAACCAACTTGGTTAAACTTGGTTACCAAAATAATTTCGTCATGTAGTATCACGGATTTAATTAATACTAGTAGAAATACATTTCCTTCGTCCAAACTAGACCAAACTACAGGATCAATGATTTAAGTTAAGTGATAAAAATTGTTCTTATGTTAATACATTGATATTGGTGCAAGAAGATAATAAGATCCTGATCATGGTGATTGAAAAAAAAAATTGGATTAATGAGGATTTGTACAACCTATTTGTGATTTATGAAAGTAGAATAGAATAAATTGTGCAAAATCCTACAGAATTCTGAAAAATGAGAACATTACCAATTGATTGAGTAGATGGATATTCCATTACCAATCGATTGAAATTGGCAAAACATTCAACTTCATCACCTTCCAATCGATTGGATTACATTACCAATCGATTGAATTTGGCTAAACCTTCAATGTCATCACTTTCCAATCGATTGTATTTGGCAGATCCATGTTGTTTTCGTGAATTCAATCAATTGAGTAACAACAACAATCGATTATTTTGAGGCATTCATTCGATTGGAAAGTATAAACAATCGATTGGTTTAAACTTTTTACCATTCTACCTTACAACTTTCAATCGATTGTTTTGTGATATAGTGTAAACCAATCGATTGAATTTCAAGGAAACACGATTTGGAAGCCATGGACGAATGTAATGAGATCAAAGTTAATTTTTTAATCAATTGAAATTATTAGGATGAATGGAGGATATAATTGGTTATTATTTTTGTATTTGATTGTTAATAAATATAATAGATAATTGATAAAATAATAATTTATAAAATAAAAAACTATTTTTATAATTAAATAAAATATATGGGGTTGATTTGTAATTAAAATTAGTTCAAAGACTACGTAGCAATTGATAAAAAAACTCCAAAAATATGTTTTCTACTTGGACTACTAAGTGGTCCAAAGGTTCCTGGACCACCGAATCCTGAGCCAACAAAGAGTGGTAGTGAACTTAAAGTCAAACCAATAAGCCAATCATCAATGGCAGCAAGATCATCACAAGTAGAATAAACAAAGAACAAAATTATAATTCAACACTAATAATAACAAGCAATTCTCAACTGTGACACGAGAAAGCTTCTAACACATACATCACTATAGAAATTGAACCAGACACAGAAAAAACACTAATTAAATACAAAATTGTGATATAGAACCCTAATTAAATTTAACACAGGCCCTAATTGCCTAAATCAGGAAAAAAAATTAAAAGCCTACCTATTGTGACGAGGGAGAGCGAATCGAGCAGGGATAGACGAAGCAAAGGCAGCACGATTAGCAAAAAAATTGTAGAACCAGAAAATATTGTAGAACCCTAAAAACCAGAACAACGAATCCTCAAAAAAATTGTCAAACCAGAAAATTCATACACACCATTGATCTCTATTCAGTGCTAATGTCTCACTTCATCGTCACTACCATCTCAGTTCTCCATCTCGGTTCATCATCACCAAGGCTAACTTGTCGTTCTTCACTGTTCTTTGTCTCTAAGAACAGAGAATGAGCAGTTTTGACCAAGACCGACTGAGTGGTTACGAGAGGGATAGAGAGATTTTGAGACATTAGAATGTAGAGCCGGAGTGGTGAGTAGAGATGAATCAATTACAAATGAAGAGTGTGACGTAGCGTCACAGAGTTATCTTCTTCGCAGTGTCGCATCTTCGCATCTCAATCCCATATCAGTCACCGTCGCACCTCTTTCTCATGGCCACAGCTTAGTTCCTATCGCAGCTCGCCCCGCCTCCTCTGTTCTGTTGCTCTCTACCAGTCGTGGTTCCGTTACTCAATGCCTCCCTGCCATTAGCCATCGTCTGTCCAGTGCCGGCACCGTAAATGAGTGTTTGAGAGATGAGAGTGTGTGGTTTTGGAGATAAACAAGCAAGGGTTTCAAGAGAATTAAAAGGGGAAAAGGGATTTTACTTTTTTAGAGATATCAGAGTGTTCAAATCCAAAGCGATCCAAATTAAATTACTCATCCAATTTAATCCAAACCGAAAATCAATTTAAATTGCATTCATTCAGATTTGATTGGATTCTATTTTTTACAAACCACTGGATCGAATCAAATTTTAGATCTACTTTTTATAACCAATCCAATCCAATCCAAACTGCACAATATGCTATAATATTATTATTTTATTATTATATTTACAATTATACTTATAACATGTTATATTTTTTATACATTTTTATATTATTCATGTATTATTATTATTTAATAAATATTTCATGTTCAAAATTTTATTTATTTATTTATTTTAACTAACCTATAATTTTATTTCTATTGTTATATTATTGTTAGCTTTTTAAGATATTGTTAAGACTTGTTATGTCATTGTTGATTATTTAAAATTTGATGTTGAGACTTGTTATATGTATTTAATTTTTTTAATTTATAAAACCACAAATCCAATCCAATCCAAATCGCTTGAAATTGGATTGGATCGGATCATTTTTTTTAAAAAAAAAAGCATCCAATCCAAACCGCACCACAAACATCCCAATCAGAGAGGTTTCAGAGAATTAGAAGGGAGAAGGGAAAGGGAAAAGGAAAGGGTTTTTCAAGATTAAGGGTAAAGAAAGGGTTTCACGGGTTTATTAAGAAGGAGGGTGAAAACGGCAAAGAATTTGGTAAACTATGATTTCTTATAAGTAAGTATTCGGTATTTAAATTTCATCTCATGTATGCAATAATTCATTAACTAGTGACAAACTATTAAACAGAATTTTGATCTGTAACAGATTAATTATTGACTTGTCGAGTGAAGAAATACGAAAAAGGTAAAGGTATATATGATGGCGGATTTCAAGTTGGATTCACAAAAATAAATGTACTAGTTTATTTTAAAAAAAAAAAAGGCATCTATTTGGCCTAGGAGTCAGCCAGCTTAATTTGCTACTTTTTCTGGTTAATTGAGCTAAGTCGTTTAGGCTTGCATTTTTACGAGTTTGATTTTAGAGTCAAATACACACGACTTTGGGACTTTAATTATTCTCTCGTTTAAAATAGCTTTAGATTACTAACAAAGTTGTGACAAATTATATTATCGTGCTTGGCAAATTTACTTCAAACTTTTCATGAATTTTCTATGGATTTATATAGAGGTTAGCGATTAGTAGCAACATAAAATAAGTGAGGAAAGTCTATCAGTTGTTAAACAGTCGCTAATTCCTCACTAAATAAACTTTTGATTAGTGACTCAATGGCGACCAGTTACTTCTAACATTTTCTCGATTAGCTTTGGATTTGTTATAACTCTATGACGGATTTCCAGCGAGATTAGCGAGTAATTTGCTACAAAATAGGTAGGATATAGCTTTTGCTTTGCGACAAGATTGCAGTTGCCAAATCGCTCGCTAAATTAACCTTGCGATAACTTAACGACAAATGTATTTCACTTGCTAATCAGTGACTTGAAATCAGCGAACGAAGTGTGTCAGTTGTTAAACGGTCGCAAATTTCTTACTACTTAGGTCGTAGGCGCTCAATATCCATATTTCCACTTTAGCGACTAATTAGCAAGGAACACTTTCCTAGCTGAATGATTTATCCGTTGAAATGAGTTAGCGACGACTGTTTTCTGTTGCTACCCTAATTTTGATTTTGCAATATTATGCGACAAATTAGCGAGAAACTAGTTGCTAGCTAAAAATAAAAACTTTTGTTACAAATTCGCTTGAAAATTGCTCATCGCAAAATGCATTTCAAGTCTTTGTGATGGATTAGGTAGTAACATTGTTCCTCACTAATTAGCCTTTTCGCATAAAGTTTATTTAGCAACGAACTAGTGTGCGAATTGTTTCTCACTAATTGTATATCAAACACTTGCGACGGAATAGTGACAATAATATCCCTCGTACTATAATTTTATTCGATTGAACCCTTAAGTGACTGATTTGTTAGAACATTGTCACTCGCTAATTAATTTGTGACAAATTAGCGAGAAAATTTTCCTCGCTCATTTTTTAGCTACAAAGTCAATTTGCGAGAAACAAACTTTCTCGTGAATCTCTCGCTACTCAGTCGCTTTTCTTATGTTCGAATATTTTGTGACTGCTCATTAATTTTGTCGTTAGTGCGTCACTAATTTCTTGAAAATTAGTGACTAATTAGTGACAAAAAATATTTCTCACAAAAATTCGTCGCTAATTTGTCAAATTCTTGTAGTGTGTGCGAACGCTCTCAACAGTAGGCATATCCCTGTGTGTGCGTGTGCCCCAGAATGTACGTACGCATGTTTTCAAATATTCATAGGGTGTGCGTACACACAAGTCAAACCATAGCCACTTCTCAAAGCACGCACACAGCAATGTGTGTGCGCATACAAATCAGAACTCACAATTTCTGCAACATCAAAAAAATCATATTTTTGACTCAAACTTCTAACGATCATATCTTTTTCTACAAAATTTCGATTTCCACGAAGTATATACCATTTTAAAGCTTTTTGAATTATCTTTAGTTTGATATAAAATTCATTCAATTTCAAAAACTATACCTCAAGATATGATCCGCCCAAGTTCGTCAAAAATCTATTTTTACCAAAAATGTTTAAAACTCAATTTTACGAAAAATCTCAATTCAAAACCAAACAATTCCCAACCCAACAATACCAAGACCACAATAAAAAGTCCTACCAATCCTCTCTCAACTCAACCATCAATAATATCCCAATTACACCATTCTACACCATCAAAATCCTTATTCATCAACATCCAAAATCATCATAAACACTCATAATTCTCCTCATTCATCAATAACATTCCCATTAATCGTCATTAATCATCAACAATACCAACAACTCTCAACAATCATAATAAATCTCAACATCAACAACCATTAACATATAATATCACTCCTCAACCATATCCACTCCATACAATATTATATCAATCACTAAATCACAATTCACATTCAATTAACATATATATTCAATTCAATCTTATCCAAAGGTCAACTAACCTAAGTGTCTAGAAACATTACATATTACATAAAGAAAACAAAAACCATACATTGGTCGATTTCCAAAATACATCAAACACCAAAACGAAGCCACCAAGCTCAATCCAAAGCCTCAAACCAACTTCAACAAACACCAAAACTCAATCTAACATCACGTAACATACAAACATCAAACCCAAGATTCACAAAAACAACTAAACACAAGGCTTTAGTGAAATCATACCTTATCCAACGAGATTAGGGATAAATTTCAATAATCACCCGCAACTAGAGATCACCTAAACAAATAAAATCACAAAACTTACTCAAAAACCAAACCCAAAAATGCAAAATTATTAGGGCTGGAAACTGGAGATTGAGTTTCGATTTCTTACCCACAAAACTTAGCTAGAAATGAAGAGCTTGATGAGAGCTTCGTGTGGCCACAAATGGCTCGTCAATCGGAGTTCCGTAACTCAAGTTATGGCTCACAGAAAGTGACAATGAATAGTGACACCCCTTTTCTTCTCCATTCTCTCTCAATCCGCGCCTCTCTCTCTCTCTCTCTCTCTCTTTGTGATGAAAATGAGCTGAAAGCTCATTTGTTAGGGTATTTATATGTTGGACTTGGGCCCAACTTGGGTCCTGTCCAACCCGCTATGTATTTTTGGTTCGTTTGGCCCACTTTGGGTCAAAACCTTTAAGATTAGTGTCCGATTGTTAATTCTAAATTATTTTTGTCCTTTCAAAATAATAAATTAAATTTTCAAAATCACATTTTCCAAAATACGTGGTATCAGACAGACTAGAGCCAATACTACCGGCTTAAGCTCCGATATGTATTTTTATAAAAATTTTCTGCAAAAAATACATTTTTCAACTCAAAAAAATTCATTGAATTCAAATTTCACTTTTATATTTTAAAAAAAATATTTTTATATTTTTGAACCGATTTTGGGGCAATTAAAATTATTATTTTATTAAAGCGTTCACTCCAGTTCTTACATTGAGGGTTGTTCTTTTGAAATTATTGTTGAATTGGTCTTAAATTTTTTGATAAATTAGCCACCCAAGGTATATTTATTACAAATCAAAAAATTTTAGAACAAAATTAAAACAAAATAAAATTTAAGGGTATTTTTTGAGTTTATTGAATATGTCACATTTATATAGACCATTAGATTTTATTAGATGAATATCAAAGGCTAACATAAAAGAAGAGTATTGATGGACTCTAATAAATACAAAATATCCTAGTACATAAATAAATGCTTTAAATGATAATACTTTAATACACAATACTTTAAACGGTAACAAAATCTTTTATTTTTAAATAATTAAATATAAAACATATAAATACAAAAAATATGAGTATTTTTATTCATTAAGAAAAATTATTTTGCAAAAAAGTTTTATAATATTAAAAAATTATATTAAAATAATATTTTAAACTGTAAAATAAAAATATAAAATAATTAAAATTTTATTTTATATTACTTGACAAATAATTAGATTATTATGTTCAAAATTTATTAACTAACTATTTTTGTTAAAGATATTATTATATAATATAATTTTTCTTCAAAATATTTTAAAAATATAATTTATTTAAAATATTATATATAATACATGAAAATATTAACTTTTTCATCTTTTTAATTTTTTTTAGAAAAACATAATAAATAAGTAAAAGTGATTTTATGTTTGGATACTTTAGTTAAAAGCACTTATTTAAAAGATGTTATTGTTTGGATACAAAAATACAAAAGTACTTTTATAATAATAAAATTACTTAAAGGAACATTTAATCATAAAAGAATTTATTAATAATAATAAAAAAATTATTTATACTAATTTATTTGATGTGATAATTGATCTCTTATATTGTCTCTTATTTCTTCCATTGCCCGAATATCTTCTTGTGTTGGTTCTTCCCATTTATTAATTTCATAATTTGTTGATCTATTTTTTACAATAGTACCGTCATCTTTATTGGCTTGTAACGAAACAATATCTTCAAACTTTTGTGAAATACTTATGTCATCAGAATCCATTATTCTTATAAAAGTATGAAGGGTGAAACATGCAACAATGATATCACGCTGGATTTTAAATTTGGCTCTTAATGGCATGTTTTGTAGTATCTTCCATCTTGCTCTGCATACCCCAAAAGTCCTTTCAATTACTGTCCTTAAACTTGAATGACAATAGTTGAACTTTTCATTGTTTGATCTAAAATTTGGTGCTAATCTAAATTGTGGAATATGATACCTTGTATGACGATAAGGTCCTAAGAATCCCTTAAAGTTGGATAACCAGCATCAACTAAGTAATATTTACCTGAAATACATCAAAAAATATACAAAAATCAAGCCACATATTATCATGGAAATGAATGTAACCTCAAAATAAACTTAAATGACATAACTAACCTTCTAGTGGATGTGAAAAATTTAGCTTTTTTGTTCGAAGTGCCTCCGTAAAAATTCTTGTATCATGTGTAGAATATTTTCAACCAGCCCATATAAATGTAAAATACATATTAAAATCACACACAAATTATAAAATAAGATAACAAAGCAAAAAATACTATTCACAATGTCATTATTAAATAAAGTTCCAAAATATAAAATCAAAACACAAATTATAACATTGTCACTAAATTAAAGTTCAACAATAACGATAATAAGAATTCATGCAGAAAAAAATAAAAATAAAGTTTAGAGACGGTTCATGTCATTCAATTTAAAAGATTCTAGCCATCCAAGTTGTTGATTGGGATCATCACTCAATGCAATGAAAGTTTCTCTATATTGTGGCTTAGCCATTAATCTAATTCCCAAATAGAAGTGTGGACTATATGGTTCTAGGCCAGGTAATTTGCGTAACAACGTGATGCAATTTTCTATGGAGTAAGGATCATCTCCCTTAGTTGTAGCTTTTGACTCCACACCAACCAAAATACGATCAAGTGAGTCCTGTAATCTAAATGCTATTCCAGCTCGTTTCTCAACTTTTTTGTTTGAAGTCTTCCTTCTTTTCTCTCTAGTAGGCCTTTGAACAACTGTATAATTAGTAATGTCTTCTTCAATAAATTCATTTGTATAATTCATGTCACCTCTACTCTCTAAATCTTCATTGTTCTGATTAAATTCTTCAGGATTTGGATCTTCCGATGGCACTTAAGCCCAATAACCAGTAGCTACGATGTCCTTGAAATATTGTTCAAACCTATCTAAAGATTTAGGACCTTCATTCTTAAACTTAGTGAATTCTGGATTAATCTGTTTAAAATATACAAAAGAATAAATATAAAAGATATCTAATAAATTTTAAAGATAAAATTAACTTATTATATTATTTTATAATGCAAAATTAATATACCTTAATTTTATCAGTCCACCAAGATTTAGAAGCTAAACTGTTTTTTTCTCATGATCCCAACCAAGACCAGTCTCTTGTCCAACTAATTTAGCCCATAATTGAAAATAAGATTTAAGAGCATCCCATCTATTAGTTGTCTACGCACATATGGAAGTCCTGTTCTCTCTCTAATTTTTTTTTATAGAATTTTCCAACCAATTTTGCTGAAATGTTTATTAGGTCTATTACCATCTCGTATCTCTTCCACACAAATAGTCAAAAATATTTCAGTATTTCAATCATTCCATTTTGCTTTTATAGTTTCTACTTCTCCTTCATTTGTTGCATCTTCGTTTTCAATATTCACTTTACTAGAACCCCTTCTTGGATTTAGTTTTGGAGCCATACTATATAAATTATAAATCATATCAAATTTTATAATGTATAATGTTAATAAAATAAATTGTAATATAAATAATAATCGTGAATATAATAACACACTAAATAAAAATAAAATACTATGATAAAAGTCAAATAAAAATCACAAATAAATTAATAATAATAATGACAAAATGATAAAAAAATAAAAAAACAAATAATAATAACGTAAAGTAATATGAAGACAGAGACAATATAAAAAGAAAGCAAATAATAATAACAATATGAAAAAAATAGTAAAAAAAATAAAAGAAAGCAAATAATAATAACGTACAGTAATATGAAGCCTATAATAATAACAATATAAAGAAGAAAAGGGTAAAAGAAAAGAACCTAATGATTTGTTGTTGAGTGTATAGAAAAACAATAATATTTTAACTTTCAACCTTTATATATATATATTTCACAAAAGCTGAACCAATATGTTATATTTTTATTTGTGAATCATTTCAGATTTTTTATTTTTTTATATTTTGATACTTGTATATTTTTTTATATTTATATATGATTATATTTTATATCAAATTATTAAAGATTTTATCTCAAAATATTACATGATTATGCAATAGTAAATTTGGTAAAATATTACATAATAATGTTTCCAAAATATCAGACACAGAATCCTAAAAATCTCAAACATCAAGCTAAGGTTAACACGGTATAAAATATAAATTCATCTATGAAAATAAAAATAAAAATAAAAGATATCACGTATAATTATAGCAAAAGAAAATAAAAATTGCGTTGGTTTTGTATGAATTAGTTAATTGACTTTTCATATATGTATTGAAAACACAAAATAGATAAAAAAAAAAATAGCATGAAGAGAACCAGAAATTACCAGAGGAGCTGTGGTTTGAGTTGGAACCTAGGCATGAAGGAGACATTGAATGTATAGTACATTCATCTATGAAAGAAAGGGGTTAAAAGATGTCTTTTTAAAATTTTAGTAAGGATATTTTTGTCTATTAATGATTACAAAACATCTTTTTTTTAAGAAAAAAAGATCTTTTAAAAAAAGATGTAAATTGTAGCTTCTCAAAAAAGATAATTTTTTTATTTTTCTAGTGCTTTTACTTTTACTACTAAAAATTTGTCAAACACACTACAAAATAAAAAAAAATCTTTTTTAATTAAAAAAGATCTTTTTTTTATCAAAAAAATGGTATCCAAACATGCACTAAGACCTAAACTAATTAAATTTACAAATTAAAATATTAAAATTGTATACAAAGTCAAACTATTCCAAAAATATAGTTATATAAATATACTTTTTTTATGCCTTTTCCAAAATAATATATACACTATATTATTTCTTTTACACCTATATATATGGATTTGTCTAAAAAAATTGAAAAAAATAAATTATTATTTATTTAGTTTTTTCAAAAATTTTGACAAAAAAAATTAATATTTTCATGTATTATATATAATTTCTTAAATAAATTTTACTTTTACTAATATTTTGATAAAAAATTATATTATATAATATACTTAACAAAGTATTTAGTTAATAAATATAAATATAATAATTTAATTATTTGTCAAGTAATATAAAATAAACTTTAATTATTTTATATTTTTATGTTGTAGTTTAAAATATTATTTTAATATAATTTTTTAATATTATAAATTTTTTTTACATAATAATTAATCCTAATGAATAAAAAATACTTATATTTTTTGTATTTATCTCTTTTATACTTTTTGGAACAAAAAACTTTCACCTTTTTATAATGAAATATGTGATAATCTTTTTAATATATATATATATATATATATATTCTTTTTATATATTAAATAATTATAATAATATAATAACATTAAAATCAAATAACATATTAAATTTGTTACATTTAAATTTAAAAAATTATATATTTTATTCTTGGCTTTAATAAAATATATTTTTAATAAATTATATATGATGAAAATTATTTTGTGAAAGATATTTGTATACCAATTTCTCATATATATATTAGAAATAATAAAAAAAAATGATCTTATTATAAATATATAATTATAAATATTATATATATAAAACTATAAATGTTAAATTTAAAAAATAATTTTAAATTATTATCTACTTAATATTATCACAAAATAAATATGAATAAGAACGACTAGAAGAGAGAGTCATGAGGTGACATATATATTAGAGAATTTAAAGAATAAAAAAATATATACCAGACCTATATCAATCACTATTACATACACATATGATACATATACGTAGTTGATACATATTATTTATTCAGTTTTTCTAAAAAAATTTAAAAATATATTTTCATGTATTACATATATAAAATATTTTAAATAAATTATATTTTGACAAATATTTGATAAAAAATTATATTATATAATAATATTTTTAACAAAAGTAGTTAGTTAATAAGTATTGAATATAATAATCTAATTATTTATCAAGTAATATAAAATAAAATTTAATTATTTTATATTTTTATATTATATTTTAAAATATCATTTTAATATATTTTTTAATATTATAGAAAATTTTTCTATAATAATTAACTTTAATGAATAAAAAATATTTATATTTTTTGTATTTATATGTTTTATATTTTTAATTACATAAGTTTGATTAGTTTAGGTTAAACTAATATAAGTAAATATATAATGTGATAGGTATGTATTTAGAATTATATTATTTATTCTATTTTTCTAAAAAAATATTGAGAAAAATAAAAAAGTTAATATTTTTATGTATATATAATATTTTAAATAAATTATACTTTTAAAATATTTTGATGAAAAATTATATTATATAATAATATCTTTAACAAAAGTAGTTAGTTAATAAATTTTGAATATAATAATTTAATTATTTGTCAAGTAATATAAAATTAAATTTTAATTATTTTATATTTTTATGTTACAGTTTAAAACATCATTTTAATATAACTTTTTAATATTATAAAAATTTCTTACATAATAATTAATCTTAATGAATAAAAAATACTCATATATTTGATATTTATATATTTTATATTTAATTATTTAAAAATAAAAAATTTTATTGTCATTTAAAATATTATGTATTAAAATATTATCATTTAAAGTATTTATTTGTGTACTAAAATATTCTGTATTTATTAGAGTCTATTAATACTCTTCTTTTATATTAATCTTTAATTTTTATCTAATAAAATCTAATAGTCTATATAAATATGACACATCCAATAAACACATATTGTGCTGTTTTAGACATGCCTTTCTCTTTTAGTCTTTTTCATCCGCTATCGCCTTTTTTTTTTTTTTTTCAATAGCGTTATTAGTAGGAAATGTTAAGTGTTAATTAATATTCCTACATCTAACTTACAATGTTTTTATTCACACTTTTATGTAATTTAACTTTAGTCCTAAAAGTTATTTTGTTTGTTGTCAAATATGTTTATAGAGCCGCCCGTAACTGAAAGGTACTTTAATAGAAAGAAAAGAGAAAAAAGTGTGTTTTTACGTAGGCTTGAAAAATGAATAAAAGGGTGCATGTATTACGAGATCACTAACGTAACAATTCCCGTGTGTTCACGTTGATTTTTGTAACTTGATAAGCCAAATTTGAGAATGGATCCTCTCAATTTTTTTAATAATTGAGAAAATAAAGTGTAATTTTTTATTATTAATTTTATAAGTGAAATCAAAAATAAATATGAAAGAGAATAATATCATAATCGAATCGGTGATCGAACCGGTCAGGTCACTGGGTCACTGAGTCATTGGTTCAACTGGTAGATCACTGGTTGAACCGATTGACCCGGTCCTATGTAAATAAAAAATAAAATATAGTCAAAAATTTAAAATTAAAATTTAAAATACATATTTTCACTAACATTTTAAAAATATCTAGCTATTCTAAAACAATATGAAACAGGAACAATAAGTATTTTGTTAATTTTATTCTATTATAAATATTTTTATTTTTTATATTAAAATAACTATTATTTTCGAATTTTAATAATTTATTAATTAGTTTATATCTATTATACTATTATATACTACAAGTATTTATTGAAAAATAATATTAATAGATATTATATAATTATAAAAAAAATAAATGAGTTTTTAATTATTATTAAATAAAAATATAATTAATTTAAAAATAAATGAGTTTATAACTAAAATTAAAATAAATTAAATAGAAGTAAATTATTTGCTGAAAGATATATATATATATATATATATATATATATTAATTTGCATATATATTGATAATAAAGATATATATATATATATATATCATGTTTTTTCCTGAAGAGTGGGGTAAGAACCCATCTTCGACATTTTGAAAAAATCTTGAAATTCAAGTGGTTCGATCGAACTCGGTCGAACTAATCTTACCGAATTTGACCGATTTGCACCGGTTCATTACCTCATCCAGTCAGATTATCGGACTGGACCGATTTAGAGTTCGGTTCACCAATTTTTTGGTTCGATCCGATTTTGCTAACAGTGTTTTACCCTCTCAATTTTTTTTTAATAATTGAGAGAATTCATTTTTAGCCAAATTTAGACCCATAGTCTGTAGAAGAGGGAAATTATTTTTTTTATTTATTTTTGAAAAAACAGTTGAGAATCTTGATGGGCCAATAATGTTCCTTTGAGTAACGAGACACGTAATAGTCAATACTACCAAGCACCACATTATCATACGTTAATCTTTTATAATTAATTAGATTTTCTTTTAAGTCCTATACTTTGCCCCACATTCTTCTAACAAAATTATAGGAAAATTCCACCAAATATATACATAATGGTGTATTTTGAAATTGTTTGAATGAATTTCTAAAAGAAGTTTTTTTTGTTGAATTATTTTTTTTAAAAGATCTTATTAAAAAGTAAAAATAATTTTATGTTTAGATATCTTATATAAAAAATTTTTTTATTTATTAATTATATTTGAATATAATAATATAAAAATACTTATTTATTTATTATGTAAAAAATATATATTTTTTTAAATATTAAAATAATAACTTTTCAAAAAAAAACTATTTTTTTTAATTTTTCTAGTATTTTTAATTTTACTATTAAAAATTTACCAAACACGTTAAAAATTATAAAAAATATTCTTTTTTATTAAAAAATGATATTTTTTATCAACTTAACACCCAAACAAGCACTTTATTTAGGATTATTAAAGGAAAAATTTAACACAGGGAATGAGCATATCAGGCAGGTGATCGAATCGTACTTTCAGAATAACTACTGTTCAGGTCAGGTAACCACAGAACAATGAAATTCAACTCTCATATCTCATGTAGCAGAAGAATTTCCATCAAAGGAAATTCAAGAGATTGAGGTGTATCATTCTCTTAGTTGTCTAGCACCTGTTATGGAAGAACGCCCACAACATATGTACAAGAACTCAGTAATGTTGAATAGCCTAACATGCTAACTGGAAAATTGACCAAAAATCATCATGACATAGAAGAGCAAGTGTTTATCATTTCCTCTATCGCCCGGAAGTTTTCTGCAGCAGCAATCCATATTTAAGACTTGAGCACCCTCTCAATGGCAGCCACATAAAACTCCTTTGGCATAGTGCCAATTACAGAATCACATTTCTCGCCATTTTTAAACAGCAGAACCACTGGTACAGCCTTAATTTCGTAGTCATCAGCAATTTCCATATCAGTGTCTGTGTTCACCTTGAAGCACTTGAGTTTCCCAGCATACTCAATTTCGATCTCATCCATCACACGGTGTACCATCTTGCACGGGCCACACCAATTTGCATAGAATTCAACAAGGACTGGGGTTTCACTGTTCAGAATCAAATTTTCCCATAGGTCTTTTGTTACTGGTGTAGCTGCTAAACAATAACAAGCACAGAGAATTAAGAAACCATCTAATGATTCAAGCCATAATACATATTGACATACCAAATATGACAAATTGGAAAGACGAACAACTCAGTAGGAAACATCAATGAATAGAGGAATTAACCTTTAACCAACAAGTAGTGTCATCTTTCAACAAACACATACACACTATGTCTTAGTCTTTTCATTTTGTAGTGGAGGGAAGACAATGTATCTCATTTGTTAGATTATACTCCAAAACTGTGATTTAATTCAAGCAAACTAGAAGCTTGCAGGTTATTTGAGTATATAGTAAAGATCAGGTAGCAGATACATTCAAGCCTGTTAACAGAACCACGAGGAGAAAAGACATGACCCGAAAGCAGTCACAACACTGGGTGCTCAAAATAAGAGAGAAAGGAGAAGGGGGAGACTTGAGAAGGGCGACACAAATAAGTAAACAATGTGCACAAATTTTCAAGTTGGCTACATAGTTCTAAAAACTTGAAAGCATTAGAATTATTGGAATAAAGTTACAAACTCAAACAAGGAATCAACCCACTAATCAACTAGGAAAAAATGCAACTTCCTCGGAATTTAAACAAGCAAAGGAATCTTAGGTCTATAATTCTTGTGATTTGTTGTCATAAGAATAAATCTTCATGAAGATCCTGTATTCTGGTTTTTCTGGTCTTACCAACATAATTATAGGTAACAAACTTGCATTATATTCCTATCATAACTCAGCAAGTTATGCTGGGCACTAGTGATGGACAAGGAACCTTCATTAGATAAATTATATCTCAACCTCTATTCCTATGACTAAATCCATTTCCGATTTCCATGAAATTTCAAGTACAGTTCCCCCCTCAAAATTACAGAGAATAAAAAGAAATACATGATCTGAATGGTCGAATGCATTTCTCTAGGTTGACTACTCACATGATGTGAAGATAATAGTCAAGAATCATTAAATGATTTGACACCTTTGACTAAACTGTTTGACATAACACTATCTACATCTCAACTATGATATTCACATGAATGGAAGTATTCGCCCTTTCTCTAGATAGTATTTTACAAAAAGGGGTTAGAAAAGTGTAGCTGAATGCTGCCAGCTGATTTAAGTAGTTACAGTAGTGGAAGTTAGTTATTTAACTCAAGTGTAACAGCCAGAGTTGGAAGGTTAACTAGAGTTAGTTAGCTTGCTAATTGTGTACATAAGCTCTAACGTGTAGCTTAGCAAGGTGATGTTCATTACCATAAACCAGCTTTCATTTTCTGATCTTTTCACTCCGCTCTGCATTTTCTCTCTACTTCTCTCACTCACTACAACAACTCTGCACTATAGAACAGAGTTTCCACAAAAAGGAAAGCAAGTCTGCATTCTATTTTAAAACAGATGATTAACCACATGTCAACAGGCATTTTCGCTTAATTCTTTTATGAAATATTTTTGCGGCCACAGGCGCGCGATGGGATCTTTAAGTTTAAAAATCAAAGTCAGTTCTCTTTCAACACTCCAAAGGCCTTATATATGTCATTAACAATCCATGGAATTGCAGGGCGAGAAGTGGAAAAATAATACTAATAACAATTTCTTTTCTTTCTAGACTCTAGAACAAAAACAGCAAATACATATTGGTGATCAATAACCATCCAAGATCAAATACGAAGAAAATCTCCATGGAAATTCAAGGCATCTATTTCCAATTTATTACCACTCATTGAGTTACCATATCAACCTGCTTCTCCACATTAAATCATTTACCAGTAACTAGTATTATAAAGATTCAACAAGCAGCTTATTGAAATTTACACACCGCATCAGACCCTAGAAGCATCATTCAACCAATTACAAAATCAGGCCAGAACCTAATAACAGCAACATGAACAAGTTCAAGTCACTTAATATCGCATGATCCTTGAGAACTCATTATTGATATTTAGTTCAAGTCACCAATTATAGAAGGCGATTTGAGGTACCAAAACCCCAAATCTTGTGTCCGAAACAAGAAACCCAGAAACACGAAAATAATAATAATAAAATAATAACTATTAACATAAATAATGGGGAGGGAAAAAAAAAGGAAAACGAAAAACACAGACTTCAACTTTCAGAATCAGCATTGCGCAATTGAACCAAATCAATGACCGCACTATCTTAGCTACTACCTTAGGGCTACATAAATACACAGAGAGAAAGAGAAAAAAAAACAAAGTATTGTAGAGAATACATACCTCTGGTTTGTTGAAGGAAAGGGCGAATCGCGGGGAAAAGATGATGATGGTGATGATGATGATGATGATGATGATGATGCAGGGTTTGAAGGTTTAGGGAGTTGTGGTTGTTTGAGAAAGGGAATGAGGCGCGTTGTGGGTTAAGGTGGGAAGAAAAAGAAGCGAGTATAGGTTTGTTAATGGAAGAGGCAGAAGAAGGGGTGAGTCTGAGGGTGAAGGAAGCCATTGGAGAGAATGGAAGAAAGCTTGAAGAATGTTGAGAGCGAGTGAGAGAAAGAGCAAAGACAGAGAAAGGACAAAGAAATCCGATAAATGAAAACGAATCAATGAAATGAAAGAGAATGAAAAAGGAGAAAAGGGAAGCTGGGAACGCAAATCGAACTAGCTCGCTACTCAATATTCAATATTCAACATCCTCCGGTCAACAATTTTGTGTATATATATGGAGAATGCTACTCAACCCCTCTAAAATAATATGTAAGTTATCTTTCATTATGTGTCACATTGTAATTGGTCCTTATCTTAACCATAGTTGGGTTATTTTATAATTTATTATTCTTAAAATATTAAAGTTCTACTTCCGTTAATTGAAGCACATTCCACTCCTCCATTCTTTGTTTATCACTTTATCACCTAGATTTAGTCCTTCCAAGCACCGTTGCATTCGTGACAAGAAGTGCCAACGTCATCGTCATGCCCTCCCACACAACCTCTCTTCCCAGCATAGTCAGCGCCTCTTTTTGCCGTGGATCACTACTTACTCACATAATTAATGGTTAATTTGGTTATTAAATTTTTTTATTAAAAAAATATATCTTTATTTAATTACGTGATGAAAGATATATTTATATGTAAAATATAATATAATAAAATAAATCTATTCAAAGTATTTAAAAGTATAATTAAAATCATGAACATATAAATATAATAATAAAATTTGTACTCCAAACAAATAAACATATTTTTTTATCATACATATATTATTTAAAAATAAATATATTATTAAAATTAATAACAGAAATTTAAAATGATAAAATTTAACTTTTTTACCGTATTTTTTATAATATTTTTATTTTTTAAATTTTAATTTATTAGTACTTTATTATTTAATTAATAATTAAACAAATTATTTGTATGAAAAATTATTTTTTATATTATATTAGAGAAGAGACCAATATAATAGTTTAAAAAATAAATTGTATAAATATTTAAGAGATAAATATAAAATACATACCAAGATATTCCATTAGATATTTTCAAAATTTATCAGACTGGGGGAATTTTCTTTCGGTGCTGCTACTTCTATTCTGCGCATTAGATATTTTGGCATGTTAACAACTCGTTTAACATTTAAGAGAAACAGAATATTCCATCCTTTTTATGGAGGTTTCTTTTTTTGGTGACTTTTTATGGAGGTTGAATATCGGTCATTTTTCGTTTTCTTATTAGAGAATACCAGCCTCATTTTTTTTTCATATGAAAATATTATTGGTATTTTTAATGGAAATTGAGATATTTGATATATTTACAAATGAAGTTGGGCAGTTATAACACGTGGAAGGTATGCTGACTCAACACGGGGAGGGTATGGTGTCAACGTGTTGCACTCTGATTTGTTGGCGATGCAACATATAATCCGTGTATTGACTATTGAGTATTCTCCCTATATAAAGTAAAGTTTGGTACCATTTATGCCAAGAAAAAAATTGTCTGAATGTGTTTTTGGTGTAATGGAAGGTATTGCAAATTTAGTGATGTATCACAATGGTGAAATTATACGGAATACTCATAAGGGAATGAGCTTTACATGTGAGAATTTGTTTTCGTTTGTGGTTCCATGCACCATGACGTTTATGGAGCTTCAGAACGGTCTCTGTCAAAGCATGGAGAATGATATATTGAGTAGAGTGAGCAATATTCTTTGCTCATTGACAAAGCAAGTATGCAGAATATGTTCCACATTCACTGGCAGACTCAAGTGCGACAGTCAAAGATTAAGCTGTATGTTAAGTTTGAAAATGTAGAGGAAGATGGGATTCAAAATAATTTAGATATAGAGGATGATAGAGCTGAAGTGTACGAAGGAATGAACAGTGATAGCGAAGAGGACTTTGAAACTACTTATGAAGCCAGCGACGAAGACGAGGATGGTGATGTGGGAGGTGAGGGAGCAGTGGAGAATGTAGTGGTTCCTCCCGCAATTAGTCAACCGATAGACGTTCCACCTTTTATGCGTAACCTGGATCTTGACGCCATGCATGCATCAGAATTCCCCGAATATGCAATCATAGGTACATGATGAGTGAAGAATACGTTTTTCTTAATTTATATTTTGGATAGATCAATGAGTGTTGATTTCTGTTTTGTGTAGGTGTTGCTGATCCTGAAGACGGGAAGTTCATGATCGAAATAGAATATAGTTCTAGAAAGTCGGTCGTCGCGGCGATTAGAAGTTACACTATCTCTAGAGGAGTTGACTACAATGTTTATGAGTCCGAGCCACAGAAGTTCTATGCAAAATGCAAGACATATGGGCGTGGGTGCGACTGACTTATCCGAGCTAGCTTTATACGGAAAAAAGGTTGTTGGGAGATACGGAGATACAACGGTAGGCACACATGCACCATAGAAACGATTTCGCAAGATCATTTGAAGTTGAACTCAAACACAGTTGTTGAGGCTATAAGGCCATAGGTTGAGATCGACCCATCCATCAAGGTGAAATCTATAATTGCAGAAGTCCAGTCAAGGTTCAATTACACCATCAATTACTGAAAGGCTTGGTTGGCAAAGTAGAAGTCCATAGCCAAAGTTTTCGGTGGTTGGGAAGATTCTTACCAAACTTTGCCATGGTGATTCTCGGTCATGGTTTAAAAGATGCTTGGCTCAATTTCCCAAGTAGAAACACGACCCTTTTACAACAGAAGTGAGGAGGCACACGGTGTCAGGATACTTCACCGTGTATTTTAAAGTTTCAATCCATGCATTAGGGCGTTCAAGCATTGCAGGCCTCTGGTTCAAGTTGACGGCACACACCTTTACGAAAAATACAAAGGTACACTTTTGGTTGCTGTTGCACAAGATGGGAACCAGAATATTGTGCATATTGCTTTTGTCCTCGTAGAGGGAGAGACAGCTAATGCATGGCACTTTTTTCTTAGTAATTTACGAAGGCATGTTGTTAGAAGAGATGGTGTGGGTATAATCTCAGACTGGCATGAGTCAATCCGGACAGCAGTAAATATTCTGAAGGTGATTGACAACCTCCAAGAACATGATGGATGTTTTGGGTTAGGCACATCGTTAGTAACTTCTTATTTAGCCGTGGTGGCTGTGCTGACTGTGACAACTGTGACGGCTGTGCTAACTGTGCTGACTATGGTCTAGTTACTATAGGAGATAATAAGAAAATGGTCCAAACACTGCATATTGTGGTTCCTGTGGTGTTGGTGGCTATGGTGCTGGTAGCTAAAGTGGATGCTGAAGAACTTGTGTAACATTCCGTATTTTTTTAAACTTAAATATGAATAAATTATGGTTTATCTTATTAAGTTTTAAATTTTATATTTTAGAAACTATTTAAAAAATAACTATATTCATTTTATGATTATTGAAGTTTAAATTAATTATGATTTATTCTATTAATTTGAACTATTTGTTAGAAACTATTTTAATAGGCAAAAATTAAATTAATTTTTATAATTATTATTATCATTTGAGTTTGGATTAATTAAGATTATTATATACTTTTGCTATAATAAGGTATTATATGTAACACCCTACCACACAGAACTTTACACCTAGAATGTAAAATAGAGGTGGCGAGCCGCTACGACCTCTAAAAATTAAAAATATATATATAATAATATGGAAGAGGATATAGTATACGAGGAGTCTTGAAAAACACATAAAACAAAATCACAAAATAAAAAGCGCAATGCTCAGGAAACGTGATTACTTGCATGTGAAGAAACTAAGGTTCAAAGGCATAAATAAACAGAAAGTAGGAATAGATAGTCAAGAATACAAAATAACAAGTTCCTAACTCAGCCTGCGAAGTTAAGGCTGGCCGAAGAATACTTACATACAAATTATACAGCTATAGCCCAAAATACATGTTTAAAACCCTAGTTCTCCATTAACCTTTAGGAGGTACAAAATAAAACAAGTATATATATATATATATATAGAAGCTCGATGAAGGAATAAAGCTCAAAGTCACGTAAAGCGGAAATACAAAATGCGAAGCGTTCACACACGATAAGTAAATGCGTAAGCATGAACAAGACAAGGCATAATACATATAAAACCTTGTAGATAGCTCCAGGATACCCAAGGTAATAATTAAAGTAAACAATATATATATATAAAAGTGTGAAATACTAAAAAGAGAACTAGTCACAGCCTGCGGAGTTTAGGCTGGCTAGTTAAATTGAAATACAAAAGAGTTTTTTTTTTTTTTTTTTGAAGTTCAAAATAGCAACTTATCTCTCAAAGTTTTTAGAAAATAAAGCCTCTAAGGCAACAAAGTCAAATATACAAGAGGCGAGAGAATACTACAACAAAAGTAAAATAGAAATAAACAAGAAAAAAACCATACTCCGCTCTGTCACTGATGAGCAGATAATTTATACTCTTTTTGGCATTGTTTTTAGGTAGTTTTTAGTATATTTTTGTTAGTTTTTATTATATTTTTATTAATTTTTAAATAAAAATCATATTTCTGGACTTTACTACGAGTTTGTGTATTTCTCTGTGATTCCAGGTATTTTCTGGCTGAAATTGAGGGACCTGAGCAAAAATCTGATTCAGAGGCTGAAAAAGGCCTGCAGATGCTGTTGGATTCTGACCTCCCTGCACTTGAAGTGGATTTTCTAGAGCTACAGAAGCCCAATTAGCGCGCTCTCAATTGCGTTGGAAAGTAGACATTCTGGGCTTTTCAGAAATATATAATAGTCTATACTTTGCCCGAGCTTTGATGGCCCAAACCGGCGTTCAATGTCAGCCTAAAATTTCTGGCGTAAAACGCCCAAACTGGCACCAAAGCTGGCGTTTAACTCCAGGAATAGCCTATGCACGAAAAAGCTTCAATGCTCAGCCCAAGCACACATCAAGTGGGCCCCAGAAGTGGATTTTTACATCATTTACTTATTTCTGTAAACCCTAGGCTACTAGTTCATTATAAATAGGACCCTTTACTATTGTATTTTCATCTTCAGATCATTTTTGAGACTATCTTTGTATCACTTTTGATCTATTGATCATGTTTAGGGGGCTGGCCATTTGGCCATGCCTGGACCTTTATCACTTATGTATTTTCAACGGTGGAATTTCTACACCCCATAGATTAAGGTGTGGAGCTCTACTGTTCTTCATGAATTAATGCAATTACTACTGTTTTTCTATTCAATTCACGCCTACTTCTTGTTCTAAGATATTCACTCGCACTTCAACCTGATGAATATGATGATCCGTGACACTCATCATTATTCTCACTTATGAACGCGTGCCTGACAACCACCTCTGTTCTATCTGCAATAGCTTGAGTGTGTATCTCTTAGCCTCCTGGTTCACGATGCATGGTTGCCTCTCCTGACAACAGATCCTTCCATTCCGTGAGATCAGAGTCTTCATGGTATAGGATAGAATCAATTGGCAGCATTCATGAGATTCGGAAAGTCTAAACCTTGTCTGTGGTATTCCGAGTAGGATCTGGGATGGGATGACTATGACGAGCTTCAAACTCATGACTGTTGGGCGCAGTGACAGTGTGCAAAAGGATCAATGGATCTTATTCCAACACTAGTGAGAACTGACAGATGATTAGCCCTACGTAACCCGTAGCCGGACCATTTTCACTGAGAGGAAGGACGGTAGCCATTGACAACGGTGATCCCCAACATACAGCTTGCCATGGAAAGGAGTGAATGATTGGATGAAGGCAGTAGAAATACAGAGGTTCAGAAGCAACAAAGCATCTCCATACGCTTATCTGAAATCCCATCAATGAATTGCATAAGTATTTCTATCTTATTTTCTGTTTTAATTATATTTTAATTATCAAAACCTTAAACCATTTTAATTCGCCTGACTGAGATTTACAAGAATGACCATAGCTTGCTTCAAGCCGACAATCTCCGTGGGATCGACTGATGCGGGCGGAAATTGGCGAGTTAAGAATGATTATAAAATATGCATTGCAAGTATAGTTCTCAACCAACCAGAAATCCGCTTTATCAATTTAAAAAGGGTGTCACAGAAATTAAAATCAAAATACTAGGAGTATGAGTCCCAGGTCGTCTCCCAACGAGTTGCAGAAAAGTGTGCTATTTTATTAATCAGATGTTTTCAAAAAGGTTTGAGTTGAATGGCAGAAAATTAAATTAGAGAATTTATATAAATTTAAATAAAAGCCTTGATTGGGAGTTGATTAGTTGGAAGCCCTATTCTTGTTGCAGTACTCTCAAGATTAATTGATAATTGGGGATTATTCTGTTTAGTTGTCCCTCACTAAGTAAGGGAAAGTTAAACAAGTTGGAATGCTATTTCTATCCACAAGTTCCAATCCGCTCTGGGGAGGATTGGTGTTAGTGACTAGAGAGTAATCCAACAGTAAACCCAACTACAATCTCTCTCTTGGGCATCCCAACTTCAAGGGTTTCTTTCAATCAACTCCCCATCAAGTTAGGGGACTACTCGCTCATTGTAAATATAAAATTCATAACATAAGAAAGGGAATTAAAGAAAGACATCATAAATAATGATCAAAAGATTAATCAAAAATAAAAGTGATTCTTGTATTAATAAATGCTAAAATAATCCAACAGTAAAATTAAGTAAATTAAGGAACATGGAAGAGTAAGAGACAAGTAAAGAGAACGAACTAGAGTGTCGAAGTTTTGATGAGGCAATAACTCTTCTCAATATCCCAATGCAAAAACAATGAACATAACAAATCCTAAAAACTATGAATGTCTAGAGAGAAAACCTAGAGGAGAGGAAAACTAGATCTAAAAACTAAAACTATGCGGAATGAATGTTGTTGTTGGTTTCTGCATGTTCTCTGGCTCTAGTCTGCTTTTCTGGGCCGAAAACTGGGTCAAAATAGGGCCCGAAATCGCCCCCAGCGATTCTGCAGATTAAGCAGATCGCGCATGTCATGCGGTCGCGTCATCCATGCGGCCGCGTCATTCGGCTTTTTGCTTTGCCACGCGGTCGCGTCATCCATGCGGCCGCGTCACTGCAATTTCCTCTTCTTCGCGCGGTCGCGTCATCCATGCGACCGCGTCACTTCTCGCTGGTCATCTCCTCAATTTCTTGTGTTCCTTCCGTTTTTGCAAGCTTCCTCTCCAATCTCCAACTCATTCATGCCCTGTAAAGCCTGAAACACTTAACACACAGATCACGGCATCGAATGGAATAAAGGAGAAATAAAATACATAATTAAAGTCCCTAGGAAGCAAGTTTTCAATCATACAATAACTTTAGGAAGGAATTATAAATGCATGCTTATTTAATGAATAAGTGGATAAAGATCATGATAAAACCACACAATTAAACACAATATAAACTATAAAATAGTAGTTTATCAACCTCCCCACACTTAAACATTAGCATGTCCTCATGCTTAGTTGAAGGAGATAAAATGAATGAGTAAGAACATGTAAAACCTATGAAATGCAATGCAACCTATATATATGAATGCAACTATATGATTTTTGTCCACTTGATCTAAAGTAAATAAGCTCTTCAAAACAATTACAAATCAAATTCCACTAACTTAATTCTTATACAGTAAGAACAGATAAAAATGCAAGAAGATAGCTCATGAAAGCAGGGAACATAGAAATTCAAGCATGGAACCCTCACTGATGGTGTATGTACACTCTAGTCTCTCTAGTGTATAGGGTCATCATTCTATCCTTCTCTAATCATGCTCTCTAATTTTTTTTTGTTCTTCTCCTAACCAATCAACAACATTTAATATACCAATACAAACATCATGAGGTCTTTTTTAAGGTTGTAATGGGGCCAAGGTAAGGGTAAGGATATACATATGGCTAAGTAAGCTTATAAATTGAATCTTTAATTAACCCAAGCTTTAACATAACCTATATATATTCTATATAACTTTAGAATTCATACCTAGCTACCCAGAATTTTCCTTTCACATCCATACTCATGTATCAACCTTTTATTTTGATTTTATCATACATGCATTGATCCTTGAATTCTTAATTCAACATTGGGGTAATTTTGTCCCCTTATTTATTTTATTTTATTTTATTTTATTTTATTTTTCAACATAAACATAAACATAGCTTATCAATGCACATAGATTTTTTTAATTCTTATAGTTTCACATGAGTAGGTATCCAAATTCCCATTATATTATCATGACTCATTCCCTTTTTATCCTTTGTTCCCACAATTTTCCATACTTAAATAACACACACAATTTTATCTTAAGCTAACCAAAGATTCAATTTGGGATATATAATTATTTTTCCGCTTAAGGCTAGTAATGTGGTAAAATATAGAACAAATGGGATTTAAAGACTCAAAGTGGCTAACAAAGGTAATTGAAAGGATAGGCTTTATTTGGATAAGTGAGCTAAACAAATAATGGCCTCAATCATGTGCAATCATATAGATATAATAAACATTGGACATATAGGATGAAACAAAATGTAGATTACAATCATAGAGAAGTACACACACAAGAATAAAATAATTATGGTTAAATAATGTAACCATTCATAAAGGCTCAAATCTCACAGGTTGTGTGTTCTTTAGCTCAAAAATCATGTTCCAAATACAACTTCAAGCAAATTTAACATAAAATAATTAATTAAAATTAGTGAAATTTTGTTCCAAAGATAGAGTCTAAGAAGGAACTCATTGTCTTTTCAATCAAGCAGAACATGCATGCAACTAATCTATTACTATGCAATTTATCTTATTCTATAAAAGAAAAAATCTAACTAAATATCCTAATTTATTGGTGCTAGGGAAGAGAAATTACCTCCGGAAGTCAGGTACTGACCGACCTCCCCACACTTGAGGCTTTGCACCGTCCTCGGTGCCATCTGTCAAGAACAAAGGTGGGCTAGTAACAGTATCTCCACAGTCGGGACCATCATGGCTCCCTGTGCTGGTAAAGGAAGTGGAGTCCGGGGTGTCTGAGTCCTTAAATTTTCCCATGATCAGCTCCTTGAGGTATGTGAATCGGCGCTTGTTACGATGCTCTCTCATCTTAGCTTTGTGTTCTTGCCGATCCAACTTTTCAAGTATCTGCAGGAGCAGCTGATCAGTAGTAGGTGCTTGTGGTGTTGAAGAAGGAATATCTTCAACTGGTTCAGTAGGCTGGCTGGTAGTGGCTGCTGGAAGTCTAAGGTACTTCCCGTTAGGGACATACTGATCATCCCGGAGAAGCATGGCTTTGGTGTCCCCAGCTCTGTAGGAGACTCCGGCGGCTGAGATAAGATCTGAGACCAAGGCGGGAAAAGGTAAGTTGCCCGCAATTTGGACGTGTCCCATGGCATTCCGGATGTGTCTTGGTAGGTTTAGAGGCTGGTCTGTAAGGATGCACCATAGTAGAACGGCCATGTCTGTAGTGAAGGAGGATTCGTGAGTGCTCAGAAAGATGTAATGGGACATGATCTGTGCCCATACGCGAGCCTCCAAGGTAAGTGTTGAAGCCGAAATTTCCTTAGGGCGGGTACGATGGAATCCATAGATCCAACGGCTGCCAGGTAGTGCGATAACTCTGAGAACAGCGTCCCAGTCAAATTGGTACATCTGGCGCTTGAGTGCAGCTTCTTGAAAGGCATCCAGTCCTTCTGGAACAGGGAGAAGACTTAGAACTTTTTGAATGGCCTCTTCTGTAATGGGAACTTGCTTCTGACGGACATAGACAGATTGCAGGGTTGGTAAGTGGTAGTTGGAGTAGAACTCGACTACCCAAGAAAGATTGACCTGCCTTGGCTGTCTTTGTAGGAAACCCCATTGTCTTCGGGCAATCTGCGGCTCAACAAATGTAGCAATGTGGTTTGGGAGGAGAAGAAGGTATTCGTTGTTGTAACTCCTTTCAGCCAGGATGGGGAACATCTGCTCACAGTAGCGATTGGAAAACCGCGCAGTGTCCTTTGCTGGGAATGCTCTTTCTTTATCATCAACCTTTATAATCCTCTTAATTTTCTTTGTTGAGGGCTTGACTGCGGTGGAAGAAGGCTCTGCCACTAATGCTCTCTTTGTTCCTCTCCTTGCTGTTGATTGGGAATGGCTTTCTCTTTTCCTTTCTTGGTGGCCATCCTGAAAAAAGGAAGAGAAAGTAAATTAAGTTTACAGAGATAGAGCAAGGAAGAGAACGGAAAAGGATGGTTATAAATGCACATTAAAAGGTAAATGAAGTTAACACACACTCATGAGTACATGTGAAAACTCATTAATGAAAAATAGCTAGTGCATATGATGACAAGTGAATGCAAGGTGTTTATTGGCATGCCGGCAAAGGGCATGAGTAGCATAGATCAAACATCACTCGTAACAAACCATCACATTTGTATTGACAATTAATTTCAATTAATAAAATAGTAAAGGGAAATTGTGAAAAGCAAGCATTGAATATTAGAGTAGAAAAATGTAGAGAAGTTCATAATGCCATATAGGCTTTTTCACAAACACATAGCATGCATGTAGAAGAGGCTCTTGAAAATAAGAATTGGAACATACAAGTAATCCCCTTAAAAAGCAATGTATAATTGTCAAATAAATTTACAACAATCCACAAGCATAGAATAATAAATAATGACTCACATAAATTGAGAACACCAAGTAAAAAGGAAAAAGAAAGAAAAAGAGAACAGGAATAATGAAGGTAAAAAGAAAAAAAAGAAGATAACATATAAAAATAAGAAGAAAAATAGAAAAGTGAGGAGAGAAGAAAAAGAAAAACCTTGTTAATGGAGGTGAGAGAGAGAGAAAGTGTAAAAGGTGAGAAAGAAGGAAGAAGGGAGGAAGGGAGGGAGAAGAAATAAGGAGGGAAAAGAGAAAATAAGATTTGGGGAGAAAAAGATATGATAATTAGCAAATTAGGAAAACTGTGTGGCACAATCGACGCGGTCGCGTGGGGCACGCGGTCGTGCGACTTGCGCTTAAACTCAATGATGCGGTCGCGTGACCCGTTTTAGGCTAATGGCGCGAGGGTAGCCTCGCACTCGCACAACTCTCTGTTCAAAATTATATTAGTGCCAAATTTTGGGTGATGCGATCGCATGGGGCATGCGATCGCGTGAATGGTCAATTAGTGGGATACGACGCGGTCATGTGGGGCACGCGATCGCGTGAGAGGGGCTGCGCATCCAGCGCCAGTCCAGTACCACTCTAGCATAACTTTCGGCTGTGCACCCTTGTTACGTCGAAATTCAGGTCACGCGGCCGCGTGGGGCACGCGGTCGCGTGGGAGGCCATTATTCCTATATGACGCGGTCGCATGGGACGGTTTGTGCCATTGGCACGCCTCCAGCCCTGCTCCTGCGTAACTCTCTGTTCATATTATTATTGTCTCCCAGCTCCCTGCGACGCGGACGCGTCAACGAGGCGGTCGCGTCGCGTGGTGATTTTTTTTATTAAAAATATGTGAATGTAGATGCACGAAAATGTACTAATGAAGAGAAGAGTTATTGAATAAGAAAATTAAAAATAAGGAAAAGAACGATCATACCATGGTGGGTTGTCTCCCACCTAGCACTTTGCTTTAACGTCCGTAAGTTGGATGCTCCATTAGCTCAATCTTCGGCTATGTGGGAATCTTCCAAGAGGAAGATCTCGAGCTCCTTGTTCTTCTTCAGCTTCTCGCCATGGTACAGCTTTAGACGATGTCCATTAACTTTGATAAGTTCAGAGCTTGAAGGATGGCTTAGGTGATAAATGATGACAAGTCATCTTAGCCTAGTTTCACTAGCCTTTTTCTTTTGTTTTCATTTAGTTTTATGCACTTTCTTGCATTATAAATTAACCATTTGAATTGGAATTGCATGGTTTCCTTAAATCAATCAACCACCTTTTAATTGATACAAAATCATGAGGTTCAAGCTAACTTTAGTTGATAATTAATTGATTTATAAACCTTGTGAATTTTGTGATACTTTGATTGGTTGTTTTGATTACTTGTAGGTGAAGAAAGGAAACAAAAGGTGTGCCAACATTATGGAAGAAGGTTGCAAGAATGGGTTTGAGAAAATGGAATTCACGTTTGAGCTAACGTTTGCCTCAAACGTCAACTCAAACGTGAGTTGTAGTTGAAGAATGAAGCTATTGGAAAGCAAAGTTTGAGCCAACGTTTGCCTCAAATGTGAGGTCAAACGTTGGCTCCAAAAGAGAAGAGAATTGAAGCTCCTGGGAAGGCAACGTTTGCGCCAACGTTTGCCTCAAACGTGAGGTCAAACGTTGGCGCCAAAGAGAAGAGAAATGGCATCCCTGGAGGCAGCAACGTTTGAGCCAACGTTTGCCTCAAACGTGAGGTCAAACGTTGGCTCCAAAAAGAAGAGAGTTGGAGCTCCTGGGCATAGCAACGTTTGAGCCAACGTTTGACTCAAACGTGAGGTCAAACGTTGGCACCAAACAGCATGAAGGGGCATACTTCAAACAAGAATAACTTGAGTTGTAGATGTCCAATTGAGGTGATTCCAAGTGGGTTAGAAAGCTGACATTCAGAGCTTTCCAACCATATATAATAGTCTCTATTGGGCACAAAAATTGGCAACGAAACAAGAGGACAAAGTAGCCCCCAAGAAGCATACAAGAAGGGAGGTCCACGTTTGAGCTCACGTTTGACCTCAAACGTTGAGCCAAACGTGGAAGACAGCACATGGCCTAGCTGCATAATGCCTCACTCAAGTAACGTTTGAGTCAACGTTTGCCTCAAACGTTGGCTCAAACGTGAATGGTTCATGGCCTGGTTCACTAATGGATTTCCTCCCAACACCAAGAGCAATCAACAGAGACCACTATCAACCCAATTCCATCAAGGCTAAAGGCCCAATTCAAGGCTTAATGATCATTTGAAGAAAGTGTATAAATAGCTTAGGATTTAAAGTTTTTGAGGAGCTTCCCTTTTCATTTTTCAGAATAGCTTTCTTTTCAGTTTTGCTCAGAGTTCACTTTATTTTTCTTAGCATTGTTGTTTAATTCAAGAGAATTTGGGAGGAGAATTGATCTCTCTTCTTCCTTGTTCTTGCCCAGCACTCTTTACTTTTCTTGTCTTGGATTTTGGGTGGAGAATTGAAGAAATTCTGTTTCAATCTCACCTTGGGATCTTGTTTAATTTTCTGCTTAATTGAATTTCAGTTTCGGTTCATTGCTTTTCATCTACTTTCTTTGCAATTTACAATTTCCTTTGCAATTGTTCTTGTTGGATCTAGGAAGGCATTGAGATCTAGACTTGGTTTTCTAGTCTCTTGGGTCCTGAGGTCCGAATTCCCCATTTCCCATTCCCTGTTTTGCTCATTTACAATTCTGTTTCTAGATCTGATTAAATCCAAGTGTTCTTCTATTCCTCTGCTTGTTGCAATTTTACATTTCCTTGTTTAATTTCTGCAAATCCAACTCCCCATTCCCTTTACAATTCAAGTCATTTACATTTCTTGCACTTTAAGATTTTGCAATTTACATTTCTTGCATTCTAAGTTTCTGCCATTTAATTTCTTGTTCTTTAAGATTCAGCACTTTTATTTTCCGTTCTCTTTAATTTTCTACAATTTACCCCTCTCCCTTTACTTTTCATGCAATTTAATTTCTGTTAATCACAAATCACTCAACCAATACTTGATTCGCTTGACTAAATCAACCACTAAACTAAAATTGCTCAATCCTTCAATCCATGTGGGATCGACCTCACTCACGTGAGTTATTATTACTTGATGCGACCCGGTGCACTTGCCGGTGAGTTTTGTGTCGGATCGTTTTCCGCACATCAATAAACTCCGTACGGTTCGGCCTTCTCTACTCTGTATGGATCTTCCCATCTCGATCTCAACTTGCCTGGCATGAGCCTCAGTCGAGACTTGTAAAGGAGGACTAAGTCCCCAGGTTGGAACTTTTTCCTCTTGATGTGCTGATCATGTACAGCCTTCATCTTCTCCTTGTATAGTCTTGAGTTCTCATAAGCTTCTAGGCGAAGGCTTTCCAGTTCCTGCAGTTGCAACTTCCTTTCAGCTCCGGCTCTCTCAATTCCCATGTTGCATTCTTTCACTGCCCAAAAGGCTTTATGCTCTATTTCAACAGGGAGATGACAAGCTTTTCCATAAACTAAGCGGAAAGGACTCATCCTAATGGGTGTTTTGTATGCTATTCTATATGCCCAGAGTGCATCTTGTAGCCTGGTACTCCAGTCTCTTCTATGAGGTTTGACTATCTTTTGCAAGATACGCTTTATCTCTCTATTTAACACCTCGGCTTGCCCATTAGTCTGAGGATGGTAGGCTGTTGCAACTTTATGAATTATCCCATGCTTCTTCATTAGTCCTGTTAGTCTCCTGTTACAAAAATGGGTGCCTTGATCGCTCACAATTGCTTGTGGTGATCCAAAGCGACAAATAATATGGTTTCTCACAAAGGAAACAACAGTGTTAGCATCATCAGTGCGGGTAGGAATTGCTTCCACCCATTTGGAAACGTAATCCACAGCTAACAATATATAGAAATAACCATTAGAATTTGGAAATGGACCTATGAAGTCAATGCCCTAAACATCAAAAATTTCACAGAAAAGCATAATCTGTTGAGGCATCTCATCCCTCCTGGATATATTACCAAATTTCTGGCATGGAAAACAAGATCTACAAAATTCAGCAGCGTCCTTAAAAAGAGTAGGCCACCAGAATCCATAGTCTAAGATTTTTCTAGCAGTTCTTTGAGGGCCAAAATGTCCTCCACTCTCAGATGAGTGGCAGGCCTCTAAGATGGACTGAAATTCTGATTGAGGCACACACCGTCTAATTACCTGGTCAGCTCCACATCTCCATAAATATGGGTCATCCCATATATAATATTTAGACTCGCTTTTCAGCTTGTCCCTTTGATGCTTAGAAAAATTTGGAGGAAAGGTGCAGCTAACTAGATAATTAGCTACAGGTGCATACCAAGAGACTATCGCAGATACTGCTTGCAGGTTATCAAATGAAAAATTATCAGCTATAGGAGTGGAGTCATCTGTAATGTGCTCAAGACGACTCAAGTGGTTTGCCACTAGATTCTGGTTACCACTCCTATTCTTAATTTCTAAATCAAATTCTTGTAATAGTAGTATCCAACGTATAAGCCTTGGTTTGGACTCCTTTTTAGATAATAAATACTTTAGAGCTGCGTGGTCTGAATACACTACTACTTTAGTACGAAGTAAATAGGCTCAGAATTTATCCAGAGCAAAAACAATAGCAAGAAGCTCTTTCTCAGTAGTAGTGTAATTTGACTGAGCGGCATCCAAAGTTTTAGACGCGTAAGCAATAACAAAAGGATCCTTACCTTCATGTTGAGCCAGTGCTGCTCCTACTGCATGGTTGGAAGCATCACCCATTATTTCAAATGGTTGGCTCTAGTCTGGTCCTCTCACAATTGGAGCTTGAGTCAGTGTAGCCTTCAGCTTATCAAACGCCTGTTTGCAATTTTCACTGAACTCGAACTCAATATCTTTCTGCAGTAACCTGGATAAGGGAAGTGCTACCTTACTGAAGTCCTTAATGAACCTCCTGTAAAAACCTGCATGGCCAAGGAAAGAACGGACCTCCCTCACAGAAGAGGGGTAAGGTAAACTAGAAATAACATCCACCTTTGCTGGATCTACAGAAATGCCAGTATTAGACACAACATGTCCTAGTACAATCCCTTGTTTAACCATAAAGTGGCATTTTTCAAAATTTAATACCAGGTTTGTACTGACACATCTATCTAATACTCTAGATAATCTATCTAAGCAAAGGCTAAAGGAATCGCCATAAACACTAAAATCATCCATAAAAACTTCCACACAGTCCTCAATAAGATCAGAGAAAAGACTCATCATGCACCTTTGGAAAGTAGCGGGTGCATTGCACAAGCCAAAGGGCATTCTCTTGTAAGCATAAGTCCCAAAAGGACATGTAAAAGTGGTCTTTTCCTGATTCTCAGGAGCTATATGAATCTGGAAATAACCTGTGTAACCATCTAAAAAACAATAATGCGATTTACCTGACAGGCGATCCAGCATTTGATCAATGAATGGGAGAGGATAGTGATCCTTACGGGTTGCTTGGTTGAGGCGTCTGTAGTCAATGCAGACCCTCCAGGCGTTCTGAACTCTGGTTGTCAGGAGCTTGCCATGCTCATTCTTCACTGCAGTGACTCCAGACTTCTTTGGTACCACTTGTACCGGGCTTACCCATTCACTGTTTGAGATGGGATAGATGATATCTGCCTCTAGTAGTCTGGTCACTTCCTTTTTGACAACCTCTAGGAGAGTGGGGTTCAGTCTTCTCTAGGGTTGATGGACAGGTCTTGCTCCCTCTTCTAAAAATATTTTATGCTCACAGACTTGAGGATTTATGCCTACTATATTTGCCAAACTCCAACCAATTGCCTTCTTGTGCCTCCTCAGCACACCAAGTAGCTGCTCTTCCTGTTGAGAAGTGAGTTCCCTTGCAATGATAACCGAAAACTTCTGCCCGTCTTCAAGGTAAGCATATTTGAGGTGTGGGGGAAGGGGTTTTAATTCTAACTTCTGATCATGTTCAGGCTCTGGGTTGTCTGGAGCTGGTAACAGTGGTAAGGCACTGTCATTGTCCTCTGAGAGTGTCCCCACACTTGGACCTTGTCCTGTGTGCTTCTCTTCAAATTCCTCCTGATGGACTTCAGCCACGGTTTCATCTATGATGTCACACTTGAGGATAGAATGATCCTCTGGAGGATGCTTCATAACTCCATTCAGATTGAAGATTACTACTCTGCCATCTATTTCAAAAGAGTATGTTCCTGAAAAAGAATCTAATTTAAACTTTGAGGTCTTCAGGAATGGTCTTCTGAGTAGGATTGATGATGGCTTGTCTGAGTCATTTTGGGGCATTTCCAGGATATAAAAATCAGTGGAAAATGTGAGTCCCTTAATGCCTACTAGTACATCTTCAGCAACTCCAACCACTGTAATAATGCTTTTATCTGCTAACACAAAATGAGCTGCCGACCTTTTTAAGGGAGGAAGCCTCAAAACATCATATATAGACAAAGGCATTATACTTACACATGCTCCTAAATCACACATGCATTCAGAAATTATCACACCACTAATAGTACAATTAACTATACAAGGACCTGGGTCACTACACTTTTTAGGTAAACTTCCCATTAAAGCAGATATGGAACTTCCTAAAGGAATAGTTTCTAATTCATTAATTTTATCCTTATGTATACATAAATCTTTTAGAAACTTTGCATATTTAGGTACCTGTTGAATAACATCAAAAAGGGGAATAATTACCTCAACCTTTTTGAATATCTCTACCATTTTTGGATCAGGTTCCAGCTGCTTCCTGGGCTTCCTTGCAAGTTGTGGAAATGGAATAGGAGTGGTGTCTTATGCAGTGTCTGTGCCTTTTAATGCTTCCTCCTGTGGTTGCACTTCTTCTTCAGCTGTGTCCTGTATGTCCTCTTCCTCTTCAACATCTTCTATTTCCACTACCTCTTCAGCTGAGGCGTGTTCTGGTGGGCTTGGCTCCTCCTGGTTCCTCTCCTACAGTGTGGTTCCGGACCTTAGGGTGATGGCATTAATACCACCCTTGGGATTGGGTAATGGTTGAGAGGGAATTCCACTGGAGCTCGAAGCTTGGTTATTGGAGTTGGTCATTGATCCAATCTGGGAGACAAGAGCTTATAAAGTAGCGTTCAGACCATTTAGAGTGGCATTAATATTATTTTCCATGGTCTGCTGTCTCCGATCCATAGATTGTAGTAAGTCATCATTAGCAGATGAAAAAGGATAGGTAAGTTGAGAGGTCTGCTGTAGGGTATTCTGTGGTCCTTGGGATTGCCTTAGGTGAGGTGCTCTATAAGGCTGATTCTGATTCTGCTGCCTGTTGTTGTTGTTATTCCACCTCTAATTTTCCTGATTATCTCTGCCTCCTCTGTTGTTGTTGTCCCTCCAATTCTGGTTAGAATTGTCTTGCCATCTGTGGTTGTAATTGCCACCTTGATTGTACCCTTGGTTGGGGCGGTCATAGAAGTTATGTGTGGCTGCCACGGTGTTGTCTTCATGCTGGAGCTGCGGACATTCATCAGTATAATGGCTATAATCAGCGCAGATTACGCAAACTCTCTGTGGGACTAACTGTTGGTTTTGCTATGGTGGAGAAGGTTGAGCTTGCTGAACTTGTTGTTGATTTAATTGCATCTGCTTCAGCAAGTTGGTCATTTCACAGATACTCTGAGTTAAAGCAGCAGTCTCTCTGCTAGAAGATACTTTTGCAACGGCTTTTGAATGGCCTTGTTTCTGTCTGTGATTCCTAGTAGATTCAGCTAAGTCACTAATTAATTGCCATGCCTCATCAGTGGTCTTGTACTTTTTCATAGACCCATTGCTAGCACTTTCCAATGTAGTCCTATCTTGGGGCCTCATTCCCTGTGTGACATAACCGAGTAACACCAGCTTGTCAATCATATGGTGGGGGCAAGCTTCCAGAAGATTGTTGAAGCGCTCCCAGTACTCATAAAGAGTTTCAGATTCATCCTGAACAATCATGGAAATATCTTTCCTCAGTTTATCAGTAACTTCAGCTGGAAAGAACTTTTCCAAGAATTCTCTTCTCAGTGTATCCCAGTTGGATACAATTGTTGCTGGTTGAGTGTAGTACCAGTCTCTTGCCTTCCCCTCAAGAGAAAACGGGAAAGCTTTCAGCAGAATTGAAGTTTCATCTGCACCATAACGCTTGACAGTAGAACAGGCTGCCTGAAAATCTCTCAGGTGCTTGATAGGCTCTTGAGCAGGTAAGCCATGAAACTTGGGCATCAAATTGAGCAGTGCGGTCCTTATTTCAAAGTCTGTAGCCACCACTGGGTGATGCGCTTGAAATGATTGTATTGTAAAATCAGGGGCTCCAGCCTCCTGGATAGTAACTCTCCTGGCTGCTGCCAAGTTACCTGCACGTAAAACAACCAAATCAGTAGAACGGGGGCTGGTTTCTTTTTTAAGTGACGTTTCAGATCCGCCCTCAGAGATGACTAATCAACGCCGAACTTGCCTTATTTGTGAAATAGTTCTTTCAATCTCGGGATCGAATATTAGCAAGCTTGGATTAGGAAGCGAACGTGTCATCTAACAAAAGAAACAAGCAGCTCATAGTAGCAAGATTAAATAAAATGCAAATAAATAAATTCCAATTAATAAATTTAGCACTCTATTGCAACTCCCCGGCAACGGCGCCAAAAATTGATGCGGGCGGAAATTGGCAAGTTAAGAATGATTATAAAATATGCGTTGCAAGTATAGTTCTCAACCAACTAGAAATCTGCTTTATCAATTTAAAAAGGGTGTCACAGAAATTAAAATCAAAATACTGGGAGTATGAGTCCCAGGTCCTCTCCCAACGAGTTGCAGAAAAGTGTGCTATTTTATTAATCAGATGTTTTCAAAAAGGTTTGAGTTGAATGGCAGAAAATTAAATTAGAGAATTTATATAAATTTAAATAAAAGCCTTGATTGGGAGTTGATTAGTTGGAAGCCCTATTCTTGTTGCAGTACTCTCAAGATTAATTGATAATTGGGGATTATTCTGTTTAGTTGTCCCTCACTAAGTAAGGGAAAGTTAAACAAGTTGGAATGTTATTTCTATCCACAAGTTCCAATCCGCCCTGGGGAGGATTGGTGTTAGTGACTAGAGAGCAATCCAACAGTAAACCCAACTACAATCTCTCTCTTGGGCATCCCAACTTCAAGGGTTTCTTTCAATCAACTCCCCATCAAGTTAGGGGACTACTCGCTCATTGCAAATGTAAAATTCATAACATAAGAAAGGGAATTAAAGAAAGACATCATAAATAATGATCAAAAGATTAATCAAAAATAAAAGTGATTCTTGTATTAATAAATGCTAAAATAATCCAATAGTAAAATTAAGTAAATTAAGGAACATGGAAGAGTAAGAGACAAGTAAAGAGAACGAACTAGAGTGTCGAAGTCTTGTTGAGGCAATAACTCTTCTCAATATCCCAATGCAAAAATAATGAACATAACAAATCCTAAAAACTATGAATGTCTAGAGAGAAAACCTAGAGGAGAGGAAAACTAGATCTAAAAACTAAAACTATGCGGAATGAATGTTGTTGTTGGTTTCTGCATGTTCTCTGGCTCTAGTTTGCTTTTCTGGGCCAAAAACTGGGTCAAAATAGGGCCCGAAATCGCCCCCCAGCGATTCTGCAGATTATGCAGATCGCGCATGTCACGCGGTCGTGTCATCCATGCGGCCGCGTCATTCGGCTTTCTGCTTTGCCATGCGGTCGCGTCATCTATGCGGCCGCGTCACTCGTGCTATTCCATGCCGCGTGGTCGCGTCATCCATGCGGCCGCGTCACTGCGATTTCCTCTTCTTCGCGCGGTCGCGTCATCCATGCGACCGCGTCACTTCTCGCTGGTCATCTCCTCAATTTCTTGTGTTCCTTCCATTTTTGCAAGCTTCCTCTCAAATCTCCAACTCACTCATGCCTTGTAAAGCCTGAAACACTTAACACACAGATCACGACATCGAATGGAATAAAGGAGAAATAAAATACATAATTAAAGTCCCTAGGAAGCAAGTTTTCAATCATACAATAACTTTAGGAAGGAATTATAAATGCATGCTTATTTAATGAATAAGTAGATAAAGATCATGATAAAACCACACAATTAAACACAATATAAACCATAAAATAGTGGTTTATCATCGACCCTTACTCACGTAAGGTATTACTTGGACGATCCAGTGCACTTGCTGGTTAGTTGTGCGGAGATGTGAAAAGTGGGAATCACGATTTCCCACACCAAGTTTTTGGCGCCGTTGCCGGAGATTGTTCGAGTTTGGACAACTGACGGTTCATCTTGTTGCTCAGATTAGGTAATTTTATTTTTTTTAAAGCTTTTTATTTTCGAAAAATTTTTGAAAAATAAATTATTCTATGTTCTTCAGAATTTTTAAGAATGAATTCTAGAGTTTCATGAGATATGTTCAATCCTGGCTGGATGTTAAGCCATGTCTAATTCTTTTGGACTGAGGTTTCCACTTATCTTTAGAAGAGCTTCTTTGACTTTCTCATCAATTTAGCTGTTCTATGTAATGTCCTGCTGAAGCTTAGCTAGCCAAGTCTAATCTTTTTAGACTGAAGCTTTAGACTAATATTGCATGATTCCTGGAATTCGTATTAAAAATTTTGAATTTCTTATTTTTCTTTTCCCAAATAATTTTCAAAAAATTACAAAAAAATTATAAAACCATAAAAACCAAAAATAATTTATGTTTCTTGTTTGAGTTTAGTGTAACATTTTAAGTTTGGTGTTTTGCATATTTTTAATTTTCTTGCATTCTTCTAAAACATATGCATCATGTTCTTCATTGATCTTCAAGTTGTTCTTGATGATTTTATTGGGTCTGATCTTTAAATTCTATTGTTTTGTGTCTTTTTTTGTTTTTCATGTGCATTCTCAATTTGTTAGCGTCTCTAATATGAAAATTTCTAAGTTTGGTGTCTTGCATGTCTTTCTTTTCTTAAAAAAATAATTTGATTGTTCATCTTGACATTCAACGTGTTCTTGCATGCATTATTTATTTGATCTTAGTTTTTCATGATTAGTTTTATTTTGTTGTTCTCTCTCATCATTAAAAATTCAAAAAAAATTTTCAAAATTATGTCTTTTCAAGTCAATAATACAGAGAATTGAAGATTCAGAATATTCAGCAGAGGAATTACAGAGAAAAAGCTGGGCATTCAAAATGCCCAGTGAGGAAGGAAATCTGGCGTTTAAACGCCAGCTAGGGTACCTGACTGGGCGTTAAACGCCCAAAAGGGTAGTATTTTGAGCGTTAAACGCCAGAATAGATACCATTCTGGGCATTTAACGCCAGGACAACACAAGGGAGGTAAGTTAGTTTTTAATTCAAATCTTTTTCAAATCTTCATAATTTTTCAAAATCAAATCTTTTTCATAAATCAAACCTTTTTCATTCTTCTTTCCTGTTTTTTGAAAATTTTAAAATTTGATTTTCAAAATCTTTTTCTTAATTTTATTTCATAATTTTCGAAATTAATGTTAGCATTTAATATTTTGATTCAAAAAATTTTCAAGTTGTTACTTGCCTATTAAGAAAGGATCAAACTTTAAATTCTAAAATCATATCTTTTAGTTTCTTGTTAGTCAAGTAATCAACTTTAATTTCAAAATCAAATCTTTTTAATTTCCTTTTCAAATCTTTTTCAAAATAAATTTCAATCATATCTTTTTCAAATTTTAATTTCAAAATCTTTTTCTAACTTCTTATCTTTTTAAAATTTTATTTTCAAATCTTTTTCAATTAACTACTTAACTTTTTGTTTTATTTTAAAAGTTTTCTATTTCAATCATATCTTTTTCAAAACCACCTAACTACTTTTTTCTATCCAATATTCGAAAATTTTCCCCCTCCTCACCTTCTTCTATTTAAGGACTAACACTCCTCTTCAATTAGTAATTCGGACTCTTCCTCCTTCTTCATATGTTCGAATTCTTATCTACCTACCTCATCCCTCTATTCTTGTTTTCCTCTGACACCTCAAGGAATCTCTATACTGTGACATAGAGGATTCCATACTTTCTTGTTCCCTTCTCTTTCTTATGAGCAGGAACAAGGACAAAGAAATTCTTGTTGAAGCTGATCTTGAACCTGAAAGGACCTTGAAGAGGAAGCTAAGAGAAGCTAAATCACAACTCTCTGGAGAGGACCTGACAGAAATTTTCAAAAAGGAAGAAGATATGGCAGCCGAAAATAACAACAATGACAACAATGAAGGAAGATGCTTGGTGACTTCATTGCACCCTCTTCTGACTTTTGTGGAAGGAGCATCTCAATTCCTGCAATTGGAACAAACAACTTTGAGCTTAAGCCTCAATTAGTTTCTCTAATGGAGCAGAATTGCAAGTATCATGGACTTCCATTGGAAGATCCTCATCAGTTTTTAGCTGAATTCTTGTAAATCTGTGACACTGTTAAGACCCATGGGGTTGACCCTGAGGTCTACAAACTTATGCTTTTTCCTTTTGCTGTAAGAGACAGAGCTAGGACATGGTTGGACTCACAACCTAAAGAAAGCCTGAACTCTTGGGAAAAGCTAGTCAATACCTTCTTGGCAAAGTTCTTTCTACCTCAAAAATTGAGTAAGCTTAGAGTGGAAGTCCAGACCTTCAGACAGAAGGAAGGCGAATCCCTCTATGAAGCTTGGGAAAGATACAAGCAGTTGATCAGAAGGTGTCCTTCTGGCATGCTTTCAGAATGGAGCATCTTATGCATATTCTATGATGGTCTGTCTGAACTGTCTAAAATGTCATTGGACAACTCTGCTAGTGGATCTCTTCATCTGAAGAAGATGCCTGAAGAAGTCCAGGAACTCATTGAAATGGTTGCAAATAACCAGTTCATGTACACTTCTGAAAGAAATCCTGTGAACAATGGGACAACTCAAAAGAAAGGAGTTCTTGAGATTGATACTTTGAATGCCATATTGGTTCAGAATAAAATATTGACTCAGCAAGCCAATATGATTTTTCAGAGTCTGTCTGATGTAAACCCCGATTAAATTAGTAGATAATTGGTCAATAAATTAGTTTTTAATAAGGAGGATTAGAAATGTGAATATTATATTAAATTAGGGTAGAGCTCATCAAAACAAGAATTTTGACACTAATTTCAAAGAAAATGGTCAAAGATTGGACCGAATGGGTCGAACCGATTGAACCGGGCCCAAACCGGGCCGTGGGCCCAACCGGACCAGCCCTTTAAGTAAACCCACGTTCTTCTTCTCCCCATTTTCGGTAGTGTCGAAGAGCATCAGGGAGAGGAAAGAAAGAACGTCAAATTGTTACGCTAACTTCCAACTCCCGTAACTTCTCCGTCCGAGCTCCAATCGTTGCACCGTTTGTGGCCACGCGTTCACCGCGTTGAGCTCTACATTTCTACCGGAACAATTTCATAGGTAACTTGCTATTTCACTTCAGCCTCTCATTTCCCCTAATTTTTGAGTTTTGAGAAGGGGTGTTGAATTTCTTTGATTTTTGATATTTTAGGATCTAATTAGCTTGAGAAAAATGTTCACTCTTGCTTATGTGAAGCTTAGGTAAGGTGAGGATACGATAATTCTATTTTATTTTCATTGAATTTGAGCTTTGAGTATTAAATTGGATATATATGTGTTATGAATGTGTATTAGGTTGCGAATAAATAATTGGAGCTTGAAATTGTGAATACTGGAACTTGGAGGAAGCGGATTAGTTGAGTTTTGAGGGGCTGTCTTGGTTTTGAATAAATAGCTTTGGTCGTTACGTGGAAATCAGCCAAGATATGATTTAGGTTTCTTGCATTTAATATATAATGTTTTGTGAAAACTTAGGCTAGACGACCATAGGATAAGTTGGAATGTAGGTGTATGTTTAGTGTTTAGTAATTTGTCGATGAATATATTTGGTTGAAGTTTATTGAATAATTAGTTATCAATTTTGGATGGTGAATGTTGTTATGTTAATTTGGAAAGGATTATGGTTGAATGTTATTATTGATGAACATGGTTGGTTTGGTGCTTGTTGATTAACTAATGATTTGGTGAATTATTGATTTGAGGTATAACTATTGTGGAGGTTGTTGTGATAATGAGGTATTTTGTGTTAAAAACCTAGGATTTGTGAACTATGATTCTTAGTTGAATTTTGGGTTGTTGGATTTGAATATTGTATGAGTATAATTGTTTATCTGAGGTAGATTTATTGTGGTGATTGTTATGATGACGAGGAAGGGTATGTTGAATTGAAAAGAAAGTAGGTATGGACCCGAAAAGGGTGGCAAAATCTGAGTTTTAGAGGAGATGCTGCCGAAATTTTATAAAAATTAGAGATTTTGTTTATATGATTATTTAAAAAGATTTAGATTCAAAGGTTATATGGTTTGATTTTGAATTATTAAGAAAATGAGCATGTTTTAAGTTTGATTCATTTAGAAAAGAATGAATTATATTTTGAATTGGAACTATTGATGGACGGAATGGGAGGTGTGATAATGAAGGATAAGGATTGAATATAATTGACGTATAATGATGAATGAGATGCGATTGAGAATGATGTGGATGTTGATGAATTATAATTGAATTATTTATATGGCTTATGAATTTGAATAATCTAAGATACGAGATTCTCTGGATTAAGTGCCGTGGCTTGCCACCACGTGTACCAGGTTGAAAACTCGATACTCTGTTGACCCTACGACGTAAGTGTGACCGGACACTATATAAATTCCCGGGAATGTTACCTGATGTGTGGAAAACGATCCAACACAAAACTCACCGGCAAGTGGACCGGGTCGCATCAAGTAATAATAACTCACATGAGTGAGGTCGATCCCACAGGGATTGAAGGATTGAGCAATTTTAGTTTAGTGGTTGATTTAGTCAAGCGAATCAAGTATTGGTTGAGTGGTTTGTAATTGACAGAAACTAAATTGCTTGAAATGTAAAGGGAGAGGGGGTAAATTGTAATAAATGAAAGAGCAGGAAAGTAAATGTGCTGAATCTTAAAGAACAAGTAAAGTAAATTGCAGAAACTTAGATTGCAAGAAATGTAAATGACTGAATCTTAAAGTGCAAGGAATGTAAATTGCTTGAATTGTAAAAGGAGTTGGGAATTGGGATTGCAGAATTTAAACAAGATAGAAGTAAATTGCAATTAAACAGAAGAGTAGAGAATTGATTGAATCAAACTAAATCTCAACAGAAAAGTAAAAATGCTTTGAGAATTTAAAAACAGAGAAAGCAATGCTTAATTTGCAGCAAAGTAAAAGAGGTTGAAGATCTCAGGGTGGAAGAGACTAGAAAACAAGTCTAGATCTCAAATCCTTCCTTGATCCAACAAGAACAATTGCAAAGGAAATAAAGAAAAGTAAATTGCAGAAGTAAAGAGAAGATGAAGCAGTAAAGTAAACAGAAAGTGGAATTCAATTGTGCAGAAAAATTAAACAAGATCTCAAGGTGAGATTGAAACAGAAGTTCTTCAATTCTCCACCCAAGATCCAAAGCAAGAAAATAAAAGAGTGCTCAAGCAAGAACCAAGAAGAAGAGAGATCAATTCTCCTTCCAAGTTCTCAGAAATTACAAAGTAAAAGCTCCCAAGGAAAATTCAAAATAAGAGTCTAGAAGTAAAAATAAAAATCCCAAAAGTTCAAAAGTCCTCATTACATCAAACTAACTCCTATTTATACACTTTCTATTCTTGGATTTTGGAATTTGGGTGGGCTTTTGATTTGGTGAAGAAATGAATTAAATTGGATTTTTAATCCAATTTTTAGCCCAAATGCACCTCCCAGGGGTAAGCTCAGTTGGAAAAACCAACTGAGCACTCAAGTGTGCTGCCCGTGTCAAGTGATGTGTGCGTCCCAGCCTTGGTGTGTTGCTTGACACTAGAGCTCAGTTGGAATTTTGAACTGAGCTCTATGTGTGTCAAAGTTGTGCGCTCCATGGCATCCTGGCCGTGTCAAGTGTGCGCTCAAAGCCCCCCTTGGTGTCTTGGTCCGTGTCATGGTGTGGGGAGGATGGGATGTAGTGATGCTCAGTTGGAAAAACCAACTGAGCTTCCTTGGTGCAGCGCCTTGCCTTCAACCTCAAGGTCCCAGGTTCAAATCCTGGTGGGAGCAAGTGGAGGAAATCTTGAAGCTAATTTCCTTGGATGAGTGGGTGCTCCTCCTTATGTTTCAAGGAATTCCCAAGTTCGAATCCTGGAGGAAGCATTTTAGTTCATTTCTTTGCAAGCTGAATGGCGCTCATCCCTTGTGTTTCAAAGAATTCCCAAGTTCGAATCCTAGAGGAAGCGTTTTGGCTTTTTTTCATGATTTTCCTTATGCCTAGCAATATAATGTAGCGCTCAGTTAAGTAAAGCAACTGAGCGCCCTTGCCTCCTTGGAGTAGCGCCTTCCTTTCATCCTTTAGGTGCAAGGTTTAAGCCTTGGTGAATGCTTTTTGGCCAATTTTTCTTGTTTTCCTTGCAAGGAGCGTTCCTTGCTTCCCTTGGGTCATGAGTTCGAAACTTGGTGGCTTCATTCCTTGGAATTTTGCTTTGAATTAATTTGGAGAGGTCCCCGATAAAGTTAACTTAGTTAACTGAGCTTTGTACCATTTCCTTGCTTTCTTTAGTGCTCAGTTAACTATTTGAACTTAGCTTTGCACCTTGCCTTCTCCTTTCATTCCTTGTGAAACTCAGTTTACTTTTCCAACTTAGCTTTCCTTCTTCCTCAATGTGGCTATGCTTTTTCTTCCCTTTGCCACGCTTCTTGCTTCCTTTGGAAACGTTTCTTATTTTCTTTGGGCACATTCCTTAGGCCACGCTTTTCTTATTTTCTTCTTTCTTCACCTACAAGCAATCAAAACAACCAATCAAAGTATCACTAAATTCACAAGGTTTATAAATTATTAAAATTCAATTAAATTTAGCTTAACACCTCATGATTTAACATCAATTACATGGTGGTTGATTGATTCAAAGAAGTCATGCATTTTTAATCTAAATTACTTTCTTAGAATGCAAGAAAGTGCATAAAACCTAATAAAAACAAAGAAAAAGGCTAGTGAAACTAGGCTAAGATGACTTGTCATCATTACCCCCATTGAGCAATATTGATTATTTGAGAAAAATCTATGCATAGACTCTTGGGGATGCACGTCGGGGGACAGTCTAAGGACAATTCAGACTTGTCGAGTTGGCTGAATAACCGACAGATGAGCCTCATCAGCCACAGGATAGGCATGCATCATATGCATATTACTTGAATTACTTGCTTGTGTATTAACTGGATGTGCCTAAATGTACTTGCCATGTTAAATGTATATTTGTTATCTGCAGTACTTGGAACCTTCTTGTGCTTGCCTTTGTCTGTTTAGTTGTCTGTGAAAATGCACGATGGAGTCGGAGGTATGGAGGAATGACAAAATGGGATTTAGATTTAAGGTTAAGTTAAGTTAGGTTTAAATATCCTTAGTAAACCACCTTTTATGGCTTCTGTTTAATACTTTAAGCTCTACAATCTGAGTGTCGGCGTTCTAGAATTGCCTCTGGCATTCCCAGGACCTTATATATTATGTGTGTGGCACCTTTACCATATTGAGAACCTCCGGTTCTCATTCCATACTATGTTGTTGTTTTTCAGATGCAGGTCGAGAGGCATCTCGTTAGGCGTCTGGACTCTTGAAGCGGAGTGGTTACAGGGTTATTTTGTTATGCTATGATGTATATATATATATATATACTTAGTTTTCTCTCCATATAACTTGTTCTTTTGATCCTCCTAGAGGTTTATGGAGAGGTAGGATTGTGTATATGTACTTTTGGGTTTTGGACATGTATGTATATATATATGTAAATATTCTCCGGCTAGTCTTGACTTCGCAGGCTGAGTCAAGAGCTTGTTATTTTGTATCTTTGGCACTCTATTCCTACTTCTGTCATCTTATGTTTAATAGTTATGGTTTCCTTAGCACTCAGGTTAACCCGTTCCTAGAGCGTTGCGCTTTTATTTTGTGATTTTTGTTTCCCCTTTTCTTCAAGGCTCCTAGCATATTATAATTCTTCTGCTATTATATGTACTCATTTTATTTTAGAGGTCGTAATACCACATCACCTCTATTTTACCACTTAAGCGTAAAGCTTTGTGTGGTAGGGTGTTACATCTGAAATGCAAGCTGCATCAGGCAGTACTAAGGAGGCTTCTTCTGAAGAAGAAGCCTATGACCCTGAGAATCCTGTAATGGCAGAGGTGAATTACATGGGAGAATTCTATAGAAACACCTATAATCCTTCATGGAGAAATCATCCTAACCTCTCATGGAAGGATCAACAGAAGCCTAATCAAGGATTCAATAATAATAATAATGGTGGAAGAAACAGGTTTAGCAATAGCAAACCTTTTCCATCATCTCCTCAGCAACAGATAGAGAACTCTGAGTAGAGTCGTTCTGGCCTAGCTACCATAGTCTCTGATCTATCTAAGACCACACTAAGTTTCATGAATGAAACAAGATCCTCCATTAAAAATTTGGAGACACAAGTGGGTCAGCTGAGTAAGAGAATTACTAAAACTCCTCCTAGCACTCTCCCAAGCAATACAGAAGAAAATCTCAAGAGAGAGTGCAAGGCCATAACCATGACCAACATGGCCGAACCTGGAGAGAGTAAGGAGGACGTGATTCCCAGTGAGAAAAACCTCATAGGATGTCCGCTGAACGAAAAGAAGTTCCCCTTTGAGGAACCAAAGGAATCTGAGGCTCATACAGAGACCATAGAGATTCCATTGAACCTACTTCTGCCATTTATGAGCTCTGATGAGTATTCTTCCTCTGAAGAGGATGAAGATATTACTGAAGAGCAAGTTGATAAGTACCTGGGAGCAATCATGAAGCTGAATGCCAAGCTATTTGGTAATGAAACTTGGGAGGATGAACCTCCATTGCTCATCAATGAACTAAGTGATCTGGTTCAATTGAAATTACCTCAGAAGAAACAGGATCCTGGAAAATTCTTAATACCCTGTACCATAGGCACCATGACCTTTGAGAAGGCTCTGTGTGACCTAGGGTCAAGTATAAACCTCATGCCCCTCTCTGTAATGGAGAAACTAGGGATCCTTGAGGTGCAAGCTGCAAGAATCTCACTAGAGATGGCAGACAATGAAACAGGCTTATGGACTTGTAGAGGATATCTTGGTAAAGGTTGAAGGCCTTTACATCCCTGCTGACTTCATAATCCTGGATACTGGGAAGAATATGGATGAATCCATCATCCTTGGTAGACCCTTCCTAGCCACAGCAAAAGCTGTGATTGATGTTGACAGGGGAGAGTTGGTCCTTCAAGTGAATGAGGACTACCTTGTGTTTAAAGCTAAAGAATCTCTTTCTGTACACATGGAGAAGAAGCATGACAAGCTTCTCTCAATGCAGAGTCAAACAGAGTCCCCATATTCAAACTCTAAGTTTGGTGTTGGGAGGCCATCATCATGCTCTGAGTATCTGTGAGGCTCCATGAGAGCCCACTGTCAAGCTATTGACATTAAAGAAGCGTTTGTTGGGAGGCAACCCAATCTTTACTTATCTATGATAAATTTCTATTTTCTACTATTATTTTATGTTTTCTTTAGGTTGATGATCATGTGAAGTCACAAAAAACAACTGAAAAATCAAAAAAGAATGAAAAACAGCAAAAAAAAATAGCACACCCTAGAGGATGATCTTACTGACGTTTAAATGCCAGTAAGGGTAGCAGAATGGGCGTTAAACGCCCAATCTGGCACTATTCTGGGCGTTTAACGCCAGAAAAGGGCACCAGACTGGCGTTTAATGCCAGAAAAGGGCACAAAGCTGGCGTTTAAACCCCAGAAAGGGAAGAAAAGCTGGCATTAAACGCCAGAAATGGGCAGCAACCTGGCGTGTAACGCCAGGATTGGCACTCAAAGGGGCGTTTACATGCCAAAATGGTGCAGGAATGAGAACTCCTTGACACCTCAGGATCTCTGGACCCCACAGGATCTCCACCTACCTCAACTCTCTCTCTTTCCATCACCTCTTCACCAATCACCTCCTCACAATTCAAAATTCAAATCCTTTCCCTCCCAAACCCAACCCCTAATACACGAACCCTTCCCCTCTCTCCACTCCTATATAAACCCTTCATCCCTCATTCATTTTCACACATCTTAAACACTTCTTTTCCCCCCTGGCCGAACCACTCACACCTCTCCATCTCCTCCATTTTCTTCTTCTTCTCCTCTCTTCTTTCTTCTTTTGCTCGAGGACGAGCAGATCTTCTAAGTTTGGTGTGGTAAAAGCGTTGCTTTTTGTTTTTTCATAACCATTTATGGCACCTAAGGCCGGAGAAACCTCTAGAAAGAGGAAAGGAAAGGCAAAAGCTTCCACCTCCGAGTCATGGGAGATGGAGAGATTCATCTCAAAAGTCCATCAAGATCACTTCTATGAAGTTGTGGCCAAGAAGAAGGTAATCCCTGAGGTCCCTTTCATGCTCAAAAGGAATGAGTATCCGAAGATCCGACATGAGATTCCAAAAAGAGGTTGGGAAGTTCTCACTAACCCCATTCAACAAGTCGGAATCTTAATGGTTCAAGAGTTCTATGCTAATGCATGGGTCACTAAAAACCATGATCAAAGTGTGAACCCGAACCCAAAGAATTGGCTTACAATGGTTCGGGGGAAATACTTAGATTTCAGTTCGGAAAATGTAAGGTTGGCATTCAACTTGCCAATGATGCAAGGAGATGCACGCCCCTACACTAGAAGGGTCAACTTTGATCAAAGGTTGGACCAAGTCCTCATGGACATATGTGTGGAAGGAGCTCGGTGGAAAAGAGACTCCAAAGGCAAGCCGGTTCAATTGAGAAGGCCTGACCTCAAACCTGTGGCTAGGGGATGGTTGGAGTTCATCTAACGCTCTATTATTCCTACTAGCAATCGGTCTGAAGTTACAATAGACCGAGCTATCATGATCCATAGTATCATGAATGGAGAGGAAGTAGAAGTTCATGAGGTCATATCTCTAGAACTCTACAAAGTGGCTGACAAACCTCCACTTTGGCAAGGTTAGCCTTCCCTCATCTCATTTGTCACCTATACAATTTAGCTGGAATTGTCATAGAGGAAGACACCCTCATTAAAGAGGACAAGCCCATCACTAAGAAAAGGATGGAGCAAATAAGAGAGCCCACTTATGGACCTCAACAAGAACATGAGGAAGTCACTCATCATGAAATCCTTGAGATGCCTCAAGGGATGCATTTTCCTCTACAAAACTATTGGGAGCAAATCAACACCTCCTTAGGAGATTTGAGTTCTAATATGGAGCAACTAAAAATGGAGTACCAAGAGCACTCCATTATTCTCCATGAAATTAGAGAGGATCAAATAGCCATGAGGGAAGAGCAACAAAGGCAAAGAAGAGACATTGAGGAGCTCAAGCACTCCATAAGATCTTCAAGAGGAAGAACTAGTCGCCATCACTAAGGTGGACCCGTTCTTTAATTTCCTTGCTCTTTATTTTCTATTTTTCGTTTACTATGCTTTATGTGCTATCTATGTTTGCATTACATGATCATTAGTGCCTAGTGCCTATGCTTTAAAGTTATGAATGTCCTATGAATCCATCACCTTTCTTAAATGAAAAATGCTTTTAATTACAAAAGAACAAGAAGTACATGGTTTCGAATTATATCTTGAAATTAGTTTAATTATTTTGATGTGGTGGCAATACCTTTTGTTTTCTGAATGAATGCTTGAACAGTGCATATTTTTTATAGTGAAGTTTATGAATGTTAAAATTGTTGGCTCTTGAAAGAATGATGAAAAAGGAAAAATGTTATTGATAATCTGAAAAATTATAAAATTGATTCTTGAAGCAAGAAAAAGCAGTGAAAAGCTTGCAGAAAAAAAAAGAAAAAAATGGCGAAAAAAAATAAAGAAAAAGAAAAAGCAAGCAGAAAAAGCCAATAGCCCTTTAAACCAAAAGGCAAGGGTAAAAAAAGGATCCAAGGCTTTGAGCATTAATGGATAGGAGGGCCCACAGAAATAAAATCCTGGCCTAAGCGGCTAAACCAAGCTGTCCCTAACCATGTGCTTGTGGCGTGAAGGTGTCAAGTGAAAAGCTTGAGACTGAGCGGTTAAAGTTGTGGTCCAAAGCAAAAAGAGTGTGCTTAAGAGCTCTGGACACCTCTAACTGGGGACTCTAGCAAAGCTGAGTCACAATCTGAAAAGGTTCACCCAGTTATGTGTCTGTGGCATTTATGTATCCGGTGGTAATACTGGAAAACAAAATGCTTAGGGTCACGGCCAAGACTCATAAAGTAACTGTGCTCAAGAATCAACATACTGAACTAGGAGAATCAATAACACTATCTGAATTCTGAGTTTCTATAGATGCCAATCATTCTGAACTTCAAAGGATAAAGTGAGATGCCAAAACTATTCAGAAGCAAAAAAGCTACTAGCCCCACTCATCTAATTAAAACTGATCTTCATAGATGTCAGAATTTATTGTATATTCTCTTCTTTTTATCCTATTTTGTTTTTAGTTGCTTGGGGACAAGCAATAATTTAAGTTTGGTGTTGTGATGAGCGGATAATTTATACACTTTTTGGCATTGTTTTTAGGTAGATTTTAGTATGTTTTAGTTACTTTTTATTATATTTTTATTAGTTTTTAAGTAAAAATCACATTTCTGGACTTTACTATGAGTTTGTGTGTTTTTCTATGATTTCAGGTATTTTCTGGCTGAAATTGAGGGACCTGAGCAAAAATCTGATTCAAAGGCTGAAAAAGGACTGCAGATGCTGTTGGATTCTGACCTCCCTACACTAGAAGTGAATTTTTTGGAGCTACAGAAGCCCAATTGGCGCTCTCTTAATTGCGTTCGAAAGTAGACATATTGGGCTTTCCAGCAATATATAATAGTTCATACTTTGCCTGAGATTTCATGGCCCAAATCGGCGTTCAAAGTCAGCCTAAAATTTCTGGCGTAAAACGCCCAAACTGGCGCCAGAATTGGAGTTAAACGCCCAAACTGGCACCAAAGCTGGCGTTTAACTCCAGGAACAGCCTATGCACGAAAAAGCTTCAATGCTCAGCCCAAGAACACACCAAGTGGGCCCCGAAAGTGAATTTCTGCATCATTTACTTATTTCCGTAAACCCTAGGCTACTAGTTCATTATAAATAGGACCCTTTACTATTGTATTTTCATCTTCAGATCATTTTTGAGACTATCTTTGTATCACTTTTGATCTCTTGATCACGTTTAGGGGGCTGGCCATTCGGCCATGCCTGGACCTTCATCACTTATGTATTTTCAATGGTGGAGTTTCTACACCCCATAGATTAAGGTGTGGAGCTCTGCTGTTCTTCATGAATTAATGCAATTACTATTGTTTTTCTATTCAATTCACGCCTACTTCTTGTTCTAAGATATTCACTCACATTTCAACCTGATGAATATGATGATCCGTGACACTCATCATTATTCTCACTTATGAACGCGTGCCTGACAACCACCTCCGTTCTATCTGCAATAGCTTGAGTGTGTATCTCTTAGCCTCCAGGTTCACGACGCATGGTTGCCTCTCCTGACAACAGAGCCTTCCATTCCGTGAGATCCGAGTCTTCGTGGTATAGGCTAGAATCAATTGGCAGCATTCTTGAGATTTGGAAAGTCTAAACCTTGTCTGTGGTATTCTGAGTAGGATCTGGGATGGGATGACTATGACGAGCTTCAAACTCATGACTGTTGGGCGTAGTGACAGTGCACAAAAGGATCAATGGATCTTATTCCAACACTAGTGAGAACCGACAAATGATTAGCCCTACGTAATCCGTAGCCGGACCATTTTCACTGAGAGGAAGGACGGTAGCTGATGACAAGTCATCTTAGCCTAGTTTCACTAGTCTTTTTCTTTATTTTTATTTGGTTTTATGCACTTTCTTGGGCCACAAGTAAGCCAATTGGGTGGAATTTCATGTTTCCTTAGATTCAATCAACCATGGATGAATTGATGCATTTTCATGAGTTTTATGCCATAATTGCTTACATGACAAGAAGAAGAATAACTCTCATGATTAGAGCATAGCTTTGATGCAATTGTTGGTTGATGATAGATGGAATAAAGCTTGGAAGAAGGTTGAAGAAAAGGGGACAGCAAGGGGCAAGGAAAAAGGACTCACATTTGAGCTAAAGTTTGTCTCAAACTTGAACTCAAACGTGAGGAAGATTGCATTTTCATCCTGGAGGCACACCAAGTTTGCGCCAACGTTTGCCTCAAACTTGAGGTCAAACGTTGGTGCCACAAGAACAAGGATGAACACCCCTGGAGCTTGGCAACGTTTACGCCAACGTTTGCCTCAAACTTAAGGTCAAATGTTGGCGCCATTTTAGCATGGAAGAGCACTCTGTTTAATGCCTTGGAGAAGCCAACGTTTGCCTTAAACGTTGGGCTAAACGTTGGCCAAAAGAAAAGCATGGGAGGAGCCACGTTTGAGCTCACATTTGACCTCAAACGTTGAGCCAAACGTGGATGGCAGCAACTTGGCCGAGCTGCATAATGTCACATACGAAGACGTTTGAGTCAACGTTTGCCTCAAACGTTGACTCAAACGTGAATGGTTCATGGCTCGGTTCACAGGTGGACTTCTTCCCAACACCAAGAGCAATCAACAGAGGCTATTATCAACCCAATTCCATCAAGACCAAGGGCCCAATTCAAGGCTCCAAGACCATTAGAAGAAAGTGTATAAATAGAAGTTAGTTTGATTTAGGAGGGACGTCGACTTTTACTTTTGAATTTACACCTCTTGGAGGATTTTACTTACTGTAACTTGGATCTGGGAGGAGAATTCCATTCTCTTCCTCTTTGGTTTTCTCATTTTCTTTATTGCAATTCTTGCTTGAGTCTTGGGTGTGGAGAATTGAGGAAATTCTGTCTCAATCTCACCTTGAGATCTCTGCTTTTGTTTCACTGCACAATTTGAGGAATTGAGATTTGAATTTACTTTCTCTACTGTTTGATTCTAAATTCTCTTGCAATTGATTTCTGATTTGGATCAAGGAAGGTAGTGAGATCTAGACTTAGTTTTCTAGTCTCTTGACCCCTGAGATCTGAAATTTCCTTTTAATTCTTCTGTTGAATGCTTCTTCAAGCGAATTTACATTTCCTGTTTGAGATCTACTGCAATTAACTTCATCTTTTACTTCCCTGCTTGTTGCAATTTACTTTTCCTTGTTTAATTTCTGAAATCCCTATTCCCAATTCCTTTTATAATTCAAGCAATTTACATTTCTTGCACTTTAAGCTTCAGTCATTTATATTTCTTGCAATCTAAATTTCTGCAATTTATATTACTTGCACTTTAAGATTCAGCTTCTTTAATTTCTCTGCACTTTAAATTACTGCAATTATCCCTCTCCCTTTAAATTTCATGCAATTTAGCTTCTGTTGGATACAAATCACTCAACTCAACTCTTGTTCGCTTGACTAAATCAACCACTAAACTAAAATTGCTCAATCCTTCAATCCCTGTGGAATTGACCTCACTCACGTGAGTTATTATTACTTGATGCGACCCGGTACACTTGCCGGTGAGTTTTGTGTTGGATTGTTTTCCACACATCAAGTTTTTGGCGCCGTTGCCGGGGATTGATTAGATTGACAATGATTAAGTGAAGTGGAGATCTAGATCAAGCATTTTTTTTATTTTCTGTTTCTTTAATTTTTGATTAACTCACTAACTATTTGAATTTTTGCTTAAACTAACTAAAACTTCATTCTAGCAATAGATTGAATTTTCCTGGTTTCTCTTGCTTTGTGTGATTCTTATGCTTTTGCTTGTTGAATATGCGAGAGAAGCAATTTTCTTTTATTAATCTTTCAAGCCTATCAACTGTTTGATACATTGTGTCAGCTAATTTTCTGATCACATCTTGGGCATGAATATATTCAATCTTCATTTGGACAGTTTGTGATTGTGCAGATCATGGAGGGGAACTCAACGAATCCCAGTCAGCATGGGAGTAGTTTCCTAACCCCAGATGACAATGCAACCTATGAATTGGAGCACCCATTCATCACCATGAATGATGTTGCTCAATGGCTTGAAGATTTCCCACAAGGAAGCATTATCAGATGGGAAGATCTAGTGAGTGAACTCCTGACCAAGCTGAAACCACCCCAGGAAGTTGGTGAGCTAGAGGCAGAAGTGCAACCATCCACAGCAAGAGGAGAAAATCAAAGGCAACAGGATTTTCAACCTCCATGATCACAGAATGAAGGATGTCAAGCTAATGACAATAAAGAAGCGCTTGTTGGGAGGCAACCCAACCTGAGGTAGTTTCCTTTTCATAGCTATTTTAATAAAAATGTTAATTAGCTTTATCTATATTGCAAAAAGCTAAGTTTGGTGTTACACACCAAAATAATATAAGGGAGAATGAAGGATTCTAAGTTTGGTGTTCCACCAAAATCTCATCATAAAACACATTCTCACCTTCTGCATAATGCTAGCTTCAAGCATTTAGATAAACTAGTTAACTAATTTGCTGTTTCCTAGTTTTCAGTTCTATTAATTTTGGCAAAGAAAAAGAATTTCACATATGGTTAACTTGATGCATGAGAACCACTGGCAAGGTACTAAGTTTGGTGTTCCCACACCAAAGTAAGTTCAAAAGCACACAAATAATTAATGCATGCTAACCATTTTTTAAGTGCTTGGGGAACAAACAACTTTCAATATCACTGCAGAGCACCATACAAATTTTTGGAAAGATTAAGTATCATCAATCAAAGAGATGAAAGAGGAATGTGAAGACCAGCAATGATGATGATGAGGAGGAGGACAGCAAGTAAATTCCAAAAGGTTGTATTGTTCAGTGATTATTTTATATCAGATACTGCTATGATTGAAAGTGATATAATACCCCTACCTGTCTGCATAGTATAGTTTTTCTGTAATTCAATAATTAAGATGCTTGATTATTCACAACACTACACTTTTCAAACTTGCATGAACTCAGGATTTCAAAAAAAAGGGGGCACCACATGATAGTTCTTTGAAAAGAAGGATTGAGGAATTAAACAATTTTGAGGCAAGCAAAAGATTAGGAGAAGTGGTGGTTCTGGTTGTGTGATTATGCATTGAGGTTGCATGCTTATGAAAACTTGCATGGGAGCTCGTAGGCAGAACATAGAGTTCAAAGAAGTATTGTGAAGATTTTCAAACATTTATTGATCCAAGAAGCAGCAACCAAAAAAAAATAAAGAAGATATAAAAACAAAGAGAACATGGCCCAAGGCTCTGAGTATCAATTACTAGGCAGAAAAGAAGAAAGAAACAATAACTCAAAGAGTTATTATCCTAGTAAATGCTTGTGGTCGAACTGTGTCAAAGAGAGAGGCTTGAGCAAGTAAATCCTAAGGGGTGCTTCAACACCTAATACCTTAAAACCAACTGGTTTAGGAGTATTGATTGAAAGCTTATCTAAAGAGCCGCTTTGAGACATGACACTTAGAGTCAAGGCCAAAGCACAGAAACTATAAGCTGCTTCAAGGTGATTACCTATAGAGAGATCTCCATGATATTATTTGGATGAAAGTTCTAAGACCTAAGACTCCCAAGATGTAGGGACTAGTAAGCACTGAAGCCCTTGCATGAGCATATAATTTAGAGTTCACCCCACTGTCACTTAATCACTTCACTCACAGGATAGTACATGTAATTCTTCAAATCCATTCTGATTGAAAGAACCTTTGAGCATAATTCTTTTCTTGCTTGGGGACAAGCAAGTTTTAAGTTTGGTGTTGTGATGACAAGTCATCTTAGCCTAGTTTCACTAGTCTTTTTCTTTATTTTTATTTGGTTTTATGCAATTTCTTGGGCCACAAGTAAGCCAATTGGGTGGAATTTCATGTTTCCTTAGATTCAATCAACCATGGATGAATTGATGCATTTTCATGAGTTTTATGCCATAATTGCTTATATGACAAGAAGAAGAATAACTCTCATGATTATAGCATAGCTTTGATGCAATTGTTGGTTGATGATAGGTGGAATAAAGCTTGGAAGAAGGTTGAAGAAAAGGGGACAGCAAGGGGCAAGGAAAAAGGACTCACGTTTGAGCTAATGTTTGCCTCAAACTTGAACTCAAACGTGAGGAAGATTGCATTTTCATCCTGGAGGCACACCAAGTTTGCGCCAACGTTTGCCTCAAGTTTGAGGCAAACGTTGGTGCCACAAGAACAAGGATGAACACCCCTGGAGCTTGGCAACATTTGCGCCAACGTTTGCCTCAAACTTGAGGTCAAACGTTGGTGCCATTTTAGCATGGAAGAGCACTCTATTTAATGCCTTGGAGAAGCCAACGTTTGCGCCAACGTTTGCCTTAAACGTTGGGCCAAACGTTGGCCAAAAGAAAAGCATGGGAGGAGCCACGTTTGAGCTCACGTTTGACCTCAAACGTTGAGCCAAACGTGGATGACAGCAACTTGGCCGAGCTGTATAATGTCACATACGAAGATGTTTGAGTCAACGTTTGCTTCAAACGTTGACTCAAATGTGAATGGTTCATGGCCCGGTTCACAAGTGGACTTCTTTCCAACACCAAGAGCAATCAACAGAGGCTATTATCAACCCAATTCCATCAAGACCAATGGCCCAATTCAAGTCTCCAAGACCATTAGAAGAAAGTGTATAAATAGAAGTTAGTTTGATTTAGGAGGGACGTCGACTTTTACTTTTGAATTTACACCTCTTGGAGGATTTTACTTACTGTAACTTGGATCTGGGAGGAGAATTCCATTCTCTTTCTCTTTGGTTTTCTCATTTTCTTTATTGCAATTCTTGCTTGAGTCTTAGGTGTGGAGAATTGAGAAAATTCTGTCTCAATCTCACCTTGAGATCTCTGCTTTTGTTTCACTGCACAATTTGAGGAATTGAGATTTGAATTTACTTTCTCTACTGTTTGATTCTAAATTCTCTTGCAATTGATTTCTGATTTGGATCAAGGAAGGTAGTGAGATCTAGACTTAGTTTTCTAGTCTCTTGACCCCTGAGATCTGAAATTTCCTTTTAATTCTTCTGTTGAATGCTTCTTCAAGCGAATTTACATTTCCTGTTTGAGATCTACTGCAATTAACTTCATCTTTTACTTCCCTGCTTGTTGCAATTTACTTTTCCTTGTTTAATTTCTGAAATCCCTATTCCCAATTCCTTTTATAATTCAAGCAATTTACATTTCTTGCACTTTAAGCTTCAGTCCTTTATATTTCTTGCAATCTAAGTTTCTGCAATTTATATTACTTGCACTTTAAGATTCAGCTTCTTTAATTTCTCTGCACTTTAAATTACTGCAATTATCCCTCTCCCTTTAAATTTCATGCAATTTAGCTTCTGTTGGATACAAATCACTCAACTCAACTCTTGTTCGCTTGACTAAATCAACCACTAAACTAAAATTGCTCAATCCTTCAATCCCTGTGGGATCGACCTCACTCACGTGAGTTATTATTACTTGATGTGACCCGGTACACTTGCCGGTGAGTTTTGTGTTGGATCGTTTTCCACACATCAGTAGCCATTGACAACAGTGATCCCTAACATACAGCTTGCCATGGAAAGGAGTATGAATGATTGGATGAAGGCAGTAGAAAAACAGAGGTTCAGAAGCAACAAAGCATCTCCATACGCTTATCTGAAATCCCATCAATGAATTACATAAGTATTTCTATCTTATTTTCTGTTTTAATTATATTTTAATTATCAAAACCTTAAACCATTTTAATTCGCCTGACTGAGATTTACAAGGATGACCATAGCTTGCTTCGAGCCGACAATCTCCGTGGGATCGACCCTTACTCACGTAAGGTATTACTTGGACGACCCAGTGCACTTGCTGTTTAGTTGTGCGGAGATGTGAAAAGTGTGAATCACAATTTCCCACACCAGTCACCATGTCCACAATTTCACCGAGGTGAATTACGACCTGCATCTGAAAAACAACAACAACATATGGTATAAGAGCTGGAGGTTCTCAGTATGGTAACAGTGCCGAATATATAAGATGTAAGGTTCCGGGACGCCAAAGGCAATCCTAGAACTTCACATCAAAAACAGATATTCAAGCCTACCAAATAAATAAATTAAACTAGAGGCCATAAATAGGATTATCTAAACTTAGGGGATTTTTAACTAAAACTAGTCACCGCTATCCCACAGTCTTCACTAACCTACCCTCCGTGCGATTTCATCGCCACCGTCTACTGAGCCTCCTCAATCCCAGCAAAAAACACAATTAATGCATACAAGTAAAGCACAAGTAATACACATATATAGCAAGTAAACAAATAGCAAATAGACATATGATTCATTTAGGCATAACTGAAGATAAGCAAAGCAAACAAGCATATAGAAGATGCATATGATGAATGCCTATCCTATTTGGCTCATGATATCACTAGTCGGTCCATAAATGCCAACCCGACACATCCTTTCGGATGTAACTTTTCTGCCACTCCCACGAATATAGTGCCGGGCACACTCTATTGACCCACAGATATAGTGCTGAACACACTTTATTAACCCACGAATATAGTGTCGGACACACTCGCATGCGTAACCCAAGGATATAGTGCCTGGCACACACTTGCAGCAGAAAAAGTTATTAATCATAATTCATTCCATTAACTATAAACATTCATGTTTCTCAAGTTCATCATAAGCATTTCTATTTCTCATAAATCTCTTCAACTATAAACTTCCCAACCCAACATTCACCAATTCAAGCTAGAAATTACACCAACATTCCAAACCTATGTCACCAGCTCTAAACTTATAACTAAAAATATCCTTTTTATTACTTTATTGTTTTCTCCCTTGATTCACACTCCTAAACTGGAAAAAAGGTTTTAAACAAGTATTACGGAAGTTTGCAAGCTTGCCGGGAAGGTAAAACGGTTAAAAACAAAGTTTTTTTTTTTTGAAAAACAGGGCAGTGTGCGTACACATAGGGTTGTGCATACGCATGCCTAGAAGAGTTTTCCCAACTTGTGTGTGCGCACGATGTTGTGCGTACGCACAACTTGCAAATTTTGCAGGTGATGAGCGGATATTTTATACGCTTTTTGGCATTATTTTCATATAATTTTTGTTATGTTTTGATTAAGTTTTATTATATTTTCATAGGTTTTAGTGAAAAATTCACATTTTTAGATTCTACTTTGAGTTGTTGTGTTTTATTATGATTTTAGGTATTTTCTAGCTGAAATTGAAAAATTTTGGCAAAGTCCGGTTTAGAGGTAAGGAAAGCGTAGCAAAAGCTGTCAAGATATGACCTCCGTGTATTCAAGAGAGTGTTTCTGGAGCTACAGATGTCCAAATGATGCGTTCTCAATGGTGTTAAAAATCTAACTTCTAGATCTTTTCAGCAATATATAATAGTTTATAGGTTTCTCCAAAGGAGCCTGCTCATTCTGGGCGTTGAACACCAAGCAGCTACCCGCTAGCTGGCGTCCAACACCCCAAAAGAGATCCAATGCTGGCATTGAATGCCAAGCACCCCCTAGTGGGCGTTCAATGCCCATCAAGAGCACAAGGCATCATAGTTCACCTCCCATTCCTCCAATTGGACACCAAGCTCGGCCCAAGAACTCAACTCAAGTGGGTCCACAAGTGGATTTGCGCACCTCTAGTCTATTCTATCATACTTTTTGTACTCCTTAGCTATTAGATTAGTATATATAGGAGAAGATCACCCATGTTTAGGATCTTCTTCCCCCACTTTTATTTTCAAACATTATTGTACAGTAGGAGCCACTAACCTCCTAGGTTAAGGTTAAGAGCTCTGCTGATTCTTATGGATTAATAATATCACTATTCTATTTCAATCTATGCTTGATTCCATTCTAAGATGTATCTTCGTTCTTTACCCTAATGAATTGGGAGTGTAACTTGACCATCATCCTTTTTTCTATATGGGTTCTTTCGAGTCCTTGACGGGATAGTACTAAACCACAAGCTTGATTATACATCTCTTAGACGGCTAATCCACGACTTCGTTGGGGACTTGGAGACATCAGTTCAGCCGAGGTACGGGGCGATTAGGGCCTTTATGGTATAGGCTAGAATCAATGGAGCAACATTCTCTGATCCATAAGATCCGACCTTATCTGTGGTGCTTTGAGTAGGATCACCAAGGGAATGGACTGCAGGAGCTTAACCCCCGTTCAGATTGGATGACCACTGACCTGCCTTTGATCTGAAGCAGAGGAGATTAATGACCACTGACCTAGCATTAATCACTTATAGCCTGCCATGGAATGAATCATCAGAAGTTGAAGTGGACAGTGAGAAAAGTTTATTCAGAAGGAAGAAGTATCTTTGAATCCTCAACCGTTCCTTTATTATTGATTTCACACCAACTAAGTAACTCTATCCTTATTTTGTTTTTATGCGTTTTTCCACAATAACTATCTATTCTATCCGCCTGACTAAGATATACAAGATAGCCATTGTTTCTTCAAACCAACAACCTTCGTAGGATCGACCCTCACTCACCTGAGGTATTACTTGGACGACCCGGTGCACTTGCCGGTCTCTCTGTGCAAAATTTACGGAGTCAATTTCGTGCACCAAGTTTTTTGCACCGTTTCCAGGGATTGTTCAAGTTTGACAAACTACCGTACTATCTTGTTGCTTAGATTAGGTATTAAGCCGTAATTTTACTCTTTTAGTTGTCTTTTGTTTTCTTTTTCAAAATTTTTTTCAAAAATCCATCTTTCTTTGTCTTTTGTTTGAGTCTAGTGTCAGTTCTTAAGTTTGATGTCCCATCTGTTTTCATCTTTTTCTTTAAAATTTTCGAAAATTGTTCTAGAGTGTTCTTCTTGGTATTCAAGTTGTTCTTGTTTCTTTTCTTTATTTGATCTTAAAATTTTTAAGTTTGGTGTCTCTTAATTATTTTTCTCTTTCTTCATTAATTCGAAAGAATAAAAAAAATATTTCTTTATCTTTCTTTAAATTTTCAAAAATCTTGTTTCTTTTCTTATGTTGATTTAAAAATTTTTAAGTTTGGTGTTTTCTTGTTAGTAAAGTTAAATTTTAAATTTCAAATCTTATCTTTTACAAATCTTTTTCAAATCTTTTCATATCTTTTCAATTTGAAACTTTTCTATCTTATCTTCTTTTAAATTTTAATTTCAAATCTTTTTAAATCTTTACTATCTTTTCAAATATTTTCATATCTTACTTTTCTATCTTATCTTTCTTTTAATTTTTAAAATCTCAAATATTTTTAAATCTTTTCAAATTTGATTTTCAAATCTTTTTAATTTAAATCCTATCTTTTGAAAAGAAGTTAAGAGAGATCACCTTCTTTTTAAATCTTCATCTTATGTTTCTCTTTTAATTTTAAAACTTACCTAACTTACTTTTTTAATTCAAAACTTTTTCAATTTCAAATCTTTCTTTCTTCTTTTTTCGAAAATCACCTTTCAATTTTCAATTCCTTTTTAGTTAATTAGCTTTTAATTTCCTTCTTGTTTTTCAAATTCAATAATAAAATAAAATAAAAACAAAAATATTTTACTTCTAATTTCCCTTTTTATTCTTAAATTTTGAATTCTTCTACCCCCTCTGTTTTGAATTCTTCTTCTCATTCCTCTATCTTCATTCTTCTGTCTTCTTCATATCTCACTAGGAGTTCTCTATACTCTGACATAGAAACTCCCATTCTCTTTCTTTCTTATTTTTCTTTTTCTTGTTTATGAGCAAGAACATAGATAAGGAACCTCTCTTCGATCCTGATCCTGAACCTGAGAGGACCCTAAGGAGGTGTTTACAACAAGTTAAAGCACAACACTTCAGAGAAAACCTCACAGAACTTTTTGAACAAGAAGCTGAAAGTACAAATATGGCAGGCAATCCGAATGATGGAGGAGATGCAAGGAAGGTTCTTGGTGACTTTACTGTACCCACTTCTGACTTCTATGGAAGAAGCATCTCCATACCTGCCATTAGAGCAAACAACTTTGAGCTTAAGCCTCAGTTAGTCTCTCTAATGCAACAGAATTACAAATTTTATGGACTTCCACAGGAAGATCCACATCAATTCCTATCTGAATTCTTGCAAATCTGTGATACTATTAAGACCAATGGAGTGGATCCTGAGGTCTATAGGCTAACGCTTTTCCCTTTTGCTGTTAGAGACAAAGCTAGGATATGGTTTGATTCTTAACCTAAGACTCTTAGCAAATGTTGGTCAACGCATTCTTGGTCAAGTTCTTTCCACCTCAGAAGATGAGCAAGCTCAGGGTGGAAGTTTAAACCTTCAGACAAAAAGAGGGTGAATCCCTCTACGAAGCTTGGGAAAGATACAAGCAACCGATCAGGAGATGTACTCTTGATATGCTCTCAGAATAGACTATCCTAGGTATTTTCTATGATGGTCTATCTGAGATGTCTAAGATGTCATTAGACCATTCTGCTGGTGGATCACTCCACTTGAAGAAAATGCCTGAAAAGGCACAGGAACTCATTGAAATGGTTGTAAACAACTAATTCATGTACACTTTTGAGAGAAACCCGGTGAACAATGGAGTAGCTCAGAAGAAAGAAGTCTTAGAGGTTGACACTCTGAATGCCATATTAGTTTAGAACAAGATCTTGACCCAACAGGTCAATATGATCTCTCAGCATTTGACAGGAATGCAAGTTGCAGCTGGCAGCACTCAAGACACCTCCTATGAAGGAAATGCTTATGATCCAGATCAACCAGTGATGGAGGAGGTGAATTACATGGGAGAACCCTATGAAAACATCTACAACTCGTCATGGAGGAATCATCTTAACTTCTCATGGAAGGATCAACAAAAGCCTCAGCAAGGCTTCAACAATAATCAAGGTGGAAGAAACCAGAATAAGTTTAATAGTAATAAACCATTCCCATCTTCTCAGGAACACATGGAGACTCCTAGGCAGAGCCTCTCTGACTTGGCAACCATAGTCTTTGAACTCTCTAAGACCACTTATAGTTTCATTACAGAAACTAGGTCCTCCATCAGAAATCTGGAGGTACAAGTTGGTCAACTGAGTAAGAGAATCCCTGAGACCCCTCCTAACACTCTCCCAAGTAACACTGAATAAACCCAAGGAAAGAGTGTAAGGCCATCACTGTAGATGTTGAGGCTCAATCTGAAGGGGATGCTCTGGCGTTGAACACCAGTAAGGGAGTCCCTAATGGGAGTTCAACGCCCAAAGAGGATTCATCCCTGGAGTTGAACACTAGTAAGGGAGCCTTTACTGGGCATTCAATGCCCAAAGTGGCACAAAAGCTGGCGTTGAACGCCAGTAATGGGGCAGCTGGGTGTTCAACGCCTGATGGAGTTGAGATTCGTGCCGATTTATATTTTCACACTTAAGATAACTTCTGTTGTAAGTATAGACCAAACCGGCAATTTAAATCCCAAACATCAAAGTTTAAAATTTCTAATTAACCGAGAGTAATCAAACCTCGGGTCGTTTTTCCTAGGAACTAATGCTGATGAGCGCATACAATTTTGGTTGTGAAGATCAAACGGATTTTCTCGATAAAGAAACAAACAATCAAGAAATAAAAGAACAAGACAAAGTTGCAATTAATAAAGCAATAAAGGAACAAAAGAACTATGTATGTAATATGGACAAGTAAAACTATAAAGTGATGGAAAAGTGGTTTAAAACATAAATGAAACCTTAACTTGGGATGAATCATGGAAACCCTTCCTTGCCATAACCACAACTATGATAATTATGATGGATTAATCTCACTAAGTCAACCCTCACATCGGAGAGTAAGTTAAATGAGCATAAGTGTTCTTAACCTACAAATCCTAGCTTGCTTGCTAATTACCTTAGCAACAAATTAGCGTTAGTGGGAACAAGAACAATTAACAACCCATGAATCATCACTAAATGTTGGACTTTATGGCTCCATAGACTCATTTTCCCCAAGTCAAGGGGTGAAAATTTACCCCATAGCTAGGGTTGACATTTCATCAAACACCTAGTATGCATATTCACAAAACATGGCAAAATTGGTAAATTAATGAAAGCTATGAACCATAAATAATCAAAATCAATAAAGACAGCTCAAGCAAACATATAAAAGCTATCAAACATCAAATTAAACAACTAGGAATCCAAAATTGCAAGACTATGTAAATATTGACAAGAGAAATGAAAATAGATGAAAGTGTAGAACAAGCAATGTAATTAAAAGAGAAATTAAAGAAATACTTACAGTGCAATTGCTATAATCTAAAATCAAAACTTGAAGTATAAAATTCTACGAACCCTAATTAAAACCCTAAGAGAGAATTACCTAATCTACACTACTCCTACTCCTACTATATGTTTTCCTATTCTAAGATGGCTCCCTTTGTTATGTGTTGATATACCCTTAATATAGCCTCTCAAACCAGTCTTCAGCACTTCAGAAATGGGCCTAAAGACCCCCCAAAACCGTGCAGCACGTGACTTTTTAATGGATGCATGCGCTGGTAACTGTGTGCGTCCGCACACTTCGCCAAATTCACACTTGTGTGTACGCACAGATGGTTGTGCGCACACATACTTTGCGATGCTCTGGATTCGCTCCGCTTGGGTTCTTGTGTGTACGCACAGGTTGTTGTGCGCACACACGCATGCTGATTTCCTTATTGTGCGTACGCACACGTGGCTAAGCTCTCCTCCTTTGTTTTCTTCATGCTTTCTCCCAATTGCATGCTCCTCTTCCATTCCCACCAAGCCATTCCTACCTTATTCATCTGAAATCACTCACAAATAACATCAAGGTATCGAATGAAAAGTAAATGGAATAAAATTAGTCAAAATAAGCACAAAAGAGCATGTTTTCACATTTAAGTTTAATTTAGGGATCAACCACGAATGTATGCTATTTTGGTGAATAAGTGTTTGTTTATGTGATGAAATCTATCCAATTATAGCCAAAATATGTCATCAAATATGGATTCATCAATTCTCCCAGACTCAAACAATAGCATGTCCTCATGCTAAGCACATACAAAGGAGAAGGATAAAAGGGAAACAACTTATTGAATGCAACTATCTATATGCATGCAAGTATGTATATACTGTATATACGTATATATACTATAGTATCCTATTGAATTGGTGAAAATAAACAATCAAATTGCCAAGCAAGTATATAGACATATAGGGCTAAGCAAAGAAGTAGCTCAATGCAATCAAAATCTAAATAATTGATTCTATTCATAAAAAAGAATTAACTTGCAAGAATGCATGATAAGAAGGTATGGAATCATAGAATTGAGTGATCGAACCCTCATTAGGTGTGTATATACTCTCAACGCTTGGTGTTTAGGGTTTAATCACTCAAGTTTCCTCTAATCATGCTTTCAAGGATTTGCTTTTCATCTAACAATCAACAAGTATCTGATGTATGTATGCAAGTATCATGAGGTCTTTAGACGGTTGTAATGGGGTTGGGGTAAGGGTAAGATGAATATATGGCTAAGTTGACTAAAAGATTGAATCTTTGATTAGCTTAAGTATCCAACTCAACCTATATCAATCAAATCACAACAATGCATCCTTGCCACCCATTACTTTTTTTCACACACACATTCATGCCTTAGTTCTATTCAAAACACATATGCATTTCTTATTCATTTTTATATGACAAATACATATGGTTGAAGCAAATTGATACATGAATGTGCACCCATTTTCCAAATTTTTCAATAATTTCCCAAAAAAAAAATTGTTCTCTACTAATGTTTCCAAAAATTTCCCCCACACTTAAATGACACCCACACCTTAACATAAGCTAATCAAGGAAGCAATTCAAGGTTATTCATGGTTTTTCGCTTAAGGTTGTGATGTGCTAACAATTAGAACAAAGGGGATTAAAAAGCTCAAAAGGGGTTAATAAAGGTAGGTGCAAGGGTAGGCCCATATGGGTGAGTGAGTTTAATTCAAAGATGGCCTCAATCATACTAAATACAATCACAACATTAAATATTAGAAATAAAGAATCAAGCAAAACCAATATCACAATCATAGAAGGAGAAAAATCACACTATGAATAAAATTAGTGGTTAGAATGTGTAACCACTCATTATAGCTCAAAAACTCACAAGGTATTTTGTTCTATCTCTCTTCTATGTTCCATAAAAATCATTCAAGCAAATTTAAAAGCAATTTTCCAAATCAATTTAATAGGACGCCCTAAAACAAAATTCTCAGAAAATCCTTGTTGTTTTTCACCAAAATTATTTCCTATATGTATGTATGATGTGATAGATGCAATTTCAAAAACTTTTCTTCTATTCCTAATTTTCAACATTGCAAAAATTAACATGAACAATTAAGATCAAAATTGAACTAGGTGTTATACTATTCACATCATCCAATCACAACTTCTATCTATAAAATATATACCATGCGAAAGATGCAAAAATGCAACATGCAATAGCTAGAAATAAACTATGCATAAGCTAAGATATATACGCTAGAAGAAAATGCAATGCAACAGTCAAAAACACTCCAAATATCTACAAGAAACATAATAAAAAGAAACAAAACTAAAGTGCAAAGTATTTGGAAAAGAAAGTTTACACCCCAAAATGACGAATCCTCCCCCACACTTAATCTTTGCACGGTCCTCTGTGCACGAACATAATTCGGGGGGTATCTCGAAGTTCCTCCACCTTAGGTTGGCAGATGCGGGGGTTTGGGTTGTGAAGAAATTGCCAAGTCCAATGCATGCTCGGCGTCTCCCTCTTCGATGTCCACCTCCTCTCCCAGCTCATTGCCTTTATGTCTCATCCTCAAAAGAATGAATAAAGTATAATTAGAATCATAGGGCAAGTAACACAAAAGGGTAAAGGAGGGAGCAAATAAGCATCTAATTAAGGAAGTTTGCATAGTAGTGTGGAGTACACACAACGGCTGGTTAAAGTGGCATCCACACAATCAAAAAATAAGAATGAGTTCCTCAATTAAATGGCCTAAGATGCAAGTAAGAGATAAGTGTCATTTAAGCACATGCAAACTTAGGCAACTACAACAAGGGTGAATTGAATGTAGGAATTATTGGATATTGATGGTGTGCAAGTGAAAGAGCAGGATTAATAAAATAGCACAACAAACAATAACCAATGCAATGATGAAAAGAGAATTACTTATTCATCCTTAGAAAAAGTCAAATAATCACACGGTTAAGGTGTTTGTTACAAAAATGTGACAAACTTGATAGAATCAAGTGAAGTCAACTCAAACAAATGCAAAGCATTAACAAGGAGCAAATACCTTGTGATGTGGTTATATTGACTTAAAATCCATGGTGAACAAGTAATTCAATTCAATTCACTAAGTTCCATGTGCACTCATAAAAGTTTCACCTAATATGCAACAAAATGTAATGTGCAAATCCAAGTAGGTGCTAGTAATTGAAGGTAAAATACAAGTGCATTGATAAAATTCAATCAACAAGCAACCCAATCAAACAACAAGAAAACACTTGTAATTTATTTACCTAACAAACAACTTAAAGCAAAACAAATATAATTACTAAAACAAAAATGAGATGCAATGAAGACTAACAAGAATAAGTAGAAAATAGGGAAAAAGAGAGAAAAGAGAAGGTGGAGGGGAAAAGAAGAGAAGAAGTAGAGAGAAGAGAAGACAAGAAGTAAAGTGAGAGAAACAGAGGTGTGCGTACGCACAGGTACGTGTGTGTATGCACACTAGGTGAAAAAGGGGAGGTGTGCGCTCGCACAAGGTGTGCGAGTGCTCTAAACAGAAGAAGAATATAGATGTGTGCACGCGCACAAGCCTGTGCATGCGCACAGAAGTTCTTTTTTTAAAGCAGAATCATGTGTGCATGCGCACACAGATCCGTGCGCACGCACAAGAGCGAAAAGGAAAGGGGTTCATGCGCACAGGCTGTGCCAACGCTCCCACCAGAGTGGTTGCAAGTTGGCGTGAGGATGCACAAGCCTGTGCGGCCGTACAGAGAGCGCGATCAGGAACATGCGTGTGTACCCACAAGATGGTGCGCACGCATAGACCAAGGAAAACAGGGGAGCGCCCACGCACAGATCGTGCTGGCACTACGAACAGAGGGTAATACAAAGAGTGTGCGGGCGCACAAGCCTGTGCGCTTGCATAGGTCGCGAAACTCACAATTGTGTGCGCACGCACAGCAGCATGCGTACGCACAGATGCCCTGTTTTGCAAAAATTTTTCTTTCATTTCTAAGGTGTTATGCTTAGCCCAATCAACATTTCAACCCTAAAACATTCAAAACATCACAAAATCATGGTCCATACTAAAAATCAACCTACTAAACTCATAACTAAACCAATCCTAAGCTAACTAAGACAAGTAGACATGCAAGAAAGTAAGACTATAAACAAAGATAAAGGGTAAGAAAGATGTTACCATGGTGGGGTGTCTCCCACCTAGCACTTTAGTTTATAGTCCTTAAGTTGGACTTATTGAGGAGACTCTAGCTAGGGCGGCTTGTGTTTCTACTCCTCCATGAACCTCCATCCAAGCTTGCACTTTGAGGCTCCTACGGGATCCCATGTCCTAATTTCCCACTCTCCTTCTTGTTGATCTCTATGCTCAAGGCCGGATGGACAAGTTCTCGATTTACCCTTATAGCAACTCAACATCCTCCAAAAATCACCCAATTGTGCTTGATACCATACTTGAACTCCAATTCTTGAATTAGCCTTCTTGATGATCCTTGGAGTCCCTTGGCTACCAACATTCCTTTCTCCACCATGTACCAACCCAAGAAGGACCTCGAGTTGGTAATCCGTCTCCAAGATACCATATTGATGGGGGCCAATGAAGCTCATAGGTGAAATTGCCACCCACTCAATATGCTCTTGGTTGTCAATTCCTTCCTTACCAACCTCTTCCTTCTCTTCTCCATCACTCACATCATAATAAGGAGGTTGTGAAAAGTCTACCTCCTTGTCTTTCTCAACCTCAACGGGAAGAGGTTTATTAGGTTCCTTAAGGGGATTGATCAAGGAGGACAAAAAATCATCAATGATAGAATCCTCATCTTGACCAATCTCCCTCAATTCTCCCTTTCTCTCCTCCGGTTCACATACTTTCCTTTCTCCCTCTTGTTGCATGTCATGCTCTAACTCCTTTTCTTTCCCTTGGGGCTTCACATTCTCCTCTTCACTCCTTTCTTGGGTTGATCCTCCACATTCTTCAAGAGAGGTGTCTTGATCGGATGAGCGAAGTAGGACCAAGTGGTTCACCGCCTCGGCTATAGTAGCCATAAGTTGCCCTTGAGTTCTACAGAATCATTCTTTCTCTTGGAGAAAGGCTTGAAGGTCTTGATGGTCTTGGGCCAAGGGTGGGAAAGTTTTATATTGTGATGACAAAGAAGGTTCATAGTTTGGGAGAAGGGTGGGATATGAGGGAGGTAACTCATGTTGGTAGGTGTTTTGAGGTGGTATGTAAGAATGTGGTTGTTGGTATTGGTGTGGTATTTGAAAATATGGTGACTGAGGGTTGTGTTGGGGTATGGGTTATAGGCATATGGTGGAGGTATATAGTCATAGTAGGATCCACCATATCCTTGGGTTGGGTATGTGCATTGGAGAGGGTATGGCTCATTGTAGTATAGAGGAGGTTGCTCCTTCCAAAATTGATGCTCTAATCTCATGATGCACTCCAAAATTGAGGTTATCAAGCCCTACAAAATGATAACAACCAAACTCCAAACCAAGAGGGTGATAACTCATAGAGAAAATTGAAAATAACAACTAAAGACATCAATTAACAAAATAAACAACATCCTAATTACCAAGAAAAGCAAACAAGCAACCAAAAAGTATCTATTCACACTATGGACATATTTACAACAACCAAAATATAGCACTCATGACGCTAGCTCCCCGGCAACGGTGTCAAAAACTTGATGGAGTTGAGATTTGTGCCGATTTGGATTTCACACTTAAGATAACTTCCATTGTAAGTATAGACCAAACCGGCAATTTAAATCCCAAACATCAAAGTTTAAAATTTCTAATTAACCGAGAGTAATCAAACCTCGGGTTGTCTTCCCTAGGAACTAATGCCGATGAGCACATACAATTTTGGTTGTGAAGATCAAAGGGGTTTTCTCAACAAAGAAACAAACAATCAAGAAATAAAAGAACAAGACAAAATTGCAATTAATAAAGCAATAAAGGAACAAAAGAACTATGTATGTAATATGGACAAGTAAAACTATAAAGTGATGGAAAAGTGGTTTAAAACATAAATGAAACCTTAACTTGGGATGAATCATGGAAACCCTTCCTTGCCATAACCACAACTATGATAATTATGATGGATTAATCTCACTAAGTCAACCCTCACATCGGAGAGTAAGTTAAATGAGCATAAGTGTTCTTAACCCACAAATCCTAGCTTGCTTGCTAATTACCTTAGCAACAAATTAGCGTTAGTGGGAATAAGAACAATTAACAACCCATGAATTATCACTAAATGTTGGACATTATGGCTCTAGTAATCCATAGACTCATTTTCCCCAAGCCAAGGGGTGGAAATTTACCCCATAGCTAGGGTTGACATTTCATCAAACACCTAGTATGCATATTCACAAAACATGGAAAAATTAGTAAATTAATGAAATCTATGAACCATAAATGATCAAAATCAATAAAGACAACTCAGACAAACTTATAAAAGCCATCAAACATCAAATTAAAGAACTAGGAATCCAAAATTGCAAGACTATGTAAATATTTACAAGAGAAATGAAAATAGATGAAAGTGTAGAACAAGCAATGTAATTAAAAGAGAAATTAAAGAAATACTTACAGTGCAATTGCTATAATCCAAAATCAAAACTTGAAGTATAAAATTCTACAAACCCTAATTAAAACCCTAAGGAGAGAATTACCTAATCTACACTACTCCTACTCCTACTATGTGTTTTCCTATTCTAAGATGGCTCCCTTTGTTATGTGTTGATATGCCCTTAATATAGCCTCTCAAACCATCCTTCAGCACTTCAGAAATGGGCCTAGAGACCCCCAAAACTGCGCAGCACGTGACTTTTTAATGGATGCATGTGCTGGTACCTGTGCGGATGCACAGATGTGTGCGTCCGCATACTTTGCCGAATTTGCACTTGTGCGTACGCACAGAGGGTTGTGCGCACGCACACTTCGCGATGCTCTGGATTCACTCTGCTTGGGTTATTATGCCTACGCACAGGTTGTTGTGCGCACACACGCATGCTGATTTCCTTCTTGTGCATACGCACACTTGCTTGTGCGTACGCACACGTGGCTAAGCTCTCCTCCTTTGTTTTCTTCATGCTTTCTCCCAATTGCATGCTCCTCTTCCATTCCCACCAAGCCATTCATATCTTATTCATCTGAAATCACTCACAAATAACATCAAGGTATCGAATGGAAGGTAAATGGAATAAAATTAGTCAAAATAAGCACAAAAGAGCATGTTTTCACATTTAAGTTCAATTTAGGGATCAAACACAAACGTATGCTATTTTGGTGAATAAGTGTGTGTTTATGTGATGAAATTCATCCAATTATAGCCAAAATATATCATCAAATATGGATTCATCAATGCCCACTAAAGACTTCCCTATTAAAGAACTGAAGGAAACTAAGGTTTATGAGGAGACCATAGAAGTTCCATTGAATGCCTTGTTGCAAATTTTGGATTATGAAGATCACTCCTCCTCTAATGAGGAAGAGAAAACTAGGGAAGAGCAAGTTGCTCGGTACCTAGGAATTCTGTTGAAGCTAAATGCCAAATTATTTGGAACAGATACATTGGAAGAAGAACCTCCAGTGCTCACCAAGGAACTCAATGCCTTGGTTCAAAAGAAACTACCTCAGAAGCTGCCGGATCCCGGACGCTTCCTAATTCCTTGCACCATAGGCACCATTACCTTTGAGAAGGCTTTGTGTGACCTAAGATCAAGCATAAACCTCATGCCACTCTCTGTAATAGAGAAGCTGGGAATCTTTGAGGTACAAGCTGTAAGAATATCACTAGAGATGGTAGACAAGTCAATGAAAAAGGCATATGGTCTAGTAGAGGATGTCTTAGTAAAGGTTGAGAAACTTTACATTCCTATAGATTTTATAATCTTGGATACTGGAGAGGATGAGGATGAATCCATCATCCTTGGAAGACCTTTTCTAGCCATTGCCAATGCCATCATTGATGTAGCAAAAGGAGAGCTAGTCGTACAATTGCATGAGGACTGTATCTTATTCAAGATACCTAACCCTAACTCTCCCTCTAACAAAAGAGAGACAATTGTACAACACTTAGTGTTCCAACCCTCTCTTTCAGTGCAAAGCTATACAGAGCCCCCAGACACCAATTCTAAGTTTGGTGTTGGGCAGCCACCATCAAGCACTGAGAATAAAGGTACTAAGAATAAAGTACCTAAAGGATGGAGGGACAAGAAAATTCCCACTGAACGCCTCTCACCTGGCATGAGAGTTGTCTTCACTGATAGCCCAGTCATTCCACATACAGTGAACAAGATCCTGTCTCTGGAACATGTGGAACTCATCCATGAGAGCACAAGCAAGAAGTTCACTGTAAGAGGCAAATTCTGAGCCCCTATCTAACTCTGTGAAGGAGCTGACCGTCAAGCTAGTGACGTTAAAAAAGCGCTTGTTGATAGGAAACCCAACCTTAATTCGTTATTTCTATTTTTCCTTAAGTTTATTTTACATAATTATTTCTTTAAGTTTGTGATCATGTGCAATAGTTAGAACAGAAACAGAGACAATTAGAAACGAAAACAGAACACCCTGGAGTAGTGATAAATCACTATTTTATAGTTTATCTTGTGCTCAATTGAGTGAATTTTATCAATCTTTACCCACTTATTCATACTATTTGCATGTTTTATATTTTCCTTCCTGATTTTGTGCTATGATTGAAAATATGCTTCTTTGGCCTTATATTTGCTAATATTAATTCTCTCTCATTACCATTAGATGCCTTGATATGTGTGTTAAGTGTTTTCAGAGATTACAGGGCAGGAATGGCTCAGAGGATGGAAAGGAAGCATGCAAAAGTGGAAGGAATACAAGAAGTTGAAGAAGTTGCTAAGCTGTCCAGCCTGACCTCTTTACACTCAAACGGTCATAACTTTTGCTACAGAGGTCCAAATGATGCGGTTTCAGTTGCGTTGGAAAGCTAACATCTGGGGCTTCGCAACGATATATAATTTGCCATATCTGCTTGATAAACCACTATTTCATGGTTTATCTTATGCTCAATTGAGTGGTTTTTATCAACTCTTTACCCACTTATTCATACTATTTGCATGGTGTTCTGAGGGTTACCTGAAACTGTAGGTCGATCTCGGTCGAGATCTTCTGTACTGGTCAGAGATGACGTGTCTGGCTGGGGGTAGCGGCCGGAGCTGTCGTGTCCAACTTGTTTAACTAGCTGCACTGCTGATCCTTTGTCACCGGAGGGTGGGGAGGTACCTGCAAGAGACTCCGATGCTTAATTTAGCATGGGTATTAAACAGGTTTTTAGTAGAATCAGAGTATGAGTTATACCTGGGTGCTCCAATATATTTATAATAGTGTGGGATGACCTTCTTAGATAGATAAGTTAGTTATCTTATCTTATCTTTTGGCGAGGTCAGCTTATCTTCAATGGAACTGCCCTTATCTCTATAGGCTTGGGCTGCCTTTGGATCTGGGTCGTATTCCTTGAGTTGGCCCCTTTTTTGGGCTTTCCTGTCGATTTGGCCGAGCTCTTTTAGGAAGAGGTCGGATAGTCTGACCTGAAGAGGTCGGTCGCTTTGTCGCCAATCATCCCGGGTCGGATAGCTCGACCTAGGGTATGAACAGTGCCCCTGCTTGAGTTCGGTCTTCTTTTTCGAGGTCGAGTCCTTGACTTCGATCCTTCTCTAGTGAAGCTGAACTCAAGTATTTAGTCGATTCCTTTCTTTGTAGAACCTTTTTGAATGTGGAACGTTTTCCTCTAAAAGCGCGCGCTTTTATATCAGCACTTTGTCCTTGGGAACATGCGAGGGTTTTTAATACCTTCATTAATTGGTATTGATTGCCCCGTTTCCCTTGGCTTTATTTTGAATTTTATAATTTAGAAACGGTTTCTCTTCTTCGTAACCTCCCTTATTTTTCTTTCTTTCTATTTTTTGCCTAGAGTTCATAGTTTCTCCTTGCGACGCCTGCTTGCTACTGCTTTCTATGGAAAAGGGGTGATTCTGGATTTCTTCTTCCGTTTCCTACTTTTGGTGAGTTTTTCCGTTCGAGGGGTGGCTCTTTCGCCTGCCGCTTCTGCTCTACAGCTTTCTTTTGAGGTTTTCTCCTATTTCTCCAGGTTTGAGTTTTCTTCCTTTCTCTTTTCCGTGTCACTTTTTCATGTCTGATTTTGAGAAAGTTTTGATTTTTCTTGGAGAAAGTTTGGATCTTTCTGATTTTGCTGTGTGTTCTGGGAGTTTCTTTGCCTTTTTGCATGAACCTTTTTGCCTTTTCTGTTGTTTGATGCTTTTAGGGCTTTTGCATGTTATCACCATTTCTGTTTGTGCTTTTGATGATGGTTTTGTTTGATTCTGAAAAAAGGTTGTGTCTTTGACGATTTCCGCTTGGCATGTTTGATGTTGGCGATGCTTTTTGCTGATAGACTGTAAAAAGATAGTGGCTTTGATGACTTTTTGTGTGATGACTTTCTTTTTCGAAATGTTTGTTATTTGAAATCTTCTTTTCTTGTTTGAGAGATGCCAGGATGTAAGCTGTAGATTTTTCCTGAAACCTTGCTTTGTTACTGCCTCCAAAGGATGCCCCAGGACTTTGGCTTGAGTCTTGGGGTTTTCCTTTTCTGTTTTGTTCTTCTGTATCATATTAGTCGAGTTGTTATGCCCCTCGTCCGAGATGTTTTTTATTAATCCAATCTTCTTTTCTTATTGTAGGATTAGTTGGCCTCATGTCTTCTCGTAATAACATTGTAGAGATGTCTTCTAAAGTTCCCGAGGGGATATCTGATTGGCTGGACTCCCTTGTCTTAATGTGTGTCTCTGTGGTGGACGCTGATTTTTGTGTAGAGCTGAGGAAATGTCATAGGATTTGTGGTAGCAGTGCCCGGGAGAGGGATTATGAGCTTGTAGTGCCCGACTCTGACGAGAGGGTTTGTTTTCCTACTTCGGTCGGGGGGGGGGGAGCGTCCTTTCTTCTATGCCTATGAATATTTCTTCAGCCAGTTGGACATTACTTTTCCATTTACTACTTTCGAGACCGATTTGTTGTGGTCGTGTAACATTACCCCATCACAGCTTCATCCAAATTCCTGGGGTTTTATCAAGATCTTTCAGCTGCTTTGCCAAGAGTTAGGCATAACACCTTCTCAAACTCTTTTCCTTTATCTTTTTGTTTCTGCCAAGCCTGGTGCCTCTTCCAAAAAGAAAGCTTCCTGGGTTTCTTTCAGGTCTGCCCAGGATCATAAAGTTTTTGCCATGTACGATAAGTCTTTTAAGGACTTTAAAAATTATTTCTTTAGAGTCCGTCCTGTTGAGGGGGTCCGCCTCCTTTTTTTCTTGATGAGAATGACGAGTCTGCTTTCCCTCTAGAGTGGCAAAAGGATGTGAGAGTGTCTCGTTATACATGGGAGATGCTTGACGAGGTTGAGCGGGCTTTTGTTATTGTTCTTGAAGATTTATGGGGGGAACCACCCCATCTTGATACAAAAAGGTTTTTGAATGACCCGTCCCTGGTTCGAACTATTTTGGGTACTGTCTGACTTGTTTCTGTACTTGTTTCTTAGTTTGCTTCCTCTTTTTGTGATTGTGACCTTTTACTGTGGTTGGTTCTATATTTTCAGAGATGTCAAAAAATAATGATTCCATGAAGGCCTTCAAAAAGGCCAGGAAGGCTGCTGCTACTCAAAATATCTCGGCCAAGGCGACGGGAGAGGGATCTTCTCAAGTTCAGGTGAAGCCGCCCGTGCCGAGTTCTCCTAGGCCGAGGAAGGTGATTCCCACTCCTCGGGTTCGCCTGGCCGACCCTCCACAGTCTTCCGCTGCTACTTCTGGTGCTCCTCCCAACAAGAAGCAAAAAACAATTGAGCCTTCCAACCTTGATGCCCCTGATTTTGACGCGGTCGAGTTCGTGGATCAGCAGATCGGTCCCTACGGTGTCCTCCCTATGGATGATGTATCACTCCTTCGTCATTTGGATTTTATAACTCGGAGTAGTGTGAAAATGGCACATATGGGAGCTGCCCTGTACCGAACTGCTCAAAATCTTTCCCTCCATGCCACCAAAGCTTTTATGGAGGAGGCAAAACAGGAGTTCGATCGGATGAAGGGCTTGAAGGAGGAGCTTGAGGTGAAGGTGGCTAAACTAGAGAAGGATCTGAAGAATGAGAAGGCGAGTTCCCTTGCTCTGGCGGCTTCTGTGCGATTGGCCGAGGACACGGCATTGAGGCATAAAGACAGCTACGTCACATCCTATCGGGAGGGAATGCGTTTGAAGGAGGAGTTGGAGAACGCCCGAGCTGATTACTCCGAGCTCTAGGGTCATCTTGTTGGCAGTGTGAATGCTGCTTACGAGAACCTGAAGGAGCAGGTTCAAATTATTGCTCTCGAGGCCGACCTTACTCTTTTTAGCCTGGACAATGTTGTGAGGGATGGTAAGATTGTCCCTGATGACCAGGATGATGACGATGTCGAACCTCCCCCTGTGCCTTCTGCCAAAATGTCAACTTGTACAGTTCCTTTAGTTGAGGTCGGTCATTCCGTTTCTGATCCGGACTGTCAGATCTTGAATCGGGATGATGGTACCGTGGATGCCGTGCCTATTCAGACTCGCTCTCCTTCTCCCCGTACTGATGCTGCCGAGAAGGCTCCCGATCTTAGCTGATTTTTCTTGGATGTTTGTGCAGATAGCCCGGCTTGTGGGCTTTTAAACTCTTTATTTTGTAGTTTGAATATTTTGCTGACTGTTGATACTCCTTTTGGTTGCTTGTTTAACAACTTTTTATTTTGAAAAAACAACAAGTAACTTTTGAGCTTTTGTTATAATATTGTATTTTATATCATGCTTGTTTGCACTTGTCTTGGCACCTTTCTGGGTTTTGAGAATGCTGGAGCCTTGCTGCTCGGCCTCTTTGGATTGCTTTGTACTTATTGCTTGTAGCTTGGATCCTTTGAGGTTGTGGATGTGTGGATCCAACTGTCATTTCGGTTTTCTCGATCTTACTTGTATTTATTTTTAGCAATCCATAACCGATTTCTTTATGTTGGTCCTTTTTTCAGTTATTTTTGTAGTCCTCTTTTTTGGACCTTTGTCAGGTCTCTTTCAGGGACTACCTTTATAACTTGTTTGTGGGAGACCGACTTCTTTACGTCGTCATTTTCCAAGTTATTTTTGTAATCCTCTTTTTTGGATCTTGGTCAGGTCTCTTTCAGGGATTACTTTTATAACTTGTTTTTTGTAGGAGACCGACTTCGCCATGTCGATCTCTTCTAAGTTATTTTGTAATCCTCTTTCTTGGACCTTTGTCAGGTCTCTTTCAGGGATTACTTTTATAACTTGTTTTTCGTAGGAGACCGACTTCGTCATGTCGATCTCTTCTAAGTTATTTTGTAATCCTCTTTCTTGGACCTTTGTCAGGTCTCTTTCAAGGATTACTTTTATAACTTATTTTTCGTAGGAGACCGACTTCGTCATGTCGATCTCTTCTAAGTTATTTTGTAATCCTCTTTCTTGGACCTCTGTCAGGTCTCTTTCAGGGATTACTTTTATAACTTGTATTTCGTAGGAGACCGACGTCGTCATGTCGATCTCTTCTACGTTATAGAAATTCCTCTTTTATAGGGTTGGCCAGACCTCTTTCCAGGGATTTGCTGATAACTTGGGTTGACTCGGTCCGACTTTTTTAATGTCGGCCAGTCTTAAAGTTATTATTTAGCAATCCATTAAGACCTCGTCAGGTCCTTTCTCCGGATCACTTTCGATAACTTCTTGCATTATTCTGTTTTCATCTTTGCCGATTTGTAGAAAGTGGATTAAATCCTCGTTTAGTCGCCTTTAGATGAATTTGGTTTTCATCTCTCTTGGTCTTTATCGTGATTGGAGAGTGAATTTGTTTTTCACTTTTTGCCAATCTGTTACTTTATAATCGGACGATGAATGTTTCAGATTAACGCGTCTTGAAAACTTGTAGAATCGTCTAATATATTTTATTTAAAAGATAATGAAAATATGTACATATAGATTTTTTATCCTTTTGAATTGGATAATTTCTGGATCTCAACATGGTGCCTCATTAAAAAACCTTTTCAGGAAAAGGAGTGCATCTCATGCTGGTATCCATTATTTCTAACTATAGTACCTTCTTAAGTTGCAGGCATGCCACGATATGGGGAACTCTCGCCCGTCGAGTTCGGATAATCTATAGTAGCCCTTCCCAAGTACTTCTATGACTCGATAGGGTCCTTTCCAGTTTACCGCCAGCTTTCCTTCTCCGGGTCGAGTTGTTCCGATATCATTTCGGATTAGGATGAGATCATTTTCAGCGAAACCTCTTGGCACTACTTTTTGATTATATCTCGAAGCCATTCGGCGCTTTAGCGCTTCTTCCCTGATCCAAGCTCTTTCTTGGATTTCCGGAAGTAGGTCGAGCTCTTCTCTTTGAAATTGAGAGTTGGCTTCTTCATTGTAGTAGACTACTCTAGGCGACCCTTCCTCGACCTCCACTAGGATCATTGCCTCCACTCCGTACGCTAATCGAAATGGTGATTCATTTGTGGTGGAATGTGGCATTGTTCGATATGCCCATAGGATTTGTGGAAGTTCTTCAGCCCAAGCTCCCTTTGCATCTTGCAGTTTCCGTTTCAGCCCAGCTAATTTGACTTTGTTGGCCGCTTCGGCTTGTCCATTAGCTTGGGGATGTTCGACGGAGGTGAACTGGTGTTTTATGTTCAAGTTGGCTACTAACTTTCTGAAGCCTGCGTCTGTGAATTGGGTGCCATTGTTTGTAGTGATGGAGTATGAAACCCCAAACCTTGTGACGATGTTCCTATATAGGAATTTTCGGCTCCTTTGAGCAGTGGCGTTGGCTAGGGGCTCTGCCTCGATCCACTTTATGAAATAGTCTACCCCGACTATGAGGAATTTAACTTGTCCCGATCCCTGGGGAAAGGGTCCGAGAAGATCGAGTCCCCATTTTGCAAATGGCCAAGGTGAGGTTACGCTGATGAGTTCTTCCAGCGGGGCGATGTGAAAGTTGGCATGTTTCTGGTATGGTGGGCATGTCTTTACAAACTCTATAGCTTCCTTTTGTAGAGTTGGCCAATAAAACCCCGTCCGGAGTACTTTTTTGGTGAGAGCTTGTGCTCCGAGATGATTACCACAAATGCCACTGTGTATTTCCTCTAAAACTTTCCTTGTGTTGGAGGTCGGCACACATTTTAATAATGGTATTGAAATCCCTCTTTTGTATAGGGTGTTATTTATGATAGTGTAGTACTGTGCCTCCCGTTTTAATCTCTTTGCCTCCTTTTCATCTGTGGGGAGTGTTTCTGTTTTGAGGTAATTAATTATGGGGGTCATCCATCCTTGATCCTGACCTGTTATGGCTAGGACTTTTTCCTCTTCCGAGACTGACGAGTTCTATAGCATTTCCTGGATGAGGCTTCTATTGTTGCCCCCTGGTTTGGTGCTAGCTAGCTTTGAGAGTGCGTCAGCTCGGGCATTTTATTCGCGGAGTATGTGGTGGATCTTATATTCCCCGAGTTGTCCGAGCTGTTCCCTGGTCTTATCCAAATACTTTCTCATGGTGGGGTCTTTGGCTTGGTAGCTAGCTCCCTGTTATTTGTGAGGTGACTACTTGTGAATCGCTGAAGATGTTGAGTTTTTGAGCTCCCACCTCCTTAGCCAGCTTCAAACCAGCTAGTAATGCTTCATATTCCACCTGGTTGTTTGAGGCCAGGAACCCAAATTTGAGGGAAAGCTCCACTTGGGTTCCTTGGTTGCTTTCTATTATCACACCTACACCGCTTCCAGTTTTATTCGAGGAACCGTCCACGTAGAGATTCCATTCTGTGGGGGTTTCCAGGGTGTCAGTGAATTCTGTAATGAAGTTGGCTAAGTACTATGATTTGATGGCTGTCCGAGCTTCATATAGGAGGTCAAACTTGGATAACTCGACTGCCCATTGTAAAATTCTGCCTGCTAGATCTGTTTTCTGCAATATCCCTTTTATGGGTTGGTTGGTCCGAACCTTAATGGTGTGAGCCTGGAAGTACGGGCGAAGTCGTCGAGATGTCAGTATGAGAGCGTAGGCAAACTTTTCTATTTTTTGGTAGTTCAACTCAGATCCATGCAGCGCTTTACTAATGAAGTATACAGGTTGTTGCCCTTTGTCGTCTTCTCGAACCAGTGCTGAGGCTATTGCCCGACTTCCTACCGCGAGGTATAATACGAGTGGCTCTTCCTCTCGTGGTCGAGTTAGGATAGGTGGTCGTCCCAGAAAACTTTTGAAATCCTGGAAGGCTTGCTCGCACTCCATTGTCCATTCGAACTTCTTTCCTTTCCTTAAAGTAGCATAGAAGGGAGAGATCTTATCGCTGATCCTGCTAAGAATCTGGATAAGGCTGCCAATCTCCCATTGAGTTGTTGCACTTCTTTGACGCAAGTTGGGCTCTTCATGTTGAGTATGGCCTGTCATTTATACCGGATTTGCCTCAATTCCTCTTTGTGTGAGCATAAAACCTAAGAATTTGCCTGCTTCTACTGCAAAGGTGCATTTTACAGGATTGAGTCGCATGTCATGCTTCCTTATAGTGTCGAACACTTGGGCCAGGTCGGACAATAATGTCTCTTCACTTTGTGTCTTTATTAACATGTCGTCCACATAGACTTCCATGATTTTTCCGATATGATCTGAAAAGACTTTATTCATTAGCCTTTGATAAGTAGCTCCCGCATTCTTGAGACCAAAAGGCATCACGATGTAGCAGTAATTTGCTTTTGGTGTTAAAAACGAGGTCTTTTCTTGATCTGGTGGATACATGGGAATTTGATTGTATCCGGAATATGCATCCATAAACAAGAGGTATTTATATCTGGATGAGGCATCCACCAGAGCGTCGATACTTGGGAGTGGATAAGGATCTTTTGGGCAGGCTTTGTTGAGATCGGTGTAGTCGGTGCACATTCGCCACTTCCCATTTGATTTTTTCACCAAGACGACGTTAGCTAGCCATAGTGGGTACTTGACTTCTCTTATGAATCATGCCTCCAGTAGTGCCTGTACCTGTTCTTCCATAGCTTGGGATCATTCTGGCCCAAGTTTTCTTCGTCTCTGCTGTACCGGCTGAGATCCTGGATAGACCGCCAACTTGTGACATATTAGCTTGGGGTCTATGCCTGGCATGTCTGCGGCTTTTCATGCGAAGAGATCGACATTTTCTCGTAAGAACTGTACTAGTAATTCTTTTGCGTCCCCTCTTAGGATCGTGCCAATATTAGTTGTTTTGTCCAAGGTGTCTCCGATCTGAACTTTCTCTACTTCACCTTCGGGCTGTGGACGGAGTTCTTCTCATCTCTGAGATCCACCAAGCTCAATTGTATGGAACTCTTCTCCTCTGCCTCTGAGGTTTAGACTTTCGTTATAACAGCGGCATGCCATCTTTTGATCTGCTTTTATTGTAGCTATCCCTTCTACAGTTGGGAATTTTATGCACAGATGTGGAGTTGAGACTATTGCGCTGAGTTGATTCAATGTTGTCCGACCTATTAAGGCATTGTAAGCTGAACTCACGTTGACCACTATGTAGTCTATTTTGAGTGTACGGGATTGGTTTCCTCTTCCGAACGTTGTGTGTAGCGAGATGTAACCAAGTGGTTGCACTGGGGTGTCTCCCAGTCCGAACAGGCTGTTTGGGTATGCTATAAGCTCCTTTTCTTCTAAACCAAGCTTGTCGAAGTCCATTTTAAATAAGATGTCGGCGGAGCTCCCTTGGTCTATCAGCGTGCGGTGGAGATTTGTGTTTGCTAGTATGATGGTGATGACCATGGGATCGTCGTGTCCCGAGATAATACCGGATGCATCTTCTTTGGTGAACGTAATTGCAGGGATGTCGGGTTCTCCTTCCTTCCCCTCGACATGATATACTTCTTTGAGATATCTTTTGCGAGATGATTTGGAGATTCCTCCTCCTGCAAATCCGCCGTGTATCATGTGGACGTGTCTTTCTGGTGTACGGGATGATCGCTCAGCTCGTCTGACATCTTCATCCCTTCTTCTCTTTCTTTGCTCATCATCTCAAGTGGCCAGAAACCGATCTAGTTTTCCTTCTCTCACTAATTTTTCTATGAGGTTTTTTAAGTCGAAGCATTCGTTGGTGGAATGTCCTCGGACTCGATGATATTCACAGTATTCGTTCCAATTTTCTCCTCCTCTTTTGCCTTTGAGTGGTCGAGCTGGGGGTATCTTTTCTGTGTTACAGACTTCTTTGTAAATATCCACAAGGGACACCCGAAGAGGGGTGTAATTATGATACTTTTTGATTTTCTCCCCCGTTTGATCTTCCTTCCTCTTGGATTCTTTATCTTTATCTCGGTAGGTGAAACCGGATCTCGAGGCTTCTCCAAGTTGGGAATTTTCTTCCATGTTGATGTACTTCTCCGCTCGCTCTTGCACCTCATCAAGAGATATGGGGGTATTTCTTTGATATAGATTGGCTAAAAGGTCCCTCCCGTAGGCCGTTAATGAGGCCCATGATAGCGGCCTCTATTGGTAGGCTTTGTATATCTAGGCATGTTTTGTTGAATCTTTCCATGTAGTTGCGAAGACTTTTCCGATCTCCTTGCTTGATTCCTAAGAGACTGGGGGCGTGCTTAGCCTTATCTTTTTGGATTGAAAATCTGGCCAGGAACTTTTTGGCTTAGTCGTCAAAGCTTGAGATAGATTTCAGAGGTAGGTTGTCGAACCATCTGATGGCAGTTTTGGTAAGGGTTGTTGGAAAAGCTTTGCAACGAGTTGCATCTGAGGCGTCGGTGAGGTACATTCTACTTCTGAAATTGCTGAGGTGATGGTTGGGGTCTGTGGTGCCATCGTATAAAGTCATATCTGGAAGTTTGAAGTCTTTTGGGATTTTGGTCTTCATGATCTCCCTAGTGAATGGATCTTGATCCTTGCGAGAGTTGTCCTCAGGGGTGGATCGAGTAGTTTTGGCTTTAAGATCGGCTTCGATTTTTAGAAGTTTATCCTCCAATTCCCAGTGTCACCTTATCTCTCTTTGTAGATCCTTTCCTGCTTCTCGCTGGTGTTGGGCTTCTTTCTCAAGTTGCTTTAAACGATCTTGAAGCATCTCTAACGAATTTGATGAGTTTTTGTCCCTGTTAGGGTCCGGAGTGCCTTTTGGTGTAGCGTCTGCATTTTTGTGCGGTGTTCTATCCTCTAGATCTGAATCATGGTCGTTGTCATGGTCGTCTGCCATGGTGATGGGATGACTTCTAGGTCCCCGGTAATCTCTGAAAACACTTAACACACATATCAAGGCATCTAATGGTGATAAGAGAGGATAAATATTAGCAATATAAAGGCCAAAGAAGCATGTTTTCAATCATAGCACAAAATCAGGAAGGAAAATATAAAGCATGCGATTAGTATGAATAAATGGGTAAAGAGTTGATAAAAACCACTCAATTAAGCATAAGATAAACCATAAAATAGTGGTTTATCAACCCGGCAACGGCGCCAATGTTCCGAGGGTTACCTGAAACTGTAGGTCGATCTCGGTCGAGATCTTCTGTACTGGTCGGAGATGACGTGTCCGGCTGGGGGTAGCGGCCGGAGCTATCGTATCCGACTTGTTGAACTGGCTGCACTGGTGATCCTTTGTCATCGGAAGGTGGGGGGTACCTGCAAGAGACTCCGATGCTTAAGTTAGCATGGGTATTAAACAGGTTTTTAGTAGAATCAGAGTATGAGTTATACTTGGGTGCTCCAGTATATTTATAATAGTGTGGGATGACCTTCTTAGATAGATAAGTTAGTTATCTTATCTTATCTTATCTTTTGGCGATGTCAGCTTATCTTCAATGGAACCGCCCTTATCTCTATAGGCTTGGGCTGCCTTTGGATCTGGGTCGTATTCCTTGAGTTGGGCCCTTTCTTGGGCTTTCCTGTCGATTTGGCCGACCTCTTTTAGGAAGAGGTCGGACAGTCTGACCTGAAGAGGTCGGTTGCTTTGTCGCCAATCATCCCTGGTCGGATAGCTCGACCCAGGGTATGAACACATGGTTTTACTTTTTCCTTCCTGAATTTGTGCTATGATTGAAAACATGCTTCTTTGGACTTATATTTGCTAATATTAATCCTCTCTTATTACCATTCGATGCCTTGATATGTGTGTTAAGTGTTTTCAGAGATTATAGGGCAAGAATGGCTTGGAGGATGGAAAGGAAGCATGCAAAAGTGGAAGGAATACAAGAAACTGAAGGAACTGCTAAAGCTGTCCAGCCTGACCTCCTGGCACTCAAACGACCATTACTTGAGCTACAGAGGTCCAAATGATCCGGTTTTAGTTGTGTTGGAAAGCTATCATCTGGGGCTTCGATTTGATATATAATTTGTCCTAGCTGCACCAAAGCCAGGCGACGTGAAAGCATGGATCACGCGGTCGCGTGACCTGGCAAAAGTGCAATCCGCGCAAACGCGTCGACGACGCCTCCGCGTCACTGTGCCGTGACCTGAACGTACCAGAATACGCTGGGGGCTATTTCTGGGCAGTTTCTGACCCAGTTTTAAGCCCAGAAAACATAGATTAGAGGCTATAAAGTGGGAAAATGCATCCATTCATTAACAGGCATTGAATAATTCACTTTTCATAATTTATATGTAGTTTTTAGAGAGAGAGGTTCTCTCCTCTCTCTTAGGATTAGTATTTTGGATTTCTCTTAATTTTAGGATTGCTTCTCAATCCCAGGTTCAATGTTCTTCTAATTTTATTTATTCTATTATTTTATTTTAGTTTGTTAATGTTGGTTTATGAACTCCATATTAGATTTGAATATTCTATTTAATATAATTTGAGGTATTTCAGTTATAAGATTGTTTTATTTATGCTATGAATGCTTTTGATTTGTCCAAATTATTTTTATTCGAGTAGATTCTCTTCCCTTTTGGCTCTGGTTAAGTAATTGGTGACGCTTGAGTTATCAAATAAAGCAGTGGTTGAAATTGGGAGATTACTAATTGATCTAGATCGCTCTAAAGCTAGTCTTCCCACAGGGATTGACTAGGACTTGAGGATCAAGCTAATTAGTCCACTTGACTTAACTAAGTGGGATTAAAATCCAATTCTCATCACAATTGATAAGGATAGGACTTCCAGTTCTTATACCTTGCCAAGAGTTTTATTATTTATTTAAATTAATTCCTTACAATTTACTTTCTTGCCATTTACTGTTCTTGCTTTTTATCTTATACATTAAAAACCCAAAATTCTACCTTTTCCATAGCTAATAATAAGTCATACCTCCCTGCAATTCCTTGAGAAGACGACCCGAGGTTTAAATAATCGGTTATCAATTTTATTGGGTTTGCTTAAGTGACAAACAAAACTTTTGTGAGAAAGGAATTTTTGTCGGTCTAGAAGCTATACTTACAACGCGAATTTATTGTGAAAATTCTAGATCGCGCGAGAGTTTCGTTCTTCAAAATGGTGCCGTTGCTGGGGAATTGCAAACGTGTGCCTTATTATTGGTTATTGTAAATATTTACTATTTGCTTGTTTATTTCTTTTTATTTTTGTTTTTATTTTTTTCTTTTTTTTAAGAGGTTATTGGTTTTTATCTAGTTACTAAAAAATTTTTCAAAAAATTTGTTCTTGGTGTTCATCTTGATCTTCAAGTTGTTCTTCGTGTTCATCTTGACCTTCAAGTTGTTCTTAGTTGTTTTCTTCGTTTTGATCTAAAAATTTTAAGTCTGGTGTCATTTTATTGTTTTTCTCTTTCCTCATTAAATTTCAAAAATTCAAAATTTAAATTTTAAATTTCAAAATTTAATTTTCAAATTTCAAAATTTAAATTTCATTACCCTTTTAATTTAAATTTGTTTTTATTTTCATTTTTAATTTTTATTTGCTATTATGAGTTCTCATCCCCATCGCTTTGAGTTTGGTTCTAATGCTATTGTAAGGAATGGAAGCTATAACGGGAACATACATCAAGGTCAAAACAATCAGAGATGGATGGAGCCACGAGGATCTGATCAACCCTTCAGGCAACAACACCTTCCAAACGACCATGGACAACGACCATTTACCAATGCATGTCGAGACAATAGTCATGGTGGACCCCTTGTAATTACCGACAAGCCCCATCATACGCTTATAAACCACCTCCTCAACACAGCTTTGAACCACCATACTCACAAGCCACCTACAACCATTCACCTCCATATGACCCTAATCCTTATCCACCACACCAACCACCATAAGAACCACACCCAGAACCACCACCTCAATATACACCATCTCCTTATCATTATCAAGATGAACCACCTTCCTACCATGAGCCCTTTCTCCCAACAATTAAACCCTCCTATCCACCCCAAACCTCCATGGAGAAAGCACTTACCGATCTAAACTCTACTATACAAGCTCTCGTCGCCCAAATCGGACCACCAATTACCTTCAACAATCAACCCTCAAGCTCTAGTGCACTTCCTTTTCAACCACAGAATGATCTCTCCATCCCATCAACACCATCCATGGAAGAGCACCCACATCCATCAATCCAAGAGCAACATGATCCCAATGATGCTATTGACATGGAACAAGAGAGAAGGGATCATCTTCGCGAATCCATACTTCATAAGGAGCTAGAGGAGGCCCTAAAGGTGAAGGTAGTAGAGACCATTGAAGATGAAAGAATAGTTGAAAGGAGTTATCATGGAAAGAATATCATCAAGGATGAGTACGATTTTATATTAAAACTACTGGACAAAGCAACAATTATTAAAAAGGAAAAAGTGGTTGCAGACATAGGAGATGCTGAACCTCCATAGGAAAGTCAGGTTATAAAACCTCCTTCCAAGACGGTTGCATTTGATGTTGAGGAGGGTATACAACTGATGACAAGTCATCTTAGCCTAGTTTCACTAGTCTTTTTCTTTGTTTTTATTTGGTTTTATGCACTTTCTTGCATTCTAAGTAAGTAATTTGAAATGGAAATGCATGGTTTCTTTGAATCAAACAACCACCATTTAATTGAGTTTTAATGATTTATAAACCTTGTGAATTTGGTGATACTTTGATTGGTTGTTTTGATTATTTGTAGGTGAAGAAAAGAAGAAAATAAGAAAGCGTTGCTTAAAAAGTGTAGCTCAAGGAAAAGAAAAGTGTGGCAAAGAAAATGAGGAAGTGTGGCACAATGAAGGAGGGAGGCCATAATGCTCTCCCCAAGAGCTCGGTGCTCTCCAAAGGAGCACAACAATAAACCAAGGAAGCATCATTTCAATGCTCTGCTCCCCTTGAGAGCTGAGCACAATTTGAGAAACAAGAAACAAGGAAAAGAGAAACAATGCTCAGCTCACCAAGGGAGCATTATCGGGCTCTCACAAGAAATAAATCAAAGGAAATAAGTTGCCAATGCTTGCTCCAAGGTTTGAACCCATGACCCTAGGGAGGGAGGGGAGCGCTACTCACAAGGAAAATAAGCCAAAAATTGGCCAAATGCATCCCCCAAGGTTCGAACTCAACACCTTGAGGAAGCAAGGAGCAAGGAGCTACAAGGAACCCAAGGAAAATGGCACCAGCGCATGCTTCCCTCAAGTTTCGAACCAAGGACCTCCCTTGGAAGCTCCAATGCTCAGCTCACTTGGAGAGCAGAGCGCTACTCCTTGGTGCATCACACAAGAGCTTGACACGGACCAAGGAAAGGAGCGCGCAACATTTGACATGGCCAGGGAGCAAGACACGCGCAAGACATGTGCACAAGGCCCCAATGCTCAGCTCACCTTGTGAGCAGAGCATTCCCCTGGTGCCTTCCCCAACCTAGCACGCTACGCAAGACTCCCCACACAAAGCTTCAATGCTCAGCTCCCCACTTGAGCTGAGCATCCTCCTGGGAGCAAATTTTTTACATGGGCTGAAAATTCAATTAAAAATCCAATTTAATTCATTTCTTCACCAAATCAAAAGCCCATCCAAATTCCAAAATCCAAGAATAGAAAGTGTATAAATAGGAGCTAGTTTGATGTAATTAGGACCTCTAGACACTACTTTGAATTTTTCTTTTAAACTTTCAATTTCATTTTTGAGCTTTTACTTGGGAATTTAGATCTTAGAGAATTGGGAAGGAGAATTGATCTCTCTTCTTCCTTGTTCTTGCTTGAGCACTCTTTTATTTCCTTGCTTTGGATCTTGGGTGAAGAATTGAAGAACTTCTGTTTCAATCTTACCTTGAGATCTCTTGTTTACTTTCTCTGCATAATTGAATTTCAATTTCTATTTACTTTACTGCTTCATCTTCTACTCTCTCTGCAATTTGCTTTTCTTTACTTCTTTTGCAATTGTTCTTGTTGGATCAAGGAAGGATTTGAGATCTAGACTTGTTATCTAGTCTCTTCCACCCCTGAGATCTTCAACCATCTTTTACATTGCTGCAAATTAAGCACCAATCACTTTCTGTTTTTAAACTCTTCAAGTATTTTCACTTTTCTGTTTGAGACCTACTTCAATTCAATTCATCCTCTACTTTCCTGTTTAATGCAATTTACTTGTTCTTGTTTAAATTCTGCAATCTCAGCTCCTAATTCCTTTTATAATTCAAGCAATTTATATTTCTTGCACTTTAAGTTTCAGCCATTTACATTTCTTGCAATCTAAGTTTTTGTAATTTACATTACTTGCACTTTAAGATTCTGCTTCTTTACTTTCCTGCTCTTTAATTTACTGCATTTTACCCCTCTCCCTTTACATTTCAAGTAATTTAGTTTTTGCCAATTGCAAACAACTCAACCAATACTTGATTCGCTTGACTAAATCAACCACTAAACTAAAATTGCTCAATCCTTCAATCCCTGTGGGATCGACCTCACTCATGTGAGTTATTATTACTTGATACGACCCGATACACTTTCCGGTTAGTTTCGTGTTGGATCATTTTCCACACATCAACAACCCCCAAGGCATGTCATGGTTAAGGACTTGGAAGAGGTCGATCAAGAGATGGAGATTCAAGAAGAAGAAGCACAACCTCCCATGCCATTGGAAAGCAGTGAAGAGGAGATTGAATTGGAAGAAAGCTACCAAGAGGAAGAGGTTGATATTGAAGAAGCTTGCAAAGAGGTGGAAGTTGTCAGAGAAGAGCACAAGGGAGTGGAGCTTGCAAATTCATTAGAAACACCTATTCCAAGGCCATTATCGTCCAACACGATATTCAAGTGGGTAAAATTCTTATCCTTGACCTTTACTTTCCTACTTGAATATGGGCTACTAGAGACGGATGGTCAGCTTAGAGCTCTTTGTGGCATTAAGAGTAAGAGGAAGATGGTCAGTGGTAAGAATTATCCTGCAAGGTTCATTATGGTTGGAAGCTTTAAGCTTAAATGCAAAGGTTGGTGTAGAGCTCAATTGAATGGGTCTGGGAAGTTGTTTGGATGGTTCAGTGAGAATTCTAAAGCTGAACCACCTGGATGGAATCATGATGATCAACAAGAAAACGGGTGCAAAAGTAAAGTTTGGGACCCCGGAATTCAGTCTAGAAATCAACACTCTTGGGGCCTTGTCACTTGCTTTAACCTGCTTGAAGGCTTTCTGTGCCTAGTTTGGGATCCCGGAGGCCATTGGAATCACAAACATTGGTGGAGATTCCTGGATGAGTTCAAGCACAAGCCACCATAACAAAGGACTCCCCAAAAGTCCAACTTAAGGACTTTAACTAAAAGTGCTAGGTGGGAGACAACCCACTATGGTATGATCGTTCCTTTTTCATTTTTTTATTTAGTTTTATTTGTTTTCGAGTTTTATTTTATTTTATTATATTGAACCTGGAGTTTTGCATAACATTCATATTAGCATTGCATTCTGCATACTGCATTATTAAAAAAAAGAAAAACACGCACGCGACGTGGCAGCGTCGCTGACGCGTTCACGTCACTAGTGCGTTGTGAAGAAAAGAAAGTAATCAGAGAGTCACGCGAAAGTATGGCTGGAGGCGCGCTTTAGGCACAAACATGACCACGCGTCCGCGTGACCCACGCGGCCGCGTCATTTGGAAAAATAGCCTCCCACGCGTCCGCGTCACCCACACGAACGCGTGCTCCAACAAATCGACGTAAAAGGGGTGCATGGCCGAAAGTTGTGCTAGAGTAAGGCTGGAACGGTGCTAGAAGCACAAACCTTACCACGCAAACGCATGCCCCACACGTCCGCGTCATTTTCAAAATATGGCCATCCACGCGATCGCGTCAACCACGCGACCGCGTCACCCAAAAATCTGGCGAAAAGAGTTTCAAATAGAGAGTTGCGCGAACGCGAGGCTGCACTCGCGCCAATCACACAAATCAGGCCACGCGATCGCGTGACCCACGCGTCCGCGTCACCTGACCTTATCGCGCACCACGCGACCGCGTCCCTCACGCGTCCGCGTCACCTGCGCCGCACAACTCATCCAAATCAGCGCCAATTATCTTCTCTTATCTTTTCTAATCCTAATTTCTTCTATCTTTTCTTCTTTCTTTCTTACTTTATTTCTTTCACTTCTCATTCCTTTTCACCTTCATTCTATTTTACTTAATTTATTTGCATATTTCATTCATTGTATTTTAATTTAGTGCATATTTTTCTTTTCTTTTCTAAATTCATTATTTTTCCTTTGGTGTTGATTTTCTTATTTAACTATTGCATCTTCTCTTGAATTATTTTGGGTGCTTAGTTACTTGTTTTATTCTGGTTAGGTAATATTATTTTAATCAATGCCAATCTTTTATACCTGTATTACTTTTACATTGACATGAATTTATATTATCTCTCTTTACCCACACTCTCTTTCCTATTGTTGCAAATTTTTGCACTCTTGATTTGCCATGAACTTCTACTGTTTTCTCACTTGCCTGTTGTAGCTACCATGTAATTGAGACCATCCTTATTGGCATTAACCCAACCATATTTTATTTTATCTTTATTTCTGGGTAACTGTTCTTCTTTTTCTCTTCTTTCAGGCTGGCCATCAAAGACGGAAAAAGGGAGAAACTTCTAAAAGGGGGAGACAAACAAGTCCATCTGCACAATCCTTGAATAAAAGCATCAGTTGGAACAACCTGTCCTCCTGCACATCTCAGTATGCACCGAGGACGGTGCAATCTTTAAGTGTGGGGAGGTCGATACCAATCTCCATGGGTTAGCTATTTTCTTCTTTCCAACACCATTATTTTATTTTCTTTGTTTGTTCATTTTGCATTTGCATGTTTAATTGCATGTTTGTTTGATTTTATGTATTTAGCTACTGCTTGTTTGAGAAATAATAAGTTCCTTTTTAAAGAACCTATTTTTGAAAAATTTTCACAAATTTAAAATCAAAATTTTTGTGTTAAACTTATCAGAAGTTGTATTTGGAACATAGTTAAAAGCTAAGAACACACAACCTGTGAGATTTTGAGCTTATTTATATGGTTACATTATTTAACCATAAATTTTTATTCTTGTATGTTTTCTTCTCTATAATTGCAATCTTTGCTTTGTTCCATTCTATATGTCTATTATTTAGTGTATTTACATGCTTACATATAATTGAGGCCATTATTTGAATTTTTACTCACTTATCCCAAATAAGCCTACCCTTTCAATTACCTTTGTTAGCCACTTTGAGCCTTTTAATCCCCATTTGTTCTATATTTTACCACATCACTAGCCTTAAGTGGAAAAACAAGTAATCACCCCAATTGAATCTTTGGTTAGCTTAAGATAGAGATTGTGCATCAACTAAGTATGGGGAAATTGTGGGAACATGGGTTAGTAAGGGAATGTATCATGTTTCTAATTTAATTGAATATTGGGAATTTGGGAACCTACTCATGTAAAACCAAAAAAAAAAATAAAATTCATGTGCATTGATAAGTTATGTTTGCTTTTATGATTCAAAAAAAATTTCATAAAATAAATAAGGGGACAAAATTACCCCAATGCTAAGTTAATAAAAAGATCAATGCACATGTGATAAAAGTAAAGAAATATAAAAAATTTGGTACATGAGTATGGGAATCATACAAAAGTGAGAATTATGGGTAGCTAGGCATGAATTTAAAAGTATATAGAGTATATGTATATTAGGTGAGAGCTTAGGTTAATTAAAGATTCATATTATAGCTCACTTGGCCATACATATATCCTCACCCTTACCTTAGCCCCATTACAACCCTGAAAAGACCTCATGATGTTTGCATTGGTATACTAAATATTTGTTGATTGGTTAGATGAAGAACAAAGTTTAGAAAGCATGACTAGGGAAGAGTAGAGTGATTGACCCTAGACACTTGAGAGTTAGAGTGATATACACCACCAGTAAGGGTTCAATGCTTGACTCTATGTTCCCTGCTTTCATGAGCTGTCTTCTTACAAGTTTACTTGCTTTTTATTGTACGATTTGAATTAGTGGAAATTGGTTTGTATTTGTCTTGAAGAACTTGTTTGTTTTTTTAACCAAGTAGGTAGAAGCATTTCACATTTAGTTGCATTCATATAGATAGGTTGCATTCTATACTTTCTACCATTCCTCTTCACTCTCTTATAGCTTCTCTTAAGCTTAGCATGAGGACATGCTAATGTTTAAGTGTGGGGAGGTTGATAAACCACTATTTCATGGTTTATCTTATGCTCAGCTGAGTGGTTTTTATCAACTCTTTATCCACTTATTCATACTATTTGCATGGTTTTACTTTTTCCTTCCTGAATTTGTGCTATGATTGAAAACATGATTCTTTGGACTTATATTTGCTAATATTAATCCTCTCTTATTACCATTCGATGCCTTGATATGTGCGTTAAGTGTTTTCAGAGATTACAGGGTAAGAATGGCTTGGAGGATAGAAAGGAAGCATGCAAAAGTGGAAGGAATACAAGAAACTGAAGGAATTGCTAAAGCTGTCTAGCCTGACCTTCTGGCACTCAAATGACCATAACTTGAGCTACAGAGGTCCAAATGACGCAGTTCTAGTTGCGTTAGAAAGCTAACATCCGGGGCTTCGATTTGAAATATAATTTGTCATAGCTGCTCTGAAGCCAGGTGACGCGAACGCGTGGACGACGCCTCCACGTCACTTTGCCGCGACCTGAACGTACCAGAATACGCTGGGGGCGATTTCTGGGCTGTTTCTGACCCAGTTTTCAGCCCAAAAAACATAGATTAGAGGCTATAAAGTGGGGGAATGCATCCATTCATTAACAGGCATTGAATAATTCACTTTTCATAATTTAGATGTAGTTTTTAGAGAGAGAGGTTCTCTCCTCTCTCTTAGGATTAGTATTTAGGATTTCTCTTAATTTTAGGATTGCTTCTCAATCCCAGGTTCAATGTTCTTCTACTTTTATTTGTTCTTTTATTTTATTTTAGTTTGTTAATGTTGGTTTATGAACTCCATGTTAGATTTGAATATTCTATTTAATATAATTTGAGGTATTTTAGTTATAAGATTGTTTTATTTATGCTATGAATGCTTTTGATTTGTCCAAATTATTTTTATTCGAGTAGATTCTCTTCCCTTTTGGCTCTAGTTAAGTAATTGGTGACGCTTGAGTTATCAAATAAAGCAGTGGTTGAAATTTGGAGATTACTAATTGATCTAGATCACTCTAAAGCTAGTCTTCCCACAGGGATTGACTAGGACTTGAGGATCAAGCTAATTAGTCCACTTGACTTAACTAAGTGGGATTAAAATCCAATTTTCATCACAATTGATAAGGATAGGACTTCCAGTTCTTATACCTTGCCAAGAGTTTTATTATTTATTTAAATTAATTCCTTACAATTTACTTTCTTGCCATTTACTATTCTTGCTTTTTATCTTATACATTAAAAACCCAAAATTCTACCTTTTTCATAGCTAATAATAAGTCATACCTCCCTGCAATTCCTTGAGAAGACGACCCGAGGTTTAAATACTCGGTTATCAATTTTATTGGGTTTGCTTAAGTGACAAACAAAACTTTTGTAAGAAAGGATTTCTTGTCGGTCTAGAAGCTATACTTACAACGCGAATTTATTGTGAAAATTCTAGATCGCGCGAGAGTTTCGTTCTTCAAAATGGCACCGTTGCTGGGGAATTGCAAAGGTGTGCCTTATTATTGGTTATTGTAAATATTTACTATTTGCTTGTTTATTTGTTTTTATTTTTGTTTTTATTTTTTTCTTTTTTTTAAGAGGTTATTGGTTTTTATCTAGTTACTAAAAAATTTTTCAAAAAATTTGTTCTTGGTGTTCATCTTAATCTTCAAGTTGTTCTTCGTGTTCATCTTGACCTTCAAGTTGTTCTTAGTTGTTTTCTTCGTTTTGATCTAAAAATTTTAAGTTTGGTGTCATTTTATTTTTTTTCTCTTTCCTCATTAAATTCAAAAATTCAAAATTTAAAATTCAAATTTCAAATTTCAGATTTCAAAATATAATTTTCAAATTTCAAAATTTAATTTTCAAATTTCAAAATTTAAATTTCAATAACCTTTTAATTTAAATTTGTTTTTATTTTCGTTTTTAATTTTTATTTGCTATTATGAGTTCTCACCCCCATCGCTTTGAGTTTGGTTCTAATGCTGTTGTAAGGAATGGAATCTATAACAGGAACATGCATCAAGGTCAGAATAATCAGAGATGGATAGAGCCACGAGGATCTGATCAACCCTTCAGGCAACAACACCTTCCAAACGACCATGGACAACGACCATTTACCAATGCATGTCGAGACAATAGTCATGGTGGACCCCCTTGTAATTACCGACAAGCCCCATCATACGCTTATAAACCACCTCCTCAACACAGCTTTGAACCACCATACTCACAAGCCACCTACAACCATTCACCTCCAAATGACCCTAATCCTTATCCACCACACCAACCACCATATGAACCACACCCAGAACCACCACCTCAATATACACCATCTCCTTATCATTATCAAGATGAACCACCTTCCTAGCATGAACCCTTTCTCCCAACAATTAAACCCTCCTATCCACCCCAAACCTCCATGGAGAAAGCACTTACCGATCTAAACTCTACTATACAAGCTCTCGTCGCCCAAATCGGACCACCAATTACCTTCAACAATCAACCCTCAAGCTCTAGTGCACTTCCTTTTCAACCACAGAATGATCTCTCTATCCCGTCACCACCATCCATGGAAGAGCACCCACATCCATCAATCCAAGAGCAACATGATCCCAATGATGCTATTGACATGGAACAAGAGAGAAGGGATCATCTTCGCGAATCCATACTTCATAAGGAGCTAGAGGAGGCCCTAAAGGTCAAGGTAGTAGAGACCCTTGATGATGAAAGAATAGTTGAAAGGAGTTATCATGGAAAGAATATCATCAAGGATGAGTACGATTTTATATTAAAACTACTGGACAAAGCAGCAATTATTAAAAAGGAAAAAGTGGTTGCAGACATAGGAGATGCTGAACCTCCATGGGAAAGTCAGGTTATAGAACTTCCTTCCAAGACGGTTGCATTTGATGTTGAGGAGGGTATACAACCCCCAAGGCATGTCATGGTTAAGGACTTGGAAGAGGTCGAGCAAGAGATGGAGATTCAAGAAGAAGAAGCACAACCTCCCATGCCATTGGAAAGCAGTGAAGGGGAGATTGAATTGGAAGAAAGCTACCAAGAGGAAGAGGTTGATATTGAAGAAGCTTGCAAAGAGGTGGAAGTTGTCAGAGAAGAGCACAAGGGAGTGGAGCTTGCAAATTCATTAGAAACACTTATCCCAAGGCCATTACCATCCAACACGACGTTCAAGTGGGTAAAATTCTTATCCTTGACCTTTACTTTCCTACTTGAATATGGGCTACTAGAGACGGATGGTCAGCTTAGAGCTCTTTGTGGAATTAAGAGTAAGAGGAAGATGGTCAGTGGTAAGAATTGTCCTGCAAGGTTCATTATGGTTGGAAGCTTTAAGCTTAAACGCAAAGGTTGGTGTAGAGCTCAATTGAATGGGTCTGGGAAGTTGTTTGGACGGTTAGTGAGAATTCTAAAGCTGAACCACCCGGATGGAATCATGATGATCAATAAGAAAACGGGTGCAAAAGCAAAGTTTGGGACCCCGGAATTCAGTCTAAAAATCAACACTCTTGGGGCCTTGTCACTTGCTTTAACCTGCTTGAAGGCTTTTTGCGCCTAGTTTGGGATCCCGGATGCCATTGGAATCACAAACATTGGTGGAGATTCCTGGATGAGTTCAAGCACAAGCCACCATAACAAAGGACTCCCCAAATGTCCAACTTAAGGACTTTAACTAAAAGTGCTAGGTGGGAGACAACCCACCATGGTATGATCGTTCTTTTTTCATTTTTTTATTTAGTTTTATTTGCTTTCGAGTTTTATTTTATTTTATTATATTGAACCTGGAGTATTTCATAACATTCATATTAGAATTGCATTCTGCATACTGCATTATTAAAAAAAAAAAAACACGCACGCGACGCGGCAGCGTCGCTGACGCATCCGCGTCACTAGTGCGTTGTGAAGAAAAGAAAGTAAACAGAGAGTCACACGAAAGCGTGGCTGGAGGCACGCTTTAGGCACAAACATGCCCACGCGTCCGCGTGACCCACGCGGCCGCGTCATTTGGAAAAATAGCCTCCCACGCATCCGTGTCACCCACGCGAATGCGTGCTCCAATAAATCGACGTAAAAGGGGTGCATGGCCGAAACATGTGCTAGAGTAAGGCTGGAACGATGCTAGAAGCACAAGCCTTACCACGCGAACGCGTGCCCCACACGTCCGCGTCATTTTCAAAATATGGCCATCCACGCGATCACGTCAACCACGCGACTGCGTCACCCAAAAATCTGGCAAAAAGAGTTTCAAACAGAGAGTTGCGCGAACGCGAGGCTGCACTCGCACCAATCACACAAATCAGGCCACGCGATCACGTGACTCACGCGTCCGCGTCACATGACCTTATCGCGCACCACGCGACCGCGTCCCTCACGCGTCCGCGTCACCTGCGCCGCACAACTCATCCAAATCAGCGCCAATTATCTTCTCTTTTCTTTTCTAATCCTAATTTCTTCTATCTTTTCTTATTTCTTTCTTACTTTATTTCTTTCACTTCTCATTCCTTTTCACCTTCATTCTATTTTACTTAATTTATTTGCATATTTCATTCATTGCATTTTAATTTAGTGCATATTTTTCTTTTCTTTTCTAAATTCATTATTTTTCCTTTGGTGTTGATTTTCTTATTTAACTGTTGCATCTTCTCTTGAAATATTTTGGGTGCTTAGTGACTTGTTTTATTCTGGTAAGGTAATATTATTTTAATCAATGCCAATCTTTTATACCTATATTACTTTTACATTGACATGAATTTATATTATCTCTCTTTACCCACACTCTCTTTCCTATTGTTGCAAATTTTTGCACTCTTGATTTGCCATGAACTTCTACTGTTTTCTCACTTGCCTGTTGTAGCTACCATGTAATTGAGACCATCCTTATTGGCATTAACACAACCATATTTTATTTTATCTTTATTTCTGGGTAACTGTTCTTCTTTTTCTCTTCTTTCAGGCTGGCCATCGAAGACGGAAAAAGGGAGAAACTTCTAAAAGGGGGAGACAAACAAGTCCATCTGCACAATCCTTGAATAAAAGCATCAGTTGGAACAACTCGTCCTCCTGCACATCTCAGCATGCACCGAGGACGGTGCAATCTTTAAGTGTGGGGAGGTCGATACCAATCTCCATGGGTTAGCTATTTTCTTCTTTCCAACACCATTATTTTATTTTCTTTGTTTGTTCATTTTGCATTTGCATGTTTAATTGCATGTTTGTTTGATTTTATGTATTTAGCTACTGCTTGTTTGAGAAATAATAAGTTCCTTTTTAAAGAACCTATTTTTGAAAAATTTTCACTAATTTAAAATCAAAATTTTTGTGTTAAACTTATCAGAAGTTGTATTTGGAACATAGTTAAAAGCTAAGAACACACAACCTGTGAGATTTTGAGCTTATTTATATGGTTACATTATTTAACCATAAATTTTTATTCTTGTATGTTTTCTTCTCTATAATTGCAATCTTTGCTTTGTTCCATTCTATATGTCTATTATTTAGTGTATTTACATGCTTACATATAATTGAGGCCATTATTTGAATTTTTACTCACTTATCCCAAATAAGCCTACCCTTTCAATTACCTTTGTTAGCCACTTTGAGCCTTTTAATCCCCATTTGTTCTATATTTTACCACATCACTAGCCTTAAGTGGAAAAACAAGTAATCACCCCAATTGAATCTTTGGTTAGCTTAAGATAGAGATTGTGCATCAACTAAGTATGGGGAAATTGTGGGAACATGGGTTAGTAAGGGAATGTATCATGTTTCTAATTTAATTGAATATTGGGAATTTGGGAACCTACTCATGTAAAACAAAAAAAAAATTAAAATTCATGTGCATTGATAAGTTATGTTTGCTTTTATGATTCAAAAAAAAATTCATAAAATAAATAAGGGGACAAAATTACCCCAATGCTAAGTTAATAAAAAGATCAATGCACATGTGATAAAAGTAAAGAAATATAAAAAATTTGGTACATGAGTATGGGAATCATACAAAAGTGAGAATTATGGGTAGCTAGGCATGAATTTAAAAGTATATAGAGTATATGTATATTAGGTGAGAGCTTAGGTTAATTAAAGATTCATATTATAGCTCACTTGACCATACATATATCCTCACCCTTACCTTAGCCCCATTACAACCCTGAAAAGACCTCATGATGTTTGCATTGGTATACTAAATATTTGTTGATTGGTTAGATGAAGAACAAAGTTTAGAAAGCATGACTAGGGAAGAGTAGAGTGATTGACCCTAGACACTTGAGAGTTAGAGTGATATACACCACCAGTAAGGGTTTAATGCTTGACTCTATGTTCCCTGCTTTCATGAGCTGTCTTCTTACAAGTTTACTTGCTTTTTATTGTACGATTTGAATTAGTGGAAATTGGTTTGTATTTGTCTTGAAGAACTTGTTTGTTTTTTTTAACCAAGTAGGTAGAAGCATTTCACATTTAGTTGCATTCATATAGATAGGTTGCATTCCATACTTTCTACCATTCCTCTTCACTCTCTTATAGCTTCTCTTAAGCTTAGCATGAGGACATGCTAATGTTTAAGTGTGGGGAGGTTGATAAACCACTATTTCATGGTTAATCTTATGCTCAACTGAGTGGTTTTTATCAACTCTTTACCCACTTATTCATACTATTTGCATGGTTTTACTTTTTCCTTCCTGAATTTGTGCTATGATTGAAAACATGCTTCTTTGGACTTATATTTGCTAATATTAATCCTCTTTTATTACCATTCGATTCCTTGATATGTGCGTTAAGTTTTTTCAGAGATTACAGGGTAAGAATGGCTTGGAGGTTGGAAAGGAAGCATGCAAAAGTGGAAGGAATACAAGAAACTGAAGGAACTGCTAATGCTGTCTAGGCTGACCTCCTGGCACTCAAACGACCATAACTTGAGCTACAGAGGTCCAAATGACGCAATTTCAGTTGCGTTGGAAAGCTAACATCCGGGGCTTCGATTTGTAATATAATTTGTCATAGCTGCTCTGAAGCCAGGCGACACGAACGCATAGATCACGCGGACGCGTGGCCTGGCAAAAGTGTAATCCTCGCAAACGCATGGACGACGACTCCACGTCACTTTGCCGTGACCTGAACGTACCAGAATACGCTGGGGGCGATTTCTGGGCTGTTTCTGACCCAGTTTTCAGCCCAAAAAACATAGATTAGAGGCTATAAAGTGGGGGAATGCATCCATTCATTAACAGGCATTGAATAATTCACTTTCCATAATTTAGATGTAGTTTTTAGAGAGAGAGGTTCTCTCCTCTCTCTTAGGATTAGTATTTAGGATTTCTCTTAATTTTAGGATTGCTTCTCAATCCCAGGTTCAATGTTCTTCTACTTTTATTTATTCTATTATTTTATTTTAGTTTGTTAATGTTGGTTTATGAACTCCATGTTAGATTTGAATATTCTATTTAATATAATTTGAGGTATTTCAGTTATAAGATTGTTTTATTTATGCTATGAATGCTTTTGATTTGTCCAAATTATTTTCATTCGAGTAGATTCTCTTCCCTTTTGGCTCTGGTTAAGTAATCGGTGATGCTTGAGTTATCAAATAAAGCAGTGGTTGAAATAGGTAGATTACTAATTGATCTAGATCGCTCTAAAGCTAGTCTTCCCACAGGGATTGACTAAGACTTGAGGATCAAGCTAATTAGTCCACTTGACTTAACTAAGTGGGATTAAAATCCAATTCTCATCACAATTGATAAGGATAGGACTTCCAGTTCTTATACCTTGCCAAGAGTTTTATTATTTATTTAAATTAATTCCTTACAATTTACTTTCTTGCCATTTACTATTCTTGCTTTTTATCTGCTACATTAAAAACCCAAAATTCTACCTTTTCCATAGCTAATAATAAGTCATACCTCCCTACAATTCCTTGAGAAGACGACCCGAGGTTTAAATACTCGGTTATCAATTTTATTGGGTTTGCTTAAGTGACAAACAAAACTTTTGTAAGAAAGAAATTCTTGTCGGTCTAGAAGCTATACTTACAACGCGAATTTGTTGTGAAAATTCTAGATGGCGCGAGAGTTTCGTTCTTCACTGCCCCGAAGCAAGGCAACGCGAACGCGTGGATCACGCAGACGCGTGACCTGGCAGAAACGCAATACACGCAAACGCGTGGACGACGCTTCCGCGTCACTTTCCCGCGACCTGTACGTACCAGAATACGCTGGGGGCGATTTCTGGGTTGTTTCTGACCCAGCTTTCGTCCCAGAAAGCACAGATTAGAGGCTATAAAGTGGGAAAATCCATTCATTCATCAACATCCTTCAAGGTTATTCACTTTTCATAATTTAGATGTAGTTTTTAGAGAGAGGTTCTCTCCTCTCTCTTAGGATTTAGGATTAGGATTCCTCTTAAAGGAATTAGGATTTCAACTTTATTATTTCAACTTATTATTTCAACTTCTTCTCAGGTTCAATATTCCTTTTATATTTCTATTTACTCTAATGCTTTTAGTCGTATCTGATTTATGTTGCCAAATTGGCTTATGAACCATTCATGTTAGGATTTTCTTTAATTGATATAAATTGAGGTATTTCAGATTTATGATTCTTATTTAGCTTTTTATATTCTTGGCTTTAATTGATTAACTGGAGGCTCTTGAGTTATTAAACTTATCGTGATTGTTAATTAATTCCTCTAATTGACTGGAATTCCACTAATTCTAGTCTTTCCTTAGGAGTTGGCTAGGACTTGGGAAATCTAACTAATTAGTCCACTTGACTTTTCCTTGCTTTCGTAAAGGTTAACTAAGTGGGATTAAACTCAATTCTCATAAGAATAACGAGGGTAGGACTTCCGAATTTTCATACCTTGCCAAGAGTTTTATTAGATATTAATTTATTAATTCCTGCAATTTATTTTCCTTGTTATTTAAATTACCTGTTCCTCACTTTCAAAACCCCCAATTTACAAGACTCATAACCAATAATAAGAACACCTCCCTGCAATTCCTTGAGAAGACGACCCGAGGTTAAATACTTCGGTTATCAATTTCAAAGGGGTTTGTTACTTGTGACAACCAAAACGTTTGTAAGAAAGGATGATTGCTTAGTTTAGAAACTATACTTGCAACGGGAATTTATTCTGAATTCTAAACCGTCAGTCTTCCGTTCTTCAAAATGGTGCCGTTGCCGGGGAATTGCAAACGTGTGCCTTATTATTGGTTATTGTAAATATTTGCTTTTAAATTGATTTATTTTCGAAAAAAAAAATTTCAGATTTTTAATTTTAAATTTTTTATCTTATCTTATCTTATCTTAGTTTTAAATTTCAAAATACAATTTTTTTCAAAAAAATCATATCTTTTTCAAAAATCTTATCTTATCTTATTTCAAAGTCAAATTTCAAAATTCAAATTTCAAAATTTAAAATTCAAATTTCAAAATTCAGTTTTCAAATTTCAAATCTTTTCTCTTATTTTATTTTATTTTATTTTATTTTCTTTTGCTTGTTTATTTGTTTTTATTTTTAATTTTTATTAGCTACTATGAACTCTCACCCCTTTGGCTATGAGTCTGGTTACAATTATGTTGCAGGAAGAGGAAATTACAATGAGAACATGCATCAAGGTTAGAACAATCAAAGATGGGAGGAGCCACAAGGATTTGATCAACCCTCATGGCAACAACCACCTCCAATGGACTATCAACAACCGTTCTGTGATGCATATCAAGGCAATGGCTATGGTGAGCGCTCTTTTGATTATCAACAAGCCCCGCCATATGCTTATGAACTATCTCCTCAACACAACTTTGAACCACCATACTCACAAGCCCCTTACCACTAAACACCACCATATGACCCTAACCCGCATCCACTATACTGATACGCAAAAAATTAATTTCACGTAATTACCGGCAAGTATACCGGGTCGTATCAAGTAGTAAAACTCACTTAGAGTGAGGTCGATCCCACGAAGATTGGTAGATTAAGCAACTTTAGTTAAATGGTAGATTTAGTCAAGCAAACATGGTTTTGATTTCATGAGATTTGTGATTTTTGAACATATTTGCAAAAATTTAAATGGCAAGGAATTTAAAGAACTAGAAGAGAGAAAGAAGATGAAAGTGAATAACTAAAACTTAAAGTGCAGGAAACTTAAATGATATGGAAAATAAATTGCAAGAAAGTAAAGGTTGCAGAAATTCAGAGAACATAAGAGTAAATAACAAGAACTAGAGAAACAGAATCTAAATGACAATAATAATAAATTGCAAGAATGTAGAAGGAAATTGGGTAATGGGTATTCAAACAACTAAAGAACAAAAGAGATGAGAATTAATGATGGAAAGGATCATTAGGGATCAGAGATGCAAATTCTCATGAATTGATGTTGATCAATTCCTTCTCAATCATGGGTATAGATCCATGGCGAATTGTGGGTAATTGAGTTCCAATCTCTTGGTAACTCAATTTCTTTCAACACAACCAATTGCCACTCTCGTGATCTAATTGTTCATGAGAAGAGATGAAGTTCATTTTCTAATCCAAGCCACACAACTTCCAGAATCTCAACTAAGGAAGGTTACATCTCACATACCAACCAAAGTATATTGATCAAGGAAATCATGAAAGGAAGAACTCTAAACTGAACTATGTGACTTCTTTCTCAAATTTACCACATAATTCATATAGATTAATCCCTCTCTCGATGGTGATTGAATCTATGAAGAACAAGAGTTTCCTCTTTAGATAAACCACTTAAATTGAGAAGAAAAAGAGAAGTTGTCAACCCATTCAAATGAGCAGAGCTCTTCCCCCTAATGAAAGTGGGGTTTAGTGAATCATAGCTCCAATTTCAACAACAATTGCATAGATAAAAATTAAACTAAATGTAGAGAAGAATGAAGAAGAAGAAGTTCTTAAAACTGAAAATTCAAAGTTACAAGAAAAACAAAATAGAAAACCGGTGAGAAAAAGTAAAAAGTAAAAATGCTAGTGTAATAGCAAATTTTCTAAGTGTCCAAAAAGTGCCCACAAAGTACCAAACTCTTCTCTATTTATACTACTCCTAAAACTCCTTCAGAGATCTTTAATTTGGGCTAGCAATGTGGGCTTTCTCTTTGTTGAATTTCTGGTTCAATTGAAGAAGTGTTGCTAAACATGGAAGGAGGAGTTCATTCATAATGTTTCTGGCCCAATGACTTGGCGTTGTTGCCAATAACTCTAGCCTTAATGCACGTTGGCAACGTGCATGGCATTTTCCTGGAAGTGGTTATTGGTGTTTGGGCGTTGTTGGCCCAAGTTATTGCTAACAACTTGCTTTTCTTCTTCTTGACTCTTCTCTCATGCCAAATGTTGCCCAGAATTTGAGTATCAATCTTCTGCTTCAATATGGACTATCATACATCATTGGAAATCTCAGAGTGTCTTCTTTCTAATGCACTTGGAATCATCTCAATTGGATTTTTCTAGCTCATGTTATGCTTCCTCAAAGAAGGTAAGGTCAAGCTGCCAAGTTGTTGCTAAACACGCCCCTTTCTTCTCAAGTTGGCAACGTGCCAAGCCTCCCAAGGCTGAAACATGGGGCTGGCGTTGTCCTCAAACACGCCCTCTTGTTGGCACGTTGGCAACGTGCTCGTGCTCCCCTCCAAGGCCATTCATTCTTCCTTAAATTTCAACCTCATTTTCTTGTTTTTGGAGCCTAAAGATGACTCTGATTCGAGCTTACATTTCATACTCCACTATAGACTATTATATATGGTTGGAAAGCTATGAATGTCAGCTTTCTAACGCAGCACTCAATTTGTATCTCTATAACTCAAGTTATGCTCCCTCAAAGAAGGTAAGGTCAAGCTGCCAAGTTATTGCTGAACACGCCCCTCTCTTCTCAAGTTGGCAACGTGCCCAGATTCTGAAGCTCTAAATGAAGCCAGCTTTTGAAGCTTTAAATGAATGCCAACCCCATACTATGATATATGGTTGGAAAGATCTGGATGTCTACTTTCAAATGCCGTTGGAATCACCTCATTTGGAGCTTTGTAACTCAAGATATACTCCATTGAAGGAGGTAAGGTCAGGCTGCCAAGCTCGTTGGAGTTGTTGCTAAACACGCCCCTATATCTCCAAGTTGGCAACATTAGCTTCCTTTCCTGGACAGCCTCCATGCTTGGGCGTTGTCAGCAAACACTCCAACTCTTCCTAGAGTTGGCAACGTGCTCGTGCTCCTCTCCTCAAGGCTCCATGCTTGTTGCTTTGAGTTGTTGCCAAACACGCCTATGTTTCCTGGCGTTGGCAACGCTAGCTCCTCCTCTTCCTGGGCCAACCTTGCTTGTGTGCGTTGCCAAGAAACACGTCCCTTGTTCCTGGTATTGGCAACGCCAGCTTCCCTTCCTCCTGGGCCAAGCCTTGCTTGTGTGCGTTGCCAAGGAACACTCCAGTGAAGCAGCACGTTGGCAACGTGCTCGAGCTTCTTCTCTGGGCAAAATCTTCTAGCTCAGCGTTGCCTTGAATAACGCTTCTTCATTCCCACGTTGGCAACGCCCTCGAGCTCCTCCCTGGCCCAATTCCTTGCTTGCCTGCGTTGCCATCAAACACTCACTCCTTTCTCCAAGTTGGCAACGCCCAAATGTGCTCTCCAGGGCTGCCTTGCGTTGCCATCAAACACTCACTCCTTTCTCCAAGTTGGCAACGCCCAAATGTGCTTCTCCAGGGCTGCCTGGCGTTGGTAACGCCAACATGTGCTTCTCCAGGGCTGCCTGGCATTGCCTAGGAACACGCCTATGGTTCCTGGCGTTGGCAACGCCAACATGTGCTTCTCCAGGGCTGCTTGGCGTTGCCTTCAAACACTCACCCTTTCTCCAAGTTGGCAACGCCAACAACTCCTCCTCTTCTTGCCCAACTTGCTTCTTGAGTTGTTGCCAAGCATTCCATTATAACTCCAAGTTAGCAACGTGCATAGTTCTCACAGGAGACCACTTTCTTGCAAGGTTGTTTGTGCTCTTCCTCAAGTGAAGCTTCAATGGCGTTGCCAACTTGAATCCCAAATTGGCAACGTGCACATTGCTATTTCTGAAGGAGTTGTTAGCCACTTGCTTGCTTCATTCTTGCTTCAATGCTTTATTGTTTCATCACCTATCATTGACAAAGGAAATTGCTTCAAAATCTTACCAATTCATGCAATCAATTTCATGAGATTCATTCATACTCATTCATTTATGCATTCCTTGAATCATTTGCATGAATTTGGCTACAATTAACATGGTCCTTGGTATTCTTATGTATGAAAACAAAACTCATAAGAACACTTGTTTAAATTCAAAGAAAAATGAGTGAAACTAAGCTAAAACTAACTAAATAGACTAGCTAATGTGGCAAATATGCGAATGCATCACAACACCGAACTTAAAATATTGCTTGTCCTCAAGCAAGAAATAGAATAATTTGACCACAGAATTTAAGATGCAAGAGTTGAATATTTTAACAGAGAAGAATTCTTCCAAAAAAAATGTCATCCTCAATTGTGTAGTCATCTGTTTAGTGGAACTAATCAAGGCTAATCTTAATTTCTAGTTGAAATGCTTGCTCCATTACTAGGTTGGTTAGTTTCACTAGACTCTTTTTCTTTACCTCAGCACATAGTCCTTAAGTTATTCTTTTTCTCTACTTCCCTTTTCTCTTTTTTTTTTTTCACTTTTCCTTTATTTCAATTGAGCTAAAAATCTTGTTTTAAGGCGGCTCTTTAGCATAAGCTTTCAATCAACAATCCCAAACCAGTTGGTTTAAGTTGTTAAGTGTTGAAGCACTCTTAAAGATTTACTAACTCAAGCCTCTTTCCTTAACACATTCAATCACAGGCATTTAACATTAAAATCTTATTTGGATAGTGGTGTCCAGCACCTCTTTGGGTTGCTAAATGTTCTGTTATAGAGCTACTCTTGATTGTGAGTTTTCAATCGATAATTCCGAGTTAGTTAACTCAAGTTACCAGGTGATGAAGCACCCCTCGGATTTACTAGCCCAAGTATGTCTCCTAACATCAATCACCACAGACACATATCCAAATTTTGTCATTGATGCCTAGCCTTTCATTCCTTTTGTTCTTTATTTTCTTTATTTCTCTTTAAAATTTTGTATAATACTTCATTGTCAAGGATCTTTTGTGCTTCTAACTTCTTGAGTCTTATGACCCTTAGCCAACTAGTTTTATGTAAGCAAGCATCTTAACTCCTTTTGATTTCTTGAGCTCTTGATTTTGTTCACAATGAAAGCATATATGTACTACACTTTGTATCTGACTATCTTATTCTCTTAGGCTAGATTTCTCTCTGTTCTTATTCAAACTACATCTCTTATTCCATTGTCAAGTGAAAATACTTAAGACAAACAAACATTCCAAGCATGTGAGTGTTACATGAAATAGGCAAGATAACTGCTAATGCATAAAAGAAAACAACTTAGAAGGTACACCATATTTCAGATATACATCTTCTTTATTTAATAAAGTACTAAAGAAAAGAACTCCACCACCTTTTGTCTTAATGTCCCTTTCCTTTGCCCTTTGGATCTTCTTTCTTTTTCTTTCTCATTTCCCCTTGTTGTTTTGTTGTTGAGTCCCCCTATTCTCTTTGCCATACTCCTGAGCTTATCATCGTCTCCTTTAGCCTCTCAGCATTGAATCTCACCCTTGCAAGTTCTTGCTCTTCGAATACCTTGCGGGCTTCATTGAAATGTTTGATTTGTGGGTTGAGCAGTGGGGGTGCTCCACAAAGGTAGCTGAGTTTCTCTTGGGTGCATATATCATAGTCAAGTCTATCTCTATGTCTGCCTCCCTGAACATTCTGCTTTCATTGAATTCTCTGTGAAATGCATCATGTCTAGCATCCAACCTATTAAGAAGTTCCCTTTGCTGAGCTTGCTCTTTCCTTAGTTGAGCTTGTTCCTGTATTACTTTCTCCATGGATCTTTTATGTTCAACAGTTGCATTGTTGATGGCTTCATACATCTTGGCATATTGTTCTTGTTGTAGTTCCATCATGTGTGTTTGATATTCATTTTGTTGGCTCATCCATTGAACTTGAACTTCTCTTTGCTGATTCATCACCTGCCAAAGGTCCCTTTGTTGTTGAGCTTGTTCCTCTTGGTTCCTTTGAATTTGTGAATATTGTCCAGAGAGTCCTTCCAAAGCGGCTTGGAGTTGATTCATGTTCAAGGTACTTGTATCTTCCATTTCTTGGTGCTCTTCTTCTTGTCTTGCTTCTTTCCTTTTCTTTTTTCTTGCTAAAGGTTGCCTCTCCAATTGGGTTGTGGTGATAAATTCCAATCTTTCCCTGGTGAGGGGTTTTCCAATAGAGACCACGTCAGTTTCTTCAAATTCTTCGAGAGGAATTCTAGCTTCTTCACATAAGCGCAGAATAGTACTGGGATATCCTAGCCAGCTGTCCTGTTTGACCTTTTGAGCTATGTCAATGATGTTCTTGGCTATAATCTCTCCAACATTGATCTCTCCTCCTTTCATTATGCAGTGGATCATTATTGCTCTATTCACTATCACTTCGGAATTATTTGAAGTAGAGATCAATGATCTCCTCACTATGTCATGCCATCCTTTTGCTTGAGGTATGAGATCACCTCTCCTGAGTTTGAGTGGTTGTCCATGTGAATCCAACACCCAATCCGTGCCTACTCTGCATAAGTCACTCAACACATCCACATATCTTGGATCATTTTCAACCCTTTCCTCATAGCTAGCTTGTTTGAACCGTTTTGGTTTGACCTTTAGCACCCTATTGATGGCGTTTGGACTAAAGTCAACCGTCACCCCTCTTACATAACTCATGTATGGTTCTTCATCATCAAATTCTCTTATCACATTAGTGTAAAACTCATGGATGAGAAGCATGCTTACTTATTGAGGTTGGTTACAGAGAAGCTCCCATCCCCTCTTTCTAATTATTTTTTGTATCTCAGAATATTCCTCCTTTCTTAGCTTGAAAGGTAACTCCGGGACAACATCTTTGCCTGACATCCAACTAAAGATGCGCTCATTGTGTTTGGATTTGAATCTCCTTCGATCAAAGTGGCTTTGTCCTTCATCTTCTCTCCTAGCTCTTGATGATGAGGCCATTGAAATTCAATTGCAAGGGTCAAATCTTCCAACACCAAACTTAGATGAATGCTTATCCTCAAGCATAAAGAAAATGTTTATGAAGGGGTGCAGGTGGATATGGTGACTAGGTAAGGGAAATACAATCTTGAGAGTGATTGTGAGGGGGAATGAAGAAGGGAGTGTTTCGGATAGGTTAGGGGGATTTTGATGAACTATGGTGATGGGGAGTAGGAGATATGGAAGTGAGGGCAAAGTGAGGTTTGATGATTGTGGTTGGGGTGTTTTAGAGTCATATTTATGGTGGGAGAATGGTTTTGATGGTTCGGTCACAGTATGGGAAGCATGCTTCTTTGTACCCATTGCATGATAAGTTGCCTTTTTCAATGCACACACTTCAAGACTCATGTGACTTTCTTTTCCTTGTGTGTCCGTGACTTTTCTTCAAGATTCTCCATCACTTCTTTCTTTCACTTCCCTGCAACCAAATTCCAAAACATTGAGATTCTTGAAGTGTTTCAAACATGTGCCAAAAGAAAACACGCTCCCTTTCTTTTTTTTTTTTTGTATTACTAAAAATTGTTCTATGGTCTAGTATTTTCGTGTACGTATGGACACCAAACTTGGTTTGTGACTAAGTGTTGAAAAAAAAACTTTTGCAATTATTTTGAGATTGGTTACACCAAACTTAGTTCTTTGCATACACTATGTGCTAGTTTACTCTTTATTATCACTAAAGCATGAAAATAAAAGACTCCTGTGCATGGGTTGCCTCCCATGAAGTGCTTGTTTATCGTCCTTAGCTTGACATTGCCGCTCTTTTGCTCATGTTAGTAAGTGCACATTTTCTTCCTTGCTCCAGGGGCCACCAAGATAAAGTTTCACCCTATGTCCATTTGCTGTGAAAGTTTGTTTTGAAGTCTCATCAAGTAATTCCACATAGCCATGAGGAGATACTTTGGTGATGGTGTATGGACCAGTCCATCTAGACCTTAGCTTCCCAGGGAAAATCTTTAGTCTTGAGTTGAATAGCAACACCTTTTGGCCTGGTTCGAATGTCCTTTGGGATATCCTCTTGTCATGCCACATTTTTGCTCTTTCTTTGTATATTATGGCATTTTCATAGGCTTCCAATCTGAACTCCTCCAATTCATTGAGTTGTAGTAACCTCTTTTCTCCTACTACTTGAGCATCTAAATTCAAAAGTTTGGTGGCCCAAAAGGCCTTGTGTTCAAGCTCCACAGGGAGATGGCATGCTTTCCCATACACCAGCTGAAATGGAGATTTTTCTATTGGCATTTTGAATGCTGTTCTGTATGGCCAAAGTGCATCATCCAGCTTCCGAACCCAATCCTTTCTTGTTGCTCCCACAGTTTTCTCCAGGATCCTCTTTAGCTCTCTGTTAGCAAGTTCAGCTTGCCCATTTGTCTGTGGGTGATAAGGTGTGGCCACTTTGTGAGTAACTCCATATTTATGGAGTAGAGAGTTTAGTTGCTTGTTACAGAAGTGGCTTCCCCCATCACTTATAAGTCCCTTGGGCACTCCAAATCATGTGAAGATGTTTCTCTTTAGGAATTGCAGCACCACGTTGGTATCACATGTGGTGGTGGCTATTGCCTCTACCCATTTTGAAACATACTCCACTGCCACCAAAATGTATTTGAATGTGTAATATGGAGGAAAGGGTCCCATGAAGTCTATTCCCCACAAATCAAAGAGTTCCACTTCCAAGATAAATTTCTGAGGCATCTCATTTTTCCTTGTCAAACTCCCTGTTCTTTGACACTCATTACAATGGCACACAAAGTCTCTAGCATCCTTGAATATTGAAGGCCAGTAAAAACTGCTTTGAAGTACCTTTGCAGCAGTTCTTTCAGCTCCAAAATGGCCACCAAAGCTTGAGTTATGACAATGCCATAGTATGTCCTTCATCTCAACCTCCGGTACACACCTTCTTATCATTCCATCTGGGCATTTTTTGAATAGAAATGGCTCATCCCAGAAGAAGAACTTAGCCTCATGTAACAACTTCTTGACTTGTTGTTTTGTGTATTCTTATGGTATGATCCTTCCTGCCTTGTAGTTTGCCATGTCTGCGAACCAAGGAACATATTGAATCTGCAAGAGGTGCTCATCTGGAAATTCCTCATTTATTGATTGAAGATTGTCTTGACATGTATCTTGTGGCACTCTTGATAGATGGTCAGCAACTTAATTTTCACTACCCTTCATATCCTTTATCTCAATGTCAAACTCTTGTAGGAGTAGTACCCATCTGATTAGCCTTGGTTTGGCATCCTGTTTTGACATGAGATACTTAAGAGCAACATGGTCAGTATACACTAAAACTTTAGATCCAATCAAATATTGTCTAAATTTATCAAAAGCATACACCACAGCTAGCAACTCTTTCTCTGTTGTAGTGTAATTTCTTTGAGTTTCATTCAACACTTTACTTGCATAGTAGATAACATAAAGCTTCTTTTCCTTCCTCTGCCCCAACACAGCACCAATTGCAAGGTCACTTGCATCACACATGAGTTCAAAAGGTAGTCCCCAACTTGGGGGTGTGATGATTGGTGCTGTGGTTAACTTAGCTTTTAGAGTTTCAAAAGCATGTTTACATTCATCATCAAAGAGGAAAGGGTTGTTCACCACTAGCAGATTGCTTAGTGGCTTTGCTATTTTGGAAAAATCTTTGATGAATCTTCTATAGAATCCAGCATGGCCTAAGAAGCTTCTAACAGCTTTCACACTAGTTGGTAAAGGAAGTTTTTCTATAATTTCTACTTTTGCCTTATCAACCTCTATACCCTCTCTTGAAATTTTGTGACCAAGAACAATGCCTTCGGGTACCATGAAATGGCATTTCTCCCAGTTTAAAACCAAATTGGTTTCTTGGCACCTTTTCAAGACTAGGGTAAGATGGTGCAAGCAAGTATTGAAAGAATCACCAAAGACAGAGAAATCATCCATAAAGACTTCAATAAATTTTTCTACCATGTCCGAGAAGATTGATAGCATGCATCTCTGAAAGGTAGTTGGGGCATTACACAACCCGAATGGTATTCTCCTGTAAGCAAAGACTCCAAAAGGGCAGGTAAAGGAAGTCTTCTCTTGATCCATGGGGTCAACTACGATTTGGTTATATCCAGAGTATCCGTCAAGGAAACAGTAATAAGCATGGCCAGCCAGCCTTTCCAGCATCTGGTCAATGAAAGGCAGGGGAAAATGGTCCTTTCATGTGGCATCATTCAGCCTCCTATAGTCGATGCACATCCTCCATCCAGTCACTGTTCTTGTTGGAATAAGCTCATTCTTCTCATTGACAATGATAGTCATCCCACCTTTCTTGGGTACTACTTGAACTGGGCTAACCCATGGACTGTCAGAGATAGGGTAAATGATCCCAACTTTACATAGCTTCAGTACTTCTTTTTGGACCACCTCTTTCATTGTGGGATTCAATCTTCTCTGAGGTTGTACTACTGGTTTAGAATTTTCCTCCAAGAGTATTTTGTGCATGCATATGGCAGGGCTTATGCCTTTCAAGTCATCAATGGTCTACCCCAGCGCCTCTTTGTGGGCTCTCAAAACTACAAGTAGCTTTTCTTCTTCCTCAGCACTCAATGTAGAATTGATGATCACTGGAAAACTGTCTTTTTCACCAAGAAATGCATATTTAAGATGAGGGGGTAGTGGTTTCAACTCTTGTTGTGGTGTCTCTTATTTCTTAGCTTCACTTGGTTCCTCTGGTGTTTCTAACTTATTCTCTTCTTATCCTTGGATGTCTTGGACTTCCTCCTGTTTCACTTGATGGTTTATTTCAAGTATTTCTTCAACTAAAGAATCCACCACATCAATCCTCATGCAACTCTCTTTCTCAACGGGGTGTTGCATTGCCTTGAAGACATTTATGGTCATCTGCTCATCATGTACTCTGAAGATCATCTCTCCCTTTTCCACATCAATGATTGTTCTAGTTGTAGCCAAAAAGGGTCTACCAAGGATAACTGAGTTGCTCCCCTCTTCGTCCATATCTAGGACCACAAAATCAGCTGGGAATATGAAGTTCCCCACTTTCACCAAGAGGTTCTCAACTACACCATTTGGTATTTTGATAGACCTGTCAGCAAGTTGGAGTGACATCCTTGTGGGTTTCAACTCTTCTATCATCATTTTCTTCATCATGGTAAGGGGCATTAAGTTAATGCTTGTTCCCAGGTCACAGAGTGATTTGTCAATGGCTATACTCCCAATTGTGCATGGTATGAGGAAGCTGCCTGGATCCTTGAGTTTTGGTGGCAGTCCCCTTTGAATAATGGCGCTACACTCTTGAGTGAGAATCACTGTTTCTTTCTCTTGCCAACTTCTCTTCTTGGTGATTAATTCTTTGAGAAACTTTGCATATAGTGGCATTTGTTCCAAGGCCTCCGCCAATGGGATGTTGATTTCAAGTTTCTTAAAGATTTCCAAGAACCTTGGAAATTGTTGATCTTTCGTTCCTTTGTGTATCCTGGTTGGATATGGAAGCTTGGGTACATATGCTTTCACTCCTTCATTCTTGTCCTCCTGTTGTGACTTCACACTCTCCTTGTTATTGAGATGGTTGTCTGGAGTGGGTGTCTTGCTTTGTGGCTTTTCATCTTCCTTGCCCTCTTGAGGTGTTGCTATCTTGTCTTCATCTTGCTTGCTTGATGTGCCTTGCTCGTTGAGTTTTATTACTTCTTTGTTAGGACTTTCTCCAATTACCTTGCCACTTCTCAATTGGAAAGCTTTGCATTCTTCTCTTGGGTTGGGTACTGTGTCACTTGGGAGGATATTGGTTGGCCGTTTAGCTTGTTTAGCCAATTGTCCCACTTGTCGTTCAAGGCTCTTCATGGTAGCTTCATTTCTCTCTTGCACTTTGACCAAGCTTTGAGTGGACTGAGCAATTGCTTGTATGAATGCCTCAAGACTTGAAAGTCTGCTTTCATGATGGTCTATTGGTGGTATGATGGGGTTGGAATGTGGTTGCTGGAAGTTATTTGTAGAGGTAGTGTGATAGTTTTGGGGGTTAGATGTTGGTGCGGGAATGCTATTTTGATGAGTTTGTGAATTGTGGTGAGGTGGTTGATATGTGTTTTATGGTTTCTTGTATTGGTTAGTGTTGTTGGATGAGTGGTTTTGGTTGTGTATGTTACGGGAATGGTTGGAGTTGTTGTTCTTCTGCCACTGGTTTTGATTATCACCCCATCTCAGGTTAGGGTGATTCCTCCAGGATGAGTTGTATGTGTCACCATGAAAGTCATTTTGAAATGAACTTGAGGTATTTTGCATGTATTGAACTTGTTCTTGTTGCTGCTCAACATTGCCTATTTCATTTTGACCCATTCAATTGAAGCCTGATTTGTTGTACTCACTGAAGCTAGTTGGAGGCCATCTATTCTCTTAGCCATCATCTCCATTTGTTGCTGGATTTGTTGGTGCATCAACTTGTTCTGTGCTAAGATAGTATCCACTCCTTCTAGTTCCAATACACCCTTCTTTTGAATAGGTTGGCGTTGCCTCTGATGAGCAAAGAAGTATTGGTTATTTGTCACCATGTCTATGAGATTCTGAGCTTCTTCGGCTGTATTCATCAACTGTAGTAAGCCTCCTGCAGAGTAATCCAAAGATTCTTGAGATTTTTCAGTCAACCCTTCATAGAAGTTTTGAAGTTTATCCCATTCACTAAACATTTCAGGTGGACATTTTCTAATCAAGGTTTTGTATCTTTCCCATGCTTCATACAATGTTTTCCCATCCATTTGAGTGAATGTTTGCACCTCTGTTTTCAACCCGATGATTCTCTGAGGTGGATAGAACTTGGATAGAAATTTATTCACCAGATCATCCCAAGTGTTGATACTTTCCTTGGGGAATGTCTCCAGCCATTGAAATGCCTTATCCCTCAAAGAAAATGGGAATAATAGCAGCTTGTAAATATCTGGATGCACACCATTTGTCTTGACAGTTTCGCAAATTCTTAGGAAGACAGATAGGTGTTGATTTGGATCCTCAAGGGGGCCTCCTCCATATGAGCAATTGTTTTGCACAAGGGATCAGTTGAGGCTTCAATTCAAAATTGTTTGCATGAACGTTGGGGGCGAGTATACTGCTCCCACAATGTCTTGGATTTGGGAGAGTGTAAGAAGCTAGAACTCTCCTTTGAGGTGGGTTGTTATTATTGGCAACTCCCTCTGGAATGTTAGTATTGGTAGCTCCCTCAGCATGGTTATGTGAATTGCCCTCCATGACTTGGTCTTCTCCTTCTGAATCCTCTTCTCCAACAATGTATTTCCCTCTTTCAGCTCTTCTTAATCTTCTGAGGGTTCTTTCGTCTTGTTCACAAAAAGTGGGTATAGTTCTCCTTGTACCTGACATGCAGCCGAAGCATAAGAATCACACAACACCAGAAAGGCAATAACACTTCAATCCATAGCTGAAGTGAAATGTTGGTTGGTTTAAGCAAAAATTCAAACAGTTAGTGTGTTAGTTAAAAGTTAAAGAACAAAAATAAAAAGTGCTAGATCTAGATCTTCATTTCACTTAATCATTGTCAATCCTTTCCAATCCCCGGCAACGGCGCCAAAAACTTGATACGTAAAAAATTAATTTCACGTAATTACCGGCAAGTATACCGGGTCGTATCAAGTAGTAAAACTCACTTAGAGTGAGGTCGATCCCACGAAGATTGGTAGATTAAGCAACTTTAGTTAAATGGTAGATTTAGTCAAGCAAACATGGTTTTGATTTCATGAGATTTGTGATTTTTGAACATATTTGTAAAAATTTAAATGGCAAGGAATTTAAAGAACTAGAAGAGAGAAAGAAGATGAAAGTGAATAACTAAAACTTAAAGTGCAGGAAACTTAAATGACATGGAAAATAAATTGCAAGAAAGTAAAGGTTGGAGAAATTCAGAGAACATAAGAGTAAATAACAAGAACTAGAGAAACAGAATCTAAATGACAAGAATAATAAATTGCAAGAATGTAGAAGGGAATTGGGTAATGGGTATTCAAACAACTAAAGAACAAAAGAGATGAGAATTAATGATGGAAAGGATCATTAGGGATCAGAGATGCAAATTCTCATGAATTGATGTTGATCAATTCCTTCTCAATCATGGGTATAGATCCATGGCAAATTGTGGGTAATTGAGTTCCAATCTCTTGGTAACTCAATTTCTTTCAACACAACCAATTGCCACTCTCGTGATCTAATTGTTCATGAGAAGAGATGAAGTTTATTTTCTAATCCAAGCCACACAACTTCAAGAATCTCAACTAAGGAAGGTTACATCTCACATACCAACCAAAGTATATTGATCAAGGAAATCATGAAAGGAGGAACTCTAAACTGAACTATGTGACTCCTTTCTCAAATTTACCACATAATTCATATAGATTAATCCCTCTCTCGATGGTGATTGAATCTATGAAGAACAAGAGTTTCCTCTTTAGATAAACCACTTGAATTGAGAAGAAAAAGAGAAGTTGTCAACCCATTCAAATGAGCAGAGCTCTTCCCCCTAATGAAAGTGGAGTTTAGTGAATCATAGCTCCAATTTCAACAACAATTGCATAGATGAAAATTAAACTAAGTGTAGAGAAGAATGAAGAAGAAGAAGAAGTTCTTAAAACTGAAAATTCAAAGTTACAAGAAAAACAAAATAGAAAACCGGTGAGAAAAAGTAAAAAGTAAAAATGCTAGTGTAATAGCAAATTTTCTAAGTGTCCAAAAATTGCCCACAAAGTACCAAATTCTTCTCTATTTATACTACTCCTAAAACTCCTTCAGAGATCTTTAATTTGGGCTAGCAATGTGGGCTTTCTCTTTGTTGAATTTCTGGTTCAATTGAAGAAGTGTTGCTAAACATAGAAGGAGGAGTTCATTCATAATGTTTCTGGCCCAATGACTTGGCGTTGTTGCCAATAACTCTAGCCTTAATGCACGTTGGCAACGTGCATGGCATTTTCCTGGAAGTGGTTATTGGTGTTTGGGCGTTGTTGGCCCAAGTTATTGCTAACAACTTGCTTTTCTTCTTCTTGACTCTTCTCTCATGCCAAATGTTGCCCAGAATTTGAGTATCAATCTTCTGCTTCAATATGGACTATCATACATCATTGGAAATCTCAGAGTGTCTTCTTTCTAATGCACTTGGAATCATCTCAATTGGATTTTTTTAGCTCAAGTTATGCTTCCTCAAAGAAGGTAAGGTCAAGCTGCCAAGTTGTTGCTAAACACGCCCCTTTCTTCTCAAGTTGGCAACGTGCCAAGCCTCCCAAGGCTGAAACATGGGGCTGGCGTTGTTCTCAAAAATGCCCCCTTGTTGGCACGTTGGCAACGTGCTCGTGCTCCCCTCCAAGGCCATTCATTCTTCCTTAAATTTCAACCTCATTTTCTTGTTTTTGGAGCCTAAAGATGACTCTGATTCGAGCTTACATTTCATACTCCACTATAGACTATTATATATGATTGGAAAGCTATGAATGTCATCTTTCCAATGCAACTAGAAGCACTCAATTTGGATCTCTATAACTCAAGTTATGCTCCCTCAAAGAAGGTAAGGTCAAGCTGCCAAGTTATTGCTGAACACGCCCCTCTCTTCTCAAGTTGGCAACGTGCCCAGATTCTGAAGCGCTAAATGAAGCCAGCTTTTGAAGCTTCAAATGAATGCCAATCCCATACTATGATATATGGTTGGAAAGCTCTGGATGTCGACTTTCAAATGCCGTTGGAATCACCTCATTTGGAGCTTTGTAACTCAAGATATACTCCATTGAATTAGGTAAGGTCAGGCTGCCAAGCTCGCTGGAGTTGTTGCTGAACACGCCCCTATATCTCCAAGTTGGCAACGTTGGCTTCCTTTCCTGGACAGCCTCCATGCTTGGGCGTTGTCAGCAAACACTCCAACTCTTCCTGGAGTTGGCAACGTGCTCGTGCTCCTCTCCTCAAGGCTCCATGCTTGTTGCTTTGAGTTGTTGCCAAACACGCCTATGTTTCCTGGCGTTGGCAACGCCAGCTCCTCCTCTTCCTGGGCCAACCTTGCTTATGTGCGTTGCCAAGGAATACGTCCCTTGTTCCTGGCGTTGGCAACGCCAGCTTCCCTTCCTCCTGGGCCAAGCCTTGCTTGTGTGCGTTGCCAAGGAACACTCCAGTGAAGCAGCACGTTGGCAACGTGCTCGAGCTTCTTCTCTGGGCAAAATCTTCTAGCTCAGCGTTGCCTTGAATAATGCTTCTTCATTCCCACGTTGGCAATGCCCTCGAGCTCCTCCCTGGCCCAATTCCTTGCTTGCCTGCGTTGCCATCAAACACTCACTCCTTTCTCCAAGTTGGCAACGCCCAAATGTGCTCTCCAGGGCTGCCTTGCGTTGCCATCAAACACTCACTCCTTTCTCCAAGTTGGCAACGCCCAAATGTGCTTCTCCAGGGCTTCCTGGCGTTGCCTAGGAACACGCCTATGGTTCCTGGCGTTGGTAACGCCAACATGTGCTTCTCCAGGGTTGCCTGGCGTTGCCTAGGAACACGCCTATAGTTCTTGGCGTTGGCAACGCCAACATGTGCTTCTCCAAGGCTGCTTGGCGTTGCCTTCAAACACTCACCCTTTCTCCAAGTTGGCAACGCCAACAACTCCTCCTCTTCTTGCCCAACTTGCTTCTTGAGTTGTTGCCAAGCACTCCATTGTAACTCCAAGTTAGCAACGTGCATAGTTCTCACAGGAGACCACTTTCTTGCAAGGTTGTTTGTGCTCTTCCTCAAGTGAAGCTTCAATGGCGTTGCCAACTTGAATCCCAAGTTGGCAACGTGCACATTGCTATTTCTGAAGGAGTTGTTAGCCACTTGCTTGCTTCATTCTTGCTTCAATGCTTTATTGTTTCATCACCTATCATTGACAAAGGAAATTGCTTCAAAGTCTTACCAATTCATGCAATCAATTTCATGAGATTCATTCATACTCATTCATTTATGCATTCCTTGAATCATTTGCATGAATTTGGCTACAATTAACATGGTCCTTGGTATTCTTATGTATGAAAACAAAACTCATAAGAACACTTGTTTAAATTCAAAGAAAAATGAGTGAAACTAAGCTAAAACTAACTAAATAGACTAGCTAATGTGGCAAATATGCGAATGCATCATATACCAACCACCTTATGAGCCAAATGAACCATACACAGAACCACCCCCATTCCAACACAACTACTCTCATGAACCACCACCTCAATATATACCATCTCCTTATCATTATCAAGATGAACCACCTTGCTATTACAAACCCTCTCTTCCAACCAATGAACCCTCATATCCGCCCCAACCTCCAATGGATGACAGACTTCGTGTTCTTCTTCAAGGGCAAGCGAAGATGCAAAGGAGTGTACTGAAACTCACTACTGCCTTAACCGAGGTAGTAAATATAATAGCTTCCCGACATCTAAGCACTCAAAGTACTCCCATAGCTACATGTGGAAAATCAAAAGAAGAGCGTAGCATGAAGGAGACACTAGAAAAATCGGTGGACAATGAGGAACATGGCTTTGTATTGGAACAAGTGGAGGAAGACATAATATTTGCAGAGGAAGAAATGGTTGAAGATTTAGGAGATGCTAAACCTCCATGGGAAAGTCAGGTTATAGAACCTCCTTCCAATGCGATTGAAATTGATGCTGAGGAGGGTGTACAACCTCCAAGGCATATCATAGTTGAAGACTTGGAAGAGGTTGGTCAAGAGATGGAGATTAAAGAAGAAGAAGCACAGCCTCCCATGCCCTTGGTGAGGAATGAAGAAGAGATTGAATTGGAAAAAAGTTACCAAGAGGAAGAGGCTGATATTGAAGAAACTTGCAAAGAGGTGGAAATTGTCAGAGAAGAGCACAAGGGAGTGGAGCTTGCAAATTCGTTAGAAATACCTCCCCTTAAGTTACCATCATCCTTCACAACATTCAAGTGGGTAGAATTCGTATCCCTTAGCTTTCTAATTCCACTTGAATATGGGCTACTAGAGACGGATGGTCAACTTAGAGCTCTTTGTGGCATTAAGAGTAAGAGGAAGATGGTTAGTGGTTAGAGTTGTCAAGCAAGGTTCAACATGGTTGTGTGCTCAAAGTTTAAATGCAAGGGTTGGTGTAAATCTCAACTGAATGGGTCTAGGAAGTTGTTTAGCCGCTTTAGTGAGAATTCAGATTGCCTGCCACCCGGTTGGAATACTAATGATCAACAAGAAGACGGGGGCAAAAGCAAGGTTTGGGACCCGGAATTTATTCTGGCAATCAACACTCTTGGGGCCTTGTCACTTGCTTTAACTTGCTTGAAGGCTTTCTGTGCCTATTTTGGGACCCCGGAGGATACTGGAATTGTAAACATTGGTGGAGATTCAAGGATCAGTACAAGCACAAGCCACCATAACAAAGGACTCTCCAATTGTCCAACTTAAGAAATTTAACTAAAAGTGCTAGGTGGGAAACAACCCACCATGGTATGATCGTTCCCTTTTTAGTTTTAATTCTAGTCTGTTTGGTTTGTTTTTGAGTTTTGATTGGACCTGGAATCATGCATAACACTCATATTAGCATTGCATTCTGCATACTGCATTAAAAAAAATTTCGCACGCGACGCAACAGAGTCGACGACGCGTCCGCGTCATATGTGCCTCAAGGAAGAAAAGAGATTTTACAGAGAGTCACGCGACAGCGTGGCTGGAGGCGTGCCTTTAGCACAGATTGATCCACGTGACCGTGTCGATGACGCATCCGCGTCATGTGAGAAAAATGCCTCCCACGCGTCCGCGTCACCCACGCGAACGTGTGGCCCTATGAAATCGACGTAAACGGGTGTATGGCAGAGATTTGTGATGAAGTGGGGCTGAAACTATGCTAGAAGTACAAGCCCTGCCATGCGAACGCGTGCCCCACGCGTCCGCGTCATTTTTAAAAGAAAGACCATTCACGCGTACGCGTCAACCACGCGACCGCGTCACCCAAAAATTTGGCAAAATGAGTTTCAAACAGAGAGTTGCGCGAACGCGAGGCTGCACTTGCGCCAATCGCACAAATCAAGCCACGCGATCGCATGACCCACGCGTCTGCGTCACCTGATAATTATTGCACACCACGCGACGGCGTCACTCACGCGTCCGCGTCGCCTGCGCCGCCCAGCTTATCCAAATCAGTGCCAAACATCTTATCTTTTCTTCCCCAATCCTAATTTTTCCTCCCTCCTTTCTTACTTACTTCTTCTCCCTTTCTTTCCCTTCTCATTCTTCTTATCTTTCATTTTAATGAGAAGTAGCTAACCAACTTCTAGGAGAGACATAATTGACTGCATTGATCTCGGTAGCTACGCCACCCACGGAATTTAAAGAACCTAAAGGAGCATGAGTCATATATTCCGCGGAACGACGTTCTTGCCAAGGCTGTATGTCTTTTTTAAGTCTACTCAAGTCCAAACCATTGGGACCTCTTAGAGGTTCTAACTTACTTAATTTGTTTGCATATTTCATTCATTGCATCTTAATTTTGTGCATATTTTTATTTTCTTTTCTAAATTCATTATTTTTCCTTTGGTGTTAAAATTTTCTTATTTAACTATTGCATCTTCTCTTGAATTATTTTGGGTGCTTAGTGACTTGTGTTATTCTGGTTAGGTAATATTATTTAAATCAATACCAATCTTTTATACCTGTATTACTTTTGCATTGACATGAATTTATATTATCTTTTCTTACCCACTCTCTTCCCCATTATTGTAAATTTTTGCACTCTTGATTTGCCATGTACTTCTACTATTTTTTTCACTTGCATGTTGTAGCTACCATGTAATTGAAACCCTTATTATCTGGCATTAACACCCATATTTTATTTATTTTCTATCTTTATTTTGGGTTACTTTTCTTCTTTTCCCTCTTCTTTCAAGATGGCCACCACAAAGGGAGAGGAAAAGCTTCTTAATGGGAAGACAAACAAGTCCACCTGCACAATCTTTGGAGAAAAGTATCAGTTGAAGCAACCCGTCCACTTGTACATCTTAGCATGCACCGAGGACAGTGCAATCTTTAAGTGTGGGGAGGTTGATACTGATCTCCATGGGTTAGTTACTCTTCTATCTCAACACCAATAGTTTATTTTCCTTGTTAGTTGTTGCATTTGCATGTTTGATTGCATGATTATTTGATTTTGTGCATATTTTACCACTTGGTTGAAGTAATATTTTCTTTTTCAAGAAAATTTTTAGAGCATTTCACTAATTTGAATAAAATTTAATGTTAAACTTGTTTGAAGAAATATTATACTGGAACATGGTTTAGAGCTTGAACATACAAAACCAGTGAGATTTTTGAACCTATTTGATTGGTTGCATTTTATCAACCAAAATTCTGTTTTAGTGTGTATTTTTCTCTCTAAAATTGTGATCTTTGTCTTGCTTAATTCTATATTTCCATTATTTGATGTATGCATACACTTACATGATTGAGGCCTTTGTTTCACTAAGCTTACATACCCATATCGTCTTACCCTTTCATTATTCTTTGCAAGCCAATGTTGAGCCTATTATACCCCTTTGTTCTTTACTTTAGCACATCATTAACTCTAAGCGGAAAACAATAATGTCCTTAATTTGAATCCTTGGTTAGCTTAGACTAGTGAGAGTGCTCACGAATTAAGTATGGAGAAGTAAATTTGGAAACATTTGGTTTGAGCATTGAATATGTTAGAATTTTCTGAAAATGTGAAAGAAATGTTTAGGACATGATTCATGCATCCAATAATTTAATCATATGCATTGAGAAAAATAAAAAAAAAAAGAATATATATATATATATATATATATATATATATATATATATATAAAGAGAAGTGAGACAAAAAAGAAAAGAAAAAAATTACAATTAAGCAAAAAGGAGACAAAATGCCCCAAAGTAAGTGGTGAAAGCAATGCATATGTACTGTACTTGAAATTAGAATGCATGAATATGTGGAAAATATGGTTAATGGATAGTTAGATGTGGTATTATGATTACATGGATTGTCTAAAGTTAGGTGGAAAGTTTAAGTTAATTAAGGATTCAGATTTTAGTCCACTTGGCCAAATACAATCCTACCTTGACCCTAACCCCATTACAACCCTTAAAAGACCTCTTGATATGTGTATCTGTGCATTAAATTTATGTTGATTGTTAGATGAAGAGCAAACCTTAGAAAGCAAGGTTAGTGGAGAATTCAGAGAATCGAACCTAAAACACTTGAGTGATTAGAGTGCATACACTTCCAGTAAGGGTTTGATGCTCAATTCTTTGTTCCCGGCTTTCATGAGCTATTCTCTTCTACAAGCCTATTTGTACTTCATTTTTATGATTTGAATTAGTGAAATCCAGTTCATATTTATTCTTGGAGAATTTATTTACCTTTAAACCAAGTAGGAAAAAGCATTCTTCATGTAGTTGGATACATATAGATAGGTTGCATTTCATACATTCTACCATTCCTCTTCACTCCTTTATAGCTTCTCTTGAGCTTAGCATGAGGACATGCTAATGTTTAAGTGTGGGGAGGTTGATAAACCACTATTTTATGGTTTATCTTGTGCTCAATTAAGTGGATTTTATTAATCTTTACCCACTTATTCATACTATTTGCATGTTTTATATTTTCCTTTCTGATTTTGTGCTATGATTGAAAACATGCTTCTTTGGCCTTATATTTGCTAATATTAATCCTCTCTCATTAACATTAGATACCTTGATATGTATGTTAAGTGTTTTCAGAGATTACAGGGTAGGAATGGCTCAGAGGATGGAAAGGAAGCATGCAAAAGTGGAAGGAATACAAGAAGTTGAAGAAGTTGCTAAGCTGTCCAGCTTGACCTCTTTGCACTCAAACGGTCATAACTTTTGCTACAGAGGTCCAAATAATGCGGTTCTAGTTGCGTTGGAAATCTAACATTCGGTGCTTCGCAACGATATATAATTTGTCATAGCTTCCTCGAAGACAGACGACGCGAACGCGTGGATCACGCAGACGCATGACCTGGCAGAAACGCAATACACGCAAACGCGTGGACGATGCTTCCGCGTCACTTTCCCGCGACCTGTATGTACCAGAATACGCTGGGGGCGATTTCTGGGCTGTTTCTGACCCAGTTTTCGGCCCAGAAAGCACAGATTAGAGGCTATAAAGTGGGAGAATCCATTCATTCATCAACATGCCTTCCGATTATTCACTTTTCATAATTTAGATGTAGTTTTTAGAGAGAGAGGTTCTCTCCTCTCTCTTAGGATTTAGGATTAGGGTTCCTCTTAAAGGAATTAGGATTTCAACTTTATTATTTTAACTTCTTCTCAGGTTCAATATTCCTTTTATATTTCTATTTACTCTAATGCTTTTATTCGTATCTGATTTATGTTGCCAAATTGGCTTATAAACCATTCATGTTAGGATTTTCTTTAATTGATATAAATTGAGGTATTTCAGATTTATGATTCTTATTTAGCTTTTTATATTCTTGGCTTTAATTGATTAACTGGAGGCTCTTGAGTTATTAAACTTATCGTGATTGTTAATTAATTCCTCTAATTGACTGGAATTCCACTAACTCTAGTCTTTCCTTAGGAGTTGGCTAGGACTTGGAAAATCTAACTAATTAGTCCACTTGACTTTTTCTTGCTTTCGTAAAGGTTAACTAAGTGGGGTTAAACTCAATTCTCATAAGAATAACGAGGATAGGACTTCCGAATTTTCATACCTTGCCAAGAGTTTTATTAGATATTAATTTATTAATTCCTGCAATTTATTTTCCTTGTTATTTAAATTACCTGTTCCTCACTTTCAAAACCCCCAATTTACAGGACTCATAACCAATAATAAGAACACCTCCCTGCAATTCTTTGAGAAGACGACCCGAGGTTAAATACTTCGGTTATCAATTTCAAATGGGTTTGTTACTTGTGACAACCAAAATGTTTGTAAGAAAGGATGATTGCTTGGTTTAGAAACTATACTTGCAACGGGAATTTATTCTGAATTCTAAACTGTCAGTCTTCTGTTCTTCAAGTAGGTACCTTGCTGGCGTTGAACACCAAACAAGAAGGCATGAATGGGCGTTCAACACCCAAGAAGAACATCATTGCTGGCATTGAACGTCAGTCAGGGAACCCCTAGTGGGCGTTCAACACCCTAAAAGAGGCAGTAACCTGGAATTGAATGCCAAGAAGGAGGTCCCCTCTGGGCGTCCAACGCCCTAAATAGAGCATGCACCTAGCGTTGAATGCCAGCTAGGAGCAGGAGCTGGGCATTCAACTCCCACAAGGGGGCAGGGAATTCGAATTCCCTAGCCTCTCAGGACCAGTGGGTCTCACAGAATCTCCACTAACTCCACCTTCTTCTCTCTCTTACTTACACTCTTCCCCATAAACCCTCAACCAATCACATCCATATCTCTTTCCAAAGCCATCATAACTCTCAACAACCCCCACCCACTTCAAATTCAAAATTTTCCCACCCAATTCCCCCTTCACATTCAAACCCTATCCCATCCCACATTTATAAATACCCCTTCTTCCAACCCTTTCAACACACAATTCATACACATAAGCCCCCACTTGGCAGAACCCCTCTTTCCCTATTTCTCCATCCATTCTCTTCTTCTTCTACTCTTTTCTTCCATTTTTTTGCTCAAGGACAAGTAAAGATTTTAAGTTTTGTGTTGGAAAAGCCTTGATTTTTTATTTCCATTCACACTTATGGCACCCAAAGTTGGAGAATTCCCTAGAAAGAGGAAAGGAAAAGTCATTGCTTTCGCCTTCGAACCTTGGAAAAGGGAGAGATTCCTTACTAAAGCCCATCAAGACCACTTCTATGAAGTAGTGGCAAAGAAGATGGTGATTCCTGAAGTCCCCTTTAGGCTAAAAAAGAATGAGTACCCAGAGATTCGACAACAAATCCAAAGTAGAGGTTGGGAAGTTCTAACCAATCCTATCCCGAAAGTTGGAATCTTAATGGTACAAGAGTTCTATGCCAATGCATGGGTCACTAAAAGCTATAATACTAGTGTGAACCCACATCCCAAAAATTGGCATACCATGGTCCGAGGGCATCTCTTGGATTTCAGCCCAGAAAGTGTAAGGTTGGTGCTCCATCTACCATTAATGCAAGGAAACCTACACCATTAAACTAGAAGAGTCAATTTTGATCAAAGGCTAGACCAAGTCCTCTCAGACATTTGTGTGGAAGGAGCACAATGGAGAAGGGATGCTCATGGCAAACCTATCCAACTAAGAAGGCTTGACATCAAGCCTGTAGCTAGAGGATGGTTGGAATTCATCCAATGATCTATCATCCCTACTAGCAATCGGTCAGAAGTGACCATTAACCGAGCCATCATGATTCATTGCATCATGCATGGGATTGAGGTGGAGGTGTATGAGGTGATACCTCAAGAGCTATACAAGGTGGCAGATGGTGTGAAATTTATAACCCACAAACTAACCGGCAAGTGCACCGGGTCGTACCAAGTAATACCTCAGGTGAGTGAGGGTTGATCCCACGAGGATTGATGGATCAAGCAACAATGATTGAGTGAATGACTTAGTCAAACAAACAGAAAATGGTGTTTGAAGGTTCAAATGTATTAAACAGTAAATCAGAGAATCAGAAAAGCAAGCAGTAAACAAGTAGTGAATAATATATGGAGAAATAGTTAAGGCTTCAGAGATATCTATCTTCCAGATTTACTTTTCTTACTAACTATTTTAATCATGCAATATTTAATTCATGGCAAATTATATGTGACTAAACCTTAATTCCTTAGACCTTTTTAGTCTCCTCTAAAATTCATCAACCGCTAATTCCTTGGTCACTTAATTCCAATTAGAGGGTGAAGTTCAATTCTAGTTATATGCCACAAAAATCCTAATTACCCAAATATAAGAGGATTATATGTCACGTACCCCGTTAAGTCCAAATAATTAGAAGTTTAGGAGAAATTGTTTTCAAGCTGTTGTTCAAGTAAAGAGCTTTTCCAAGTTATACAAGAACTCAATTAGAACAAGGGTCATACTTCCGTTCCACCTAGATTCATAAGATAAAGAACGAAAATAATTCTTGAAATAGTAATCAGTACATGAATTAATATAAAAAAATAATAGTACCAATCCATACAATAGACAGAGCTCCTAACCTTAACAGTGGAGGTTTAGATGCTCATGGTTCCGAGAGAAAACTAGGATTCAGAAAAACTGTAAAGTGCAGAATGAGGTAGAAGAGAAGAGGCTGAAGAGCTGATTCTTTTTCATTTTTATATCTAATCCTAATTAATCTAAATTATATTTTCTAAAACTAAATAATATCTTTTCCTATTTTTAAATAAAATATGGTTTAATCAGAAATAAAAGTAAACAATCCGTGTGGGCCTTGAGGATGAATGTGGACCACTTGTCTCATTAATGTCCACACCCAACTTGGTAAAGGGCTGCGCCTAACTTGAATGGTGCAGTGAGGAATGGCGTGGAAGGCTTGAGTGCTACGCCTAACTTGAGGAAAGGTTGTGCCTTACTTGAAGAGTGCAAAACCAATGTTGCGTATTGTTGTTGTGCCTTGTTCCTAACTTGAGAATTCTCAAGTTAGGCACAGCCTTGGCAATGTGTCTTGGATGCCTCTCTTTCATCCTGGTGCCAAACTTGAGATTTCTCAAGTTAGGCGCCACCTTGGCTGCCTTGGAGTTATGCATATTGTTGATTTTGGCGCCTAACTTGAGAAACCTCAAGTTAGGCGCCACCCTTGCTGACTTGGTGGAGAAGTATGGACTATTATACATCGTTGAAAATATCTAGAAGTTATCTTTCCAACGCCACTAGAATCACGTCCATTGGATCTCTATTGCTCGAGTAATTTAGGTTTGAGTGCAGAGAGGTCAGGGTTGACAGCATCATTCGCCTTCTTCTCTTTTTTTGCGGAAACTCCATCAAATCCAGCCGAATGCTACCTAAAATAAACAAAATTGAACATGACTCAAAGTAGCATCCATAGTGGCTAAAAGATAATTAATTCTTAATTAAACTCAACAAATTGAATGCAAATTCACTAAGAAAAGATAAGAAAGATGCTAACGCATCACAACACCAAACTTGAATTGTTGTTTGTCCTCAAGCAACCAAAACTAACGTAGGCTTAGGATGTGAATTTCCATGAGAGTGAGAGTTCAATTAGCTCATGTCTCTTCTTGAAGTGGGGTTTACAACTGCAATCCTGAATAGTTTTGGCATCTCACTCTCCTTTGAATCAGAAGGATGTCACTGTCATTCGGAATTAGAATCCGGATAATATTATGAATTCTCCAATCTTTTACACTTCAGTTTAATCCTTGAACACATCAAATTTCTTTTAATTCTCTTTTCTTTGTTGCTTTGCACCTTGAGCCTAGCCGTGATTTTAAATGCTTTGTCTCAAGCTTCACTTGACACAAAACCACCACAAGCACTTAACTGGAGAACTCTCTTTAGGTTCTGATTTTTCTTTTAGTTACTCCCAGACAGTGGTGCTCAAAGCCTTTGGCATACTCTGTTAAATGTACTTGATCTCGACTCTTAGTGCTCTGTCTCAAGGATTACTTGACACAATTACACCACAAGCATATGACTAGGGAAACAACTCTTTGAGCTTTTAATCATGTTTGACCTCCCTAGTCATTGATGCTCAGAGCCTTGGACCTTGCTTTTATTTTTCTTTTGCTGTTTCTTTTGCTTCAAGGATTAAGCTTTTGTTTACTTTAGAGAATTTATAATAGTTCTCTAAATTCTTGTTCCTCATACATCAACATCCTTTTATTCAAATTCAAATATACACTATTCATATCATGCATTCAAAATCATAGATAATACCACCACATCTAAGTAAATAAGACCACTCTTCAATATAAACTTAATTTCTCATGCAATACATCACTTCTTTTTCTTTTCCTTTTAGATTCAAGCTCAGTGAGCAGTACATGAGACAATTTTTTTTAAACTAAAAGCAAATAATAGAATGAAACTAAATCTAAGAACTGAAAGTACTAAAGATCATACAGGCAATCAAAGCAACAGAAAATATAAGACAACAAAATAAGAATGGAAAGAAAAATAGAATGAAAGGAACTCAACCACCTCAGTTATGTTGGTGGCCATTTCATTCCTCCAATTGTGCTCCTCTATAAAGAACATTCATCTCCCCATGGTGCCACTGATGATAAACTAAATAGAGAGCACACTCTACAATACCCAACTTAAAAGTTTACTTGTCCCCAAGCAAAGAAAAACTCCAGTGTGTCAAAAATTTCTTTTTAATTGCTCCTGTTCCTGTTCTAATCACTCTGCATGACCAAAACACATGTAAAATATGAAAAATTCTAAAAAAATTGAGATAAAGTAATTTAAAACTAGAACTAAATTAACTATAATGCTAAAATCAAAATAACTATAAAATTAAAACCAAAGTAACTACAAAACCAATGATACTAGTAGTTGGATTGCCTCCCAACAAGCGCTTCTTTAATGTTAGTAGCTTGACACTTGATTGTTGAATTTTCTTCCTCTTCTTCCAGTTGGTTAAAAGAAATGTCTCCAAGGGGGGAGAGGTGAAAATTAGTGCCCTTGGACTTGAATTTCTCCTAATAAGCTTTCTTTTATTGCTATTAGCTTGATTCACCTTACTTGTTGGGATAGAGGTTGGATTGCTTCTTGTTGACCTTCTCTTTTTCATGGATATTGTCTTTTGTTTCTTGGTCACAATCCCCTTTTTTGTGCTTTCCTTGATTGCCTTCACTTCTTTGATTTCAAAATTTGGGTATTGTGTAATGGTTGGAGTGTACCCTTCATCAAGAACTTCTTGAATTGGTGGTTCAATAAACTCACCCTCTATGCCACTCTCTACTTCATTGGAGTGTAGGTTCCCAAGAACTTCTTTGTTTGTGCATCTTTCTTCTTTGTTTGTGCATCTTCCTCTTCTTCCATGTGTGGAGGTGGAGAGTTCTCTAATTCACTAGAGTATGAACTCCTTTGATTGATTTCCTCACTTTCTTCCATGGGATCTTGCATTGTATCTCTTGGGAAGGAATTTGCTTGTTCCTCTTCCTAGGGCTTGATAATTAACTCCACATATTTCTCTATAATTTTGACACTCATCCTTATATCATGTATGTATTCTTTCATGAGAAGCTCAAGAGCTTATGGTTCTTGATATAAATAAGGAGATGGTGGCTCTTGATATGAATAAAAAGAGGAGGATGGTTCTTGGTATGTATATGGAGATGGTGGTTCTTGATATGAATATGGAGATGGTGGTTCTTGATGTGAATAAAAAGAGGAGGATGGTTCTTGGTATGTATATGGAGATGGTGGTTCTTGATATGAATATGGAGATGGTGGTTCTTGATGGATAGGATATGGGACATTGAAATCTTTTTGCTCTTGACCTTGCCAACCAAAATCCGGGTAGTTCCTCCATCCACAATAATATGAATCACTCCTTGGGTGTGAGTATTAACCCATGTGATCTCTCTCCATTATTTTTCCTTAGTACAAAACACCAAATAGAATTAAACGCACCATGTGATAAACAGGCAAGTAAAGAAGAAAGAACATAAAAATAATAAAAATAATAAAAAATTAAAATAAAATAAAATATAAAAGAAAACAAAAATAAAAGAAAAATAAAATAAAGAAAATAAATTGAATAATAAAGAAAATAAAACAACTAATAAGCAAAAAGGAATATAAAATTGAAACTCAATAAGTAAAATAACTAGGAGGAATAAAACAACTAAGGGGACACCAAACTTAATTTCAGAAATTAAGCAGAAAAAAACTTAAATAAAATAAATAAATAAATATATATATTTAAAGAAACAAGTTAAATGAAATTAAAGCAAAAACGCCTAATCTAAGAAATCAAACAACCAGTAGTTGTCAATCACAGTCAATCCCCGACAACGGTGCCAAAAATTTGGTGCGAAATTTATAACCCACAAACTAATCGGCAAGTGCACCGGGTCGTACCAAGTAATACCTCAGGTGAGCGAGGGTCGATCCCACGAGGATTGATGGATCAAGCAACAATGATTGAGTGAATGACTTAGTCAGACAAACAGAAAATGGTGTTTGAAGGTTCAAGAGCATTAAACAGTAAATCAGAGAATCAGAAAAGCAAGCAGTAAACAAGTAGTGAATAATATATGGAGAAATAGTTAAGGCTTCGGAGATATCTATCTTCTGGATTGACTTTTCTTACTAACTATTTTAATCATGCAAGATTTAATTCATGGCTAACTATATGTGACTAAACCCTAATTCCTTAGACCTTTTTAGTCTCCTCTAAAATTCATCAACCGCCAATTCCTTGGTCACTTAATTCCAATTAGAGGGTGAAGTTCAATTCTAGTTATATGCCACAAAAACCCTAATTACCCAAATATAAGAGGATTATATGTCACGTATCCCGTTAAGTCCAGATAATTAGAATTTTAGGAGAAATTATTTTCAAGCTATTGTTCAAGTAAAGAGCTTTTCCAAGTTATACAAGAACTCAATTAGAACAAGGGTCATACTTCCGTTCCACCCAGATTCATAAGATAAAAAACGAAAACAATTCTTGAAATAGAAATCAGTACAAGAATTAATATAGAAAAATAATAGTATCAATCCATACAATAGACAGAGCTCCTAACCTTAACAGTGGAGATTTAGATGCTCATGGTTCCGAGAGAAAACTAGGATTCAGAAAAATTGTAAAGTGCGAAATGAGGTAGAAGAGAAGAGAAGAGGCCAAAGGGCTAATTCTTTTCCCTTTTTATATCTAATCCTAATTAATGTAAATTATATTTTCTAAAACTAAATAATATCTTTTTCTATTTTTAAATAAAATACGGTTTAATCAGAAATAAAAGTAAACAATCCGTGTGGGCCTTGAGGACGAATGGGGACCACTTGTCTCATTAATGTCCATGCATAACTTGGTAAAGGGTTGCGCCTAACTTGAATGGTGCAGTGAGAAATGGCGTGGAAGGCTTAAGTGCTGCGCCTAACTTGAGGAGAGGTTGCACCTTACTTGAAGAGTGCAAAATCAATGTTGCGTATTGTTGTTGTGCCTTGTGCCTAACTTGAGAATTCTCAAGTTAGGCGCAGCCTTGGCAGTGTGTCTTGAATGCCTCTCTTTCATCCTGGCGCCTAACTTGAGATTTCTCAAGTTAGGCGCCCCCTTGGCTGCCTTGGAGTTATGCATATTGTTGATTTTGGTGCCTAACTTGAGAAACCTCAAGTTAGGCACCACCCTTGCTGACTTGGTGGAGAAGAAGTATGGACTATTATACATCGTTGAAAACCTATGGAATTTGGATTTCCAACGCCACTAGAATCACGTCAATTGGACCTCTATAGCTCGAGTTATTCAGGTTTGAGTGAAGAGAGGTCAGGATTGACAGCATCATTCACTTTCTTCTCTTTTTCTGTGGAAACTCCATCAAATCCAACCGAATGCTACCTAAAATAAACAGAATTACACAAGACTCAAAGTAGCATCCATAGTGGCTAAAAGATTATTAATTCTTGATTAAACTCAACAAATTGAATACAAATTCACTAGAAAAAGATAAGAAAGATGCTCACGCATCAGCAGAAAAGCCCTCCACCAAGGTAAGGTTGACTTTTTCCCACCTTATCTGTCACTTATGCAATTCAGCTGGAATTGTCATAGAAAGAGACATTTCCATTGAAGAGGACAAGCCCATCACTAAAAGAAGGATGGAGCAAACTAGAGAGCCTACACATGCACCTCAACAAGAAATCCCTGAGATGGCTCAAGGGCTGCACTTTCCTCCCCAAAACTATTGGGATCAACTTAACACCTCAATAGGGGAGTGACAGAGGAAAAATGTCAGTAAAGATTCTCACAAAAAAAATTCGCGTTGCAAGTATAGTCTAAATCGACAATTAAACCTCAATCAACATTTGATTTGTTTGTCACTAAAGCAAACCCAACAAAAATAAATCGAAGTATTTAAACATCGGGTCGTCTATCAAGGAATTGCAGGAAAGTGTAGTTATTATTGGTTATGGAAAAGTATATTTTTAGGTTTTGATTTTAATAAGCAAGGAATGTAAATAACAAGAAAATAATTAACAATTAAGAAAGGTCCTAGCAAGGGTCGAGAATCGGAATTCCTATCCTCATTATCAATGTCAATTGTGATGGTATTTGCAAATTGCACTCACTTAGTTAACCTCTAACAATTGAAGGAAATTCAAGTTGAGTAAATAAACTTGAGTTCACAAGTCCTAATCAAAGACTAGAGTTAGTGAAGCTCAAGCCAACTAGCAACTTTAAATCACCAACTAACAAGAGACTTTGACAATTCAAGAATCTCTAAATTACTCAATCCAAGCTAAGAATACAAAATGCTAACTTAAAATCCAACTAAGCATTTTATTAAACACTTGGTAGGCACAAAATAAAAGCATAGAAAATTAAAAAGAGATAATAAAATATAAACAACCAATTGCAAAGAATCAATAACAACAAATGAAAAAAAGAAGCAAGAACCATGAAATACTTCAAATTGCATTAAAAAGGAAATTGAATCTAACATGAAGAGTTCATAAACTAAATTGGAGAATAAATAAATCAACAAGAGAAGATGGATAAACTAAAGTACTAGAACAAATAAGAGTAGAAGAAAACTAAATTAAACCAAGGTAGAATTCTAAATTTGAGAAGAATAAAAGTAAAAACTCTAGAACCTATAGAGAGGAGAGAGCCTCTCTCTCTCTAGAAAACTACATCTAAACCTAACTAATGTGAATGAATTGTTAAATGAATAATTGAATCCCCCATCCAGCTCCACTCTGCAGCCTCTAAGCTTCACTTTCGGGCTTGAACTGGGCCAAAAGCAGCCCAGAAATTGCCCCAGCGTTTTCTATAAATTGTAGCACGTGACGCTCTGTCACGCGTATGCGTCGCCTACGTGTACAAAATTCTGGCCACGCGTACACATCGTCCACGCGAGCATGTTGATGCCAGCTTCTCCAAACTTCAATTTCTTGTGTTCCTTCCACTTTTGCATGCTTCTTTTCCATCCTCTAAGCCATTCTGCCCTGGAAAACCTGAAATCACTTAATACACATATCACAGCATCAAATGGTAATAAGAGAGGATTAAAAATTAGTAAATTTAAGGCCAAAGAAGCATGTTTTCAACCATATCACAAAATTGGGAAGGAAAATGTAAAGCATGCGAATTCTATGCATAAGTTTTAGAATAGTGGATAAAATCCACTCAATTCAGCCTAAAATGTACCATGAAATAGTGGTGCATCAAATCTCTCCACACTTAAACATTAGCATGTCCTCATGCTAAAGTCAAGAGAAGCTATAAAGGAGTGAAGACGAATGGAAGAATTTATGAAATGCAACCTATCTAAATGAATACATCTAAATGCAAAATGCTTTTTCCTACTTGGTTAAAAGTCAATCAAATTCTCCAAGAACAAATATGAACTGGATTTCACTAATTCAAATCATAAAATGAAGTACAAATAGACTTGCAAAAGAAGATAGCTCATGAAAGCCAGGAACAAGGAATCGAGCACCGAACCCTCACAGGAAGTGTATACACTCTAATCACTCAAGTGTTTAAGGTTCGATTCTCTTAATTCTCTACTAACCTTGCTTTCTAAGGCTTGATCTTCTCTTACCAATCAACGAAAATTTAATGCACAAATACACATATCAAGAGGTCTTTTAAAGGTTGTAATGGGGTTAGGGTCAAGGTAGGAATGTATTTGGTTAAGTGGACTAAAATCTGAATCCTTGATTAACCCAAACTTTCCACCTAACCTATGACAATCCATATAATCAGAATACAAAATCCAACTTTCCATTAACTATGTTCACCACATATTCATGCATCCCAATTTGAGTACAACTCACATGCATTGCTGCCAACACTTACTTTGGGGCATTTTGTCCCCTTTTATTATTTGCACTTTGTTTTTTTTTCTTTTCTTCCTTTTTTTATTATTATTATTTTTTTTTCATTTCTTTTGTTTTTCTTAATACATATGATTAAGGTATTGAATGCATGAACATGTCCGCAATATTCTTTTCACATTTTCACAAAAGAGTCTAACATACTCAATTCCCAAACCAAATATCTCGAAACCCAACTTCTCCACACTTAAATCATGAGCACTCTCACTAGTCTAAGCTAACCAAGGATTCAAATTAAGGATATTATTATTTTTCGCTTAGTGTTAATGATGTGCTAAGGTAAAGAACAAATAGGGTTAAAAAGGCTCAACATTGGTTTGCAAAGGATAATGAAAAAGGTAAGGCCATATGGGTATGTAAGCTATAGCGAAATAAGGCCTCAATCACATAGGTGCATGCATACATCAAACAATGAAAATATAGAATCAAGCAAGACAAAGATCACAATTTTAGAGAGAACAACACACCAAAACAAAGTATTGGTTGATAAAATGCAACCAATCAAATAGGCTCAAAATCTCACTGGTTTTGTGTACTCGAGCTCTAAAACCATGTTCCAAATTAAATATCTTCAAACAAGTTTAACAAACATTTTAATTTAAATTAGTGAAATGCTGTAAAACAGTTTCGTGGAAAATAATTCATCACTTCAACCAAGCAGTGGTAGAATATGCACAAAATCTAACAAACATGCAATCAATCATGCAAATGCAACAATGAACTAACAAAGAAAATTAAACATTGGTGTTGAGTTAGAAAGTAGTTACCCGCGGAAGTCGGTATCGACCTCCCCGCACTTAAAGATTGCACTGTCTTCGGTGCATACAAAGATGTGCAAGTGCATGGGTGGCTCCAACTGACGCTTTTTCTCCATAGAATGTGCGTAGGAACTTGTTTGTCGCCCCATGTAAAAGTCTTCTGTTTCCCTTCTTGATGGCCATCCTGAAAGAAGAGAAAAAGGAAGAAAAGTGACCCAGAAACAAAGATAAGAAAACAAATAAAATATGGGTGGGTTAATGCCAAATAATGAGGGTCTCAACTATATGGTAGCTACAACATGCAAGTGAGAAAACAGTAGAAGCAAATGACATATCAATAGTGCAAAAATTGCAACAATGGGGGAGAGAGAATGGGTCATGAAAGATAGTATAAGTTCATATCAATGTAAAAGGAATACAAGTATCATAAAAGATTAGCATTGACTAATAATATCACCCAACAATATAGAACAAGTCACGAAGCACCAAAATAATGTAAGAAAAGATGCAACAGTTGAATAGGAAATTAGAAAAGAAGATAAAAACATGAACAAAATTAAAATGCAATAAAGGAAAGTATGCAAATGCAATATGTAAAAGAGAATGAAAGAGAATAAGGATGAGAAGGAAGGAGAAAAAATTGAGAAAGGAAGAGGAAAGAAGAAGAAAGGAGAGAAGAAATAAGTAGAATGGAAAATAGGAAACGGACGCGACGAGCGCGCATGCATCACGCGTACGCGTGAAAATAGAAATAGCCATGCAACGCGTAAGTGTCATCCACGCATACACGTGGATTTCTGAAAATGAACAGCGACGTGTGAGCGTCAATCATGCGTACGCGTGACTACTCGCGTGCGAAACGCACGATTTCAGCACAGTGGCAGCCCAACTCTCTGTTTAATTCACCAATAACGCCGATTTTTCATACCACCCGTACGCGTCGTTGACGCTTACTCATGGATGGTAAAAAATGCAGGTGATGCGTACGCGTGGGGTGGCTTGTGCGCCAGGCACCCCTCCCGCACAGTTCCATCACAACTCTCTATTTGTTTGTACCAGAGAGAAAAATTGGCATCAACGCATACACGTCGCCCACGCGTACGCGTGGGTTGCCCCCTTTTTTTTTTTAAATAAACGAACAAGCTACCAAAGTAAATCCAAACATTATTAAACCAGTAAAACCACAACTTAAACCAAATAATTCTAACTAAAAATAAAAATTCAATTTATTACCAACATAAATAAAAAGATAAAATAGGAAGAGTTTACCATGGTAGGGTGTCTCCCACCTAGCACTTTTAGTTTAAGTCTTTAAGTTAGACATTTGGTGAGCTCCTTGTCATGGTGGCTTATGTTTGAACTCATCTTGAAATTTCCACCAACGCTTGGACTTCCAATAAGCTCCAACATTTCCAAGTGAATTCACCAAGCCTTGATGAAGTTCTTCACAAGCTTTGCGCTCCCAAATTCGATTTTCTTGTATGATGGGATCCTAAATCTTGTTTCTACACCCGTCTTTAAGTGGATCATCATTGTTCCAATCGAGTGACAAGCAATCTAAATTCTCAATGTAATACCAAACTCTTCTCTTAGATCCAACCAAATGTTCACTAGTCTCACTCTTGCATCTAGCTTTTGAAATGTTAACCTTGATGAGTCTTGATTTGAAACTCCAACCACTAAACATCCTTCTCTTACGCTTAATTCCACAAAGCTTCCTAAGTTGGCCATCTGTTTCAAGAATACCATACTCAAGTGGGACAGTAAAGCGAATAGAGATAAGTTTTACCCACTCAAATGACGGAGTAGACGGTAACCCAGGTAGAGAAGTCTCCAACGATCTTGACAAAGCATATTCAACTCCCGTCCATCCTTGCCGAAGGACTTCCACCTTTTGAAAAGATTCTTCACTTTCAAGCTCTTCTTCACTGGATTCATCCAACTCTTCTCTGTCACTCAAATCATAACCATGAGGTTGAGAGAAATCTACCTCAATGTTGCTTTCAATTTCATCGGGAGAAGGTTCTTCAAACTCAAGGGGTTCACTTATGGATGCAAATTCATTACTAGGAAGGCTTGCTTCATGATCATCATCACCAAGGGAACCTGCTTCTTGATCTATTCCATCCAATTCTTCATAGGGAATATGCCTTGGAGGTTGTGCACTAGCCTCCTCAACATCAATTTCAAGCTTCTTGGAAGAATACTCTACAATTCTAGATTCCCATGGAGGTTCAGTGTCTCCTAAGTCTTCAACCAATTCTTCCTCTTCAACAAGTACGGCTTCCTTTAATTGTTCTAATACAAAGCCACATTCCTCATTGTCCACCGGAATTTCTAACTTCTCCTTCATGCTACGTTCTTCATTAGATTCTCCACATGTAGCTATGGGAGTTCCTTGAGTGTCCAAATGTTGGGAAGCTAATTGACTTACTACCTCAATCAAGGCAGCCGTGAATTCTAGTACCTCCCTTTGCATATCTCTTTGCTCTTGAAGACCAAGGGTGTCATTCATTGGAAATTGGAGTAGATATGAGGGTTCATTGCTTGAGAAGAAAGGTTCATGATAAGAGGGTGGTTCATAATGATACGGATGTAGCGGTTCAACACTCTCCATCTTTTCCACTTGTTGCACAACACACTCATCCATGGGGATGCTTTGTTCATTGCATGAGTCCCATGGGTTGAACTTTTGACAGATGGTTGCTTGGAGTTGATCCATTACTTTCTTGAGACGATCCTTTGACTCTTGTTCTGCTTGGCTAACATAATTAGGATCATATTGCTCTTGGGTTGATGGATATGGACATTCCCCTATGGAGGGTTGTGGTGGAAGAGAAAATTCATCTTGTGGTTGCAAATTTTCATACATTGGAGATGGTGGTCCTTGGGAGTAATTGGTTTGGAATTGGGGTGGCTCTATGTATGGCTCATATGGTTCATAAGGTGGTTGGTATGGTGGATAAGGGTTAGGGTCATAAGGAAGTGTTTGGTGGAAGGTGGCTTGTGAGTATGGTGGTTCAAAGCTATGTTGAGGAGGAGGTTCATAGGCATATGGTGGGGCTTATTGGTAACTACAAGGGGGTCCATCATAGCTATTAGATTGATATGCACCTTGGAATGACTCTTGCTCATAGTAAGTTGGAGGTGGTTGTCGCCAAGAGGGTTGATCAAATCCTTGTGACTCCTCCCATCTTTGATTGTTCCATCCTTGATGCAAGCCTTCACTGTAATCTCCACTTCCTAAAACATAATTTAAACCAAACTCATAGCCAAAGGGGTGAGAATTCATATTAACAAGAGAAAATAAAAACAAAAACTAATAAGAAATAATGAAAATAAACTCCTAAAACTAGAAACAACTAACAAAGAAATGAAAAAGCAAAATTATTCACAATATTCACAATAACCAAAAATAAGACACACATTTGCAATTCCCCAACAACGGCGCCAAAAATTTGACGGAGGAAAAATGTCGGTAGAGATTTTTACAAAAAAAATTCGCGTTGCAAGTATAGTCTAAACCGACAATTAAACTTCAATCAACATTTAATTTGTTTGTCACTAAAGCAAACCCAAGAAAAATAAACCGAAGTATTTAAACCTCGGGTCGTCTCTCAAGGAATTGCAGGGAAGTGTAGTTATTATTGGTTATGGAAATGTATATTTTTGGGTTTTGAGTTTAATAAGCAAGGAATGTAAATAACAAGAAAATAATTAACAACTAAGAAAGGTCCTAGCAAAGGTTGAGAATCGGAATTCCTATCGTCATTATCAATGTCAATTGTGATGGTAATTGCAAATTGCACTCACTTAGTTAACCTCTAACAATTGAAGGAAAGTCAATTTGAGTAAATTAACTTGAGTTCACAAGTCCTAATCAAAGACTAGAGTTAGTGAAGTTCAAGCCAACTAGCAACTTTCAATCACCAACCAACAAGAGACTTTGACAATTCAAGAGTCTCCAAATTACTCAATACAAGCTAAGAATACAAAAAGCTAATTTAAAATCCAACCAAACATTTTATCAAACACTTGGTAGGCACAAAATAAAAGCATGGAAAATTAAGAAGAGATAATAAAATATAAACAACCAATTGCAAGGAATCAACAATAAATGAAGAAAGAAGCAATAACCATGAAATACTTCAAATTGCATTAAAAAGGAAATTGAATCTAACATGAAGAGTTCATAAACTAAATTGGAGAATAAATAAATCAACAAGAGAAGATGAAAAAACTAAAGTACTAGAACAAATAAAAGTAGAAGGAAACTAAATTAAGGCAAGGTAGAATTCTAAATTTGAGAAGAATAAAAGTAAAAACTCTAGAACCTAGAGAGAGGAGAGAGCCTCCCTCTCTAGAAAACTACATCTAAACCTAACTAATGTGAATGAATTGTTGAATGAATGATTGAATCTCCCATCCAACTCCATTCTGCAGCCTCTAAGCTTCACTTTCGGGATTGAAACTGGGCCAAAAGCAGCCAAAATCGCCCCCAGCATTTTCTGTAAATTTAGCACGTGACGCTCTGTCACGCGTACGCATCGCCCATGTGTACGCGTCGCTTGACAAAATCTTGGTCACGCGTACGCGTCGTCCACGCGTGCGCGTCGATGCCAGCTTCTCCAAACTTCAATTTCTTATGTTCCTTCCACTTTTGCATGCTTCTTTTCCATCCTCTAAGCAATTCCTGCCCTAGAAAACCTGAAATCACTTAACACACATATCATGGCATCGAATGGTAATAAGAGAGGATTAAAAATTAGTAAATTTAAGGCCAAAGAAGCATGTTTTCAACCATATCACAAAATTGGGAAGGAAAATGTAAAACATACGAATTCTATGCATAAGTGTGAGCATAGTGGATAAAATCCACTCAATTCAGCCTAAAATGTACCACGAAATAGTGGTGCATCAGGGAGCTAAGCACAAATGTGGAGCAACTGAGGGTGGGACATCAAGACCACGCCACTATCCTCCATGAAATAAGAGAAGCTCAAAGAACCATGAGGGAAGAGCAACAAAGACAAGGGCATGACATAGAAGAAATCAAGCGCTCCATTGGATTCTCTAAAGGAAGCGGTAGCCGCCGTCACTAAGGTAGACCCATTCCCTTAATCCCCTGTTGCCTATGTTATTTTTTTGTTTTCCATGTATTTTATCTTATTATCTGTTTCTAGTGCATGACCATTGAAAGAACTGAAAATTGATGGTTTAGAAGTTATAGTAAACTCTCGTTGCAAGTATAATTACTAAACCAAGCAATCAACCTTTCTTACAAACGTTTTGGTTGTCACAAGTAACAAACCCCTAAATAAATTGATAACCGAAGTATTTAAACCTCGGGTCGTCTTCTCAAGGAATTGCAGGGAGGTGTTCTTATTATTGGTTATGAGTTTGTAAATTGGGGGGGTTTTAATGTATAAGATAAAAAGAGAGAATAGTAAATGGCAAGAAAGTAAATTGTATTAAATTAAATAGATAATAAAACTCTTGGCAAGGTATGAAAACTGGAAGTCCTATCCTGGTTATCCTTATCAATTGTAATGAGAATTGGATTTTTCTCCCACTTTGTTAACCTCTAATTATGAAGGTAAGTTAAGTGGATGAATTAATTCTGATTCCTCAAGTCCTAGTCTTTCCTTGGGAAAAGTTAGAGTTAGTGGAACTCGAATTAATTCTTGAAGAATTCTAATTTTCAATTAACAATGAGTTTGATAACTCAAGAGTCTCCAATGACTCAACCAAAGCCAAAAGGGAAAAATCCAAATTATTTATATAATAAATAAAAGAAAGCAATCATAATTCTGAAATACCTCAATTAGCACTAATAAAGATATCAAATGTAACATGGAAGAGTTCGTAAATTAAATTAGAAAAATAAATAAAAGGAACATTGAACCTGTGTTGAAGAAGAAATAATCCTAAATCCTAAAACTAAATCCTAAGAGAGAAGAGAGAACCTCTCTCTCTAAAAACTACATCTACTCCTAAAATTATGAATGTGAAAGCTTATTCATGTATGGATTCATTCCCCCACTTTATAGCCTCTAATCTGTGTTTTCTGGGCCGCAAACTGGGTCGAAAACAGCCCAGAAATCGCTGGAGAAGAAATCTGCCACGCTGGTTTTTCGTCACTGCGACGCGTCCGCGTGGATCACTTGACCGCCTCACCTAGCTTCAGAATAACTGTGGCATATTATCTATCAAATCGAAGCCCCGGACGTTAGCTTTCCAACGCAACTGGAACGGCGTCGTTTGGACCTCTGTAGCTAAAGTTATAGCCGTTTGAGTGCGAAGAGGTCAGGCTGGACAGCTTAGCGATTTCTCCAACTTCTTGTATTCCTTCCACTTTTGCATGCTTCCTTTCCATCCTCTGAGCTATTCCTGCCCTATAATCTCTGAAAACACTTAACACACATATCAAGGCATCTAATGGTAATAAGAGAGGTTTAAACATAGGGAACTTAAGGCCAAAGAAGCATGTTTTCAATCAAAGCACATAATTAGGAAGGCAAATGTAAAACCATGCAAATAGTATGAATAAGTGGGTAAAGAGTTGATAAAAACCACTCAATTGAGCACAAGATAAACCATAAAATAGTGGTTTATCAACCATATTTACATGTATTAAAGCTATGAAATATTCCATATATCTCTCACCTTACTTGAAAGAAAATTTTATTTGAAAAAGAAAAGTAAGATCCATGAATTTCGAGTTATATATTAAGAATAGTTCAATTATTTGATGTGGTGGCATTGCTTTTATTTTTTGAATGCATGAATGAACAGTGCATATTTGATGCTGGAGTTAAGAATATTGGCTCTTGAAAGAATGATGATAAAAGTGAAGTATTATTGGTGATCTGAAAATTTCAAAAAATTGATTCTTAAAGCAAGAAAAAGCAGCAATCAAAAAAAAAATAAAAAGAAAAAAAAGAGAGAAAAAATGAAAAAAATAGAAAAAGAAAGAAAAAGAAAAAGCCAATAGCTCTTTAAACCAAAAGGAAAGAGCAAGGATCCAAGGCTTTGAGCATCAATGGTTAAGAGGGCCTAAAAAAAACAAAATCTTGGCCTAAAAATTTCAAATGAGCTCCTCCCCCTAACTATATGCTTGTGGTGTGAAGGTGTCAAGTGAAAAGCTTGAGAATGAGCAGTTAAAGTCGTGATCCAAAGCAAACAATGTGCTTAAGAACTCTGAACACCACTTTCTGGGGATTCTAGCAAAGCTGAAAAACAATCCGAAAGGGTTCACCCAGTTAAGTGTCTGTGGCGTTTATGTATCCGGTGGTAAAACTGGAAAACAAAACGTTTAGGGTCACGGCCAAGACTAAAAAAAAAGTTGTGTTTAAGAATCAAAAAGAACTAAACTAAGAGAGTCAATAATATTATCTGGATTCTGAGTTCCTAAGGATGCCAATTATTTTGAGCTTCAAGGGAAAGTGAGATGCCAAAACTATTCAGAAGTGAATAGCCACTAGGCCCTCTCATCTAATTGAAACTGAGCTTCATTGAAAACTCTGAGATTTATTGTATCCCTTTCTACTTTTAATCTTACTTTGTTTTTGGTTGCTTGGGGATAAGCAACAGTTTAAGTTTGGTGTTCTGATGAGCGGATATTTTGTACGCTTTTTGGCATCATTTTCATATAGTTTTTGTTATGATTTTCTTAAGTTTTATTATATTTTCATAGCTTTTAGTGAAAAATTCACATTTTTGGATTCTACTTTGAGTTGTTGTGTTTTATGATGATTTCAGGTATTTTTCTGGCTGAAATTGAAGGGTTTTGGCAAAGTTCGGTTTAGAGGCAAGGAAAGCGTAGCAGAAGCTATTAGGATCTGACCTCCGTGCATTTAAGAGAGCATTTCTGGAGCTACAGAGATCCAAATGACGCGTTCTCAATGGCTTTAGAAAGCTAACTTCAGGAACTTTCCAGCAATATATAATAGTCTATACTTTTCTTCGAAGGAGCCTACCCATTCTGGGCGTTGAACGCTAAGCAGCTACCCCCTAGCTGGCGTCCAACGCCCCAAAGGAGATCCAAGGCTAGTGTTAAACACCAACCACCCCATAGTGAGCGTTCAACGCCCACCAAGAGCACAAGGGAGCATGGTTCATCTCCCATTCCTCCAAGTGGACGCCAAGCTCAGCCTAAGAACTCAACTCAAGTGGGCCCACAAGTGGATTTGCGCTCCTCTAGTCTATTCCATCATACTATTTGTATTCCTTAGCTATTAGATTAGTATATATAGGAGAAGATCACCCATGTTTAGGATCTTCTTCTCCCACTTTTACTTTCGAACATTATTGTACAGTAGGAGCCACTAACCTCCTAGGTTAAGGTTAGGAGCTCTGCTGATTCTTATGGATTAATAATATCACTATTCTATTTCAATCTATGCTTGATTCCATTCTAAGATGTATCTTCGTTCTTCATCCTAATGAATTGGGAGTGTAACTTAACCGTCATCCCTATTCTACATGGGTTCTTGCGAGTCTTTGACGGGATATTACTAAACCACAAGCTTGATTATATACATCTCTTAGACGGCTAATTCACGACTTCGTTGGGGACTTGGAGACATCAGTTCAGCCGAGGTACAGGGCGATTGGGGCCTTTTTGGTATAGGCTAGAATCAATAGAGCATCATTCTTTGATCTGGAAGATCCGACCTTGTCTGTGGTGCTTTGAGTAGGATCACTAAGGGAATGGACTGCAGGAGCTTCACCCTCGTTCAGATTGGATGACCACTGACCTGGCGTTTGATCTGAAGCAGAGGAGATTAATGACCACTGACCTGGCGTTAATCACTTACAGCCTGCCATGGAATGAATCATCAGAAGTTGAAGTGGACAGTGAGAAAAGTTGATCCAGAAGGAGGAAGCATCTCCGAAGCCTCAACCGTTCCTTTATTATTGATTTCACACCAATTAAGTAATTCTATCTTTATTCTATTTTTATGCGTTTTTCCACATTAACTATCTTTTCTATCCACCTGACTAAGATCTACAAGATAGCCATTGCTTGTTCAAACTGACAATCTTCGTGCAATCGACCCTCACTCACCTGAGGTATTACTTGGACGACCCGGTGCACTTGTCGGTCTATTTGTGCTAAACTTTCGGAGTCAATTTGTGCACCAGCAAGGTGTGTGTGCGCACCAGAGTATGCATACACACGTTTTCTAAAATTCACAGGGTGTGTGTACGCACAAGTCAAAACATAGCCACTGTTTAGAGCACGCGCACAGCAATATGCGTGAGGACACAAACCAGAAATCACAAATTCTGCAACATCACAGAATTCATATTTTTGACACCAACTTCCAATGATCATATCTTTCTCTACAAAATTTTGATTTCTACAAATTCTATACCGTTTTAAAGCTCTTTGAATTATCTTTATTTTGATATAAAATTCAATCAATTTCAGAATCTGTAGCTCAAGATATGATCCGCCAAAGTTTGCCTAAAACCCATTTTTACCAAAAATACTAAAAACTCAATTTTTACCAAATCTCTCAATTCAAAACCAATTATACACAACCCAACAATACCAAAACAACATAAATGTCCATATTACTCATTTCTCAAACTCAACCATCAATAACATCCCAATTACACTATTCTACACCATTAAAATCATTATTCATCAACATCTAATTTCAACCTAAATCACATCAAAACTCCTAAATTCCATTCATTATCCAACTATACAACATCCAACCTCTAATATCCTAACTTATCAACTCCTTCCACACTTATCAATCCAAGCCTAATTTTTATCATCAACAATACTCATAATTCTCATGATTCATCAATATAACCAATCACCATCAATACCCTTCGACACCAATAATTCCCAACAATCATCATCAACCACAATAATCATTAACAACTAACAATTAACGTCAATTCACATATAATTATTCATACACAAATATCATTCAATCTTATCTTAGGGTCAACTAGCCTAAGTGTCCAGAAACATTATCTATTACATAAAGAAAACTGAAACCATACATTGGCCGATCCCCAATATACACAAAACACCAAAACAAAGCCACCAAACTCGATCCAAAGCCTCAAACCAACTCCAATAAACACCAAAACTCAATCTAACATCACATAACATACAAACATCAAACTTAGGGTTCACAAAAATAACTAAACACAAGGGTTTAGTGAAATCTTACCTTACCAAATGAGATTAGGGATAAAACCCAACAATATTCCAACTCTAGATCACTCCTAAACAATCAAAATCACAAAATCTACTCAAAAATCAAATGTAAAAATGCGAATTTACTTAGGGCAGAAAACTGGAGCTTGAGATGCGATTTCTTAACAGCTTTTCTTAGATAGAAATGGAGAGCTCGACAAGAGCTTCGCGTGGCTGCAAATGACTCGTTAATCAGAGCTCCGTAGCTCAAGATATGATCAAAACAAGGTTGGGGTGAATAGTGAAACCCCAACCCTTCTCTTCTCTCTTCTCATAAGCGCCTCCCCTCTCAAATAGGGTAAAATGAGCTGAAAGCTCATTAAATGATGCATATATATGTTGGGCTTGGGCCCAACTTAGACCCAATCCAATCCGTTAGCGTTTTAAGTCCATTTGGCTCACTTTGGACCAAAACCTTTAAGATTAGCGTCCGGTTTTCGATTTTCAAATTATTTTTATCCTTTCAAAACAATAAATCAATTTTCAAAATCTTATTTTTCTCAAAATACGGTACCGGACAGTCTAGAGCCGGTACTACCAACTTAAGCACCGGTACACATTTCTACAAAACTTTTCATAAAAGATACATTTTCCCACTCAGAAAAATTCACTGAATCTAAATTTCACCTTTAAATTTTCAAATTAAAACTTCTAAATTTTGAACCTACTCCGGGCACTTAAAAATTATTATTTTATTAAAATGGTTATGCCAGTTCTTACAAGACATGCTGCCTACAACTGTAAGTGTGGATCCGCTGAAAATCGTGGAGCAACGGTAGATACTTCGTGTAGGCATATGCCGTGGACTTATTCGTGAATAGGGTCGAACCCAGCAAATAGAAAATCGGGCATCTAATGTATCTCTGAATAGAGTCCAAAATATCCAATGGCTCTGCGTCTCTGATACGACGAACCTATGCCATCTTTATATAAGATTTGGAGGAACTACTCACAACGAGTTTGCTGCCGAAAATCGTGATATTTTGTCTCTACAAGAATTTGTGACTATTATCTGTCTAGCCGCTCAAAATCTCTCCATCAATTGGTAGGCCAAATATATGAGCCACGTCTTTCAATGTAACAATAACCTCAACTACCGAGAATATAAAGGTGTGAGTTTCCGACCTCCACCTTTCCACGAGAGTAAATATAAGGGGTGAAATCTTCTGATCACTCCAATTCTCGAAACGTGATATAATCCAGTTGCTCGTAAGGCATCTTCTACTATTGGATTTTATGTCTCTGGTAAATCAGGTTTACGGACCATAAGATTTTTGTTAGACTGGTATAACAAAAATATATTATTCGTTAAATATATTTATTAGTTTAAATGAATGAAGATTATAACAAATAATTATTTATTATACTAATTTACATCAATATAAAATAAATAAAAAATATTCTATTATACTATTTATTTACTAATGTAAATCCCTAACTAAAAAATTTATTTATTAATAATTATATTATTTATTACTTTTAACAAACAGACAATAAAATATAGTAATTATTATCCTCAAATAATTATTATAAAAATAACCTAAGAAAATTATTTTTTTCTAATATTTATATTATTTATTTATTTTCGTAAATGAAAAAATATTTATTAATATTTTTATTACTAATCATAAATAAAATATTTATTTTCAAAAATAAAAATAAAAATATTTATTAAAATACAAGATCAAAAATTCTTTTAATATTTAAATTATTTATTAAATCTACAGAAAAAGAATCACCATTATAACAAAAAAATTCAAAAAAAAAATTGTATTTTTACATTTATATTTTTTTATTTATTAATTACAAATATAAAATAAAATAATATTATACTGAAAAAATAAGAATATTATCCGAAAATAGTTAATATTTATATTATTTGTTAAATTTAATAAAAAATACTAAATGCAAGTAAAAATAATAATACTAAAATAACAATGCTATATCATCATCTAATACTAATAAGTAACATTAATTAAAATTAAAAAAATATAAATACATAAAAAAAATTATCAACTTACGTAAATTGGATGATCCAAATAATTGCTTATATATTCTTTGAGTACAGTATAATTACGAACCATCTTTAATTAATACAAATTTATAATCTTTTTTTATGTATGAAATTACTCTTTTATTTCAACATATTACTATCTCTCTTCTTCCTTCTCAGAGACTTCCTCCCCAACTTTCTCTCTGAACAAATCAAATCCCTCTCTTTTCCAAATTTTAGCTTCGTGAGGGAGGATTGAGCTCAATTTAAAGAGCTTTAACTCTGTGTTGCTTTTTTTTTTGGAAAAAGGAGGTGCCCCCTGCATGCAAACATAACTCCAACACGCCCTTCTCGTGTTGCAAAGAATTCTACAATTTTTCGAAAACGTGCGAAAATTTCTGCAAAAACTTCTACTCAGCCTTCCCCTCCCCCCCCCCCCCCCCGGGTGTTGCCGGGAAGCTTCCAGGTCTGCGACGAATTATGGTTCATTCTGATGGTGCTGTACTAACACGCCCTCTGCATGTTGAGCTCACCTACAAAGCTGCAAAACACCCTAAATGTCAATATTTGACAAAAATATAATTATCCTTTTCATTATGTTTTTCTGTTTTCTTCTTGCCAAAAACTTGAATATCTTAAATTCCTTATTAGCCATTTTTTTGGTGTTAGAAAATTTTAATAAATTAAAAAGAAAATGAATAAATTCAAAAACAAAATAGCAAAGAGAAGCACGCCCGGTGGGACTCGAACCCACAATCGCCTGATTAGAAGTCAGGCGCCTTATCCATTAGGCCACGAGCGCCGTTTGATGATGTCAAATTCATACTAAACGTATTTAAAATCCATAATTTCTGAGCTATTTATTATACCGAGTCCATCGTGTTTTGCACATTAATATGTTGGCGTAAATCCAACGCGACGTGCATGAACAGTTTTCCATTATATATAGTTACATGATAAATGGCTCACACTGAGAAAAGAAATTTACTTTTCATTTCCACTTAAATTTATTGTTGTAGAAGAGTGATACATCATTGTCAAGGCTGCACCTGCAGCAACTTATATTTTTCGAATAATCACATTCTAAATACACCATATTTGGTATCTTGAGTGGCACGGTTGAGTGACGCTGAGATGCATAGACCAATTACTTTCCTTGTATCAGCTGGATCAATGATTCCATCATCCCAAAGCCTAGCTGTTGAGTAATAAGGACACCCTTCTCTCTCATAAGCCTCCACAACCTTTGCTTTAAACTTTTCCTCCTCTTCCTTGTTCCACTGCCATTACAAGTTTTATGTGAATCATTCAAAGAAAGCGAAGACATAAAAAAGAGGGCAGTGGCAGACTACACTAGCTTCCCCTTGTGGAATTCATAGCATCCCCTCTCTAAGTGGTCAATGTGTGTTTTTAGAAAGATTTAATTACTCTATTGGGCTTTATAATTTCACTATTGGACTTTATAATTTCATCAAATTTTTAATTGGATCCTTATAGTTTAAAAGTTTGTAATTGAGTATCTATACTAGATTAAAACTTTCAATTGGTTCCTTTTTAACTATATTTTGTCAAAAAATACACTTCTTTTAGAAAATATTCATTTTTATGTTTGCGTAGGATGACTTATAGAATATTCTAAAAGTAAATATATTTAGGTTACTGTATTTTCTTTTCTTTTTTTTTTTTTTTTTTTTGTGAAAGATAATAACTAATAAGGATCTAATTACAAATTTTTATCTAATATAATGATTCAATTACAAACTTTTAAACTGTAAGGACCTAAATAAAATTTAACGAAACTATAAGGACTATCAGAATAATTAAACTTTTTAGAAATACAGAGGAGGCTATGTGAATTTCACCAAGTATCATAGGAGGTGAATGTAATTTCATTTAACTACATTAAAATTAATCATCTATTGCGCAATTATATTTTACCTGAATTCCTTGTTTTTTCTTATTGGCTTTCTCTATTTGCGCCAGCACACCAGCAGCCTGATAATCACAGATTTCCCAGGGATATATGTAAGACCCCACAAAATAGATGAATATCAATTGATAATCAAATCTTATAGATCAATTGATGAGATATAAAACATGCTAATTAGAATCTCAGCAGAGTCATGTTATGGATCATTTGCTGCAGAAAATTTCTATAAAGAATCACAACTAATAAATAACATGTACTACCTGAGCACCACCCATCACAGATATCCTGGCATTTGGCCAAAGGAACATGAAATTGGGATTATAGGCACGGCCACACATTGCATAATTCCCAGCACCAAAGCTTCCACCAATGATTATAGTTATTTTAGGTACCTGCAGCCATTGATTGAAAACAAGAAAAATGGAAATTTACAATTGAAAGGTCCCTTTCATGCTTTCAGATCTACTTTTATGAAAATGATCAGAACCATCTTTTCATTAGCAGAGTTAACATTGACGCAACAGAAGCACATTCCAAGGCTCTTAATTTTTGGCTGGCTTTGAAAACTTTTGATTAGATAGCTAACAAGTGCAGAATATGTTATAAGTAGGAAGAACCTCAAAACCACATACCTTTGCACAAGAAACAGCCATCACCATTTTTGCACCGGACTTTGCTATGCCACCTGCCTCGGATCTTGACCCAACCTACCAAGTATGCAAGTATCAAAATTTCATTCTTCATTTTTACTTTGAAGTGGGTTGCGACATCATAATTCTGGAAATTTAGGTTTGTATTCTTAACTAGTTAAAAAAGGAATCGAACTAATAGTAAACATTGTCTTTCATTTACTCAAGCATTTCCAAGAAAGCATGACTATGTGATGAAGACATAAAGATAGATGACATGAAGTATTTGCAAATTGAGGAATAGTTAAAGCATAAACTGTTGACTAAAGAATAGTTCCAAAATTCAATATGCACGATATCCATGCAGAAAGTTGTTTAAGAAATAGATGGTTTACTATCAGAAAGGAATATGCAACATCACAGACAAAAGATAAGATGAAGAATCAATACTTAAGCTCTCTTATGAGCATTGACTTTAATCTTACTGTCATTACAGTGTTACTTATCTAACCCCAGCCTACACTTGATTACTCTTCTATTGATTTGCAACTGATAATTCTTAAACCAGCCTAACTTGAATGCCTAATCACAAATTGATCATGGAACAGATTTATTCATGAAAAATGTAGAATATAAATTATTGCTGTTCTCTCAATTAATAAACACTAGTAAATAATGAGATAATTCACAGCATAAGTCGAGCGAAGTTTTGCAAGGGGTACTATCCACTCAAAAGTTAACAACATAGTATCAAAATCAGTGTCATTGAAGAAACCCAAATGCATACCATGAATCCAGTAATGTTTTGAAGGAAGACCAAGGGAATATTACGTTGAGTGCATATTTCAATGAAATGGGCCCCTTTCAGAGCAGATTCATTGAATAAAATCCCATTGTTTCCAATAATTCCAACAGGTTGTCTAAAAATCCGAGCAAAACCTGTTACAAGAGTCTGCACAGATTTTGAATAAGGATGTGTGTATTATACAAACAAGGGAGTTACTATATTATCCAAGTTTTCATCTACATAACCAGTACCTTCATAAGTTATCAAACATCTATTCGTTGCTGCTTATACTTAGTGGCTCCAAACATTTATTGTGCAAGCAAACAACCAATAAATGTTTCACAACTCATCTAGAGTACTGTAACTGAAGAAAGAGAAAGGATCCTACTGCATGACCGATAATGCTAATGATCAAACATCAAGCAAGTCAAGTGAATATGCCCTCACACTGCCATACAATTTCTTGAATTCATCAAATTCACTTCCATCAACAATGTGAGCAATAACCGATCGGATATCAAACTGTTGCTTAAGATCAGTGGGAGCAATAGAACGAAGTTCATTGGCATCATATAACGGCTCTTTATATTCATAGTTTATGTTTTTCAATCCATTTTGCAAAACATCTTTACCAGCCATATGCAGATTCTTTATAATATTCCTCCCAAGAGCAAGTCCATGCAGTTCATCTATTAGAATTAAACAGACAAAATGTCACCAATAATAACTAAGCTAATTTTAGTTAATATCTTCTTTTTCATACAGTTAAATGCATGGGAGAGAAAGTCAACATAGTAAATACCTTGAGCAAAATAGTCTGAAACACCTGATGTCTTGCAGTGCATGGCAGCACCACCCAAATCCTCGGCAGAGACTTCCTCTCCAGTTGCAGCCTATAAAGTCATTTAGTTTTTAAGAAAAGTAATAGCAGTAGTTATCACACAAGAATTTTAGAACATTAGAGTGCCTAGAACTGACCTTTACAAGAGGAGGCCCTGCTAAAAAGATGGTGCCATTGCCCTTGACCATCACACTTTCATCGGCCATGGCAGGTATATAGGCACCACCAGCAGTGCAAGAGCCTAAGACCAGTGCAATTTGCGGAATGCCTTCTGAAGACATAACAGCTTGATTATAAAATATTCTACCGAAGTTTTCTTTGTCCGGAAAGACATCAGCCTGCTTCGGAAGGAAAGCTCCTCCACTATCAACAAGGTATATGCAGGGCAATTTGCATTGTGCAGCAATCTCCTGCGCCCTGAGATGTTTCTTGACAGTGATAGGATAATAGGTCCCTCCCTTAACAGTTGGGTCATTGGCCACAAACATACAAAGTCGCCCATGAACCGGACCTATCCCAGTAACAATCCCAGCAGAAGGCAAGGGTTCTCCATACAAGTCATGTCCTGCAAGCTTTATCACTTAAAATCCATAAGATCCCTAGGAATATTCATCACGAGGCAGTTTCAAATCAAATCAAACACAACTCATTTCTCATTTTCAAGCCTTAACAATTTAACTGAAACTGTTTTACTTCCCCAAGTTATGCAGAAGCAAACTACTATGGGTGTGTTTGCGAGTTGGAATCTCAGAAGGCAGGGGATACATCAGAGGGGTCTTAAGAGTAAAATGAACTTAAGTTTACTCTTCAAGCCCTTCCTTTTCATCCCTCCCTTGCTCTCCATTCAAAACCCAGACATTCCCTAAGGCAACAAACTAGATTTTATCATTTTCATGTTTATGTTCATTTGAACGAGGCTAACTCAACCCCAAAAACAAGTTCATAAGCAATTTGTGACTTCTAATACACCTACCTCATACCCAAGTAACAAAGACAATGATGGATTCCAATACCATAACAGAATTGAGTGCCTAAGTGCCTAACTCAAATCCAAAAGTTAGTTGAAGGCGTCGAGTGCCAAGAGTTACCAAACACAAATACATAAAGGCTATTGTGCCCATATCTTCAAAACTAACCAAGTTAGGTTAATATAGTGATTAGCTCACTAATCCATTTAAACAAGTGTCACGGGTTCAGATACCCCTTTGTGCATGCGACAACCCATTGGCCAGAGTCAAAACTCCCAATTACAATTCAGATCTGCGACGGATTAGTAGTTGGTAAGCCGGGTTGAGAAATACCATAAGAAAAAAAAATCAAAATTGACACATGCTATATAAATAAAGGGACTGTTTTCTTCCTACAAAATTTGACCCTCAGAATCAGGGCATATGCAATCTAAGTAAGAAACTTTACATAAACCCAAATGAAGAAACGAAGCAAATGCAGTAAAACCAACCTGTGAGAGCTCAAGGAATGAAGAACCAGGATCAAGGACGCGATCGATTCTCTCTCTGGGGAGAAGCTTGTTCCTGCTCCTGTTCCTCTTCACAGCTTCTGGTCCTCCACCGGCAACTACCCTTTGGACGTGAGATTGGAGCTCGGAGATCAAGTCTTGCATGGCGGTTGAGTTAGCGGCGAAGACATCGGAGTTGCGATCAACGGCATCGGGAAGAACGCCGAAGCTGAAGGCCCTTCTTGTTCCGAACAAGTTGGAGCAAATCCAACTTGCTTTTCTTCTTCCAACTGAACCAATCATCATCATCATCTTCTTCTTCTTCTTGTGCTGTTGTTGTGTGTTCTTTCTTTTTTTTTTTTTTTTTTATTTCTTTACAGTTTCTTCAGTATTTTCAATTTTGAGGGGGATCGTATCCCGTTCGATATAATAATAGTTGGATAATCTCGCCACGTCCATCTTTTCTGTCTCTTTAAAAAAACATGATTAAATCAAGTTTCTAAAAATCGAGCCGTCATTATTGGTTCAACTAATTTAAATGTGGTTCATCTAAAAAAATATTTTATACTAAATGATAAATAAAATAAAAATAAATATACTAAAAAATAACTATAATTTAACATAAACTTAAAAAATATTATTTAAATTTAAAATATTATATCAATTACAAATTTACAATATTATAATTTCATTCAAATATAAATTTAAAAGTCAAATAACAAAAGAAAAACAACTAAATATAAAATATCAATATCAAAATTTATCATCAATCATTAAAATTTGCCAAAACTTGCTGTAGATTTGCTTAGTTAAGATAATTGCGGTTTTTTTGTACTATTTGGACCAAAAAAAATCAAGTGATGCAATATAAAATGTACTACTATTTATAAGTCAGAAAAATGTATTTTCTGCGAAAGATCGAGAACCGGCAACCGAAATGGTCGAACCGATTCAAGCCTGTCCGGTACTGTGTTTTGAGAAAAATAAGATTTTGAAAAATTGATTTATTGTTTTGAAAAGACAAAAATAATTTAGAATTGAAAACCAGACACTAATCTTAAAGGTTTTGACCCAAAATAGGCCAAATGGACCAAATTGGACCGGGTCCAAGTGGGCCCAAATCCAACATATAAATGTCCTAACTAAGAGGCATTTGGCCTCATTTTTCAGAAATGAAAGAGAGAGGGGCGGTGAGAAGAGAGGAAGAAGGAGAGTACTATTCACCTCCACCTTTCGGGAGCCATAACTTGAGCTACGAAGCTCTGATTGACGAGCCGTTTGCGGCCACGCGAAGCTCTCGTCGAGCTCTACATTTCTATCTAAGCAAACTTGGTAAGAACTCAAAGCTCAAGTCCCAGTTTCGTGCTCTAGATTCTTGCATTTTTGAGGTTATGGTTTTGAGTAGATTTTTGTGGTTTTGCTTGTTTATGTGATCTCTAGTAGCGGGTAATTGATGGATTTTACCCCTAATCTCATTGGATAAGGTAAAGAACCTCTTTATCCTTGTGGTTTGGTATAGTATGAGCTTTAGTTGTTGATGTATGGTTATGTTGTATGTATGAAGCTTGTTTTTGGAGTTGGTGGTGGCTTTTGGTTTGGCTTTGATGGTTTGGAGCTTGGTGGAAGCTTGATTGGAATCAAGTTTGGTGTTTGAGCATATTGGGAATCGGTCAAAGTATGATTTCGGTTTCCTTTATGTAATATGTAATGTTTCTGGATACTGGATGATGGTTTGGATGTAGGTTGAATGAGTTTGAATGTGATCATGATGACGATGATGATGATGATGATGATGATGATGATGATGATGATGATATATATATATATATATATATATATATATATATATATATTGTTAGATGATGATTATTGATGAGTTATGTTGACAGGTGTTGAGGTTCAAAGATGGATGTTGATGATGATTTTTTTTATTGTTGGTTATTGTGGTTCATGTTGAAAGTAAATGAGTGAAGAGATTTGATGAATTGAATGGATTGGTGAGAATTGTGAATAATGAGTCTGAGTGTTGATGATTGATGGGAATGGTGAGTGGTAATATTGAGGTTAATGAGGTCCATGGAAATTGAGATATGTGAGTTTGGTTGGATTTAGAGTTGTTGAATGGTTTAGAGGTTTGTGAGATTGAGAAAAGGGTTGAAGAAGTGTTAGTATGAATTTTGGGTTATTTTGGTATGGATGAAATGTGATTGAATTAGTTTTGGATTGAGTTTTGGTTAAAAATTGAGGTTTTGAGATTTTGTGTAAAACTTGATTTTTAGTGAACTTCAATGGATCATAACTTGGGCCTCAGTTTTCGAAATCGATTGAAATTGGTTTTAAATTGAAGATGATTTCAAGGGCTTTAAAACGATATAAAGGTTGAGGAAAATGGATTTTTGTAGAGGAAGTTATGATCATTCAAAGTTTGGTGTCAAAATCTAAATTTCTGGAGAGTTGCAAAATTTTGTGATTTCTGGTATGTGCGCACGCACACACTAATGAAGTTTTACAACCTGTGCGTACGCACAGCCTTGTGCGCACGCACAAGTTGGGAAGGATCGTCTGTTGGGGGCGCTAGCACAGGATGTGCGAGTGAACAGACAGTATGAATTTTGACACCTGTGCGTACGCACACCCCTGTGCATACGCACACCTCTATACATACGCACACGCCCTGTTTCTCAAACTTAAACTTTACTTTCAACTATTTCACCTTCCCAATAAGATTGCAAGCTTCTGTGACACCATTTTAAGACTCTCTGGCTTATTTTGGGTATGGGAACTTGGGAAAGAACTTTAGAGATCTAGTTGATGTCATTTTGAAAAGTTAGCAAATGGAGGTGTAGATTTCTAGTGTACTAAGGATGGGTTTAGTAGAGTGAGAAAGAAGAATGGTACTGGAATTGAGAAAATGAGGAACTAATGAGTTCGGAATGGATTAAGAATTGATGATGGTTATTATGAGCTTGATGGATATTGAAGGGAAGTGTGCCAGTCACTATATCCTTGAGTTAAGTACGATGAGAACTTAAAGAGGAATGAGGATCTTGTTGAATGTGGAAAGTGTGCCAGTCACTATATCCTTGGGTTAAGCATGATAGTGTGCAGGGTACTATATCCCTAAGAATCAATTATGATTAATGACCTTTTCTGCTGCAAGAGTGTGACAGGCACTATATCCTTGGGTTACGCATGCGAGTGTGCCCGACACTATATCCGTGGGTGAATAGAGTGTGCCCGACACTATATCTGTGGGTCATTAGAGTGTGCCCGGCACTATATCCGTAGGCGTGGCAGAAAAGCTACATCCGAAAGGATATGTCGGGTTGGCATTTATGGACCGACAAGTGATATCACGAGCCAATAGGATAGACATTCATCATATGCATTTCTTATGTGCTTGTTTGCTTTGATTACTTGAGTTTGCCTAATTGTATAATATGCCTATTTACTTCCTGAATTACTTGATATATATGAATATTATCTGTGTTTTACTTGCTTGCATTATCTGTGTTTGTCTGGTGCTGAGGACGTAGGTAGGCGGTGGCGATGAGATCGCACGGAGGGTAGGTTGGCGAGGGCTGTGGGATACAGCGGTGTGATTAGTATTAGTTAGACTTCCCCTAAGTTTAGATAACCCGGTTTATGGTTTAAGTTCTTTATTTATTTATTTATGTTATGTTTGAATATCGATTTGGTGTGAAGATTTAAGAATGCCTTCGGTGTCCCGGAGCCTTACATCTTACATATTGGTCACTGTTACCATACTGAGAACCTCCAGTTCTCATTCCATACTTTGTTGTTGTTTTTTAGATGTAGGTCGTAGTCCACCTCGGTGAGATTGCGGATATGGTGACAGAGCGGAGTATGGTTCCTCCTTGGTTTATTTCTGTTTTTCTTTGTTATAGTTACTCTGATATCTTTTGTATATTTATCTTTATGGCCTTAGAGGCTTATTTGAGAGAATAGTTGTATAAGCTGTTTTTAACTCCAAAATTCTGTATGTCTGTATATACTAGTCGGCTTAAACTCTGCAAGCTGCGACTAGTCCCCTATGATTATTATACTATTATATCTATATATTCCATTATTTTGCATCTATACCTTGTATCTTATGCGTTAGTTTCGTGTGAACGTTTCGTGCTTTTGAAATCCTGTTTTTGAGTTTAATCCTTCATCAGGCTTCTAGAATATATTATTTTCTTCTATATAAATATGTATAAGCCTTAGAATTGTCGTAACCTTTGATTAACCTTTGCCTTACGGCTAGAGATAAGGCTTAGAGTAATTGGGGTGTTACACTACCACCACCACCACTACTACCATCCACTTTGATGAAAATCATCATCAATATCATCTAACGAAATATACATGTTTTGGGGGTATTCGTGGTGGTGCGGTTTGATTTGGTTATTTAAAAAAATATCATATGATCTAATGTTATATTAATTCTACGGTTCAGTTTAGTTTGATTTTTTTACCGAGACCAATTGAATCAAACCAAACCAACTAAAATTGGTTTGGTTCAATTTTTTTTATTTCTCAATTAAAAAAAAAAACATTATGTGCTAGCAAAGCATGAGAAGCATGAGAAGTTCAATAATAAAAGAAATTATAATACAACAATTAAAAAGCATGAGAAGTTCAACAGAACAAAAAGAAAAAAGTTGTTTTGATTAATTTTTTCAGCAAAGCAGCCACATCTTAATGTTCTCTGACAAGACAACAAAACATTGTTCAGCAAATAAAGAACTTGAAATAAAAAACTGAGTTATAACACAAACAATTAATACCAAATAATAAAACTAATTTATATTGATTTAAGTTAAAATCCAACATACGCTAGAGATATAGAACACAATTCACAGAATTATAAAAACATAATAAAAAAATAAAATCATAAACATAGAATCATAATAAATAGCAAAAATAGAAAATAATCAATTAATAATCAACAGGTCTAAACAATAATCAACAAAAAAATAATCAATTAATAATCATCAATCAAGAACTAAAGATATAGAACAATAATCAACAACAAAAAAATTAATAGGCTGAACAGAAAAAATCAAGAAGCAATAGAACCAATCTGACTCGAAAGTTCCATTGTTGAGACCATTCGTGTATTTCTCCATTCGTTAAGCAAGTTGGCCCATTTGTATCTCCAAATTTCTCATTGAAACTTCTTGGTTTTTTATGAAAAAGGTAGTGTTTTGTATAAGCTTTTCCCAGGGTATTTCAAGATTAGAAAGCCTCTGACTGTCTTATTGAGTGGAGTGTGAGGTCTGGGAGAATTTTTCTACTGCAAATTTAAGATTAGTAAGCCTTTGGGAGTCTTGAGATGGTTGGGTGAGGGATGGTTGTTGTTGTTGGTGAAAATTGCTTTGAGGGTGGTTGTTTTATTGATGGGGGTTGAAGGTATTATGTTAGGAAGTGAAGTGATTTTGTTGATGGTTATGGTTAAAATTGTTGGGTATCGAATTTTGGTTTCTCCACCTAAAATTTGGGTGGTTTCTCCATCTGGAGTTATAGGTTTTAGAAAATGGATCATTTTGAGATTTATTTATGAAATATACTTGCTCAGTGGAAGAATATCCATACTCCATGCCTTCACCTTGAGATAATCCATTACTCACACTATAGGAATTTTCTTGAGAACTCACTGCTGACACTTGCATTCCTCCTATGTATTGAGTAATTGCATTTGATTGCTGGGACAAGACTTTATTCTGAGCCAAGAGAGTGTCCAAAGCATCTAATTCCATAACTCCTTTCCTCATTGATCTTTCAGAAGAGTAGAAGTATTGATTGTTGGCCACCATCTCAATCAACTAGTGCCTCATCAGTAGTCTTCTTCATATACAAAGATCCTCCAACCGAGTTATCCAATAAAACCCGTGAGGCAGGGGTGATCCCATCATAAAATATGTGAAGATGGACCCAGTCTACAAACATATTCAGAGGGAACTTTCTAAACATCTCCTTATACCTCTCCCGAGCTTCATAGAGGGACTTTCCTTCATGCTGTCTGAAGGTCTAAATCAGTTCTAAGCTTAGTTAACCTCTGAAGTGGGAAGAACTTGTTTAAAAACTTAGTGACCGGATCCTCCCATGTGGCTATGCTCTCCTTGCACTGATTATCTAACCACTATTTAGCCCGGTCTCTCACAGCAAAAGAAAAGAGCAAAAGTCGATAAACCTTGATGACATGTCATCATGTCATGTTTTTCTATGCTTTTTCATACAAGAAATTGATGATTTGTGCTTAGATATTGAAAGCTTTTGTGCTTAGATGGTATATTTCCTTGATCTTTTGGTTTTATAAATTTTGTAGGAAATAAGTGGAAAAAGAAGCAAAATAGCAAAAAATAAGCTAAAAAGAAAAAAAGAGGAATTTTGGAGTACACTTTGAAGTTTGAGCACATTTTGGAATCTTAGGCCATGCTTTTAAAAGCGTAGCCCATGACCATGGAGCCTTGGCCTTACTATCATGCATTAATGCCTTATGCATGTATGAAGTAATAATGGAAGCATGCATGCATTTAAATTGATAATGCCAATTAAGAATGAATCTACGTAATTGGCATTAGGAATTAATAAGGCTTGTATGCATGAATCATTTAAATCAACGCCAATGCCAAGTAAATTCATGCAATGAATTAATGCTTCGGTAAGTTAATGAAAGAATGCATGCAAGTAATATTATTTCAATACTTTGCCAAGGCATTAAATGAAAGCATGCATGCATGAAATATTTACTATCCATTAGAGCATTTCATTGATGAATGAAAGCCTAGCGTTCATAAATGTAACGGAGCGCTCATTATTGACAAGAGCGCTACGTTGAAACATTTACCTTTTTCGAGCTTGGCACAAAGAAAAGCAAAAAAAGAAAAAAACAAGGAAGCAAAGCACTCAAGCATAGTGCTACGTTAATTTTCTGAACGGAGCACTCATCAAAGGAAGGGTACAACACAAGGCATCAGCGCTCAAATATGTAGCGCTAAGTTAACTTTGTTAACTTTTTCGTGCTTCATCCAAGAAGAAAAGTAAGGCGCTACACAAGCAAGGAAGCCAGCAAGGTTCGAACCAGGCACATACTAGCAAGGAAGAAGTGCTACAAAAGGAAAGCAAGGGCACTGCGTGAAATGATTTAACTGAGCGCTAGTACCACTCTACTTGGGCCAAGGCAATTGGCCACAAAATGCATCCACTAGGGCTCGAATTGGAGCCTCCCTCAAAGGCAAAGGGGCGCTGTGTTGTTTCTTTTAACTGAGCGCTATAAACAAGGCTCGACATGAGACAAAAATTGAAGGGGACAAGGCATTGAGCGCTACGTTGCCTTACATGACCGAGCACTTGATGAGCAGATAATTTATACGCTTTTTGGCACTGTTTTTAGGTAGTTTTTAGTATATTTTAGTTAGTTTTTATTATGTTTTTATTAGTTTTTATTCAAAAATCATATTTCTGGACTTTACTATGATTTTGTATATTTTTCTGTGATTTCAGGTATTTTCTGGCTGAAATTGAGGTACTTGAGCAAAAATTTGATTCAGAGGCTGAAAAAGGACTACAGATGTTGTTGGATTCTGACTTTCCTGCACTCGAAGTGGAATTTCTGGAGCTACAGAAGCCAAATTGGCACTCTCTCAATTGCGTTGGAAAGTAGACATCCTGGGCTTTCCATCAATATATAATAGTCCATACTTTGCCCGAGATTTGATGGCACAAACTGGCGTTCTAAGTCAGCATAGAAATTCTGGCGTCAAAACGCACGAACTGGCATAAAAGCTGGAGTTAAACGCCCAAACTGGCACAAAAGCTGGCGTTTAACTCCAAGAAAAGTCTCTACATGTGAAAGCTTCAATGCTCAGCCCAAGCACACACCAACTGGGCCCGGAAATGGATTTCTGCATTAATTACTTATTTCTGTAGCCCTAGGCTACTAGTTTTCTATAAATAGGACCTTTTGCTATTGTATTTTCAGACTATCAATCTTGGTTCTTCTGGTTCCCTCTCTGGGGCCGAAGCCAATGATCACCATTATCACTTTTGTATTTTCAACGGTGGAGTTTCTACACACCATAGATTAAGGTGTGGAGCTCTGCTGTTCCTCATGAATTAATGCAAAGTACTATTGTTTTTCTATTCAACTCAAGTCTATTTCTTCTCCAAGATATCCATTCGCACTCAAGAACATGATGAATGTGATGATTATGTGACACTCATCACCATTCTCACTTATGAATGCGTGCCTGACAACCATTTCCGTTCTACATGCAAACAAGCTTGAATGAATATCTCTTGGGTTTCTAATCTAAGATTATAACCTTCGTGGTATAGGCTAGAATTATTGGCGGCCATTCCTGAGATCCGGAAAGTATAAACCTTGTCTGTGGTATTCCGAGTAGGATCTGGGAAGGGATGACTGTGACGAGCTTCAAACTTGCGAGTGTTGGGCGTAGTGACAGACGCAAAAGGATCAATGGATCTATTCCAACATGATCGAGAACCGACAGATGATTAGTCGTGCGGTGACAGCGCATTTGGACCATTTTTACTGAGAGGACGGAAGGTAGCCATTGACAACGGTGAAACCCAACATATAGCTTGCCATGGAAAGGAGTATGAATGATTGGATGAAGACAATAGGAAAGCAGAGGTTCAGAAGGAATATAGCATCTTCATACGCTTATCTGAAATTTTCACCAATGAATTACATAAGTATCTCTATCTTTATTTTATATTTTATTTATATTTTAATTATCAATTCTCTATAACCATTTGAATCTGCCTGACTGAGATTTACAAGATGACCATAGCTTGCTTCAAGCCGACAATCTCCATGGGATCGACCCTTACTCACGTAAGGTTTATTACTTGGACGACCCAGTGCACTTGCTGGTTAGTTGTGCGGAGTTGTGATAAAGAGTTGAGATTACAATTGTGCGTACTAAGTTGTTGGCGCCATTGATGATGCCAAGGCCATAAAAACGTCCCACATGGCCGAATGCATAGAGGAGGGAAAGGCAGTGATTTCCACTGAGGAAGACCTCAATGGACGTCCACTGACCTCCAAGGAGTTCCCTAATGAGGAACCATGAGAATCTGAGGCTCACACTGAGACCATAGAGATTTTATTGAATTTACTTCTGCCATTCATGAGCTCTGATGAGTATTCTTCCTTTGAAGAGGATAAAGATGTTACTGAAGAGCAAGTTACTAAGTACCCTTGGAGTAATCATGAAGCTAAATGCCAAGTTATTTGGTAATGAGACTTGGGAGGATGAACCCCCTTGCTCACCAAAGAACTAGATGACTTGACTAGGCAGAGATTACCTCAGAAGAGACAGGATCCTGGAAAGTTCTCAATACCTTGTACCATAGGCACCATGACCTTTGAGAAAGCTCTGTGTGACCTAGGGTCAAGTATAAACCTCATGCCACTCTCTGTGATGGAGAAGCTAGGGATCCTTGAGGTACAAGCTGCAAGAATCTCACTAGAGATGGCAGACAATTCAAGGAAACAAGCTTATGGACTTGTAGAGGATGTCTTGGTAAAAGTTGAAGGCCACTACATCCCTGCTGATTTTATAATCCTAGACACTGGGAAGTGTATGGATGAATCCATCATCCTTGGCAGACCCTTCCTAGCCACAGCAAAAGTTGTGATTGATGTTGACAGAGGAGAATTGGTCCTTCAAGTGAATGAAGACTCCCTTGTGTTTAAAGCTCAAGGATATCCCTCTATAACCATGGAGAGGAAGCATGAAAAGCTTCTCTCAATGCAAAGTCAAATAGAGCCCCCACATTCAAACTTTAAGTTTAGTGTTGGGAGGCCATCATCATGTTCTGAATATCTGTGAGGCTCCATGAGAGCCCACTGTCAAGCTATTGACATTAAAGAAGCGCTTGTTGGGAGGCAATCCAATTTTATTATATCTATTTATTTTCCATTGTTATTTTATGTTTTCTGTAGGTTGATGATCATGTGAAGTCACAAAAACAACTAAAAAAGCAAAAACAGAATGTAAAATAGTATTAAAAATAGCACACCCTGGAGGAGAAGCTTACTAGCGTTTAAACGCCAGTAAGGGTAGCAGAATGGGCGTTAAACACCTAGTCTGGCACCATTCTGGGCGTTTAACGCCAGAAAAGGGCACAAAGCTGACGTTAAATGCCAGAAAGGGGAGAAAAGCTAGCGTTAAACACCAGAAATGGGCAGCAACCTGGCGTTTAACGCCAGAATTGGCACAGGAAGGGGCGTTTACACGCCAATATGGTACAGGGATGAGAAATCCTTGACACCTCAGGATCTGTGGACCCCACAGGATTTCCACCTACCTCATCTCTCTCTCTTCTTCACACCTTCCCATAACACCCTTCCCCAAATACCCTTCACCAATCACCTCAATACCTCTTCCCCAAATACCCCTCACCTATCAAATCCTACCCTCTTCTCCATAATATCTTCCCCAATCCATATCCATCCATCATAAAACCCCACCTACCTCACCATTCAAATTCAAACCACTTTCCTTCCCAAACCCACCCATACATGGCCGAACCCTACCCCTCTCTCTACTCCTATATAAACCCATCTTCACTCCTTCATTTTCATACAACATAAACACTCCTTCTCCCCCTTGGCCGAAATACTACCCCCCTCCATCTCCTCTATTTTTCTTCCTCTACTCTCTTCTTTTATCTTTTGCTCGAGGACGAACAAACCTTCTAAGTTTGGTGTGGTAAAAGCATTGCTTTATGTTTTTCCATAACCATGTATGGCACCAAAGGCCGGAAAAACCTCTAGAAAGAGGAAAGGGAAGGCAAAAGCTTCCACCTCTGAGTCATGGGAGATGGAGAGATTCATCTCAAGGGTGCATCAAGACCACTTCTATGAAGTTGTGGCCAAGAAGAAGGTGATCCCCGAGATCCCTTTCAAGCTCAAAAAGGGTGAATATCCAAAGATCCGACATGAGATTCGTAGAAGAGGTTGGGAAATTCTCACCAACTCCATCCAACAAGTCGGGATCTTAATGGTTCAAGAGTTCTATGCCAATGCATGGATCACCAAGAACCATGATCAAAGTGTGAACCCGGACCCTAAGAATTGGCTCACAATGGTTCGGGGAAAATACTTAGATTTCAGTCCAAAAAATATAAGGTTGGCATTCAACTTTCCCATGATGCAAGGAGATGCACACCCCTACACTAGAAGGGTCAACTTTGATCAAATGTTGAACCAAGTCCTCATAGACATTTGTGAAGAGGGTGCTCAATGGAAGAGAAATTTAAGAGGGAAGCCGGTTCAACTAAGAAGGCATGACCTCAAGCCCGTGGCTAGGGGATGGTTGGAGTTCATCCAACGCTTAATCATTCCCACTAGCAACCGGTCTGAAGTTACTATAGACCGGGCTATCATGATCCATAGCATCATGATTGGAGAGGAAGTAGAAGTTCATGAGGTTATATCCCTAGAACTCTACAAGGTGGCGGACAAGTCCTCTACTTTGGCAAGGTTAGCCTTCCCTCATCTCATTTGTCACCTCTGCAATTCAGCTGGAATTGACATAGAGGAAGACATCCTCATTGATGAGGACAAGCCCATCACTAAGAAAAAGATGGAGCAAACAAGAGATCCCACTCATGGATAAGAGCATGAGGAAATTCCTCATCATGAAATCCCTGAGATGCCTCAAGGGATGCATTTTCCTCCACAAAACTATTGGGAGCAGATCAACACATCCCTAGGAGAATTAAGTTCTAATATGGGACAACTAAGGGTGGAGCACCAAGAGCATTCCATCCTCCTTCATGAAATTAGAAAAGACCAAAGAGTCATGAGGGAGGAGCAACAAAGGCAAGGAAGAGACATTGAGGAGCTCAAACACTCCATAAGATCTTCAAGAGGAAGAACAAGCCGCCATCACTAAGGTGGACCCGTTCTTTAATTTTCTTGTTCTTATTTTTCTGTTTTTGTTTACTATGCTTGATGTTTTATTTATGTTTGTGTCTTATTACATGATCATTAGTGTCTTAGTGTCTATGCCTTAAAGCTATGAATGTCTTATGAACCCATCACCTTTCTTAAAAGAAAAATGTTTTAATCACAAAAGAACAAGAAGTACATGATTTCGAATTCATCCGTGAAACTAGTTTAATTATTTTGATGTGGTGACAATACTTTTTGTTTTCTGAATGAATGCTTGAACAGTGCATATTTTTGAATTTGTTGCTTATGAATGTTAAAATTGTTGGCTCTTGAAAGAATAATGAAAAAGGAGAAATGTTATTGATAATCTGAAAAATCATAAAATTGATTCTTGAAGCAAGAAAAAGTAGTGAAAAGCTTGCAGAAAAAAAAGAAAAAAATGGCAAAAAAATAAAAGAAAGAAAGAAAAAGAAAAAAAGCAAGCAGAAAAAGCCAATAGCTCTTTAAATCAAAAGGCAAGGGTAAAATAAAAAAGGATCCAAGGCTTTAAGCATCAGTGGATAGGATGGCCTAAAGGAATAAAATCTTGGCCTAAGCGGCTAAACCAAGCTGTCCCTAACTATGTGCTTGTGGCGTAAAGGTGTCAAGTAAAAACTTGAGACTAAGCGGTTAAAGTCGTGGTCCAAAGCAAAAAGAGTGTGCTTAAGAGCTCTAGACACCTCTAATTGGAGACTCTAGCAAAGCTGAGTCACAATCTGAAAAGGTTCACCCAGTTATGTGTCTGTGGCATTTATGTATCCGGTGGTAATACTGGAAAACAAAATGCTTAGGGTCACGTCCAAGACTCATAAAGTAGCTGTGTTCAAGAATTAACATACTGAACTAGGAGAATCAATAACACTATCTGAATTCTGAGTTCTTATAGATGCCAATCATTCTGAACTTCAAAGGATAAAGTGAGATGCCAAAACTGTTCAGAAGCAAAAAGCTAATAGCCCCGCTCATCTAATTAAGACTGATCTTCATATATATTTTTGGAATTTATTGTATATTCTCTTCATTTTATCCTATTTGATTTTTAGTTGCTTGGGGACAAGCAACAATTTAAGTTTTGTGTTGTGATGAGCAGATAATTTATACGCTTTTTGGCACTATTTTTAGGTAGTTTTTAGTATATTTTAGTTAGTTTTTATTATGTTCTTATTAGTTTTTATTCAAAAATCACATTTCTGGACTTTACTATAATTTTGTGTGTTTTTCTGTGATTTCAGGTATTTTCTGGCTGAAATTGAGGGACTTGAGCAAAAATCTGATTCAGAGGCTGAAAAAAGACTGCAGATGCTGTTGGATTCTGACTTCCCTGCACTCGAAGTGAAATTTCTGGAGCTACAGAAGCTCAATTGGCACGCTCTTAATTGCGTTGGAAAGTAGACATCCTGGGCTTTCCAGCAATATATAATAGTCCATACTTTGCCCGAGATTTGATGGCACAAACCGGCGTTCTAAATCAGCATAGAAATTCTGGCGTCAAAACGCCAAAACTGGCATAAAAGCTGGAGTTAAACGCCCAAACTGGCACAAAAGCTGGCGTTTAACTCCAAGAAAAGTCTCTACATGTGAAAGCTTCAATGCTCAGCCCAAGCACACACCAACTGGGCCCGGAAATGGATTTCTGCATTAATTACTTATTTCTGTAGCCCTAGGCTACTAGTTTTCTATAAATAGGACCTTTTGCTATTGTATTTTCAGACTATCAATCTTGGTTCTTCTGGTTCCCTCTCTGGGGCCGAAGCCAATGATCATCATTATCACTTTTGTATTTTCAACGGTGGAGTTTCTACACACCATAGATTAAGGTGTGGAGCTCTGCTGTTCCTCATGAATTAATGCAAAGTACTATTATTTTTCTATTCAACTCAAGTCTATTTCTTCTCCAAGATATTCATTCGCACTCAAGAACATGATGAATGTGATGATTATGTGACATTCATCACCATTCTCACCTATGAATGCGTGCCTGACAACCACTTCCGTTCTACATGCAAACAAGCTTGAATGTATATCTCTTGGGTTTCTAATCTAAGATTAGAACCTTCGTGGTATAGGCTAGAATTATTGGCAGTCATTCCTGAGATCTGGAAAGTCTAAATCTTGCCTGTGGTATTCCGAGTAGGATCTGGGAAGGGATGACTGTGACGAGCTTCAAACTCGCGAGTGTTGGGCGTAGTGACAGACACAAAAGGATCAATGGATCCTATTCCAACATGATCGAGAACCGACAGATGATTAGCCGTGCGGTGACAGTGCATTTGGACCATTTTTACTGAGAGGATGGGAGGTAGCCATTGACAACGATGAAACCCAACATACAGTTTGCCATGGAAAGGAGTATGAATGATTGGATGAAGACAATAGGAAAGTAGAGGTTCAGAAGGAAAAAAGCATCTTCATACGCTTATCTGAAATTTTCACCAATGAATTACATATGTATCTCTATCTTTATTTTATATTTTATTTATATTTTAATTATCAATTCTCTATAACCATTTGAATCTGCCTGACTGAGATTTACAAGATGACCATAGCTTGCTTCAAGCCGATAATCTCCGTGGGATCGACCCTTACTCACGTAAGGTTTAATACTTGGACGACCCAGTACACTTGCTGGTTAGTTGTGCGGAGTTGTGGCAAAGAGTTGAGATTACAATTGTGCGTACCAAGTTGTTGGCGCCATTGTTGATCACAATTTCGTGCACCAGCGCTCCCCTGGAGGGTTCCCACACACCAAACCAACTTGAACCAAGCAACCTTGACCCATGCCTCCGAACCAATTGAACCAAGGCCAACCAGACCCATCTCTCTTCAAATCCAAAGCAAGCAAAGCCCACATCATCACTCAAAGGCACAAGAACAAGCTAGATTAGGAATTTCATTTAATTGTAATTTGTTTTCAATTTCAATTTCATTTTCATTTTGTAAAGCCTATATAAAGGCATCAATTCCATTTCATTAGGAAGGCTGGCTCTGCTAGAGAGCATTAGGAGTAGGATAGAATAGAAAGCTTTCTTTGAAACACTTTTATTTTTTTGCACTTTTACATTTCAAGTATTGAATTCAAATTGGCTTATGCAAGTTTCAAATTCCTTCTCTGCTACAAATTTTCCCTTCTGCAATTTTACAATTCAATTTACATGAGCTTGATTTAAATCCTCTGTTCTCATTGCTTTCTGTTCTCATTGCTCTCAATTTACTTTTATGCAATTTAATTCCTCTGGAATTTATGTTTGAGTTTGCTGTGAGCTTGATTTACATTTCCTACAAATTTATATCTTCTGCATTTGTTCTGAATCTGATCTATTGCTTTCTTTAAATTCCCAGCACCCAGCCCCCTTTACATTTCATGCAATTTAACTTTCTTGCTCTTTAAGATTCTGTCCAATTTACTCCCTGCAAGTGAGATCTGCTCAAATTTATATTTCTTGTCATTTAAGATTTTATCAATTTACTTTTCTTGTTCTTTAAGTTTTCTGCCCATTTACATTCTACAACTTTAATTTCACTGTAATTTACATTCTGTTGCTTCAATTTCATCAAATTCACTTCAATGTTAGCTTGACTAGACTAATCACCCACTAAAGTTGCTTGATCCATCAATCCCTGTGGAATCGACCTCACTCTAAGTGATGCAACCCGGTACACTTGCCGGTGAGTTATTTGTGTTGGAATTCATTTTCCAACCCATCAAGTTTTTAGCACCGTTGTCGAGGATTGATTTAGATCAACAATGATTAAGTGGGTGAGAAGTCTAGATTAAGAATTTTCTTTATTTTGTTCTCTATTTTAAGTTGAAACCAAAGTGTTTGTATTTTTGCCTCACTAAGAAATTCTCATATCTGATATGAGTAATTTCAGTTTTAACTGGTTGTGTGTTTTACAAAACTCAAATGGAGTTCAACTCATCTCATGATCAAACAAATTTTATGGGATATTACCCACCATCACCAATCTCTAATGGTGGCTGGGAATATCACCAAGAAAATAAAAATTATGAGCACTCCAATCCATGGAGATTTGCTTCAAAGACACAAGATGAGCAAGAAAATCATATGGGAAACCAACCACCACCATAAAATGATTCATATCATTATCCTCATGGTGGTTGGTAGTATCACCAAGAATTGAAAGAGTATGAACATCTCCCAGAGCCACAAAGTGACTCATACTGTGATGACAGTTACACAAACCGTGGCTGGGAAGGGAATGTCAACAGTTCATACTCTATTCATTAAGAGACATCTTTTTTGGAGTATACTCTCAATAAAGTCATGCAAAATTTTCCACCCTCACTTCCCAGTTTCTCATTTGAAAGTTCTTCATCACTTGACTATGTCTCAACACAAAGTTTCCTCCAAGATCCATACAACTCATCTCACCAACCACAAAATTTATTCTACAACTCACAAAATTACTCTCAACCTTCAGAGGATCTCCTTCAAAAGTCCAGAGATTTTTTTGAAAGACAAGAACAATCTTGGAAAACGCAAGAAACCCTCTACAATAAGATGAATGGATATTTGGAGTAAGCAAGAAGAAACAGAGAATTGCTAAGCAAGGAAGGTGAAGATCAATTGGTGGATAAAAAGGAGGAAGTAGAAGAAAAAGAAAGCGAGGAAGTCAGTCAAGAAAACTCACACTCAAGTAAGGCAGAGAAGTACATGAAGGAAGAGCTCATTGAGCCACCAATTCAAAAGGCTCTGTATGAAAATAAAATTCCAATAAACACACAGCAACCAAGCCTTGAATCCAAAGGAGTGAAAGCAACTAACAAGAGCACCAATCATACCCCTGATCCAGCAAGCAAGCTCAATCAAGCCAAGTACAAAAGGAAGCTTGCTGAGAGGAGACCAAGAAAGGGGACAATAGCTGAAACTTCTCCCCCTTGAGGTCATTCCTCTTAACAAACTGGAATAAGAGGAAGAAAGTGAAGAATATGTCAACCGTAGGTAACATTTCTTTCATCTGCTTTGTTTATTTTCTCTCTTTGCTTTGTTTAAATTTCAATAAATTGGTATATGGTTACATTCTAAGTTTGGTGTTGCCCTGCAACAATTTGTTTTCAATCCCTTTGAATGATTACATCGATTCTACATGGAAGTGTCACACTAAGATTCTAAGTTTGGTGTGCCACTTATTTTTCTATGCAATTCATTCAGCAACACCACTTATCTGCATAATCATAAGGCCCTTTGCAGTGTTATTTTTCTTCTTAGTTGGACAATTTTAGTTTTCCCTTTGTTTTAGTCATTTACTTGTTTCTAATGCTTTCTTTTATTAACTGTTTTAATTAATATATCACCAAGAGATCCCTATTCATGACAGATACTTGGCTTGGTGATTGTACTTAACATATAACAGTTTCATTTGCTTAGTTTTAATTCAAATAAATTGACATATGATTGCATTCTAAATTTGGTGTTGCTATGAAACAAAATTTGTTTCCAATTTTCACTGGATACTTGCATCAATTCCAAGTGAAAGTGTCACACTAAGTTTGGTGTGCCACTCATTCTATATGCAATGTATCATGCACACCCTCTTAATTTTGCAATCACAATGTCTCTATTTCTCTGTGCCTTGATGGTTATTCTTAATTTTTGCTTGCTTGAAACACATGTACTGCTAACATTTCATTGTGTAAGACATTCATGATCCATCTTAGCCCCATGACCATTGTTCTAATTGTTGCTTGAGGATGAGCAAGCATTCTAAGTTTGGCAAGGGAAAGGGGGAAGAATGGGAGGAAAATGACAACAAGAGAGAAGATGAATTACAAGGTTGTAAAGTTCCTTTTCCTCTCATTTGTTTCCGGCACCTTAAATTTCATGATTGTCTTTATCTTCTCTGTTTACATGTGTGTATGAATAAGCATAGATTGAATTTTGATTTGCAACATGTTGCTATGCCACCATGACTACCATCTTGAATTTTGTAAAGTTCAAAGCAGTAAAGTATCATGATCATAAACAAACAAGGAATTAAAGAAGGATTTAGCATGTGCATACAAGTATTGGAAAGCTAGTATGGTTAATTGTTGCTCAATTGCATTAGATTTTATTTAATTGAAGTTTTCATCTAGACATTTTGTGAAATCTTTTGAAATCATGAAAACCTTGAAGAAGCAATTGCAAATTAAGGCAAGAAAATAAAAAGGGAAAGAATGAGAAAGCTGAAGGCTCTGAGTACCAATGACAATTTCATTGTTAAGTACTTGTGGTGTTTATGTATCAAGCAAAAAGTTTGAAAACAAAACACTTAGAAGTCAAGGCTAGGCTCAAAGTGCAAAAAGCACTCCCTCAAAGCTCAAGGCTTTGAGCATCAATGATTAGAGAGTCAAGAAAAGAAACAAATGAGCTTAATGAAGTCCTCTAATTAAATACTTGTGGTGCTTATGTATCAAGTGGTAATACTTGAAAACAAAGCATTTAGAGTCGTAGCTTTGTTATCAATTCATGGGGCAAATCACCCAAAAGGAGAAGCTAATAAGAAAATCAAAAGCTTGTTTCAAGGAAGAAATATAAGAAAAAGATTTCATAAATTGAGCTAGATAGAAGCATTAATCATTTACATTTCTTTTGTGATTGAAGCATGCATAGAAAACTAGCTAACCATGAACATTGAGTTGCTATTCTTCATACCTTGGTTTATCAAAATGTACTACATGATTCTTTTCTTGCTTGTGGACAAGCAAGGTTTAAGTTTGGTATTGTGATGACATGTCATCATGTCATGTTTTTCTATGCTTTTTCATACAAGAAATTGATGATTTGTGCTTAGATATTGAAAGCTTTTATGCTTAAATGGTATATTTCTTTGATCTTTTGATTTTATAAATTTTGTAGAAAATAAGTGGAAAAAGAAGCAAAATAGCACAAAATAAGCTAAAAAGAATAAAAGAAGAATTTTGGAGCACTCTTTGAAGTTTGAGCACACTTTGGAATCTTAGGCCACGCTTTTAAAAGCGTAGCCCATGACCATGGAGCCTTGGCCTTACTATCATGCATTAATGCCTTATTATGAAGTAATAATGGAAGCATGCATGCATTTAAATTGATAATGCCAATTAAGAATGAATCTACGTAATTGGCATTAGGAATTAATAAGGCTTGCATGCATGAATCATTTAAATCAATGCCAATGCCAAGTAAATTCATGCAATGAATTAATGCTTCGGTAAGTTAACGAAAGAATGCATGCAAGTAATATTATTTCAATACTTTGCCAAGGCATTAAATGAAATCATGCATGCATGAAATATTTACTATCCATTAGAGCATTTCATTGATGAATGAAAGCCTAGCGTTCATAAATGTAACGGAGCGCTCATTATTGACAAGAGCGCAACGTTGAAACATTTACCTTTTTTGGGCTTGGCACAAAGAAAAGCAAAAAAAGAAAAAAACAAGGAAGCAAAGCACTCAAGCATAGCGCTACGTTAATTTTCTGAACGGAGCGCTCATCAAAGGAAGGGTACAACACAAGGCATCAACGCTCAAATATGTAGCGCTAAGTTAACTTTGTTAACTTTTTCGTGCTTCATCCAAGAAGAAAAGCAAGGCACTACACAAGCAAGGAAGCCAGCAAGGTTCGAACCAGGCACATTCTAGCAAGGAAGAAGCGCTACAAAAGGAAAGCAAGGGCACTGCGTGAAATGATTTAACTGAGTGCTAGTACCACTCTACTTGGGCCAAGGAAATTGGCCACAGGGCTCGAATTGGAGCCTCACTCAAAAGCAAAGGGGCGTTGCGTTGTTTCTTTTAACCGAGCGCTATAAACAAGGCTCGGCACGAGACAAAAATTGAAGGGGACAAGGCATTGAGCGCTACGTTGCCTTACATGACCAAGCGCTCCCCTGGAAGGTTCTCACACACCAAACTAACTTGAACCAAGCAACCTTGACCCATGCCTCCGAACCAATTGAACTAAGGCCAACCAGACCCATCTCTCTTCAAATCCAAAGCAAGCAAAGCCCACATCATCACTCAAAGGCACAAGAACAAGCTAGATTAGGAATTTCATTTAATTGTAATTTGTTTTTAATTTCAATTTCATTTTCATTTTGTAAAGCCTATATAAAGGCATCAATTCCATTTCATTAGGAAGGCTGGCTCTGCTAGAGAGCATTAGGAGTAGGATAGAATAGAAAGCTTTCTTTGAAACACTTTTATTTTTCTACACTTTTACATTTCAAGTATTGAATTCAAATTGGCTTATGCAAGTTTCAAATTCCTTCTCTGCTACAAATTTTCCCTTCTGCAATTTTACAATTCAATTTACATGAGCTTGATTTAAATCCTCTGTTCTCATTGCTTTCTGTTCTCATTGCTCTCAATTTACTTTTATGCAATTTAATTCCTCTACAATTTACATTTGAGTTTGCTGTGAGCTTGATTTACATTTCCTGCAAATTTACATCTTCTGCATTTGTTCTGAATCTGATCTATTGCTTTCTTTAAATTCCCAGCACCCAGCTGAAGAGAGAACTTTTGCGTGGTCTAGAAATTCGCAGATAAATCCTCGTTGCAGGTATAGCTTCTAAACCAACAAAAGTCCTTTCTTACAAATGTTTTGGTTATCACAAGTAACAAACCCCTAAATAAATTGATAACCGAAGTATTTAAACCTCGGGTCGTCTTCTCAAGAAACTGCAGGAAAGTATATTCTTATTATTGGTTATGAAGATTGTAAAGTGGGGGTTTTGAAAGTAAGGAAGCAGTATGTTGAATGATAATAAGAATAAAATAAATAACTATAAAAAAGACTCTTGGCAAGGTATGAAAACTGGAAGTCCTATCCTGGTTATCTTTATCAATTGTAATGAGAATTGGATTTTTCTCCCACTTTGTTAACCTCTAACTATGAAGGTAAGTTAAGTGGATGAATTAATTCTGATTCCTCAAGTCCTAGTCTTTTCTTGGGAAAAGTTAGAGTTATTGGAACCCGAATTAATTCTGGAAGAATTCCAATTTTCAATTAACAATGAGTTTGATAACTCAAGCGTCTCCAATGACTCAACCAAAGTCAAAAGGAAAAATTCTAAATTATTTATATAAATAAAAGAAAGCAATCATAAATCTGAAATACCTCAATTAGCACTAATAAAGATATCAAATGTAACATGGAAGAGTTCATAAATTAAATTAGGAAAATAAATAAAAAGAACATTGAACCTGTGATGAAGAAGAAATAATCCTAAATCCTAAAACTAAATCCTAAGAGAGAGGGGAGAACCTCTCTCTCTAAAAACTACATCTACTCCTTAAATTGTGAATTTTGAAAGCTTGTTTATGTATGGATACATTTCCCCACTTTATAGCCTCTAATCTGTGTTTTCTGGGCCGCAAACTGGGTCAAAAACAGCCCAGAGATCGCTGGAGAAGAAATCTGCCACGCTGGTTTTTCGCCACTGCGACGCGTCCGCATGGATCACGCAACCGCGTCACCTAGCGTCAGGGAAACTATGGCATATTATATATCAAATCGAAGCCCCGAACGTTAGCTTTCCAACGCAACTGGAACCGCGTCGTTTGGACCTCTGTAGCTAAAGTTATAGCTGTTTGAGTGCGAAGAGGTCAGGCTGGACAGCTTAGCAATTTCTCCAACTTCTTGTATTCCTTCCACTTTTGCATGCTTCCTTTCCATCCTGAGCCATTCCTGCCCTATAATCTCTGAAAACACTTAACACATTTATCAAGGCATCTAAAATAAGAGAGCTCTAAACATAGGGAACTTAAGACCAAAGAAGCATGTTTTCAATCAAAGCACATAATTAGGAAGTCAAATGTAAAACCATGCAAATAGTATGAATAAGTGGGTAAAGAGTTGATAAAAATCACTCAATTGAGCACAAGATAAACCATAAAATAGTGGTTTATCAACCTCCCCACACTTAAACATTAGCATGTCCTCATGCTAAGCTCAAGAGAAGCTATAAAGAATGAAGTGGAGTGGTAGAATGTATAAAATACAACCTATCTATATGAATGCAACTACATGCAAAATGTTTCTACCTACTTGGTTAAAAGTAAATCAAATTCTCCAAGAATATACATAAATCAGATTTCACTAATTCAAATTATACAATAAAAGACAAGTACACTTGTAAGAAGACAGCTCATGAAAGCAGGGAACATAGAATCAAGCATTAAACCCTTACTGGTAGTGTATATCACTCTAATCTCTCAAGTGTCTAGGGTTTAATCACTCTACTCTTCTCTAGTCATGCTTTCTAAAACTTTGTTCTTCATCTAACCAATCAACAATATTTAATGTATCAATGCAAACATCATGAGGTCTTTTCAAGGTTGTAATGGGGCTAAGGTAAGGGTAAGGGTATATATATATGGCTAAGTGAGCTTTATAAAGTGAATCCTTGATTAGTCTAAGATCTCACCTAACATATACATACTTTATATAATTTTAAAATGCTTTATCTAGCTACCCAAATTTTTCCCACTTTTGTATTACATGCTCATGTATCAAACTTTTTTTTTTTTGAATTTTGTCCCATGTGCATTGATTCTTTTTATTTTGCATTTGGGGTAATATTATTTTTCTTTTCTCTTTTTTTTTTTTTTGTTTTGTATCCCCTTATTTAATTACTTGATATTTTTTTTTTCAATGCACATGGTAATTTAATTATTTTGATTTCACATGAGCATGCTTCCCAAATTTTCAAATTACTTATTAAATTTAATTCCCTACTTTTTCATATCATCCCATGTTCCCATGAAATTCCCCACACTTAAATTATACACAATATCTATCTTAAGCTAACCAAGGATTCAACTTGGGATTTTTATTTTGTTTTTCTGCTTAAGGCTAGTAATGTGGTTATGAAATAGAAGGGGGTTAAAAAGTTCAACGTGGCTAACAAGGGTGATGTAAAAGGTAGGCTTATTTGGGAAAAGTGAGCTAATAACAAATAATGGCCTCAATCATATACAAGCATGTAAATACACTAAATAATGAACATATAGACTGAAACAAAGTAAACACACAAGAAAGCAAGAATAAAATATTTATGGTTAAATAATGTAACCATATAAATAAGCTCAAATCTCACAGGTTGTGTGTTCTTTAGCTATAATTCATGTTCCAAATACAACTTCCAAACAAGTTTTAACATAAAATTTTTTTTCCAATTTAAATTAGTAAAATTTTTCAAAAAATAGAGTTACTTTAACCAAGTAGTAACTAAATGCACAAAATCAAATAAACATGCAATCAAATATGCAAATGTAACAATGAACAAATAAAGAAAATAAGATTATTGGTGTTGAAAAGAAGGTAACTAACCCATGGAGATCGGTATCGACCTCCCCACACTTAAAGATTGCACCGTCCTTGGTGCATGATAAAATGTGCAAGTGGACGGGGGTTGTAGTTCCTCAATTGGGGCTCTTTTTGTTCCTTTCCTTGCCGGTGGTTTGGGAGTAGCTTTCTCTTTACCTTTCTTGGTGGCCATCCTGAAAAGGGAAGAAGAAAGTAACTTAAATTCAAAGGGATAGAGCAAGGAAGAGAATAGGAGAGGTGGTAATTAATGCACATTAAAAGATAAATGATGTTGACACATGGTCATGACTACATGTGAAAAATCATAAACAGGAATATAGCAGTGCATATGAAGACAATTAAATGCAAGGTATTTATTGGCATGCAGGCAAAGGCATGAGTAGCATAGATCAAGCATTTAAGTCCAATTTAAATTACCAAGTCTTTCATACTAACAACCTGTTTGTAAGAACAATTATATTAAATTAATAAAATATAAAAAGGAAATTTGTGAAAAACAGGCATCAGAATAGTAGAATGGAATAATCTAGAAAAATGCATAATGCCATATGAGCTTTTTCACAAACACATAGCATGCATGGTAAATAAGCTATTGAAAGTATTAAATTGAACATGCAAGCAACCCTTTAAAAAGTAATATATAATTGTCAAACAAATCTTGAATAATCCACAAAAATATATAAAAAAATAATTACCCAAATAAATTACTAACACCAATGAAAGTAATGCAATAAATGAAAGTATGCAAATAAATTAAATGAAATAGAATGGAAGTGAAGAGGGATGATGAAGAAAAAGGAAGTGGAAAGGAAGGAAGAAAGAAGAAAAGATAGAAGAAATTAGGATTAGAGAAGAAAAGATAAGATAATTGGCACTAATCTGGATAGGTTGTGTGACGCTGGCGACGCGGTCGCGTGGGTGACGCGGTCGCGTAGTGTGCAATAAGGTCAGGCGACACGGACGCGTGGGGCACGCGGACGCGTGGCCTGATTTGTGCGATTGGCGCGAGTGCAGCCTCGCGCTCGCACAACTCTCTATTCAAAACTTAGTTTTGCCAAAATTCAGGGTGACGCGGTCGCGTGGTCGACGCGATCGCGTAAGTGGCCATTATGGGGATATGACGCGGACGCGTGAGCCATGCGTCCGCGTGGTAAGGCTTGTGCGATCAGCACCAGTCCAACACCACTCTCGCACAACTTTCGGTCGTGCACCCTTTCTTACGTCGATTTCCAGGTCACGCGGCCGCGTGGGTGACGCGGTCGCGTGGGAGCCATTTTTCCCACATGATGCGGACGCGTCAGCGATGCTGCCGCGTCGCGTGCGTGCTTCTCTTTTTTTTTTTTTATAATGCAGTATGCAGTATGCAATGCTAATATGAATGTTAGGCAAAACTCCAGGTTCAATACAATAAAATAAAATAAAACTTGAAAACAAATAAAACTAAATAAAAATGAAAAAAGAACGATCATACCATGGTGGGTTGTCTCCCACCTAGCACTTTTAGTTAAAGTCCTTAAGTTGGACATTTGATGAGCTTCCTGTTATGGTGGCTTATGCTTGTATTCATCCAGGAATCTCCACCAATGTTTGTAATTCCAATGGCCTCCGGGATCCCAAACTAAGCGCAGAGAGCCTTCAAGTAAGTTAAAGCAAGTGACAAGGCCCCAAGAGTGCTGATTTCTAGATTGAATTCCGGGGTCCCAGACCTTGCCTTTGCACCCATCTTCTTGTTGATCATCATTTTTCCACTTGGGTGGTGAACAGTCGAAATTCTCACTGAGACATCCAAACAGCTTCCTAGACCCATTCACTTGAGCTTTATACCAACCTTTGCGTTTAAACTTAAAGCTTCCAACCATAATGAACCTTGCAGGACAATTCTTACCACTGGCCATCTTCCTCTTACTCTTTATGCCACAAAGAGCTCTAAGTTGACCATCCGTCTCCAGTAGCCCATATTCAAGTGGAATTAGAAAGCTAAGGGATATGAATTTTACCCACTTGAATGTTGTGAAGGATGATGGCAACTTAGGGGGAGGTGTTTTTAATGAAATTGCAAGCTCCACTCCCTTGTGCTCTTCTCTGACAACTTCCACCTCTTTGCAAACTTCTTTAATTTCAACCTCTTCATCTTGGTAGATTTCTTCCAATTCAGTCTCTTCTGCACTACTTACCAAAGGCATAGGAGGTTGTGCTTCTTCTTCTTGAATCTCTATCTCTTGATTAACCTCTTCCAAGTCTTCAACTATGATATGCTTTGGAGGTTGTACACCCTCCTCAACATCAATATCAACATCAAACACCGTGGAAGGAGGCTCTGTGACTGGACTTTCCAATGGAGGTACAGCATCCCTTAAGTTTGCAACCACTTCTTCCTTTTTAATAATTGCTGCTTGAAAGAGCAGAAGATTGATGGTTTAGAGGTTATAAAAACTCTCGTTGTGAGTATAGTTACTAAACCAAGCAATCAACCTTTCTTACAAACGTGTTGGTTGTCACAAGTAACAAACCCCTTTAAAAATTGTTAACCGAGTATTCATACCTCGGGTCGTCTTCTCAAGGAACTGCGAGGAAGTGTGTTCTTATTATTGGCTATAAAGGTTGTAATCGGGGTTTAGAAGGTGAGAAGCAAGTAATTTAAATGACGAGTGAATTAAATGGGAAGTAAAAATAAATAATAACTGTAAAACAACTTTTGGCAAGATAAGGGAAATTAGAAATCCAACTTAGTTACCCTTCTCAACAATAATGAAAGTTGTATCTTAATTCCACTTGGTCAACCTTTACCGGAGCAAAGGAAAGTTAAGGGACTAATTAAATTGACCTTTGAATCCTAATTATTTCCTAAGAAAAGGTTGGGATTGTTTAAGTTCAACTTAATTAGCAAGATAACGATTATCAATTATGTTGAGTTTAATAACTGTTGAGTTACTGAATTCTTAACCAAAACCAAAAGAGGAAAAAGTAAATTGCTGAAATAATAAAAGTGTCCTTAGATGGGAAGCAATGGCAACTCAAATCAAGAGAACAATCATAAACTGAAAATACCTCAAATTATCATTAATTCAATTAGAAATCTGTAGCATGGAATAATTCTTAGATCAATTTATAATAATAATCAATTCAAATGTTGGAATAAATAAATAGAAGTAATACTAAAAGAACATTAAACCTGGATCCAGAGTTACTCTTGAAACAAGAAGAAATCCTAAATCCTAAAAGAGAGAGAGAGAGAAGATCTCCCTCTCAACTAAATCTAAATCATTGAAAGGTGAAAATATGCGAGCTCCCTTTGAATGGAAGCATTCCCACACTTTATAACCTCTGGTCTATGCTGTCTGTACTTGGATCTGGGCCAAAAAGGGCTTCAGAATTTGCTGGGGGCGTATTCTGTAATTTCTGGTGCGTGGCCTCTGTCACGCGTCCGCGTGGGTCACGCGGTCGCGTCATTCGGAGCTTTTCCTTGCCACGCGGTCGCGTCAGTCATGCGACCGCGTCATGTGTATTCTGCTTGAGGCGCGTGGTTGCGTCAGGCATGCGGTCGCGTCGCTGCTGATTCGTGCTTGGCACACGATCGCGTCATCCATGCGATCGCGTGGATACCAGTTTCTTTAAAGCTCCATTTTGCTTCCTCCTTCCATTCTAGTATGTTTCCTTTTTCCATCCTTTTAAGTCATTTTGCCTTTAGAAAATCTGAAACTACTCAACACACTAATCACGGCATCGAATGGAAATAAAGGTAATTAAAATAATTAATTTTTAAAGCTTAGAAAACATGTTTTTCATTATATGACATAATAAGGAAGGGAAAGTAAAACTATGCAATTAATGTGAATAAGTAGGTGAAGAGTTGAATAAATCACTCTAATTAAGCACAAAAGAACTCATGAAATATGGGTTTATCAACCTCCCCACACTTAAACACTAGCATGTCCTCATGCTAAATCCAAGGTAAATAATTAAGGTTAAAGTGATGGAGTGTTATGAAATGCAACCTATGCTAAATGCATCTACCTAATGAGTCATGCAATTCTAATTCATCCACTCATATATATAAAGTTTACATGTAGCTAAGTTAATTCACATTCTCAAGGGGTTATGTATATATATGTATATAGCCAACCCTTAAATAATAAAGTACTTTAGCAAATGAGATGGGAAAGAAAACATTGTACAAACTTGCAAAACAATTAGTAAATTTGAGCACAGATATATGTTGATGAGTTATTGAACCCTCACTGGATTTTGTGTTTACTCTCTAGTCACTTAGTGTTTATTGGGTTTATTCACTCTATTTTTCTTTTTATTCTTAATTTCTACAGCTTTGATTTTCATCTAACCAATCAACAATTATAGAATATAGTCATACCAAAAAGTCCTGAGGTCTTAATTAAGGTTGTAATGTGGTCAAGGTAAAGGTAAGGATTTATGTATAGGGTCAAGTGAGCTAATAAGTGAATCCTTAATTAGACTAAGATCTCACCTAACATACATATTCAGCAAGATAAAACTTCTTTACCTATTTTCCCATAATTTCTCACTTATTGTTACATGCTCATGTTTCACTTTTTATCATTTTTTTATCCCATGTGCATTATTTTTATTTTGCATTGGGAAATTTCTTTTGTATCTCCTTTTATTTAAATGCTGAAAAAAAAATTAACTTTTTTTTAATGCACATGATAATTGAATCATTTAGATTTTCTCATGAGCATGCTTCCCAAATTTTATTTTATTCCTTTTAACTTCTCTACCTTTTGTTTCTATCATCCATGTACCCAAAAGGTTTCCCACATTTAACTCTATTTATAATTTTCTATCTTAAGCTAACCAAGGATTCACTTGGGATTTTATTTTGTTTTTCTGCTTAAGGCTAGTAATTTGGCTAAATAGAATAAAGGGGTTTTGAAAGGCTCAAGGGGGCTAACAAGGGTAATGTAAAAGGTAGGCTAATTTGGGGTGAGTGAGCTAAAATCAAATGATGGCCTTAATCATTCTCTTGGTATGTATCTATTCTATATTCTATAATTGGACATATAGATTAAAGCAAAGTAAAGAACATCAGAATAAAAAGAAATGTGACACACAGAAATGAAATTATGGTTTGAATGCAACCATACAATTTAAGCTTAAGACTCACAGGCTGTGTGTTCTCTAACTCAAGCATCATATATCATTCATATATTGTATGCAGGTTTAGTTAAAAATTTCCATTATTCTCTTGAAAAAATTATTTAGGGTAGCTTTTAAAGTTTTAATGTTCCTCCTTGATGAAATGTTGTCAACTAACATGTAATGCTATATATACAAGGTGTGGGTTGTTTTGATTCTGTTAAAGTTTCTAGTTTACTTCCTTTTTATATTTTTCTATTTAAACTATACTATCTTATGCTAAAAAGGGTAAGCTATACTAATTAATCCACTAATAAATCAGAATTGCAAACTAAACTAAATAACTAAAATAAACTAAATGGCTAAAGTATGAACTAAAGATGCAAAATGCAGCACATAGAGTAAAATACACAAGTAGCAATGTATAAGTACTCAGAAAATAACAATAAAAGAAAAAGAGAAAAATACAGAAAAATATCCAAAATAAAAGAAAAAGTATGTAGAGGTTCACCAAAATAAACGCCAGAGATGGCGACCTCCCCACACTTAAAATGAAGCATCGTCCTCGATGCTCAATCAAGCCTGGTGTGAAGGAGTGTTATCAATGGTAGGGATGGTAGCTGGGCTCTCCGTGGTGGTGGTGGGTTGAGGGTCTGGCTGCTGTGGAGGTGGGACGGACTGGAGCGGGATCTCCAGATCTGCAGCCTCTATCTGGGGCATAACCTCCTAATGCGGGACAGCCTGCTCTGTGGCTGCCTGCTGATGAGTCTCCACCTGGGAATGAGGCTCGTCCTCGTGCTCATCCTCCTCCTCGTGCTCATCCTCTGATGGCTCTGAAGGGGTGTCGGGCTCGGAGGGGATGTCGGCGCCCTGTCTGATCATCAGCTTTAGATGGGAATAGCGTCGCCTGCTGCGGCTCTCTAATCTCTCATATCGGCGCCTGTTACGGCGCTCCATCTGATCAAGCTGGCGGAATAGACGGTGCACGAGGCGATAGACCGGCTCAGAGGCGGGTGGAGGTGCAGTGGTGGCAGCAGGGGCAGCTGGGGCAGCTGTGGATGAAGAGGGTCCAGCAGATGGAGGGGCTGTCTCATCAGTAGCAGTGACAGGTGGTGGTCTGTAGCCCAAAGCAAGGAAGTTCCTGCTGTGCGGGATGATCTTCCTGTAGTCCGCTGCTGGTGGTCTCTCATCGGCATCTTCCCAAGGCACATCAACCTGACGGCCTAGCCGTCTAACCAGGTAAGGAAAGGGGAGGGTGCCTCGTACGTGGGCCCTGGCCATATAATGCCGGATAAAACGAGGTAAGTATATGTCCTTACCCTCCAGCACACACCAAAGGAGGGTGATCATGGTAGCCGAGATCTCTGTCTCGTGAGTACTCGGCATCACAAAATTACTCAAGACTGATGCCATAGCCGAGCCTCATCATTTAAGTACACTCTCTTGATCCCTCTAGGCATAGTGGTGTTCTGACCCATCTCCCAAGGAACAGCAGGGTCGAGAGCTATCCGTGCCTTTACGGCATCCCAGTCAAACTGCATCTGGCCCATGTCCTCCTCAGCCTGTGCAAAACCATCTGGCTGATCGGACTTGGCTGGGAGCTGGAGAATGGTCTCTATGGCTTCCTCTGTGACCAGAATTTGCTTTCCCCTTAGGTTCACTGCATCTAGGGTAGTAAGGTAGTAGTTGCAATAGAATTCCTAGACCCAAGATGCATTGACCTCTGTCAGTGGTCTCTCCAGAAAGTACCAGCCCCTTTGCTTGATTTGCTCAGTAGTGTACTGCTGGAGGGCTTCTGGAATCTTTAAGGTACGTTCCAGGTATAGATTTCTGGAGTTTGCAAAAGCCGGGTACTTCAGTTCACAGTACCGGTTTGCAAATTTTATAGGATCATTTGCAGGAAGCAGCTGGTTAGCTTTCTCCTGCGGTGTGAAGTTCTTCTCCCGCCATGAGGTATCGTGCATTAGGGAAATGATGGACTGGGAGGAATCTCCTCTCTTGGGCTTGCCAGTGGCCTTGCCTTTACCTTTTCTGTGTGAGGCAAACATCTTGAAAAATAGAAAATCAGGAATGGATAAAAAAATAGGAAAGCAAATAGGCAATTAAACAAAGGAAATTCAAAGCGGTAGGGGAGAAATAGAATAAGGAAAATGAGTAATTGAAATGTGATTGAATTTATGTTAAATGGAAAAAAAAATAAGCAATATGCCATGGTTAGAAAGTTAAAGGAAAGTGAAAATAATCAGAAAAGAGACCAAAAGGGTTGGTATGGTTAGGATTTGAAAAAAAAATTAGTAATTTAAAATCAGTGAGTTAGGAAGGTAAGTGGCATAGAAAAATTCCATGTAACAAGGATTCACAGGTAAGAATAGAAGTACTCATAATTGAACAAGCAGTTTATGAACCAGGAAATCAAAAAGGATGAGAAAGTCTGCCATAGCATGCATGTAAAGGTTTGGGTAAAGCAAAGTAAAACAGATTTCAGAAATGCCAAACCAAAACATAAATGAAAATAATTTAAAAAAAAACTTGGGCAGCATTCCGGCTAAAATTGGATTGTCCCGGAAAATAAACAGCAATTTAATCAGTTCATATGAATTAAAAAAATCAAGCCGCATGTACATAGATATAAAATAAACATAAAAACTCAATGTAAACAGCAGCAACATACAAGAAAGCAGCATATGAATCATGATTATAGCAGTAACAGATTTGCACATAGGGTAAAACAGAAGTAAGAACAGTGCAAGTAAACAGATCTAGATCCACTAACCACAGCCTAAGCTACCTAACATCCTAAAAATCCACTACAAAATGCAAGTATAACTATCCTAATTATAAACATAAACGGAATAAAAAAATACAGAAAAGTGACGAACAGATAAAAAAAATGGTTGCGTGTTGCGGAACCTGGTAAGTGGAAGGGGTGGAACAGGGAAGAAGGTGGCTGCGGCGGCGTCCGGCGCGGTGGTGGTGCATGGCGACGCGGTGGTGGCGGCGGAGGGGGTTGGTGTCGGAGAAAGGGTTTAGGTGGTGGGTGGTGGTTGGAGGGAGAGGATAGGGGTGGGAGGTTGTGCTTGGGGTTGCTAGCTGAAGAGGTGGGGCGCGGTGGATGGCCGGCGGTGGTGGGCGGTGGTGGTGGCGAGCAGCGGTGGAAAGGGAAGGAGAGAGGAAGAAGGAAGGAGAGAGTAGGGGAGGGGGTGGTACGGCGGCGGTGGCGGGTCGGCGGCGGCGTCTGGGTGATGGTGCGGTGGCGGCTGGAAGGTGGTGGGTGGTGGTTGGAGGGAGAGGAGGCAGAGAAGGGGAAGAGGGTTGGGGGTGAGGGCTGCGTGACTGATAGGGTTCGTGGGCTGGGGGGTTATATTTTCGAATCCACGTGACCGCGTGGGGCACGCGGTCGCGTGGTTGGGACGAGAATGGGAGTGACGCGATCGCGTGGGGTGCGCGATCGCATGCGAGGGGGAAAGAAGGGTGACGCGATCGCATGGGTCGCGCGATCGCGTCGCTGGAAGTCGTGCTAAACGCACGACTCCAGCGCCGTTTTAGTGCAACTCTCTGTCTCCTTTTGGGGCGATGTGCAATCCATGCGACGCGATCGCGTCGCTCACGCGGTCGCGTGGGATTGGTATTGGGTAAGTGACGCGATCGCATGGGGCATGCGATCGCGTGGGCCAATTTGTGCGAAACGCACAAGGGCCGCACGATTCCAGCCCAACTTTCTGTTCGTTGGATCCTTACGCCGATATATATATCACGCGGCCGCGTGGGTCACGCGGTCGCATGGGTGGTGTTTTTCGCGATCGCATGGGGCATGCGGTCGCGTCGTGCAACCACTTTTTTTTTTATGCATGAAAAGTGCAGAATGCAATGACTATCATGGATGCTTATGCATGATTCCAGGTTTAATAAATTAAAATGAAAAAGGAAAAATTGAAAGCAATTAACAAGAAATAAATTGAAAAAGAAGCGACCATACCATGGTGGGTTGTCTCCCACCTAGCACTTTTAGTTAAAGTCCTTAAGTTGGACATTGGAAGAGTATCCTGTTATGGTGGCTTGTGTTTAAATTCGTCCAAAAATTTCCACCAGTGCTTGGAATGCCAATAGCCTCCGGGGTCCCAAACTAGGCATGTAAAGCTTCTGCGTAGCTTTAAACAGATATCCAGCCTCCTGGGATGACGAATGTCAGAATATAATCCATGATCCCAAGCTGTGTTTTTAGATCCACCTCCGTTTTGATTTGTAAGTTTCCATTCGGGCGGGTTAAAGAGTAGAATCTCACTCTGGCGACCAAACGTCCTCCGTGATCCATGCAATTGAGCACGATACCAAACTGTGTACTTCGAGGTGAAGCGTGGAACCTTATTGAACCTGGCGCACCAGCTCTGAATACGAGCCATTTCCTCTTACTCTTAAAGCCGCAGAGAGCTCTAAGCTGGCCATCTATTTCAAGAAAACCATATTCAAGTGAATAAGTAAAATTATAAGTTAAGGATTGTACCCACTTGAAGGTTGTATTGGGTGGCAATGGCCTTGGGATAGGTATTTTTGGTGGTTCTACAAGTTCCGTTTCCTTGTGCTCTTCTGTGAATTCTTCCACTTCCTTGCAAAGATCTTCGATTGTATCTGTATTCTGGTCAAAGTCTTCTGCGTCTTCCTCATCACTTGAGACATAGATTGGAGGTTGAGAGAAATCTACCTCCGCATCATCTTCATATTCACTTGGGGAAGATTCTTCGATCTCAGAGAATTCACTTGCGGACGCAAGTTCATCACTAGGAGCACTAGATTTGTGACTATCATCATCAAGGAAATTTGCTTCTTGGATTATTCCGTCTGATTCTTCGTAAACGACTTGCCTTGGAGATTATACGGTATCCTCCTTAGCATCAACTGTAGTGTCTTGGACGGAGTTTTCCTTAATTCTGTATTCCCAAGGAAGTTCAGCATCGCCTAGATCTTCAACCAACTCTTCTTTTTGAACAATGACAGCTTCTTCCACTTGTTCTAGTACGAATTCATTTTCTGTCTTGTCCACTGGAGTCTCTAGTATTTCTTTCATGCTACGCTCTTCATTGGGCTGTCCACATGGAGCTGTGGTTGATCCTTGTATATTTGAGCACCTAGTGGCCCATTGAATTAGTGCTTGCTCCAGTTGTTGAATGGTTGTTTGAAATTTAATCATTGTTTCTTTCAGGCGATCCTTTGCTTCGCGGTTTGCCAGACTTGGACATGATACAAGGGAAAGTGGTGATGATTGGGAACGATTGGATTGGTATTGGGGTAAGGAAGGATCATATGATGGCGAATGGTGAAGAGAAGCTTGTGAGTGTGGTGGTTCGAGGTTATGTTGAAAGGATGGTTCATATGCACGGGGTGGGGCTTGTTGGTAGTTACAAGGTTGTCCACCATGTCTTACAGCTGGGTATGCACAGTAGAATGGTCTTTGTCCAGGATATCTCGGAGGGTGTTGCCGCCAAAAGGGTTGATTAGATCCTCTTGGTTCCATCAATCCTTGATTGGTCTCACCTTGATGCACATTCCTGCTATAACTTCTATTTCCTTTAACAATATTAGAACCAAACTCAAAGTGAAAGGGGTGAGAGTTCATAGTAGCAAATAAAGAGAAAAAGGAAAAACAATAATAAATAAACAAGCAAAAGAAAAATATTTACAATAACTAATAATAAGGCACACGTTTGCAGTTCCCCGGCAACGGCGCCATTTTGAAAGAGCAGAAGATTGATGGTTTAGAGGTTATAAAAACTCTCGTTGTGAGTATAGTTACTAAACCAAGCAATCAACCTTTCTTACAAACGTGTTGGTTGTCACAAGTAACAAACCCCTTTAAAAATTGTTAACCGAGTATTCAAACTTCGGGTCGTCTTCTCAAGGAACTGCGAGGAAGTGTGTTCTTATTATTGGCTATAAAGGTTGTAATCGGGGTTTAGAAGGTGAAAAGCAAGTAATTTAAATGACGAGTGAATTAAATGGCAAGTAAAAATAAATAATAACTGTAAAACAACTTTTGGCAAGATAAGGGAAATTAGAAGTCCAACTTAGTTACCATTCTCAATAATAATGAAAGTTGTATCTTAATTCCACTTGGTCAACCTTTACCGGAGCAAAGGAAAGTTAAGGGACTAATTAAATTGACCTTTGAATCCTAATTATTTCCTAAGAAAAGGTTGGGATTGTTTAAGTTCAACTTAATTAGCAAGATAACGATTATCAATTCTGTTGAGTTTAATAACTGTTGAGTTACTGAATTCTTAACCAAAACTAAAAGGGAAAAAAGTAAATTGCTGAAATAATAAAAGTGTCCTTAGATGGGAAGCAATGGCAACTTAAATAAAGAGAACAATCATAAACTAAAAATACCTCAAATTATCATTAATTCAATTAAAAATCTGTAACATGGAATAATTCTTAGATCAATTTATAATAATAATCAATTCAAATGTTGGAATAAATAAACAGAAGTAATACTAAAAGAACATTAAACCTGGATCCAGAGTTACTCTTAAAACAAGAAGAAATCCTAAATCCTAAAAGAGAGAGAGAGAAGATCTCCCTCTCAACTAAATCTAAATCATTGAAAGGTGAAAATATGCGAGCTCCCTTTGAATGGAAGCATTCCCACACTTTATAACCTCTGGTCTATGCTGTCTGTACTTGGATCTGGGCCAAAAAGGGCTTCAGAATTCGCTGGGGGCGTATTCTGTAATTTCTGGTGCGTGGCCTCTGTCACGCGTCCGCGTGGATCATGCGGTCGCGTCATTCGGAGCTTTTCCTTGCCACGCGGTCGCGTCAGTCATGCGACCGCGTCATGTGTATTCTGCTTGAGGCTCGCGGTCGCGTCAGGCATGCGGCCGCGTCGCTGCTGATTTGTGCTTGGCACGCGATCGCGTCATCCATGCGATCGCGTGGATACCAGTTTCTTTAAAGCTCCATTTTGCTTCCTCCTTCCATTCTAGTATGTTTTCTTTTTCCATCCTTTTAAGTCATTCTGCCTTTAGAAAATCTGAAACTACTCAACACACTAATCACGGCATCGAATGGAAATAAAGGTAATTAAAATAATTAATTTTTAAAGCTTAGAAAACATGTTTTTCATTATATGACATAATAAGGAAGGGAAAGTAAAACTATGCAATTAATGTGAATAAGTAGGTGAAGAGTTGAATAAATCACTCTAATTAAGCACAAAAGAACTCATGAAATATGGGTTTATCACTGCTTTGTCCAGTTGTTTAAGTATAAAATCATACTCATCCTCGATGATTTTCTTTCCATGACAACTCCTTTCAACTACTCCTTCATCTTCAAGGGTCTCTCCTACCTTCACCCGTAGGGCTTCCTCTAGCTCTTTATGAAGTATGGATTCGCGAAGATGATTCCTTCTTTCCTGTTCCATATCAATAGCATAATTGGGATCATCTTGCTCTTGGATTGATGGATGTGGGTGCTCTTCCATGGAGGGTGGTGATGGGATGAAAAGATCATTATGTGGTTGAAAAGGAAGTGCACTAGAGCTTGAGGGTTGAATATTGGAGGTAGAGGGTTGGTTCATGCGGGATATAAGATTTTGGAGTGTAGAGGTAAGACCAATGATGTTAGAGATGAGTGTATTGTTATCCAATAGAGGTTGGGATGGATCTATGTATGGCTCATTCGGTTCATAGGGTGGTTGGTATGGTGGATGTGGGTTAGGGTCATATAGAGGTATTTGGTGGTAAGGAGCTTGTGAGTATGGTGGTCCAGAGTTATTTTGAGGAGAGGGTTCATAGGCATATGGTGGTGGTTGTTGATAGTCCATTGGAGGTGGTTGTTGCCATGAGGGTTGATCAAATCCTTGTGGCTCCTCCCATCTTTGATTGTTCCAACCTTGATGCCTGTTCTCCTTGTAATTTCCTCTTCTTGCAACATAATTGTAACCAGACTTATAGCCAAAGGGGTGAGAGTTCATAGTAGCAAATAAAAATTAAAAACAAAAACAAAAATAAAAACAATTTTAAATTAAAAGGTTATTTGAATTTTGAATTTGAAAATTAAATTTTGAAATTTGAATTTTAAATTTTAAAATTTGAAAATTGAAATTTTGAATTTTAAATTTTTAAAATTTGAATTTTGAAATCTGAAAAATTAAATTTTGAAATTTGAAATTTAAATAATGAATTTTGAAATTTTGATTTTTGAAATAAGATAAGATAATAATGAATTTTGAATTTGATTTTGAATTTTGAAATTTAAATTTTGAAATTTTAAATTTTGAAATTTTGAATTTAATGAGGAAAGAGAAAAACAATAAAATGACACAAAACTTAAAATTTTTAGATCAAAATGAAGAAAACAACTAAGAACAACTTGAAGGTCAAGATGAACACAAAGAACAAATTTTTTGAAAATTTTTTTTTATAACTAAATAAAAACCAATAACCTCTTAATTTATGAAAAAGCAAAAATAAAAACAAAAATAAAAACAAATAAACAAGTAAAAAGTAAAAATATTTACAATAACCAATAATAAGGCACACGTTTGCAATTCCCCGGCAACGGCGCCATTTTGAAGAGAGAACTTTTGCGTGGTCTAGAAATTCGCAAATAAATTCTCGTTGCAGGTATAGCTTCTAAACCAACAAAAGTCCTTTCTTACAAACGTTTTGGTTGTCACAAGTAACAAACCCCTAAATAAATTGATAACCGAAGTATTTAAACCTCGGGTCATCTTCTCAAGGAACTGCAGGGAAGTATGTTCTTATTATTGGTTATGAAGATTGTAAATTGAGGGTTTTGAAAGTAAGGAAGCAGTATGTTGAATGATAATAAGAATAAAATAAATAACTATAAAATAAACTCTTGGCAAGGTATGAAAACTGGAAGTCCTATCTTGGTTATCCTTATCAATTGTAATGAGAATTGGATTTTTCTCCCACTTTGTTAACCTCTAACTATGAAGGTAAGTTAAGTGGATGAATTAATTCTGATTCCTCAAGTCCTAGTCTTTCCTTGGGAAAAGTGAGAGTTATTAGAACCCGAATTAATTCTGGAAGAATTCTAATTTTTAATTAATAATGAGTTTGATAACTCAAGTGTCTCCAATGACTCAACCAAAGTCAAAAGGGAAAATTCTAAATTATTTATATAAATAAAAGAAAACAATCATAAATCTGAAATACCTCAATTAGCACTAATAAAGATATCAAATGTAACATGGAAGAGTTCATAAATTAAATTAGGAAAATAAATAAAAAGAACATTGAACCTGTGATGAAGAAGAAATAATCTTAAATCCTAAAACTAAATCCTAAGAGAGAGGAGAGAACCTCTCTCTCTAAAAACTACATCTACTCCTTAAATTGTGAATTTTGAAAGCTTGTTCATGTATGGATGCATTCCCCCATTTTATAGCCTCTAATTTGTGTTTTCTGGGCCACAAACTGGGTCAAAAACAGCCCAGAGATCGCTGGAGAAGAAATCTGCCACGCTGGTTTTTCGCCACTGTGACGCATCCGCATAGATCACACGACCGCATCGTCTAGCGTCAGAGCAACTATGGCATATTATATATTAAATCGAAGCCCCGGACATTAGCTTTCCAACGCAACTAGAACCGCGTCATTTGGACCTCTGTAGCTAAAGTTATAGCCGTTTGAGTGCGAAGAGGTCAGGCTGTACAGCTTAGCAATTTCTCCAACTTCTTGTATTCCTTCCACTTTTGCATGCTTCCTTTCCATCCTCTGAGCCATTCCTGCCCTATAATCTCTGAAAACACTTAACACACATATCAAGGCATCTAATGGTAATAAGAGAGGTTTAAACATAGGGAACTTAAGGCCAAAGAAGCATGTTTTCAATCAAAGCACATAATTAGGAAGGCAAATGTAAAACCATGCAAATAGTATGAATAAGTGGGTAAAGAGTTGATAAAAACCACTCAATTGAGCACAAGATAAACAATAAAATAGTGGTTTATCACCAGCCCCCTTTACATTTCATGCAATTTAACTTTCTTGCTCTTTAAGATTCTGTCCAATTTACTCCCTGCAAGTGAGATCTGCTGAAATTTACATTTCTTGTCATTTAAGATTTTGTCAATTTACTTTTCTTGTTCTTTAAGTTTTCTGCCCATTTACATTCTGCAACTTTAATTTCACTGCAATTTACATTTTGTTGCTTCAATTTCATCAAATTCACTTCAATGTTAGCTTGACTAGACTAATCACCTACTAAAGTTGCTTGATCCATCAATCTCTGTGGGATCGACCTCACTCTAAGTGAGTTTTACTACTTGATGCGATCCGGTACACTTGCTGGTGAGTTATTTGTGTTGGAATTCGTTTTCCAATCCATCAAACCTCAGCCGGGATGCAATTGGTCTTAATTGTGTCACAAATTCGTAATAAGTTAGAGATAAACAAATTTGGATCTTTTTGCAGTCTCCCACTAAATTGACAATTTTGTTGAACAAATGTAACAAGTTGAGGGTTCAACTCAAAATTATTGGCATTAACAGTGGGTGTCACAACGCTACTTCCACAACTCCCTAGATTAGGAGTAGTGAATGAACTAAGAGTTCTTCTAGAGTTCTCCTGGATCAGGGTCGTAGTGGAGTGGTTCTCTATCCCTATTATTCCGCATAGAAAAAAATAAAAGAAAATTAAATTGGAACTCCTTTCACTGTGTGAAGAGAATTCCCAAGAGGAATAAAATGAACAGTAAATATTATTTTTATATATATTCAAAAAAATAAAATAAAGAAAAATAAAAATAACAAAAAGAACTAAATCTGAATCCTACTCTTAAAAAGATCAAAGAAGAGATTTGAAAATTCAAAATTCAAAAATTAAAACACCAAATTTAATTTCTTATATTAATTATGCACTTTAAATAACTAACTAACTAACTTATAAATTTACAATTTAAAATTTAAAAAGGACACCAAACTTAAATTCTAATTATATCTAAAAAATTTAAATTTTCAATTTTAAATAAAAAATGAAAAACTTTTTGAAAAAAAGAAAGAAAAATAGGGAAGGAACTAGCGTAAAGAAATAAAAAAGAAGAAAAAGAAAATTATAAACTGAAAAATCTGCATAAGTTGAAAAATATCTAATCTAGATAATCAAACAACTGGTAGTTGTCAATCTCAACTAATCCCCGGCAACGGCACCAAAAACTTGATGCGGATTTTACAAACAACAAAACACCCACTACAAGAAAACACGTCTATTGCCACACTTTTAAAGCGTGGCGAAAAGCTGAAAAAAGCGTGGCGATAGCTTTTCGCCACACTTTTTGAGCTACCGCCACGCTTTTGAAAGGGTGACCTATGAAAGGGTGGCGGTTGCTCTATCGCCACGCTTTTTTCAGCCTATTGCCACACTTTTTTACAAACTGTCACTTGTAAAAGCATGGCTGTAGGTGGGAAATATGGCCACGCTTTTAAAGCGTGGCGATAGGTAGAGATATGGCTATGCTGTTAAAGCGTGGCGATAGAGAGATACGGCCACGCTTTTAAAGCGTGGCGATAGGGAGAGATACGGCCACGCTTTTAAAGCGTGGGGATAGCCTTATCAAATTAAAAAAAATCCTTTTTTTGACTTTACCTTCATCACTACACAATATAAATTTTCAGTCATTTTCTATTACCAAACCAGTATGCAATTTTTATTACAAGACAAATCAAATAGTAATTACTGACATATATAATTTTTGCTATAATTGTTTTATACATTAATGCTCAAATACAAAATAAATCTCAAGTTTAAAACTCTAATTTCACAACAAGCTTTTCAACTTGAGCAAAAAATACAATGCTATCTAATACTTCAATTAGCTTACCAAATTTGACAATAATTATACAGATTTACTAAGGTGGGATTTACAAATCTTGGTAGGTTTGTTCCTTCCCTTTTGGCATTTGAAACATCATGAAAACATCAGACCTGAAAGCCATCTTAGCAACATCTGTCTGCTCTAGCACTATAGAAAGAACTTTGTCTACCCCATCATTCGGTGTATAGCCTTCCAGCAATTTTTTAATATCTTCAAGCATTCTTTGTCATCTGAATTATGAAGTATGTTCTAGAAATAAAATAATATAATCTAAAAAAACTATGGGATCAACTCAATCATAATATTTATAGTTTGTTCCATTAACATTAACTCCTGTTTCTAGTGTAAATGTTTCGGCATGCTATCAAATAAATTATTTATATCAAATATATATTAAAATGCAAAAAATATATATTGAAAATGAATTCAATAATAATTTATTATACACAAATATACATAAATATACAAAATGTAATCTAATTAATTATACACAAATATACAACACAAAGAGAATCCGAGTTCATTATTTAGCTTTATCATTGCATCAAAAAATCATCACATGGAGGGAATCATTATTTAGCTTTAGCTATAATCCTAAAGCATTTATCATAAACAAAAGCATGCAGGTTCAGTACCCCTAAATTCTAACCACTCCTGTAATTACAATACTTCTAATGATATGTTAGGAACAAGTAGTTTCCAGTCAACCTTGATGATATAATATAGTCTATAGTTCATACATCCAAAGCAGAGACTGTTTTCCATAGTTATTAAAATATCCCAAAGAATGAGTTTCAGGAGCATCAGTGTCAACTTACTTGTCTTTGAGTTTCCAACTGAGATGTTAGAAGTCGGTTGTATTCATCCAAAATCTGTTTTTGAGAAATAACAATGAATCACTAACCATGTATAGAAATGGGAAATATACTCAATAATAGTGGTGCTAATAACAATGAAGACTTAGTGTATTAGAAAATTAAAATGCTATCCTATCAAATGATGATGTGGAACTATGTCTACAAGACAGTATATCTATTAAATATAAAGTGGTTCATGCAAGCAGGCCAGTGTTAATTAATCACAGCAAGCAAGATTATATCAGACCCAGATATGCATATGTTTCTATTTCAGACTATCTATCCAAGTTAGCTTCAACATAAACACAGGACATTCAAGAGTTTATATAGAACAAACATACTTCCAAAACTTCAATACAAAGTGGAAATATAATACTTTTTACAATTATTATATTAGTAATCGCTTTGTCCTCTAACAGATTTCAAGAACTAATGATTTTGTTTTTGGGGCCAGGGGGAGGGGAGACGGGGATTAATTCTAAAAAAAATTATAATGTTCTATACTAATGTAGGACAAAATAAGGGTTGCATAGTTTTATTATTTTTGTTTTTTGTTATAATGTCAGAGAAATCTTGATGCATATAATGTTCTATACACAAATCTTGATGCATATAAATTTTTCGTCCAAATGTTCCTCTTCAAGGTGATTTGAATTGAGATTTCTACTTAAAATCTAATGCAACAGAATAAACAGAGTAAATATATAAAACTGATAAATCCCGATTTCATGGTTTATCTTGTGCTTATTTTAGGGGATTTTATCACATTTTTCCACATTTATTCAATGAAATAGCATGGTTTTGTAATTCCCCCTTGAATTGTGCTTAAGTGTAAAAACATGCTTTTTTGGCCCTTAAATTGGTGATTTTGATTCACTTTAATTCCATTCGATGCCTTGATGTGTTTGTTAAGTGATTTCAGGTTCATAAGGTAAGTATTGGATGGAAGAAATGAGGAGAAAAGCATACAAAGTGGAGAATGTATGAAGAAACAAAGATTGGGAATGCATCAACGGGCGCGCACGCGTACGAGGCACGCACGCGCCGAAGTGATTTCGCGTAAGGACGCGCACGCGTACATGCCGCGTACGCGCGGATGAAGAAATAGCCAATCGACGTGCACGCGCACATGGCGCGTACGCGCACGCGCCGATACTCTCACTTGACCCACTTAAAAGCAAAACGCTGGGGGCGATTTCTGAGCTACCCAGGCCCAAATCCAACTTGTTTCTGAGTGTATTTCATACAGAATTGAATTCCAAGCAAGGGGGAGCAATTAGTTAGTCAACATGAGCCTTTAGTTAGTTTTCTAGAGAGAGAAGCTCCTTCTTCTCTCTAGAATTAAGTTAGATTGTCATGGATCCATGTTTAATTCCTTGCTTTCATCTTGTTTCTTTTATAATCTCTCATGTCTACATCTTGATTTTCTTAGTTGTAATGCTAATTTCTCATTTTGCTATATTGTTTGTGATGATGAACTCATGTTAGATTTGGTTTACAATTAATGTAATTTGATGTTGATGTTTCTTTCGTGTTGATCTTGCTTGCTATTATTGATTTCTTGCTTATGAGTTATGGGCTTCCTTAATTTTAGCATTTTGTGATGTTTACTTTATTGCACATTAGGTGTTTGATATAATGCTTCCTATAATTTTTGAGTAGTTCTCTTGACCCTTGGCCTAGGCTAAGGGGGTTGAGTGATCTTGAGTCCTTGGGTTTTGTTGAATTGGTAATTTTAGAACTCTTGGGGATCAATTTGATAACCATTGACTCTAGCCTACTACTAAGTCAATTAGTAGCTAGGTTGGTACTTATGGATTGATGTTGATCAAGCCATTTGACGTACTCCAAGCCTAGGAGTAGACATTACATACTTAAGGCTTTAAAGAGTAAACCTAATGAGCTCGGTTCCGCATAATTATCAATGTTTGAATTGCGACAAGGATAGTGATTTCAACTACCTAAGTCTTAACCAAGAGTCCCTTATCTTGCTTCTTTAATTGCTTAATTGATTCACTTTTCTTGCCATTTATTTTATTGCCCCTTTTATCAACCAAACCCCCTTTTACCCCTTGCATTCTTATAGCTAATAATTGATCACTTCATTGTTATCCTCGTGAGACGACCCAGAGTCTAAATACTTCGGTAATTTTTCATTGGGGTTTGTACTTGTGACAAAACACATAATCTTAATTTGATGCGAGAGTTGTTTGTTGGTTTGGAGCTATGCTTACAACGAAATTCTTCTTTCTATAAGAGAAATTCCTAACCGACAATGATCACTTTGACCATCAAATTAATGGTGCCATTGCCGGGGATGACAATGGTGCTATGTTATTAGCTATTGTATATATTGTGAATAGCTTGATTTTTGGTTTGTTTGTTGGCTTTTGCTAGTTGTAGGACTTTGTTTTCTTTGTTTCTTATTAGTTTTATTTTTATTTTCTCTTATCACCATGAATTCTCATCACTTTGGCTATGAGTGTATTTCAAACTATGTTGTAGGAAATGGAAGCTTCAATGAGGATGTGCATCAAAGATTTAGAAATCAAAGATGGGAGGAACCCCAAGCTCAAGGACAACTTTCTTGGCAATAACCTCCTCTGAATTCATATGGGTATAATCCTGATCCTAATGCATACCAATCCAATGTGTGTGATGACCCTTATTGTGATTGTCAACCACAACCACCACATGCATATGAACCCCCTCCGCAACATAATTTTGAACCACCTTACTCACAAGCCTTCTACCACCATTTACCTCCATATGTACCCACCATACCAACCACCATATAAACCATATCTAGGACCACCACCTTTCCATCACCAATTCTTCCATGAACCACAAAGTCCATACACACCACCTCAAGAATTTTACCAATATGGACCACCTTCCAATTACAACAACCTTCCCTCAAACAATGAACCCTCTCTTCCACCATTACCTCCCGATGAAGCCTCCATGTTGGAATTGAGAGATCTTGAATCTCATATCTTAAGGCGACAAGAGGAGGATGAAAAGAAGTTCGCGGAATTAAGATCAAAAATGGCTATCATGGTAGAAGCCATTGGTAACATGATCTCATCCCGCCTAAGCCTATATGATCAAGGCGCTTCCATTGTTGAATGTGGAAAAGCAACCAAAAAGCTTGGCGAGGGAGTGAACTTGAAGCTCCATGGAGAGGAGGAGGAATTAAAACAAGAAGTACAACAAGAGGAGGAGGTAGAATTTAGTGAACAAAAGGAAGTAGTGGTTGGATGTTTAGGATATGTTGAGCACATAATGGAATCTCAAGTCGAAGAGCCTTCTTCCACGAAGTTTGGAAGGGATGTTAAAGAGGAGAGTGATGTTGAGGTAGTACATAGAGAGTTGAAGAAAATTGATTAAGAAGTGGATTCCATCATTAGTGATTTTTTGTCCTTGTTAGTCAATCCCCTTGATGATCTTGTTGAGCCTTCTTCTAGTGGATTAGAAAGCAATGTTGAGGAGGATGTACAACTTCCAAGGCAATTGGAGAAGGAAGAATTGGAAGAAGAATCCCCAACAACAAGCCCTCCTATTTATAATGATTCCGAATCAACGTATGATCCCTTTGAGCTTAATGAGTCCTTCCCCACTGTGCTTGGAATTGATGACGAGGTAGACTTCACTAACCCTCCTATCTATGATGAGAGTGATGGGGAAGAGATAGAAGAAATTGGTGAAGAAGAGTGTGAACTTGAAGAAGCTTGGCGAGAGGTAAAGCTCAAAGAACCCTGCCAAGTGGTGGAAAACTCTAGAAAAGGATGGACGGGAGTAGAGTGTGCTTTATCAAGATCTTTGGGAACTCCTCCACCTAGGTTGTTACCCAATCTTTCATTTGAGTGGGTAAAACTTCTAACTCTTAGCTTTATTATCCCACTTGAGTATGGTTTGCTTGAGACGGATGGCCAACTTAGGGCGCTTTGTGGAATTAAGCGAAAGAGGAGGTTGTTTAGTGGTTGGCGTTCTAAATCTAGACTCATTATGGTTGGAAGCTCAAAATTGAAGAGTATGGATTGGTGCTATGCTCAATTGAATGTGTCTAGGAGGGTAGTTTGGTGCCTTCATGAGGATTCAGTTTTCTTGTCACCCAGACAGAATCAAGGCGATCAACTAAAAGATGGGTGCGAAGATAAGATATGGGATACTGGATCACACCATGGAAACCAACTTTGGAAGCTTATATCTTAGAGAGAACCTCACCAAAGCTTGGTGAAAATGGTTGGAACTTCTAAAAACCAATTGAAAGACAAGCACTCTTAGAGGTTCAAGGATGAATACAGGCATAAACCACCTTGACAAGGAACCTTCCAATTATCCAACTTAAGGACTTAAACCTAAAGTGCTTGGTGGGAGACACCCCACCATGGTAAACTCTTTCCATTCTCTTGTAGATATAATGAATGAATGAATTGGGTTCCATTTTATATAGTTTCTTTACTTCCTCAATATATTTTCTTTTGCTTGCTAAGGTGTTTATAGATTCTAAGCCTTAATTAGGGATGATTCTTTGAATTTGAGTTTTTGCTTAGATTGCAAGTTTTCTCAATTTGTTTGAAAATCCACAAAAAAATTTTTCAAAAATTTGATTTTGCATCTTAGCTAGTTCTAGAGTCTTAGAGAAGGTTGGAAAGATTTAGAGCTCTTCTTGTTGCTCTTAAAAAAAAAAAAAACTTGCCACGCGCAAGCGCACATTGCGCGCGCGTAGGCGTACCTGGCGCCTCCGCGCCCTATCATCAGTCAACCCATCCACGCGCAAGCGCACAGTGCGCATGCGTCGATGCGTTTTTGCATCAAGCAGACCAAAAGGCCCGAGAGTTATGCCAACTCTGAGCCCCTTTTGTCACTCTGACCAAGCTCACCCGCGCGGACGCGCACCGTACGCGTCCGCGCCCATTCTCAATTCACTTATCTACGCGCAAGCGTGGATGGCGCTTCCGCGCCCCTTCCTTATTCTCCCACCCATGCGGACGCGCACAGTGCGCGCACACGTGGATTCGAAAAATTCCCTTACCCAGGGATGCGAAAGCCCTAGCGCAGTCGCACCCCCAATCCTTCCCTCTTCTCCAACGTTCCATTTCTTCTTCTCTTTCCCCATAACCGGCTCTGTAACCACCGTCCCGGCGAGCGTCTCACAACCGTCACCGTCGCTACAACCCCCTCTCTTCTTCCCTCGCTCCTTCTTCCTCGCCTTCTCTTTCTCACTCCATTCTCTCCTCTCTGTCTCATCCATTCTCACCCCTGCTTCACCGCCAATGACGGCCGTGACTCCATTATCGCCGGTAAGCCCCCACGGTGACCACCAACCCTCAGTCGGTCACATTTCTTCCTCTCTCCATCACCCATCTGCTCTGTTCAGTTTCTGCTTCCCAGGTATCTGTCTTTCCCTGTTCTGTTTCCTTTACTATTTTGCGTTAATTTTGTTGATTAGTTTAGTTAGATTAGTTTAATTACGTGGTTAGAGAATTTGGGCTGAGTAGTGGATTTAGGCTTGTTTGAATTTGTGCTGCTGTTTGGAATTGTTCGGTTTCATTTGATTTGTCCTGTGCCAATTTGGATTGTTGATGCTAAATGTTACTTCCCTCATGACTACTAGTTGCCTAATTGCTCATTGCTATTTGTTGCTATCTATTGGCTTACATGCCTATTTCATATGAATTCATATCTGGCTTTTGTCTTTAATTGTAATGCATCCATATGGAACCTGATTTGATTGTTTGATTTTGGGAAATGGCCAATTTACTGCTGAAATGCTGCTGAATTTTTCCTAACCATATCTTATGAATCAACATTGTTTCACTTGATGCAACAAACTTCAATTTGACGATTTCTGTGTCAATAGGATTTTGTTTGTTAAATGGTTTTGGAGACTCCTCAAGGACATGTTTACAAGTTTTGGTCATGCTTATTATATTCTTTGCTTGATTACAATGTTAATTTACGTCTATGCATTGGATAGTTTGGGTAAATTTCCAGATTGACCATAAACTTGGTTTTCATTTGAAATTGAGTCCCATTTGCTTGCTTTCACAAGGTTGATGATTTCTTCCACCTATGTGGCTAATGTAACTCATTTTCTCTATACCCAAAGTGGCTAATGGTGCATAAATTTTCAACTCTTATCTCAACCTTGTGACCTTCATGCCTCATTGAAATTTGGTGTTTGAATTTCATTTATGTGCATTGTTCATTGAAGTTTTAATTTTATAATCACCAATTCATACAATTCTAGTGATCTTCGCATTGACTGATGACTTGTTTTCATACTAGTTGCTTTTTGGCAATGTTGTATTTCATCATCAATGACTATATGCAATTCATGGTTGTGAGTATGCTTGCATCCATACTTTGTACACTTCTTTTAATTGAGCCGATAATTGTCATATCACTGATTTTTGAACTAATTTCTAACTCTAACTTGATTAACCAGCTGATTTTCTTCCTCTCTCCATAACCCTTTTTAATCATTCTTTTGAATATAGCATTTCTTAGCTCAATGAACAAGTAATGTGCAATTGTGGTTTAAATTCTTGGTTTGTGACTTGGTTTGAATTTTGAATTTTGTTACTTGCATTCCAAGAATTCTATTTTCTTCACTCACTTCATGAATGTGTTTTACTTTGAGTGCTTTATATCTACTTGGCTAATTGCTTATATCATATCATAACTATTTTTCAGGATGTCAGACAAGGGAAAAGCTATAGCCACTACTTCAAAGAAGAAGAAGCACTCTACCCCTTCACCTTATGCTAATTATGCTAAGAATCCCCTGAATGAAGTGGACAAGGAGAATCAGCTACTCCCATCCACTGGCCCAATCAAATTCCCCAACCTCTACTGTGAGCTTCGCTTCCCTAAATTCCGAAAGACGAACCTGAACATTTAAAAGAAGTTGGTCCTTCCCAATAATGTGAGACGCGCCATAAACACCCACATTCTGGAGTTGGGATTGGACTTTGTTGACAGAGATTTGGGGAGGATAAACACTTCATGGGTGAGAGAATTCTACTGCAACTTCTTCCGTGCTACTCTTGATTCGGTCCAAGTGCGGGGTAGAGAAATTCTGATCACCGAGGCTGTTATCGGGGAGGCATTGCTTTGTCGACCTTGTACTGATGACACATGCGCCTATCAGTAGGCAGAGGTGGCTATCCACTGCATGACTTTTGACTATAAGGCGCTGAAGCGCGTGATTGCCACACCTGACGCCCCTTGGGTGATGGATTCTGGGAACAAGAAACCCAAGGGGATGTGTTTCACTTATCTGTCGAGAGAGGCTAAGACTTGGCAGCATATTTTCGCCCATTACGTCTTGCCCACCACTCACTTCTCAGAGATTCCGATGGATATGCTAGTTCTGATTGGTTGTGTGATGGAGGGAAAGGAGGTAGACTTCCCCCGGCTGATCAGGCAGAGTATGTGGCGAGCTCATATCCGTGGCCTGTTGCCATTCCCTACCTTGGTAACCAGCATGATTGAGCTGGATGATGTCCCGTGGGAGGACGATGATGTGACACAACCACCCCTAGAGAAGCAACCAAAAATCTTGGCGAGAGAGTGAACTTGAAGCTCCATGGAGAGGAGGAGGAATTAAAACAAGAAGTACAACAAGAGGAGGAGGTAGAATTTAGTGAACAAAAGGAAGTAGTGGTTAGATGTTTAGGATATGTTGAGCATATAATGGAATCTCAATTCGAAGAGCCCTCTTCCACGAAGTTTGGAAGGGATGTTAAAGAGGAGAGTGATGTTGAGGAAGTAGATAGAGAGTTAAAGGAAATTGATCAAGAAGTGGATTCCATCATTAGTGATTTTTTGTCCACGTTGGTCAATCCCCTTGATGATCTTGTTGAGCCTTCTTCCAGTGGATTAGAAAGCAATGTTGAGGAGGATGTACAACTTCCAAGGCAATTGGAGAAGGAAGAATTGGAAGAAGAGTCCCCAACAACAAGCCCTCCTATTTATGATGATTCTGAATCAACGTATGATTCCTTTGAGCTTGATGAGTCCCTCCCTACTGTGCTTAGAATTGATGACGAGGTAGACTTCACTAACCCTCCTATCTATGATGAGAGTGATGGGGATGAGATAGAATAAATTAGTGAAGAAGAGTGTGAACTTGAAGAAACTTGGCGAGAGGTAAAGTTCAAAGAACCCTGCCAAGTGGTGGAAAACTCTAGAAAAGGATGGACGGGAGTAGAGTGTGCTTTATCAAGATCTTTGGGAACTCCTCCACCTAGGTTGTTACCCAATCTTTCATTTGAGTGGGTAAAACTTCTAACTCTTAGCTTTATTATCCCACTTGAGTATGGTTTGCTTGAGACGGATGGCCAACTTAGGGCGCTTTATAGAATTAAGCGAAAGAGGAGGTTGTTTAGTAGTTGGCGTTCTAAATCTAGACTCATTATGGTTGGAAGCTCAAAATTGAAGAGTATGAATTGGTGCTATGCTCAATTGAATGGGTCTAGGATGGTAGTTTGGTGCCTTCATGAGGATTCAGTTTTCTTGTCACCCAGACAGAATCAAGGCGATCAACTAAAAGATGGGTGCGAAGATAAGATATGGGATCCTGGATCACACCATGGAAACCAACTTTGGAAGCTCATATCTTGGAGAGAACCTCACCAAAGCTTGGTGAAAATGGTTGGAACTTCTGACAACTAATTGAAGGACAAGCACTCTTGGAGGTTCAAGGATGAATACAGGCATAAACCACCTTGACAAGGAACCTTCCAATTGTCCAACTTAAGGACTTAAACCAAAAGTGCTTGGTGGGAGTGATGTGTGGAAAACGATCCAACACGAAACTCATCGGCAAGTGTACTGGGTCACATCAAGTAGTAATAACTCACATGAGTGAGGTCGATCCCACAGGGAGTGAAGGATTGAGCAATTTTAGTTAAGAGGTTGATTTAGTCAAGCGAACAAGAGTTGATTTGAGTGATTTGTATCCAACAGAAGCTAAACTGCATGAAATTTAAAGGGAGAGGGATAATTGACAAGAATTAAAGTGCAGAAGAATTAAAAGAGTTGAATCTTAAAGTGAAAGTAATGTAAAATGCAGAAACTTAGATTGCAAGAAACGTAAATAGCTGAAACTTAAAGTGCAAGAAATGTAAATGGCTTGAATCATAAAAGGATTTGGGAGTTGGGATTGCAGAAATTAAACAAGAGAAAGTAAAATGGCATGAATCAGAGAAGTAAAGTATGAATTGAAATGCAACAGATCTAAACAGAAAAGAACAATTGCTTGAAAATCCAAACAGAAAACAAACTGTAGCTCAATTGCAATAACTCAAGGGAAGTTGAAGATCTCAGGGTTGGAGGAGACTAGAGAACAAGTCTAGATCTCAATTCCTTTCTTGATCTACCCAAGAACAATTGCAAAAGAAATGGAAGAGTAAATTGCAGAAGAAGTAGAAGGAAGCAATAAACAGAATATAGATTCAAATCACAGTTTCTAGAATTATGCAGAAAATAAACAAAGAGATCTCAAGGTGAGATTGAAATAGAATTTCTTCAATTCTCCACCCAATATCCAAAACAAAGATCAAAAGGGTAGAGGCAAGAACAAAGAAGAAGAGAATTCAATTCTCTCCTCAATTTCCAAACCTCCAAAGCTAGAAATTAAGATTGACAATTCAAAAGTAAGCAAAAAGGTCCTTTCTAACTCAAACTAGCTTCTATTTATACACTTCCTATTTTTGGATTTTAGAATTTGGAGTGGGCTTTTTAATTTGGTGAATAATTTAATTTAAGTTGAATTTTGGTTCAATTTTGGCCAATGGGTGCTTGCTCCCAGTAGTGTGCTCAGTTGGTGGGGAGAGCGCAACACTCATGACTTGTGTCCTTGGCCCTTTGTAGCATGCCAAGCTAGCACCAGGGTAGCGCTCAGCTCTTCCCAAGAGTGCAGCACTCCCTTTGCTGCCTTGAGGCTTGTCTTGTGCGGACCAAGCTCCTTGACCGTTGATGCATTCGCATATTTTCTATTTTAACTAGTTAGTTTAGTTGGTTTTAGCTTAATTTCATGTATTATTACTAGAATAAACAAGCAATTTTGTGAGTTTTCTCTACATGCATTCATAAACCAAGAATTAGGTGAAATTTGGCATAACTCATGCAAATGATTTAAGAAGTTTATAAACAAGTTGATATGAATGATGCTCTTGAAATTCATTGCATAAGATAGCAAAACTTTTAGGAAGATTCTTTGGTTTATGTTAGGTGATAAAGAAAGAAGATGATGGAGCAAGAATTGGAGCAAGAAGGTTTGGAGATATATCAATCTTGGCAAGGAAACAGAGGAAGCACGTTGCCAACTCTGGAGTGTTTGTGGACAATGCCAGGAAGCTTGAAACAGAGCAAGAAAAGAAGCTTGAAACAGAGCAAAAAGGGGAGCTTGAGAGTGTTGCCAGGCAGGGAATGAACTGGCGTGTTCCCTGGCAATGCCCATAACAACGTCTAGGCCAAGAATTTTGGCTAGAGGAGCTCACTAGCACGTTGGTGCTGGCGTGTTCCTTGGCAACTCCAGCAAAAACGCCCACTTTAAGGCACCCCTAAAGAAGGCTCGAGAGCGTTGCCCAGTGAGGGATGAACTGGCATATTCATCAACAACGCCAATAACAACGCTGGTCCCTGCAAGGTGGCTATAGAAAATGACCTTGGGCGTTGCCAACTTGAAGTTGAATATGCGTGTTCCTTGGCAACGCAAGGCCAAGAAAGTGAGCTAAGGAGAGCTCGAAGGCATTGTTGCATTAAAGATGAAGTGGCGTGTTCATCAACAACACCAGCAACAATGCCAAGGCTAGGAACTTGGGCCAAGGGAGGATTGAGCGTTGCTAGTGGCGTGTTTGCCAACAACTTCACCAACAACTCCAACCAAGACAGCCTGACCTCACCTTCTTCAAGGATGTATAACTTGAGTTACAGAGATCCAATTTGAGTACTTCTAGCTGCGTTGAAAAGATGATATTCAGAGCTTTCCAACGATATATAATAGTCCATAGTGAAGTATGAAATGGAAGCTCGAATCAGAGTCATCTTTAGGCCCCAAAAACAAGGAAATGAGGTTGAGATTCAAGGAAGAATGAATGAGCCAAGAGAGGGGGTCGAACACGTTGCCAGGGCCAAGATGAACTAGCGTGTTCCTTGGCAACTCCAGCAACAATGCCCAGGCCAAGAAATTTGGACTAGAGGAGTTCTTGAGGGCGTTGTTAGTGGTGTGTTTGGTAAAAACGCCCAACCAAGGCAGCCTGACCTTGCCCTCTTCAATGGAGCATAACTTGAGCTAGGAAAATTCATATGAGGTAATTCCAGTGGTATTAGAAAGTAGACATCAAGAACTTTTCAATGATATATAATTCATATTGAAGCAAAGGATTGAAGCTCAAAGTTCAGGCAACATCAAGCATAAAAAGTGAAGAACAAGCAAGTGTTTGGCAACAACTTGGGCAACAACTTGGGCAACAACGCCCAAGCACCCTATCCCACTCCCAGGAAATTACCATGCACGTTGCCAACGTGCACCAAGGCTGGCGTGTTTGCCAATAACACCAGGCCATTGGGCCAGAGCAATGAAAATGAGCCCTGTTTCCTCTGTTTGACAAGAATTCTTTCATGAAGCAAAATCAACGAAGAGCAAGGACCAAATTGCTAACCCAAAAGGAGAATTTCAAGGAGTTTTAGGAATAGTATAAATAGAGAATAGTTTTGTACTTAGGGAAAGGATTTTTAGACACTTTTACAATTTACATCATAGTAGTTACTTTTACTAGCTTTTCACTCTGCTTGGTGCTACACTCCCAATTGGGAAGCATAGCAGGGAGGAAGTTAGTTTTCTTTGGCAATTTTTGAATTTTAGTTTTCAAGAACTTCTTCTTCATTCTTCATTACTCTTCTCTATTAAATTGGAATGTTTACTTTTGCACTTGTGGTTGAATTTAGAGCTATGATTCACTAAACCCCATTTTCATTAGGGGGAGGAGCTCTGCTCATTTGAATGGGTTGATAACTTTTCTTTTCCTTCTCAATTCAAGTGGTTCATCTAAGAGAAAACTCTTGTTCTTCACAAATTTAATCACCATCGAGAGAGGGATTGAATCTATATGAATTATGTGGTGAACTTGAGAAAGGAGCTACATAATTCAGTTTAGAGTTCATCCTTTCATGATTTCTTTGATCAATACACTTTGGGTTGGTATGTGAGATGTAACCTCCCTTAGTTGAGATTCTGGAAGTTGTGTGGCTTGGATTAGAAATTGAACTTCATCTCTTCTCATGAACAATTAGATCACGAGAGTGGCAATTGGTTGTGTTGAGAGAAATTGAGTTACCAAGAGATTGAGACTCAATTACCCACAATCTGCCATGGATCTATACCCATGATTGAGAAGGAATTGATCAACATCAATTCATGAGAATTTGCATCTCTGATCTCTAATGATCTTTTCCATCATTAATTCTCATTTCTTTTGCTCTTTAGTTGTTTGAATACCCATTACCCAATTCCCTTCTACATTCTTGCAATTTATTATTCTTGTCATTTACATTCTGTTTCTCTATTTCTTGCAATTTACTCTTCTGCTCTTTAAAATTCTTGCACTATACTTCCTTGCAATTTATCTTTAATGTCATTTAAGTTTTTTGCACTCTAAGTTTCATTCGTTTACTTTTATTTTCTTTCTTCATTGCAATTCTTTAGATTCCTTGTCATTTAATTTTTGCAATTACGTTCAAGAATTAAAATCTCATGAAATCAAAACCATGTTTGCTTGACTAAATTTACCATTTAACTAAAGTTGCTTAATCTACCAATCTCCGTGGGATCGACCTCACTCTTAGTGAGTTTTATTACTTGATACGATCCGGTATACTTGCTGGTTACGCGTTAATATCTTATTTTTCGCGTATCAACCGTGCCAAATTGTGCGTGACATGCTTCCCTGGCCGTGTCACACTCGCGCATCATACTTCAAGGAATAAGGGGAGTAGCGCTCAGCTCTCCTTGAGAGCGCAGCTCTCTTTGCTTGGTGAATGAGGTTCCAAGTTTGAATCATGGTGGGAGCATTTTGGTGCCAATTTTCTTGGTTTCTTGTAGCGCCTTCTCCCCACTCTTCATGACTATCCCTGGTTCGAATCCTTGTGAGTGCATTTTGGCCAAGTTTGGCTTATTTTCCTTTGTGAGTAGCGCTCCTTCACTCCCCCTTGCTCATGAGTTCGAACCTTGTGGCAAGCATTAGCAAGCTTTTTCCTTGAATTTATTTTTGGATGGAGCCCGATAATGCTCTTGGCAAGAGCTGAGCATTGTGCTTCTTCCCTTTCTTCCTTGGTTCATTATAGTGCTCAGCTCTCAAGGAGAGCGTAGCATTCAAGCCTTTGCTTCCTTGGTTCAATTATAATGCTCCTTTGGAGAGCATTGAGCTCTTGGAGAGAGCGCTGTGGCTTTCCTCCTTCAATATGCCACGCTTCCTTGTCTCTTTTGCCACATTTTTCTTTTCCTTGGGCCACGCTTCTTAGGCTACGCTTTCTTGTTTTCTTCTTTTCTTCACCTACAAGTAATCAAAACAACCAATCAAAGTATCACCAAATTCACAAGGTTTATAAATCATTCAAAAACTAATTAAATTTAGTTTAAACCTCATTATTTAGTATCAATTAAAGGGTGGTTGATTGATTCAACAAAATCATGCAATTCCACTCCAAACCACTTACTTACAATGCAAGAAAGTGCATAAAACCTAATGAAACAAGTGAAAAAATGCTTGAAAAACTAGCATATGATGACTTGTCATCACAACACCAAACTTAAAACTTACTTGTCCCCAAGCAAGCACTAATCATAAGAGAAAATGAAATGAAACAGAGAAGTATGGATGTTCTTATTTAGCAGATAGTTGAACTTGGTTCATGGGGGTTTTATGCAGACAATGGTAGCTCACTTATTACTTGCTGTTACATAAGATATGTTTCCTCAAAGGTTCACTAATGTTGTTGCTATAATGCTTTACCTTTTTGCTTAATCTCTTGCTAGCTTTTCCTTCTTTATTTTTTTTGCTTAGAGCTTATTATTCATTTAAGGCTTGGTGGCAAATGTTGCAGCAGCCTTTTGGCTTAACTTTGCTCAACATTTCTTCACCACAGACACATGGCTCACATTTTCTTCCTAGGATCATTGATGCCCAACATCTCTTTGGATTACTAAATGTTTTGTAGCTAGGTTGCTCTTTATTGTGGACTTTCAGTTAGAAATCCCAAATCAGTTGATCTAAGTGGCCAAGTTTTGAAATACTCCTCAGAACCTACTTGTCCGAGCATATCCTAGTACAAAAACACCACAGGCATGTGTCCTGGGGTCCAAGCTATTGGTGTCTAGCCTTATTGTTTGTTTCTTTGCCAATTCTTGGCTTTTTTTCTTTTTTTTTTTTCTTTTTTTTTTGTTCTGATTCGTTCTCAAGGGACTTTCATTAATTGAAAGGTTATAGCAGCAAACTAGCTTAAGCTTCAAAGAACATGTCATTATGCAGCACTTATTTTATGAACTAACAATTGAATCAAACAAATACCACCACTAACTTTCATTCTAACTTCTGCAACATTGAACAATTACTTTTCTAAATCAAACATTTTTTCTTTTATTCAAGCAGCAAGGAAACAAAACAAGATTCAAGCAAATGAAGGATGACAAGATTATGCAGATCACTTTCAAGCAAAAAAAAAATTTATGCAGAACAAAGAGCACTTGGAGGCATATCATGTTTCAGATATACATCTTCCTTATTTAATTTGAAATTATGAAAGAACTTCACCACCTTCTAGTTGTCATGTCCCTAGTTTTTGCTTGATTCTCCCTTCTTCTTCTTTCTCTTCCAGAGCTTGGAATAGTCCTGAGCTTCTTTACCAGGGCATCTTCTATCCCAGACAAAATCTATGAGACCTGAAAGTCCTGATGCCTCCAATCTTTGATGCATCCATGATGAATGCCTCTCGGTCTTTGCCCTCTGACGGTCTCTTAACTCTTGGCATTGCTCAAATGGTTTGATTTGTGGATTCAATGCTGGCATGCTATGGGTTAAATAATCCAACTTTGCTTGTGTATCCTCATCATACTCTATTCTATCTGTGTGCCTACTTTCTCCAATAGTATGATGTATATTCTTCCACTGATACAAGTTGTGAATATATTCCCCAGATTTGGCTTGGGTCAGGAACATTTTGTCATATGACTCTTTAAGATTTGTTGTTTGTTCTCTCTGCCCCTCAAGAACCTTTGTTTGGAATTCTTGTTGTTGAGCCATCATTTGTTGCTGCCAGTTCTCTTGCCTCTCCTCCATTCTACGCTACCAAGCTTCATTTTGCTCTCTATCCTTCAAATATTGCTCCCGGTGCTCTAGATATTGCTCTTGTTATTGCAAATATAGCTCTTGTTGCCTTGAATACTGCTCTTGTACTCTCACATTTTGTTGTGATATTTCCTCAAGAGCTCTTTGCAATTGACTCATGTCTATGGCATCGTGAGCTTGCTCTTCCTCCACTAGTGATCTTCTTCTCCTTTGGGGTCTTTCTTCTTGATCATCATCTTCATTAATGCCTTCCATGCTTCTTTTTGTGATTCTCTTCCCCTTTTTTACTCTGTGTCCTCATCTTCAAAGATCACTCCAGCTTTGTTGCATAGCCTTAGGATGGTGCTCGGATGATCAAGCCTACTTGATTTGTTTGTGCTTTCAGCTATCTCTTGAATACTGTCGGCTATGAGTTGAAAAAATGCGAGGTTGATTTCTCCTCCATGTAGGATGCAGTATGTCAAGAGTGCTCGCTTGATTGTAACCCCTGAGGTGTTTCCAGTAGGAAGTATAGACCTCCTTACTATTTTATACCACCCCTTGGCCTCAGGAATGAGATTTATTCTTTTCAAGTGGCTTGGGACTCCTTTTGAATCTCTTTCCCAGTCTGTGTCTTCCAAGCATATCCCCTGTAAGATCTCATCGGGGTCATTCTCTCCCTGCAGTCTGGCCTCATAGCTAAACTCTTCATAAGTTATGGTTCTCAACTTCAGGGCCCTTATAATGGATGCTGGACTAAAATCCACTTCAACTCCTCTAACATAACTCTTGTAAGGGATGTTGTCTTCGCTCTCTTTAATAGTATTTGTGTAAAATTCCCTGATCATGACTGCACTAATGTTGATGAGAGGATCGCATAGAAGTTTCCACCTTCTTTCCCTAGTGATTTGCCTCATGATGGGGTACTCCCCATCCCTCAGCTCAAAATCCTTCTTATAAATGATATGCTTTGTTTTCATGAGCTTAAGATATTTTCTTTCATGAAACTGATATCTAAATTTCCTTGCATCATAGGATTGGGGTTTGGTCACCATTGGTTCCTTTCCCGGTCTTCTCCTTGAACTTGAAGAGGCCATTGAATTTGGGGTGAGAAGAAGAGAAAGGTGGGGTTGTGTTTGGAGTGATGTTTGGTTTTGCTGTGAAAGGAAAGGGGAAATGATGTGCTGTTTAGAGAAAGGAGAATTGTTGGCCGTGTTTTTGGAGTGGAAGAAGAGTGAAGCTAAGGTTTACAAGTGAAGGTAGCTTGTATGAATGTGTAAGCCATGTTGTGTTAAAGGCTATTTATAGACAAGGCTTTCAAGCTTTCTAACAAGACCACAAGGGAGGAGGGAGTTCGGTTATGACAATGAAGGGTGAAGAATGAGTTGAACAATATAGAAGACTCATGAAATGAATGGCCTGCATGCATTGTTGAAGCTTGACGAGGATTCTCTTCTCATTGGTTGCATGCATTTTGGTGTCCAATGGTGTATGCATGCAAATTTTGCTTTCCAAGGGGCATGCTTCTCTAGGCACATGTGATCACTTCTCACTTGACTTGTCATAGCCGTGGCCCTCCTTTTTCTTGTCCTCTTCTTAATCTTCTTTTTCCTATTCAACCAAATCAAAAAAATAGTGAGTCTTAGGATATAACACGGTAGAGTAGTGATGAACATTTAAACTAGCTATCATGTGCTTTATTCATAAAGAACCCATTGTGTTCCTTAAATAATGAATCAAGATTTGGTGAACACCAAACTTGTCAATTGCTAAGGAGTCTATGCAAAATGCACACAATCCATCACAATTGGCATATTATTCATAAAGCACATTTTATTTCTTAATATGAATTCCTAAGATGAACTATGCATGATCCATTCGTGCATGGCTTTGATTTCATGAACAGAAATTAATTCTTCTGCAAATTAGTGCATATGTAGACACCAAACTTAATGTTTGACTGTATACTTTATCACAATGATTAAGCATATAGTCTAAGAAAGCTTGAAAAGCCACTTGGAGTGCCTTAAGGCACACCAAACTTAGAAGTCCAATATATACTTTAAAACAGTGCATGCAGCTATCAGGTAAGTTCATGAGAAATCAAATTCATGCTAGAATGATCATAGATTATTGAATTTTAAAGACAAGGCAAAAATCTTAGATCATGGGTTGCCTCCCATGGAGCGCTCTTTTATTGTCACTAGCTTGACATTGGCCCCTCATTAGGGTGGTTGCTGACTGTAGTGTCTCAGCTTGTCTCCCCTCACTGTGATCTTCCTTTTAGTGCCTTGATGCTCAATTTCAGCATGCTCTAGTGAGAGTATTTTGCTGACAGTGTAGTAGTCATCAGCTTGTTGGCTTGTCCCCAGTTGTTGATAGATTAACTGCACTTTATCCCCTTTTTGGAATCCCTCAGTTGGGATCTTTTTGTTCTTCCACCCCCTTTTAACCCTTTTCTTGCTTTTCTTCTTTCTGTGTGTAGATCCTTCCCCCTTTTTGGCAATGGATTGTATCTCTGGACTTTCCTTCCCAATAGTTAACACTTCAATTTCTTCTTGATTTTCTTCATCACTCTGCACAATTTCATTCTCCTTTGTTTCTGCAGTGTTGTTTGTCTCTTGTTCTGGAAGGTAATCAATGACTATTTTGTTTGTTTTCTTCTTCCATTGCAAGCCTCCTTTATCAGTCTCCATGCAATTTCTTGTTTCCTCAATGTGTTGTGTTTCTGGAAAAACATTTAAGGTGATGCTTTCATTGTGCATTCTGAGGGTTAGCTCTCCTTGCTCCACATCTATAATGGCCCTTGCTGTGGCCAATAAGGGTCTTTCTAGTATAATGGAATCACCTCCATTTTCATCTGAGTCTAAGATCACAAAGTCTTCAGGGAATATGAATATGTCCACTTTAACTAGAAGGTTTTCAATCACGCCCCTGGGACATATCACTGACTTGTCCACCAATTCTAAAGACATCTGTACTATCTTCACTTCCTCTATGCACAGCTTCTTCACCAAAGAAGAGGGCATAAGATTGATACTCGCCCCTAAATCACACATTACCTTATTGATGATCATAATGCCAATGGTACAAGGTAGAAAGAAACTTCCAGGGTCTTCAAGTTTAGGAGGAAGTCCTTTCTGGATTAATACTATGCATTCTTCAATGAGCAGTATAGTTTCCTTCTCATGCCAGCTTATCTTTTTGTTAATGAGCTCCTTCAAGAATTTTGCATATAGAGGCATTTACTTTAATGCCTCAGTCAGTGAGATATTTATCTCCAATTTCTTGAAGACTTCAAGGAATTTAGGGAAATATTGGTCCTTAGTCTCCTTGTTGAACCTTTGGGGATATGGCAATGGAGGTGTGAAGTTCACTCCCTGCCTTTGTTCTTTGGTTGGTTCTTCCTTTGCTTTCTTCCCTTTTCTTGAGATTTATAGCTGTTCTTCCTTTTCTTTGAGCTTCTCTGAAGTTTGCTTGCTTGCTGTCACTTCTTTGTTGCTAGCTTCCTCTTTCTCAGCTTGCTTCTTGTCATTTTCCTTTTGCTTCTTGGTTGCTCCTTCATCTTTCACCAAGATCTTTCCACTCCTCAGTTGTATGGCTTTGCACTCTTCCTTCAGATTTGGAATTGTATCACTTGGGAGTGTACTTGATGGTCTTTCAGTTACAACTTGCTTAGAAAGCTGTCCAATCTGCCTCTCTATGTTTCTTATAGAAGCTTCATGATTCTTGCTTGTTGTCTCTTGGTACTTTAGCATCTTCTCCATCATCATCTCCAACTGGGAGATTCTCTGAGAGTCTTGTGAAATTTGTGGTTGGTTGTGAGCTGGTAAGGGTGAATGATGGTTGTTTAGGTTGGTAATTTGGTTATTGGATGGATAATGGTTAGAGTTGGGGTAAGTGTTTTGGGGTTTTCTATATAGATTTTGGTTATTATTCTGCTGGTTATTGTGGTTTGTATTTTTCCAACTATTTTGGTTTGAATTTTTTTGCCATGGCTGCTGATTCTGAGTGTGTTTGTCTCCCCATCTGAGATTGGAGTGGTTCTTCCATGATGGATTGTAAGTGTCACCATAAACCTCATTTGATCCAGAATTTTGGTTGTGCATATACTGGACTTGTTCTTGCTGCTGATCCTCTTGATTTTCTTTATTTGTCCCCCATGTGAGTGATGGTTGGCTTGTGCTCACTGCTGCAACTTGGAGGCCATCAATTCTTTTGGCCATTTGCTCAAATTGTTGCTGAATTTGCTGCTGCATCATTTTGTTTTGAGCTAGGATTGAATCCACTCCTTCCAACTCCATCACTCCTTTCCTTTGTGATGGTTGGCGTTGCCTTTGGTGAGCAAAGAAATACTGATTGTTAGCCACCATATCAATGAGATTTTGGGCCTCCTCTGCAGTTTTCATCAATTATAAAGAGCCCCCTGCTGAGTGATCTAGTGCCTCTTGAGCTTTCAATGTCAAGCCTTCATAAAAATTCTATAATATGTCCCATTCATTGAACATTTCAGGAGGACACTTCCTAATTAGAGCCTTGTATCTTTCCCATGCCTCATAGAGAGGTTCAGCATCCATCTATGTGAATGTTTGTACTTCATTCTTCAATCTAATAATCCTCTGAGGCGGGTAAAATTTGGCAAGAAACTTGCTCACCAAATCCTCCCAATTGTTGATGCTATCTCTTGGGAATGACTGATAAACCATTATTTTATGGTTCATATTGTGTTTAATTGTGTGGTTTTATCAAATCTTTACCCACTTATTCATTAAATAAACATGCATTTATAATTCCTTCCTAAAAATGCTTTATGGTTGAAAACTTGCTTCCTAGAAACTTTTAATTTTGTATTTTAATTCTCCTTTATTCCATTCGATGCCGTGATCTGTGTGTTAAGTGTTTCAGGCTTTATAGGGCATGAATGACTTGGAGATTAGAAAGGAAGCTTGCAAAAATGGAAGGAACACAAGAAATTAAGGAGATGACCAGCGAGAAGTGATGCGGACGCATGGCTCACGCGGCCGCGTGGATTGGAAACTGCACAAGTGACGCGAAGGCGTGGATGATGCGCACACGTGGCAACGCAGAACGCTGGATGACGCGATCGCGTGACATGCGCGATCTGCAGAATCTGCAGAATTCGCTGGAGGCGATTTTGGGCCCTGTTTTGACCCAGTTTTCGGCCCAGAAAAGCATATTAGAGCCAGGGAACATGCAGAGGCGATACACAACATTCATTCCGCATAGTTTTAGTTTTTAGATCTGATTTTACTCCTCCTCTAGGTTTTCTCTCTACACATTCATAGTTCTTAGGATTTTGATTTACTGCTTTTTGGATTGGGATATTGAGAAGAGTTATTACCTCCGTCAGAACTTCATCATTCTAGTTTGTTTCCTTACTTGTCTCTTACTCTTCCATGTCTTCAATTTATTTAGAATTACTATTGGATTATTTTTAGAATTTATTAATACAAGAACTACTTTTATTTTTAATTGATCTTTTTAATTATCATTTATCATGTCTTTCTTTATTTCCCTTTCTTATGTTGTGGAGTTTACATTCATAATGAGCGAGTAGTTCCATAACTTGATTGGGAGTTGATTAACAGGAAGACCTTGAGTTGGAATGCTCAAGAGAAAAATTGTAATTGGGTTTATTGTTGGATTGCCCTCTAGTCACTGACACTAATCCTTTCCAAGAGAGAGGATTGGGACTTGTGAATAGAAATAGCTTTCCAACTTGCTTGACTTTCCTTTACCTAGTAAGGGATAACTAAGAAGAATAACCTTTAATTATCAATTAATCTTGAGGGTACTCCAACAAGAATAGGGCTTCCAACTAATCTACTGCCAGTCAAGGTTTTTATTTAAATTACATAAATTCTCTAATTTAATTTCCTATTTATCAACTCAAACCATTTTAGAAAACATCTGATTAATAAAATAGCACACCTTTCTGCAACTCATTGGCAGACGACCTGGGATTCATACTCCCAGTATTTTAATTCTAATTTTTGTGACAACCCCTTCTAAATTGATAAACGGAATTTCGGTTGGTTAAGAACTGTACTTGAAACGTATCTCTTATAATAATTTCGTAACTCGCCAATTTCCGCCACGTCAATGACTCTAACCATTGAGTGGCTTTGTCTCTGAGAGAAAATGAAAACAACAGCAGCTTGTATATATCTGGATGCACCCCATTGGTTTTGACAGTATCACAAATCCTCAGAAAAGTAGATAAGTGTTGGTTTGGGTCTTCAAGTGGTCTTCCTCCATATGAGCAGTTATTTTGAACCAAGGTGATGAGCTGTGGCTTCAGTTCAAAATTGTTTACATTAACATTTGGGGTAAGAATGCTACTCCCACAATGTCTAGGATTTGCAAATATATAGGATGCCAAAACTCTTCTCTGTGTTGGATTGTTGTTGTTGTTGGCTGCTCCTGTTGGTGGATTTGTTGGGTTTGTTGAGTGTTCCTCCATGTCCTGGAACTCTTCCTCTGATTCTTCCTCTCCAATGACACTTTTACCTCTTGCTTCTCTTCTTAATCTCCTGAGGGTTCTTTCGTCTTGTTCACAAAAGGTGGGTATAGCTCCCCTTGTCCCTGACATGCAAACAAAACATAAAAATCACACTAAACCAGAAAAACCAGGAAAACTTCACTCTATTGCTAGAGTGAGGTTTTAGTTAGCTTAAGCAAAAATTCAAACAGTTAGTGTGTTAGTCAAAAAGTAAAGAAACAGAAAAGAAAAAGTGCTTGATCTAGACCTCCACCTTCCTTAATCATTGTCAATCTAATCAATCCTCGGCAACGGCGCCAAAAACTTGATGTGTGGAAAACGATCCAACACGAAACTCACCGGCAAGTGTACCGTGTCGCATCAAGTAGTAATAACTCACATGAGTGAGGTCGATCCCACAGGGAGTGAAGGATTGAGCAATTTTAGTTAGGTGGTTGATTTAGTCAAGCGAACAAGAGTTGATTTGAGTGATTTGTATCCAACAGAAGCTAAATTGCATGAAATTTAAAGGGAGAGGGATAATTGACAAGAATTTAAAGTGCAGAAGAATTAAAAGAGCTGAATCTTAAAGTGCAAGTAATGTAAATTGCAGAAACTTAGATTGCAAGAAACGTAAATAGCTGAAACTTAAAGTGCAAAAAATGTAAATGACTTGAATCATAAAAGGATTTGGGAGTTGGGATTGCAGAAATTAAACAAGAGAAAGTAAAATGGCATGAATAAGAGAAGTAAAGTATGAATTGAAAATGCAACAGATCTAAACAGAAAAGAATACTTGCTTGAAAATCCAAACAGAAAACAAACTGTAGCTCAATTGCAATAACTCAAGGGAAGTTGAAGATCTCAGGGTTGAAGGAGACTAGAGAACAAGTCTAGATCTCAATTCCTTCCTTGATCCACCCAAGAACAATTGCAAAGGAAATGGAAGAGTAAATTGCAGAAGAAGTAGAAGGAAGCAATAAACAGAATTTGGATTCAAATCACAGTTTCTAGAATTATGCAGAAAACAAACAAAGAGATCTCAAGGTGAGATTGAAATAGAATTTCTTCAATTCTCCACCCAAGATCTAAAACAAAGATCAAAAGGGTAGAGGCAAGAACAAAGAAGAAGAGAATTCAATTCTCTCCTCAATTTCCAAACCTCCAAAGCTAGAAATTAAGATTGACAATTCAAAAGTAAACAAAAAGGTCCTTTCTAACTCAAACTAGCTTCTATTTATACACTTCCTATTTTTGGATTTTAGAATTTGGAGTGGGCTTTTTAATTTGGTGAAGAATTGAATTTAAATTGAATTTTGGTTCAATTTTGGCCCATGGGTGCTTAATCCCAGTAGTGTGCTCAGTTGGTAGGGAGAACGCAACATTCATGACATGTGTCCTTGGCCCTTTGTAGCGTGCCAAGCTAGCACCAGGGTAGCGCTCAGCTCTTTCCAAGAGCGCAGCACTCCCTTTGCTGCCTTGAGGCTTGTCTTGTGTGCACCAAGCTCCTTGACCGTGCCAAATTGTGCGTGACATGCTTCCCTGGCCGTGTCACACTCGTGCATCATACTTCAAGGAATAAGGGGAGTAGCGCTCAGCTCTCCTTGAGAGCGCAGCTCTCTTTGCTTGGTGAATGAGGTTCCAAGTTCGAATTATGGTGAGAGCATTTTGGTGCCAATTTTCTTGGTTTCTTGTAGCGCCTTCTCCCCACTCTTCATGACTATCCCTGGTTCGAATCCTTGTGAGGTCATTTTGGCCAAGTTTGGCTTATTTTCCTTTGTGAGTAGCGCTCCCTCACTCCCCCTTGCTCATGAGTTCGAACCTTGTGGCAAGCATTAGCAAGCTTTTCCTTGAATTTATTTTTAGATGGAGCCCGATAATGCTCTTGGCAAGAGCTGGCCATTGTGCTTCTTCCCTTTCTTCCTTGGTTCATTATAGTGCTCAGCTCTCAAAGAGAGCGTAGCATTCAAGCCTTTGCTTCCTTGGTTGAATTATAATGCTCCTTTGGAGATCATTGAGCTCTTGGAGAGAGCGTTGTGGCTTTCCTCCTTTAATGTGCCACGCTTCCTTGTCTCTTTTGCCACATTTTTCTTTTCCTTGGGCCACGCTTCTTAGGCTACGCTTTCTTGTTTTCTTCTTTTCTTCACCTACAAGTAATCAAAACAACCAATCAAAGTATCACCAAATTCACAAGGTTTATAAATCATTCAAAAACCAATTAAATTTAGTTTAAACATCATGATTTAGTATCAATTAAAGGGTGGTTGATTGATTCAACAAAACCATGCAATTCCACTCCAAACCACTTACTTACAATGCAAGAAAGTACATAAAACCTAATGAAACAAGTGAAAAATTGCTTGAAAAACTTGCATATAATGACTTGTCATCAGGGAGACACCCCACCATGGTAAACTCTTTCCATTCTCTTGTAGATATAATGAATAAATGAATTGAGTTCCATTTTATATAGTTTCTTTACTTCTCAATATATTTTGTTTTGCTTGCTAAGGTGTTTATAGATTCTAAGCCTTAATTAGGGATGATTCTTTGAATTTGAGTTTTTGCTTGGATTGCAAGTTTCCTCAATTTGTTTGAAAAATCCTCAAAAAAAAATTTCAAAAACATGTTTGATTTTGCATCTTAGCTAGTTCTAGAGTCCTAGAGAAGGTTGGGAAGATTTAGAGCTCTTCTTGTTGCTTTTAAAAAAAAAACATGCCACGCGCAAGCGCACAGTGCGCGCGCGCGTGGGCCATGCATCTAAGTTTTCTGGCCCAAGGACCAGAGAGTTGTGCCAATTCTGGGCCAACTCTGTGCCTTAACCCACGCGAACGCATGCTGTACGCGTCCGTGCCCCCTTGTGTTTCCCTAACCATGCGTAGGCGTACCTGGCGCCTCCGCGCCCTATCATCAGTCAACCCATCCACGCGCAAGCGCACAGTGCGCGTGCGCGTCGATCCGTTTTTGCATCAACAGGCCAAAAGACCCGAGAGTTATGCCAACTCTGGGCCCCTTTTGTGCCTCTGGCCCAGCTCATCCGCACGGACGTGCACCGTACGCGTCCGCGCCCATTCTCAATTCACTTATCTACGTGTAAGCGCGGATGGCGCTTCTGCGCCCCTTCCTTATTCTCCCACCCACGCGGACGCGCACGGTGCGCGCACGCGTGGTTTCGAAAAATTCACTTACCCAGGGACGCGAAAGCCCTAGCGCAGTCGCACCCCCAATCCTTCCCTCTTCTCCAACGTTCCATTTCTTCTTCTCTTTCCCCATAACCGGCTCTATAACCACCGCGCCGGCGAGCATCCCGCAACCGTCGCCGTCATTACAACCCCCTCTCTTCTTCCCTCGCTCCTTCTTTCTTGCCCTCTCTTTCTCATTCCATTCTCTCCTCTCTGTCTCACCCATTCTCACCCCCTGCTCTACCGCCAACGACGGCCGCGACTCCATTGTCGCTGGTAAGCCCCCATCGTGACCACCAACCCTCAGCTGGTCACATTTCTTCCTCTCTCCATCACTCGTCTGCTCTATTCAGTTTCTACTTCCCAGGTATCTGTCTTCCCCTGTTCTGTTTCCTTTACTGTTTTACGTTAATTTTGTTTATTAGTTTAGTTTGATTAGTTTAATTAGGTGGTTAGAGAATCTGGGCTGAGTAGTGGATTTAGGCTTCTTTGAATTTGTGCTGCTGTTTGAAATTATTCTATTTTATTTTATTTGCCCTGTGCCAATTCGGATTGTTGATGCTAAATGTTGCTTCCCTCATGACTACTAGTTGCCTAATTGCTCATTGCTATTTGTTGCTATATATTGGCTTACATGCCTATTTCATATGAATTCATATCTGGATTTTGTCTTTAATTGTAATGCATCCATATGGAACCTGATTTGATTGTTTGATTTTGGGAAATGGCCAATTTACTGCTGAAATACTGCCGGATTTTTCCTAACAATATCTTATGAATCAACATTGTTTCACTTGATGCAACAAACTTCTATTTGACGATTTCTGTGTCAATAGGATTTTGTTTGTTAAATGGTTTTGGAGACTCCTCAAGAACATGTTTACAGGTTTTGGTCATGCTTATTATATTCTTTGCTTGATTACAATGTTGATTTACATCTATGCATTGGATAGTTTGGGTAAATTTTCAGATTGACCATAAACTTGGTTTTCATTTGAAATTGAGTCCCATTTGCTTGCTTTCACAAGGTTGATGATTTCTTCCACCTATGTGGCTAATGTAACTCATTTTCTCTATACCCAAAGTGCCTTTAGTCACATGGTGCATAAATTTTCAACTCTTATCTCAACCTTGTGACCTTCATACCTCATTGAAATTTGGTGTTTGAATTTCATTTATGTGCATTATTCATTGAAGTTTTAATTTTACAAACACCAATTCATACAATTCTAGTGATCTTCGCATTGACTGATGACTTGTTTTCATACTGGTTGCTTTTTGGCAATGTTGTATTTCATCATCAATGACTATATGCAATTCATGGTTGTGAGTATGCTTGCATCCATACTTTGTACACTTCTTTTAATTGAGCTGATAATTGTCATATCACTGATTTTTGAACTAATTTCTAACTCTAACTTGATTAACCAACTGATTTTCTTCCTCTCTCCATAACCCTTTTTAATCATTCTTTTGAATATGGCATTTCTTAGGCTCAATGAACAAGTAATGTGCAATTGTGGTTTAAATTCTTGGTTTGTGACTTGGTTTGAATTTTGAATTCTGTTACTTGCATTCCAAGAATTCTATTTTCTTCACTCACTTCATGAATGTGTTTTACTTTGAGTGCTTTATATCTACTTGGCTAATTGCTTATATCATATCATAACTATTTTTCAGGATGTCAGACAAGGGAAAAGCTATAGCCACTACTTCAAAGAAGAAGAAGCACTCTACCCCCCTTCGCCTTATGCTAATTATGCTAAGAATCTCCTGAATGAAGTGGACAAGGAGAATCAGCTACTCCCATCCACTGACCCAATCAAATTTTCCAACCTCTACTGTGAGCTTCGCTTCCCTAAATTCCAAAAGACGAACCTGAACATTGAAAAGAAGCTGGTCCTTCCCAATGATGTGAGACGCGCCATAAATACCCGCATTCTGGAGTTGGGATTGGACTTTGTTGACAGAGATTTGGGGAGGATAAACACTTCATGGGTGAGAAAATTCTAGTGCAACTTCTTCCGTGCCACTCTTGATTCGGTCCAAGTGCGGGGTAGAGAGATTCTGATCACCGAGGCTGCTATCAGGGAGGCATTGCTTTGCTGACCTCATACTGATGACACATGTGCCTATCAGCAGGCAGAGATGGCTATCCACTGCATGACTTTTGACTATGAGGCGCTAAGCGCGTGATTGCCACACCTGACGCCCCTTGGGTGATGGATTCTGGGAACAAGAAACCCAAGGAGATGCGTTTCACTTATCTGTCGAGAGAGGCTAAGACTTGGCAGCATATATTCGCCCATTACGTCTTGCCCACCACTCACTTCTTAGAGATTCCGATGGATATGCTAGTTCTGATTGGTTGTGTGATGGAGGAGAAGGAGGTAGACTTCTCCCGGCTGATCAGGCAGAGTATGTGGCGAACTCATATCCGTGGCCTGCTACCATTCTCTACCTTGGTCACCAGCATGATTGAGCTGGCTGATGTCCCGTGGGAGGATGATGATGTGACATCACCACCCCCAGATGATGACGACAAGGAGGTTACTATTCCATGGGGTGGATGGGTGCACGAGAAGCCCCCACCCAGATGCCGTTCTTGAGCAGCAGCAGGACCCCCTCTACTTCAGCAGTCGTAGCATCCTTACCACCACCTCCTGCACCTGAGCCGACTTACCTGTTGGTGCAGCGCCTGTTTCGCTTCATGGAGCGCAGCTAGTGTCGTATCATGTGACGTCTCGACTGCATAGATCAGGTGTTTGTCTCACAGGGTATTGAGCTACCTCCGCTCCCAGACTCTCCAGCCTCCGACGAACAGGATCAGGAGGAGGAGCATGTAGAGGAGCCGACTCAATAGGAGGCACCACCAGAGACACAGGCCACCACAGAGGCTCAGCAGCCCCCTGAGGACTCACAGCCAGTACCACAGCCTGAGCCACATCCTGACCCACAGCCCAGCGCGACTGTTGACCCCCATCCCGAGCTTCAGTAGTAGCATCGAGGACGATGCTTCATCCTAAAGTGTGGGGAGGTCACCGCTCATAACCGGTGAATAGCATTTATGTGGTGAATTTTTAAACATTTATCCTCTAGTTTCTGCTACTTTATTTTATTTCACATTTTATCCTTACACTTTATCTTTGTGATCATTTTGGGATTACTGTACATATTTGTCATTGTGGATACCCTTATTTTGGTTCTTGTACACTTTTAGTATATATATGTTGCATCTTGGCTTTTGATTGTGACTAGAAAAATATTTTGGATTGTTAAAACCTAGTTGACCCTTTTTGTATAAGAATTGTGTTTTGATTAAAAAGGGGCGTAAACTAGGGAAAATTGTGTTTTAAAATTTTCTAAATCACAACCTTACATTAGAATAAGCTTAGTCAATATAATGAAAATTTTCAAGAATTCCATCTCTAAAGCACCACTCCAATTGGTTGAAAATTTTTTTTAGAACTTGCTTGAATAATACAATTGTGGATCATGTTTTGAGCAAAGAACACAAGCATGAGAGATTTGAGCCTAATTGTGTGGTTACATCATATAACCACTTATTTTCATTCTTGTGTGCATTATTCTCTTCCTATGATTGTAATCTTTGATTTGCTTGATTCTTTATGTCCATTATTTTGTGTATATAAGCATTTATATGATTGAGGCCATTGTTCAAATAGCTCACTTACCCAAATAGCCTACCTTTTATCTTCTATTGCTAGCCAATTTTGAGCCTATGCTTAACCCATTTATTCTTAATCGTAGCACATTACAAGCCTAAGTGAAAAACAATAAATGTCCCTTGTTTGGATCTTTGATTATCTTAGGCTAGTGAGAGTGTTCATCATTAGAATTTAGGAAAGTTGGGTACATTGGGTAAAGATAAAAGTGTGTGTGTATTTATGTTGAAAATCTTAGGAATTGAGTATATACTCATGTATTAATCATGTGTAAACCATATGCATTGATGTTCTTATATATATATATATATATATATATATATATATATATATATATATATATATATATATATATATATATATATATATATATATATATATATATAAAACTCTTTGAAACAAAAAGGGGACAAAAATGCCCCAAGGTTCAAAGTTTAATAATAATCAATGCATATGTGTGATGATCAAAAGGAAATACATGAGTGTGTAGAAAAAGTGAAGAATGGATAGCTAGGTTTGTTTAGAGTTGTATAGGTTGTCATATGTTAGGTATGAAGTTTAAGTTAATCAAAGATTCAAACCTTAAGCTCACTTGACCATATGCATTCTACCTTGACCCTAGCCCCATTACAACCTATGGGAAAGTCCTCATGATATTTGTATGCATGCATAGAATAATTGTTGATTGTTAGATGAAAAAAAAATCTTAGAAAGCATGATTAGGAGAGAATTGAGTGAATCAACCCCATACACTTGAGTGCCTAGAGCGGATACACATCCGGTGAGGGTTCGAATGCTCCATTACATGTTTCCACCCATGATCATCTTTTCTTGCAAGTTTGTGAATTCTTTCAATGATTCAATCCAATTGTGGTTTGCTTGATTGCTATTGCCTTAGCCCTTGTGCTTGCATATGTATTCTTGGAGATTGATTTATTTTGACTAAACCATTACATTCATGTAAATAAGTTGCATATAGATAGATTGTATTTAGTTAGTTTGCATTGAATGAATGTTGATACCCTTTGCTTCTTTCTTTATTTTAGCATGAGGACATGCTTAGTTTAAGTGTGGGGAGATTTGATAAACCCCGATTTCATGGTTTATCTTGTGCTTATTTTAGGGGATTTTATCACCTTTTTCACATTTATTCAATGAAATAGCATGGTTTTGTAATTCCCCCTTGAATTGTGCTTAAGTGTAAAAACATGCTTTTTAGGCCCTTAAATTGGTAATTTTGATTCACTTTAATTCCATTTGATGCCTTGATGTGTTAAATGATTTCAGGTTCATAAGGCAAGTATTCCATGGAAGAAATGAGGAGAAAATCATACAAAGTGGAGAATGCATGAAGAAACAAAGATTGGAAATGCATCAACGGGCGCATATGCGTACGAGGCGCGCACACGCCAAAGTGATTTCGCGTAAGGACGCGCACGCGTACATGCCGCATACGCGCGGATGAAGAAATAGCCAATCGACGCGCACGCGCACATGGCGCGTACGTGCCGATACTCTCACGTGACCCACTTAAAAGCAAAATGCTGGGGGCGATTTCTGAGCTGCCCAGGCCCAAATCCAACTTGTTTCTGAGTGTATTTCATGCAGAATTGAAGTCCAAGCAAGGGGGAGCAATTAGTTAGTCAACATGAGCCTTTAGTTAGTTTTCTAGAGAGAGAAGCTCCCTTTTCTCTCTAGAATTAGGTTAGGATTAGGTTAGATTGTCATGGATCCATGTTTAATTCCTTGCTTTCATCTTGTTTCATCTTGTTTCTTCTCTCATGTCTACATCTTGATTTTCTTAATTGTAATGCTAATTTCTCATTTTGCTATCTTGTTTGTGATGATGAACTCATGTTAGATTTGGTTTACAATTAATGTAATTTGATGTTGATGTTTCTTTCATGTTGATCTTGCTTGCTATTATTGATTTCTTGCTTATGAAGTTATGGGCTTCCTTAATTTTAGCATTTTGTGATGTTTACTTTATTGCACATTAGGTGTTTGATATAATGCTTCCTATAATTTTTTGAGTAGTTCTCTTGACCCTTGGCCTAGGCTAAGGGGGTTGAGTGATCTTGAGTCCTTGGGTTTTGTTGAATTGGTAATTTTAGAACCCTTGGGGATCAATTTGATAACCATTGACTCTAGCCTACTACTAAGTCAATTAGTAGCTAGGTTGGTACTTATGGATTGATGTTGATCAAGCCATTTGACGTACTCCAAGCCTAGGAGTAGACATTACATACTTAAGGCTTTAGAGAGTAAACCTAATGAGCTCGGTTCCGCATAATTATCAATGTTTGAATTGCGACAAGGATAGTGACCTCAACTACCTAAGTCTTAGCCAAGAGTCCCTTATCTTGCTTGTTTAATTGCTTAATTGATTCACTTTTCTTGCCATTTATTTTATTGCCCCTTTTATCAACCAAACCCCCTTTTAGCCCTTGCATTCTCATAGCTATAATTGACCACTTCATTGTTATCCTCGTGAGATGATCCGGAGTCTAAATACTTCGGTAATTTTTCATTGGGGTTTCTACTTGTGACAAAATACATAATCTTAATTTGATGTGAGAGTTGTTTGTTGGTTTGGAGCTATGCTTACAACGAAATTCTTCTTTCTATAAGAGAAATTCCTAACCGACAACGATCACTTCGACCATCAAAAACCAGAAATAATTTATAGGCAACATTATAATCCTTTCATGTCACTTGCAATAAAACCAGAAACAGCTGTTGGTACCAAAAATTCCCACATAATAATAGCAAATACAACACAGAACAATCAAACTGCAAAAGTAGTGTTGAAACTCTATGTTCATATGAGGTCACTCTATTTCTAAAATCATATATGTCGAGATGTAGAAGGCATATAGTAAGCTGCTTCCTTCCGAAAAGTAACATTTTGTGACAATAGAATTGCCTAAACCAGCCAAAATAAGAACTTCAATACAAAGTGGAAACAAGATGAAGGAATGAAAAACCTTCTTACCGGGCAAGACAAGTATGTCCACTTTGAAACACAAGGGCATTGAAAGGAGTGATCGCAAAGTGTAGTGAGTATTCCACTTCTATCCGGAACATAAAAAGGTTGCACAATTAACCAAAAAATTATAACATGTGCTTTAACAATAGGACAAGTTGTGGAGAAAATTACCTTTGGAACTGCATTCCTTTGCCCTTCTGAGCACTAATCACAAGAACCTTCTGAGCACAAATAAAAAACCCCATAACATGAAAAAGGATAAAAATTCAAAGGGGGGAAGAAAAATAAAGAAAGAAAGAAGACACACCCTACAACAAGGCGACAAGAGAAAGAAAGAAAGAAAGAGAAAAATTAAAGAGGGAGTAGAGTAGAATAATAATGGAAGGGGAGAGAAAGAAAGAGGAAAAAAGGAAACAGAAAAAAATGAACAAGAATGGAAGAGGGAGTTAGGGGGTGTTGGAAGTGGCTGATCTCACAGGCCTGAAAGTCCTTACAACAACCCCAATTGGCTTCTATTTCTATCTATTGCACTAGATCTATGTATCTAATAAACCAAGAGCTAAGAAAAATTATCATGAGCAAAAGAAAAACATAAAAATATATATAAACATAAATTAAAAAAAAGGGCTCATATAGAAAGGAAAAAGTCAAAATAAGAAGTAAAGAAAGACAAGTGGAACTTCTTGTTTGCAGAACAATAGAGATACAAAGAGGAAAAATAAATTTGGTGCAATTTTCATTCTCTATTTTACTGTTATTTTTTTTCTTTGTTCATCCAAAGTTTGATAAGATTACTTGCTGCAGACATCTCACTTCCGAACTCCAATGAGCTTGGCATGGAGCACCTGCTGTACATCTCTTCCGTTCAAATAATTTATAACTTTGTCATCTACGCACACATCGATGCTCTCATTTTCTTTCTGTTTGGCTATAGGAAGGGAAAAAAACTCAAGTAAAAAGGAACAAAAAAAATCAAGTAAAAAAAACTAAAGTAAAAAGGGAATCTGATATTAATCCGTGAGACCAAAAAAACTCAGCCCTTGAATTGAAGTCAGTGGCATATTCTACAAGTGGATTACCCAACTGCAATAATGCAAAGAGACCCTTTAAGCATTAATATTATTAGCAATATCTAAGAATGAAAGGCAGAAAGAAGCATAGTTTATAAATATATTTGGTAAATAAATTGTATATTACTTACAGCTATGCCTTTCAGATTGAATATCTTCTCCTTTTTGTAAATAAAGGGCTCCTGACATGGATTCATTTGCTCCTGGAAAAGCCATCTTCTTTATTTCACCTATACCTACCCTAAAAAATCACACTACAAAATCTTCTCAATAATATGAAGAAAAATTCTGGTCTTGATCAGCTTCCAGATGGTGTTTGTGTTAGGGAAAAATCTGAAAATGAAAAGACAATGAAATATTGAAATTTTTGGGAAATCTATCTATCTCATTATAGCATATTTTTTCAACTTAGTTCACAACATTTATATTGTTAGCTTCTAAAATAGTTTCATTTGCTTCTAATATTATAGCATAGTATGCACTCTATGTCAAAGAACAATTTCAATAGCTACACGCTGGATAAAACTAAGTTCAATTAGCACACTGTAGCGATTTTCTATTTCATCATTCCTACACATGTCAAATCACGATTTTGGGATTTCAACGAAAGAAATATGCAAAGAAAGCAACAAACGTTTAAGGAGAAGAAACGGTACCTGATGAAGAGGAGGCGATGGAGATGGTGGAGGTAGGGCCCGCACCAGCGAATGAGGTCATCGAAGGAGATGTGATTGGGAACGGTGAGAATGAAGACAAGAGAAGAGTGAGAGCTAAGGCTTGGGATCGAGGAGTGAGAGGAGCTCCGGAACAAGTGGAGAACCCCTCTTCGCTCCCTAAATTTAGGGCTCGAATCTTCATCGTTCTCGGAGAAAGTCACCACCAGAGAGACTTGCGATGAGGGAGTCACCACCAAAGAGAATCACCACCGAAGAAGCAGCGATGGTGGGAGTGCCGGAAGAGAGATTGACAACGGAGGCATCGCGAGCGCCGGCGATGTTCTTTGGAGGGCTGGAGTTCTTCGCGGAGTGCTGGGGTGAGGACTGGGGTTCTTCAAAGCTTTTAGGGTTCTGGCCTTCTGGGTTCTTTAAAGAGAAAAGGGGTTTTGAATGATGAAGGAGATAAGCAGCGTTTTGATTGAGGAAGTAAAATAGAGCGTTTTATTTTGTATGAGGACCTTTTGGCCACGCTTTTAAAGCGTGCCAAAAGAGTACCAGGATATATGGCCACGTTTTCTAAGCGTGGCCGTAATGAAACCCTCTCGCCACGCTTTTAAACCGTCTTTGTTTCTCTCTATGGCCACGCTTTTGAAGTGTGGCAGAAAAAAAACCTTTTGGCCACGCTTTTAAAGCGTGCCAAAAGAGTACCAGGATATGGCCTCATTTTATAAGCATGGCCGTAATGAAACCCTATCGCCACGCTTTTAAAACGTCACTCTTTCTCTCTAGGGCCACGCTTTTGAAGCGTGGCAGAAAAAAATGTGGCCGTTTCTGCAATCAATTGCCACCCTTCCAAAAGCGTGGCCGTTGACCCTTTTCACCACGTTTTTGAAGCGTGGCAAGAAAAAACGTGGCCAAATCTCTATTCAATCACCACCCTCACAAAAGCGTGGTCATTGACCACTTTTGGCCACGCTTTTAAAGCGTGGCAAAAAAAGCGTGGCCATAGGCCTTTTTTCTTGTAGTAACCGGCAAGTGCACTGGGTCGTATCAAGTAATAACTCACGGTGAGTGGGTATCGATCCCACGAGAATTAATGGATTAAGCAATCAATCGTCAATCGATTAATCTAGTCAGACAATCAAATTAAGGTTTCGAAAACTTTGAAACACAAACAGCAATAAAATAAAGCAAGGCAGTGAGTGACGTAAAGATAATATGATTAAGAAAATTAAGGTTTCGGAGATATTAAAATTTCGGATTAATATTTTTAACTTTCCACCTTAATCATGCAAAGATTGTTTTATGGCAAATCATTAGTAATCAAATCTCAATCTCTTGGTGAGTTAATTTCTCTTTAACCTAATTAATCGCTAATCTCTTAGTCAATTATTTAAGGAAAAGAGTTGAAGAACGTTCACTGATTTATAAAACCACACAATTCATTAGAATCTTTCCTGGTTGATTTTATGTCACTTATCAATCCAGTTTCAAAACTTAAGAATTGTGAGAATCAATTTTCAAGCTTAATTCAATTAATCAACTTTTCTAAGAGTTTAAGAGAATTCAAATCAAAGAAGAATGGTTTCTCAATATATTCAAACCCTTTAAGATGAAGAACGAAAACCTTTTCTTAAGAAGAAATTAATTTCATAAATTAAAGGTAGAAAAGCTAATGTATTAAACCATGGGATTAATAAAGCTCTTAACCTTAACCGTGGAGAATTAGAAACTCATGTTTTTCAGAAAATCTTTAAGAAATTAAAATTGTAAATTTTCCAAGAGGAGAGAGTAAGAGAAAATATGAAGACTCCCAACTTTGTGAGTGATCTCACTTATTTATACTAAAATTCTTACTAATTCGAATTCGAATTCAAATTCTAAAACTAATCTTATCTAAGATAGCTTCCTAATTTAAATTAAAAAAATCTAAATAATATCTTTTTCTAATTAAAAAAATAAAATATAAATTAAATACATGAGGCTGCATTGCTGAGGGTGTGGGGACCACCCCTGGGTGCATGAACTAGTGCCAAACTTGAAGTCGTGGTGTTTGGCGCCATGGTTGCTTCCCGGACTGGCGCTGAATGCCAATGTCACGGCGTTTAGCGCTATGATGCTAGAAAGACAGTATGACTTATTATATATTGTTGGAAAGTTTTGGAAGTTGGATTTCTAATGCCGCTGAGACTGCATCATTTGAACTTCTGTAGCTCAGGTTATACTTGTTAGAGTGTGAAGAGGTCAGTGTTGACAGCATCCACGAATTCTTTTTGTACTTGTCTTCAATTCTTGGTTTTTCCTTGTGCTTTTGGTTCTCTTTTCCTATAATTTTCGTACAAGAATCATGAAATCAAGAAAATCAAAGTACTAATAGAATAGTCTTGAAACTCATATAATTTCCAAGTAAAAGTTATGAATTTTCTATGAGAAATGCCCAAGAAAAGTGCTTAAGATGCAGATGTATCACAACACAAAACTTAAGCTCTTGCTTGTCCTCAACCAAGCAAAAGATTAACTTTTTTTATTTTTGAATTTTTTGGAAAAAAGATTAATTTTTTTAGTTTCAAAATTTGAAAATAAAAAGTTTTCATCTTTTTTTCTTGCCTTCCTAATATTTCTAGACTTTATTTTATTTTTCTATTTTAAATAAAAAATTTAATTTTTAAATTTAAAAATTCAAAAAAATGAAAAATTTTGTCTTTTGAAATCCTAAATTTTTTTGTAAGAATTTTTTTTATTTTTTTATTCACCGGATATGCTATTTTTTCACAAATATAGAATAAATTAGTTTTAAAAATTCAAACTTTTTAAATTTTTGTTGATTGGATATTTTTGAAAATCTTTATTTTTCAAATTTTTGGTAAAAAGATTATGTTTTTAGTTTCAAAAATTAAAAATAAAAAGTTTTCATCTTTTTTTCTTGTCTTCCAAATATTTCTAGCCTTTATTTTATTTTTCTATTCTAAATAAAAAATTTAATTTTTAAATTTAAATAAAAAATTTTGTCTTTTGAAATCTTAAATTTTTTTCAACAATATTTTTTTATTTTTTAATCACCGGATAGTGCTATTTTTTCATAAATATAGAATAAATTCGTTTTAAAAATATAAACTTTTTAAATTTTTTATGATTGGATATTTTTGAAAAAATTTATTTTTTAACTTTTTGGTAAAAAGATTATTTTTTTTAGTTTCAAAATTTAAAAATAGAAAGTTTTCATCTTTTTTTCTTGTCTTCCTAATATTTCTGGACTTTGTTTTATTTTTCTATTTTAAATAAAAAAAATTAATTTTTAAATTTAAAAATTCAAAAAAATAAAAAATTTTGTCTTTTGAAATCCTAAATTTTTTTTCAAGAATATATATATATATTTTATTCATCAGATAGTGCTATTTTTTCACAAATATAGAATAAATTAGTTTTAAAAATTTAAACTTTTTAAATTTTTGTTGATTGGATATTTTTGAAAATATTTATTTTTCAATATTTAAAATAAAAAGTTTTCATCTTTTTTTCTTGTCTTCCTAATATTTCTGGACTTTATTTTATTTTTCTATTTTAAATAAAAAATTTAATTTTTAAATTTAAAAATTCAAAAAAATAAAAAAATTTGTCTTTTGAAATCCTAAATTTTTTTCAAGAATATTTTTTTATACACTGGATAGTGCTATTTTTTCACAAATATAGAATAAATTAGTTTTAAAAATTTAAACTTTTTAAATTTTTATTGATTGGTTATTTTTGGAAATATTTATTTTTCAACTTTTTGGTAAAAAGATTTTTTTTTGTATCAAATTTTGAAAATAAAAAGTTTTCATCTTTTTTTTTATTCACTGGATAGTGCTATTCTTTCACGAATATAGAATAAATTAGTTTTAAAAATTTAAACTTTTTAAATTTTTGTTGACTGGATATTTTTGAAAATCTTTATTTTTCAGCTTTTTGGTAAAAAGATTATTTTTTAGTTTCCAAATTTGAAAATAAAAAGTTATCATCTATTTTTCGTGTCTTTTTAATATTTCTGGACTTTATTTTATTTTTCTATTTTAAATAAAAAATTTTATTTTTAAATTTAAAAGTTCAAAAAAATAAAAAATTTTGTCTTTTGAAATCCTAAATTTTTTTGTAAGAATATTTTTTTTAATTTTTTATTCACCGGATATGCTATTTTTTCACAAATATAGAATAAATTAGTTTAAAAAATTTAAACATTTTAAATTTTTGTTGATTGGATATTTTTGAAAATCTTTATTTTTCAACTTTTTGGTAAAAAGATTTTGTTTTTAGTTTCAAAATTAAAAAAAAATTCATCTTTTTTTCTTGTCTTTCTAATATTTCTGAATTTTATTTTATTTTTCTATTTTTAATAAAAAACTTTGTCTTTTGAAATCAAAATTTTTTTTCAAGAATATTTTTTTATTTTTTTATTCACTAGGTAGTGCTATTTTTTCACAAATATAGAATAAATTAGTTTTAAAAATTTAAACTTTTTAAATTTTTGTTGATTGAATATTTATGAAAATCTTTATTTTTCAACTTTTTGTTAAAAATATTATTTTTTAGTTTAAAAATTTAAAAATAAAAAGTTTTCATCTTTTTTTCTTGTCTTCCTAATATTTCTGGACTTTATTTTATTTTTCTATTTTAAATAAAATTTTAATTTTAAATTTAAAAATTCAAAAAAATAAAAAAATTTGTCTTTTGAAATCCTAAATTTTTTTCAAGAATACTTTTTTATTTTTTATTAACTGTATAGTGCTATTTTTTCACAAATATAGAATAAATTAGTTTTAAAAATTTAAAATTTTTAAATTTTTGTTTCTTGGATATTTTTGAAAATCTTTATTTTTCAGTTTTTTTGTAAAAAGATTATTTTTTTTGTTTCCAAATTTGAAAATAAAAATTTATCGTCTTTTTTTCGTGTCTTTCTAATATTTCTGGACTTAATTTTATTTTTCTATTTTAAATAAAAAATTTTATTTTTAATTTAAAAATTCAAAAAAATAAAAAATTTTGTCCTTTGAAATCCTAAATTTTTTGTAAGAATACTTTTTTTTTATTTTTTTATTCACCGGATATGCTATTTTTTCACAAATATAAAATAAACTAGTTTTAAAAATTTAAAATTTTTAAATTTTTGTTGATTGGATATTTTTGAAAATCTTTCTTTTTTATCTTTTTGGTAAAAAGATTATGTTTTTAGTTTCAAAATTTAAAAATAAAAAGTTTTCATCTTTTTTTTCTTATCTTCCAAATATTTATGGACTTTATTTTATTTTTCTATTTTAAATAAAAAATTAAATTTTTAAAATTAAAAATTCAAAAAAAATAAAAAATTTTGTCTTTTGAAATCCTAAATTTTTTATGTATATTTTTTATTTTTTATTCACTGGATAGTGCTATTTTTTAAAAAATATAGAATAAATTAGTTTTAAAAATTTAAACTTTTAAAATTTTTTTTGATCGAATATTTTTGAAAATCTTTATTTTTCAACTTTTTGGTAAAAATATTATTTTTTAGTTTTAAAATTTAAAAATAAAAAGTTTTCGTCTTTTTTTCTTGTCTTCCTAATATTTCTGGACATAATTTTATTTTTCTATCTTAAATAAAAAATTTAATTTTAAAATTTAAAAATTCAAAAAAATTAAAAATTTTGTCTTTTGAAATCCTAAATTTTTTTCAAGAATATTTTTTATTTCTTTATTCACTTGATAGTGCTATTTTTTCACAAATATAGAATAAATAAGTTTTAAAAATTTAAACTTTTTAAATTTTTGTTGATTGGATATTTTTGAAAATCTTTATTTTTCAACTTTTTGGTAAAAAGATTATTTTTTTTAGTTTCCAAATTTGAAAACAAAAAGTTTTCGTCTTTTTTTCTTGTCTTCTTAATATTTCTGGACTTAATTTTATTTTTCTATTTTAAATAAAAAATTTAAGTTTTAAATTTAAAAGTTTAAAATAATAAAAAATTTTGTCTTTTGAAATCCTAAATTTTTTTTAGTAATATTTTTTTATTTTTTTATTCACCGGATATGCTATTTTTTCACAAATATAGAATAAATTAGTTTTAAAAATTTAAACATTTTAAATTTTTGTTGATTGAATATTTTTGAAAATCTTTATTTCTCAACTTTTTGGTAAAAAGATTTTGTTTTTAGTTTCAAAATTAAAAAAAATTCATCTTTTTTTCTTGTCTTCCTAATATTTCTGGACTTTATTTTATTTTCTATTTTTAATAAAAAATTTAATTTTTAAATTTAAAAATTCAAAAAAATAAAAAATTTTGTCTTTTGGAATCCTAAATTTTATTCAAGAATATTTTTTATTTTTTATTAACTGGATAGTGCTATTTTTTCACAAATACAGAATAAATTAGTTTTAAAAATTTAAACTTTTTAAATTTTTGTTTCTTGGATATTTTTGAAAATCTTTATTTTTCAGTTTTTTAGTAAAAAGATTATTTTTTTAGTTTCCAAATTTGAAAATAAAAATTTATCATCTTTTTTTCGTGTCTTTCTAATATTTCTGGACTTTATTTTATTTTTTTATTTTAAATAAAAAATTTTATTTTTAAATTTAAAAATTCAAAAAATAGAATAATTGGATAGTGCTATTTTTTCACAAATATAGAATAAATTAGTTTTAAAAATTTAAACTTTTTAAATTTTTGTTTCTTGGATATTTTTGATAATCTTTATTTTTCAGTTTTTTATTAAAAAGATTATTTTTTTAGTTTCCAAATTTGAAAATAAAAATTTATCGTCTTTTTTTCGTGTCTTTCTATTATTTCTGGACTTTATTTTAAATAAAAAATTTTATTTTTAAATTTAAAAATTCAAAAAAATAAAAAATTTTGTCTTTTGAAATGCTAAATTTTTTTCAAGAATATTTTCTTATTTTTTTATTCACTGGATAGTGCTATTTTTTCACAATATAGAATAAATTAGTTTTAAAAATTTAAACTTTTTAAATTTTTGTTGATTGGATATTTTTGGAAATATTTGTTTTTCAACTTTTTGGTAAAAATTTTATTTTTTTGATTCAAAATTTGAAAACAAAAAGTTTTCATCTTTTTTTTGTCTTCCTAATACTTCTGAACTTTATTTTATTTTTCTATTTAAAATAAAAAATTTAATTTTTACATTTAAAAATTCAAAAAAATAAAAAATATTGTCTTTTGAAATCCTAAATTTTTTTATAAGATTATTTTTTTATTTTTTTTATTCACTGGATATGCTATTTTTTCACAAATATATAATAAATTAGTTTTAAAAATTTGAAGTTTTTAAATTTTTGTTGATTGGATATTTTTGAAAATCTTCATTTTTCACCTTTTTGGTAAAAATATTTTTTTAATTTCAAAATTTGAAGATAAAAAGTTTTCATCTTTTTTTCTTGTGTTTTATTTTATTTTTCTATCTTAAATAAAAAATTTAATTTTAAAATTTAAAAATTCAAAAAAATTAAAAATTTTGTCTTTTGAAATCCTAAATTTTTTTCAAGAATATTTTTTTATTTTTTTATTCACTTGATAGTGCTATTTTTTCACAAATATAGAATAAATAAGTTTTAAAAATTTAAACTTTTTAAATTTTTGTTGATTGGATATTTTTGAAAATTTTTATTTTTCAACTTTTTGGTAAAAAGATTATTTTTTTTAGTTTCCAAATTTGAAAATAAAAAGTTTTCGTCTTTTTTTCTTGTCTTCCTAATATTTCTGGACTTAATTTTATTTTTCTATTTTAAATAAAAAATTTAAGTTTTAAATTTAAAAGTTTAAAATAATAAAAAATTTTGTCTTTTGAAATCCTAAATTTTTTTGTAATAATATTTTTTTATTTTTTTATTCACCGGATATGCTATTTTTTCACAAATATAGAATAAATTAGTTTTACAAATTTAAACATTTTAAATTTTTGTTGATTGAATATTTTTGAAAAGCTTTATTTCTCAACTTTTTGGTAAAAAGATTTTGTTTTTAGTTTCAAAATTAAAAAAAAAATTCATCTTTTTTTCTTGTCTTCCTAATATTTCTGGACTTTATTTTATTTTCTATTTTTAATAAAAAATTTAATTTTTAAATTTAAAAATTCAAAAAAATAAAAAATTTTGTCTTTTGGAATCCTAAATTTTATTCAAGAATATTTTTTATTTTTTATTAACTGGATAGTGCTGTTTTTTCACAAATATAGAATAAATTAGTTTTAAAAATTTAAACTTTTTAAATTTTTGTTTCTTGGATATTTTTGAAAATCTTTATTTTTCAGTTTTTTAGTAATAAGATTATTTTTTTAGTTTCCAAATTTGAAAATAAAAATTTATCGTCTTTTTTTTGTGTCTTTCTAATATTTCTGGACTTTATTTTATTTTTCTATTTTAAATAAAAAATTTTATTTTTAAATTTAAAAATTCAAAAAATAGAATAATTGGATAGTGCTATTTTTTCACAAATATAGAATAAATTAGTTTTAAAAATTTAAACTTTTTAAATTTTTGTTTCTTGGATATTTTTGATAATCTTTATTTTTCAGTTTTTTAGTAAAAAGATTATTTTTTTAGTTTCCAAATTTGAAAATAAAAATTTATCGTCTTTTTTTCGTGTCTTTCTAATATTTCTGGACCTTATTTTATTTTTTTATTTTAAATAAAAAATTTTATTTTTAAATTTAAAAATTCAAAAAAATAAAAAATTTTGTCTTTTGAAATGCTAAATTTTTTTCAAGAATATTTCTTATTTTTTTATTCACTGGATAGTGCTATTTTTTCACAAATATAGAATAAATTAGTTTTAAAAATTTAAACTTTTTAAATTTTTGTTGATTGGATATTTTTGGAAATATTTGTTTTTCAACTTTTTGGTAAAAATTTTATTTTTTTGATTCAAAATTTGAAAACAAAAAGTTTTCATCTTTTTTTTTTGTCTTCCTAATACTTCTGAACTTTATTTTATTTTTCTATTTAAAATAAAAAATTTAATTTTTAAATTTAAAAATTTAAAAAAATAAAAAATATTGTCTTTTGAAATCCTAAATTTTTTTATAAGATTATTTTTTTATTTTTTTTATTCACTGGATATGCTATTTTTTCACAAATATATAATAAATTAGTTTTAAAAATTTGAAGTTTTTAAATTTTTGTTGATTGGATATTTTTGAAAATCTTCATTTTTCAACTTTTTGGGAAAAATATTTTTTTAATTTCAAAATTTGAAGATAAAAAGTTTTCATCTTTTTTTCTTGTGTTTTATTTTATTTTTCTATCTTAAATAAAAAATTTAATTTTAAAATTTAAAAATTCAAAAAAATTAAAAATTTTGTCTTTTGAAATCCTAAATTTTTTTCAAGAATATTTTTTTATTTTTTTATTCACTTGATAGTGCTATTTTTTCACAAATATAGAATAAATAAGTTTTAAAAATTTAAACTTTTTAAATTTTTGTTGATTGGATATTTTTGAAAATCTTTATTTTTCAACTTTTTGGTAAAAAGATTATTTTTTTTAGTTTCCAAATTTGAAAATAAAAAGTTTTCGTCGTTTTTTCTTGTCTTCCTAATATTTCTGGACTTAATTTTATTTTTCTATTTTAAATAAAAAATTTAAGTTTTAAATTTAAAAGTTTAAAATAATAAAAAATTTTGTCTTTTGAAATCCTAAATTTTTTTGTAATAATATTTTTTTATTTTTTTATTCACCGGATATGCTATTTTTTCACAAATATAGAATAAATTAGTTTTACAAATTTAAACATTTTAAATTTTTGTTGATTGAATATTTTTGAAAAGCTTTATTTCTCAACTTTTTGGTAAAAAGATTTTGTTTTTAGTTTCAAAATTAAAAAAAAAATTCATCTTTTTTTCTTGTCTTCCTAATATTTCTGGACTTTATTTTATTTTCTATTTTTAATAAAAAATTTAATTTTTAAATTTAAAAATTCAAAAAAATAAAAAATTTTGTCTTTTGGAATCCTAAATTTTATTCAAGAATATTTTTTATTTTTTATTAACTGGATAGTGCTGTTTTTTCACAAATATAGAATAAATTAGTTTTAAAAATTTAAACTTTTTAAATTTTTGTTTCTTGGATATTTTTGAAAATCTTTATTTTTCAGTTTTTTAGTAATAAGATTATTTTTTTAGTTTCCAAATTTGAAAATAAAAATTTATCGTCTTTTTTTTGTGTCTTTCTAATATTTCTGGACTTTATTTTATTTTTCTATTTTAAATAAAAAATTTTATTTTTAAATTTAAAAATTCAAAAAATAGAATAATTGGATAGTGCTATTTTTTCACAAATATAGAATAAATTAGTTTTAAAAATTTAAACTTTTTAAATTTTTGTTTCTTGGATATTTTTGATAATCTTTATTTTTCAGTTTTTTAGTAAAAAGATTATTTTTTTAGTTTCCAAATTTGAAAATAAAAATTTATCGTCTTTTTTTCGTGTCTTTCTAATATTTCTGGACCTTATTTTATTTTTTTATTTTAAATAAAAAATTTTATTTTTAAATTTAAAAATTCAAAAAAATAAAAAATTTTGTCTTTTGAAATGCTAAATTTTTTTCAAGAATATTTCTTATTTTTTTATTCACTGGATAGTGCTATTTTTTCACAAATATAGAATAAATTAGTTTTAAAAATTTAAACTTTTTAAATTTTTGTAGATTGGATATTTTTGGAAATATTTGTTTTTCAACTTTTTGGTAAAAATTTTATTTTTTTGATTCAAAATTTGAAAACAAAAAGTTTTCATCTTTTTTTTTTGTCTTCCTAATACTTCTGAACTTTATTTTATTTTTCTATTTAAAATAAAAAATTTAATTTTTAAATTTAAAAATTTAAAAAAATAAAAAATATTGTCTTTTGAAATCCTAAATTTTTTTATAAGATTATTTTTTTATTTTTTTTATTCACTGGATATGCTATTTTTTCACAAATATATAATAAATTAGTTTTAAAAATTTGAAGTTTTTAAATTTTTGTTGATTGGATATTTTTGAAAATCTTCATTTTTCAACTTTTTGGGAAAAATATTTTTTTAATTTCAAAATTTGAAGATAAAAAGTTTTCATCTTTTTTTCTTGTGTTTTATTTTATTTTTCTATCTTAAATAAAAAATTTAATTTTAAAATTTAAAAATTCAAAAAAATTAAAAATTTTGTCTTTTGAAATCCTAAATTTTTTTCAAGAATATTTTTTTATTTTTTTATTCACTTGATAGTGCTATTTTTTCACAAATATAGAATAAATAAGTTTTAAAAATTTAAACTTTTTAAATTTTTGTTGATTGGATATTTTTGAAAATCTTTATTTTTCAACTTTTTGGTAAAAAGATTATTTTTTTTAGTTTCCAAATTTGAAAATAAAAAGTTTTCGTCGTTTTTTCTTGTCTTCCTAATATTTCTGGACTTAATTTTATTTTTCTATTTTAAATAAAAAATTTAAGTTTTAAATTTAAAAGTTTAAAATAATAAAAAATTTTGTCTTTTGAAATCCTAAATTTTTTTGTAATAATATTTTTTTATTTTTTTATTCACCGGATATGCTATTTTTTCACAAATATAGAATAAATTAGTTTTACAAATTTAAACATTTTAAATTTTTGTTGATTGAATATTTTTGAAAAGCTTTATTTCTCAACTTTTTGGTAAAAAGATTTTGTTTTTAGTTTCAAAATTAAAAAAAAAATTCATCTTTTTTTCTTGTCTTCCTAATATTTCTGGACTTTATTTTATTTTCTATTTTTAATAAAAAATTTAATTTTTAAATTTAAAAATTCAAAAAAATAAAAAATTTTGTCTTTTGGAATCCTAAATTTTATTCAAGAATATTTTTTATTTTTTATTAACTGGATAATGCTGTTTTTTCACAAATATAGAATAAATTAGTTTTAAAAATTTAAACTTTTTAAATTTTTGTTTCTTGGATATTTTTGAAAATCTTTATTTTTCAGTTTTTTAGTAATAAGATTATTTTTTTAGTTTCCAAATTTGAAAATAAAAATTTATCGTCTTTTTTTTGTGTCTTTCTAATATTTCTGGACTTTATTTTATTTTTCTATTTTAAATAAAAAATTTTATTTTTAAATTTAAAAATTCAAAAAATAGAATAATTGGATAGTGCTATTTTTTCACAAATATAGAATAAATTAGTTTTAAAAATTTAAACTTTTTAAATTTTTGTTTCTTGGATATTTTTGATAATCTTTATTTTTCAGTTTTTTAGTAAAAAGATTATTTTTTTAGTTTCCAAATTTGAAAATAAAAATTTATCGTCTTTTTTTCGTGTCTTTCTAATATTTCTGGACCTTATTTTATTTTTTTATTTTAAATAAAAAATTTTATTTTTAAATTTAAAAATTCAAAAAAATAAAAAATTTTGTCTTTTGAAATGCTAAATTTTTTTCAAGAATATTTCTTATTTTTTTATTCACTGGATAGTGCTATTTTTTCACAAATATAGAATAAATTAGTTTTAAAAATTTAAACTTTTTAAATTTTTGTAGATTGGATATTTTTGGAAATATTTGTTTTTCAACTTTTTGGTAAAAATTTTATTTTTTTGATTCAAAATTTGAAAACAAAAAGTTTTCATCTTTTTTTTTTGTCTTCCTAATACTTCTGAACTTTATTTTATTTTTCTATTTAAAATAAAAAATTTAATTTTTAAATTTAAAAATTTAAAAAAATAAAAAATATTGTCTTTTGAAATCCTAAATTTTTTTATAAGATTATTTTTTTATTTTTTTTATTCACTGGATATGCTATTTTTTCACAAATATATAATAAATTAGTTTTAAAAATTTGAAGTTTTTAAATTTTTGTTGATTGGATATTTTTGAAAATCTTCATTTTTCAACTTTTTGGGAAAAATATTTTTTTAATTTCAAAATTTGAAGATAAAAAGTTTTCATCTTTTTTTCTTGTGTTTTATTTTATTTTTCTATCTTAAATAAAAAATTTAATTTTAAAATTTAAAAATTCAAAAAAATTAAAAATTTTGTCTTTTGAAATCCTAAATTTTTTTCAAGAATATTTTTTTATTTTTTTATTCACTTGATAGTGCTATTTTTTCACAAATATAGAATAAATAAGTTTTAAAAATTTAAACTTTTTAAATTTTTGTTGATTGGATATTTTTGAAAATCTTTATTTTTCAACTTTTTGGTAAAAAGATTATTTTTTTTAGTTTCCAAATTTGAAAATAAAAAGTTTTCGTCGTTTTTTCTTGTCTTCCTAATATTTCTGGACTTAATTTTATTTTTCTATTTTAAATAAAAAATTTAAGTTTTAAATTTAAAAGTTTAAAATAATAAAAAATTTTGTCTTTTGAAATCCTAAATTTTTTTGTAATAATATTTTTTTATTTTTTTATTCACCGGATATGCTATTTTTTCACAAATATAGAATAAATTAGTTTTACAAATTTAAACATTTTAAATTTTTGTTGATTGAATATTTTTGAAAAGCTTTATTTCTCAACTTTTTGGTAAAAAGATTTTGTTTTTAGTTTCAAAATTAAAAAAAAAATTCATCTTTTTTTCTTGTCTTCCTAATATTTCTGGACTTTATTTTATTTTCTATTTTTAATAAAAAATTTAATTTTTAAATTTAAAAATTCAAAAAAATAAAAAATTTTGTCTTTTGGAATCCTAAATTTTATTCAAGAATATTTTTTATTTTTTATTAACTGGATAGTGCTGTTTTTTCACAAATATAGAATAAATTAGTTTTAAAAATTTAAACTTTTTAAATTTTTGTTTCTTGGATATTTTTGAAAATCTTTATTTTTCAGTTTTTTAGTAATAAGATTATTTTTTTAGTTTCCAAATTTGAAAATAAAAATTTATCGTCTTTTTTTTGTGTCTTTCTAATATTTCTGGACTTTATTTTATTTTTCTATTTTAAATAAAAAATTTTATTTTTAAATTTAAAAATTCAAAAAATAGAATAATTGGATAGTGCTATTTTTTCACAAATATAGAATAAATTAGTTTTAAAAATTTAAACTTTTTAAATTTTTGTTTCTTGGATATTTTTGATAATCTTTATTTTTCAGTTTTTTAGTAAAAAGATTATTTTTTTAGTTTCCAAATTTGAAAATAAAAATTTATCGTCTTTTTTTCGTGTCTTTCTAATATTTCTGGACCTTATTTTATTTTTTTATTTTAAATAAAAAATTTTATTTTTAAATTTAAAAATTCAAAAAAATAAAAAATTTTGTCTTTTGAAATGCTAAATTTTTTTCAAGAATATTTCTTATTTTTTTATTCACTGGATAGTGCTATTTTTTCACAAATATAGAATAAATTAGTTTTAAAAATTTAAACTTTTTAAATTTTTGTTGATTGGATATTTTTGGAAATATTTGTTTTTCAACTTTTTGGTAAAAATTTTATTTTTTTGATTCAAAATTTGAAAACAAAAAGTTTTCATCTTTTTTTTTGTCTTCCTAATACTTCTGAACTTTATTTTATTTTTCTATTTAAAATAAAAAATTTAATTTTTAAATTTAAAAATTTAAAAAAATAAAAAATATTGTCTTTTGAAATCCTAAATTTTTTTATAAGATTATTTTTTTATTTTTTTTATTCACTGGATATGCTATTTTTTCACAAATATATAATAAATTAGTTTTAAAAATTTGAAGTTTTTAAATTTTTGTTGATTGGATATTTTTGAAAATCTTCATTTTTCAACTTTTTGGGAAAAATATTTTTTTAATTTCAAAATTTGAAGATAAAAAGTTTTCATCTTTTTTTCTTGTGTTTTATTTTATTTTTCTATCTTAAATAAAAAATTTAATTTTAAAATTTAAAAATTCAAAAAAATTAAAAATTTTGTCTTTTGAAATCCTAAATTTTTTTCAAGAATATTTTTTTATTTTTTTATTCACTTGATAGTGCTATTTTTTCACAAATATAGAATAAATAAGTTTTAAAAATTTAAACTTTTTAAATTTTTGTTGATTGGATATTTTTGAAAATCTTTATTTTTCAACTTTTTGGTAAAAAGATTATTTTTTTTAGTTTCCAAATTTGAAAATAAAAAGTTTTCGTCGTTTTTTCTTGTCTTCCTAATATTTCTGGACTTAATTTTATTTTTCTATTTTAAATAAAAAATTTAAGTTTTAAATTTAAAAGTTTAAAATAATAAAAAATTTTGTCTTTTGAAATCCTAAATTTTTTTGTAATAATATTTTTTTATTTTTTTATTCACCGGATATGCTATTTTTTCACAAATATAGAATAAATTAGTTTTACAAATTTAAACATTTTAAATTTTTGTTGATTGAATATTTTTGAAAAGCTTTATTTCTCAACTTTTTGGTAAAAAGATTTTGTTTTTAGTTTCAAAATTAAAAAAAAAATTCATCTTTTTTTCTTGTCTTCCTAATATTTCTGGACTTTATTTTATTTTCTATTTTTAATAAAAAATTTAATTTTTAAATTTAAAAATTCAAAAAAATAAAAAATTTTGTCTTTTGGAATCCTAAATTTTATTCAAGAATATTTTTTATTTTTTATTAACTGGATAGTGCTGTTTTTTCACAAATATAGAATAAATTAGTTTTAAAAATTTAAACTTTTTAAATTTTTGTTTCTTGGATATTTTTGAAAATCTTTATTTTTCAGTTTTTTAGTAATAAGATTATTTTTTTAGTTTCCAAATTTGAAAATAAAAATTTATCGTCTTTTTTTTGTGTCTTTCTAATATTTCTGGACTTTATTTTATTTTTCTATTTTAAATAAAAAATTTTATTTTTAAATTTAAAAATTCAAAAAATAGAATAATTGGATAGTGCTATTTTTTCACAAATATAGAATAAATTAGTTTTAAAAATTTAAACTTTTTAAATTTTTGTTTCTTGGATATTTTTGATAATCTTTATTTTTCAGTTTTTTAGTAAAAAGATTATTTTTTTAGTTTCCAAATTTGAAAATAAAAATTTATCGTCTTTTTTTCGTGTCTTTCTAATATTTCTGGACCTTATTTTATTTTTTTATTTTAAATAAAAAATTTTATTTTTAAATTTAAAAATTCAAAAAAATAAAAAATTTTGTCTTTTGAAATGCTAAATTTTTTTCAAGAATATTTCTTATTTTTTTATTCACTGGATAGTGCTATTTTTTCACAAATATAGAATAAATTAGTTTTAAAAATTTAAACTTTTTAAATTTTTGTTGATTGGATATTTTTGGAAATATTTGTTTTTCAACTTTTTGGTAAAAATTTTATTTTTTTGATTCAAAATTTGAAAACAAAAAGTTTTCATCTTTTTTTTTTGTCTTCCTAATACTTCTGAACTTTATTTTATTTTTCTATTTAAAATAAAAAATTTAATTTTTAAATTTAAAAATTTAAAAAAATAAAAATATTGTCTTTTGAAATCCTAAATTTTTTTATAAGATTATTTTTTTATTTTTTTTATTCACTGGATATGCTATTTTTTCACAAATATATAATAAATTAGTTTTAAAAATTTGAAGTTTTTAAATTTTTGTTGATTGGATATTTTTGAAAATCTTCATTTTTCAACTTTTTGGTAAAAATATTTTTTTAATTTCAAAATTTGAAGATAAAAAGTTTTCATCTTTTTTTCTTGTGTTTTATTTTATTTTTCTATCTTAAATAAAAAATTTAATTTTAAAATTTAAAAATTCAAAAAAATTAAAAATTTTGTCTTTTGAAATCCTAAATTTTTTTCAAGAATATTTTTTTATTTTTTTATTCACTTGATAGTGCTATTTTTTCACAAATATAGAATAAATAAGTTTTAAAAATTTAAACTTTTTAAATTTTTGTTGATTGGATATTTTTGAAAATCTTTATTTTTCAACTTTTTGGTAAAAAGATTATTTTTTTTAGTTTCCAAATTTGAAAATAAAAAGTTTTCGTCTTTTTTTCTTGTCTTCCTAATATTTCTGGACTTAATTTTATTTTTCTATTTTAAATAAAAAATTTAAGTTTTAAATTTAAAAGTTTAAAATAATAAAAAATTTTGTCTTTTGAAATCCTAACTTTTTTTGTAATAATATTTTTTTATTTTTTTATTCACTGGATATGCTATTTTTTCACAAATATAGAATAAATTAGTTTTACAAATTTAAACATTTTAAATTTTTGTTGATTGAATATTTTTGAAAAGCTTTATTTCTCAACTTTTTGGTAAAAAGATTTTGTTTTTAGTTTCAAAATTAAAAAAAAATTCAACTTTTTTTCTTGTCTGCCTAATATTTCTGGACTTTATTTTATTTTCTATTTTTAATAAAAAATTTAATTTTTAAATTTAAAAATTCAAAAAAATAAAAAATTTTGTCTTTTGGAATCCTAAATTTTATTCAAGAATATTTTTTATTTTTTATTAACTGGATAGTGCTGTTTTTTCACAAATATAGAATAAATTAGTTTTAAAAATTTAAACTTTTTAAATTTTTGTTTCTTGGATATTTTTGAAAATCTTTATTTTTCAGTTTTTTAGTAATAAGATTATTTTTTTAGTTTCCAAATTTGAAAATAAAAATTTATCGTCTTTTTTTTGTGTCTTTCTAATATTTCTGGACTTTATTTTATTTTTCTATTTTAAATAAAAAATTTTATTTTTAAATTTAAAAATTCAAAAAATAGAATAACTGGATAGTGCTATTTTTTCACAAATATAGAATAAATTAGTTTTAAAAATTTAATCTTTTTAAATTTTTGTTTCTTGGATATTTTTGATAATCTTTATTTTTCAGTTTTTTAGTAAAAAGATTATTTTTTTAGTTTCCAAATTTGAAAATAAAAATTTATCGTCTTTTTTTCGTGTCTTTCTAATATTTCTGGACTTTATTTTATTTTTTTATTTTAAATAAAAAATTTTATTTTTAAATTTAAAAATTCAAAAAACATAAAAAATTTTGTCTTTTGAAATGCTAAATTTTTTTCAAGAATATTTTTTTATTTTTTCATTCACTGGATAGTGCTATTTTTTCACAAATATAGAATAAATTAGTTTTAAAAATTTAAACTTTTTAAATTTTTGTTGATTGGATATTTTTGGAAATATTTGTTTTTCAACTTTTTGGTAAAAATTTTATTTTTTTGATTCAAAATTTGAAAACAAAAAGTTTTCATCTTTTTTTTGTCTTCCTAATACTTCTGAACTTTATTTTATTTTTCTATTTAAAATAAAAAATTTAATTTTTAAATTTAAAAATTCAAAAAAATAAAAAATATTGTCTTTTGAAATCCTAAATTTTTTTTATAAAATTACTTTTTTATTTTTTTTATTCACTGGATATGCTATTTTTTACAAATATATAATAAATTAGTTTTAAAAATTTGAAGTTTTTAAATTTTTGTTGATTGGATATTTTTGAAAATCTTCATTTTTCAACTTTTTGGTAAAAATATTTTTTTAATTTCAAAATTTGAAGATAAAAAGTTTTCATCTTTTTTTCTTGTGTTTTATTTTATTTTTCTATCTTAAATAAAAAATTTAATTTTAAAATTTAAAAATTCAAAAAAATTAAAAATTTTGTCTTTTGAAATTCTAAATTTTTTTCAAGAATATTTTTTTATTTTTTTATTCACTTGATAGTGCTATTTTTTCACAAATATAGAATAAATAAGTTTTAAAAATTTAAACTTTTTAAATTTTTGTTGATTGGATATTTTTGAAAATCTTTATTTTTCAACTTTTTGGTAAAAAGATTATTTTTTTTAGTTTCCAAATTTGAAAATAAAAAGTTTTCGTCGTTTTTTCTTGTCTTCCTAATATTTCTGGACTTAATTTTATTTTTCTATTTTAAATAAAAAATTTAAGTTTTAAATTTAAAAGTTTAAAATAATAAAAAATTTTATCTTTTGAAATCCTAAATTTTTTTGTAATAATATTTTTTTATTTTTTTATTCACCGGATATGCTATTTTTTCACAAATATAGAATAAATTAGTTTTACAAATTTAAACATTTTAAATTTTTGTTGATTGAATATTTTTGAAAATCTTTATTTCTCAACTTTTTGGTAAAAAGATTTTATTTTTTGTTTCAAAATTAAAAAAAAAATTCATCTTTTTTTCTTGTCTTCCTAATATTTCTGGACTTTATTTTATTTTCTATTTTTAATAAAAAATTTAATTTTTAAATTTAAAAATTCAAAAAAATAAAAAATTTTGTCTTTTGGAATCCTAAATTTTATTCAAGAATATTTTTTATTTTTTATTAACTGGATAGTGCTGTTTTTTCACAAATATAGAATAAATTAGTTTTAAAAATTTAAACTTTTTAAATTTTTGTTTCTTGGATATTTTTGAAAATCTTTATTTTTCAGTTTTTTAGTAATAAGATTATTTTTTTAGTTTCCAAATTTGAAAATAAAAATTTATCGTCTTTTTTTTGTGTCTTTCTAATATTTCTGGACTTTATTTTATTTTTCTATTTTAAATAAAAAATTTTATTTTTAAATTTAAAAATTCAAAAAATAGAATAACTTGATAGTGCTATTTTTTCACAAATATAGAATAAATTAGTTTTAAAAATTTAATCTTTTTAAATTTTTGTTTCTTGGATATTTTTGATAATCTTTATTTTTCAGTTTTTTAGTAAAAAGATTATTTTTTTAGTTTCCAAATTTGAAAATAAAAATTTATCGTCTTTTTTTTGTGTCTTTCTAATATTTCTGGACTTTATTTTATTTTTTTATTTTAAATAAAAAATTTTATTTTTAAATTTAAAAATTCAAAAAACATAAAAAATTTTGTCTTTTGAAATGCTAAATTTTTTTCAAGAATATTTTTTTATTTTTTTATTCACTGGATAGTGCTATTTTTTCACAAATATAGAATAAATTAGTTTTAAAAATTTAAACTTTTTAAATTTTTGTTGATTGGATATTTTTGGAAATATTTGTTTTTCAACTTTTTGGTAAAAATTTTATTTTTTTGATTCAAAATTTGAAAACAAAAAGTTTTCATCTTTTTTTTGTCTTCCTAATACTTCTGAACTTTATTTTATTTTTCTATTTAAAATAAAAAATTTAATTTTTAAATTTAAAAATTTAAAAAAATAAAAAATATTGTCTTTTGAAATCCTAAATTTTTTTTATAAGATTACTTTTTTATTTTTTTTTATTCACTGGATATGCTATTTTTTCACAAATATATAATAAATTAGTTTTAAAAATTTGAAGTTTTTAAATTTCTGTTGATTGGATATTTTTGAAAATCTTCATTTTTCAACTTTTTGGTAAAAATATTTTTTTAATTTCAAAATTTGAAGATAAAAAGTTTTCATCTTTTTTTCTTGTGTTTTATTTTATTTTTCTATCTTAAATAAAAAATTTAATTTTAAAATTTAAAAATTCAAAAAAATTAAAAATTTTGTCTTTTGAAATTCTAAATTTTTTTCAAGAATATTTTTTATTTTTTTATTCACTTGATAGTGCTATTTTTTCACAAATATAGAATAAATAAGTTTTAAAAATTTAAACTTTTTAAATTTTTGTTGATTGGATATTTTTGAAAATCTTTATTTTTCAACTTTTTGGTAAAAAGATTATTTTTTTTAGTTTCCAAATTTGAAAATAAAAAGTTTTCGTCTTTTTTTCTTGTCTTCCTAATATTTCTGGACTTAATTTTATTTTTCTATTTTAAATAAAAAATTTAAGTTTTAAATTTAAAAGTTTAAAATAATAAAAAATTTTATCTTTTGAAATCCTAAATTTTTTTGTAATAATATTTTTTTTTTATTCACCGGATATGCTATTTTTTCACAAATATAGAATAAATTAGTTTTACAAATTTAAACATTTTAAATTTTTGTTGATTGAATATTTTTGAAAATCTTTATTTCTCAACTTTTTGGTAAAAAGATTTTATTTTTTGTTTCAAAATTAAAAAAAAAATTCATCTTTTTTTCTTGTCTTCCTAATATTTCTGGACTTTATTTTATTTTCTATTTTTAATAAAAAATTTAATTTTTAAATTTAAAAATTCAAAAAAATAAAAAATTTTGTCTTTTGGAATCCTAAATTTTATTCAAGAATATTTTTTATTTTTTATTAACTGGATAGTGCTGTTTTTTCACAAATATAGAATAAATTAGTTTTAAAAATTTAAACTTTTTAAATTTTTGTTTCTTGGATATTTTTTAAAATCTTTATTTTTCTGTTTTTTAGTAAAAAGATTATTTTTTTAGTTTCCAAATTTGAAAATAAAAATTTATCGTCTTTTTTTCGTGTCTTTCTAATATTTCTGGACTTTATTTTATTTTTCTATTTTAAATAAAAAATTTTATTTTTAAATTTAAAAATTCAAAAAATAGAATAACTGGATAGTGCTATTTTTTCACAAATATAGAATAAATTAGTTTTAAAAATTTAAACTTTTTAAATTTTTGTTTCTTGGATATTTTTGATAATCTTTATTTTTCAGTTTTTTAGTAAAAAGATTATTTTTTTAGTTTCCAAATTTGAAAATAAAAATTTATCGTCTTTTTTTCGTGTCTTTCTAATATTTCTGGACTTTATTTTATTTTTTTATTTTAAATAAAAATTTTTTTTTTAAATTTTAAAATTCAAAAAAATAAAAAATTTTGTCTTTTGAAATGCTAAATTTTTTTCAAGAATATTTTCTTATTTTTTTATTCACTGGATAGTGCTATTTTTTCACAAATATAGAATAAATTAGTTTTAAAAATTTAAACTTTTTAAATTTTTGTTGATTGGATATTTTTGGAAATATTTGTTTTTCAACTTTTTGGTAAAAATTTTATTTTTTTGATTCAAAATTTGAAAACAAAAAGTTTTCATCTTTTTTTTGTCTTCCTAATACTTCTGAACATTATTTTATTTTTCTATTTAAAATAAAAAATTTAATTTTTAAATTTAAAATTCAAAAAATAAAAAATATTGTCTTTTGAAATCCTAAATTTTTTTTATAAGATTATTTTTTTATTTTTTTTTATTCACTGGATATGCTATTTTTTCACAAATATAGAATAAATTAGTTTTAAAAATTTGAAGTTTTTAAATTTTTGTTGATTGGATATTTTTGAAAATCTTCATTTTTCAACTTTTTGGTAAAAGTATTTTTTTAATTTCAAAATTTGAAGATAAAAAGTTTTCATCTTTTTTTCTTGTGTTTTATTTTATTTTTCTATCTTAAATAAAAAATTTAATTTTAAAATTTAAAAATTCAAAAAAATTAAAAATTTTGTCTTTTGAAATCCTAAATTTTTTTCAAGAATATTTTTTTTTTATTCACTTGATAGTGCTATTTTTTCACAAATATAGAATAAATAAGTTTTAAAAATTTAAACTTTTTAAATTTTTGTTGATTGGATATTTTTGAAAATCTTTATTTTTCAACTTTTTGTTAAAAAGATTATTTTTTTTAGTTTCCAAATTTGAAAATAAAAAGTTTTCGTCTTTTTTTTTGTCTTCCTAATATTTCTGGACTTAATTTTATTTTTCTATTTTAAATAAAAAATTTAAGTTTTAAATTTAAAAGTTTAAAATAATAAAAAATTTTGTCTTTTGAAATCCTAAATTTTTTTGTAATAATATTTTTTTATTTTTTTATTCACCGGATATGCTATTTTTTCACAAATATAGAATAAATTAGTTTTACAAATTTAAACATTTTAAATTTTTGTTGATTGAATATTTTTGAAAATCTTTATTTCTCAACTTTTTGGTAAAAAGATTTTGTTTTTAGTTTCAAAATTAAAAAAAAATTCATCTTTTTTTCTTGTCTTCCTAATATTTCTGGACTTTATTTTATTTTCTATTTTTAATAAAAAATTTAATTTTTAAATTTAAAAATTCAAAAAAATAAAAAATTTTGTCTTTTGGAATCCTAAATTTTATTCAAGAATATTTTTTATTTTTTATTAACTGGATAGTGCTATTTTTTCACAAATATAGAATAAATTAGTTTTAAAAATTTAAACTTTTTAAATTTTTGTTTCTTGGATATTTTTGAAAATCTTTATTTTTCAGTTTTTTAGTAAAAAGATTATTTTTTTAGTTTCCAAATTTGAAAATAAAAATTTATCATCTTTTTTTCGTGTCTTTCTAATATTTCTGGACTTTATTTTATTTTTCTATTTTAAATAAAAAATTTTATTTTTAAATTTAAAAATTCAAAAAATAGAATAACTGGATAGTGCTATTTTTTCACAAATATAGAATAAATTAGTTTTAAAAATTTAAACTTTTTAAATTTTTGTTTCTTGGATATTTTTTATAATCTTTATTTTTCAGTTTTTTAGTAAAAAGATTATTTTTTTAGTTTCCAAATTTGAAAATAAAAATTTATCGTCTTTTTTTCGTGTCTTTCTAATATTTCTGGACTTTATTTTATTTTTTTATTTTAAATAAAAAATTTTGTTTTTAAATTTAAAAATTCAAAAAAATAAAAAATTTTGTCTTTTGAAATTCTAAATTTTTTTCAAGAATATTTTTTTATTTTTTTATTCACTTGATAGTGCTATTTTTTCACAAATATAGAATAAATAAGTTTTAAAAATTTAAACTTTTTAAATTTTTGTTGATTGGATATTTTTGAAAATCTTTATTTTTCAACTTTTTGGTAAAAAGATTATTTTTTTTAGTTTCCAAATTTGAAAATAAAAAGTTTTCGTCTTTTTTTCTTGTCTTCCTAATATTTCTGGACTTAATTTTATTTTTCTATTTTAAATAAAAAATTTAAGTTTTAAATTTAAAAGTTTAAAATAATAAAAAATTTTATCTTTTGAAATCCTAAATTTTTTTGTAATAATATTTTTTTATTTTTTTATTCACCGGATATGCTATTTTTTCACAAATATAGAATAAATTAGTTTTACAAATTTAAACATTTTAAATTTTTGTTGATTGAATATTTTTGAAAATCTTTATTTCTCAACTTTTTGGTAAAAAGATTTTATTTTTTGTTTCAAAATTAAAAAAAAAATTCATCTTTTTTTCTTGTCTTCCTAATATTTCTGGACTTTATTTTATTTTCTATTTTTAATAAAAAATTTAATTTTTAAATTTAAAAATTCAAAAAAATAAAAAATTTTGTCTTTTGGAATCCTAAATTTTATTCAAGAATATTTTTTATTTTTTATTAACTGGATAGTGCTGTTTTTTCACAAATATAAAATAAATTAGTTTTAAAAATTTAAACTTTTTAAATTTTTGTTTCTTGGATATTTTTGAAAATCTTTATTTTTCAGTTTTTTAGTAAAAAGATTATTTTTTTAGTTTCCAAATTTGAAAATAAAAATTTATCGTCTTTTTTCGTGTCTTTCTAATATTTCTGGACTTTATTTTATTTTTTATTTTAAATAAAAAATTTTATTTTTAAATTTAAAAATTCAAAAAACATAAAAAATTTTGTCTTTTGAAATGCTAAATTTTTTTCAAGAATATTTTTTTATTTTTTTATTCACTGGATAGTGCTATTTTTTCACAAATATAGAATAAATTAGTTTTAAAAATTTAAACTTTTTAAATTTTGGAAATATTTGTTTTTCAACTTTTTGGTAAAAATTTTATTTTTTTGATTCAAAATTTGAAAACAAAAAGTTTTCATCTTTTTTTTGTCTTCCTAATACTTCTGAACTTTATTTTATTTTTCTATTTAAAATAAAAAATTTAATTTTTAAATTTAAAAATTCAAAAAAATAAAAAATATTGTCTTTTGAAATCCTAAATTTTTTTTATAAGATTGCTTTTTTATTTTTTTTAATTCACTGGATATGCTATTTTTTCACAAATATATAATAAATTAGTTTTAAAAATTTGAAGTTTTTAAATTTTTGTTGATTGGATATTTTTGAAAATCTTCATTTTTCAACTTTTTGGTAAAAATATTTTTTTAATTTCAAAATTTGAAGATAAAAAGTTTTCATCTTTTTTTCTTGTGTTTTATTTTATTTTTCTATCTTAAATAAAAAATTTAATTTTAAAATTTAAAAATTCAAAAAAATTAAAAATTTTGTCTTTTGAAATTCTAAATTTTTTTTCAAGAATATTTTTTTATTTTTTTATTCACTTGATAGTGCTATTTTTTCACAAATATAGAATAAATAAGTTTTAAAAATTTAAACTTTTTAAATTTTTGTTGATTGGATATTTTTGAAAATCTTTATTTTTCAACTTTTTGGTAAAAAGATTATTTTTTTTAGTTTCCAAATTTGAAAATAAAAAGTTTTCGTCTTTTTTTCTTGTCTTCCTAATATTTCTGGACTTAATTTTATTTTTCTATTTTAAATAAAAAATTTAAGTTTTAAATTTAAAAGTTTAAAATAATAAAAAATTTTATCTTTTGAAATCCTAAATTTTTTTGTAATAATATTTTTTTATTTTGTTATTCACCGGATATGCTATTTTTTCACAAATATAGAATAAATTAGTTTTACAAATTTAAACATTTTAAATTTTTGTTGATTGAATATTTTTGAAAATCTTTATTTCTCAACTTTTTGGTAAAAAGATTTTATTTTTTGTTTCAAAATTAAAAAAAAAATTCATCTTTTTTTCTTGTCTTCCTAATATTTCTGGACTTTATTTTATTTTCTATTTTTAATAAAAAATTTAATTTTTAAATTTAAAAATTCAAAAAAATAAAAAATTTTGTCTTTTGGAATCCTAAATTTTATTCAAGAATATTTTTTATTTTTTATTAACTGGATAGTGCTGTTTTTTCACAAATATAGAATAAATTAGTTTTAAAAATTTAAACTTTTTAAATTTTTGTTTCTTGGATATTTTTGAAAATCTTTATTTTTCAGTTTTTTAGTAAAAAGATTATTTTTTTAGTTTCCAAATTTGAAAATAAAAATTTATCGTCTTTTTTTCGTGTCTTTCTAATATTTCTGGACTTTATTTTATTTTTCTATTTTAAATAAAAAATTTTATTTTTAAATTTAAAAATTCAAAAAACATAAAAAATTTTGTCTTTTGAAATGCTAAATTTTTTTCAAGAATATTTTTTTATTTTTTTATTCACTGGATAGTGCTATTTTTTCACAAATATAGAATAAATTAGTTTTAAAAATTTAAACTTTTTAAATTTTGGAAATATTTGTTTTTCAACTTTTTGGTAAAAATTTTATTTTTTTGATTCAAAATTTGAAAACAAAAAGTTTTCATCTTTTTTTTGTCTTCCTAATACTTCTGAACTTTATTTTATTTTTCTATTTAAAATATAAAATTTAATTTTTAAATTTAAAAATTCAAAAAAATAAAAAATATTGTCTTTTGAAATCCTAAATTTTTTTTATAAGATTGCTTTTTTATTTTTTTTAATTCACTGGATATGCTATTTTTTCACAAATATATAATAAATTAGTTTTAAAAATTTGAAGTTTTTAAATTTTTGTTGATTGGATATTTTTGAAAATCTTCATTTTTCAACTTTTTGGTAAAAATATTTTTTTAATTTCAAAATTTGAAGATAAAAAGTTTTCATCTTTTTTTCTTGTGTTTTATTTTATTTTTCTATCTTAAATAAAAAATTTAATTTTAAAATTTAAAAATTCAAAAAAATTAAAAATTTTGTCTTTTGAAATCCTAAATTTTTTTCAAGAATATTTTTTTATTTTTTTATTCACTTGATAGTGCTATTTTTTCACAAATATAGAATAAATAAGTTTTAAAAATTTAAACTTTTTAAATTTTTGTTGATTGGATATTTTTGAAAATCTTTATTTTTCAACTTTTTGGTAAAAAGATTATTTTTTTTAGTTTCCAAATTTGAAAATAAAAAGTTTTCGTCTTTTTTTCTTGTCTTCCTAATATTTCTGGACTTAATTTTATTTTTCTATTTTAAATAAAAAATTTAAGTTTTAAATTTAAAAGTTTAAAATAATAAAAAATTTTATCTTTTGAAATCCTAAATTTTTTTGTAATAATATTTTTTTATTTTTTTATTCACCGGATATGCTATTTTTTCACAAATATAGAATAAATTAGTTTTACAAATTTAAACATTTTAAATTTTTGTTGATTGAATATTTTTGAAAATCTTTATTTCTCAACTTTTTGGTAAAAAGATTTTATTTTTTGTTTCAAAATTAAAAAAAAAATTCATCTTTTTTTCTTGTCTTCCTAATATTTCTGGACTTTATTTTATTTTCTATTTTTAATAAAAAATTTAATTTTTAAATTTAAAAATTCAAAAAAATAAAAAATTTTGTCTTTTGGAATCCTAAATTTTATTCAAGAATATTTTTTATTTTTTATTAACTGGATAGTGCTGTTTTTTCACAAATATAAAATAAATTAGTTTTAAAAATTTAAACTTTTTAAATTTTTGTTTCTTGGATATTTTTGAAAATCTTTATTTTTCAGTTTTTTAGTAAAAAGATTATTTTTTTAGTTTCCAAATTTGAAAATAAAAATTTATCGTCTTTTTTCGTGTCTTTCTAATATTTCTGGACTTTATTTTATTTTTTTATTTTAAATAAAAAATTTTATTTTTAAATTTAAAAATTCAAAAAACATAAAAAATTTTGTCTTTTGAAATGCTAAATTTTTTTCAAGAATATTTTTTTATTTTTTTATTCACTGGATAGTGCTATTTTTTCACAAATATAGAATAAATTAGTTTTAAAAATTTAAACTTTTTAAATTTTGGAAATATTTGTTTTTCAACTTTTTGGTAAAAATTTTATTTTTTTGATTCAAAATTTGAAAACAAAAAGTTTTCATCTTTTTTTTGTCTTCCTAATACTTCTGAACTTTATTTTATTTTTCTATTTAAAATAAAAAATTTAATTTTTAAATTTAAAAATTCAAAAAAATAAAAAATATTGTCTTTTGAAATCCTAAATTTTTTTTATAAGATTGCTTTTTTATTTTTTTTAATTCACTGGATATGCTATTTTTTCACAAATATATAATAAATTAGTTTTAAAAATTTGAAGTTTTTAAATTTTTGTTGATTGGATATTTTTGAAAATCTTCATTTTTCAACTTTTTGGTAAAAATATTTTTTTAATTTCAAAATTTGAAGATAAAAAGTTTTCATCTTTTTTTCTTGTGTTTTATTTTATTTTTCTATCTTAAATAAAAAATTTAATTTTAAAATTTAAAAATTCAAAAAAATTAAAAATTTTGTCTTTTGAAATTCTAAATTTTTTTTCAAGAATATTTTTTTATTTTTTTATTCACTTGATAGTGCTATTTTCTCATAAATATAGAATAAATAAGTTTTAAAAATTTAAACTTTTTAAATTTTTGTTGATTGGATATTTTTGAAAATCTTTATTTTTCAACTTTTTGGTAAAAAGATTATTTTTTTTAGTTTCCAAATTTGAAAATAAAAAGTTTTCGTCTTTTTTTCTTGTCTTCCTAATATTTCTGGACTTAATTTTATTTTTCTATTTTAAATAAAAAATTTAAGTTTTAAATTTAAAAGTTTAAAATAATAAAAAATTTTATCTTTTGAAATCCTAAATTTTTTTGTAATAATATTTTTTTATTTTGTTATTCACCGGATATGCTATTTTTTCACAAATATAGAATAAATTAGTTTTACAAATTTAAACATTTTAAATTTTTGTTGATTGAATATTTTTGAAAATCTTTATTTCTCAACTTTTTGGTAAAAAGATTTTATTTTTTGTTTCAAAATTAAAAAAAAAATTCATCTTTTTTTCTTGTCTTCCTAATATTTCTGGACTTTATTTTATTTTCTATTTTTAATAAAAAATTTAATTTTTAAATTTAAAAATTCAAAAAAATAAAAAATTTTGTCTTTTGGAATCCTAAATTTTATTCAAGAATATTTTTTATTTTTTATTAACTGGATAGTGCTATTTTTTCACAAATATAGAATAAATTAGTTTTAAAAATTTAAACTTTTTAAATTTTTGTTTCTTGGATATTTTTGAAAATCTTTATTTTTCAGTTTTTTAGTAAAAAGATTATTTTTTTAGTTTCCAAATTTGAAAATAAAAATTTATCGTCTTTTTTTCGTGTCTTTCTAATATTTCTGGACTTTATTTTATTTTTCTATTTTAAATAAAAAATTTTATTTTTAAATTTAAAAATTCAAAAAATAGAATAACTGGATAGTGCTATTTTTTCACAAATATAGAATAAATTAGTTTTAAAAATTTAAACTTTTTAAATTTTTGTTTCTTGGATATTTTTGATAATCTTTATTTTTCAGTTTTTTAGTAAAAAGATTATTTTTTTAGTTTCCAAATTTGAAAATAAAAATTTATCGTCTTTTTTTCGTGTCTTTCTAATATTTCTGGACTTTATTTTATTTTTTTATTTTAAATAAAAAATTTTATTTTTAAATTTAAAAATTCAAAAAAATAAAAAATTTTGTCTTTTGAAATGCTAAATTTTTTTCAAGAATATTTTTTTATTTTTTTATTCACTGGATAGTGCTATTTTTTCACAAATATAGAATAAATTAGTTTTAAAAATTTAAACTTTTTAAATTTTTGTTGATTGGATATTTTTGGAAATATTTGTTTTTCAACTTTTTGGTAAAAATTTTATTTTTTTGATTCAAAATTTGAAAACAAAAAGTTTTCATCTTTTTTTTGTCTTCCTAATACTTCTGAACTTTATTTTATTTTTCTATTTAAAATAAAAAATTTTAGTTTTACATTTAAAAATTCAAAAAAATAAAAAATATTGTCTTTTGAAATCCTAAATTTTTTTTATAAGATTATTTTTTTATTTTTTTTATTCACTGGATATGCTATTTTTTCACAAATATATAATAAATTAGTTTTAAAAATTTGAAGTTTTTAAATTTTTGTTGATTGGATATTTTTGAAAATCTTCATTTTTCAACTTTTTGGTAAAAATATTTTTTTAATTTCAAAATTTGAAGATAAAAAGTTTTCATCTTTTTTTCTTGTGTTTTATTTTATTTTTCTATCTTAAATAAAAAATTTAATTTTAAAATTTAAAAATTCCAAAAAATTAAAAATTTTGTCTTTTGAAATCCTAAATTTTTTCAAGAATATTTTTTTATTTTTTTATTCACTTGATAGTGCTATTTTTTCACAAATATAGAATAAATAAGTTTTAAAAATTTAAACTTTTTAAATTTTTGTTGATTGGATATTTTTGAAAATCTTTATTTTTCAACTTTTTGGTAAAAAGATTATTTTTTTTAGTTTCCAAATTTGAAAATAAAAAGTTTTCGTCTTTTTTTCTTGTCTTCCTAATATTTCTGGACTTAATTTTATTTTTCTATTTTAAATAAAAAATTTAAGTTTTAAATTTAAAAGTTTAAAATAATAAAAAATTTTGTCTTTTGAAATCCTAAATTTTTTTGTAATAATATTTTTTTATTTTTTTATTCACCGGATATGCTATTTTTTCACAAATATAGAATAAATTAGTTTTACAAATTTAAACATTTTAAATTTTTGTTGATTGAATATTTTTGAAAATCTTTATTTCTCAACTTTTTGGTAAAAAGATTTTGTTTTTAGTTTCAAAATTAAAAAAAAATTCATCTTTTTTTCTTGTCTTCCTAATATTTCTGGACTTTATTTTATTTTCTATTTTTAATAAAAAATTTAATTTTTAAATTTAAAAAATCAAAAAAATAAAAAATTTTGTCTTTTGGAATCCTAAATTTTATTCAAGAATATTTTTTATTTTTTATTAACTGGATAGTGCTATTTTTTCACAAATATAGAATAAATTAGTTTTAAAAATTTAAACTTTTTAAATTTTTGTTTCTTGGATATTTTTGAAAATCTTTATTTTTCAGTTTTTTAGTAAAAAGATTATTTTTTTAGTTTCCAAATTTGAAAATAAAAATTTATCGTCTTTTTTTCGTGCCTTTCTAATATTTCTGGACTTTATTTTATTTTTCTATTTTAAATAAAAAATTTTATTTTTAAATTTAAAAATTCAAAAAATAGAATAACTGGATAATGCTATTTTTTCACAAATATAGAATAAATTAGTTTTAAAAATTTAAACTTTTTAAATTTTTGTTTCTTGGATATTTTTGATAATCTTTATTTTTCAGTTTTTTAGTAAAAAGATTATTTTTTTAGTTTCCAAATTTGAAAATAAAAATTTATCGTCTTTTTTTCGTGTCTTTCTAATATTTCTGGACTTTATTTTATTTTTTTATTTTAAATAAAAAATTTTATTTTTAAATTTAAAAATTCAAAAAAATAAAAAATTTTGTCTTTTGAAATGCTAAATTTTTTTCAAGAATATTTTTTTATTTTTTTATTCACTGGATAGTGCTATTTTTTCACAAATATAGAATAAATTAGTTTTAAAAATTTAAACTTTTTAAATTTTTGTTGATTGGATATTTTTGGAAATATTTGTTTTTCAACTTTTTGGTAAAAATTTTATTTTTTTGATTCAAAATTTGAAAACAAAAAGTTTTCATCTTTTTTTTGTCTTCCTAATACTTCTGAACTTTATTTTATTTTTCTATTTAAAATAAAAAATTTAATTTTTACATTTAAAAATTCAAAAAAATAAAAAATATTGTCTTTTGAAATCCTAAATTTTTTTTATAAGATTATTTTTTTATTTTTTTTTATTCACTGGATATGCTATTTTTTCACAAATATATAATAAATTAGTTTTAAAAATTTGAAGTTTTTAAATTTTTGTTGATTGGATATTTTTGAAAATCTTCATTTTTCAACTTTTTGGTAAAAATATTTTTTTAATTTCAAAATTTGAAGATAAAAAGTTTTCATCTTTTTTTCTTGTGTTTTATTTTATTTTTCTATCTTAAATAAAAAATTTAATTTTAAAATTTAAAAATTCCAAAAAATTAAAAATTTTGTCTTTTGAAATCCTAAATTTTTTCAAGAATATTTTTTTATTTTTTTATTCACTTGATAGTGCTATTTTTTCACAAATATAGAATAAATAAGTTTTAAAAATTTAAACTTTTTAAATTTTTGTTGATTGGATATTTTTGAAAATCTTTATTTTTCAACTTTTTGGTAAAAAGATTATTTTTTTTAGTTTCCAAATTTGAAAATAAAAAGTTTTCGTCTTTTTTTCTTGTCTTCCTAATATTTCTGGACTTAATTTTATTTTTCTATTTTAAATAAAAAATTTAAGTTTTAAATTTAAAAGTTTAAAATAATAAAAAATTTTGTCTTTTGAAATCCTAAATTTTTTTGTAATAATATTTTTTTATTTTTTTATTCACCGGATATGCTATTTTTTCACAAATATAGAATAAATTAGTTTTACAAATTTAAACATTTTAAATTTTTGTTGATTGAATATTTTTGAAAATCTTTATTTCTCAACTTTTTGGTAAAAAGATTTTGTTTTTAGTTTCAAAATTAAAAAAAAATTCATCTTTTTTTCTTGTCTTCCTAATATTTCTGGACTTTATTTTATTTTCTATTTTTAATAAAAAATTTAATTTTTAAATTTAAAAAATCAAAAAAATAAAAAATTTTGTCTTTTGGAATCCTAAATTTTATTCAAGAATATTTTTTATTTTTTATTAACTGGATAGTGCTATTTTTTCACAAATATAGAATAAATTAGTTTTAAAAATTTAAACTTTTTAAATTTTTGTTTCTTGGATATTTTTGAAAATCTTTATTTTTCAGTTTTTTAGTAAAAAGATTATTTTTTTAGTTTCCAAATTTGAAAATAAAAATTTATCGTCTTTTTTTCGTGCCTTTCTAATATTTCTGGACTTTATTTTATTTTTCTATTTTAAATAAAAAATTTTATTTTTAAATTTAAAAATTCAAAAAATAGAATAACTGGATAATGCTATTTTTTCACAAATATAGAATAAATTAGTTTTAAAAATTTAAACTTTTTAAATTTTTGTTTCTTGGATATTTTTGATAATCTTTATTTTTCAGTTTTTTAGTAAAAAGATTATTTTTTTAGTTTCCAAATTTGAAAATAAAAATTTATCGTCTTTTTTTCGTGTCTTTCTAATATTTCTGGACTTTATTTTATTTTTTTATTTTAAATAAAAAATTTTATTTTTAAATTTAAAAATTCAAAAAAATAAAAAATTTTGTCTTTTGAAATGCTAAATTTTTTTCAAGAATATTTTTTTATTTTTTTATTCACTGGATAGTGCTATTTTTTCACAAATATAGAATAAATTAGTTTTAAAAATTTAAACTTTTTAAATTTTTGTTGATTGGATATTTTTGGAAATATTTGTTTTTCAACTTTTTGGTAAAAATTTTATTTTTTTGATTCAAAATTTGAAAACAAAAAGTTTTCATCTTTTTTTTGTCTTCCTAATACTTCTGAACTTTATTTTATTTTTCTATTTAAAATAAAAAATTTAATTTTTACATTTAAAAATTCAAAAAAATAAAAAATATTGTCTTTTGAAATCCTAAATTTTTTTTATAAGATTATTTTTTTATTTTTTTTTATTCACTGGATATGCTATTTTTTCACAAATATATAATAAATTAGTTTTAAAAATTTGAAGTTTTTAAATTTTTTTTGATTGGATATTTTTGAAAATCTTCATTTTTATACTTTTTGGTAAAAATATTTTTTTAATTTCAAAATTTGAAAATAAAAAGTTTTCATCTTTTTTTCTTGTGTTTTATTTTATTTTTCTATCTTAAATAAAAAATTTAATTTTAAAATTTAAAAATTCCAAAAAATTAAAAATTTTGTCTTTTGAAATCCTAAATTTTTTCAAGAATATTTTTTTATTTTTTTATTCACTTGATAGTGCTATTTTTTCACAAATATAGAATAAATAAGTTTTAAAAATTTAAACTTTTTAAATTTTTGTTGATTGGATATTTTTGAAAATCTTTATTTTTCAACTTTTTGGTAAAAAGATTATTTTTTTTAGTTTCCAAATTTGAAAATAAAAAGTTTTCGTCTTTTTTTCTTGTCTTCCTAATATTTCTGGACTTAATTTTATTTTTCTATTTTAAATAAAAAATTTAAGTTTTAAATTTAAAAGTTTAAAATAATAAAAAATTTTGTCTTTTGAAATCCTAAATTTTTTTGTATTAATATTTTTTATTTTTTTATTCACCGGATATGCTATTTTTTCACAAATATAGAATAAATTAGTTATAAAAATTTAAACATTTTAAATTTTTGTTGATTGAATATTTTTGAAAATCTTTATTTCTCAACTTTTTGGTAAAAAGATTTTGTTTTTAGTTTCAAAATTAAAAAAAAAAATTCATCTTTTTTTCTTGTCTTCCTAATATTTCTGGACTTTATTTTATTTTCTATTTTTAATAAAAAATTTAATTTTTAAATCAAAAATATAAAAAAAATTTTCTTTTGAAATCAAAATTTTTTTCAAGAATATTTTTTTATTTTTTATTGACTGGATAGTGCTACTTTTTCACAAATATAGAATAAATTAGTTTTAAAAATTTAAACTTTTTAAATTTTTGTTGATTGGATATTTTTGAAAATATTTATTTTTCAACGTTTTGGTAAAAAGATTATTTTTTTAGTTTCAAAATTTGAAAATAAAAAGTTTTCATCTTTTTTTGTTGTCTTCCTAATATTTCTAGACTTTATTTTATTTTTCTATTTTAGATAAGAAAATTTATTTTTTGAATTTAAAAATTTAAGAAAATAAAAAATTTTGTTTTTTGAAATCCTAAATTTTTTTGTAAGAATATTTTTTTATTTTTTTATTCACTGGATATGCTATTTTTTCACAAATATAGAAAATTTAGTTTTAAAAATTTAATCTTTTTAAATTTTGTTCGGTGGATATTTTTTGAAAATCTTTATTTTTCAACATTTTGTTAAAAAGATAAGTTTTTTTAGTTTCAAAATTTAAAAATAAAAAGTTTTTATCTTTTTTTCTTGTCTTCCAAATATTTCTGGACTCTATTTTTAATAAAAAATTTAATTTTTAAATTTAAAAATTCAAAAAAATAAAAAATTTTGTCTTTTGAAATCCTAAATTTTTTTCAAGAATATTTTTTTTATTCACCGGATAGTGCTATTTTTTCACAAATGTAGAATAAATTAGTTTTAAAAATTTAATCCTTTTAAATTTTTGTTGATTGGATATTTTGAAAATATTTATTTTTCAACTTTTGGATAAAAGATTATTTTTTTAGTTTCAAAATTTAAAATTTAAAATTTTTATCTTTTTTTCTTGTCTTCCTAGTATTTTTGGACTTTATTTTATTTTTCAATTTTAAATAAAAAATTTAATTTTTAAATTTAAAAACTCAAAAAAATAAAATATTTTGTCTTTTGAAATCTTAAATTTTTTTCTAGAATATTTTTTTATTTTTTTATTCATCAGATAGTGCTATTTTTTCACAAATATATAATAAATTAGTTTTAAAAATTTAAACATTTTAAATTTTGTTGATTGGATATTTTTGAAAATCTTTATTTTTCAAAATTTAAAAATAAAAAGTTTTCATCTTTTTATCTTGTCTTCCTAATATTTCTAGACTTTATTTTATTTTCAATTTTAAATAAAAAATTTAATTTTTAAATTTAAAAATTCAAAAAATAAAAAATTTTGTCTCTTGAAATCCTAAATTTTTTTCAAGAATATTTTTTTATTTTTTATTCACTGGATAGTGCTATCTTTTCACAAATATAGAATAAATTAGTCTTAAAAATTTAAACTTTTTAAATTTTGGTTGATTGGATATTTTGAAAATTTTATTTTTCAATTTTTTGGTAAAAAGATTATTTAAAATATAGAATAAATTAGTTTTAAAAATTTAAACTTTTTAAATTTTTGTTGATTGGATATTTCTGAAAATATTTATTTTTTAAAATTTAAAATAAAAAGTTTTCATCTTTTTTTCTTGTCTTCCTAATATTTCTGGACTTTATTTTTTTTTTCTATTTTAAATAAAAAATTTAATTTTTAAATTTAAAAATTCAAAAAAATGAAAAATTTTGTCTTTTGAAATCCTAACTTTTTTTCAACAATATTTTTTTATACACTGAATAGTGCTATTTTTTCACAAATATAGAATAAATTAGTTTTAAAAATTTAAACTTTTTAAATTTTTATTGATTGGTTATTTTTGAAAATATTTATTTTTCAACTTTTTGATAAAAAGATTAATTTTTTTTAGTTTCAAAATTTGAAAATAAAAAGTTTTCATCTTTTTTTTCTTATCTTCCTAATATTTTTGGACTTTATTTTATTTTTTTATTTTAAATAAAAAATTTAATTTTTAAATTTAAAAATTCAAAAAAATAAAAAATTTTGTCTTTTGAAATCCTGAAATTTTTTTCAAGAATATTTTTTTTATTCACTGGATAGTGCTATTCTTTCACAAATATAGAATAAATTAGTTTTAAAAATTTAAACTTTTTAAATTTTTGTTGATTGGATATTTTTGAAAATCTTTATTTTTCAACTTTTTGGTAAAATGATTATTTTTTTAGTTTCCAATTTTTAAAAAGAAAAGTTTTTGTCTTTTTTTCTAGTCTTCCTAATATTTCTGGACTTTATTTTATTTTTCTATTTTAAATAAAAAAATTTTATTTTTAAATTTAAAAATTCAAAAAAATAAAAAATTTTGTCTTTTGAAATACTAAATTTTTTCAAAAATATTTTTTTCTTTTTTATTCACTGTATAGTGCTATTTTTTCACAAATATAGAATAAATTAGTTTTAAAAATTTAAACTTTTTAAATTTTTGTTTATTGGATATTTTTGAAAATCTTTATTTTTCAGCTTTTTGGTAAAAAGATTAGTTTTTTTAGTTTCCAAATTTGAAAATAAAAAGTTATCGTCTTTTTTTCGTGTCTTTCTAATATTTCTGGACTTTATTTTATTTTTCTATTTTAAATAAAAAATTTTATTTTTAAATTTAAAAGTTCAAAAAAATAAAAAATTTTGTCTTTTGAAATCCTAAATTTTTTTGTAAGAATATTTTTTTATTTTTTATTCACCGGATATGCTATTTTTTCACAAATATAGAATAAATTAGTTTAAGAAATTTAAACATTTTAAACTTTTGTTGATTGGGTATTTTTGAAAATCTTTATTTTTAAACTTTTTGGTAAAAAGATTTTGTTTTTAGTTTCAAAATTAAAAAAAAATCATCTTTTTTTCTTGTCTTTCTAATATTTCTGAATTTTATTTTATTTTTCTATTTTTAATAAAAAACTTTGTCTTTTGAAATCAAAATTTTTTTTCAAGAATATTTTTTTATTTTTTTATTCACTAGATAGTGCTATTTTTTCACAAATATAGAATAAATTAGTTTTAAAAATTTAAAATTTTTAAATTTTTGTTGATTGAATATTTATGAAAATCTTTATTTTTCAACTTTTTGGTAAAAAGATTATTTTTTTAGTTTCAAAATTTGAAAATAAAAAGTTTTCATCTTTTTTTGTTGTCTTCCTAATATTTCTAGACTTTATTTTATTTTTCTATTTTAGATAAGAAAATTTATTTTTTGAATTTAAAAATTTAAAAAAATAAAAAATTTTGTTTTTTGAAATCCTAAATTTTTTTGTAAGAATATTTTTTTATTTTTTTATTCACTGGATATGCTATTTTTTCACAAATATAGAAAAATTAGTTTTAAAAATTTAATCTTTTTAAATTTTGTTCGGTGGATATTTTTTGAAAATCTTTATTTTTCAACGTTTTGTTAAAAAGATAAGTTTTTTTAGTTTCAAAATTTAAAAATAAAAAGTTTTTATCTTTTTTTCTTGTCTTCCAAATATTTCTGGACTCTATTTTTAATAAAAAATTTAATTTTTAAATTTAAAAATTCAAAAAAATAAAAAATTTTGTCTTTTGAAATCCTAAATTTTTTTCAAGAATATTTTTTTTATTCACCGGATAGTGCTATTTTTTCACAAATGTAGAATAAATTAGTTTTAAAAATTTAATCCTTTTAAATTTTTGTTGATTGGATATTTTGAAAATATTTATTTTTCAACTTTTGGATAAAAGATTATTTTTTTAGTTTCAAAATTTAAAATTTAAAATTTTTATCTTTTTTTCTTGTCTTCCTAGTATTTTTGGACTTTATTTTATTTTTCAATTTTAAATAAAAAATTTAATTTTTAAATTTAAAAACTCAAAAAAATAAAATATTTTGTCTTTTGAAATCTTAAATTTTTTTCTAGAATATTTTTTTATTTTTTTATTCATCAGATAGTGCTATTTTTTCACAAATATATAATAAATTAGTTTTAAAAATTTAAACATTTTAAATTTTGTTGATTGGATATTTTTGAAAATCTTTATTTTTCAAAATTTAAAAATAAAAAGTTTTCATCTTTTTATCTTGTCTTCCTAATATTTCTAGGCTTTATTTTATTTTCAATTTTAAATAAAAAATTTAATTTTTAAATTTAAAAATTCAAAAAATAAAAAATTTTGTCTCTTGAAATCCTAAATTTTTTTCAAGAATATTTTTTTATTTTTTATTCACTGGATAGTGCTATCTTTTCACAAATATAGAATAAATTAGTCTTAAAAATTTAAACTTTTTAAATTTTGGTTGATTGGATATTTTGAAAATTTTATTTTTCAATTTTTTGGTAAAAAGATTATTTAAAATATAGAATAAATTAGTTTTAAAAATTTAAACTTTTTAAATTTTTGTTGATTGGATATTTCTGAAAATATTTATTTTTTAAAATTTAAAATAAAAAGTTTTCATCTTTTTTTCTTGTCTTCCTAATATTTCTGGACTTTATTTTTTTTTTCTATTTTAAATAAAAAATTTAATTTTTAAATTTAAAAATTCAAAAAAATAAAAAATTTTGTCTTTTGAAATCCTAACTTTTTTTCAACAATATTTTTTTATACACTGAATAGTGCTATTTTTTCACAAATATAGAATAAATTAGTTTTAAAAATTTAAACTTTTTAAATTTTTATTGATTGGTTATTTTTGAAAATATTTATTTTTCAACTTTTTGATAAAAAGATTAATTTTTTTTAGTTTCAAAATTTGAAAATAAAAAGTTTTCATCTTTTTTTTCTTATCTTCCTAATATTTTTGGACTTTATTTTATTTTTTTATTTTAAATAAAAAATTTAATTTTTAAATTTAAAAATTCAAAAAAATAAAAAATTTTGTCTTTTGAAATCCTGAAATTTTTTTCAAGAATATTTTTTTTTATTCACTGGATAGTGCTATTCTTTCACAAATATAGAATAAATTAGTTTTAAAAATTTAAACTTTTTAAATTTTTGTTGATTGGATATTTTTGAAAATCTTTATTTTTCAACTTTTTGGTAAAATGATTATTTTTTTAGTTTCCAATTTTTAAAAAGAAAAGTTTTTGTCTTTTTTTCTAGTCTTCCTAATATTTCTGGACTTTATTTTATTTTTCTATTTTAAATAAAAAAATTTTATTTTTAAATTTAAAAATTCAAAAAAATAAAAAATTTTGTCTTTTGAAATACTAAATTTTTTCAAAAATATTTTTTTCTTTTTTATTCACTGTATAGTGCTATTTTTTCACAAATATAATAAATTAGTTTTAAAAATTTAAACTTTTTAAATTTTTGTTTATTGGATATTTTTGAAAATCTTTATTTTTCAGCTTTTTGGTAAAAAGATTAGTTTTTTTAGTTTCCAAATTTGAAAATAAAAAGTTATCGTCTTTTTTTCGTGTCTTTCTAATATTTCTGGACTTTATTTTATTTTTCTATTTTAAATAAAAAATTTTATTTTTAAATTTAAAAGTTCAAAAAAATAAAAAATTTTGTCTTTTGAAATCCTAAATTTTTTTGTAAGAATATTTTTTTATTTTTTATTCACCGGATATGCTATTTTTTCACAAATATAGAATAAATTAGTTTAAGAAATTTAAACATTTTAAACTTTTGTTGATTGGGTATTTTTGAAAATCTTTATTTTTAAACTTTTTGGTAAAAAGATTTTGTTTTTAGTTTCAAAATTAAAAAAAAATCATCTTTTTTTCTTGTCTTTCTAATATTTCTGAATTTTATTTTATTTTTCTATTTTTAATAAAAAACTTTGTCTTTTGAAATCAAAATTTTTTTTCAAGAATATTTTTTTATTTTTTTATTCACTAGATAGTGCTATTTTTTCACAAATATAGAATAAATTAGTTTTAAAAATTTAAAATTTTTAAATTTTTGTTGATTGAATATTTATGAAAATCTTTATTTTTCAACTTTTTGGTAAAAAGATTATTTTTTTAGTTTCAAAATTTGAAAATAAAAAGTTTTCATCTTTTTTTGTTGTCTTCCTAATATTTCTAGACTTTATTTTATTTTTCTATTTTAGATAAGAAAATTTATTTTTTGAATTTAAAAATTTAAAAAAATAAAAAATTTTGTTTTTTGAAATCCTAAATTTTTTTGTAAGAATATTTTTTTATTTTTTTATTCACTGGATATGCTATTTTTTCACAAATATAGAAAAATTAGTTTTAAAAATTTAATCTTTTTAAATTTTGTTCGGTGGATATTTTTTGAAAATCTTTATTTTTCAACGTTTTGTTAAAAAGATAAGTTTTTTTAGTTTCAAAATTTAAAAATAAAAAGTTTTTATCTTTTTTTCTTGTCTTCCAAATATTTCTGGACTCTATTTTTAATAAAAAATTTAATTTTTAAATTTAAAAATTCAAAAAAATAAAAAATTTTGTCTTTTGAAATCCTAAATTTTTTTCAAGAATATTTTTTTTATTCACCGGATAGTGCTATTTTTTCACAAATGTAGAATAAATTAGTTTTAAAAATTTAATCCTTTTAAATTTTTGTTGATTGGATATTTTGAAAATATTTATTTTTCAACTTTTGGATAAAAGATTATTTTTTTAGTTTCAAAATTTAAAATTTAAAATTTTTATCTTTTTTTCTTGTCTTCCTAGTATTTTTGGACTTTATTTTATTTTTCAATTTTAAATAAAAAATTTAATTTTTAAATTTAAAAACTCAAAAAAATAAAATATTTTGTCTTTTGAAATCTTAAATTTTTTTCTAGAATATTTTTTTATTTTTTTATTCATCAGATAGTGCTATTTTTTCACAAATATATAATAAATTAGTTTTAAAAATTTAAACATTTTAAATTTTGTTGATTGGATATTTTTGAAAATCTTTATTTTTCAAAATTTAAAAATAAAAAGTTTTCATCTTTTTATCTTGTCTTCCTAATATTTCTAGACTTTATTTTATTTTCAATTTTAAATAAAAAATTTAATTTTTAAATTTAAAAATTCAAAAAATAAAAAATTTTGTCTCTTGAAATCCTAAATTTTTTTCAAGAATATTTTTTTATTTTTTATTCACTGGATAGTGCTATCTTTTCACAAATATAGAATAAATTAGTCTTAAAAATTTAAACTTTTTAAATTTTGGTTGATTGGATATTTTGAAAATTTTATTTTTCAATTTTTTGGTAAAAAGATTATTTAAAATATAGAATAAATTAGTTTTAAAAATTTAAACTTTTTAAATTTTTGTTGATTGGATATTTCTGAAAATATTTATTTTTTAAAATTTAAAATAAAAAGTTTTCATCTTTTTTTCTTGTCTTCCTAATATTTCTGGACTTTATTTTTTTTTCTATTTTAAATAAAAAATTTAATTTTTAAATTTAAAAATTCAAAAAAATAAAAAATTTTGTCTTTTGAAATCCTAACTTTTTTTCAACAATATTTTTTTATACACTGAATAGTGCTATTTTTTCACAAATATAGAATAAATTAGTTTTAAAAATTTAAACTTTTTAAATTTTTATTGATTGGTTATTTTTGAAAATATTTATTTTTCAACTTTTTGATAAAAAGATTAATTTTTTTTAGTTTCAAAATTTGAAAATAAAAAGTTTTCATCTTTTTTTTCTTATCTTCCTAATATTTTTGGACTTTATTTTATTTTTTTATTTTAAATAAAAAATTTAATTTTTAAATTTAAAAATTCAAAAAAATAAAAAATTTTGTCTTTTGAAATCCTGAAATTTTTTTCAAGAATATTTTTTTTATTCACTGGATAGTGCTATTCTTTCACAAATATAGAATAAATTAGTTTTAAAAATTTAAACTTTTTAAATTTTTGTTGATTGGATATTTTTGAAAATCTTTATTTTTCAACTTTTTGGTAAAATGATTATTTTTTTAGTTTCCAATTTTTAAAAAGAAAAGTTTTTGTCTTTTTTTCTAGTCTTCCTAATATTTCTGGACTTTATTTTATTTTTCTATTTTAAATAAAAAAATTTTATTTTTAAATTTAAAAATTCAAAAAAATAAAAAATTTTGTCTTTTGAAATACTAAATTTTTTCAAAAATATTTTTTTCTTTTTTATTCACTGTATAGTGCTATTTTTTCACAAATATAGAATAAATTAGTTTTAAAAATTTAAACTTTTTAAATTTTTGTTTATTGGATATTTTTGAAAATCTTTATTTTTCAGCTTTTTGGTAAAAAGATTAGTTTTTTTAGTTTCCAAATTTGAAAATAAAAAGTTATCGTCTTTTTTTCGTGTCTTTCTAATATTTCTGGACTTTATTTTATTTTTCTATTTTAAATAAAAAATTTTATTTTTAAATTTAAAAGTTCAAAAAAATAAAAAATTTTGTCTTTTGAAATCCTAAATTTTTTTGTAAGAATATTTTTTTATTTTTTATTCACCGGATATGCTATTTTTTCACAAATATAGAATAAATTAGTTTAAGAAATTTAAACATTTTAAACTTTTGTTGATTGGGTATTTTTGAAAATCTTTATTTTTAAACTTTTTGGTAAAAAGATTTTGTTTTTAGTTTCAAAATTAAAAAAAAAATCATCTTTTTTTCTTGTCTTTCTAATATTTCTGAATTTTATTTTATTTTTCTATTTTTAATAAAAAACTTTGTCTTTTGAAATCAAAATTTTTTTTCAAGAATATTTTTTTATTTTTTTATTCACTAGATAGTGCTATTTTTTCACAAATATAGAATAAATTAGTTTTAAAAATTTAAAATTTTTAAATTTTTGTTGATTGAATATTTATGAAAATCTTTATTTTTCAACTTTTTGGTAAAAAAAATTATTTTTTAGTTTAAAAATTTAAAAATAAAAAGTTTTCATCTTTCTTCCTTGTCTTCCTAATATTTCTGGACTTTATTTTATTTTTCTATTTTAAATAAAAATTTTAATTTTAAATTTAAAAATTCAAAAAAATAAAAAATTTTGTCTTTTGAAATCCTAAATTTTTTTCAAGAATATTTTTTTATTTTTATTAACTGGATAGTGCTATTTTTTCACAAATATAGAATAAATTAGTTTTAAAAATTTAAACTTTTTAATTTTTGTTTCTTGGATATTTTTAAAAATCTTTATTTTTCAATTTTTTACTAAAAAGATTATTTTTTTAGTTTCCAAATTTGAAAATAAAAATTTATCGTCTTTTTTTCGTATCTTTCTAATATTTCTGGACTTAATTTTTTTTCTATTTTAAATAAAAAATTTTATTTTTAATTTAAAAATTCAAAAAAATAAAAAATTTTGTCCTTTGAAATCCTAAATTTTTTTGTAAGAATATTTTTTTTATTTTTTTATTCACCAGATATGTTATTTTTTCACAAATATAGAATAAATTAGTTTTAAAAATTTAAAATTTTTAAATTTTTGTTGATTGGATATTTTTGAAAATCTTTATTTTTTAACTTTTTGGTAAAAAGATTATGTTTTTAGTTTCAAAATTTAAAAATAAAAAGTTTTCATCTTTTTTTCTTGTCTTCCTAATATTTCTGGACTTTATTTTATTTTTCTATTTTAAATAAAAATTTTAAATTTTTAAAATTAAAAATTAAAAAAAATAAAAAAATTTGTCTTTTGAAATCCTAAATTTTTTCATGAATATTTTTTATTTTTTTATTCACTGGATAGTGCTATTTTTTCACAAATATAGAATAATTTAGTTTTAAAATTTTAAACTTTTAATATTTTCGTTCATTGAATATTTTTGAAAATCTTTTTTTTTCAACTTTTTGGTAAAAATATTATTTTTTAGTTTAAAAATTTAAAAATAAAATGTTTTCATCTTTTTTTCTTGTCTTCCTAATATTTCAGGACTTTATTTTATTTTTCTATTTTAAATAAAAATTTTAATTTTTAAATTTAAAAATTCAAAAAAATAAAAAATTTTGTCTTTCGTAATCCAAATTTTATTCAAGAATATTTTCTTAATTTTTATTAACTGGATAGTGCTATTTTTTCACAAATATAGAATAAATTAGTTTTAAAAATTTAAACTTTTTAAATTTTTGTTTCTTGGATATTTTTGAAAATCTTTATTTTTCAGTTTTTTAGTAAAAAGATTTTTTTTTAGTTTCCAAATTTGAAAATAAAAATTTATCGTCTTTTTTTCGTGTCTTTCTAATATTTCTGGACTTTATTTTATTTTTCTATTTTAAATAAAAAATTTTATTTTTAAATTTCAAAATTCAAAAAAATAAAAAATTTTGTCTTTTGAAATCCTAAATTTTTTTCAAGAATATTTTTTTATTTTTTTATTCAATGGATAGTGCTATTTTTTCACAAATATAGAATAAATTAGTTTTAAAAATTTACTCTTTTTAAATTTTTGTTGATTGGATATTTTTAGAAATATTTGTTTTTCAACTTTTTGGTAAAAATTTTATTTTTTTGATTCAAAATTTGAAAATAAAAAGTTTTCATCTTTTTTTTTGTCTTCCTAATACTTCTGAACTTTATTTTATTTTTCTATTTAAAATAAAAAATTTAATTTTTAAATTTAAAAATTCAAAAAAATAAAAAATATTGTCTTTTGAAATCCTAAATTTTTTTTGTAAGATTATTTTTTTATTCACTGGATATGCTATTTTTTCACAAATATAGAATAAATTAGTTTTAAAAATTTGAAGTTTTTAAATTTTTGTTGTTTAGATATTTTTGAAAATCTTCATTTTTCAACTTTTTGGTAAAAATATTTTTTTTAATTTCAAAATTTGAAGATAAAAAGTTTTCATCTTTTTTTCTTGTGTTTTATTTTATTTTTCTATCTTAAAAAAATTTTAATTTTTAAATTTAAAAATTCAAAAAAATTAAAAATTTTGTCTTTTGAAATCCTAAATTTTTTTCAAGAATATTTTTTTATTTTTTTATTCACTTGATAGTGCTATTTTTTCACAAATATAGAATAAATAAATTTTAAAAATTTAAACTTTTTAAATTTTTGTTGATAGGATATTTTTGAAAATCTTTATTTTTCAACTTTTTGTTTAAAAGATTAATTTTTTTAGTTTCCAAATTTGAAAATAAAAAGTTTTCGTCTTTTTTTCTTGTCTTCCTAATATTTCTGGACTTAATTTTATTTTTCTATTTTAAATAAAAAATTTAAGTTTTAAATTTAAAAGTTTAAAATAATAAAAAATTTTGTCTTTTGAAATCCTAAATTTTTTTGTAAGAATATTTTTTTATTTTTTTATTCACCGGATATGCTATTTTTTCACAAATATAGAATAAATTAGTTTTAAAAATTTAAACATTTTAAATTTTTATTGATTGGATATTTTTGAAAATCTTTATTTCTCAACTTTTTGGTAAAAAGATTTTGCTTTTAGTTTCAAAATTAAAAAAAATTTCATCTTTTTTTCTTGTCTTCCTAATATTTCTGGACTTTATTTTATTTTTCTATTTTTAATAAAAAAATTAATTTTTAAATCAAAAATATAAAAAAATTTTCTTTTGAAATCCAAATTTTTTTTTCAAGAATATTTTTTTATTTTTTATTCACTAGATAGTACTACTTTTTCACAAATATAGAATAAATTAGTTTTAAAAATTTAATCTTTTTAAATTTTTGTTGATTGGTTATTTTTGAAAATCTTTACTTTTCAACTTTTTGGTAAAAAGATTATTTTTTTAGTTTCAAAATTTGAAAATAGAAAGTTTTCATCTTTTTTTGTTGTCTTCTTAATATTTCTAGACTTTATTTTATTTTTCTATTTTAGATAAGAAAATTTATTTTTTAATTTAAAAATTTAAAAAAATAAAAAAATTTTTTTTTTGAAATCCTAAATTTTTTTTGTAAGAATATTTTTTAATTTTTTTATTCCCTGGATATGCTATATTTTCACAAATAGAGAAAAATTAGTGTTAAAAATTTAATCTTTTTAAATTTTGTTCATTGGATATTTTTGAAAATCTTTATTTTTCAACTCTTTGTTAAAAAGATAAGTTTTTTTTGTTTCAAAATTTAAAAATAAAAAGTTTTCATCTTTTTTTCTTGTCTTCCTAATATTTCTGGGCTCTAGTTTTAATAAAAAATTTAATTTTTAAATTTAAAAATTCAAAAAAATAAAAAATTGTCTTTTGAAATCCTAAATTTTTTTTAAGAATATTTTTTTTATTCACCGGAGAGTGCTATTTTTTCACAAATATAGAATAAATTAGTTTTAAAATTTTAAACTTTTTAAATTTTTGTTGATTGGATATTTTTGAAAATATTTATTTTTCAGCTTTTTGGTAAAAAGATTATTTTTTTACTTTCCAAATTTGAAAATAAAAAATTATCGTCTTTCTTTCGTGTCTTTCTAATATTTCTGGACTTTATTTTATTTTTCTATTTTAAATAAAAAATTTTATTTTTAAATTTAAAGTTCAAAAAAATAAAAAATTTTGTCTTTTGAAATCCTAAATTTTTTGTAAGAATATTTTTTTATTCACCGGATATGCTATTTTTTCACAAATATAGAATAAATTAGTTTAAAAAATTTAAACATTTTAAATTTTTGTTGATTGGATATTTTTGAAAATCTTTATTTTTCAACTTTTTGGTAAAAAGATTTTGTCTTTAGTTTCAAAATTAAAAAAAAATTTCATCTTTTTTTCTTGTCTTTCTAATATTTCTGAATTTTATTTTATTTTTCTATTTTTAATAAAAAACTGTCTTTTGAAATCAAAATTTTTTTTCAAGAATATTTTTTATTTTTTTATTCACTAGATAGTGCTATTTTTTCACAAATATAGAATAAATTAGTTTTAAAAATTTAAACTTTTTAAATTTTTGTTGATTGAATATTTATGAAAATCTTTATTTTTCAACTTTTTGGTAAAAATATTATTTTTTAGTTTAAAAATTTAAAAATAAAAATTTTTCATCTTTTTTTCTTGTTTTCCTAATATTTCTGGACTTTATTTTATTTTTCTATTTTAAATAAAATTTTAATTTTAAATTTAAAAATTCAAAAAAATAAAAAATTTTGTCTTTTGAAATCCTAAATTTTTTTCAAGAATATTTTTTTATTTTTTATTAACTGGATAGTGCTATTTTTTCACAAATATAGAATAAATTAGTTTTAAAAATTTATACTTTTTAAATTTTTGTTTCTTGGATATTTTAGAAAATCTTTATTTTTCAACTTTTTGTTTAAAAGATTATTTTTTTTAGTTTCCAAATTTGAAAATAAAAAGTTTTTGTCTTTTTTTCTTGTCTTCCTAATATTTTTGGACTTAATTTTATTTTTCTATTTTAAATAAAAAATTTAAGTTTTAAATTTAAAAGTTTAAAATAATAAAAAATTTTGTCTTTTGAAATCCTAAATTTTTTTGTAAGAATATTCTTTTATTTTTTTATTCACCGGATATGCTATTTTTTCACAAATATAGAATAAATTAGTTTTAAAAATTTAAATATTTTAAATTTTTATTGATTGGATATTTTTGAAAATCTTTATTTCTCAACTTTTTGGTAAAAAGATTTTGTTTTTAGTTTCAAAATTAAAAAAAATTTCATCTTTTTTTTTTGTCTTCCTAATATTTCTGGACTTTATTTTATTTTTCTATTTTTAATAAAAAATTTAATTTTTAAATCAAAAATATAAAAAAATTTTCTTTTGAAATCCAAATTTTTTTTCAAGAATATTTTTTTATTTTTTATTCACTAGATAGTACTACTTTTTCACAAATATAGAATAAATTAGTTTTGAAAATTTAATCTTTTTAAATTTTTGTTGATTGGTTATTTTTGAAAATCTTTACTTTTCAACTTTTTGGTAAAAAGATTATTTTTTTAGTTTTAAAATTTGAAAATAAAAAGTTTTCATCTTTTTTTGTTGTCTTCTTAATATTTCTAGACTTTATTTTATTTTTCTATTTTAGATAAGAAAATTTATTTTTTAATTTAAAAATTTAAAAAAATAAAAAATTTTGTTTTTTGAAATCCTAAATTTTTTTTGTAAGAATATTTTTTAATTTTTTTATTCCCTGGATATGCTATATTTTCACAAATAGAGAAAAATTAGTGTTAAAAATTTAATCTTTTTAAATTTTGTTCAGTGGATATTTTTGAAAATCTTTATTTTTCAACTCTTTGTTAAAAAGATAAGTTTTTTTTGTTTCAAAATTTAAAAATAAAAAGTTTTCATCTTTTTTTCTTGTCTTCCTAATATTTCTGGGCTCTAGTTTTAATAAAAAATTTAATTTTTAAATTTAAAAATTCAAAAAAATAAAAAATTTTGTCTTTTGAAATCCTAAATTTTTTTTAAGAATATTTTTTTTATTCACCGGAGAGTGCTATTTTTTCACAAATATAGAATAAATTAGTTTTAAAAATTTAAACTTTTTAAATTTTTGTTGATTGGATATTTTTGAAAATATTTATTTTTCAGCTTTTTGGTAAAAAGATTATTTTTTTAGTTTCCAAATTTGAAAATAAAAAATTATCGTCTTTCTTTCATGTCTTTCTAATATTTCTGGACTTTATTTTATTTTTCTATTTTAAATAAAAAATTTTATTTTTAAATTTAAAGTTCAAAAAAATAAAAAATTTTGTCTTTTGAAATCCTAAATTTTTTGTAAGAATATTTTTTTATTTTTTTATTCACCGGATATGCTATTTTTTCACAAATATAGAATAAATTAGTTTAAAAAATTTAAACATTTTAAATTTTTGTTGATTGGATATTTTTGAAAATCTTTATTTTTCAACTTTTTGGTAAAAAGATTTTGTCTTTAGTTTCAAAATTAAAAAAAAATTTCATCTTTTTTTCTTGTCTTTCTAATATTTCTGAATTTTATTTTATTTTTCTATTTTTAATAAAAAACTTTGTCTTTTGAAATCAAAATTTTTTTTCAAGAATATTTTTTATTTTTTTATTCACTAGATAGTGCTATTTTTTCACAAATATAGAATAAATTAGTTTTAAAAATTTAAACTTTTTAAATTTTTGTTGATTGAATATTTATGAAAATCTTTATTTTTCAACTTTTTGGTAAAAATATTATTTTTTAGTTTAAAAATTTAAAAATAAAAGGTTTTCATCTTTTTTTCTTGTCTTCCTAATATTTCTGGACTTTATTTTATTTTTCTATTTTAAATAAAATTTTAATTTTAAATTTAAAAATTCAAAAAAATAAAAAATTTTGTCTTTTGAAATCCTAAATTTTTTTCAAGAATATTTTTTTATTTTTTATTAACTGGATAGTGCTATTTTTTCACAAATATAGAATAAATTAGTTTTAAAAATTTATACTTTTTAAATTTTTGTTTCTTGGATATTTTTGAAAATCTTTATTTTTCAATTTTTAGTAAAAAGATTATTTTTTTTAGTTTCCAAATTTGAAAATAAAAATTTATCGTCTTTTTTTCGTGTCTTTCTAATATTTCTGGACTTAATTTTCTTTTTCTATTTTAAATAAAAAATTTTATTTTTAATTTAAAAATTCAAAAAAATAAAAAATTTTGTCCTTTGAAATCCTAAATTTTTTGTAAGAATATATTTTTTTATTTTTTTATTCACCGGATATGCTATTTTATCACAAATATAGAATAAACTATATTTAAAAATTTAAACTTTTTAAATTTTTGTTGATTGGATATTTTTGAAAATCTTTATTTTTTAACTTTTTGGTAAAAAGATTATGTTTTTAGTTTCAAAATTTAAAAATAAAAAGTTTTCATCTTTTTTTTCTTGTCTTCCAAATATTTATGGACTTTATTTTATTTTTCTATTTTAAATAAAAAAATTAAATTTTTAAAATTAAAAATTCAAAAAAAAATAAAAAATTTTGTCTTTTGAAATCCTAAATTTTTTCATGTATATTTTTTATTTTTTTATTCACTGGATAGTGCTATTTTTTAAAAAATATAGAATAAATTAGTTTTAAAAATTTAAACTTTTAAAATTTTTGTTGATCGAATATTTTTGAAAATCTTTATTTTTCAACTTCTTGGTAAAAATATTATTTTTTAGATTTAAAATTTAAAAATAAAAAGTTTTTGTCTTTTTTTTTCTTGTCTTCCTACTATTTCTGGACTTAATTTTATTTTTCTATTTTAAATAAAAAATTTTGTCTTTTGAAATCCTAAATTTTTTTTTAATAATATTTTTTTATTTTTTTATTCACCAGATATGCTATTTTTTCACAAATATAGAATAAATTAGTTTTAAAAATTTAAACATTTTAAATTTTTGTTGATTGGATATTTTTGAAAATCTTTATTTCTCAACTTTTTGGTAAAAAGATTTTGTTTTTAGTTTCAAAATAAAAAAAATTCATCTTTTTTTCTTGTCTTCCTAATATTTCTGGACTTTATATTATTTTTCTATTTTAAATAAAAATTTTAATTTTTAAATTTAAAAATTCAAAAAAATAAAAAATTTTGTCTTTTGGAATCCTAAATTTTATTCAAGAATATTTTTTTATTTTTTATTAACTGGATAGTGCTATTTTTCACAAATATAGAATAAATTAGTTTTAAAAATTTAAACTTTTTAAATTTTTGTTTCTTGGATATTTTTGAAAATTTTTATTTTTCAGTTTTTTAGTAAAAAGATTATTTTTTTAGTTTCCAAATTTGAAAATAAAAATTTATCGTCTTTTTTTCGTGTCTTTCTAATATTTCGGGACTTTATTTTATTTTTCTATTTTAAATACAAAATTTTATTTTTAAATTTAAAAATTCAAAAAAATAAAAAATTTTGTCTTTTGAAATCCTAAATTTTTTTCAAGAATATTTTTTTATTTTTTTTATTCACTGGATAGTGCTATTTTTTCACAAATATAGAATAAATAAGTTTTAAAAATTTAAACTTTTTAAATTTTTGTTGATTAGATATTTTTGAAAATCTTTATTTTTCAACTTTTTGGAAAAAAGATTATTTTTTTTAGTTTCCAAATTTGAAAATAAAAAGTTTTCGTCTTTTTTTCTTGTCTTCCTAATATTTCTGGACTTAATTTTATTTTTCTATTTTAAATAAAAAATTTAAGTTTTAAATTTAAAAGTTTAAAATAATAAAAAAATTTGTCTTTTGAAATCCTAAATTTTTTTGTAATAATATTTTTTTATTTTTTTATTCACCGGATATGCTATTTTTTCACAAATATAGAATAAATTAGTTTTAAAAATTTAAACATTTTAAATTTTTGTTGATTGGATATTTTTGAAAATCTTTATTTCTCAACTTTTTGGTAAAAAGATTTTGTTTTTAGTTTCAAAATAAAAAAAATTCATCTTTTTTTCTTGTCTTCCTAATATTTCTGGACTTTATTTTATTTTTCTATTTTAAATAAAAATTTTAATTTTTAAATTTAAAAATTCAAGAAAATAAAAAATTTTGTCTTTTGGAATCCTAAATTTTATTCAAGAATATTTTTTATTTTTTATTAACTGGATAGTGCTATTTTTTCACAAATATAGAATAAATTAGTTTTAAAAATTTAAACTTTTTAAATTTTTGTTTCTTGGATATTTTTGAAAATCTTTATTTTTCAGTTTTTTAGTAAAAAGATTATTTTTTTAGTTTCCAAATTTGAAAATAAAAATTTATCGTCTTTTTTTTCGTGTCTTTCTAATATTTCGGGACTTTATTTTATTTTTCTATTTTAAATACAAAATTTTATTTTTAAATTTAAAAATTCAAAAAAATAAAAAATTTTGTCTTTTGAAATCCTAAATTTTTTTATAAGATTATTTTTTTATTTTTTTTATTCACTGGATATGCTATTTTTTCACAAATATAGAATAAATTAGTTTTAAAAATTTAAACTTTTTAAATTTTTGTTGATTGGATATTTTTGAAAATCTTCATTTTTCAACTTTTTGGTAAAAATATTTGTTTAATTACAAAATTTGAAGATAAAAAGTTTTCATCTTTTTCTCTTGTGTTTTATTTCATTTTTCTATCTTAAATAAAAAATTTAATTTTTAAATTCAAAAATTCAAAAAAAATTAAAAATTTTGTCTTTTGAAATCTTAAATTTTTTTCAAGAATATTTTTTTTATTTTTTTTATTCACTTGATAGTGCTATTTTTTCACAAATATAGAATAAATAAGTTTTAAAAATTTAAACTTTTTAAATTTTTGTTGATTGGATATTTTTGAAAATATTTATTTTTCAACTTTTTGGTAAAAAGATTATTTTTTTTAGTTTCCAAATTTGAAAATAAAAAGTTTTCATCTTTTTTTCTTGTCTTCCTAATATTTCTGGACTTAATTTTATTTTTCTATTTTAAATAAAAAATTTAAGTTTTAAATTTAAAAGTTTAAAATAATAAAAAAATTTTTCTTTTGAAATCCTAAATTTTTTTGTAATAATATTTTATTATTTTTTTATTCACCGGATATGCTATTTTTTCACAAATATAGAATAAATTAGTTTTAAAAATTTAAACATTTTAAATTTTTGTTGATTGGATATTTTTGAAAATCTTTATTTCCCAACTTTTTATTAAAAAGATTTTGTTTTTAGTTTCAAAATTAAAAAAAATTCATTTTTTTTCTTATCTTCTTAATATTTCTGGACTTTATTTTATTTTTCTATTTTTAATAAAAATTTAATTTTTAAATCAAAAATATAAAAAAAAATTTCTTTTGAAATCCAAATTTTTTTTCAAGAATATTTTTTTTATTTTTTATTCATTGAATAGTGCTACTTTTTCACAAATATAGAATAAATTAGTTTTAAAAATTTAAACTTTTTAAATTTTTGTTGATTGGATATTTTTGAAAATCTTTATTTCTCAACTTTTTGGTAAAAAGATTATTTTTTTAGTTTCAAAATTTGAAAATAAAAAGTTTTCATCTTTTTTTGTTGTCTTCCTAATATTTCTAGACTTTATTTTATTTTTCTATTTTAGATAAGAAAAATTATTTTTTGAATTTAAAAATTTAAAAAAATAAAAAATTTTGTTTTTTGAAATCCTAAATTTTTTTGTAAGAATATTTTTTTATTTTTTTATTCACTGGATATGCTATTTTTTCACAAATATAGAAAAATTAGTTTTAAAAATTTAATCTTTTTAAATTTTGTTCAGTGGATATTTTTAAAAATATTTATTTTTCAACTTTATGTTAAAAAGATAAGTTTTTTTAGTTTCAAATTTTAAAAATAAAAAGTTTTCATCTTTTTTTCTTGTCTTCCTAATATTTCTGGACTCTATTTTTAATAAAAAATTTAATTTTTAAATTTAAAAATTCAAAAAAATAAAAAATTTTGTCTTTTGAAATCCTAAATTTTTTTCAAGAATATGTTTTTTATTCACCGGATAGTGCTATTTTTTCACAAATGTAGAATAAATTAGTTTTAAAAATTTAATCTTTTTAAATTTTTGTTGATTGGATATTTTGAAAATATTTATTTTTCAACTTTTGGATAAAAGATTATTTTTTTAGTTTCAAAATTTAAAATTTAAAATTTTTATCTTTTTTCTTGTCTTCCTAGTATTTTTAGACTTTATTTTATTTTTCTATTTTAAATAAAAATTTAATTTTTAAATTTAAAAACTCAAAAAAATAAAATATTTTGTCTTTTGAAATCTTAAATTTTTTTCTAGAATATTTTTTTATTTTTTTATTCATCGGATAGTGCTATTTTTTCACAAATATATAATAAATTATTTTTAAAATTTTAAACATTTTAAATTTTGTTGATTGGATATTTTTGAAAATCTTTATCTTTCAAAATTTAAAAATAAAAAGTTTTCATCTTTTTATCTTGTCTTCCTAATATTTCTAGACTTTATTTTATTTTCAATTCTAAATAAAAAATTTAATTTTTAAATTTAAAAATTCAAAAAATAAAAAATTTTGTCTCTTGAAATCCTAAATTTTTTTCAAGAATATTTTTTATTTTTTATTCACTGGATAGTGCTATCTTTTCACAAATATAGAATAAATTAGTCTTAAAAATTTAAACTTTTTAAATTTTTGTTGATTGGATATTTTGAAAATTTTATTTTTCAATTTTTTGGTAAAAAGATTATTTTTTTAGTTCAAAATTTGAAAATAAAGTTTTCTTCTTTTTTTTTCTTGTCTTCCTAATATTTCTGGACTTTATTTTATTTTTATATTTCAAATTAAAAATTTAATTTTTAAATTTAAAAATTCAAAAAATAAAAATTTTTGTCTTTTGAAATCCTAAATTTTTTTCAAGAATGTTTTTTATTTTTTTATTCACCGGATATGCTATTTTTTCACAAATATAGAATAAATTAGTTTTAAAAATTTAAACTTTTTAAATTTTTGTTGATTGGATATTTTTGAAAATCTTTATTTTTCAACTTTTTGGTAAAAAGATTTTGTTTTCAGTTTCAAAATTAAAAAAAAAATTCATCTTTTTTCTTGTCTTTCTAATATTTCTGAATTTTATTTTATTTTTCTATTTTTAATAAAAAACTTTGTCTTTTGAAATCAAAATTTTTTTTCAAGAATATTTTTTTATTCACTAGAAAGTGCTATTTTTTCACAAATATAGAATAAATTAGTTTTAAAAATTTAAACTTTTTAAATTTTTGTTGATTGAATATTTATGAAAATCTTTATTTTTTAGTTTAAAAATTGAAAAGTAAAAAGTTTTCATCTTTTTTTCTTGTCTTCCTAATATTTCTGGACTCTATTTTATTTTTCTATTTTAAATAAAAATTTTAATTTTAAATTTAAAAATTCAAAAAAATAAAAAATTTTGTCTTTTGAAATCCTAAATTTTTTTCAAGAATATTTTTTTATTTTTTATTAACTGGATAGTGCTATTTTTTCACAAATATAGAATAAATTAGTTTTAAAAATTTAAACTTTTTAATTTTTTGTTTCTTGGATATTTTTGAAAATTTTTCTTTTTCAGTTTTTCAGTAAAAAGATTATTTTTTTAGTTTCCAAATTTGAAAATAAAAATTTATCGTCTTTTTTTCGTGTGTTTCTGATATTTCTGAACTTAATTTTATTTTTCTATTTTAAATAAAAAATTTTATTTTAAATTTAAAAATTCAAAAAAATAAAAAATTTTGTCCTTTGAAATCCTAACTTTTTTTGTAAGAATAATTTTTTTATTTTTTTTATTCACCGGATATGCTATTTTTTCACAAATATAGAATAAATTAGTTTTAAAAATTTAAAATTTTTAAATTTTTGTTGATTGAATATTTTTGAAAATATTTATTTTTTAACTTTTTGGTAAAAAGATTATGTTTTTAGTTTCAAAATTTAAAAATAAAAAGTTTTCATCTTTTTTTCTTGTCTTCCTAATATTTCTGAACTCTATTTTTAATAAAAAATTTAATTTTTAAATTTAAAAATTCAAAAAAATAAAAAATTTTGTCTTTTGAAATCCTAAATTTTTTTCAAGAATATTTTTTTTATTCACCGGATAATGCTATTTTTTCACAAATGTAGAATAAATTAGTTTTAAAAATTTAATCTTTTTAAATTTTTGTTGATTGGATATTTTGAAAATATTTATTTTTCAACTTTTGGATAAAAGATTATTTTTTTAGTTTCAAAATTTAAAATTTAAAATTTTTATCTTTTTTCTTGTTTTCCTAGTATTTTTAGACTTTATTTTATTTTTCTATTTTAAATAAAAAATTTAATTTTTAAATTTAAAAACTCGAAAAAATAAAATATTTTGTCTTTTGAAATCTTAAATTTTTTTCTAGAATATTTTTTTATTTTTTTATTCATCGGATAGTGCTATTTTTTCACAAATATATAATAAATTAGTTTTAAAAATTTAAACATTTTAAATTTTGTTGATTGGATATTTTTGAAAATCATTATTTTTCAAAATTTAAAAATAAAAAGTTTTCATCTTTTTATCTTGTCTTTCTAATATTTCTAGACTTTATTTTATTTTCAATTTTAAATAAAAAAATTTAATTTTTAAATTTAAAAATTCAAAAAATAAAAAATTTTGTCTCTTGAAATCCTAAATTTTTTTCAAGAATATTTTTTTATTTTTTATTCACTGGATAGTGCTATCTTTTCACAAATATAGAATAAATTAGCCTTAAAAATTTAAACTTTTTAAATTTTGGTTGATTGGATATTTTGAAAATTTTATTTTTCAATTTTTTGGTAAAAAGATTATTTTTTTAGTTCAAATATTGAAAATAAAGTTTTCTTCTTTTTTTTTCTTGTCTTCCTAATATTTCTGGACTTTATTTTATTTTTCTATTTCAAATTAAAAATTTAATTTTTAAATTTAAAAATTCAAAAAATAAAAAATTTTGTCTTTTGAAATCCTAAATTTTTTTCAAGAATGTTTTTTTATTTTTTTATTCACCGAATATTCTATTTTTTCACAAATATAGAATAAATTAGTTTTAAAAATTTAAACTTTTTAAATTTTTGTTCATTGGATATTTTTGAAAATCTGTTTTTCAACTTTTTTATGAGAAAATTATTTTTTTAGTTTTAAAATTTAAAAATAAAAAGTTTTCAACTTTTTTTCTTGTCTTCCTTATTTTTGGACTTTGTTTTATTTTTTTATTTTAAATAAAAAATTAATTTTTAAATTTAAAAATTCAAAAAAATAAAAAATTTTGTCTTTTGAAATCCTAAATTTTTTTCAAGAATATATATATTTTTATTCATCGGATAGTGCTATTTTTTCACAAATATAGAATAAATTAGTTTTAAAAATTTAAAAATTTAAACTTTTTAAATTTTTGTTGATTGGATATTTTTGAAAATATTTATTTTTTAAAATTTAAAATAAAAAGTTTTCATCTTTTTTTCTTGTCTTCCTAATATTTCTGGACTTTATTTTATTTTTCTATTTTAAATAAAAAATTTAATTTTTAAATTTAAAAATTCAAAAAAATAAAAAATTTTGTCTTTTGAAATACTAAATTTTTTCAAAAATAATTTTTTTATTTTTTATTCACTGGATAGTGCTATTTTTTCACAAATATATAATAAATTAGTTTTAAAAATTTAAACTTTTTAAGTATTTGTTGAGAGGATATTTTTGAAAATCTTTATTTTTCAGCTTTTTGGTAAAACGATTATTTTTTTAGTTTCCAAATTTGAAAATAAAAATTTATCATCTTTTTTTCGTGTCTTTCTAATATTTCTGGACTTTATTTTATATTTCTATTTTAAATAAAAATTTTATTTTTAATTTAAAAATTCAAAAAAATAAAAAATTTTGTCCTTTGAAATCCTAAATTTTTTTGTAAGAATATTTTTTTATTTTTTTATTCACCGGATATGCTATTTTTTCACAAATATAGAATAAATTAGTTTTAAAAATTTAAACTTTTTAAATTTTTGTTGATTGAATATTTATGAAAATCTTTATTTTTCAACTTTTTGGTAAAAATATTATTTTTTAGTTTAAAAATTGAAAAATAAAAAGTTTTCATCTTTTTTTCTTGTCTTCCTAATATTTCTGGACTCTATTTTATTTTTCTATTTTAAATAAAAATTTTAATTTTAAATTTAAAAATTCAGAAAAATAAAAAATTTTGTCTTTTGAAATCCTAAATTTTTTTCAAGAATATTTTTTTATTTTTTATTAACTGGATAGTGCTATTTTTTCACAAATATAGAATAAATTAGTTTTAAAAATTTAAACTTTTTAAATTTTTGTTTCTTGGATATTTTTGAAAATCTTTATTTTTCAGTTTTTTAGTAAAAAGATTATTTTTTTTTAGTTTCCAAATTTGATAATAAAAATTTATCGTCTTTTTTTCGTGTCTTTCTAATATTTCTGGACTTTATTTTATTTTTCTATTTTAAAAAAAAAATTTTATTTTTAAATTTAAAAATTCAAAAAAATAAAAAATTTTGTCTTTTGAAATCCTAAATTTTTTTCAAGAATATTTTTTTATTTTTTTTATTCACTGAATAGGGCTATTTTTTCACAAATATAGAATAAATTAGTTTTAAAAATTTAAACTTTTTAAATTTTTGTTGATTGGATATTTTTGGAAATATTTGTTTTTCAACTTTTTGGTAAAAAATTTATTTTTTTGATTCAAATTTTGAAAATAAAAAGTTTTCATCTTTTTTTTGTCTTCCTAATACTTCTGAACTTTATTTTATTTTTCTATTTAAAATAAAAAATTTAATTTTTAAATTTAAAAATTCAAAAAATTAAAAAATATTGTCTTTTGAAATCCTAAATTTTTTTTGTAAGATTATTTTTTTATTTTTTTATTCACTGGATATGCTATTTTTTCACAAATATAGAATAAATTAGTTTTAAAAATTTGAAGTTTTTAAATTTTTGTTGATTGGATATTTTTGAAAATCTTCATTTTTTAACTTTTTGGTAAAAATATTTTTTTTTTAATTTCAAAATTTGAAGATAAAAAGTTTTCATATTTTTTCTTGTGTTTTATTTTATTTTTCTGTCTTAAACAAAAAATTTAATTTTTAAATTTAAAAATTCAAAAAAATTAAAAATTTTGTCTTTTGAAATCCTAAATTTTTTTCAAGAATATTTTTTTTATTTTTTATTGACTTGATAGTGCTATTTTTTCACAAATATAGAATAAATAAGTTTTAAAAATTTAAACTTTTTAAATTTTTGTTTCTTGGATATTTTTGAAAATCTTTCTTTTTCAGTTTTTTAGTAAAAAGATTATTCTTTTAGTTTCCAAATTTGAAAATAAAAATTTATCGTCTTTTTTTCGTGTGTTTCTAATATTTCTGAACTTAATTTTATTTTTCTATTTTAAATAAAAATTTTATTTTAAATTTAAAAATTCAAAAAAATCAAAAATTTTGTCCTTTGAAATCCTAACTTTTTTTGTAAGAATAATTTTTTTATTTTTTTATTCACCGGATATGCTATTTTTTCACAAATATAGAATAAATTAGTTTTAAAAATTTAAAATTTTTAAATTTTTGTTGATTGGATATTTTTGAAAATATTTATTTTTTAACTTTTTGGTAAAAAGATTATGTTTTTAGTTTCAAAATTTAAAAATAAAAAGTTTTCATCTTTTTTTCTTGTCTTCCTAATATTTCTGGACTTTATTTTATTTTTCTATTTGAAATAAAAAAATTAAATTTTTAAACATTAAAAATTCAAAAAAATAAAAAATTTTGTCTTTTGAAATCCTAAATTTTTTCATGAATATTTTTTATTCTTTTATTCACTGGATAGTGCTATTTTTTAACAAATATAGAATAAGTTAGTTTTAAAAATTTATACTTTTAAAATTTTTGTTGATTGAATATTTTTGAAAATCTTTATTTTTCAACTTTTTTGTAAAAATATTATTTTTTAGTTTTAAAATTTAAAAAAAAAAGTTTTCATCTTTTTTTCTTGTCTTTCTAATATTTCTAGACTTTATTTTATTTTTCTATTTTAAATAAAAATTTTAATTTTTAAATTTAAAAATTCAAAAATATAAAAAACTTTGTCTTTTGGAATCCTAAATTTTATTCAAGAATATTTTTTTATTTTTTATTAACTGGATAGTGCTATTTTTCACAAATATAGAATAAATTAGTTTTAAAAATTTAAACTTTTTAAATTTTTGTTTCTTGGATATTTTTGAAAATATTTGTTTTTCAACTTTTTGGTAAAAATTTTATTTTTTTGATTCAAAATTTGAAAATAAAAAGTTTTCATCTTTTTTTGTCTTCCTAATACTTCTGAACTTTATTTTATTTTTCTATTTAAAATAAAAAATTTAATTTTTAAATTTAAAAATTCAAAAAATTAAAAAATATTGTCTTTTGAAATCCTAAATTTTTTTTGTAAGATTATTTTTTTATTTTTTTATTCACTGGATATGCTATTTTTTCACAAATATAGAATAAATTAGTTTTAAAAATTTGAAGTTTTTAAATTTTTGTTGATTGGATATTTTATGAATATTTTTTCATGAATATTTTTTATTCTTTTATTCACTGGATAGTGCTATTTTTTAACAAATATAGAATAAGTTAGTTTTAAAAATTTATACTTTTAAAATTTTTGTTGATTGAATATTTTTGAAAATCTTTATTTTTCAACTTTTTTGTAAAAATATTATTTTTTAGTTTTAAAATTTAAAAAAAAAAAGTTTTCATCTTTTTTTCTTGTCTTTCTAATATTTCTAGACTTTATTTTATTTTTCTATTTTAAATAAAAATTTTAATTTTTAAATTTAAAAATTCAAAAATATAAAAAACTTTGTCTTTTGGAATCCTAAATTTTATTCAAGAATATTTTTTTATTTTTTATTAACTGGATAGTGCTATTTTTCACAAATATAGAATAAATTAGTTTTAAAAATTTAAACTTTTTAAATTTTTGTTTCTTGGATATTTTTGAAAATATTTGATTTTCAACTTTTTGGTAAAAATTTTATTTTTTTGATTCAAAATTTGAAAATAAAAAGTTTTCATCTTTTTTTGTCTTCCTAATACTTCTGAACTTTATTTTATTTTTCTATTTAAAATAAAATATTTAATTTTTAAATTTAAAAATTCAAAAAATTAAAAAATATTGTCTTTTGAAATCCTAAATTTTTTTGTAAGATTATTTTTTTATTTTTTTATTCACTGGATATGCTATTTTTTCACAAATATAGAATAAATTAGTTTTAAAAATTTGAAGTTTTTAAATTTTTGTTGATTGGATATTTTTGAAAATCTTCATTTTTTAACTTTTTGGTAAAAATATTTTTTTTTTAATTTCAAAATTTGAAGATAAAAAGTTTTCATATTTTTTTCTTGTGTTTTATTTTATTTTTCTGTCTTAAATAAAAAATTTAATTTTTAAATTTAAAAATTCAAAAAAATTAAAAATTTTGTCTTTTGAAATCCTAAATTTTTTTCAAGAATATTTTTTTATTTTTTATTGACTTGATAGTGCTATTTTTTCACAAATATAGAATAAATAAGTTTTAAAAATTTAACTTTTTAAATTTTTGTTTCTTGGATATTTTTGAAAATCTTTCTTTTTCAGTTTTTTAGTAAAAAGATTATTCTTTTAGTTTCCAAATTTGAAAATAAAAATTTATCGTCTTTTTTTCGTGTGTTTCTAATATTTCTGAACTTAATTTTATTTTTCTATTTTAAATAAAAATTTTATTTTAAATTTAAAAATTCAAAAAAATAAAAAATTTTGTCCTTTGAAATCCTAACTTTTTTTGTAAGAATAATTTTTTTTATTTTTTTATTCACCGGATATGCTATTTTTTCACAAATATAGAATAAATTAGTTTTAAAAATTTAAAATTTTTAAATTTTTGTTGATTGGATATTTTTGAAAATATTTATTTTTTAACTTTTTGGTAAAAAGATTATGTTTTTAGTTTCAAAATTTAAAAATAAAAAGTTTTCATCTTTTTTTCTTGTCTTCCTAATATTTCTGGACTTTATTTTATTTTTCTATTTGAAATAAAAAAATTAAATTTTTAAACATTAAAAATTCAAAAAAATAAAAAATTTTGTCTTTTGAAATCCTAAATTTTTTTCATGAATATTTTTTATTCTTTTATTCACTGGATAGTGCTATTTTTTCACAAATATAGAATAAGTTAGTTTTAAAAATTTATACTTTTAAAATTTTTGTTGATTGAATATTTTTGAAAATCTTTATTTTTCAACTTTTTTGTAAAAATATTATTTTTTAGTTTTAAAATTTAAAAATAAAAAGTTTTCATCTTTTTTTCTTGTCTTTCTAATATTTCTAGACTTTATTTTATTTTTCTATTTTAAATAAAAATTTTAATTTTTAAATTTAAAAATTCAAAAATATAAAAAACTTTGTCTTTTGGAATCCTAAATTTTATTCAAGAATATTTTTTTATTTTTTATTAACTGGATAGTGCTATTTTTCACAAATATAGAATAAATTAGTTTTAAAAATTTAAACTTTTTAAATTTTTGTTTCTTGGATATTTTTGAAAATATTTGTTTTTCAACTTTTTGGTAAAAATTTTATTTTTTTGATTCAAAATTTGAAAATAAAAAGATTTCATCTTTTTTTGTCTTCCTAATACTTCTGAACTTTATTTTATTTTTCTATTTAAAATAAAAAATTTAATTTTTAAATTTAAAAATTCAAAAAATTAAAAAATATTGTCTTTTGAAATCCTAAATTTTTTTGTAAGATTATTTTTTTATTTTTTTATTCACTGGATATGCTATTTTTTCACAAATATAGAATAAATTAGTTTTAAAAATTTGAAGTTTTTAAATTTTTGTTGATTGGATATTTTTGAAAATCTTCATTTTTTAACTTTTTGGTAAAAATATTTTTTTTTTAATTTCAAAATTTGAAGATAAAAAGTTTTCATATTTTTTTCTTGTGTTTTATTTTATTTTTCTGTCTTAAATAAAAAATTTAATTTTTAATTTTAAAAATTCAAAAATATAAAAAACTTTGTCTTTTGGAATCCTAAATTTTATTCAAGAATATTTTTTTATTTTTTATTAACTGGATAGTGCTATTTTTCACAAATATAGAATAAATTAGTTTTAAAAATTTAAACTTTTTAAATTTTTGTTTCTTGGATATTTTTGAAAATATTTGTTTTTCAACTTTTTGGTAAAAATTTTATTTTTTTGATTCAAAATTTGAAAATAAAAAGTTTTCATCTTTTTTTGTCTTCCTAATACTTCTGAACTTTATTTTATTTTTCTATTTAAAATAAAATATTTAATTTTTAAATTTAAAAATTCAAAAAATTAAAAAATATTGTCTTTTGAAATCCTAAATTTTTTTGTAAGATTATTTTTTTATTTTTTTATTCACTGGATATGCTATTTTTTCACAAATATAGAATAAATTAGTTTTAAAAATTTGAAGTTTTTAAATTTTTGTTGATTGGATATTTTTGAAAATCTTCATTTTTTAACTTTTTGGTAAAAATATTTTTTTTTTTAATTTCAAAATTTGAAGATAAAAAGTTTTCATATTTTTTTCTTGTGTTTTATTTTATTTTTCTGTCTTAAATAAAAAATTTAATTTTTAAATTTAAAAATTCAAAAAAATTAAAAATTTTGTCTTTTGAAATCCTAAATTTTTTTCAAGAATATTTTTTATTTTTTATTGACTTGATAGTGCTATTTTTTCACAAATATAGAATAAATAAGTTTTAAAAATTTAACTTTTTAAATTTTTGTTTCTTGGATATTTTTGAAAATCTTTCTTTTTCAGTTTTTTAGTAAAAAGATTATTCTTTTAGTTTCCAAATTTGAAAATAAAAATTTATCGTCTTTTTTTCGTGTGTTTCTAATATTTCTGAACTTAATTTTATTTTTCTATTTTAAATAAAAATTTTATTTTAAATTTAAAAATTCAAAAAAATAAAAAATTTTGTCCTTTGAAATCCTAACTTTTTTTGTAAGAATAATTTTTTTATTTTTTTATTCACCGGATATGCTATTTTTTCACAAATATAGAATAAATTAGTTTTAAAAATTTAAAATTTTTAAATTTTTGTTGATTGGATATTTTTGAAAATATTTATTTTTTAACTTTTTGGTAAAAAGATTATGTTTTTAGTTTCAAAATTTAAAAATAAAAAGTTTTCATCTTTTTTTCTTGTCTTCCTAATATTTCTGGACTTTATTTTATTTTTCTATTTGAAATAAAAAAATTAAATTTTTAAACATTAAAAATTCAAAAAAATAAAAAATTTTGTCTTTTGAAATCCTAAATTTTTTTCATGAATATTTTTTATTCTTTTATTCACTGGATAGTGCTATTTTTTAACAAATATAGAATAAGTTAGTTTTAAAAATTTATACTTTTAAAATTTTTGTTGATTGAATATTTTTGAAAATCTTTATTTTTCAACTTTTTTGTAAAAATATTATTTTTTAGTTTTAAAATTTAAAAATAAAAAGTTTTCATCTTTTTTTCTTGTCTTTCTAATATTTCTAGACTTTATTTTATTTTTCTATTTTAAAAAAAATTTTAATTTTTAAATTTAAAAATTCAAAAATATAAAAAACTTTGTCTTTTGGAATCCTAAATTTTATTCAAGAATATTTTTTTATTTTTTATTAACTGGATAGTGCTATTTTTCACAAATATAGAATAAATTAGTTTTAAAAATTTAAACTTTTTAAATTTTTGTTTCTTGGATATTTTTGAAAATATTTGTTTTTCAACTTTTTGGTAAAAATTTTATTTTTTTGATTCAAAATTTGAAAATAAAAAGTTTTCATCTTTTTTTGTCTTCCTAATACTTCTGAACTTTATTTTATTTTTCTATTTAAAATAAAAAATTTAATTTTTAAATTTAAAAATTCAAAAAATTAAAAAATATTGTCTTTTGAAATCCTAAATTTTTTTGTAAGATTATTTTTTTATTTTTTTATTCACTGGATATGCTATTTTTTCACAAATATAGAATAAATTAGTTTTAAAAATTTGAAGTTTTTAAATTTTTGTTGATTGGATATTTTTGAAAATCTTCATTTTTTAACTTTTTGGTAAAAATATTTTTTTTTTAATTTCAAAATTTGAAGATAAAAAGTTTTCATATTTTTTTCTTGTGTTTTATTTTATTTTTCTGTCTTAAATAAAAAATTTAATTTTTAAATTTAAAAATTCAAAAAAATTAAAAATTTTGTCTTTTGAAATCCTAAATTTTTTTCAAGAATATTTTTTTATTTTTTATTGACTTGATAGTGCTATTTTTTCACAAATATAGAATAAATAAGTTTTAAAAATTTAAACTTTTTAAATTTTTGTTTCTTGGATATTTTTGAAAATCTTTCTTTTTCAGTTTTTTAGTAAAAAGATTATTCTTTTAGTTTCCAAATTTGAAAATAAAAATTTATCGTCTTTTTTTCGTGTGTTTCTAATATTTCTGAACTTAATTTTATTTTTCTATTTTAAATAAAAATTTTATTTTAAATTTAAAAATTCAAAAAAATAAAAAATTTTGTCCTTTGAAATCCTAACTTTTTTTGTAAGAATAATTTTTTTTATATTTTTATTCACCGGATATGCTATTTTTTCACAAATATAGAATAAATTAGTTTTAAAAATTTAAAATTTTTAAATTTCTGTTGATTGGATATTTTTGAAAATATTTATTTTTTAACTTTTTGGTAAAAAGATTATGTTTTTAGTTTCAAAATTTAAAAATAAAAAGTTTTCATCTTTTTTTCTTGTCTTCCTAATATTTCTGGACTTTATTTTATTTTTCTATTTGAAATAAAAAAATTAAATTTTTAAACATTAAAAGTTCAAAAAAATAAAAAATTTAGTCTTTTGAAATCCTAAATTTTTTTCATGAATATTTTTTATTCTTTTATTCACTGGATAGTGCTATTTTTTCACAAATATAGAATAAGTTAGTTTTAAAAATTTATACTTTTAAAATTTTTGTTGATTGAATATTTTTGAAAATCTTTATTTTTCAACTTTTTTGTAAAAATATTATTTTTTAGTTTTAAAATTTAAAAATAAAAAGTTTTCATATTTTTTTCTTGTCTTTCTAATATTTCTAGACTTTATTTTATTTTTCTATTTTAAATAAAAATTTTAATTTTTAAATTTAAAAATTCAAAAATATAAAAAACTATGTCTTTTGAAATCCTAAATTTTATTCAAGAATATTTTTTTATTTTTTATTAACTGGATAGTGCTATTTTTCACAAATATAGAATAAATTAGTTTTAAAAATTTAAACTTTTTAAATTTTTGTTTCTTGGATATTTTTGAAAATATTTGTTTTTCAACTTTTTGGTAAAAATTTTATTTTTTTGATTCAAATTTTGAAAATAAAAAGTTTTCATCTTTTTTTTGTCTTCCTAATACTTCTGAACTTTATTTTATTTTTCTATTTAAAATAAAAAATTTAATTTTTAAATTTAAAAATTCAAAAAATTAAAAAATATTGTCTTTTGAAATCCTAAATTTTTTTTGTAAGATTATTTTTTTATTTTTTTATTCACTGGATATGCTATTTTTTCACAAATATAGAATAAATTAGTTTTAAAAATTTGAAGTTTTTAAATTTTTGTTGATTGGATATTTTTGAAAATCTTCATTTTTTAACTTTTTGGTAAAAATATTTTTTTTTAATTTCAAAATTTGAAGATAAAAAGTTTTCATATTTTTTTCTTGTGTTTTATTTTATTTTTCTGTCTTAAATAAAAAATTTAATTTTTAAATTTAAAAATTCAAAAAAATTAAAAATTTTGTCTTTTGAAATCCTAAATTTTTTTCAAGAATATTTTTTTATTTTTTATTGACTTGATAGTGCTATTTTTTCACAAATATAGAATAAATAAGTTTTAAAAATTTAAACTTTTTAAATTTTTGTTTCTTGGATATTTTTGAAAATCTTTCTTTTTCAGTTTTTTAGTAAAAAGATTATTCTTTTAGTTTCCAAATTTGAAAATAAAAATTTATCGTCTTTTTTTCGTGTGTTTCTAATATTTCTGAACTTAATTTTATTTTTCTATTTTAAATAAAAATTTTATTTTAAATTTAAAAATTCAAAAAAAAAAAATTTTGTCCTTTGAAATCCTAACTTTTTTTGTAAGAATAATTTTTTTATTTTTTTATTCACCACATATGCTATTTTTTCACAAATATAGAATAAATTAGTTTTAAAAATTTAAAATTTTTAAATTTTTGTTGATTGGATATTTTTGAAAATATTTATTTTTTAACTTTTTGGTAAAAAGATTATGTTTTTAGTTTCAAAATTTAAAAATAAAAAGTTTTCATCTTTTTTTCTTGTCTTCCTAATATTTCTGGACTTTATTTTATTTTTCTATTTGAAATAAAAAAATTAAATTTTTAAACATTAAAAATTCAAAAAAATAAAAAATTTTGTCTTTTGAAATCCTAAATTTTTTTCATGAATATTTTTTATTCTTTTATTCACTGGATAGTGCTATTTTTTCACAAATATAGAATAAGTTAGTTTTAAAAATTTATACTTTTAAAATTTTTGTTGATTGAATATTTTTGAAAATCTTTATTTTTCAACTTTTTTGTAAAAATATTATTTTTTAGTTTTAAAATTTAAAAATAAAAAGTTTTCATCTTTTTTTCTTGTCTTTCTAATATTTCTAGACTTTATTTTATTTTTCTATTTTAAATAAAAATTTTAATTTTTAAATTTAAAAATTCAAAAATATAAAAAACTTTGTCTTTTGGAATCCTAAATTTTATTCAAGAATATTTTTTTATTTTTTATTAACTGGATAGTGCTATTTTTCACAAATATAGAATAAATTAGTTTTAAAAATTTAAACTTTTTAAATTTTTGTTTCTTGGATATTTTTGAAAATATTTGTTTTTCAACTTTTTGGTAAAAATTTTATTTTTTTGATTCAAAATTTGAAAATAAAAAGTTTTCATCTTTTTTTGTCTTCCTAATACTTCTGAACTTTATTTTATTTTTCTATTTAAAATAAAAAATTTAATTTTTAAATTTAAAAATTCAAAAAATTAAAAAATATTGTCTTTTGAAATCCTAAATTTTTTTTGTAAGATTATTTTTTTATTTTTTTATTCACTGGATATGCTATTTTTTCACAAATATAGAATAAATTAGTTTTAAAAATTTGAAGTTTTTAAATTTTTGTTGATTGGATATTTTTGAAAATCTTCATTTTTTAACTTTTTGGTAAAAATATTTTTTTTTTAATTTCAAAATTTGAAGATAAAAAGTTTTCATATTTTTTTCTTGTGTTTTATTTTATTTTTCTGTCTTAAATAAAAAATTTAATTTTTAAATTTAAAAATTCAAAAAAATAAAAAATTTTGTCTTTTGAAATCCTAAATTTTTTTCAAGAATATTTTTTTATTTTTTATTGACTTGATAGTGCTATTTTTTCACAAATATAGAATAAATAAGTTTTAAAAATTTAAACTTTTTAAATTTTTGTTTCTTGGATATTTTTGAAAATCTTTCTTTTTCAGTTTTTTAGTAAAAAGATTATTCTTTTAGTTTCCAAATTTGAAAATAAAAATTTATCGTCTTTTTTTCGTGTGTTTCTAATATTTCTGAACTTAATTTTATTTTTCTATTTTAAATAAAAATTTTATTTTAAATTTAAAAATTCAAAAAAATAAAAAATTTTGTCCTTTGAAATCCTAACTTTTTTTGTAAGAATAATTTTTTTTATTTTTTTATTCACCGGATATGCTATTTTTTCACAAATATAGAATAAATTAGTTTTAAAAATTTAAAATTTTTAAATTTTTGTTGATTGGATATTTTTGAAAATATTTATTTTTTAACTTTTTGGTAAAAAGATTATGTTTTTAGTTTCAAAATTTAAAAATAAAAAGTTTTCATCTTTTTTTCTTGTCTTCCTAATATTTCTGGACTTTATTTTATTTTTCTATTTGAAATAAAAAAATTAAATTTTTAAACATTAAAAATTCAAAAAAATAAAAAATTTTGTCTTTTGAAATCCTAAATTTTTTTCATGAATATTTTTTATTCTTTTATTCACTGGATAGTGCTATTTTTTCACAAATATAGAATAAGTTAGTTTTAAAAATTTATACTTTTAAAATTTTTGTTGATTGAATATTTTTGAAAATCTTTATTTTTCAACTTTTTTGTAAAAATATTATTTTTTAGTTTTAAAATTTAAAAATAAAAAGTTTTCATCTTTTTTTCTTGTCTTTCTAATATTTCTAGACTTTATTTTATTTTTCTATTTTAAATAAAAATTTTAATTTTTAAATTTAAAAATTCAAAAATATAAAAAACTTTGTCTTTTGGAATCCTAAATTTTATTCAAGAATATTTTTTTATTTTTTATTAACTGGATAGTGCTATTTTTCACAAATATAGAATAAATTAGTTTTAAAAATTTAAACTTTTTAAATTTTTGTTTCTTGGATATTTTTGAAAATATTTGTTTTTCAAATTTTTGGTAAAAATTTTATTTTTTTGATTCAAAATTTGAAAATAAAAAGTTTTCATCTTTTTTTGTCTTCCTAATACTTCTGAACTTTATTTTATTTTTCTATTTAAAATAAAAAATTTAATTTTTAAATTTAAAAATTCAAAAAATTAAAAAATATTGTCTTTTGAAATCCTAAATTTTTTTTGTAAGATTATTTTTTTATTTTTTTATTCACTGGATATGCTATTTTTTCACAAATATAGAATAAATTAGTTTTAAAAATTTGAAGTTTTTAAATTTTTGTTGATTGGATATTTTTGAAAATCTTCATTTTTTAACTTTTTGGTAAAAATATTTTTTTTTAATTTCAAAATTTGAAGATAAAAAGTTTTCATATTTTTTTCTTGTGTTTTATTTTATTTTTCTGTCTTAAATAAAAAATTTAATTTTTAAATTTAAAAATTCAAAAAAATTAAAAATTTTGTCTTTTGAAATCCTAAATTTTTTTCAAGAATATTTTTTTATTTTTTATTGACTTGATAGTGCTATTTTTTCACAAATATAGAATAAATAAGTTTTAAAAATTTAACTTTTTAAATTTTTGTTTCTTGGATATTTTTGAAAATCTTTCTTTTTCAGTTTTTTAGTAAAAAGATTATTCTTTTAGTTTCCAAATTTGAAAATAAAAATTTATCGTCTTTTTTTCGTGTGTTTCTAATATTTCTGAACTTAATTTTATTTTTCTATTTTAAATAAAAATTTTATTTTAAATTTAAAAATTCAAAAAAATAAAAAATTTTGTCCTTTGAAATCCTAACTTTTTTTGTAAGAATAATTTTTTTTATTTTTTTATTCACCGGATATGCTATTTTTTCACAAATATAGAATAAATTAGTTTTAAAAATTTAAAATTTTTAAATTTTTGTTGATTGGATATTTTTGAAAATATTTATTTTTTAACTTTTTGGTAAAAAGATTATGTTTTTAGTTTCAAAATTTAAAAATAAAAAGTTTTCATCTTTTTTTCTTGTCTTCCTAATATTTCTGGACTTTATTTTATTTTTCTATTTGAAATAAAAAAATTAAATTTTTAAACATTAAAAATTCAAAAAAATAAAAAATTTTGTCTTTTGAAATCCTAAATTTTTTTCATGAATATTTTTTATTCTTTTATTCACTGGATAGTGCTATTTTTTCACAAATATAGAATAAGTTAGTTTTAAAAATTTATACTTTTAAAATTTTTGTTGATTGAATATTTTTGAAAATCTTTATTTTTCAACTTTTTTGTAAAAATATTATTTTTTAGTTTTAAAATTTAAAAATAAAAAGTTTTCATCTTTTTTTCTTGTCTTTCTAATATTTCTAGACTTTATTTTATTTTTCTATTTTAAATAAAAATTTTAATTTTTAAATTTAAAAATTCAAAAATATAAAAAACTTTGTCTTTTGGAATCCTAAATTTTATTCAAGAATATTTTTTTATTTTTTATTAACTGGATAGTGCTATTTTTCACAAATATAGAATAAATTAGTTTTAAAAATTTAAACTTTTTAAATTTTTGTTTCTTGGATATTTTTGAAAATATTTGTTTTTCAAATTTTTGGTAAAAATTTTATTTTTTTGATTCAAAATTTGAAAATAAAAAGTTTTCATCTTTTTTTGTCTTCCTAATACTTCTGAACTTTATTTTATTTTTCTATTTAAAATAAAAAATTTAATTTTTAAATTTAAAAATTCAAAAAATTAAAAAATATTGTCTTTTGAAATCCTAAATTTTTTTTGTAAGATTATTTTTTTATTTTTTTATTCACTGGATATGCTATTTTTTCACAAATATAGAATAAATTAGTTTTAAAAATTTGAAGTTTTTAAATTTTTGTTGATTGGATATTTTTGAAAATCTTCATTTTTAAATTTTTGGTAAAAATATTTTTTTTTAATTTCAAAATTTGAAGATAAAAAGTTTTCATATTTTTTTCTTGTGTTTTATTTTATTTTTCTGTCTTAAATAAAAAATTTAATTTTTAAATTTAAAAATTCAAAAAAATTAAAAATTTTGTCTTTTGAAATCCTAAATTTTTTTCAAGAATATTTTTTTATTTTTTATTGACTTGATAGTGCTATTTTTTCACAAATATAGAATAAATAAGTTTTAAAAATTTAACTTTTTAAATTTTTGTTTCTTGGATATTTTTGAAAATCTTTCTTTTTCAGTTTTTTAGTAAAAAGATTATTCTTTTAGTTTCCAAATTTGAAAATAAAAATTTATCGTCTTTTTTTCGTGTGTTTCTAATATTTCTGAACTTAATTTTATTTTTCTATTTTAAATAAAAATTTTATTTTAAATTTAAAAATTCAAAAAAATAAAAAATTTTGTCCTTTGAAATCCTAACTTTTTTTGTAAGAATAATTTTTTTTATTTTTTTATTCACCGGATATGCTATTTTTTCACAAATATAGAATAAATTAGTTTTAAAAATTTAAAATTTTTAAATTTTTGTTGATTGGATATTTTTGAAAATATTTATTTTTTAACTTTTTGGTAAAAAGATTATGTTTTTAGTTTCAAAATTTAAAAATAAAAAGTTTTCATCTTTTTTTCTTGTCTTCCTAATATTTCTGGACTTTATTTTATTTTTCTATTTGAAATAAAAAAATTAAATTTTTAAACATTAAAAATTCAAAAAAATAAAAAATTTTGTCTTTTGAAATCCTAAATTTTTTTCATGAATATTTTTTATTCTTTTATTCACTGGATAGTGCTATTTTTTCACAAATATAGAATAAGTTAGTTTTAAAAATTTATACTTTTAAAATTTTTGTTGATTGAATATTTTTGAAAATCTTTATTTTTCATCTTTTTTGTAAAAATATTATTTTTTAGTTTTAAAATTTAAAAATAAAAAGTTTTCATCTTTTTTTCTTGTCTTTCTAATATTTCTAGACTTTATTTTATTTTTCTATTTTAAATAAAAATTTTAATTTTTAAATTTAAAAATTCAAAAATATAAAAAACTTTGTCTTTTGGAATCCTAAATTTTATTCAAGAATATTTTTTTATTTTTTATTAACTGGATAGTGCTATTTTTCACAAATATAGAATAAATTAGTTTTAAAAATTTAAACTTTTTAAATTTTTGTTTCTTGGATATTTTTGAAAATATTTGTTTTTCAAATTTTTGGTAAAAATTTTATTTTTTTGATTCAAAATTTGAAAATAAAAAGTTTTCATCTTTTTTTGTCTTCCTAATACTTCTGAACTTTATTTTATTTTTCTATTTAAAATAAAAAATTTAATTTTTAAATTTAAAAATTCAAAAAATTAAAAAATATTGTCTTTTGAAATCCTAAATTTTTTTTGTAAGATTATTTTTTTATTTTTTTATTCACTGGATATGCTATTTTTTCACAAATATAGAATAAATTAGTTTTAAAAATTTGAAGTTTTTAAATTTTTGTTGATTGGATATTTTTGAAAATCTTCATTTTTCAACTTTTTGGTAAATATATTTTTTTTTTAATTTAAAAATTTGAAGATAAAAAGTTTTCATATTTTTTTCTTGTGTTTTATTTTATTTTTCTGTCTTAAATAAAAAATTTAATTTTTAAATTTAAAAATTCAAAAAAATAAAAAATTTTGTCTTTTGAAATCCTAAATTTTTTTCAAGAATATTTTTTTATTTTTTATTAACTTGATAGTGCTATTTTTTCACAAATATAGAATAAATAAGTTTTAAAAATTTAAACTTTTTAAATTTTTGTTTCTTGGATATTTTTGAAAATCTTTCTTTTTCAGTTTTTTAGTAAAATGATTATTCTTTTAGTTTCCAAATTTGAAAATAAAAATTTATCGTCTTTTTTTCGTGTGTTTCTAATATTTCTGAACTTAATTTTATTTTTCTATTTTAAATAAAAAATTTTATTTTAAATTTAAAAATTCAAAAAAATAAAAAATTTTGTCCTTTGAAATCCTAACATTTTTTGTAAGAATAAATTTTTTATTTTTTTTATTCACCGGATATGCTATTTTTTCACAAATATAGAATAAATTAGTGTTAAAAATTTAAAATTTTTAAATTTTTGTTGATTGGATATTTTTGAAAATATTTATTTTTTAACTTTTTGGTAAAAAGATTATGTTTTTAGTTTCAAAATTTAAAAATAAAAAGTTTTCATCTTTTTTTCTTGTCTTCCTAATATTTCTGGACTTTATTTTATTTTTCTATTTGAAATAAAAAAATTAAATTTTTAAACATTAAAAATTCAAAAAAATAAAAAATTTTGTCTTTTGAAATCCTAAATTTTTTTCATGAATATTTTTTATTCTTTTATTCACTGGATAGTGCTATTTTTTCACAAATATAGAATAAGTTAGTTTTAAAAATTTATACTTTTAAAATTTTTGTTGATTTAATATTTTTGAAAATCTTTATTTTTCAACTTTTTTGTAAAAATATTATTTTTTAGTTTTAAAATTTAAAAATAAAAAGTTTTCATCTTTTTTTTTGTCTTCCTAATACTTTTGAACTTTATTTTATTTTTCTATTTAAAATAAAAAATTTAATTTTTAAATTTAAAAATTCAAAAAAATAAAAAATATTGTCTTTTGAAATCCTAAATTTTTTTTGTAAGATTATTTTTTTATTGTTTTATTCACTGGATATGCTATTTTTTCACAAATATAGAATAAATTAGTTTTAAAAATTTGAAGTTTTTAAATTTTTGTTGATTGGATATTTTTGAAAATCTTCATTTTTCAACTTTTTGGTAAATATATTTTTTTTTTAATTTAAAAATTTGAAGATAAAAAGTTTTCATATTTTTTTCTTGTGTTTTATTTTATTTTTCTGTCTTAAATAAAAAATTTAATTTTTAAATTTAAAAATTCAAAAAAATAAAAAATTTTGTCTTTTGAAATCCTAAATTTTTTTCAAGAATATTTTTTTTATTTTTTTATTCACTTGATAGTGCTATTTTTTCACAAATATAGAATAAATAAGTTTTAAAAATTTAAACTTTTTAAATTTTTGTTTCTTGGATATTTTTGAAAATCTTTCTTTTTCAGTTTTTTAGTAAAATGATTATTCTTTTAGTTTCCAAATTTGAAAATAAAAATTTATCGTCTTTTTTTCGTGTGTTTCTAATATTTCTGAACTTAATTTTATTTTTCTATTTTAAATAAAAAATTTTATTTTAAATTTAAAAATTCAAAAAAATAAAAAATTTTGTCCTTTGAAATCCTAACATTTTTTGTAAGAATAAATTTTTTATTTTTTTTATTCACCGGATATGCTATTTTTTCACAAATATAGAATAAATTAGTGTTAAAAATTTAAAATTTTTAAATTTTTGTTGATTGGATATTTTTGAAAATATTTATTTTTTAACTTTTTGGTAAAAAGATTATGTTTTTAGTTTCAAAATTTAAAAATAAAAAGTTTTCATCTTTTTTTCTTGTCTTCCTAATATTTCTGGACTTTATTTTATTTTTCTATTTGAAATAAAAAAATTAAATTTTTAAACATTAAAAATTCAAAAAAATAAAAAATTTTGTCTTTTGAAATCCTAAATTTTTTTCATGAATATTTTTTATTCTTTTATTCACTGGATAGTGCTATTTTTTCACAAATATAGAATAAGTTAGTTTTAAAAATTTATACTTTTAAAATTTTTGTTGATTTAATATTTTTGAAAATCTTTATTTTTCAACTTTTTTGTAAAAATATTATTTTTTAGTTTTAAAATTTAAAAATAAAAAGTTTTCATCTTTTTTTCTTGTCTTTCTAATATTTCTGGACATTATTTTATTTTTCTATTTTAAATAAAAATTTTAATTTTTAAATTTAAAAATTCAAAAATATAAAAAACTTTGTCTTTTGGAATCCTAAATTTTATTCAAGAATATTTTTTTATTTTTTATTAACTGGATAGTGCTATTTTTCACAAATATAGAATAAATTAGTTTTAAAAATTTAAACTTTTTAAATTTTTGTTTCTTGGATATTTTAGAAAATCTTTATTTTTCAACTTTTTGGTAAAAAGATTATTTTTTTAGTTTCCAAATTTGAAAATATAAAGTTTTCGTCTTTTTTTCTTGTCTTCCTAATATTTCTGGACTTAATTTTATTTTTCTATTTTAAATAAAAAATTTAAGTTTTAAATTTAAAAGTTTAAAATAATAAAAAATTTTGTCTTTTGAAATCCTAAATTTTTTTGTAATAATATTTTTTTATTTTTTTATTCACCGGATATGCTATTTTTTCACAAATATAGAATAAATTAGTTTTAAAAATTTAAACATTTTAAATTTTTGTTGATTGAAAATTTTTGAAAATCTTTATTTCTCAACTTTTTGGTAAAAAGATTTTGTTTTTAGTTTCAAAATAAAAAAAAATTCATTTTTTTTCTTGTCTTCCTAATATTTCTGGACTTTATTTTATTTTTCTATTTTTAATAAAAATTTAATTTTTAAATCAAAAATATAAAAAAAAATTTCTTTTGAAATCCAAATTTTTTTCAAGAATATTTTTTTATTTTTTGTTCACTGGATAGTGCTACTTTTTCACAAATATAGAATAAATTAGTTTTAAAAATTTAAACTTTTTAAATTTTTGTTGATTGGATATTTTTGAAAATCTTTATTTTTCAACTTTTTGGTAAAAAGATTATTTTTTTAGTTTCAAAATTTGAAAATAAAAAGTTTTCATCTTTTTTTGTTGTCTTCCTAATATTTCTAGACTTTATTTTATTTTTCTATTTTAGATAAGAAAAATTATTTTTTGAATTTAAAAATTTAAAAAAATAAAAAATTTTGTTTTTTGAAATCCTAAATTTTTTTGTAAGAATATTTTTTTATTTTTTTATTCACTGGATATGCTATTTTTTCACAAATATAGAAAAATTAGTTTTAAAAATTTAATCTTTTTAAATTTTGTTCAGTGGATATTTTTGAAAATCTTTATTTTTCAACTTTTTGTTAAAAAGATAAGTTTTTTTAGTTTCAAAATTTAAAAATAAAAAGTTTTCATCTTTTTTTCTTGTCTTCCTAATATTTCTGGACTCTATTTTTAATAAAAATTTTAATTTTTAAATTTAAAAATTTAAAAAAATAAAAAATTTTGTCTTTTGAAATCCTAAATTTTTTTCAAGAATATTTTTTTTTATTCACCGGATAGTGCTATTTTTTCACAAATATAGAATAAATTAGTTTTAAAAATTTAATCTTTTTAAATTTTTGTTGATTGGATATTTTGAAAATATTTATTTTTCAACTTTTGGATAAAAGATTATTTTTTTAGTTTCAAAATTTAAAATTTAAAATTTTTATCTTTTTTTCTTGTCTTCCTAGTATTTTTAGACTTTATTTTATTTTTCTATTTTAAATAAAAATTTAATTTTTAAATTTAAAAACTCAAAAAAATAAAATATTTTGTCTTTTGAAATCTTAAATTTTTTTCTAGAATATTTTTTTATTTTTTTATTCATCGGATAGTGCTATTTTTTCACAAATATATAATAAATTAGTTTTAAAATTTTAAACATTTTAAATTTTGCTGATTGGATATTTTTGATAATCTTTATTTTTCAAAATTTAAAAATAAAAAGTTTTCATCTTTTTATCTTGTCTTCCTAATATTTCTAGACTTTATTTTATTTTCAATTTTAAATAAAAAATTTAATTTTTAAATTTAAAAATTTAAAAAATAAAAAATTTTGTCTCTTGAAATCCTAAATTTTTTTCAAGAATATTTTTTTATTTTTTATTCACTGGATAGTGCTATCTTTTCACAAATATAGAATAAATTAGTCTTAAAAATTTAAACTTTTTAAATTTTGGTTGATTGGATATTTTGAAAATTTTATTTTTCAATTTTTTGGTAAAAAGATTATTTTTTTAGTTCAAAATTTGAAAATAAAGTTTTCTTCTTTTTTTTTCTTGTCTTCCTAATATTTCTGGACTTTATTTTATTTTTCTATTTCAAATTAAAAATTCAAAAAATAAAAAATTTTGTCTTTTGAAATCCTAAATTTTTTTCAAGAATGTTTTTTTATTTTTTTATTCACCGGATATGCTATTTTTTCACAAATATAGAATAAATTAGTTTTAAAAATTTAAACTTTTTAAATTTTTGTTCATTGGATATTTTTGAAAATATTTATTTTTTAAAATTTAAAATAAAAAATTTTCATCTTTTTTTTCTTGTCTTCCTAATATTTCTGGACTTTATTTTATTTTTCTATTTTAAATAAAAAATTTAGTTTTTAAATTTAAAAATTCAAAAAAATAAAAAATTTTGTCTTTTGAAATACTAAATTTTTTCAAAAATATTTTTTATTTTTTATTCACTGGATAGTGCTATTTTTTCACAAATATAGAATAAATTAGTTTTAAAAATTTAAACTTTTTAAATATTTGTTGATTGGATATTTTTGAAAATCTTTATTTTTCAGCTTTTTGGTAAAAAGATTATTTTTTTAGATTCTAAATTTGAAAATAAAAAGTTATCGTCTTTTTTTCGTGTCTTTCTAATATTTCTGGAATTTATTTCATTTTTCTATTTTAAATAAAAAATTTTATTTTTAATTTAAAAATTCAAAAAAATAAAAAAATTTGTCCTTTGAAATCCTAAATTTTTTTGTAAGAATATTTTTATATTTTTTTATTCACCGGATATGCTATTTTTTCACAAATATAGAATAAATTAGTTTAAAAAATTTAAACATTTTAAATTTTTGTTGATTGGATATTTTTGAAAATCTTTAATTTTCAATTTTTTGGTAAAAAGATTTTGTTTTTAGTTTCAAAATTAAAAAAAAATTCATCTTTTTTTCTTGTCTTTCTAATATTTCTGAATTTTATTTTATTTTTCTATTTTAAATAAAAAACTTTGTCTTTTGAAATCAAAATTTTTTTTCAAGAATATTTTTTTATTTTTTTATTCACTAGAAAGTGATATTTTTTCACAAATATAGAATAAATTAGTTTTAAAAATTTAAACTTTTTAAATTTTTGTTGATTGAATATTTATGAAAATCTTTATTTTTCAACTTTTTGGTAAAAATATTATTTTTTAGTTTAAAAATTGAAAAATAAAAAGTTTTCATCTTTTTTTCTTGTCTTCCTAATATTTCTGGACTCTATTTTATTTTTCTATTTTAAATAAAAATTTTAATTTTAAATTTAAAAATTCAAAAAAATAAAAAATTTTGTCTTTTGAAATCCTAAATTTTTTTCAAGAATATTTTTTTATTTTTTATTAACTTGATAGTGCTATTTTTTCACAAATATAGAATAAATTAGTTTTAAAAATTTAAACTTTTTAAATTTTTGTTTCTTGGATATTTTTGAAAATTTTTCTTTTTCAGTTTTTTAGTAAAAAGATTATTTTTTTAGTTTCCAAATTTGAAAATAAAAATTTATCGTCTTTTTTTCGTGTGTTTCTAATATTTCTGAACTTAATTTTATTTTTCTATTTTAAATAAAAAATTTTATTTTAAATTTAAAAATTCAAAAAAATAAAAAATTTTGTCCTTTGAAATCCTAACTTTTTTTGTAAGAATAATTTTTTTATTTTTTTTATTCACCGGATATGCTATTTTTTCACAAATATAGAATAAATTAGTTTTAAAAATTTAAAATTTTTAATTTTTTGTTGATTGGATATTTTTGAAAATATTTATTTTTTAACTTTTTGGTAAAAAGATTATGTTTTTAGTTTCAAAATTTAAAAATAAAAAATTTTCATCTTTTTTTCTTATCTTCCTAATATTTCTGGACTTTATTTTATTTTTCTATTTGAAATAAAAAAATTAAATTTTTAAACACTAAAAATTCAAAAAAATAAAAAATTTTGTCTTTTGAAATCCTAAATTTTTTTCATGAATATTTTTTATTTTTTTATTCACTGGAAAGTGCTATTTTTTCACAAATATAGAATAAGTTAGTTTTAAAAATTTATACTTTTAAAATTTTTGTTGATTGAATATTTTTGAAAATCTTTATTATTCAACTTTTTTGTAAAAATATTATTTTTTAGTTTTAAAATTTAAAAATAAAAAATTTTCATCTTTTTTTCTTGTCTTTCTAATATTTCTGGACTTTATTTTATTTTTTTATTTTAAATAAAAATTTTAATTTTAAATTTAAAAATTTAAAAATATAAAAAACTTTGTCTTTTGGAATCCTAAATTTTATTCAAGAATATTTTTTTATTTTTTATTAACTGAATAGTGCTATTTTTCACAAATATAGAATAAATTAGTTTTAAAAATTTAAACTTTTTAAATTTTTGTTTCTTGGATATTTTTGAAAATCTTTATTTTTCAGTTTTTTAGTAAAAAGATTATTTTTTTTAGTTTCCAAATTTGAAAATAAAAATTTATCGTCTTTTTTTCGTGTCTTTCTAATATTTCTGGACTTTATTTTATTTTTCTATTTTAAATAAAAAATTTTATTTTTAAATTTAAAAATTCAAAAAAATAAAAAATTTTGTCTTTTGAAATCCGAAATTTTTTAAGAATATTTTTTTATTTTTTTTATTCACTGGATAGGGCTATTTTTTCACAAATATAGAATAAATTAGTTTTAAAAATTTAAACTTTTTAAATTTTTGTTGATTGGATATTTTTGGAAATATTTGTTTTTCAACTTTTTGGTAAAAATTTTATTTTTTTGATTCAAAATTTGAAAATAAAAAGTTTTCATCTTTTTTTTTATCTTCCTAATAATTTTGAACTTTATTTTATTTTTCTATTTAAAATAAAAAATTTATTTTTTAAATTTAAAAATTCAAAAAAATAAAAAATATTGTGTTTTGAAATCCTAAATTTTTTTTGTAAGATTATTTTTTTATTTTTTTATTCACTGGATATGCTATTTTTTCACAAATATAGAATAAATTAGTTTTAAAAATTTGAAGTTTTTAAATTTTTGTTGATTGGATATTTTTGAAAATCTTCATTTTTCAACTTTTTGGTAAAAATATATTTTTTTTAATTTCAAAATTTGAAGATAAAAAGTTTTCATATTTTTTTCTTGTGTTTTATTTTATTTTTCTGTCTTAAGTAAAAAATTTAATTTTTAAATTTAAAAATTCAAAAAAATTTAAAATTTTGTCTTTTGAAATCCTAAATTTTTTTCAAGAATATTTTTTTTATTCACCGGATAGTGCTATTTTTTCACAAATATAGAATAAATTAGTTTTAAAAATTTAATCTTTTTAAATTTTTGTTGATTGGATATTTTGAAAATATTTATTTTTCAACTTTTGGATAAAAGATTATTTTTTTAGTTTCAAAATTTAAAATTTAAAATTTTTATCTTTTTTCTTGTCTTCCTAGTATTTTTAGACTTTATTTTATTTTTCTATTTTAAATAAAAAATTTAATTTTTAAATTTAAAAACTCAAAAAAATAAAATATTTTGTCTTTTGAAATCTTAAATTTTTTTCTAGAATATTTTTTTATTTTTTTATTCATCGGATAGTGCTATTTTTTCACAAATATATAATAAATTAGTTTTAAAATTTTAAACATTTTAAATTTTGCTGATTGGATATTTTTGATAATCTTTATTTTTCAAAATTTAAAAATAAAAAGTTTTCATCTTTTTATCTTGTCTTCCTAATATTTCTAGACTTTATTTTATTTTCAATTTTAAATAAAAAATTTAATTTTTAAATTTAAAAATTTAAAAAATAAAAAATTTTGTCTCTTGAAATCCTAAATTTTTTTCAAGAATATTTTTTTATTTTTTATTCACTGGATAGTGCTATCTTTTCACAAATATAGAATAAATTAGTCTTAAAAATTTAAACTTTTTAAATTTTGGTTGATTGGATATTTTGAAAATTTTATTTTTCAATTTTTTGGTAAAAAGATTATTTTTTTAGTTCAAAATTTGAAAATAAAGTTTTCTTCTTTTTTTTTTCTTGTCTTCCTAATATTTCTGGACTTTATTTTATTTTTCTATTTCAAATTAAAAATTCAAAAAATAAAAAATTTTGTCTTTTGAAATCCTAAATTTTTTTCAAGAATGTTTTTTTATTTTTTTATTCACCGGATATGCTATTTTTTCACAAATATAGAATAAATTAGTTTTAAAAATTTAAACTTTTTAAATTTTTGTTCATTGGATATTTTTGAAAATATTTATTTTTTAAAATTTAAAATAAAAAGTTTTCATCTTTTTTTTCTTGTCTTCCTAATATTTCTGGACTTTATTTTATCTTTCTATTTTAAATAAAAAATTTAGTTTTTAAATTTAAAAATTCAAAAAAATAAAAAATTTTGTCTTTTGAAATACTAAATTTTTTCAAAAATATTTTTTATTTTTTATTCACTGGATAGTGCTATTTTTTCACAAATATAGAATAAATTAGTTTTAAAAATTTAAACTTTTTAAATATTTGTTGATTGGATATTTTTGAAAATCTTTATTTTTCAGCTTTTTGGTAAAAAGATTATTTTTTTAGATTCTAAATTTGAAAATAAAAAGTTATCGTCTTTTTTTCGTGTCTTTCTAATATTTCTGGAATTTATTTCATTTTTCTATTTTAAATAAAAAATTTTATTTTTAATTTAAAAATTCAAAAAAATAAAAAAATTTGTCCTTTGAAATCCTAAATTTTTTTGTAAGAATATTTTTTTATTTTTTTATTCACCGGATATGCTATTTTTTCACAAATATAGAATAAATTAGTTTAAAAAATTTAAACATTTTAAATTTTTGTTGATTGGATATTTTTGAAAATCTTTATTTTTCAACTTTTTGGTAAAAAGATTTTGTTTTTAGTTTCAAAATTAAAAAAAAATTCATCTTTTTTTCTTGTCTTTCTAATATTTCTGAATTTTATTTTATTTTTCTATTTTAAATAAAAAACTTTGTCTTTTGAAATCAAAATTTTTTTTCAAGAATATTTTTTTATTTTTTTATTCACTAGAAAGTGATATTTTTTCACAAATATAGAATAAATTAGTTTTAAAAATTTAAACTTTTTAAATTTTTGTTGATTGAATATTTATGAAAATCTTTATTTTTCAACTTTTTGGTAAAAATATTATTTTTTAGTTTAAAAATTGAAAAATAAAAAGTTTTCATCTTTTTTTCTTGTCTTCCTAATATTTCTGGACTCTATTTTATTTTTCTATTTTAAATAAAAATTTTAATTTTAAATTTAAAAATTCAAAAAAATAAAAAATTTTGTCTTTTGAAATCCTAAATTTTTTTCAAGAATATTTTTTTATTTTTTATTAACTTGATAGTGCTATTTTTTCACAAATATAGAATAAATTAGTTTTAAAAATTTAAACTTTTTAAATTTTTGTTTCTTGGATATTTTTGAAAATTTTTCTTTTTCAGTTTTTTAGTAAAAAGATTATTTTTTTAGTTTCCAAATTTGAAAATAAAAATTTATCGTCTTTTTTTCGTGTGTTTCTAATATTTCTGAACATAATTTTATTTTTCTATTTTAAATAAAAAATTTTATTTTAAATTTAAAAATTCAAAAAAATAAAAAATTTTGTCCTTTGAAATCCTAACTTTTTTTGTAAGAATAATTTTTTTATTTTTTTTATTCACCGGATATGCTATTTTTTCACAAATATAGAATAAATTAGTTTTAAAAATTTAAAATTTTTAATTTTTTGTTGATTGGATATTTTTGAAAATATTTATTTTTTAACTTTTTGGTAAAAAGATTATGTTTTTAGTTTCAAAATTTAAAAATAAAAAATTTTCATCTTTTTTTCTTATCTTCCTAATATTTCTGGACTTTATTTTATTTTTCTATTTGAAATAAAAAAATTAAATTTTTAAACACTAAAAATTCAAAAAAATAAAAAATTTTGTCTTTTGAAATCCTAAATTTTTTTCATGAATATTTTTTATTTTTTTATTCACTGGAAAGTGCTATTTTTTCACAAATATAGAATAAGTTAGTTTTAAAAATTTATACTTTTAAAATTTTTGTTGATTGAATATTTTTGAAAATCTTTATTATTCAACTTTTTTGTAAAAATATTATTTTTTAGTTTTAAAATTTAAAAATAAAAAATTTTCATCTTTTTTTCTTGTCTTTCTAATATTTCTGGACTTTATTTTATTTTTTTATTTTAAATAAAAATTTTAATTTTAAATTTAAAAATTCAAAAATATAAAAAACTTTGTCTTTTGGAATCCTAAATTTTATTCAATAATATTTTTTTATTTTTTATTAACTGGATAGTGCTATTTTTCACAAATATAGAATAAATTAGTTTTAAAAATTTAATTTGTTTCTTGGATATTTTTGAAAATCTTTATTTTTCAGTTTTTTAGTAAAAAGATTATTTTTTTTAGTTTCCAAATTTGAAAATAAAAATTTATCGTCTTTTTTTCGTGTCTTTCTAATATTTCTGGACTTTATTTTATTTTTCTATTTTAAATAAAAAATTTTATTTTTAAATTTAAAAATTCAAAAAAATAAAAAATTTTGTCTTTTGAAATCCGAAATTTTTTAAGAATATTTTTTTATTTTTTTTATTCACCGGATAGGGCTATTTTTTCACAAATATAGAATAAATTAGTTTTAAAAATTTAAACTTTTTAAATTTTTGTTGATTGGATATTTTTGGAAATATTTGTTTTTCAACTTTTTGGTAAAAATTTTATTTTTTTGATTCAAAATTTGAAAATAAAAAGTTTTCATCTTTTTTTTTGTCTTCCTAATACTTTTGAACTTTATTTTATTTTTCTATTTAAAATAAAAAATTTAATTTTTAAATTTAAAAATTCAAAAAAATAAAAAATATTGTGTTTTGAAATCCTAAATTTTTTTTTGTAAGATTATTTTTTTATTTTTTTATTCACTGGATATGCTATTTTTTCACAAATATAGAATAAATTAGTTTTAAAAATTTGAAGTTTTTAAATTTTTGTTGATTGGATATTTTTGAAAATCTTCATTTTTCAACTTTTTGGTAAAAATATATTTTTTTTAATTTCAAAATTTGAAGATAAAAAGTTTTCATATTTTTTTCTTGTGTTTTATTTTATTTTTCTGTCTTAAGTAAAAAATTTAATTTTTAAATTTAAAAATTCAAAAAAATTTAAAATTTTGTCTTTTGAAATCCTAAATTTTTTTCAAGAATATTTTTTTTATTTTTTTATTCACTTGATAGTGCTATTTTTTCACAAATATAGAATAAATAAGTTTTAAAAATTTAAACTTTTTAAATTTTTGTTTCTTGGATATTTTTGAAAATCTTTCTTTTTCAGTTTTTTAGTAAAAAGATTATTCTTTTAGTTTCCAAATTTGAAAATAAAAATTTATCGTCTTTTTTTCGTGTGTTTCTAATATTTCTGAACTTAATTTTATTTTTCTATTTTAAATAAAAAATTTTATTTTAAATTTAAAAATTCAAAAAAATAAAAAATTTTGTCCTTTGAAATCCTAACTTTTTTTGTAAGAATAAATTTTTTATTTTTTTTATTCACCGGATATGCTATTTTTTCACAAATATAGAATAAATTAGTGTTAAAAATTTAAAATTTTTAAATTTTTGTTGATTGGATATTTTTGAAAATATTTATTTTTTAACTTTTTGGTAAAAAGATTATGTTTTTAGTTTCAAAATTTAAAAATAAAAAGTTTTCATCTTTTTTTCTTGTCTTCCTAATATTTCTGGACTTTATTTTATTTTTCTATTTGAAATAAAAAAATTAAATTTTTAAACATTAAAAATTCAAAAAAATAAAAAATTTTGTCTTTTGAAATCCTAAATTTTTTTCATGAATATTTTTTATTCTTTTATTCACTGGATAGTGCTATTTTTTCACAAATATAGAATAAGTTAGTTTTAAAAATTTATACTTTTAAAATTTTTGTTGATTTAATATTTTTGAAAATCTTTATTTTTCAACTTTTTTGTAAAAATATTATTTTTTAGTTTTAAAATTTAAAAATAAAAACTTTTCATCTTTTTTTCTTGTCTTTCTAATATTTCTGGACTTTATTTTATTTTTCTATTTTAAATAAAAATTTTAATTTTAAATTTAAAAATTCAAAAATATAAAAAACTTTGTCTTTTGGAATCCTAAATTTTATTCAAGAATATTTTTTTATTTTTTATTAACTGAATAGTGCTATTTTTCACAAATATAGAATAAATTAGTTTTAAAAATTTAAACTTTTTAAATTTTTGTTTCTTGGATATTTTTGAAAATCTTTATTTTTCAGATTTTTAGTAAAAAGATTATTTTTTTTAGTTTCCAAATTTGAAAATAAAAATTTATCGTCTTTTTTTCGTGTCTTTCTAATATTTCTGGACTTTATTTTATTTTTCTATTTTAAATAAAAAATTTTATTTTTAAATTTAAAAATTCAAAAAAATAAAAAATTTTGTCTTTTGAAATCCGAAATTTTTTAAGAATATTTTTTTATTTTTTTTATTCACTGGATAGGGCTATTTTTTCACAAATATAGAATAAATTAGTTTTAAAAATTTAAACTTTTTAAATTTTTGTTGATTGGATATTTTTGGAAATATTTGTTTTTCAACTTTTTGGTAAAAATTTTATTTTTTTGATTCAAAATTTGAAAATAAAAAGTTTTCATCTTTTTTTTTGTCTTCCTAATAATTTTGAACTTTATTTTATTTTTCTATTTAAAATAAAAAATTTAATTTTTAAATTTAAAAATTCAAAAAAATAAAAAATATTGTGTTTTGAAATCCTAAATTTTTTTTGTAAGATTATTTTTTTATTTTTTTATTCACTGGATATGCTATTTTTTCACAAATATAGAATAAATTAGTTTTAAAAATTTGAAGTTTTTAAATTTTTGTTGATTGGATATTTTTGAAAATCTTCATTTTTCAACTTTTTGGTAAAAATATATTTTTTTTAATTTCAAAATTTGAAGATAAAAAGTTTTCATATTTTTTTCTTGTGTTTTATTTTATTTTTCTGTCTTAAGTAAAAAATTTAATTTTTAAATTTAAAAATTCAAAAAAATTTAAAATTTTGTCTTTTGAAATCCTAAATTTTTTTCAAGAATATTTTTTTTATTTTTTTATTCACTTGATAGTGCTATTTTTTCACAAATATAGAATAAATAAGTTTTAAAAATTTAAACTTTTTAAATTTTTGTTTCTTGGATATTTTTGAAAATCTTTCTTTTTCAGTTTTTTAGTAAAAAGATTATTCTTTTAGTTTCCAAATTTGAAAATAAAAATTTATCGTCTTTTTTTCGTGTGTTTCTAATATTTCTGAACTTAATTTTATTTTTCTATTTTAAATAAAAAATTTTATTTTAAATTTAAAAATTCAAAAAAATAAAAAATTTTGTCCTTTGAAATCCTAACTTTTTTTGTAAGAATAAATTTTTTATTTTTTTTATTCACCGGATATGCTATTTTTTCACAAATATAGAATAAATTAGTGTTAAAAATTTAAAATTTTTAAATTTTTGTTGATTGGATATTTTTGAAAATATTTATTTTTTAACTTTTTGGTAAATAGATTATGTTTTTAGTTTCAAAATTTAAAAATAAAAAGTTTTCATCTTTTTTTCTTGTCTTCCTAATATTTCTGGACTTTATTTTATTTTTCTATTTGAAATAAAAAAATTAAATTTTTAAACATTAAAAATTCAAAAACATAAAAAATTTTGTCTTTTGAAATCCTAAATTTTTTTCATGAATATTTTTTATTCTTTTATTCACTGGATAGTGCTATTTTTTCACAAATATAGAATAAGTTAGTTTTAAAATTTTATACTTTTAAAATTTTTGTTGATTTAATATTTTTGAAAATCTTTATTTTTCAACTTTTTTGTAAAAATATTATTTTTTAGTTTTAAAATTTAAAAATAAAAACTTTTCATCTTTTTTTCTTGTCTTTCTAATATTTCTGGACTTTATTTTATTTTTCTATTTTAAATAAAAATTTTAATTTTAAATTTAAAAATTCAAAAATATAAAAAACTTTGTCTTTTGGAATCCTAAATTTTATTCAAGAATATTTTTTTATTTTTTATTAACTGAATAGTGCTATTTTTCACAAATATAGAATAAATTAGTTTTAAAAATTTAAACTTTTTAAATTTTTGTTTCTTGGATATTTTTGAAAATCTTTATTTTTCAGTTTTTTAGTAAAAAGATTATTTTTTTTTTGTTTCCAAATTTCAAAATAAAAATTTATCGTCTTTTTTTCGTGTCTTTCTAATATTTCTGGACTTTATTTTATTTTTCTATTTTAAATAAAAAATTTTATTTTTAAATTTAAAAATTCAAAAAAATAAAAAATTTTGTCTTTTGAAATCCGAAATTTTTTAAGAATATTTTTTTATTTTTTTTATTCACCGGATAGGGCTATTTTTTCACAAATATAGAATAAATTAGTTTTAAAAATTTAAACTTTTTAAATTTTTGTTGATTGGATATTTTTGGAAATATTTGTTTTTCAACTTTTTGGTAAAAATTTTATTTTTTTGATTCAAAATTTGAAAATAAAAAGTTTTCATCTTTTTTTTTGTCTTCCTAATACTTTTGAACTTTATTTTATTTTTCTATTTAAAATAAAAAATTTAATTTTTAAATTTAAAAATTCAAAAAAATAAAAAATATTGTGTTTTGAAATCCTAAATTTTTTTTTGTAAGATTATTTTTTTATTTTTTTATTCACTGGATATGCTATTTTTTCACAAATATAGAATAAATTAGTTTTAAAAATTTGAAGTTTTTAAATTTTTGTTGATTGGATATTTTTGAAAATCTTCATTTTTCAACTTTTTGGTAAAAATATATTTTTTTTAATTTCAAAATTTGAAGATAAAAAGTTTTCATATTTTTTTCTTGTGTTTTATTTTATTTTTCTGTCTTAAGTAAAAAATTTAATTTTTAAATTTAAAAATTCAAAAAAATTTAAAATTTTGTCTTTTGAAATCCTAAATTTTTTTCAAGAATATTTTTTTTATTTTTTTATTCACTTGATAGTGCTATTTTTTCACAAATATAGAATAAATAAGTTTTAAAAATTTAAACTTTTTAAATTTTTGTTTCTTGGATATTTTTGAAAATCTTTCTTTTTCAGTTTTTTAGTAAAAAGATTATTCTTTTAGTTTCCAAATTTGAAAATAAAAATTTATCGTCTTTTTTTCGTGTGTTTCTAATATTTCTGAACTTAATTTTATTTTTCTATTTTAAATAAAAAATTTTATTTTAAATTTAAAAATTCAAAAAAATAAAAAATTTTGTCCTTTGAAATCCTAACTTTTTTTGTAAGAATAAATTTTTTATTTTTTTTATTCACCGGATATGCTATTTTTTCACAAATATAGAATAAATTAGTGTTAAAAATTTAAAATTTTTAAATTTTTGTTGATTGGATATTTTTGAAAATATTTATTTTTTAACTTTTTGGTAAAAAGATTATGTTTTTAGTTTCAAAATTTAAAAATAAAAAGTTTTCATCTTTTTTTCTTGTCTTCCTAATATTTCTGGACTTTATTTTATTTTTCTATTTGAAATAAAAAAATTAAATTTTTAAACATTAAAAATTCAAAAAAATAAAAAATTTTGTCTTTTGAAATCCTAAATTTTTTTCATGAATATTTTTTATTCTTTTATTCACTGGATAGTGCTATTTTTTCACAAATATAGAATAAGTTAGTTTTAAAATTTTATACTTTTAAAATTTTTGTTGATTTAATATTTTTGAAAATCTTTATTTTTCAACTTTTTTGTAAAAATATTATTTTTTAGTTTTAAAATTTAAAAATAAAAACTTTTCATCTTTTTTTCTTGTCTTTCTAATATTTCTGGACTTTATTTTATTTTTCTATTTTAAATAAAAATTTTAATTTTAAATTTAAAAATTCAAAAATATAAAAAACTTTGTCTTTTGGAATCCTAAATTTTATTCAAGAATATTTTTTTATTTTTTATTAACTGAATAGTGCTATTTTTCACAAATATAGAATAAATTAGTTTTAAAAATTTAAACTTTTTAAATTTTTGTTTCTTGGATATTTTTGAAAATCTTTATTTTTCAGTTTTTTAGTAAAAAGATTAATTTTTTTAGTTTCCAAATTTGAAAATAAAAATTTATCGTCTTTTTTTCGTGTCTTTCTAATATTTCTGGACTTTATTTTATTTTTCTATTTTAAATAAAAAATTTTATTTTTAAATTTAAAAATTCAAAAAAATAAAAAATTTTGTCTTTTGAAATTCGAAATTTTTTAAGAATATTTTTTTATTTTTTTTATTCATTGGATAGGGCTATTTTTTCACAAATATAGAATAAATTAGTTTTAAAAATTTAAACTTTTTAAATTTTTGTTGATTGGATATTTTTGGAAATATTTGTTTTTCAACTTCTTGGTAAAAATTTTATTTTTTTGATTCAAAATTTGAAAATAAAAAGTTTTCATCTTTTTTTTTGTCTTGCTAATACTTTTGAACTTTAATTTATTTTTCTATTTAAAATAAAAAATTTAATTTTTAAATTTAAAAATTCAAAAAAATAAAAAATATTGTGTTTTGAAATCCTAAATTTTTTTTGTAAGATTATTTTTTTATTTTTTTATTCACTGGATATGCTATTTTTTCACAAATATAGAATAAATTAGTTTTAAAAATTTGAAGTTTTTAAATTTTTGTTGATTGGATATTTTTGAAAATCTTCATTTTTCAACTTTTTGGTAAAAATATATTTTTTTTAATTTCAAAATTTGAAGATAAAAAGTTTTCATATTTTTTTCTTGTGTTTTATTTTATTTTTCTGTCTTAAGTAAAAAATTTAATTTTTAAATTTAAAAATTCAAAAAAATTTAAAATTTTGTCTTTTGAAATCCTAAATTTTTTTCAAGAATGTTTTTTTTATTTTTTTATTCACTTGATAGTGCTATTTTTTCACAAATATAGAATAAATAAGTTTTAAAAATTTAAACTTTTTAAATTTTTGTTTCTTGGATATTTTTGAAAATCTTTCTTTTTCAGTTTTTTAGTAAAAAGATTATTCTTTTAGTTTCCAAATTTGAAAATAAAAATTTATCGTCTTTTTTTCGTGTGTTTCTAATATTTCTGAACTTAATTTTATTTTTCTATTTTAAATAAAAAATTTTATTTTAAATTTAAAAATTCAAAAAAATAAAAAATTTTGTCCTTTGAAATCCTAACTTTTTTGTAAGAATAAATTTTTTATTTTTTTTATTCACCGGATATGCTATTTTTTCACAAATATAGAATAAATTAGTGTTAAAAATTTAAAATTTTTAAATTTTTGTTGATTGGATATTTTTGAAAATATTTATTTTTTAACTTTTTGGTAAAAAGATTATGTTTTTAGTTTCAAAATTTAAAAATAAAAAGTTTTCATCTTTTTTTCTTGTCTTCCTAATATTTCTGGACTTTATTTTATTTTTCTATTTGAAATAAAAAAATTAAATTTTTAAACATTAAAAATTCAAAAAAATAAAAAATTTTGTCTTTTGAAATCCTAAATTTTTTTCATGAATATTTTTTATTCTTTTATTCACTGGATAGTGCTATTTTTTCACAAATATAGAATAAGTTAGTTTTAAAAATTTATACTTTTAAAATTTTTGTTGATTTAATATTTTTGAAAATCTTTATTTTTCAACTTTTTTGTAAAAATATTATTTTTTAGTTTTAAAATTTAAAAATAAAAAGTTTTCATCTTTTTTTCTTGTCTTTCTAATATTTCTGGACATTATTTTATTTTTCTATTTTAAATAAAATTTTAATTTTTAAATTTAAAAATTCAAAAATATAAAAAACTTTGTCTTTTGGAATCCTAAATTTTATTCAAGAATATTTTTTTATTTTTTATTAACTGGATAGTGCTATTTTTCACAAATATAGAATAAATTAGTTTTAAAAATTTAAACTTTTTGAATTTTTGTTTCTTGGATATTTTTGAAAATCTTTATTTTTCAACTTTTTGGTAAAAAGATTATTTTCTTAGTTTCCAAATTTAAAAATAAAAAGTTTTCGTCTTTTTTTCTTGTCTTCCTAATATTTCTGGACTTAATTTAATTTTTCTATTTTAAATAAAAAATTTAAGTTTTAAATTTAAAAGTTTAAAATAATAAAAAATTTTGTCTTTTGAAATCCTAAATTTTTTTGTAATAATATTTTTTTACTTTTTTATTCACCGGATATGCTATTTTTTCACAAATATAGAATAAATTAGTTTTAAAAATTTAAACATTTTAAATTTTTGTTGATTGGATATTTTTGAAAATCTTTATTTCTCAACTTTTTGGTAAAAAGATTTTGTTTTTAGTTTCAAAATAAAAAAAAATTCATTTTTTTTCTTGTCTTCCTAATATTTCTGGACTTTATTTTATTTTTCTATTTTTAATAAAAATTTAATTTTTAAATCAAAAATATAAAAAAAATTTCTTTTGAAATCCAAATTTTTTTCAAGAATATTTTTTTATTTTTTATTCACTGGATAGTGCTACTTTTTCACAAATATAGAATAAATTAGTTTTAAAAATTTAAACTTTTTAAATTTTTGTTGATTGGATATTTTTTAAAATCTTTATTTTTCAACTTTTTGGTAAAAAGATTATTTTTTTAGTTTCAAAATTTGAAAATAAAAAGTTTTCATCTTTTTTTGTTGTCTTCCTAATATTTCTAGACTTTATTTTATTTTTCAACTTTTTGTTAAAAAGATAAGTTTTTTTAGTTTCAAAATTTAAAAATAAAAAGTTTTCATCTTTTTTTCTTGTCTTCCTAATATTTCTGGACTCTATTTTTAATAAAAAATTTAATTTTAAATTTAAAAATTCAAAAAAATAAAAAATTTTGTCTTTTGAAATCCTAAATTTTTTTCAAGAATATTTTTTTTATTCACCGGATAGTGCTATTTTTTCACAAATATAGAATAAATTAGTTTTAAAAATTTAATCTTTTTAAATTTTTGTTGATTGGATATTTTGAAAATATTTATTTTTCAACTTTTGGATAAAAGATTATTTTTTTAGTTTCAAAATTTAAAATTTAAAATTTTTATCTTTTTTTCTTGTCTTCCTAGTATTTTTAGACTTTATTTTATTTTTCTATTTTAAATAAAAAATTTAATTTTTAAATTTAAAAACTCAAAAAAATAAAATATTTTGTCTTTTGAAATCTTAAATTTTTTTCTAGAATATTTTTTTATTTTTTTATTCATCGGATAGTGCTATTTTTCACAAATATATAATAAATTAGTTTTAAAATTTTAAACATTTTAAATTTTGCTGATTAGATATTTTTGAAAATCTTTATTTTTCAAAATTTAAAAATAAAAAGTTTTCATCTTTTTATCTTGTCTTCCTAATATTTCTAGACTTTATTTTATTTTCAATTTTAAATAAAAAATTTAATTTTTAAATTTAAAAATTTAAAAAATAAAAAATTTTGTCTCTTGAAATCCTAAATTTTTTTCAAGAATATTTTTTTATTTTTTATTCACTGGATAGTGCTATCTTTTCACAAATATAGAATAAATTAGTTTTAAAAATTTAAACTTTTTAAATTTTGGTTGATTGGATATTTTGAAAATTTTATTTTTCAATTTTTTGGTAAAAAGATTATTTTTTTAGTTCAAAATTTGAAAATAAAGTTTTCTTCTTTTTCTTTCTTGTCTTCCTAATATTTCTGGACTTTATTTTACTTTTCTATTTCAAATTAAAAATTTAATTTTTAAATTTAAAAATTCAAAAAATAAAAAATTTTGTCTTTTGAAATCCTAAATTTTTTTCAAGAAAGTTTTTTTATTTTTTTATTCACCGGATATGCTATTTTTTCACAAATATAGAATAAATTAGTTTTAAAAATTTAAACTTTTTAAATTTTTGTTCATTGGATATTTTTGAAAATATTTATTTTTTAAAATTTAAAATAAAAAGTTTTCATCTTTTTTTCTTGTCTTCCTAATATTTCTGGACTTTATTTTATTTTTCTATTTTAAATAAAAAATTTAATTTTTAAATTTAAAAATTCAAAAAAATAAAAAATTTTGTCTTTTGAAATACTAAATTTTTTCAAAAATATTTTTTTATTTTTTATTCACTGGATAGTGCTATTTTTTCACAAATATAGAATAAATTAGTTTTAAAAATTTAAACTTTTTAAATATTTGTTGATTGGATATTTTTGAAAATCTTTATTTTTCAGCTTTTTGGTAAAAATTTTATTTTTTTGATTCAAAATTTGAAAATAAAAAGTTTTCATCTTTTTTTTTGTCTTCCTAATAATTTTGAACTTTATTTTATTTTTCTATTTAAAATAAAAAATTTAATTTTTAAATTTAAAAATTCAAAAAAATAAAAAATATTGTGTTTTGAAATCCTAAATTTTTTTTGTAAGATTATTTTTTTATTTTTTTATTCACTAGATATGCTATTTTTTCACAAATATAGAATAAATTAGTTTTAAAAATTTGAAGTTTTTAAATTTTTGTTGATTGGATATTTTTGAAAATCTTCATTTTTCAACTTTTTGGTAAAAATATTTTTTTTTAATTTAAAAATTTGAAGATAAAAAGTTTTCATATTTTTTTCTTGTGTTTTATTTTATTTTTCTGTCTTAAATAAAAAATTTAATTTTTAAATTTAAAAATTCAAAAAAATTAAAAATTTTGTCTTTTGAAATCCTAAATTTTTTTCAAGAATATTTTTTTTTATTTTTTTATTCACTTGATAGTGCTATTTTTTCACAATTATAGAATAAATAAGTTTTAAAAATTTAAACTTTTTAAATTTTTGTTTCTTGGATATTTTTGAAAATCTTTCTTTGTCAGTTTTTTAGTAAAATGATTATTCTTTTAGTTTCCAAATTTGAAAATAAAAATTTATCGTCTTTTTTTCGTGTGTTTCTAATATTTCTGAACTTAATTTTATTTTTCTATTTTAAATAAAAAATTTTATTTTAAATTTAAAAATTCAAAAAAATAAAAAATTTTGTCCTTTGAAATCCTAACTTTTTTTGTAAGAATAAATTTTTTTTTATTCACCGGATATGCTATTTTTTCACAAATATAGAATAAATTAGTTTTAAAAATTTAAAATTTTTAAATTTTTGTTGATTGGATATTTTTGAAAATATTTATTTTTTAACTTTTTGGTAAAAAGATTATGTTTTTAGTTTCAAAATTTAAAAATAAAAAGTTTTCATCTTTTTTTCTTGTCTTCCTAATATTTCTGGACTTTATTTTATTTTTCTATTTGAAATAAAAAAATTAAATTTTTAAACATTAAAAATTCAAAAAAATAAAAAATTTTGTCTTTTGAAATCCTAAATTTTTTTCATGAATATTTTTTATTCTTTTATTCACTGGATAGTGCTATTTTTTCACAAATATAGAATAAGTTAGTTTTAAAAATTTATACTTTTAAAATTTTTGTTGATTTAATATTTTTGAAAATCTTTATTTTTCAACTTTTTTGTAAAAATATTATTTTTTAGTTTTAAAATTTAAAAATAAAAAGTTTTCATCTTTTTTTCTTGTCTTTCTAATATTTCTGGACATTATTTTATTTTTCTATTTTAAATAAAAATTTTAATTTTTAAATTTAAAAATTCAAAAATATAAAAAACTTTGTCTTTTGGAATCCTAAATTTTATTCAAGAATATTTTTTTATTTTTTATTAACTGGATAGTGCTATTTTTCACAAATATAGAATAAATTAGTTTTAAAAATTTAAACTTTTTAAATTTTTGTTTCTTGGATATTTTTGAAAATCTTTATTTTTCAACTTTTTGGTAAAAAGATTATTTTTTTTAGTTTCCAAATTTGAAAATAAAAAGTTTTCGTCTTTTTTTCTTGTCTTCCTAATATTTCTGGACTTAATTTTATTTTTCTATTTTAAATAAAAATTTAAGTTTTAAATTTAAAAGTTTAAAATAATAAAAAATTTTGTCTTTTGAAATCCTAAATTTTTTTGTAATAATATTTTTTTATTTTTTTATTCACCGGATATGCTATTTTTTCACAAATATAGAATAAATTAGTTTTAAAAATTTAAACATTTTAAATTTTTGTTGATTGGATATTTTTCAAAATCTTTATTTCTCAACTTTTTGGTAAAAAGATTTTGTTTTTAGTTTCAAAATAAAAAAAAATTCATTTTTTTCTTGTCTTCCTAATATTTCTGGACTTTATTTTATTTTTCTATTTTTAATAAAAATTTAATTTTTAAATAAAAAATATAAAAAAAATTTCTTTTGAAATCCAAATTTTTTTTCAAGAATATTTTTTTATTTTTTATTCACTGGATAGTGCTACTTTTTCACAAATATAGGATAAATTAGTTTTAAAAATTTAAACTATTTAAATTTTTGTTGATTGAATATTTTTGAAAATCTTTATTTTTCAACTTTTTGGTAAAAAGATTTTTTTTTTAGTTTCAAAATTTGAAAATAAAAAGTTTTCATCTTTTTTTGTTGTCTTCCTAATATTTTTAGACTTTATTTTATTTTTCTATTTTAGATAAGAAAAATTATTTTTTGAATTTAAAAATTTGAAAAAATAAAAAATTTTGTTTTTTGAAATCCTAAATTTTTTTGTAAGAATATTTTTTTATTTTGTTATTCACCGGATATGCTATTTTTTCACAAATATAGAAAAAGTAGTTTTAAAAATTTAATCTTTTCAAATTTTGTTCAGTGGATATTTTTGAAAAGCTTTATTTTTCAACTTTTTGTTAAAAAGATAAGTTTTTTTAGTTTCAAAATTTAAAAATAAAAAGTTTTCATCTTTTTTTCTTGTCTTCCTAATATTTCTGGACTTTATTTTATTTTTCTATTTGAAATAAAAAAAATTAAATTTTTAAACATTAAAAATTCAAAAAAATAAAAAATTTTGTCTTTTGAAATCCTAAATTTTTTTCATGAATATTTTTTATTCTTTTATTCACTGGATAGTGCTATTTTTTTACAAATATAGAATAAGTTAGTTTTAAAAATTTATACTTTTAAAATTTTTGTTGATTGAATATTTTTGAAAATCTTTATTTTTCAACTTTTTTGTAAAAATATTATTTTTTTAGTTTTAAAATTTAAAAATAAAAAGTTTTCATCTTTTTTTTCTTGTTTTTCTAATATTTCTGGACTTTATTTTATTTTTCTATTTTAAATAAAAATTTTAATTTTTAAATTTAAAAATTCAAAAATATAAAAAACTTTGTCTTTTGGAATCCTAAATTTTATTCAAGAATATTTATTTATTTTTTATTAACTGGATAGTGCTATTTTTCACAAATATAGAATAAATTAGTTTTAAAAATTTAAACTTTTTAAATTTTTGTTTCTTGGATATTTTTGAAAATCTTTATTTTTCAGTTTTTTAGTAAAAAGATTATTTTTTTTAGTTTCCAAATTTGAAAATAAAAATTTATCGTCTTTTTTTCGTGTCTTTCTAATATTTCTGGACTTTATTTTATTTTTCTATTTTAAATAAAAAATTTTATTTTTAAATTTAAAAATTCAAAAAAATAAAAAATTTTGTCTTTTCAAATCCTAAATTTTTTTCAAGAATATTTTTTTATTTTTCTTATTCACTGGATAGTGCTATTTTTTCACAAATATAGAATAAATTAGTTTTAAAAATTTAAACTTTTTAAATTTTTGTTGATTGGATCTTTTTGGAAATATTTGTTTTTCAACTTTTTGGTAAAAATTTTATTTTTTTGATTCAAAATTTGAAAATAAAAATTTTCATCTTTTTTTTGTCTTCCTAATACTTCTGAACTTTATTTTATTTTTCTATTTAAAATAAAAAATTTAATTTTTAAATTTAAAAATTCAAAAAAATAAAAATATTGTCTTTTGAAATCCTAATTTTTTTTGTAAGATTATTTTTTTTATTTTTTTATTCACTGGATATGCTATTTTTTCACAAATATAGAATAAATTTGTTTTAAAAATTTAAAATTTTTAAATTTTTGTTGATTGGATATTTTTGAAAATATTTATTTTTTAACTTTTTGTTAAAAAGATTATGTTTTTAGTTTCAAAATTTAAAAATAAAAAGTTTTCATCTTTTTTTCTTGTCTTCCTAATATTTCTGGACTTTATTTTATTTTTCTATTTGAAATAAAAAATTAAATTTTTAAACATTTTAAATTAAAAAAAAATAAAAAATTTTGTCTTTTGAAATCCTAAATTTTTTTCATGAATATTTTTTATTTTTTTATTCACTGGATAGTGCTATTTTTTCACAAATATAGAATAAGTTAGTTTTAAAAATTTATACTTTTAAAATTTTTGTTGATTGAATATTTTTGAAAATCTTTATTTTTCAACTTTTTTGTAAAAATATTACTTTTTAGTTTTAAAATTTAAAAATAAAAAGTTTTCATCTTTTTTTCTTGTCTTTCTAATATTTCTGGACTTTATTTTATTTTTCTATTTTAAATAAAAATTTTAATTTTTAAATTTAAAAATACAAAAATATAAAAAACTTTGTCTTTTGGAATCCTAAATTTTATTCAAGAATATTTATTTATTTTTTATTAACTGGATAGTGCTATTTTTAACAAATATAGAATAAATTAGTTTTAAAAATTTAAACTTTTTAAATTTTTGTTTCTTGGATATTTTTGAAAATCTTTATTTTTCAGTTTTTTAGTAAAAAGATTATTTTTTTTAGTTTCCAAATTTGAAAATAAAAATTTATCGTCTTTTTTTCGTGTCTTTCTAATATTTCTGGACTTTATTTTATTTTTCTATTTTAAATAAAAAATTTTATTTTTAAATTTAAAAATTCAAAAAAATAAAAAATTTTGTCTTTTCAAATCGTAAATTTTTTTCAAGAATATTTTTTTATTTTTTTATTCACTGGATAGGGCTATTTTTTCACAAATATAGAATAAATTAGTTTTAAAAATTTAAACTTTTTAAATTTTTGTTGATTGGATATTTTTGGAAATATTTGTTTTTCAACTTTTTGGTAAAAATTTTATTTTTTTGATTCAAAATTTGAAAATAAAAAGTTTTCATCTTTTTTTTGTCTTCCTAATACTTCTGAACTTTATTTTAATTTTCTATTTAAAATAAAAAATTTAATTTTTAAATTTAAAAATTCAAAAAAATAAAAAATATTGTCTTTTGAAATCCTAAATTTTTTTTGTAAGATTATTTTTTTATTTTTTTATTCACTGGATATGCTATTTTTTCACAAATATAGAATAAATTAGTTTTAAAAATTTGAAGTTTTTAAATTTTTGTTGATTGGATATTTTTGAAAATCTTCATTTTTCAACTTTTTGGTAAAAATATATTTTTTTTAATTTCAAAATTTGAAGATAAAAAGTTTTCATATTTTTTTCTTGTGTTTTATTTTATTTTTCTGTCTTAAATAAAAAGTTTAATTTTTAAATTTAAAAATTCAAAAAAAAATTAAAAATTTTGTCTTTTGAAATCCTAAATTTTTTTCAAGAATATTTTTTTATTTTTTTATTTACTTGATAGTGCTATTTTTTCACAAATATAGAATAAATAAGTTTTAAAAATTTAAACTTTTTAAATTTTTGTTTCTTGGATATTTTTGAAAATCTTTCTTTTTCAGTTTTTTACTAAAAAGATTATTTTTTTAGTTTCCAAATTTGAAAATAAAAATTTATCGTCTTTTTTTCGTGTGTTTCTAATATTTCTGAACTTAATTTTATTTTTCTATTTTAAATAAAAAATTTTATTTTAAATTTAAAAATTCAAAAAAATAAAAAATTTTGTCCTTTGAAATCCTAACTTTTTTTGTAAGAATAATTTTTTTTATTTTTTTATTCACCAGATATGCTATTTTTTCACAAATATAGAATAAATTAGTTTGAAAAATATAAAATTTTTAAATTTTTGTTGATTGGATATTTTTGAAAATATTTATTTTTTAACTTTTTGTTAAAAAGATTATGTTTTTAGTTTCAAAATTTAAAAATAAAAAGTTTTCATCTTTTTTTCTTGTCTTCCTAATATTTCTGGACTTTATTTTATTTTTCTATTTGAAATAAAAAAATTAAATTTTTAAACATTTTAAATTCAAAAAAAATAAAAAATTTTGTCTTTTGAAATCCTAAATTTTTTTCATGAATATTTTTTATTTTTTTATTCACTGGATAGTGCTATTTTTTCACAAATATAGAATAAGTTAGTTTTAAAAATTTATACTTTTAAAATTTTTGTTGATTGAATATTTTTGAAAATCTTTATTTTTCAACTTTTTTGTAAAAATATTATTTTTTAGTTTTAAAATTTAAAAATAAAAAGTTTTCATCTTTTTTTCTTGTCTTTCTAATATTTCTGGACTTTATTTTATTTTTCTATTTTAGATAAAAATTTTAATTTTTATATTTAAAAATACAAAAATATAAAAAACTTTGTCTTTTGGAATCCTAAATTTTATTCAAGAATATTTATTTATTTGTTATTAACTGGATAGTGCTATTTTTCACAAATATAGAATAAATTAGTTTTAAAAATTTAAACTTTTTAAATTTTTGTTTCTTGGATATTTTTGAAAATCTTTATTTTTCAGTTTTTTAGTAAAAAGATTATTTTTTTTAGTTTCCAAATTTGAAAATAAAAATTTATCGTCTTTTTTTCGTGTCTTTCTAATATTTCTGGACTTTATTTTATTATTCTATTTTAAATAAAAAATTTTATTTTTAAATTTAAAAATTAAAAAAAAATAAAAAATTTTGTCTTTTCAAATCCTAAATTTTTTTCAAGAATATTTTTTTATTTTTTTATTCACTGGATAGGGCTATTTTTTCACAAATATAGAATAAATTAGTTTTAAAAATTTAAACTTTTTAAATTTTTGTTGATTGGATATTTTTGGAAATATTTGTTTTTCAACTTTTTGGTAAAAATTTTATTTTTTTGATTCAAAATTTGAAAATAAAAAGTTTTCATCTTTTTTTTTGTCTTCCTAATACTTCTGAACTTTATTTTATTTTTCTATTTAAAATAAAAAATTTAATTTTTAAATTTAAAAATTCTAAAAAATAAAAAATATTGTCTTTTGAAATCCTAAATTTTTTTTGTAAGATTATTTTTTTATTTTTTTATTCACTGGATATGCTATTTTTTCACAAATATAGAATAAATTAGTTTTAAAAATTTGAAGTTTTTAAATTTTTGTTGATTGGATATTTTTGAAAATCTTCATTTTTCAACTTTTTGGTAAAAATATATTTTTTTTAATTTCAAAATTTGAAGATAAAAAGTTTTCATATTTTTTTCTTGTGTTTTATTTTATTTTTCTGTCTTAAATAAAAAGTTTAATTTTTAAATTTAAAAATTCAAAAAAAATTAAAAATTTTGTCTTTTGAAATCCTAAATTTTTTTCAAGAATATTTTTTTATTTTTTTATTTACTTGATAGTGCTATTTTTTCACAAATATAGAATAAATAAGTTTTAAAAATTTAAACTTTTTAAATTTTTGTTTCTTGGATATTTTTGAAAATCTTTCTTTTTCAGTTTTTTAGTAAAAAGATTATTTTTTTAGTTTCCAAATTTGAAAATAAAAATTTATCGTCTTTTTTTGGTGTGTTTCTAATATTTCTGAACTTAATTTTATTTTTCTATTTTAAATAAAAAATTTTATTTTAAATTTAAAAATTCAAAAAAATAAAAAATTTTGTCCTTTGAAATCCTAACTTTTTTTGTAAGAATACTTTTTTTTATTTTTTTTATTCACCAGATATGCTATTTTTTCACAAATATAGAATAAATTAGTTTTAAAAATATAAAATTTTTAAATTTTTGTTGATTGGATATTTTTGAAAATATTTATTTTTTAACTTTTTGTTAAAAAGATTATGTTTTTAGTTTCAAAATTTAAAAATAAAAAGTTTTCATCTTTTTTTCTTGTCTTCCTAATATTTCTGGACTTTATTTTATTTTTCTATTTGAAATAAAAAAATTAAATTTTTAAACATTAAAAATTCAAAAAAATAAAAAATTTTGTCTTTTGAAATCCTAAATTTTTTTCATGAATATTTTTTATTTTTTTATTCACTGGATAGTGCTATTTTTTCACAAATATAGAATAAGTTAGTTTTAAAAATTTATACTTTTAAAATTTTTGTTGATTGAATATTTTTGAAAATCTTTATTTTTCAACTTTTTTGTAAAAATATTATTTTTTAGTTTTAAAATTTAAAAATAAAAAGTTTTCATCTTTTTTTCTTGTCTTTCTAATATTTCTGGACTTTATTTTATTTTTCTATTTTAAATAAAAATTTTAATTTTTAAATTTAAAAATTCAAAAATATAAAAAACTTTGTCTTTTGGAATCCTAAATTTTTTTCAAGAATATTTTTTTTATTAACTGGATAGTGCTATTTTTCACAAATATAGAATAAATTAGTTTTAAAAATTTAAACTTTTTAAATTTTTGGTTCATGGATATTTTTGAAAATCTTTATTTTTCAGTTTTTTAGTAAAAAGATTATTTTTGTAGTTTCCAAATTTGAAAATAAAAATTTATCATCTTTTTTTCGTGTCTTTCTAATATTTTTGGACTTTATTTTATTTTTCTATTTTAAATAAAAAATTTTATTTTTAAATTTAAAAATTCAAAAAAATAAAAAATTTTGTCTTTTCAAATCCTAAATTTTTTTCAAGAATATTTTTTTATTCACTGGATAGGGCTATTTTTTCACAAATATAGAATAAATTAGTTTTAAAAATTTAAACTTTTTAAATTTTTGTTGATTGGATATTTTTGGAAATATTTGTTTTTCAACTTTTTGGTAAAAATTTTATTTTTTTGATTCAAAATTTGAAAATAAAAAGTTTTCATCTTTTTTTTGTCTTCCTAATACTTCTGAACTTTATTTTATTTTTCTATTTAAAATAAAAAATTTAATTTTTAAATTTAAAAATTCAAAAAAATAAAAAATATTGTCTTTTGAAATCCTAAATTTTTTTTGTAAGATTATTTTTTTATTTTTTTATTCACTGGATATGCTATTTTTTCACAAATATAGAATAAATTAGTTTTAAAAATTTGAAGTTTTTAAATTTTTGTTGATTGGATATTTTTGAAAATCTTCATTTTTCAACTTTTTGGTAAAAATATATTTTTTTTAATTTCAAAATTTGAAGATAAAAAGTTTTCATATTTTTTTCTTGTGTTTTATTTTATTTTTCTGTCTTAAATAAAAAGTTTAATTTTTAAATTTAAAAATTCAAAAAAAATTAAAAATTTTGTCTTTTGAAATCCTAAATTTTTTTCAAGAATATTTTTTTATTTTTTTATTTACTTGATAGTGCTATTTTTTCACAAATATAGAATAAATAAGTTTTAAAAATTTAAACTTTTTAAATTTTTGTTTCTTGGATATTTTTGAAAATCTTTCTTTTTCAGTTTTTTAGTAAAAAGATTATTTTTTTAGTTTCCAAATTTGAAAATAAAAATTTATCGTCTTTTTTTGGTGTGTTTCTAATATTTCTGAACTTAATTTTATTTTTCTATTTTAAATAAAAAATTTTATTTTAAATTTAAAAATTCAAAAAAATAAAAAATTTTGTCCTTTGAAATCCTAACTTTTTTTGTAAGAATACTTTTTTTTATTTTTTTTATTCACCAGATATGCTATTTTTTCACAAATATAGAATAAATTAGTTTTAAAAATATAAAATTTTTAAATTTTTGTTGATTGGATATTTTTAAAAATATTTATTTTTTAACTTTTTGTTAAAAAGATTATGTTTTTAGTTTCAAAATTTAAAAATAAAAAGTTTTCATCTTTTTTTCTTGTCTTCCTAATATTTCTGGACTTTATTTTATTTTTCTATTTGAAATAAAAAAATTAAATTTTTAAACATTAAAAATTCAAAAAAATAAAAAATTTTGTCTTTTGAAATCCTAAATTTTTTTCATGAATATTTTTTATTTTTTTATTCACTGGATAGTGCTATTTTTTCACAAATATAGAATAAGTTAGTTTTAAAAATTTATACTTTTAAAATTTTTGTTGATTGAATATTTTTGAAAATCTTTATTTTTCAACTTTTTTGTAAAAATATTATTTTTTAGTTTTAAAATTTAAAAATAAAAAGTTTTCATCTTTTTTTCTTGTCTTTCTAATATTTCTGGACTTTATTTTATTTTTCTATTTTAAATAAAAATTTTAATTTTTAAATTTAAAAATTCAAAAATATAAAAAACTTTGTCTTTTGGAATCCTAAATTTTATTCAAGAATATTTTTTTTATTAACTGGATAGTGCTATTTTTCACAAATATAGAATAAATTAGTTTTAAAAATTTAAACTTTTTAAATTTTTGGTTCATGGATATTTTTGAAAATCTTTATTTTTCAGTTTTTTAGTAAAAAGATTATTTTTGTAGTTTCCAAATTTGAAAATAAAAATTTATCATCTTTTTTTCGTGTCTTTCTAATATTTTTGGACTTTATTTTATTTTTCTATTTTAAATAAAAAATCTTATTTTTAAATTTAAAAATTCAAAAAAATAAAAAATTTTGTCTTTTCAAATCCTAAATTTTTTTCAAGAATATTTTTTTATTCACTGGATAGGGCTATTTTTTCACAAATATAGAATAAATTAGTTTTAAAAATTTAAACTTTTTAAATTTTTGTTGATTGGATATTTTTGGAAATATTTGTTTTTCAACTTTTTGGTAAAAATTTTATTTTTTTGATTCAAAATTTGAAAATAAAAAGTTTTCATCTTTTTTTTGTCTTCCTAATACTTCTGAACTTTATTTTATTTTTCTATTTAAAATAAAAAATTTAATTTTTAAATTTAAAAATTCAAAAAAATAAAAAATATTGTCTTTTGAAATCCTAAATTTTTTTTGTAAGATTATTTTTTTATTTTTTTATTCACTGGATATGCTATTTTTTCACAAATATAGAATAAATTAGTTTTAAAAATTTGAAGTTTTTAAATTTTTGTTGATTGGATATTTTTGAAAATCTTCATTTTTCAACTTTTTGGTAAAAATATATTTTTTTTAATTTCAAAATTTGAAGATAAAAAGTTTTCATATTTTTTTCTTGTGTTTTATTTTATTTTTCTGTCTTAAATAAAAAGTTTAATTTTTAAATTTAAAAATTCAAAAAAAATTAAAAATTTTGTCTTTTGAAATCCTAAATTTTTTTCAAGAATATTTTTTTATTTTTTTATTTACTTGATAGTGCTATTTTTTCACAAATATAGAATAAATAAGTTTTAAAAATTTAAACTTTTTAAATTTTTGTTTCTTGGATATTTTTGAAAATCTTTCTTTTTCAGTTTTTTAGTAAAAAGATTATTTTTTTAGTTTCCAAATTTGAAAATAAAAATTTATCGTCTTTTTTTGGTGTGTTTCTAATATTTCTGAACTTAATTTTATTTTTCTATTTTAAATAAAAAATTTTATTTTAAATTTAAAAATTCAAAAAAATAAAAAATTTTGTCCTTTGAAATCCTAACTTTTTTTGTAAGAATACTTTTTTTTATTTTTTTTATTCACCAGATATGCTATTTTTTCACAAATATAGAATAAATTAGTTTTAAAAATATAAAATTTTTAAATTTTTGTTGATTGGATATTTTTAAAAATATTTATTTTTTAACTTTTTGTTAAAAAGATTATGTTTTTAGTTTCAAAATTTAAAAATAAAAAGTTTTCATCTTTTTTTCTTGTCTTCCTAATATTTCTGGACTTTATTTTATTTTTCTATTTGAAATAAAAAAATTAAATTTTTAAACATTAAAAATTCAAAAAAATAAAAAATTTTGTCTTTTGAAATCCTAAATTTTTTTCATGAATATTTTTTATTTTTTTATTCACTGGATAGTGCTATTTTTTCACAAATATAGAATAAGTTAGTTTTAAAAATTTATACTTTTAAAATTTTTGTTGATTGAATATTTTTGAAAATCTTTATTTTTCAACTTTTTTGTAAAAATATTATTTTTTAGTTTTAAAATTTAAAAATAAAAAGTTTTCATCTTTTTTTCTTGTCTTTCTAATATTTCTGGACTTTATTTTATTTTTCTATTTTAAATAAAAATTTTAATTTTTAAATTTAAAAATTCAAAAATATAAAAAACTTTGTCTTTTGGAATCCTAAATTTTATTCAAGAATATTTTTTTTATTAACTGGATAGTGCTATTTTTCACAAATATAGAATAAATTAGTTTTAAAAATTTAAACTTTTTAAATTTTTGGTTCATGGATATTTTTGAAAATCTTTATTTTTCAGTTTTTTAGTAAAAAGATTATTTTTGTAGTTTCCAAATTTGAAAATAAAAATTTATCATCTTTTTTTCGTGTCTTTCTAATATTTTTGGACTTTATTTTATTTTTCTATTTTAAATAAAAAATTTTATTTTTAAATTTAAAAATTCAAAAAAATAAAAAATTTTGTCTTTTCAAATCCTAAATTTTTTTCAAGAATATTTTTTTATTCACTGGATAGGGCTATTTTTTCACAAATATAGAATAAATTAGTTTTAAAAATTTAAACTTTTTAAATTTTTGTTGATTGGATATTTTTGGAAATATTTGTTTTTCAACTTTTTGGTAAAAATTTTATTTTTTTGATTCAAAATTTGAAAATAAAAAGTTTTCATCTTTTTTTTGTCTTCCTAATACTTCTGAACTTTATTTTATTTTTCTATTTAAAATAAAAAATTTAATTTTTAAATTTAAAAATTCAAAAAAATAAAAAATATTGTCTTTTGAAATCCTAAATTTTTTTTGTAAGATTATTTTTTTATTTTTTTATTCACTGGATATGCTATTTTTTCACAAATATAGAATAAATTAGTTTTAAAAATTTGAAGTTTTTAAATTTTTGTTGATTGGATATTTTTGAAAATCTTCATTTTTCAACTTTTTGGTAAAAATATATTTTTTTTAATTTCAAAATTTGAAGATAAAAAGTTTTCATATTTTTTTCTTGTGTTTTATTTTATTTTTCTGTCTTAAATAAAAAGTTTAATTTTTAAATTTAAAAATTCAAAAAAAATTAAAAATTTTGTCTTTTGAAATCCTAAATTTTTTTCAAGAATATTTTTTTATTTTTTTATTTACTTGATAGTGCTATTTTTTCACAAATATAGAATAAATAAGTTTTAAAAATTTAAACTTTTTAAATTTTTGTTTCTTGGATATTTTTGAAAATCTTTCTTTTTCAGTTTTTTAGTAAAAAGATTATTTTTTTAGTTTCCAAATTTGAAAATAAAAATTTATCGTCTTTTTTTGGTGTGTTTCTAATATTTCTGAACTTAATTTTATTTTTCTATTTTAAATAAAAAATTTTATTTTAAATTTAAAAATTCAAAAAAATAAAAAATTTTGTCCTTTGAAATCCTAACTTTTTTTGTAAGAATACTTTTTTTTATTTTTTTTATTCACCAGATATGCTATTTTTTCACAAATATAGAATAAATTAGTTTTAAAAATATAAAATTTTTAAATTTTTGTTGATTGGATATTTTTAAAAATATTTATTTTTTAACTTTTTGTTAAAAAGATTATGTTTTTAGTTTCAAAATTTAAAAATAAAAAGTTTTCATCTTTTTTTCTTGTCTTCCTAATATTTCTGGACTTTATTTTATTTTTCTATTTGAAATAAAAAAATTAAATTTTTAAACATTAAAAATTCAAAAAAATAAAAAATTTTGTCTTTTGAAATCCTAAATTTTTTTCATGAATATTTTTTATTTTTTTATTCACTGGATAGTGCTATTTTTTCACAAATATAGAATAAGTTAGTTTTAAAAATTTATACTTTTAAAATTTTTGTTGATTGAATATTTTTGAAAATCTTTATTTTTCAACTTTTTTGTAAAAATATTATTTTTTAGTTTTAAAATTTAAAAATAAAAAGTTTTCATCTTTTTTTCTTGTCTTTCTAATATTTCTGGACTTTATTTTATTTTTCTATTTTAAATAAAAATTTTAATTTTTAAATTTAAAAATTCAAAAATATAAAAAACTTTGTCTTTTGGAATCCTAAATTTTATTCAAGAATATTTTTTTTATTAACTGGATAGTGCTATTTTTCACAAATATAGAATAAATTAGTTTTAAAAATTTAAACTTTTTAAATTTTTGGTTCATGGATATTTTTGAAAATCTTTATTTTTCAGTTTTTTAGTAAAAAGATTATTTTTGTAGTTTCCAAATTTGAAAATAAAAATTTATCATCTTTTTTTCGTGTCTTTCTAATATTTTTGGACTTTATTTTATTTTTCTATTTTAAATAAAAAATCTTATTTTTAAATTTAAAAATTCAAAAAAATAAAAAATTTTGTCTTTTCAAATCCTAAATTTTTTTCAAGAATATTTTTTTATTCACTGGATAGGGCTATTTTTTCACAAATATAGAATAAATTAGTTTTAAAAATTTAAACTTTTTAAATTTTTGTTGATTGGATATTTTTGGAAATATTTGTTTTTCAACTTTTTGGTAAAAATTTTATTTTTTTGATTCAAAATTTGAAAATAAAAAGTTTTCATCTTTTTTTTGTCTTCCTAATACTTCTGAACTTTATTTTATTTTTCTATTTAAAATAAAAAATTTAATTTTTAAATTTAAAAATTCAAAAAAATAAAAAATATTGTCTTTTGAAATCCTAAATTTTTTTTGTAAGATTATTTTTTTATTTTTTTATTCACTGGATATGCTATTTTTTCACAAATATAGAATAAATTAGTTTTAAAAATTTGAAGTTTTTAAATTTTTGTTGATTGGATATTTTTGAAAATCTTCATTTTTCAACTTTTTGGTAAAAATATATTTTTTTTAATTTCAAAATTTGAAGATAAAAAGTTTTCATATTTTTTTCTTGTGTTTTATTTTATTTTTCTGTCTTAAATAAAAAGTTTAATTTTTAAATTTAAAAATTCAAAAAAAATTAAAAATTTTGTCTTTTGAAATCCTAAATTTTTTTCAAGAATATTTTTTTATTTTTTTATTTACTTGATAGTGCTATTTTTTCACAAATATAGAATAAATAAGTTTTAAAAATTTAAACTTTTTAAATTTTTGTTTCTTGGATATTTTTGAAAATCTTTCTTTTTCAGTTTTTTAGTAAAAAGATTATTTTTTTAGTTTCCAAATTTGAAAATAAAAATTTATCGTCTTTTTTTGGTGTGTTTCTAATATTTCTGAACTTAATTTTATTTTTCTATTTTAAATAAAAAATTTTATTTTAAATTTAAAAATTCAAAAAAATAAAAAATTTTGTCCTTTGAAATCCTAACTTTTTTTGTAAGAATACTTTTTTTTATTTTTTTTATTCACCAGATATGCTATTTTTTCACAAATATAGAATAAATTAGTTTTAAAAATATAAAATTTTTAAATTTTTGTTGATTGGATATTTTTAAAAATATTTATTTTTTAACTTTTTGTTAAAAAGATTATGTTTTTAGTTTCAAAATTTAAAAATAAAAAGTTTTCATCTTTTTTTCTTGTCTTCCTAATATTTCTGGACTTTATTTTATTTTTCTATTTGAAATAAAAAAATTAAATTTTTAAACATTAAAAATTCAAAAAAATAAAAAATTTTGTCTTTTGAAATCCTAAATTTTTTTCATGAATATTTTTTATTTTTTTATTCACTGGATAGTGCTATTTTTTCACAAATATAGAATAAGTTAGTTTTAAAAATTTATACTTTTAAAATTTTTGTTGATTGAATATTTTTGAAAATCTTTATTTTTCAACTTTTTTGTAAAAATATTATTTTTTAGTTTTAAAATTTAAAAATAAAAAGTTTTCATCTTTTTTTCTTGTCTTTCTAATATTTCTGGACTTTATTTTATTTTTCTATTTTAAATAAAAATTTTAATTTTTAAATTTAAAAATTCAAAAATATAAAAAACTTTGTCTTTTGGAATCCTAAATTTTATTCAAGAATATTTTTTTTATTAACTGGATAGTGCTATTTTTCACAAATATAGAATAAATTAGTTTTAAAAATTTAAACTTTTTAAATTTTTGGTTCATGGATATTTTTGAAAATCTTTATTTTTCAGTTTTTTAGTAAAAAGATTATTTTTGTAGTTTCCAAATTTGAAAATAAAAATTTATCATCTTTTTTTCGTGTCTTTCTAATATTTTTGGACTTTATTTTATTTTTCTATTTTAAATAAAAAATTTTATTTTTAAATTTAAAAATTCAAAAAAATAAAAAATTTTGTCTTTTCAAATCCTAAATTTTTTTCAAGAATATTTTTTTATTCACTGGATAGGGCTATTTTTTCACAAATATAGAATAAATTAGTTTTAAAAATTTAAACTTTTTAAATTTTTGTTGATTGGATATTTTTGGAAATATTTGTTTTTCAACTTTTTGGTAAAAATTTTATTTTTTTGATTCAAAATTTGAAAATAAAAAGTTTTCATCTTTTTTTTGTCTTCCTAATACTTCTGAACTTTATTTTATTTTTCTATTTAAAATAAAAAATTTAATTTTTAAATTTAAAAATTCAAAAAAATAAAAAATATTGTCTTTTGAAATCCTAAATTTTTTTTGTAAGATTATTTTTTTATTTTTTTATTCACTGGATATGCTATTTTTTCACAAATATAGAATAAATTAGTTTTAAAAATTTGAAGTTTTTAAATTTTTGTTGATTGGATATTTTTGAAAATCTTCATTTTTCAACTTTTTGGTAAAAATATATTTTTTTTAATTTCAAAATTTGAAGATAAAAAGTTTTCATATTTTTTTCTTGTGTTTTATTTTATTTTTCTGTCTTAAATAAAAAGTTTAATTTTTAAATTTAAAAATTCAAAAAAAATTAAAAATTTTGTCTTTTGAAATCCTAAATTTTTTTCAAGAATATTTTTTTATTTTTTTATTTACTTGATAGTGCTATTTTTTCACAAATATAGAATAAATAAGTTTTAAAAATTTAAACTTTTTAAATTTTTGTTTCTTGGATATTTTTGAAAATCTTTCTTTTTCAGTTTTTTAGTAAAAAGATTATTTTTTTAGTTTCCAAATTTGAAAATAAAAATTTATCGTCTTTTTTTGGTGTGTTTCTAATATTTCTGAACTTAATTTTATTTTTCTATTTTAAATAAAAAATTTTATTTTAAATTTAAAAATTCAAAAAAATAAAAAATTTTGTCCTTTGAAATCCTAACTTTTTTTGTAAGAATACTTTTTTTTTATTTTTTTTATTCACCAGATATGCTATTTTTTCACAAATATAGAATAAATTAGTTTTAAAAATATAAAATTTTTAAATTTTTGTTGATTGGATATTTTTGAAAATATTTATTTTTTAACTTTTTGTTAAAAAGATTATGTTTTTAGTTTCAAAATTTAAAAATAAAAAGTTTTCATCTTTTTTTCTTGTCTTCCTAATATTTCTGGACTTTATTTTATTTTTCTATTTGAAATAAAAAAATTAAATTTTTAAACATTAAAAATTCAAAAAAATAAAAAATTTTGTCTTTTGAAATCCTAAATTTTTTTCATGAATATTTTTTATTTTTTTATTCACTGGATAGTGCTATTTTTTCACAAATATAGAATAAGTTAGTTTTAAAAATTTATACTTTTAAAATTTTTGTTGATTGAATATTTTTGAAAATCTTTATTTTTCAACTTTTTTGTAAAAATATTATTTTTTAGTTTTAAAATTTAAAAATAAAAAGTTTTCATCTTTTTTTCTTGTCTTTCTAATATTTCTGGACTTTATTTTATTTTTCTATTTTAAATAAAAATTTTAATTTTTAAATTTAAAAATTCAAAAATATAAAAAACTTTGTCTTTTGGAATCCTAAATTTTATTCAAGAATATTTTTTTTATTAACTGGATAGTGCTATTTTTCACAAATATAGAATAAATTAGTTTTAAAAATTTAAACTTTTTAAATTTTTGGTTCATGGATATTTTTGAAAATCTTTATTTTTCAGTTTTTTAGTAAAAAGATTATTTTTGTAGTTTCCAAATTTGAAAATAAAAATTTATCATCTTTTTTTCGTGTCTTTCTAATATTTTTGGACTTTATTTTATTTTTCTATTTTAAATAAAAAATTTTATTTTTAAATTTAAAAATTCAAAAAAATAAAAAATTTTGTCTTTTCAAATCCTAAATTTTTTTCAAGAATATTTTTTTATTCACTGGATAGGGCTATTTTTTCACAAATATAGAATAAATTAGTTTTAAAAATTTAAACTTTTTAAATTTTTGTTGATTGGATATTTTTGGAAATATTTGTTTTTCAACTTTTTGGTAAAAATTTTATTTTTTTGATTCAAAATTTGAAAATAAAAAGTTTTCATCTTTTTTTTGTCTTCCTAATACTTCTGAACTTTATTTTATTTTTCTATTTAAAATAAAAAATTTAATTTTTAAATTTAAAAATTCAAAAAAATAAAAAATATTGTCTTTTGAAATCCTAAATTTTTTTTGTAAGATTATTTTTTTATTCACTGGATATGCTATTTTTTCACAAATATAGAATAAATTAGTTTTAAAAATTTGAAGTTTTTAAATTTTTGTTGATTGGATATTTTTGAAAATCTTCATTTTTCAACTTTTTGGTAAAAATATATTTTTTTTAATTTCAAAATTTGAAGATAAAAAGTTTTCATATTTTTTTCTTGTGTTTTATTTTATTTTTCTGTCTTAAATAAAAAGTTTAATTTTTAAATTTAAAAATTCAAAAAAAATTAAAAATTTTGTCTTTTGAAATCCTAAATTTTTTTCAAGAATATTTTTTTATTTTTTTATTTACTTGATAGTGCTATTTTTTCACAAATATAGAATAAATAAGTTTTAAAAATTTAAACTTTTTAAATTTTTGTTTCTTGGATATTTTTGAAAATCTTTCTTTTTCAGTTTTTTAGTAAAAAGATTATTTTTTTAGTTTCCAAATTTGAAAATAAAAATTTATCGTCTTTTTTTGGTGTGTTTCTAATATTTCTGAACTTAATTTTATTTTTCTATTTTAAATAAAAAATTTTATTTTAAATTTAAAAATTCAAAAAAATAAAAAATTTTGTCCTTTGAAATCCTAACTTTTTTTGTAAGAATACTTTTTTTTTATTTTTTTTATTCACCAGATATGCTATTTTTTCACAAATATAGAATAAATTAGTTTTAAAAATATAAAATTTTTAAATTTTTGTTGATTGGATATTTTTGAAAATATTTATTTTTTAACTTTTTGTTAAAAAGATTATGTTTTTAGTTTCAAAATTTAAAAATAAAAAGTTTTCATCTTTTTTTCTTGTCTTCCTAATATTTCTGGACTTTATTTTATTTTTCTATTTGAAATAAAAAAATTAAATTTTTAAACATTAAAAATTCAAAAAAATAAAAAATTTTGTCTTTTGAAATCCTAAATTTTTTTCATGAATATTTTTTATTTTTTTATTCACTGGATAGTGCTATTTTTTCACAAATATAGAATAAGTTAGTTTTAAAAATTTATACTTTTAAAATTTTTGTTGATTGAATATTTTTGAAAATCTTTATTTTTCAACTTTTTTGTAAAAATATTATTTTTTAGTTTTAAAATTTAAAAATAAAAAGTTTTCATCTTTTTTTCTTGTCTTTCTAATATTTCTGGACTTTATTTTATTTTTCTATTTTAAATAAAAATTTTAATTTTTAAATTTAAAAATTCAAAAATATAAAAAACTTTGTCTTTTGGAATCCTAAATTTTATTCAAGAATATTTTTTTTATTAACTGGATAGTGCTATTTTTCACAAATATAGAATAAATTAGTTTTAAAAATTTAAACTTTTTAAATTTTTGGTTCATGGATATTTTTGAAAATCTTTATTTTTAAGTTTTTTAGTAAAAAGATTATTTTTGTAGTTTCTAAATTTGAAAATAAAAATTTATCATCTTTTTTTCGTGTCTTTCTAATATTTTTGGACTTTATTTTATTTTTCTATTTTAAATAAAAAATCTTATTTTTAAATTTAAAAATTCAAAAAAATAAAAAATTTTGTCTTTTCAAATCCTAAATTTTTTTCAAGAATATTTTTTTATTTTTTTATTCACTGGATAGGGCTATTTTTTCACAAATATAGAATAAATTAGTTTTAAAAATTTAAACTTTTTAAATTTTTGTTGATTGGATATTTTTGGAAATATTTGTTTTTCAACTTTTTGGTAAAAATTTTATTTTTTTGATTCAAAATTTGAAAATAAAAAGTTTTCATCTTTTTTTTGTCTTCCTAATACTTCTGAACTTTATTTTATTTTTCTATTTAAAATAAAAAATTTAATTTTTAAATTTAAAAATTCAAAAAAATAAAAAATATTGTCTTTTGAAATCCTAAATTTTTTTTGTAAGATTATTTTTTTATTTTTTTATTCACTGGATATGCTATTTTTTCACAAATATAGAATAAATTAGTTTTAAAAATTTGAAGTTTTTAAATTTTTGTTGATTGGATATTTTTGAAAATCTTCATTTTTCAACTTTTTGGTAAAAATATATTTTTTTTATTTTCAAAATTTGAAGATAAAAAGTTTTCATATTTTTTTCTTGTGTTTTATTTTATTTTTCTGTCTTAAATAAAAAGTTTAATTTTTAAATTTAAAAATTCAAAAAAAATTAAAAATTTTGTCTTTTGAAATCCTAAATTTTTTTCAAGAATATTTTTTTATTTTTTTATTTACTTGATAGTGCTATTTTTTCACAAATATAGAATAAATAAGTTTTAAAAATTTAAACTTTTTAAATTTTTGTTTCTTGGATATTTTTGAAAATCTTTCTTTTTCAGTTTTTTAGTAAAAAGATTATTTTTTTAGTTTCCAAATTTGAAAATAAAAATTTATCGTCTTTTTTTGGTGTGTTTCTAATATTTCTGAACTTAATTTTATTTTTCTATTTTAAATAAAAAATTTTATTTTAAATTTAAAAATTCAAAAAAATAAAAAATTTTGTCCTTTGAAATCCTAACTTTTTTTGTAAGAATACTTTTTTTTATTTTTTTTATTCACCAGATATGCTATTTTTTCACAAATATAGAATAAATTAGTTTTAAAAATATAAAATTTTTAAATTTTTGTTGATTGGATATTTTTAAAAATATTTATTTTTTAACTTTTTGTTAAAAAGATTATGTTTTTAGTTTCAAAATTTAAAAATAAAAAGTTTTCATCTTTTTTTCTTGTCTTCCTAATATTTCTGGACTTTATTTTATTTTTCTATTTGAAATAAAAAAATTAAATTTTTAAACATTAAAAATTCAAAAAAATAAAAAATTTTGTCTTTTGAAATCCTAAATTTTTTTCATGAATATTTTTTATTTTTTTATTCACTGGATAGTGCTATTTTTTCACAAATATAGAATAAGTTAGTTTTAAAAATTTATACTTTTAAAATTTTTGTTGATTGAATATTTTTGAAAATCTTTATTTTTCAACTTTTTTGTAAAAATATTATTTTTTAGTTTTAAAATTTAAAAATAAAAAGTTTTCATCTTTTTTTCTTGTCTTTCTAATATTTCTGGACTTTATTTTATTTTTCTATTTTAAATAAAAATTTTAATTTTTAAATTTAAAAATTCAAAAATATAAAAAACTTTGTCTTTTGGAATCCTAAATTTTATTCAAGAATATTTTTTTTATTAACTGGATAGTGCTATTTTTCACAAATATAGAATAAATTAGTTTTAAAAATTTAAACTTTTTAAATTTTTGGTTCATGGATATTTTTGAAAATCTTTATTTTTCAGTTTTTTAGTAAAAAGATTATTTTTGTAGTTTCCAAATTTGAAAATAAAAATTTATCATCTTTTTTTCGTGTCTTTCTAATATTTTTGGACTTTATTTTATTTTTCTATTTTAAATAAAAAATTTTATTTTTAAATTTAAAAATTCAAAAAAATAAAAAATTTTGTCTTTTCAAATCCTAAATTTTTTTCAAGAATATTTTTTTATTCACTGGATAGGGCTATTTTTTCACAAATATAGAATAAATTAGTTTTAAAAATTTAAACTTTTTAAATTTTTGTTGATTGGATATTTTTGGAAATATTTGTTTTTCAACTTTTTGGTAAAAATTTTATTTTTTTGATTCAAAATTTGAAAATAAAAAGTTTTCATCTTTTTTTTGTCTTCCTAATACTTCTGAACTTTATTTTATTTTTCTATTTAAAATAAAAAATTTAATTTTTAAATTTAAAAATTCAAAAAAATAAAAAATATTGTCTTTTGAAATCCTAAATTTTTTTTGTAAGATTATTTTTTTATTTTTTTATTCACTGGATATGCTATTTTTTCACAAATATAGAATAAATTAGTTTTAAAAATTTGAAGTTTTTAAATTTTTGTTGATTGGATATTTTTGAAAATCTTCATTTTTCAACTTTTTGGTAAAAATATATTTTTTTTAATTTCAAAATTTGAAGATAAAAAGTTTTCATATTTTTTTCTTGTGTTTTATTTTATTTTTCTGTCTTAAATAAAAAGTTTAATTTTTAAATTTAAAAATTCAAAAAAAATTAAAAATTTTGTCTTTTGAAATCCTAAATTTTTTTCAAGAATATTTTTTTATTTTTTTATTTACTTGATAGTGCTATTTTTTCACAAATATAGAATAAATAAGTTTTAAAAATTTAAACTTTTTAAATTTTTGTTTCTTGGATATTTTTGAAAATCTTTCTTTTTCAGTTTTTTAGTAAAAAGATTATTTTTTTAGTTTCCAAATTTGAAAATAAAAATTTATCGTCTTTTTTTGGTGTGTTTCTAATATTTCTGAACTTAATTTTATTTTTCTATTTTAAATAAAAAATTTTATTTTAAATTTAAAAATTCAAAAAAATAAAAAATTTTGTCCTTTGAAATCCTAACTTTTTTTGTAAGAATACTTTTTTTTATTTTTTTTATTCACCAGATATGCTATTTTTTCACAAATATAGAATAAATTAGTTTTAAAAATATAAAATTTTTAAATTTTTGTTGATTGGATATTTTTGAAAATATTTATTTTTTAACTTTTTGTTAAAAAGATTATGTTTTTAGTTTCAAAATTTAAAAATAAAAAGTTTTCATCTTTTTTTCTTGTCTTCCTAATATTTCTGGACTTTATTTTATTTTTCTATTTGAAATAAAAAAATTAAATTTTTAAACATTAAAAATTCAAAAAAATAAAAAATTTTGTCTTTTGAAATCCTAAATTTTTTTCATGAATATTTTTTATTTTTTTATTCACTGGATAGTGCTATTTTTTCACAAATATAGAATAAGTTAGTTTTAAAAATTTATACTTTTAAAATTTTTGTTGATTGAATATTTTTGAAAATCTTTATTTTTCAACTTTTTTGTAAAAATATTATTTTTTAGTTTTAAAATTTAAAAATAAAAAGTTTTCATCTTTTTTTCTTGTCTTTCTAATATTTCTGGACTTTATTTTATTTTTCTATTTTAAATAAAAATTTTAATTTTTAAATTTAAAAATTGAAAAATATAAAAAACTTTGTCTTTTGGAATCCTAAATTTTATTCAAGAATATTTTTTTTTATTAACTGGATAGTGCTATTTTTCACAAATATAGAATAAATTAGTTTTAAAAATTTAAACTTTTTAAATTTTTGTTTCATGGATATTTTTGAAAATCTTTATTTTTCAGTTTTTTAGCAAAAAGATTATTTTTGTAGTTTCCAAATTTGAAAATAAAAATTTATCGTCTTTTTTTCGTGTCTTTCTAATATTTTTGGACTTTATTTTATTTTTCTATTTTAAATAAAAAATTTTATTTTTAAATTTAAAAATTCAAAAAAAATAAAAAATTTTGTCTTTTCAAATCCTAAATTTTTTTCAAGAATATTTTTTTATTTTTTTATTCACTGGATAGGGCTATTTTTTCACAAATATAGAATAAATTAGTTTTAAAAATTTAAACTTTTTAAATTTTTGTTGATTGGATATTTTTGGAAATATTTGTTTTTCAACTTTTTGGTAAAAATTTTATTTTTTTGATTCAAAATTTGAAAATAAAAAGTTTTCATCTTTTTTTTGTCTTCCTAATACTTCTGAACTTTATTTTATTTTTCTATTTAAAATAAAAAATTTAATTTTTAAATTTAAAAATTCAAAAAAATAAAAAATATTGTCTTTTGAAATCCTAAATTTTTTTTGTAAGATTATTTTTTTATTCACTGGATATGCTATTTTTTCACAAATATAGAATAAATTAGTTTTAAAAATTTGAAGTTTTTAAATTTTTGTTGATTGGATATTTTTGAAAATCTTCATTTTTCAACTTTTTGGTAAAAATATATTTTTTTTAATTTCAAAATTTGAAGATAAAAAGTTTTCATATTTTTTTCTTGTGTTTTATTTTATTTTTCTGTCTTAAATAAAAAGTTTAATTTTTAAATTTAAAAATTCAAAAAAAATTAAAAATTTTGTCTTTTGAAATCCTAAATTTTTTTCAAGAATATTTTTTTATTTTTTTATTTACTTGATAGTGCTATTTTTTCACAAATATAGAATAAATAAGTTTTAAAAATTTAAACTTTTTAAATTTTTGTTTCTTGGATATTTTTGAAAATCTTTCTTTTTCAGTTTTTTAGTAAAAAGATTATTTTTTTAGTTTCCAAATTTGAAAATAAAAATTTATCGTCTTTTTTTGGTGTGTTTCTAATATTTCTGAACTTAATTTTATTTTTCTATTTTAAATAAAAAATTTTATTTTAAATTTAAAAATTCAAAAAAATAAAAAATTTTGTCCTTTGAAATCCTAACTTTTTTTGTAAGAATACTTTTTTTTTATTTTTTTTATTCACCAGATATGCTATTTTTTCACAAATATAGAATAAATTAGTTTTAAAAATATAAAATTTTTAAATTTTTGTTGATTGGATATTTTTGAAAATATTTATTTTTTAACTTTTTGTTAAAAAGATTATGTTTTTAGTTTCAAAATTTAAAAATAAAAAGTTTTCATCTTTTTTTCTTGTCTTCCTAATATTTCTGGACTTTATTTTATTTTTCTATTTGAAATAAAAAAATTAAATTTTTAAACATTAAAAATTCAAAAAAATAAAAAATTTTGTCTTTTGAAATCCTAAATTTTTTTCATGAATATTTTTTATTTTTTTATTCACTGGATAGTGCTATTTTTTCACAAATATAGAATAAGTTAGTTTTAAAAATTTATACTTTTAAAATTTTTGTTGATTGAATATTTTTGAAAATCTTTATTTTTCAACTTTTTTGTAAAAATATTATTTTTTAGTTTTAAAATTTAAAAATAAAAAGTTTTCATCTTTTTTTCTTGTCTTTCTAATATTTCTGGACTTTATTTTATTTTTCTATTTTAAATAAAAATTTTAATTTTTAAATTTAAAAATTGAAAAATATAAAAAACTTTGTCTTTTGGAATCCTAAATTTTATTCAAGAATATTTTTTTTTATTAACTGGATAGTGCTATTTTTCACAAATATAGAATAAATTAGTTTTAAAAATTTAAACTTTTTAAATTTTTGTTTCATGGATATTTTTGAAAATCTTTATTTTTCAGTTTTTTAGCAAAAAGATTATTTTTGTAGTTTCCAAATTTGAAAATAAAAATTTATCGTCTTTTTTTCGTGTCTTTCTAATATTTTTGGACTTTATTTTATTTTTCTATTTTAAATAAAAAATTTTATTTTTAAATTTAAAAATTCAAAAAAATAAAAAATTTTGTCTTTTCAAATCCTAAATTTTTTTCAAGAATATTTTTTTATTTTTTTATTCACTGGATAGGGCTATTTTTTCACAAATATAGAATAAATTAGTTTTAAAAATTTAAACTTTTTAAATTTTTGTTGATTGGATATTTTTGGAAATATTTGTTTTTCAACTTTTTGGTAAAAATTTTATTTTTTTGATTCAAAATTTGAAAATAAAAAGTTTTCATCTTTTTTTTGTCTTCCTAATACTTCTGAACTTTATTTTATTTTTCTATTTAAAATAAAAAATTTAATTTTTAAATTTAAAAATTCAAAAAAATAAAAAATATTGTCTTTTGAAATCCTAAATTTTTTTTGTAAGATTATTTTTTTATTTTTTTATTCACTGGATATGCTATTTTTTCACAAATATAGAATAAATTAGTTTTAAAAATTTGAAGTTTTTAAATTTTTGTTGATTGGATATTTTTGAAAATCTTCATTTTTCAACTTTTTGGTAAAAATATATTTTTTTTAATTTCAAAATTTGAAGATAAAAAGTTTTCATATTTTTTTCTTGTGTTTTATTTTATTTTTCTGTCTTAAATAAAAAGTTTAATTTTTAAATTTAAAAATTCAAAAAAAATTAAAAATTTTGTCTTTTGAAATCCTAAATTTTTTTCAAGAATATTTTTTTATTTTTTTATTTACTTGATAGTGCTATTTTTTCACAAATATAGAATAAATAAGTTTTAAAAATTTAAACTTTTTAAATTTTTGTTTCTTGGATATTTTTGAAAATCTTTCTTTTTCAGTTTTTTAGTAAAAAGATTATTTTTTTAGTTTCCAAATTTGAAAATAAAAATTTATCGTCTTTTTTTGGTGTGTTTCTAATATTTCTGAACTTAATTTTATTTTTCTATTTTAAATAAAAAATTTTATTTTAAATTTAAAAATTCAAAAAAATAAAAAATTTTGTCCTTTGAAATCCTAACTTTTTTTGTAAGAATACTTTTTTTTTATTTTTTTTATTCACCAGATATGCTATTTTTTCACAAATATAGAATAAATTAGTTTTAAAAATATAAAATTTTTAAATTTTTGTTGATTGGATATTTTTGAAAATATTTATTTTTTAACTTTTTGTTAAAAAGATTATGTTTTTAGTTTCAAAATTTAAAAATAAAAAGTTTTCATCTTTTTTTCTTGTCTTCCTAATATTTCTGGACTTTATTTTATTTTTCTATTTGAAATAAAAAAATTAAATTTTTAAACATTAAAAATTCAAAAAAATAAAAAATTTTGTCTTTTGAAATCCTAAATTTTTTTCATGAATATTTTTTATTTTTTTATTCACTGGATAGTGCTATTTTTTCACAAATATAGAATAAGTTAGTTTTAAAAATTTATACTTTTAAAATTTTTGTTGATTGAATATTTTTGAAAATCTTTATTTTTCAACTTTTTTGTAAAAATATTATTTTTTAGTTTTAAAATTTAAAAATAAAAAGTTTTCATCTTTTTTTCTTGTCTTTCTAATATTTCTGGACTTTATTTTATTTTTCTATTTTAAATAAAAATTTTAATTTTTAAATTTAAAAATTGAAAAATATAAAAAACTTTGTCTTTTGGAATCCTAAATTTTATTCAAGAATATTTTTTTTATTAACTGGATAGTGCTATTTTTCACAAATATAGAATAAATTAGTTTTAAAAATTTAAACTTTTTAAATTTTTGTTTCATGGATATTTTTGAAAATCTTTATTTTTCAGTTTTTTAGCAAAAAGATTATTTTTTTAGTTTCTAAATTTGAAAATAAAAATTTATCATCTTTTTTTCGTGTCTTTCTAATATTTTTGGACTTTATTTTATTTTTCTATTTTAAATAAAAAATCTTATTTTTAAATTTAAAAATTCAAAAAAATAAAAAATTTTGTCTTTTCAAATCCTAAATTTTTTTCAAGAATATTTTTTTATTTTTTTATTCACTGGATAGGGCTATTTTTTCACAAATATAGAATAAATTAGTTTTAAAAATTTAAACTTTTTAAATTTTTGTTGATTGGATATTTTTGGAAATATTTGTTTTTCAACTTTTTGGTAAAAATTTTATTTTTTTGATTCAAAATTTGAAAATAAAAAGTTTTCATCTTTTTTTTGTCTTCCTAATACTTCTGAACTTTATTTTATTTTTCTATTTAAAATAAAAAATTTAATTTTTAAATTTAAAAATTCAAAAAAATAAAAAATATTGTCTTTTGAAATCCTAAATTTTTTTTGTAAGATTATTTTTTTATTTTTTTATTCACTGGATATGCTATTTTTTCACAAATATAGAATAAATTAGTTTTAAAAATTTGAAGTTTTTAAATTTTTGTTGATTGGATATTTTTGAAAATCTTCATTTTTCAACTTTTTGGTAAAAATATATTTTTTTTAATTTCAAAATTTGAAGATAAAAAGTTTTCATATTTTTTTCTTGTGTTTTATTTTATTTTTCTGTCTTAAATAAAAAGTTTAATTTTTAAATTTAAAAATTCAAAAAAAATTAAAAATTTTGTCTTTTGAAATCCTAAATTTTTTTCAAGAATATTTTTTTATTTTTTTATTTACTTGATAGTGCTATTTTTTCACAAATATAGAATAAATAAGTTTTAAAAATTTAAACTTTTTAAATTTTTGTTTCTTGGATATTTTTGAAAATCTTTCTTTTTCAGTTTTTTAGTAAAAAGATTATTTTTTTAGTTTCCAAATTTGAAAATAAAAATTTATCGTCTTTTTTTGGTGTGTTTCTAATATTTCTGAACTTAATTTTATTTTTCTATTTTAAATAAAAAATTTTATTTTAAATTTAAAAATTCAAAAAAATAAAAAATTTTGTCCTTTGAAATCCTAACTTTTTTTGTAAGAATACTTTTTTTTTATTTTTTTTATTCACCAAATATGCTATTTTTTCACAAATATAGAATAAATTAGTTTTAAAAATATAAAATTTTTAAATTTTTGTTGATTGGATATTTTTGAAAATATTTATTTTTTAACTTTTTGTTAAAAAGATTATGTTTTTAGTTTCAAAATTTAAAAATAAAAAGTTTTCATCTTTTTTTCTTGTCTTCCTAATATTTCTGGACTTTATTTTATTTTTCTATTTGAAATAAAAAAATTAAATTTTTAAACATTAAAAATTCAAAAAAATAAAAAATTTTGTCTTTTGAAATCCTAAATTTTTTTCATGAATATTTTTTATTTTTTTATTCACTGGATAGTGCTATTTTTTCACAAATATAGAATAAGTTAGTTTTAAAAATTTATACTTTTAAAATTTTTGTTGATTGAATATTTTTGAAAATCTTTATTTTTCAACTTTTTTGTAAAAATATTATTTTTTAGTTTTAAAATTTAAAAATAAAAAGTTTTCATCTTTTTTTCTTGTCTTTCTAATATTTCTGGACTTTATTTTATTTTTCTATTTTAAATAAAAATTTTAATTTTTAAATTTAAAAATTCAAAAATATAAAAAACTTTGTCTTTTGGAATCCTAAATTTTATTCAAGAATATTTTTTTTATTAACTGGATAGTGCTATTTTTCACAAATATAGAATAAATTAGTTTTAAAAATTTAAACTTTTTAAATTTTTGGTTCATGGATATTTTTGAAAATCTTTATTTTTAAGTTTTTTAGTAAAAAGATTATTTTTGTAGTTTCTAAATTTGAAAATAAAAATTTATCATCTTTTTTTCGTGTCTTTCTAATATTTTTGGACTTTATTTTATTTTTCTATTTTAAATAAAAAATCTTATTTTTAAATTTAAAAATTCAAAAAAATAAAAAATTTTGTCTTTTCAAATCCTAAATTTTTTTCAAGAATATTTTTTTATTTTTTTATTCACTGGATAGGGCTATTTTTTCACAAATATAGAATAAATTAGTTTTAAAAATTTAAACTTTTTAAATTTTTGTTGATTGGATATTTTTGGAAATATTTGTTTTTCAACTTTTTGGTAAAAATTTTATTTTTTTGATTCAAAATTTGAAAATAAAAAGTTTTCATCTTTTTTTTGTCTTCCTAATACTTCTGAACTTTATTTTATTTTTCTATTTAAAATAAAAAATTTAATTTTTAAATTTAAAAATTCAAAAAAATAAAAAATATTGTCTTTTGAAATCCTAAATTTTTTTTGTAAGATTATTTTTTTATTTTTTTATTCACTGGATATGCTATTTTTTCACAAATATAGAATAAATTAGTTTTAAAAATTTGAAGTTTTTAAATTTTTGTTGATTGGATATTTTTGAAAATCTTCATTTTTCAACTTTTTGGTAAAAATATATTTTTTTTATTTTCAAAATTTGAAGATAAAAAGTTTTCATATTTTTTTCTTGTGTTTTATTTTATTTTTCTGTCTTAAATAAAAAGTTTAATTTTTAAATTTAAAAATTCAAAAAAAATTAAAAATTTTGTCTTTTGAAATCCTAAATTTTTTTCAAGAATATTTTTTTATTTTTTTATTTACTTGATAGTGCTATTTTTTCACAAATATAGAATAAATAAGTTTTAAAAATTTAAACTTTTTAAATTTTTGTTTCTTGGATATTTTTGAAAATCTTTCTTTTTCAGTTTTTTAGTAAAAAGATTATTTTTTTAGTTTCCAAATTTGAAAATAAAAATTTATCGTCTTTTTTTGGTGTGTTTCTAATATTTCTGAACTTAATTTTATTTTTCTATTTTAAATAAAAAATTTTATTTTAAATTTAAAAATTCAAAAAAATAAAAAATTTTGTCCTTTGAAATCCTAACTTTTTTTGTAAGAATACTTTTTTTTTATTTTTTTTATTCACCAGATATGCTATTTTTTCACAAATATAGAATAAATTAGTTTTAAAAATATAAAATTTTTAAATTTTTGTTGATTGGATATTTTTGAAAATATTTATTTTTTAACTTTTTGTTAAAAAGATTATGTTTTTAGTTTCAAAATTTAAAAATAAAAAGTTTTCATCTTTTTTTCTTGTCTTCCTAATATTTCTGGACTTTATTTTATTTTTCTATTTGAAATAAAAAAATTAAATTTTTAAACATTAAAAATTCAAAAAAATAAAAAATTTTGTCTTTTGAAATCCTAAATTTTTTTCATGAATATTTTTTATTTTTTTATTCACTGGATAGTGCTATTTTTTCACAAATATAGAATAAGTTAGTTTTAAAAATTTATACTTTTAAAATTTTTGTTGATTGAATATTTTTGAAAATCTTTATTTTTCAACTTTTTTGTAAAAATATTATTTTTTAGTTTTAAAATTTAAAAATAAAAAGTTTTCATCTTTTTTTCTTGTCTTTCTAATATTTCTGGACTTTATTTTATTTTTCTATTTTAAATAAAAATTTTAATTTTTAAATTTAAAAATTCAAAAATATAAAAAACTTTGTCTTTTGGAATCCTAAATTTTATTCAAGAATATTTTTTTTATTAACTGGATAGTGCTATTTTTCACAAATATAGAATAAATTAGTTTTAAAAATTTAAACTTTTTAAATTTTTGGTTCATGGATATTTTTGAAAATCTTTATTTTTCAGTTTTTTAGTAAAAAGATTATTTTTGTAGTTTCCAAATTTGAAAATAAAAATTTATCATCTTTTTTTCGTGTCTTTCTAATATTTTTGGACTTTATTTTATTTTTCTATTTTAAATAAAAAATCTTATTTTTAAATTTAAAAATTCAAAAAAATAAAAAATTTTGTCTTTTCAAATCCTAAATTTTTTTCAAGAATATTTTTTTATTTTTTTATTCACTGGATAGGGCTATTTTTTCACAAATATAGAATAAATTAGTTTTAAAAATTTAAACTTTTTAAATTTTTGTTGATTGGATATTTTTGGAAATATTTGTTTTTCAACTTTTTGGTAAAAATTTTATTTTTTTGATTCAAAATTTGAAAATAAAAAGTTTTCATCTTTTTTTTGTCTTCCTAATACTTCTGAACTTTATTTTATTTTTCTATTTAAAATAAAAAATTTAATTTTTAAATTTAAAAATTCAAAAAAATAAAAAATATTGTCTTTTGAAATCCTAAATTTTTTTTGTAAGATTATTTTTTTATTTTTTTATTCACTGGATATGCTATTTTTTCACAAATATAGAATAAATTAGTTTTAAAAATTTGAAGTTTTTAAATTTTTGTTGATTGGATATTTTTGAAAATCTTCATTTTTCAACTTTTTGGTAAAAATATATTTTTTTTAATTTCAAAATTTGAAGATAAAAAGTTTTCATATTTTTTTCTTGTGTTTTATTTTATTTTTCTGTCTTAAATAAAAAGTTTAATTTTTAAATTTAAAAATTCAAAAAAAATTAAAAATTTTGTCTTTTGAAATCCTAAATTTTTTTCAAGAATATTTTTTTATTTTTTTATTTACTTGATAGTGCTATTTTTTCACAAATATAGAATAAATAAGTTTTAAAAATTTAAACTTTTTAAATTTTTGTTTCTTGGATATTTTTGAAAATCTTTCTTTTTCAGTTTTTTAGTAAAAAGATTATTTTTTTAGTTTCCAAATTTGAAAATAAAAATTTATCGTCTTTTTTTGGTGTGTTTCTAATATTTCTGAACTTAATTTTATTTTTCTATTTTAAATAAAAAATTTTATTTTAAATTTAAAAATTCAAAAAAATAAAAAATTTTGTCCTTTGAAATCCTAACTTTTTTTGTAAGAATACTTTTTTTTTATTTTTTTTATTCACCAGATATGCTATTTTTTCACAAATATAGAATAAATTAGTTTTAAAAATATAAAATTTTTAAATTTTTGTTGATTGGATATTTCTGAAAATATTTATTTTTTAACTTTTTGTTAAAAAGATTATGTTTTTAGTTTCAAAATTTAAAAATAAAAAGTTTTCATCTTTTTTTCTTGTCTTCCTAATATTTCTGGACTTTATTTTATTTTTCTATTTGAAATAAAAAAATTAAATTTTTAAACATTAAAAATTCAAAAAAATAAAAAATTTTGTCTTTTGAAATCCTAAATTTTTTTCATGAATATTTTTTATTTTTTTATTCACTGGATAGTGCTATTTTTTCACAAATATAGAATAAGTTAGTTTTAAAAATTTATACTTTTAAAATTTTTGTTGATTGAATATTTTTGAAAATCTTTATTTTTCAACTTTTTTGTAAAAATATTATTTTTTAGTTTTAAAATTTAAAAATAAAAAGTTTTCATCTTTTTTTCTTGTCTTTCTAATATTTCTGGACTTTATTTTATTTTTCTATTTTAAATAAAAATTTTAATTTTTAAATTTAAAAATTCAAAAATATAAAAAACTTTGTCTTTTGGAATCCTAAATTTTATTCAAGAATATTTTTTTTATTAACTGGATAGTGCTATTTTTCACAAATATAGAATAAATTAGTTTTAAAAATTTAAACTTTTTAAATTTTTGGTTCATGGATATTTTTGAAAATCTTTATTTTTCAGTTTTTTAGTAAAAAGATTATTTTTGTAGTTTCCAAATTTGAAAATAAAAATTTATCATCTTTTTTTCGTGTCTTTCTAATATTTTTGGACTTTATTTTATTTTTCTATTTTAAATAAAAAATCTTATTTTTAAATTTAAAAATTCAAAAAAATAAAAAATTTTGTCTTTTCAAATCCTAAATTTTTTTCAAGAATATTTTTTTATTCACTGGATAGGGCTATTTTTTCACAAATATAGAATAAATTAGTTTTAAAAATTTAAACTTTTTAAATTTTTGTTGATTGGATATTTTTGGAAATATTTGTTTTTCAACTTTTTGGTAAAAATTTTATTTTTTTGATTCAAAATTTGAAAATAAAAAGTTTTCATCTTTTTTTTGTCTTCCTAATACTTCTGAACTTTATTTTATTTTTCTATTTAAAATAAAAAATTTAATTTTTAAATTTAAAAATTCAAAAAAATAAAAAATATTGTCTTTTGAAATCCTAAATTTTTTTTGTAAGATTATTTTTTTATTTTTTTATTCACTGGATATGCTATTTTTTCACAAATATAGAATAAATTAGTTTTAAAAATTTGAAGTTTTTAAATTTTTGTTGATTGGATATTTTTGAAAATCTTCATTTTTCAACTTTTTGGTAAAAATATATTTTTTTTAATTTCAAAATTTGAAGATAAAAAGTTTTCATATTTTTTTCTTGTGTTTTATTTTATTTTTCTGTCTTAAATAAAAAGTTTAATTTTTAAATTTAAAAATTCAAAAAAAATTAAAAATTTTGTCTTTTGAAATCCTAAATTTTTTTCAAGAATATTTTTTTATTTTTTTATTTACTTGATAGTGCTATTTTTTCACAAATATAGAATAAATAAGTTTTAAAAATTTAAACTTTTTAAATTTTTGTTTCTTGGATATTTTTGAAAATCTTTCTTTTTCAGTTTTTTAGTAAAAAGATTATTTTTTTAGTTTCCAAATTTGAAAATAAAAATTTATCGTCTTTTTTTGGTGTGTTTCTAATATTTCTGAACTTAATTTTATTTTTCTATTTTAAATAAAAAATTTTATTTTAAATTTAAAAATTCAAAAAAATAAAAAATTTTGTCCTTTGAAATCCTAACTTTTTTTGTAAGAATACTTTTTTTTTTATTTTTTTTATTCACCAGATATGCTATTTTTTCACAAATATAGAATAAATTAGTTTTAAAAATATAAAATTTTTAAATTTTTGTTGATTGGATATTTTTGAAAATATTTATTTTTTAACTTTTTGTTAAAAAGATTATGTTTTTAGTTTCAAAATTTAAAAATAAAAAGTTTTCATCTTTTTTTCTTGTCTTCCTAATATTTCTGGACTTTATTTTATTTTTCTATTTGAAATAAAAAAATTAAATTTTTAAACATTAAAAATTCAAAAAAATAAAAAATTTTGTCTTTTGAAATCCTAAATTTTTTTCATGAATATTTTTTATTTTTTTATTCACTGGATAGTGCTATTTTTTCACAAATATAGAATAAGTTAGTTTTAAAAATTTATACTTTTAAAATTTTTGTTGATTGAATATTTTTGAAAATCTTTATTTTTCAACTTTTTTGTAAAAATATTATTTTTTAGTTTTAAAATTTAAAAATAAAAAGTTTTCATCTTTTTTTCTTGTCTTTCTAATATTTCTGGACTTTATTTTATTTTTCTATTTTAAATAAAAATTTTAATTTTTAAATTTGAAAATTCAAAAATATAAAAAACTTTGTCTTTTGGAATCCTAAATTTTATTCAAGAATATTTTTTTTATTAACTGGATAGTGCTATTTTTCACAAATATAGAATAAATTAGTTTTAAAAATTTAAACTTTTTAAATTTTTGTTTCATGGATATTTTTGAAAATCTTTATTTTTCAGTTTTTTAGCAAAAAGATTATTTTTTTAGTTTCCAAATTTGAAAATAAAAATTTATCGTCTTTTTTTCGTGTCTTTCTAATATTTTTGGACTTTATTTTATTTTTCTATTTTAAATAAAAAATTTTATTTTTAAATTTAAAAATTCAAAAAAATAAAAAATTTTGTCTTTTCAAATCCTAAATTTTTTTCAAGAATATTTTTTTATTTTTTTATTCACTGGATAGGGCTATTTTTTCACAAATATAGAATAAATTAGTTTTAAAAATTTAAACTTTTTAAATTTTTGTTGATTGGATATTTTTGGAAATATTTGTTTTTCAACTTTTTGGTAAAAATTTTATTTTTTTGATTCAAAATTTGAAAATAAAAAGTTTTCATCTTTTTTTTGTCTTCCTAATACTTCTGAACTTTATTTTATTTTTCTATTTAAAATAAAAAATTTAATTTTTAAATTTAAAAATTCAAAAAAATAAAAAATATTGTCTTTTGAAATCCTAAATTTTTTTTGTAAGATTATTTTTTTATTTTTTTATTCACTGGATATGCTATTTTTTCACAAATATAGAATAAATTAGTTTTAAAAATTTGAAGTTTTTAAATTTTTGTTGATTGGATATTTTTGAAAATCTTCATTTTTCAACTTTTTGGTAAAAATATATTTTTTTTAATTTCAAAATTTGAAGATAAAAAGTTTTCATATTTTTTTCTTGTGTTTTATTTTATTTTTCTGTCTTAAATAAAAAGTTTAATTTTTAAATTTAAAAATTCAAAAAAAATTAAAAATTTTGTCTTTTGAAATCCTAAATTTTTTTCAAGAATATTTTTTTATTTTTTTATTTACTTGATAGTGCTATTTTTTCACAAATATAGAATAAATAAGTTTTAAAAATTTAAACTTTTTAAATTTTTGTTTCTTGGATATTTTTGAAAATCTTTCTTTTTCAGTTTTTTAGTAAAAAGATTATTTTTTTAGTTTCCAAATTTGAAAATAAAAATTTATCGTCTTTTTTTGGTGTGTTTCTAATATTTCTGAACTTAATTTTATTTTTCTATTTTAAATAAAAAATTTTCTTTTAAATTTAAAAATTCAAAAAAATAAAAAATTTTGTCCTTTGAAATCCTAACTTTTTTTGTAAGAATACTTTTTTTTATTTTTTTTATTCACCAGATATGCTATTTTTTCACAAATATAGAATAAATTAGTTTTAAAAATATAAAATTTTTAAATTTTTGTTGATTGGATATTTTTGAAAATATTTATTTTTTAACTTTTTGTTAAAAAGATTATGTTTTTAGTTTCAAAATTTAAAAATAAAAAGTTTTCATCTTTTTTTCTTGTCTTCCTAATATTTCTGGACTTTATTTTATTTTTCTATTTGAAATAAAAAAATTAAATTTTTAAACATTAAAAATTCAAAAAAATAAAAAATTTTGTCTTTTGAAATCCTAAATTTTTTTCATGAATATTTTTTATTTTTTTATTCACTGGATAGTGCTATTTTTTCACAAATATAGAATAAGTTAGTTTTAAAAATTTATACTTTTAAAATTTTTGTTGATTGAATATTTTTGAAAATCTTTATTTTTCAACTTTTTTGTAAAAATATTATTTTTTAGTTTTAAAATTTAAAAATAAAAAGTTTTCATCTTTTTTTCTTGTCTTTCTAATATTTCTGGACTTTATTTTATTTTTCTATTTTAAATAAAAATTTTAATTTTTAAATTTGAAAATTCAAAAATATAAAAAACTTTGTCTTTTGGAATCCTAAATTTTATTCAAGAATATTTTTTTTTATTAACTGGATAGTGCTATTTTTCACAAATATAGAATAAATTAGTTTTAAAAATTTAAACTTTTTAAATTTTTGTTTCATGGATATTTTTGAAAATCTTTATTTTTCAGTTTTTTAGCAAAAAGATTATTTTTTTAGTTTCCAAATTTGAAAATAAAAATTTATCGTCTTTTTTTCGTGTCTTTCTAATATTTTTGGACTTTATTTTATTTTTCTATTTTAAATAAAAAATTTTATTTTTAAATTTAAAAATTCAAAAAAATAAAAAATTTTGTCTTTTCAAATCCTAAATTTTTTTCAAGAATATTTTTTTATTTTTTTATTCACTGGATAGGGCTATTTTTTCACAAATATAGAATAAATTAGTTTTAAAAATTTAAACTTTTTAAATTTTTGTTGATTGGATATTTTTGGAAATATTTGTTTTTCAACTTTTTGGTAAAAATTTTATTTTTTTGATTCAAAATTTGAAAATAAAAAGTTTTCATCTTTTTTTTGTCTTCCTAATACTTCTGAACTTTATTTTATTTTTCTATTTAAAATAAAAAATTTAATTTTTAAATTTAAAAATTCAAAAAAATAAAAAATATTGTCTTTTGAAATCCTAAATTTTTTTTGTAAGATTATTTTTTTATTTTTTTATTCACTGGATATGCTATTTTTTCACAAATATAGAATAAATTAGTTTTAAAAATTTGAAGTTTTTAAATTTTTGTTGATTGGATATTTTTGAAAATCTTCATTTTTCAACTTTTTGGTAAAAATATATTTTTTTTAATTTCAAAATTTGAAGATAAAAAGTTTTCATATTTTTTTCTTGTGTTTTATTTTATTTTTCTGTCTTAAATAAAAAGTTTAATTTTTAAATTTAAAAATTCAAAAAAAATTAAAAATTTTGTCTTTTGAAATCCTAAATTTTTTTCAAGAATATTTTTTTATTTTTTTATTTACTTGATAGTGCTATTTTTTCACAAATATAGAATAAATAAGTTTTAAAAATTTAAACTTTTTAAATTTTTGTTTCTTGCATATTTTTGAAAATCTTTCTTTTTCAGTTTTTTAGTAAAAAGATTATTTTTTTAGTTTCTAAATTTGAAAATAAAAATTTATCGTCTTTTTTTCGTGTGTTTCTAATATTTCTGAACTTAATTTTATTTTTCTATTTTAAATAAAAAATTTTATTTTAAATTTAAAAATTCAAAAAAATAAAAAATTTTGTCCTTTGAAATCCTAAATTTTTTTGTAAGAATACTTTTTTTTATTTTTTTTATTCACCAGATATGCTATTTTTTCACAAATATAGAATAAATTAGTTTTAAAAATTTAAAATTTTTAAATTTTTGTTGATTGGATATTTTTGAAAATATTTATTTTTTAACTTTTTGTTAAAAAGATTATGTTTTTAGTTTCAAAATTTAAAAATAAAAAGTTTTCATCTTTTTTTCTTGTCTTCCTAATATTTCTGAACTTTATTTTATTTTTCTATTTGAAATAAAAAAATTAAATTTTTAAACATTAAAAATTCAAAAAAATAAAAAATTTTGTCTTTTGAAATCCTAAATTTTTTTCATGAATATTTTTTATTTTTTTATTCACTGGATAGTGCTATTTTTTCACAAATATAGAATAAGTTAGTTTTAAAAATTTATACTTTTAAAATTTTTGTTGATTGAATATTTTTGAAAATCTTTATTTTTCAACTTTTTTGTAAAAATATTATTTTTTAGTTTTAAAATTTAAAAATAAAAAGTTTTCATCTTTTTTTCTTGTCTTTCTAATATTTCTGGACTTTATTTTATTTTTCTATTTTAAATAAAAATTTTAATTTTTAAATTTAAAAATTCAAAAATATAAAAAACTTTGTCTTTTGGAATCCTAAATTTTATTCAAGAATATTTTTTTTATTAACTGGATAGTGCTATTTTTCACAAATATAGAATAAATTAGTTTTAAAAATTTAAACTTTTTAAATTTTTGGTTCATGGATATTTTTGAAAATCTTTATTTTTCAGTTTTTTAGTAAAAAGATTATTTTTGTAGTTTCCAAATTTGAAAATAAAAATTTATCATCTTTTTTTCGTGTCTTTCTAATATTTTTGGACTTTATTTTATTTTTCTATTTTAAATAAAAAATTTTATTTTTAAATTTAAAAATTCAAAAAAATAAAAAATTTTGTCTTTTCAAATCCTAAATTTTTTTCAAGAATATTTTTTTATTTTTTTATTCACTGGATAGGGCTATTTTTTCACAAATATAGAATAAATTAGTTTTAAAAATTTAAACTTTTTAAATTTTTGTTGATTGGATATTTTTGGAAATATTTGTTTTTCAACTTTTTGGTAAAAATTTTATTTTTTTGATTCAAAATTTGAAAATAAAAAGTTTTCATCTTTTTTTTGTCTTCCTATTACTTCTGAACTTTATTTTATTTTTCTATTTAAAATAAAAAATTTAATTTTTAAATTTAAAAATTCAAAAAAATAAAAAATATTGTCTTTTGAAATCCTAAATTTTTTTTGTAAGATTATTTTTTTATTTTTTTATTCACTGGATATGCTATTTTTTCACAAATATAGAATAAATTAGTTTTAAAAATTTGAAGTTTTTAAATTTTTGTTGATTGGATATTTATGAAAATCTTCATTTTTCAACTTTTTGGTAAAAATATATTTTTTTAATTTCAAAATTTGAAGATAAAAAGTTTTCATATTTTTTTCTTGTGTTTTATTTTATTTTTCTGTCTTAAATAAAAAGTTTAATTTTTAAATTTAAAAATTCAAAAAAAATTAAAAATTTTGTTATTTGAAATCCTAAATTTTTTTCAAGAATATTTTTTTATTTTTTTAATTACTTGATAGTGCTATTTTTTCACAAATATAGAATAAATAAGTTTTAAAAATTTAAACTTTTTAAATTTTTGTTTCTTGGATATTTTTGAAAATCTTTCTTTTTCAGTTTTTTAGTAAAAAGATTATTTTTTTAGTTTCCAAATTTGAAAATAAAAATTTATCGTCTTTTTTTCGTGTGTTTCTAATATTTCTGAACTTAATTTTATTTTTCTATTTTAAATAAAAAATTTTATTTTAAATTTAAAAATTCAAAAAAATAAAAAATTTTGTCCTTTGAAATCCTAACTTTTTTTGTAAGAATAATTTTTTTTATTTTTTTATTCACCAGATATGCTATTTTTTCACAAATATAGAATAAATTAGTTTGAAAAATATAAAATTTTTAAATTTTTGTTGATTGGATATTTTTGAAAATATTTATTTTTTAACTTTTTGTTAAAAAGATTATGTTTTTAGTTTCAAAATTTAAAAATAAAAAGTTTTCATCTTTTTTTCTTGTCTTCCTAATATTTCTGGACTTTATTTTATTTTTCTATTTGAAATAAAAAAATTATATTTTTAAACATTAAAAATTCAAAAAAAATAAAAAATTTTAAAATTTTTGTTGATTGAATATTTTTGAAAATCTTTATTTTTCAACTTTTTTGTAAAAATATTATTTTTTAGTTTTAAAATTTAAAAATAAAAAGTTTTCATCTTTTTTTCTTGTCTTTCTAATATTTCTGGACTTTATTTTATTTTTCTATTTTAAATAAAAATTTTAATTTTTAAATTTGAAAATTCAAAAATATAAAAAAAATTTGTCTTTTGGAATCCTAAATTTTATTTAAGAATATTTTTTTTTATTAACTGGATAGTGCTATTTTTCACAAATATAGAATAAATTAGTTTTAAAAATTTAAACTTTTTAAATTTTTGTTTCATGGATATTTTTGAAAATCTTTATTTTTCAGTTTTTTAGTAAAAAGATTATTTTTTTAGTTTCCAAATTTGAAAATAAAAATTTATCGTCTTTTTTTCGTGTCTTTCTAATATTTTTGGATTTTATTTTATTTTTCTATTTTAAATAAAAAATTTTATTTTTAAATTTAAAAATTCAAAAAAATAAAAAATTTTGACTTTTAAAATCCTAAATTTTTTTCAAGAATATTTTTTTATTTTTTTATTTACTTGATAGTGCTATTTTTTCACAAATATAGAATAAATAAGTTTTAAAAATTTAAACTTTTTAAATTTTTGTTTCTTGGATATTTTTGAAAATCTTTCTTTTTCAGTTTTTTAGTAAAAAGATTATTTTTTTAGTTTCCAAATTTGAAAATAAAAATTTATCGTCTTTTTTTGGTGTGTTTCTAATATTTCTGAACTTAATTTTATTTTTCTATTTTAAATAAAAAATTTTCTTTTAAATTTAAAAATTCAAAAAAATAAAAAATTTTGTCCTTTGAAATCCTAACTTTTTTTGTAAGAATACTTTTTTTTATTTTTTTTATTCACCAGATATGCTATTTTTTCACAAATATAGAATAAATTAGTTTTAAAAATATAAAATTTTTAAATTTTTGTTGATTGGATATTTTTGAAAATATTTATTTTTTAACTTTTTGTTAAAAAGATTATGTTTTTAGTCTCAAAATTTAAAAATAAAAAGTTTTCATCTTTTTTTCTTGTCTTCCTAATATTTCTGGACTTTATTTTATTTTTCTATTTGAAATAAAAAAATTAAATTTTTAAACATTAAAAATTCAAAAAAATAAAAAATTTTGTCTTTTGAAATCCTAAATTTTTTTCATGAATATTTTTTATTTTTTTATTCACTGGATAGTGCTATTTTTTCACAAATATAGAATAAGTTAGTTTTAAAAATTTATACTTTTAAAATTTTTGTTGATTGAATATTTTTGAAAATCTTTATTTTTCAACTTTTTTGTAAAAATATTATTTTTTAGTTTTAAAATTTAAAAATAAAAAGTTTTCATCTTTTTTTCTTGTCTTTCTAATATTTCTGGACTTTATTTTATTTTTCTATTTTAAATAAAAATTTTAATTTTTAAATTTAAAAATTCAAAAATATAAAAAACTTTGTCTTTTGGAATCCTAAATTTTATTCAAGAATATTTTTTTTATTAACTGGATAGTGCTATTTTTCACAAATATAGAATAAATTAGTTTTAAAAATTTAAACTTTTTAAATTTTTGGTTCATGGATATTTTTGAAAATCTTTATTTTTCAGTTTTTTAGTAAAAAGATTATTTTTGTAGTTTCCAAATTTGAAAATAAAAATTTATCATCTTTTTTTCGTGTCTTTCTAATATTTTTGGACTTTATTTTATTTTTCTATTTTAAATAAAAAATTTTATTTTTAAATTTAAAAATTCAAAAAAATAAAAAATTTTGTCTTTTCAAATCCTAAATTTTTTTCAAGAATATTTTTTTATTTTTTTATTCACTGGATAGGGCTATTTTTTCACAAATATAGAATAAATTAGTTTTAAAAATTTAAACTTTTTAAATTTTTGTTGATTGGATATTTTTGGAAATATTTGTTTTTCAACTTTTTGGTAAAAATTTTATTTTTTTGATTCAAAATTTGAAAATAAAAAGTTTTTATCTTTTTTTTGTCTTCCTATTACTTCTTAACTTTATTTTATTTTTCTATTTAAAATAAAAAATTTAATTTTTAAATTTAAAAATTCAAAAAAATAAAAAATATTGTCTTTTGAAATCCTAAATTTTTTTTGTAAGATTATTTTTTTATTTTTTTATTCACTGGATATGCTATTTTTTCACAAATATAAAATAAATTAGTTTTAAAAATTTGAAGTTTTTAAATTTTTGTTGATTGGATATTTTTGAAAATCTTCATTTTTCAACTTTTTGGTAAAAATATATTTTTTTTAATTTCAAAATTTGAAGATAAAAAGTTTTCATATTTTTTTCTTGTGTTTTATTTTATTTTTCTGTCTTAAATAAAAAGTTTAATTTTTAAATTTAAAAATTCAAAAAAAATTAAAAATTTTGTTATTTGAAATCCTAAATTTTTTTCAAGAATATTTTTTTATTTTTTTAATTACTTGATAGTGCTATTTTTTCACAAATATAGAATAAATAAGTTTTAAAAATTTAAACTTTTTAAATTTTTGTTTCTTGGATATTTTTGAAAATCTTTCTTTTTCAGTTTTTTAGTAAAAAGATTATTTTTTTAGTTTCCAAATTTGAAAATAAAAATTTATCGTCTTTTTTTCGTGTGTTTCTAATATTTCTGAACTTAATTTTATTTTTCTATTTTAAATAAAAAATTTTATTTTAAATTTAAAAATTCAAAAAAATAAAAAATTTTGTCCTTTGAAATCCTAACTTTTTTTGTAAGAATAATTTTTTTTATTTTTTTATTCACCAGATATGCTATTTTTTCACAAATATAGAATAAATTAGTTTGAAAAATATAAAATTTTTAAATTTTTGTTGATTGGATATTTTTGAAAATATTTATTTTTTAACTTTTTGTTAAAAAGATTATGTTTTTAGTTTCAAAATTTAAAAATAAAAAGTTTTCATCTTTTTTTCTTGTCTTCCTAATATTTCTGGACTTTATTTTATTTTTCTATTTGAAATAAAAAAATTATATTTTTAAACATTAAAAATTCAAAAAAAATAAAAAATTTTAAAATTTTTGTTGATTGAATATTTTTGAAAATCTTTATTTTTCAACTTTTTTGTAAAAATATTATTTTTTAGTTTTAAAATTTAAAAATAAAAAGTTTTCATCTTTTTTTCTTGTCTTTCTAATATTTCTGGACTTTATTTTATTTTTCTATTTTAAATAAAAATTTTAATTTTTAAATTTGAAAATTCAAAAATATAAAAAAATTTGTCTTTTGGAATCCTAAATTTTATTTAAGAATATTTTTTTTTATTAACTGGATAGTGCTATTTTTCACAAATATAGAATAAATTAGTTTTAAAAATTTAAACTTTTTAAATTTTTGTTTCATGGATATTTTTGAAAATCTTTATTTTTCAGTTTTTTAGTAAAAAGATTATTTTTTTAGTTTCCAAATTTGAAAATAAAAATTTATCGTCTTTTTTTCGTGTCTTTCTAATATTTTTGGATTTTATTTTATTTTTCTATTTTAAATAAAAAATTTTATTTTTAAATTTAAAAATTCAAAAAAATAAAAAATTTTGACTTTTAAAATCCTAAATTTTTTTCAAGAATATTTTTTTATTTTTTTATTCACTGGATAGGGCTATTTTTCACAAATATAGAATAAATTAGTTTTAAAAATTTAAACTTTTTAAATTTTTGTTGATTGGATATTTTTGGAAATATTTGTTTTTCAACTTTTTGGTAAAAATTTTATTTTTTTGATTCAAAATTTAAAAATAAAAAGTTTTCATCTTTTTTTTTGTCTTCCTAATACTTCTGAACTTTATTTTATTTTTCTATTTAAAATAAAAAATTTAATTTTTAAATTTAAAAATTCAAAAAAATAAAAAATATTGTCTTTTGAAATCCTAAATTTTTTTTGTAAGATTATTTTTTTATTTTTTTATTCACTGGATATGCTATTTTTTCACAAATATAGAATAAATTAGTTTTAAAAATTTGAAGTTTTTAAATTTTTGTTGATTGGATATTTTTGAAAATCTTCATTTTTCAACTTTTTGGTAAAAATATATTTTTTTAATTTCAAAATTTGAAGATAAAAAGTTTTCATCTTTTTTTCTTGTGTTTTATTTTATTTTTCTATCTTAAATAAAAAATTTAATTTTTAAATTTAAAAATTCAAAAAAATTAAAAATTTTGTCTTTTGAAATCCTAAATTTTTTTCAAGAATATTTTTTTTATTTTTTTATTCACTTGATAGTGCTATTTTTTCACAAATATAGAATAAATAAGTTTTAAAAATTTAAACTTTTTAAATTTTTGTTGATTGGATATTTTTGAAAATCTTTATTTTTCAACTTTTTGGTAAAAAGATTATTTTTTTAGTTTCCAAATTTGAAAATTAAAAGTTTTCGTCTTTTTTTCATGTCTTCCTAATATTTTTGGACTTAATTTTATTTTTCTATTTTAAATAAAAAATTTAAGTTTTAAATTAAAAAGTTTAAAATAATAAAAAATTTTGTCTTTTGAAATCCTAAATTTTTTTGTAAGAATATTTTTTTATTTTTTTATTCACTGGATATGCTATTTTTCCACAAATATAGAATAAATTAGTTTTAAAAATTTAAACATTTTAAATTTTTGTTGATTGAATATTTTTGAAAATCTTTATTTCTCAACTTTTTGGTAAAAAGATTTTGTTTTTAGTTTCAAAATTAAAAAAAATTTCATCTTTTTTTCTTGTCTTCCTAATATTTCTGGACTTTATTTTTTTTTTTCTATTTTAAAAAAAATTTAATTTTTAAATCAAAAATATAAAAAAATTTTTCTTTTGAAATCCAATTTTTTTTTAGGAATATTATTTTATTTTTTATTCACTGGATAGTGCTAATTTTTCACAAATATAGAATAAATTAGTTTTAAAAATTTAAACTTTTTAAATTTTTGTTGATTGGATATTTTTGAAAATCTTTATTTTTCAACTTTTTGGTAAAAAGATTATTTTTTTAGTTTCAAAATTTGAAAATAAAAAGTTTTTATCTTTTTTTGTTGTCTTCCTAATATTTCTAGACTTTATTTTATTTTTCTATTTTAGATAAGAAAATTTATTTTTTGAATTTAAAAATTTAAAAAAAAATTTGTTTTTTGAAATCCTAAATTTTTTTGTAAGAATATTTTTTTCTTTTTTTATTCACTGGATATGCTATATTTTCACAAATATAGAAAAATTAGTTTTAAAAATTTAATCTTTTTAAATTTTGTTCAGTGGATATTTTTGAAAATATTTATTTTTCAACTTTTTGTTAAAAAGATAAGTTTTTTTAGTTTCAAAATTTAAAAATAAAAAGTTTTCATCTTTTTTTCTTGTCTTCCTAATATTTCTGGACTCTATTTTTAATAAAAAATTTAATTTTTAAATTTAAAAATTCAAAAAATAAAAAATTTTGTCTTTTGAAATCCTAAATTTTTTTCAAGAATATTTTTTTTATTCACCAGATAGTGCTATTTTTTTACAAATATATTAGTTTTAAAAATTTAAACTTTTTAAATTTTTGTTGATTGGATATTTTTGAAAATATTTATTTTTCAACTTTTGGATAAAAGATTATTTTTTTAGTTTCAAAATTTAAAATTAAAAATTTTTATCTTTTTTTCTTGTCTTCCTAGTATTTCTGGACTTTATTTTATTTTTCTATTTTAAATAAAAAATTTAATTTTTAAATTTAAAAACTCAAAAAAATAAAATATTTTGTCTTTTGAAATCTTAAATTTTTTCTAGAATATTTTTTTTATTTTTTATTCATCGGATAGTGCTACTTTTTCACAAATATATAATAAATTAGTTTTAAAAATTTAAACATTTTAAATTTTGTTGATTGGATATTTTTGAAAATCTTTATTTTTCAAAATTTAAAAATAAAAAGTTTTCATCTTTTTATCTTGTCTTCCTAATATTTCTGGACTTTATTTTATTTTCAATTTTAAATAAAAAATTTAATTTTTAAATTTAAAAATTCAAAAAATAAAAAATTTTGTCTTTTGAAATCCTAAATTTTTTTCAAGAATATTTTTTTATTTTTTATTCACTGGTTAGTGCTATCTTTTCACAAATATAGAATAAATTAGTTTTAAAAATTTAAACTTTTTAAATTTTGGTTGATTGGATATTTTGAAAATTTTATTTTTCAATTTTTTGGTAAAAAGATTATTTTTTTAGTTCAAAATTTAAAAATAAAGTTTTCTTCTTTTTTTTTCTTGTCTTCCTAATATTTCTGAACTTTATTTTATTTTTCTATTTCAAATTAAAAATTTAATTTTTAAATTTAAAAATTCAAAAAAATAAAAAATTTTCCTTTGGGAAATCCTAAATTTTTTTCAAGAATATTTTTTTATTTTTTTATTCATCGGATATTCTATTTTTTCACAAATATAGAATAAATTAGTTTTAAAAATTTAAACTTTTTAAATTTTTGTTCATTGGATATTTTTGAAAATCTTTGTTTTTCAACTTTTTTATGAGAAGATTATTTTTTTAGTTTTAAAATTTAAAAATAAAAAGTTTTCAACTTTTTTTCTTGTCTTCCTAAAGGCGAGCCGTAATGGCCTCATCTTTGGCAAGCTCCTCCGATTTTTTTTCACAGTTTTTTTTCCCAGTTTTTTTTTATTTTTTTATTTTTTTTATTTTTTACGTTGTGCTGACCCTCGTTCTTTAAAAGACGCTATCCCGAGGAGGACACCTAAAGGCGAGCCGTAATGGCCTCATCTTTGGCAAGCTCCTCCGATTTTTTTTCACAGTTTTTTTCCCGATTTTTTACCGATTTTTTTCCCGGGTTTTTTTTTTTTTAATTACGTTGTGCTGACCCTCGTTCTTTAAATGACGCTATCCCGAGGAGGACACCTAAAGGCGAGCCGTAATAGCCTCATCTTTGGCAAGCTCCTCCGATTTTTTTTCACAGTTGTTTTCCCGGGTTTTTTTTTTTTATACATTGTGCTGACCCTCGTTCTTTAAATGACGTTATCCCGAGAAGGACACATAAAGGCGAGCCGTAATGGCCTCATCTTTGGCAAGCTCCTCCGATTTTTTTCACAGTTTTTTATCCGGTTCTTTTCCAGGTTTTTTTTTTTTTTATTTACGTTGTGCTGACCCTCGTTCTTTAAATGACGCTATCTCGAGGAGGACACATAAAAGCGAGCCGTAATGGCCTCATCTTTGGCAAGCTCGTCCGATTTTTTTTTTCACAGTTTTTTTCCTGGTTTTTTTTTTTTATGTTGTGCTGACCCTCGTTCTTTAAATGACGCTATTCCGAGGAGGACACATAAAGACGAGCCGTAATGGCCTCATTTTTGGCAAGCTCCTCCAGTTTTTTTTTCACAGTTTCTTTCATGGTTTTTTTTTTTTTTTTTTTTATACGTTGTGCTGACCCTCGTTCTTTAAATGACGCTATCCTGAGGATGACACATAAAAGCGAGCCGTAATGGCCTAATCTTTGGCAAGCTCGTCCGATTTTTTTTTCACAGTTTTTTTCCCCGTTTTTTTTTTTTTTTTTTTTTTTTTTTTTTTTTTATGTTGTGCTGACCCTCGTTCTTTAAATGACGCTATTCCGAGGAGGACACATAAAGGCGAGCCGAAATGGCCTCATTTTTGGCAAGCTCCTCCAGTTTTTTTTTCACAGTTTTTTTCATGGTTTTTTTTTATACGTTGTGCTGACCCTCGTTCCTTAAATGACGCTATCCCGAGGAGGACACATAAAAGCGAGCCGTAATGGCCTCATCTTTGGCAAGCTCGTTCGATTTTTTTTTTCACAGTTTTTTCCCCCTTTTTTTTTTTATGTTGTGCTGACCTTCGTTCTTTAAATGACGCTATTTCGAGGAGGACACATAAAGGCGAGCCGTAATGGCCTCATTTTTGGCAAGCTCCTCCAGTTTTTTTTTCACAGTTTTTTTCATGGTTTTTTTTTATATGTTGTGCTGACACTCGTTCCTTAAATGACGCTATCCCGAGGAGGACACATAAACGCGAGCCGTAATGGCCTCATCTTTGGCAAGCTCCTCCGATTTTTTTCACAGTTTTTTTCCCGGTTCTTTTCTAGTTTTTTTTTTTTTTTCGTTCTGCTGACCCTCATTCTTTAAATGACGCTATCCCGAGGAGGACACATAAAAGCGACCCGTAATGGCCTCATCTTTGGCAAGCTCGTCCGATTTTTTTTTCACAGTTTTTTTTTTCCGGTTTGTTTTTTTTTTTTTTTTTTTTTTTTTTTTTTTTTTTATGTTGTGCTGACCCTCGTTCTTTAAATGATGCTATTCCGAGGAGGACACATAAAGGTGAACCGTAATGGCCTCATTTTTGGCAAGCTCCTCCAGTTTTTTTCATGGTTTTTTTTTTTTTTTTTTTTTTTTTTTTTTTTTTTTTACGTTGTGCTGACCCTCGTTCTTTAAATGACGCTATCCCGAGGTGGACACATAAAGGCGAGCCGTAATGGCCTCATTTTTCGCAAGCTCTTCCGATTTTTTTCACAGTTTTTTTCCTGGTTCTTTTCCGGGTTTTTTTTTTACGTTGTGCTGACCCTCGTTCTCTAAATGACGCTATCCCGAGTAGGACACATAAAGGCGAGCCGTAATGGCCTCATCTTTGGCAAGATCCTCAAGAAGGTGGACAAGTATTGGTTAGGATCTTCAAGTGGTCCTCCTCCATAAGAACAATTGTTTTGAACAAAGGTGATGAGTTGTGGCTTTAGTTCAAAGTTATTTGCATTAACATTTGGGGTAAGAATGCTACTCCCACAATGTCTAGGATCTGCACATGTATAGGAAGCCAAAACTCTTCTCTGTGGTGGATTATTGTTGTTATTGGTTGCTCCTTCTGCTCCATTTGGTGGATTTGTTAAGTGTTCCTCCATATCTTGGAACTCTTCTTCTGAATCTTCTTCTCCAACAATGTTTTTCCCTCTTTCAGCTCTTCTTAATCTTCTGAGGGTTCTTTCGTCTTGTTCACAAAATGTGGGTATAACTCTCCTTGTACCTGACATACAACCAAAGCATAGGAATCACAACACCAGAAAGCAATAACACTTCAATCCATGGCTGAAGTGAAATGTTAATTGGCTTAAGCAAAAATTCAAACAGTTAGTATGTTAGTCAAAAACAGAAAAATAAAAAGTGCTTGATCTAGATCTTCACTTCACTTAATCATTGTCAATCTAATCAATCCCCGGCAACGGCGCCAAAAACTTGATGTGTGGAAAACGATCCAACACAAAACTCACCGGCAAGTGTACCGGGTCGCATCAAGTAATAATAACTCACATGAGTGAGGTCGATCCCACAGGGATTGAAGGATTGAGCAATTTTAGTTTAGTGGTTGATTTAGTCAAGCGAATCAAGAATTGGTTGAGTGATTTGTGATTTGCTAAAGCTTAATTGCATGGAAAGTAAAAGGGAAGGGGAAATTTGCAGTAAACTAAAGAACAGGAAAGTAAATGTGCTGAATCTTAAAGTGCAAGTAATGTAAATTGCAGAAACTTAGATTGCAAGAAATGTAAATGACTGAATCTTAAAGTGCAAGTAATGTAAATTGCTTGAATTGTAAAGGGGATTGGGAGTTGGGTTTGCAGAATTTAGACAAGACAGAAGTAAATTGCATTAAACATAAAAGAGAAAATTGAATTGCAGTGAAGTAGATCTTAAACAGAAGAGTAAAATACTTTGAAAATTTAAAAACAGAGAAAGCAGTGCTTAGTTTGCAGCAAAGTAAAAGAGGTTGGAGATCTCAGGGTGGAAGAGACTAGATAACAAGTCTAGATCTCAAATCCTTCCTTGATCCAACAAGAATAATTGCAAAAGAAACTGAAAAATGAATTGCAGAAAGAGTAGGAGATGGAGCAGTAAATGGAAACTGAAATTCAATTGTGCAGAAAAAATAAACAAGATCTCAAGGTGAGATTGAAACAGAAGTTCTTCAATTCTCCACCCAAGATCCAAAGCAAGAAAAATAAAAGAGTGCTCAAGCAAGAACCAAGAAGAAGAGAGATCAATTCTCCTTCCAAGTTCTCTGAAACTACAAAACTCCAAGCCAAAAGTTCTCCAGGACAATTCAAAATAAAAGTCTAAAAGCCAAAAATAAAAAGTTCCAAAAGTTAAAAGTTCAAAAGTCAAAAAAGGTCCTAATTACATCAAACTAACTCCTATTTATACACTTTCTATTCTTGGATTTTGGAATTTGGGTGGGCTTTTGATTTGGTGAAGAAATGAATTAAATTGGATTTTTAATCCAATTTCTAGCCCAAATTGCACCTCCAGGGGAAAGCTCAGTTGGAAAATCCAACTTAGCTTTCAAGTGTGCTGCCCATGTTGTTTGTGGTGCGCAAGGCTTACTTGGTTGAGTGTCAATTGTACTAGAGCTCAGTTGGAAAATCCAACTTAGCTCTAGGCCGTGTCCTTGTTGTGCGCACAAGGCTTGCTCCTTGGTGCCTTGGTCCGTGTCATGATGCGCATGACAACCCTCCTTGGTGCGCCAAAATTGTGCTCTTTGGTGTCATGACCGTGTCAAATTGTGGAGGCTTGGGGGAGAGGCAATGCTCAGTTGGAAAAACCAATTGAGCTTCCTTGTGCAGCGCCTTGCTTATGGCCTCAATGTCCCCAAGTTCGAATCCTGGTGGGGGAAGTGGAGGAAATCTTTGGAGTTAATTTCCTTGGATGAGTGGGCATTCCTCCTTATGTTTCCAAGAATTCCCAAGTTCGAAACTTGGCTCAATCATTTAAGCTATTTTCCCTTGGTTTTCCTTGCAAGCTTGGTGGCACTCCTTCCTTATGTTTCAAAGAATTCCCAAGTTCAAATCCTGGAGGAAGCATTCTAGCTATTTATTCTTGAATTCCCTTGCAAGGAGTAGCATGTGGTTCCAAGTTCGAACCATGGAGGATGCATTTTGACTATTTCTTCTTGAATTTCCTTGCAAGGTGAGTTCCTTGCCTCTCCTTGGTCCTTGGTTCGAATCTTGTTGGCTTCATCCCTTGGAATTTCTTCTTGAATTAATTTGGAGAGGTCCCCAATAAAGTTAACTTAGTTAACTGAGCTTTGTACCATTTCCTTGCATTCTTTAGTGCTCAGTTAACTATTTGAACTTAGCTTTATAGCTTCCTTCTCCTTCCATTCCTTATGAAGCTCAGTTTGCTTTCTCAACTTAGCTTCCCTTTCTTCCTCACTGTGGTCATGCTTTTTCTTCCCTTTGCCACGCTTTCTCTTTCCTTTGGACACGCTTGTTGCTTCCTTGGGAACGTCTCCTATTTCCTTTGGGCACGCTCCTTAAGCCACGCTTTTCTTGTTTTCTTCTTTCTTCACCTACAATTAACCAAATCAACCAATCAAAGTATCACAAAATTCACAAGGTTTATAAATCCATTAATTATCAATTAAATTTAGCTTAAACCTCATGATTTTGCACTCATTATAGGGTGGTTGTTTGATTTAAAGAAGTCATGCATTTTCATTCCAAATTACTTACTTAAAATGCAAGAAAGTGCATAAAACCTAATAAAAACAAAGAAAAAGGCTAGTGAAACTAGGCTAAGATGACTTGTCATTACAACACCAAACTTAAAACTTGCTTGTCCCCAAGCAAGCACTTAAACATAAGAGAAGATAGATTGAAATAGATAGGTATGCATGTCCTTATTAGGCAAATAGTTGAATTTTGTTTATGGGGTTTTATGCAGATCAAAAATAGCTCATTTATTACTTGCTGTCAAAATAAACAATGTTTCCTTAAGGGTTCACCAAGGTTGCTGCTATGATTCCTTACCTTTTTGCTTAATCCCCTTGTTGGCTTTTTCTGCTTTCTTTTGCCTTTCAAAGCTTATTATTTATTAGAGGCTTGGTGTCAAATGTTGCCGTGGCCTTTGGCTTATTTTCACTCAACATTTTTTTTTCACCACAGACACATGGCTCACCTTTTTCTTTCTAGGATCATTGATGCCCAGCATCTCTTTGGATTACTAAATGTTTTGTAGCTAGGTTGCTCTTTATTGTGGACTTTCAGTTGATAATCCCAAATCAGTTGATCTAAGTTGCCAAGTTTTAAGATACTCCTTAGAACCTACTTGTCCAAGCATATCCTAGTACACAAACACCACAGGCATATGTCCTAGGGTCCAAGCTATTGGTGTCTAGCCTTATTGTTTGTTTCTTTGCCAACTTTTGGCTTTTCTTCTTTCTTTTTCTTTCTGTTTTGGTTTATTTTCAAGGGGCTTTCATTATTTGAAGGATCATAGCAGCAAACTAGCTTAAACTTTAAGAAACAAGTCATTCTGCAACATTTATTCCATGAGCTAATAGTTGAATCAAACACACACCACCACTAACTTCATTCTAACTTTTGCAACATTGAACAATGACTTTTCTAAATCAAACATCTTTTCTTTTATTCAATCAGCAAGGGGGACAAGACAAAGTATTCAAGTTAAATGAGTGATGACAATTATTATGCAGATATTCTATTCTTAACTACTGCTGATGTAAACAAAAGAAATAGTAAAACATGAAGCAATTGGAGGCATATCATGTTTCAGACATGCATCTTTCTTATTCAAGTAAAAGTAAGAAAAGGAGCTTCACCACCTCTATTTGTCAGGCATTTCCATTCTTTTGGATTTGCTGGATTCTCCTTTCCTCTTCTTTCTTGTCTGTTGGTGCACGAAATTGTGATCTCCAGGCTCGAACAAATCCTGGTAATGGCTCCAAAGCTTGGTGCTCTGATCTTAATTCATAATTGTCACAACTTCGATACAACTAACCAGCAAGTGCACTGGGTCGTCCAAGTAATACCTTACGTGAGTAAGGGTCGAATCCCACGGAGATTGTTGGTATGAATCAAGCTATGGTCACCTTGTAAATCTCAGTCAGGCAGATATAAAGTGATAATGGTGTTTTCGAATATTATATAATAAAATAGGGATAGAGATACTTATGTAAATCATTGGTAGGAATTTCAGATAAGCGAATGGAGATGCTTTTCGTTCCTCTGAACCTCTGCTTTCCTGCTATCTTCATCCAATCAGTCTTACTCCTTTCCATGGCTGGCTTTATGTGATACATCACCACTGTCAATGGCTACTTTCGGTCATCTCTCGGGAAAATGATCCAATGCCCTGTCACGGCACGGCTAATCGTCTGGAGGCATCACCCTTGCCAATGGCTTCATCTTATCCTCTCAGTGAATAATATGCTCACGCACCCTGTCACGGCACGGCTATTCATCTGTCGGTTCTTGATCATGCTGGAATAGGATTTACTATCCTTTTGCGTCTGTCACTAACGCCCTGCAATCGCGAGTTAGGAGCTCGTCACAGTCATTCAATCATTGAATCCTACTCGGAATACCACAGACAAGGTTTAGACTTTCCGAATTCTCTTGAATGCCGCCATCATTCTAGCTTACGCCACGAAGATTCTGGTTAGGAGATCTAAGAGATACTCATTCTAGCTTAATTCATGTAGAACAGAAGTGTTTGTCAGGCACGCGTTCATAAGGGGGAAGGATGATGAGCGTCACACATAATCATCACCTTCATCATGTTCTTGGGTGCGAATGGATATCTTAGAAGCGAAATAAGAAGAATTGAATAGAAAACAGTAGTACTTTTCATTAATCTTTGAGGAACAGCAGAGCTCCACACCTTAATCTATGGAGTGTAGAAACTCTACCGTATGAAAATACATAAGTGAAGGTCCAGGCATGGCCGAGATGGCCAGCCCTCAAATGTGATCTAAGATAGCATACAACTGATCAAAGATGCTTAATACAATAGTAAAAGGTCCTATTTATAATAAACTAGCTACTAGGGTTTACATGAGTAAGTAATTGATGCATAAATCCACTTCCTGGGCCCACTTGGTGTGTGTTTGGGCTGAGCCTGAGTGTTGCACGTGTAGAGGTTCTTCTTGGAGTTGAACGCCAGCTTTTGTGCCAGTTTGGGCGTTCAACTCTGGTTTTGGCTCCTTTTCTGGCGCTGGACGCCAGATTTGGGTAGAAAGCTGGCGTTGAACGCCGGTTTACGTCGTCTATTCTTGGCCAAAGTATGGACTATTATATATTGCTGGAAAGCCCTGGATGTCTACTTTCCAACGCAATTGAAAGCGCGCCATTTCGAGTTCTGTAGCTCCAGAAAATCCACTTTGAGTGCAGGGAGGTCAGAATCCAACAGCATCAGTAGTCCTTCTTCAACCTCTGAATCTGATTTTTGCTCAAGTCCCTCAATTTCAGCCAGAAAATACCTGAAATCACAGAAAAACACACAAACTCATAGTAAAGTCCAGAAATGTGAATTTAACATAAAAACTAATGAAAACATCCCTAAAAGTAACTAGATCCTACTAAAAACATACTAAAAACAATGCCAAAAAGCGTATAAATTATCCGCTCATCACAACACCAAACTTAAATTGTTGCTTGTCCCCAAGCAACTGAAAATCAAATAGGATAAAAAGAAGAGAATATACTATAAATTCCAAACTATCAATGAAACATAGCTTCAATCATATGAGCGGGACTTATAGCTTTTTGCCTCTTGAATAGTTTTGGCATCTCACTTTATCCATTGAGGTTCAGAATGATTGGCATCTATAGGAACTTCAGATTTCGAATAGTGTTATTGACTCTCCTAGTTCAGTATGATGATTCTTGAACACAGCTTCTTTATGAGTCTTGGCCGTGGCCCTAAGCACTTTGTTTTCCAGTATTACCACCGGATACATAAATGCCACAGACACATAATTGGGTGAACCTTTTCAGATTGTGACTCAGCTTTGCTAAAGTCTCCAATTAGAGGTGTCCAGGGTTCTTAAGCACACTCTTTTTTTTGCTTTGGATCTTGACTTTAACCGCTCATTCTCAAGTTTTCACTTGACACCTGCACGCCACAAGCACATGGTTAGGGACAGCTTGGTTTAGCCGCTTAGACCAGGATTTTATTCCTTTAGGCCCTCCTATCCACTGATGCTCAAAGCCTTGGGATCCTTTTTATTTGCCCTTGCCTTTTGGTTTTAAGGGTTATTGGCTTTTTCTGCTTGCTTTTTCTTTTTCTTTCTATTTTTTTTCTATTTTTTTTTCGCCCCTTTTTTTTTCTTTTTTTTTTCTGCAAGCTTTGTTCTTTGCTGCTTTTTCTTGCTTCAAGAATCATTTTTATGATTTTTCAGATTATCAAATAACATGTCTCCTAGTCATTATTCTTTCAAGAGCTAACATATTTAACATTCTTAAACAACAACTTCAAAAGACATATGCACTGTTCAAGCATACATTCAGAAAACAAGAAGTATTGTCACCACATCAATATAATTAAACTAAGTTCAAGGATAAATTCGAAACTCATGTACTTCTTGTTCTTTTGAATTAAAACAGTTTTTATTTAAGAGAGGTGATGGATTCATATAACTTTAAGACAAAGTTACTAACTACTAATGATCATGTAATGAAGACATACACATGGATAAGCACATAACATATAAAACGAAAAAACAGAGAAAGTAAGAACAAGGAATGAGTCCACCTTAGTGATGTCCTTGAGCTCTTCTATGTCTCTTCCTTGTCTTTGCTGCTCCTCCTTCATTGCTTTTAGATCTTCTCTGATTTCATGAAGGATGATGGAGTGCTCTTGATGTTCCACCCTTAGTTGCTTCCAATAATTGTGTGGAAGAAAATGTATCCCCTGAGGTATCTCAGGGATCTCTTGATTTGCAGTCAAATGTTCTACCACTGAGCTATAGACCCTTGATGGAAGCTTTTGTCTTCCCTTTCCTCTTTCTAGAGGTTTCTCTGGCCTTAGGTGCCATCAATGGTTATGAAAAAAAAACAAAAAAAAAGCTATGCTTTTACCACACCAAACTTAGAATGTTGCTCGCTCTCGAGCAAAAGAAGAAAGGATAGAAGAATAAGAAGAAGATATGGAGGAGATGGATGGGAGTGTGTATTCGGCCATATGGGTGGGATTGGGTGGGAGAGAGATGTTGAATTTTGAAGGTAGTGGGTGTATGGATGTGAGTGGTAAATGGAAAACAGAAGGGATGATCATGAATGGGAAGAGAGATGATGAGGTAGGTGGGGATCCTGTGGGGTCCACAGATCCTGAGGTGTCAAGGCATTTACATCCCTGCACCAATTTAGGCATGTAAAATGCCCTTGCACACAACTCTGGGCGTTCAGCGCCAGGTTGGTGCCCATTTTGGGCGTTCAACGCCCCTTTGCTGCCATTTCTGGCGTTGAACGCCAGAACCATGCTTGTTCTGGGCGTTCAGCGCCAGGATGCTGCCCATTCTGGACGTTCAGCGCCAGAACCATGCTCTGTTCTGGCATTTGAACGCCAGACAGATGTTCCTCCAGGGTGTGATTTTTCTTCTGCTGTTTTTGATTCCGTTTTTGATTTTTTTGTTTATTTTGTGACTCCACATGATCATGAACCTATAAAGACATATAACTAAGAAAAATATAGTTAGATAAATAAACATTGGGTTGCCTCCCAACAAGCGCTTCTTTAATGTCAATAGCTTGACAGTGGGCTCTCATGGAGCCTCACAGATGTGCAGAGCTTTGTTGAGACTCTCTAACACCAAACTTAAAGTTTGGATATGGGAGTTCAACACCAAACTTAGAGTTTGGTTGTGGCCTCCCAACACCAAACTTAGAGTTTGACTGTGGGGGCTCTGGTTGACTCTGCTTTGAGAGAAGCTTTTTCTGCTTTCTCTCCATGGTTGCAGAGGGAGATCCTTGAGTTTTAAACACAAGGGAGTCCTCATTCCATTGAAGGAATATTTCACCTCTGTCAACATCAATCACAGCTCTTGCTGTGGCCAGGAAAGGTCTTCCTAGGATGATGGATTCATCCTCTTCCTTTCCAGTATCCAGGACTATGAAATCAGCAGGGATGTAAAGGCCTTCAACCTTTACTAACACGTCCTCTACTTGTCCATAAGCCTGTTTTCTTGAACTATCTGCCATCTCTAATGAGATTTTAGCAGCTTGCACCCCATAGATTCCCAGTTTCTCTATTACAGAGAGGGGCATGAGGTTTATTCCTGAACCAAGGTCACACAGAGCCTTAAAGATCATGGTGCCTATGGTACAGGGTATTATGAACTTTCCAGGATCCTGTCTCTTCTGAGGCAATGTCAGTTGATCCAGATCACTTAGTTCATTGATGAACAAGGGAGGTTCAACTTCCCAAGTATCAATGCCAAATAATTTGGCATTCAGTCTCATGATTGCACCAAGAAACTTGGCAGTTTGCTCTTCAGTAACATCCTCATTCTCTTCAGAAGAGGGATACTCATCAGAGCTCATGAAGGGTATAAGGAGGTTCAATGGAATCTCTATGGTCTCTAGATGAGCCTCAGAGTCCTTTGGTTCCTCAGAGGGAAGCTCCTTATTGACCACTGGACGTCCCAAGAGGTCTTCCTCCTTGGGATTCACGTCCTCTCCTCTCCTCACAGGTTCGGCCATGGTGCTTATGTCAATGGCCTTGCACTCTCCTTTTGGATTCTCTTCTGTATTGCTTGAGAGAGTACTTGGAGGGATTTCAGTGATCCTTTTACTCAGCTGGCCCACTTGTGCTTCCAAATTTCTAATGGAAGACCTGGTTTCATTCATGAAACTCACAGTGGCCTTAGATAGATCAGAGACTAGATTTGCTAAATTAGAAGCATTTTGTTCAGAGTTCTCTGTCTGTTGCTGAGTGGATGATGGAAAAGGTTTATTATTGTTAAACCTGTTTCTTCCACCATTATTAAAGCCTTGTTGAGGCTTTTGATCCTTCCATGAGAAATTGGGGTGATTTCTCCATGATGAGTTATAGGTGTTTCCATAAGGTTCACCTAAGTAATTTACCTCTACTATTGCAGGGTTCTCAGGATCATAAGCTTCTTCTGCATAAGAAGCCTCTTGAGTACTGTTGGATGCAGCTTGCATTCCATGCAGACTCTGAGAGATCATATTGACTTGCTGAGTCAATATTTTATTCTGAGCCAATATGGCATTCAGAGTATCAACCTCAAGAACTCCCTTCTTCATAGGCGTCCCATTACTCACAGGATTCCTTTCAGAAGTGTACATGAACTGGTTATTAGTAACCATGTCAATGAGTTCTTGAGCTTCTGCAGGCATTTTCTTTAGGTGAATGGATCCACCTGCAGAAGTGTCCAGTGACATCTTTGATAGCTCAGATAAACCATCATAGAATATATCCAGGATGGTCCATTCTGAAAGCATGTCAGAAGGACACTTTTTGGTCAACTGTTTGTATCTTTCCCAAGCTTCATAGAGGGATTCACCTTCTTTCTGTCTGAAGGTTTGAACATCAGCTCTAAGCTTGCTCAGCTTTTGAGGAGGAAAGTACTTGGCTAAGAAAGCCGTGACCAGCTTATCCCAAGAGTTCAGGCTGTCTTTGGGTTGAGAATCCAGCCATAATCTAGCTCTGTCTCTTACAGCAAAAGGGAAAAGCATGAGCCTGTAGACTTCAGGATCTACTCCATTAGTCTTAACAGTATCACATATCTGCAAGAATTCAGTTAAGAACTGAAAAGGATCTTCAGATGGAAGTCCATGAAACTTGCAGTTCTGCTGCATCAGAGAAACTAATTGAGGTTTCAGCTCAAAGTTGTTAGCTCCAATGGCAGGAATGGAGATGCTTCTTCCATGTAAATTGGAATTAGGTGCAGTAAAGTCACCAAGCATCCTCCTTTCATTATTATTATTTTCGGCTGCCATCTCCTCTTCCTGTTCGAAAATTTCTGAAAGGTTATCTCTGGATTGTTGTATTTTAGCTTCTATTAATTTTCTCTTCAGAGTCCTTTCAGGTTCCGGATCTGCTTCAACAAGAATATTCTTGTCCTTGCTCTTGCTCATATGACAAAGAAGAAGGCACAGAAAAATAATAATAATAATAGAAATCCTTTATACCACAGTATAAGGATCCCTGTGTGAGTAGAAGAAGAGGGGGAGACAAAAAATGTAATATAATGGAAGAAACACAACTGTGAGGATGGCAGAGATGTGAAATGAGATGTTAGGATATGAATGAATAAATAGAATAAGATAGGGGAGGAATAATTTTAAAAAATTATTTTGAAAAAGAGTTAGTGATTTTCGAAAATGGTTTTTGAAAATTGTTAGTATTTTTTTCGAAATTTTTTTTTAAAATTAAAAATAAAAATAAGAAGAATTAGTTAATTAAAAAGAAATTTTTGAAAAAGAGGGAAGATATTTTCGAAAATTAGAGAGAGAGAGAGTTAGTTAGGTAGTTTTGAAAAAGATAAGAAACAAACAAAAAGTTAGTTAGTTAGTTGAAACAAATTTTGAAAAGATAAGAAGTTAGGAAGTTAGAAAAGATATTTTGAAATCAAATTTTTGAAAAAGATAAGATAAGAAGATATTTTGAAAAGATATGATTGAGATTAGTTTTGAAAAAGATTTGATTTTTTTTTAAATCACAATTAATGACTTGATTCACAAGAAATCATAAGATATGATTCTAGAACTTAAAGTTTGAATCTTTCTTAACAAGCAAGTAACAAACTTCAAATTTTTGAATCAAAACATTAATTGATTATGTTATTTTCGAAAATTTGATATAAAAATAAGAAAAATATTTTTGAAAAATATTTTTGGAATTTTCGAAAATAACTAAGAATTTTGAAAAAGATTTGATTTTTGAAAAAGATTTTGAAAAAGATAAGATTTTCAAATTGAAAATTTGATTTGACTCATGAGAAACAATTTGATTTTAAAAATTTTTGAAAATGTCAACTCAAATTTTCGAATTTGATGAGAGAAAAGAGGAAGATATTTTTTTTTATTTTTTTTTTGAATTTTTATGAAAAACATGAAAATTATGCAATGCATGAAATTTTTAGATCAAAACAATGAATGCATGCAAGAATACTATGAATGTCAAGATGAACACCAAGAACACTATGAATGTCAAGATGAACATCATAGACACAATTTTGAAAAATTTTTAATGCAACGAAAACATGCAAGACACCAAACTTAGAATTCTTTAATACTTACGCACTAAGAATTCAAGAATGCATATGATAAATATGAAAAGACACAAAACAAAAAATCATCAAGATCAAACAAGAAGACTTACCAAGAACAACTTGAAGATCATGAAGAACACTATGAATGCATGAAATTTTCGAAAAATGCAAGATGCATATGCAAGTGACACCAAACTTGTGATATGACTCAAGACTTAAACAAGAAACACAAAAATATTTTTGATTTTTATGATTTTCTAATTTTTTTTTGGATTTTTATTTTATATTTTTTGAAAAATTCTTTTGAAAAAGAAAATAAGGATTCCAAAATTTTTAATATGAATTCCAGGAATCTTATGCTCTAAAGCTCCAATCAAAGGGTCAGGCATGGCTTAATAGCCAGCCAAGCTTTAGTATGTAACTCAGACATGACACGCCTGACATTCCTTACATTCAACAGCCAATTGGCTAAGAAAGATAAAGAAGCTCTTCTCTTGAGTATAAGAATTGAGACATGGCTTTACAGCCAGCCAGGCTTCAACATGCTTCATGAAACACTAGAATTCATTCTTAAAAATTCTGAAGCCATAGAATAATTTATTTTTGAATTTTTTTTTCGAAAACAGGTGAGAAAATTTTGAAATATTTTTTGAAAAATTTTTGAAAAGAAAACAAAAAGAAAATTACCTAATCTGAGCAACAAGATGAACCGTCAGTTGTCCAAACTCGAACAATCCCCAGCAACGGTGCCAAAAACTTGGTGCACGAAATTGTGATCTCCAGGCTCGAACAAATCCTGGTAATGTCTCCAAAGCTTGGTGCTCTGATCTTAATTCATAATTGTCACAACTTCGATACAACTAACCAACAAGTGCACTGGGTCGTCCAAGTAATACCTTACGTGAGTAAGGGTCGAATCCCACGGAGATTGTTGGTATGAAGCAAGCTATGGTCACCTTGTAAATCTCAGTCAGGCAGATATAAAGTGATAATGGTGTTTTCGAATATTATATAATAAAATAGGGATAGAGATACTTATGTAAATCATTGGTAGGAATTTCAGATAAGCGAATGGAGATGCTTTTCGTTCCTCTGAACCTCTGCTTTCCTGCTATCTTCATCCAATCAGTCTTACTCCTTTCCATGGCTGGCTTTATGTGATACATCACCACTGTCAATGGCTACTTTCGGTCATCTCTCGGGAAAATGATCCAATGCCCTGTCACGGCACGGCTAATCGTCTAGAGGCATCACCCTTGCCAATGGCTTCATCTTATCCTCTCAGTGAATAATATGCTCACGCACCCTGTCACGGCACGGTTATTCATCTGTCGGTTCTCGATCATGCTGGAATAGGATTTACTATCCTTTTGCATCTGTCACTAACGCCCTGCAATCGCGAGTTAGGAGCTCATCAGAGTCATTCAATTATTGAATCCTACTCGGAATACCACAGACAAGGTTTAGACTTTCCGGATTCTCTTGAATGCCGCCATCATTCTAGCTTACGCCACGAAGATTCTGGTTAGGAGATCTAAGAGATACTCATTCTAGCTTAATTCATGTAGAACAGAAGTGTTTGTCAGGCACGCGTTCATAAGGGGGAAGGATGATGAGCGTCACACATAATCATCACCTTCATCACGTTCTTGGGTGCGAATGGATATCTTAGAAGCGAAATAAGAAGAATTGAATAGAAAACAGTAGTACTTTTCATTAATCTTTGAGGAACAGCAGAGCTCCACACCTTAATCTATGGAGTGTAGAAACTCTACCGTATGAAAATACATAAGTGAAGGTCCAGGCATGGCCGAGATGGCCAGCCCTCAAATGTGATCTAAGATAGCATACAACTGATCAAAGATGCCTAATACAATAGTAAAAGGTCCTATTTATAATAAACTAGCTACTAGGGTTTACATGAGTAAGTAATTGATGCATAAATCCACTTCCTGGGCCCACTTGGTGTGTGTTTGGGCTGAACCTGAGTGTTGCACGTGTAGAGGTCCTTCTTGGAGTTGAACGCCAGCTTTTGTGCCAGTTTGGGCGTTCAACTCTGGTTTTGGCTCCTTTTCTGGCGCTAGACGCCAGATTTGGGTAGAAAGCTGGCGTTGAATGCCAGTTTACGTCATCTATTCTTGGCCAAAGTATGGACTATTATATATTGCTGGAAAGCCCTGGATGTCTACTTTCCAACGCAATTAGAAGTGCGCCATTTCGAGTTCTGTAGCTCCAGAAAATTCACTTTGAGTGCAGGGAGGTCAGAATCCAACAGCATCAGTAGTCCTTCTTCAACCTCTGAATCTGATTTTTGCTCAAGTCCCTCAATTTCAGCCAGAAAATACCTGAAATCACAGAAAAATACACAAACTCATAGTAAATTCCAGAAATGTGAATTTAACATAAAAACTAATGAAAACATCCCTAAAAGTAACTAGATCCTACTAAAAACATACTAAAAACAATGCCAAAAAGCGTATAAATTATCCGCTCATCATCTGTGTATAATCTTGAGCTTCTTCACGAGGACATCTTCTTTCCCAAACAGGATCTATGAGACCTGAGAGCCCAACTACCTCTAATCCTTGGAATGCTACCTGGGTATTAAGCTGTGACTTTGCTGCCTGGCGGTCTCTAAGTTCTTGGCATTGATCAAATGATTTGATTTGTGGATTTAGTACTGGCATGCAGCGGGATAAATACTCCAACCTTGCTTGTACATCCTCATTACAATCTGATTATTGCACATGTCTTACCTCTCCCATGGTATGATGAATATTCTTCCACTGGTACAGGTTGTGAGTATATTCCCCATACTTGGCTTGAGTTAGGAACATTTTGTCATATGATTCCTTAAGATTTGCTGTTTGTTCCTTCTGCCCTTCAAGAATATTTGCTTGGAATTCTTGTTGTTGGGCTATTGATTGTTGCTGCCAGCTCTCCGATCTTTCCTCCATTCTGTGTTGCCAAGCTTCATTTTGCTCCCTGTCCTTCGAATATTGTTCCTGGTGCTCTAGATATTGCTCTTGTTATTGCAGATAGAATTCTTGTTGCCTTGAATATTGCTCTTGTGCTTTCACATTCTGTTGTGATATTTCATCAAGAACTTCCTGCAATTGGCTCATATCTATGATGCCCTGAGCTTGTTCGTTCCTCCTGTGTGACCTTCTTCTTCTGTGAGTTATTTCTTCTTCTTGATCCTCCTCCTCTTCTTCATTAAGGCCTTCCATTTTTCTCTTTGTAATTCCTCTGGTTTCTTTCACCTTCTCTGTATCTTCATCCTCGAAGAGCACTCCAGCCCTGTTACACAATCTCAGGATTGTACTTGGGTGTCCAAGCCTACCCGATTTAGTTGTGTCTTCAGCCATCTCCTGGATGCTATCTGCTATGAGTTGGGCAAGGTCGATTTCCCCACCATGTAGGATGCAGTATATTAGGAGAGCTCTCTTGATTATGACTGATGAGGTATTTGCAGTGGGGAGTATTGATACCCTTACCACCTCATACCACCCCTTTGCCTCAGGTCTGAGATCAAGTCTCTTCAGACAACTCGGGGCTCCCTGTGAGTCTCTTTCCCAGTCTCTTCCTTCAATGCATAATCCCTCCAATATTTCATCAGGATCATTGTCGCCACGCAGTCTGTCTTCATAGCTAAGCTCATCGTAAGTTATGGTTCTCAACTTTAGAGCTCTTGTGATTGATGGTAGGCTAAAGTCCACTTCAACACCTCTGACATAGCTTTTGTACGATGGGCTGTTTTCGTTTTTCTTAACTGCATTAGCGTAGAATTCCCTTATCATCACAGCACTAATATCAGTGAGAGGACGGCACAGAAGATCCCATCTTCTTTCCTTGGTGATTTGTCGCATAATGGGGTATTCTCCTTCCTTTAGTTCGAACCCCATTTCAGGGATGACAATCTTTGTTTTCATGAGTCTATTGTATCTTGCTTCATGAAATTGGGATTTGAACCTTTTTGTGTCATAGGATGGAGGCTCTGTCACCATTTGTTCCTTCCCTGGTATTCTCCTTGATCTTGAAGAGGCCATTGAATATGTGTGTGAATAAGAGATAGTTGGGGTTGTGTTTGGAGTGATGTTCGGTTTTGTTGTGAAGAAAAGAAGGAAATTGTGTGCCTTGAGTGAGAATGGTCTGTATGGAAGTGTTCTTTATAATGTGTTTGGAGGCTATTTATGGAAAAAGGTCTTCAAGTTTCCCAACAAGATCACAAGAGAGTATTTCATTCGGTTATGATGATGAATGGTGGAGATTTAGTTGAATAGTATAAATATTCATGAAATGAATGGCCTGCATGTATTGTTGAAGCTTGACAAGGATTCTCTTCCTATTGGTTGCTTGCTTTTTCGGTGTCCAATGGTGCATGCATGCAGATTTTGCTTTCCAAGACTGGCACACCTCTCTAGGCACATGTGATCCTTCTCTTGGCTTGTCATAATCGTTCCTTCTCCTTGTCTTTTCTTCAAGCCCCTCTTTTTTTTTCTAATTAAATCAAAATGAAATGCTTCAGAACTCATTTGAAGCATGGTGGTCAAATGATATATGCTTAATTTTTTTATATAATGGTCCTTAGTTGTGAAAGATCAATTGTGTCCCTGAACCAAAGTTTGGTGAACACCAAACTTGTCTCTTGCTTAGTGATTTTGAATAAACGCTTGTTACAATTGATACTTTCACCATAAGTGCCAATTTATCTCTTAGCATAAATTTCTAAAACTAAACAATGTATGATCCGTCTTTGCATGACTTTGATTTTCTGAACAAAAGTTAAATTTTCTCAGAATTCGTACACATGCAGACACCAAACTTAATGTTTGGTCATATACTTCACCAAAATGACTAAGCATATGATCTAAGAATGCTTGAAATGTTAACTTTTGTGTGCTGTCAAGCACACCAAACTTAGAAGCCTGGCATGTATTTCAAAGCAATATATGCATCTGTCAAGGATGTCTAGACAAATCCAAAATCATGCTAAAGTGATCATACTTTTATTGAATTTAAAAGCAAGCAGGAATCATAAATCATGGGTTGCCTCCCATGAAGCGCTCGTTTATTGTCATTAGTTTGACATTGACTCCCTCTTTTATGGTGGTTGATGACTGTAGTGCCTCAACTTGTCCCCTCTGATTGTGAGCTTCTTCTTTGTTCCTTGGTGCTCTATCTCAGCATGTTCTAGTGATAATATTTTGCTCACAGTATAGTAATCGTTAGTCTGTTGGTCTGCTTCCAGTTGTTGATAGACTAACTGCACTTTGTCACCTTTGGAGAACCCTTCTGTTGGAATTTTTTTGTTCTTCCAACCCTTTTTGATTCTGTTTTTGTTTTTCTTCCCTCATTTTGTTGACCCTTCTTCTTTGGAAATAGGTTCCCTTTTGAAATTCCTTTTCTTAGTTGCTAATACTATAATGTCCTCTTGAGCTTCTTCATTATTTTTCACAGTCTCTTTCTCTTTTTGGCCTGCTGTATCATCCTTCTTTCCATTACTGCTCTGTGTTTCTGGTAGTACACTCAGAGTGACACTTTCATCATGCATCCTGAGGGTTAATTCTCCTTGCTCTAAGTCTATGATGGCCCTAGTAGTGGCCAAGAACGGTCTTCCCAGTATAATGGAGTTGCCCTCATCCTGATTCGAATCCAGGATCACAAAATCTGCAGGGAAGATGAATCTGTCTACCTTGACTAGAAGGTTCTCAATTATACCCCTAGGGCATATCACTGATTTGTCCACCAATTCTAGAGACATCTGTACTGGTTTCACCTCTTTTATGCCTAGCTGTTTCACTAGAGAGGCAGGCATTAGATTGATACTAGCTCCCAAGTCACACATTGCCTTCTTGATGGTCATACTGCTAATGGCGCAGGGTAGAAAGAAACTCTAAGGGTCCTCGAGTTTGGGAGGAAGTCCCTTCTGGATGAGTGCTCTGCATTCCTCAGTGAGCAGTACAGTTTCATTGACTTGCCAACTCCTCTTCTTGTTGATAAGTTCCTTCAAGAACTTTGCGTACAGGGGCATTTGCTCAAGTGCTTCAGCTAAGGGGATATTGATCTCTAACTTCTTGAAGATTTCAAGAAATTTTGGGAAGTGTTGATCCTTAGTCTCCTTGTTGAACCTTTGAGGATATGGCAAGGGAGGAGTGAAGTTCATTCCCTGCCTTTGGTCCTTAGTTGGCTCCTCAACTACTTCCTTTCCCTTTCTTAATTTTTGTGGCTGATCTTCTTTTTCTTGAGCTTGATTCTGAGTTTGTTTGCTTGCTGTTACATCTTCATCATTGGCCTTCTCTTTTTCAGCTTGTTTCTTGTCACTTTCCTTTGGCTTCTTGGTTGCTTCTTCATTTTTCACCAGGACTTTTCCACTCCTCAGTTGAATTGCCTTGCACTCCTCTTTAGGATTAGGAATGGTGTCACTTGGCAGTGAGTTTGATGACCTTTCAATGGTGATTTGCTTGGAGAGTTGTCCAATTTGCCTTTCCATATTTTTCATGGAAGCTTCTTGGTTCCTCAATGTCATCTCTTGAGTTTTCATCATTTTTTCCATTAGAAGCTCCAAGTTGTTAATCCTTTGAGATTCTTGTGAGATTGGTTGATTGTGGGGTGTTGAGGGTTGAGGGTAAGTGTTTTGATTTGAGGTTTGGTTATTGGATGGGTAATGGTTGGAGTTGGGGTAGTTGTTTTGGGGTTTTCTGTAAGAATTTTGGTTAGTTTGTTGCTGGTTGTGGTTTTGGTTGTTTCTTGAAGTGTTTTGATTTGAGTTTCTCTGCCATGGTTGTTGATTCTGGTTGTGATTGTCTCCCCACCTAAGATTTGAGTGGTTCTTCCAAGAAGGGTTGTAGGTGTCACCATAGACTTCATTTGGCCCAGAATTTTGGTTGTGCATGTACTGGACTTGCTCTTGCTGCTGCTCCTCTTGAGTTTCTTCATTTTGTCCCCATGTGGATGATGGTTGGCTTGTATTAACTGCTGCAACTTGGAGGCTGTCAATCCTCTTGGCCATTTGCTCAAATTGTTGTTGAATTTGCTGCTGCATCATTTTGTTTTGAGCCAAGATTGAGTCCACTCCTTCCAACTCCATCACTCCTTTCCTTTGTGATGGTTGGCGTTGCCTTTGGTGAGCAAAGAAATATTGATTGTTGGCCACCATATCAATGAGATTTTGAGCTTCCTCTGCCGTTTTCATTAGCTGTAAAGAGCCTCCTGCTGAATAATCCAAAGCCTCTTGCGATTTCAGTGTTAAGCCTTCATAGAAATTTTGCAATCTGTCCCACTCACTGAACATTCCTGGTGGACACTTCCTGATTAGAGCTTTGTATTGTTCCCATGCCTCATACAAGGGTTCAGCATCCATTTGTGTGAATGTTTGCACTTCAGTCTTCAATCTAATAACTCTTTGAGGTGGGTAAAACTTGGCAAGGAACTTGGTTACTAGATCATCCCAATTGTTGATGCTGTCTCTTGGGAAGGATTCCAACCATTGAGTGGCTTTGTCTCTGAGAGAAAATGGAAATAGCAGTAGCTTGTAGCTATCAGGGTGCACACCATTGGTTTTGACAGTGTCACAAATCCTCAAGAAGGTGGACAAGTGTTGGTTAGGATCTTCAAGTGGTCCTCCTCCATAAGAACAATTGTTTTGAACCAAGGTGATGAGTTGTGGCTTTAGTTCAAAGTTATTTGCATTAACATTTGGGGTAAGAATGCTACTCCCACAATGTCTAGGATCTGCACATGTATAGGAAGCCAAAACTCTTCTCTGTGGTGGATTATTGTTGTTATTGGCTGCTCCTTCTGCTCCATTTGGTGGATTTGTTAAGTGTTCCTCCATATCTTGGAACTCTTCTTCTGAATCTTCTTCTCCAACAATGTTTTTTCCTCTTTCAGCTCTTCTTAATCTTCTGAGGGTTCTTTCGTCTTGTTCACAAAATGTGGGTATAACTCTCCTTGTACCTGACATACAACCAAAGCATAGGAATCACAACACCAGAAAGCAATAACACTTCAATCCATGGCTAAAGTGAAATGTTAATTGGCTTAAGCAAAAATTCAAACAGTTAGTGGGTTAGTCAAAAATTAAAGAAACAAAAAATAAAAAGTGCTTGATCTAGATCTTCACTTCACTTAATCATTGTCAATCTAATCAATCCCCGGCAACGTCACCAAAAACTTGATGTGTGGAAAACGATCCAACACAAAACTCACCGGCAAGTGTACCGGGTCGCATCAAGTAATAATAACTCACATGAGTGAGGTCGATCCCACAGGGATTGAAGGATTGAGCAATTTTAGTTTAGTGGTTGATTTAGTCAAGCGAATCAAGAATTGGTTGAGTGATTTGTGATTTGCTGAAGCTTAATTGCATGGAAAGTAAAGGGGAAGGGGAAATTTGCAGTAAACTAAAGAACAGGAAAGTAAATGTGCTGAATCTTAAAGTGCAAGTAATGTAAATTGCAGAAACTTAGATTGCAAGAAATGTAAATAACTGAATCTTAAAGTGCAAGTAATGTAAATTGCTTGAATTGTAAAGGGGATTGGGAGTTGGGTTTGCAGAATTTAGACAAGACAGAAGTAAATTGCATTAAACATAAAAGAGAAAATTGAATTGCAGTGAAGTAGATCTTAAACAGAAGAGTAAAATACTTTGAGAATTTAAAAACAGAGAAAGCAGTGCTTAGTTTGCAGCAAAGTAAAAGAGGTTAGAGATCTCAGGGTGGAAGAGACTAGATAACAAGTCTAGATCTCAAATCCTTCCTTGATCCAACAAGAATAATTGCAAAAGAAACTGAAAAATGAATTGCAGAAAGAGTAGGAGATGGAGCAGTAAATGGAAACTGAAATTCAATTGTGCAGAAAAAATAAACAAGATCTCAAGGTGAGATTGAAACAGAAGTTCTTCAATTCTCCACCCAAGATCCAAAGCAAGAAAAATAAAAGAGTGCTCAAGCAAGAACCAAGAAGAAGAGAGATCAATTCTCCTTCCAAGTTCTCTGAAACTACAAAACTCCAAGCCAACAGTTCTCCAGGACAATTCAAAATAAAAGTCTAAAAGCCAAAATAAAAAGTTCCAAAAGTTAAAAGTTCAAAAGTCAAAAAAAGGTCCTAATTACATCAAACTAACTCCTATTTATACACTTTCTATTCTTGGATTTTGGAATTTGGGTGGGCTTTTGATTTGGTGAAGAAATGAATTAAATTGGATTTTTAATCCAATTTCTAGCCTAAATTGCACCTCCAGGGGAAAGCTCAGTTGGAAAATCCAACTTAGCTTTCAAGTATGCTGCCCATGTTGTTTGTGGTGCGCAAGGCTTCCTTGGTTGAGTGTCAATTGTACTAGAGCTCAGTTGGAAAATCTAACTTAGTTCTAGGCCGTGTCCTTGTTGTGCGCACAAGGCTTGCTCCTTGGTGCCTTGGTCCGTGTCATGATGTGCATGACAACCCTCCTTGGTGCGCCAAAATTGTGCTCCTTGGTGTCATGACCGTGTCAAATTGTGGAGGCTTGGGGGAGAGGCAATGCTCAGTTGGAAAAACCAACTGAGCTTCCTTGTGCAGCGCCTTGCTTATGGCCTCAATGTCCCCAAGTTCGAATCCTGGTGGGGGAAGTGGAGGAAATCTTTGGAGTTAATTTCCTTGGATGAGTGGGCATTCCTCCTTATGTTTCCAAGAATTCCCAAGTTCGAAACTTGGCTCAAGCATTTAAGCTATTTTCCCTTGGTTTTCCTTGCAAGCTTGGTGGCACTCCTTCCTTATGTTTCAAAGAATTCCCAAGTTCAAATCCTGGAGGAAGCATTCTAGCTATTTATTCTTGAATTCCCTTGCAAGGAGTAGCGTGTGGTTCCAAGTTCGAACCATGGAGGATGCATTTTGACTATTTCTTCTTGAATTTCCTTGCAAGGTGAGTTCCTTGCCTCTCCTTGGTCCTTGGTTCGAATCTTGTTGGCTTCATCCCTTGGAATTTCTTCTTGAATTAATTTGGAGAGGTCCCCGATAAAGTTAACTTAGTTAACTGAGCTTTGTACCATTTCCTTGCATTCTTTAGTGCTCAGTTAACTATTTGAACTTAGCTTTGTAGCTTCCTTCTCCTTCCATTCCTTGTGAAGCTCAGTTTGCTTTCTCAACTTAGCTTCCCTTTCTTCCTCACTGTGGTCATGCTTTATCTTCCCTTTGCCACGCTTTCTCTTTCCTTTGGACACGCTTGTTGCTTCCTTGGAAACGTCTCCTATTTCCTTTGGGCACGCTCCTTAAGCCACGCTTTTCTTGTTTTCTTCTTTCTTCACCTACAATTAACCAAATCAACCAATCAAAGTATCACAAAATTCACAAGGTTTATAAATCCATTAATTATCAATTAAATTTAGCTTAAACCTCATGATTTTGCACTCATTACAGGGTGGTTGTTTGATTTAAAGAAGTCATGCATTTTCATTCCAAATTACTTACTTAAAATGCAAGAAAGTGCATAAAACCTAATAAAAACAAAGAAAAAGTCATGAATTTTGCACTCATTTTTTTATTTTTTTTTTTACGTTGTGCTGACCCTCGTTCTTTAAATGACGCTATCCCGAGTAGGACACATAAAGGCGAGCCGTAATGGCCTCATCTTTGGCAAGCTCCTCCGATTTTTTTCACTGTTTTTTTCCCGGTTCTTTTCCGGGTTTTTTTTTTTTTTTTTTTTTACGTTGTGCTGACCTTCGTTCTTTAAATGACGCTATCCCGAGGAGGACACCTAAAGGCGAGCCGTAATGGCCTCATCTTTGGCAAGCTCCTCCGATTTTTTTTCACAGTTTTTTTCCCAGTTTTTTTTTTTTTATTTATTACGTTGTGCTGACCCTCGTTCTTTAAATGACGCTATCCCGAGGAGGACACCTAAAAGGCGACCCGTTATGGCCTCATCTTTGGCAAGCTCCTCCGATTTTTTTTCACAGTTTTTTCCCGGTTTTTTACCGATTTTTTTTTTTACATTGTGCTGACCCTCGTTCTTTAAATGACGCTATCCCGAGGAGGACACATAAAAGCGAGCCGTAATGGCCTCATCTTTGGCAAGCTCGTCCGATTTTTTTTTCACAGTTTTTTTCCAGGTTTTTTTTTTACGTTGTGCTGACCCTCGTTCTTTAAATGACGCAATCCCGAGGAGAACACCTAAAGGCGAGTCGTAATGGCCTCATCTTCGGCAGGCTCCTCCGGTATTTTTTTTTTTTTCGTTTTTTTCCGTTTTTTTTCCGTTGTGCTGACCCTCATTCTTTAAATGACGCTATCCCGAGGAGGACACCTAAAGGCGAGCCGTAATGGCCTCATCTTTGGCAAGCTCCTCCGATTTTTTTCACAGCTTTTTTTCTGGTTTTTTTTTTTTCCGTTGTGCTGACCCCTGTTCTTTAAATGACGCTATATCGAGGAGGACACATAAAGGCGAGCCGTAATGGCCTCATCTTTGGCAAGCTCCTCCAATTTTTTTTACAGTTTTTTTCCCGATTTTTTTTATTACGTTGTGCTGACCCTCGTTCTTTAAATGACGCTATCCCGAGGAGGACAACTAAAGGTGAGCCGTAATGGCCTCATCTTTGGCAAGCTCCTCCGATTTTTTTCACAGTTTTTTTCCCCGGTTTTTTTTTTTTTTTTTATTTACGTTGTGCTGACCCTCGTTCTTTAAATGACGCTATCCCGAGGAGGACACCTAAAGGCGAGCCGTAATGTCCTCATCTTTGGCAAGCTCCTCCGATTTTTTTTCACAAATTTTTTCCCGTGTTTTATTTATTTTTATTTTTTTTTACATTGTGCTGACCCTCGTTCTTTAAATGACAATATTTCGAGGAGGACACCTAAAGGCGAGCTGTAATGGCCTCATCTTTGGCAAGCTCCTCCGATTTTTTTCACAGTTTTTTTCCCGGTTTTTTACCGATTTTTTTCCCGGGTTTTTTTTTTTATACGTTGTGCTGACCCTCGTTCTTTAAATGACGCTATCCTGAGGAGGACACATAAAGGCGAGCCATAATGGCCTCATCTTTGGCAAGCTCCTCCGATTTTTTTCATAGTTTTTTTCCCGGTTCTTTTCCGGGATTTTTTTTTATGTTGTGCTGACCCTCGTTCTTTAAATGACGCTATCCCTGCGAGAACACATAAAAGCGAGCCGTAATGGCCTCATCTTTGGCAAGCTCGTCCGATTTTTTTTCACAGTTTATTTCCCGTTTTTTTTTGTTTTTTTGTTTTTACGTTGTGCTGACCCGCGGTCTTTAAATGACGCAATCCCGAGGAGAACACCTAAAGGCGAGCCGTAATGGCTTCATTTTTGGCAAGCTCCTCCAGTTTTTTTTTTCACAGTTTTTTTCACAGTTTTTTTTTCTTTTTTTTTTTTTATATGTTGTGCTGACCCTCGTTCTTTAAATGACGCTATTCCGAGGAGGACACATAAAGGCGAGCCGTAACGGCCTCATTTTTGGCAAGCTCCTCCAGTTTTTTTTTTTCACAGTTTTTTTCATGTTTTTTTTTTTTATATGTTGTGCTGACCCTCGTTCTTTAAATGACGCTATCCCGAGGAGGACACATTAAGGCAAGCCATAATGGCCTCATTTTTGGCAAGCTCTTCCGATTTTTTTTTCGCAGTTTTTTCCCGGTTTTTTTTTTACTACGTTGTGCTGACCCTCGTTCTATAAATGACGCTATCCGAGGAGGACACATAAAGGCGAGCCATAATGACCTCATCTTTGGCAAGCTCCTCCGATTTTTTTCACAGTTTTTTTCCCGGTTCTTTTCCCGGTTCTTTTCTGGGTTTTTTATTTTATACGTTGTGCGGACCCTCTTTCTTTAAATGACGCTATCCCGAGCAAGACACATAAAAGCAAGCCTTAATGGCCTCATCTTTGGCAAGCTCCTCCGATTTTTTTTCACTGTTTTTTTCCCGGTTCTTTTCCGGGTTTTTTTTTTTTTTTTTTTTTTTTACGTTGTGCTGACCTTCGTTCTTTAAATGACGCTATCCCGAGGAGGACACCTAAAGGCGAGCCGTTATGGCCTCATCTTTGGCAAGCTCCTCCGATTTTTTTTCACAGTTTTTTCCCGGTTTTTTACCGATTTTTTTTTTTACGTTGTGCTGACCCTCGTTCTTTAAATGACGCTATCCCGAGGAGGACACATAAAAGCGAGCCGTAATGGCCTCATCTTTGGCAAGCTCGTCCGATTTTTTTTTCACAGTTTTTTTCCAGGTTTTTTTTTACGTTGTGCTGACCCTCGTTCTTTAAATGACGCAATCCCGAGGAGAACACCGAAAGGCGAGTCGTAATGGCCTCATCTTCGGCAGGCTCCTCCGGTATTTTTTTTTTCATTTTTTTTCCGTTTTTTTTCCGTTGTGCTGACCCTCATTCTTTAAATGACGCTATCCCGAGGAGGACACCTAAAGGCGAGCCGTAATGGCCTCATCTTTGGCAAGCTCCTCCGATTTTTTTCACAGCTTTTTTTCTGGTTTTTTTTTTCCGTTGTGCTGACCCCTGTTCTTTAAATGACGCTATATCGAGGAGGCCACATAAAGGCGAGCCGTAATGGCCTCATCTTTGGCAAGCTCCTCCAATTTTTTTTACAGTTTTTTTCCCGATTTTTTTTATTACGTTGTGCTGACCCTCGTTCTTTAAATGACGCTATCCCGAGGAGGACAACTAAAGGTGAGCCGTAATGGCCTCATCTTTGGCAAGCTCCTCCGATTTTTTTCACAGTTTTTTTCCCCGGTTTTTTTATTTTTTTATTTACGTTGTGCTGACCCTCGTTCTTTAAATGATGCTATCCCGAGGAGGACACCTAAAGGCGAGCCGTAATGTCCTCATCTTTGGCAAGCTCCTCCGATTTTTTTTCACAAATTTTTTCCCGTGTTTTAATTTTTTTTATTTTTTTTTACATTGTGCTGACCCTCGTTCTTTAAATGACAATATTTCGAGGAGGACACCTAAAGGCGAGCTGTAATGGCCTCATCTTTGGCAAGCTCCTCCGATTTTTTTCACAGTTTTTTTCCCGGTTTTTTACCGATTTTTTTCCCGGGTTTTTTTTTTTTATACGTTGTGCTGACCCTCGTTCTTTAAATGACGCTATCCTGAGGAGGACACATAAAGGCGAGCCATAATGGCCTCATCTTTGGCAAGCTCCTCCGATTTTTTTCACAGTTTTTTTCCCGGTTCTTTTTCGGGATTTTTTTTTTTATGTTGTGCTGACCCTCGTTCTTTAAATGATACTATCCCTGCGAGGACACATAAAAGCGAGCCGTAATGGCCTCATCTTTGGCAAGCTCGTCCGATTTTTTTTCACAGTTTATTTCCCGTTTTTTTTTTTTGTTTTTTTTGTTTTTACGTTGTGCTGACCCGCGGTCTTTAAATGACGCAATCCCGAGGAGAACACCTAAAGGCGAGCCGTAATGGCTTCATTTTTGGCAAGCTCCTCCAGTTTTTTTTTCACAGTTTTTTTCACAGTTTTTTTTTCTATTTTTTTTTTTATATGTTGTGCTGACCCTCGTTCTTTAAATGACGCTATTCCGAGGAGGACACATAAAGGCGAGCCGTAACGGCCTCATTTTTGGCAAGCTCCTCCAGTTTTTTTTTTCACAGTTTTTTTCATGTTTTTTTTTTTTATACGTTGTGCTGACCCTCGTTCTTTAAATGACGCTATCCCGAGGAGGACACATTAAGGCAAGCCGAAATGGCCTCATTTTTGGCAAGCTCTTCCGATTTTTTTTTCGCAGTTTTTTCCCGGTTTTTTTTTACTACGTTGTGCTGACCCTCGTTCTATAAATGACGCTATCCGAGGAGGACACATAAAGGCGAGCCATAATGACCTCATCTTTGGCAAGCTCCTCCGATTTTTTTCACAGTTTTTTTCCCGGTTCTTTTCCCGGTTCTTTTCTGGGTTTTTTTTTTATACGTTGTGCAGACCCTCTTTCTTTAAATGACGCTATCCCGAGCAAGACACATAAAAGCAAGCCTTAATGGCCTCATCTTTGGCAAGCTCCTCCGATTTTTTTTCACAGCTTTTTTTCTTGGTTTTTTTTTTTTACGTTGTGCTGACCCTCGTTCTTTAAATGACGCTATCCCGAGGAGGACACATAAATGCGAGCCATAATGGCCTCATCTTTGGCAAGCTCCTCCGATTTTTTTGACAGTTTTTTTCCCAGTTCTTTTCCGGGTTTTTTTTAATTTTTTTTATGTTGTGCTGACCTTCATTCTTTAAATGACGCTATCCCGAGGAGGACAGATAAAAGCGAGCTGTAATGGCCTCATCTTTGGCAAGCTCGTCCGATTTTTTTTCACAGTTTTTTTTCCGGTTTTTTTTTATGTTGTGCTGACCCTCGTTCTTTAAATGACGCTATTCCGAGGAGGACACATAAAGGCTAGCCGTAATGGCCTCATTTTTGGCAAGCTCCTCCAGTTTTTTCTTTCACAGTTTTTTTCATGTTTTTTTTTATTTTTTTTATTTCGTTGTGCTGACCCTCGTTCTTTAAATGACGCTATCCCGAGGAGGACACATAAAGACGAGCTGTAATGGCCTCATTTTTGGCAAGCTCTTCCGATTTTTATCACATTTTTTTCCCGGTTCTTTTCCGGGTTTTTTTTTTTTTTTTTTTACTTTGTGCTGACCCTCGTTCTTTAAATGACGCTATCCCGAGTAGGACACATAAAGGCGAGCCGTAATGTCCTCATCTTTGGCAAGCTCCTCCGATTTTTTTCACAATTTTTTACCCGGTTCTTTTCTGGTTTTTTTTTTTTTTTTGACGTTGTGCTGACCTTCGTTCTTTAAATGACGCTATGCCGAGGAGGACACGTAAAGGCGAGCCGAAATAGCCTCATCTTTGGCAAGCTCCTCCGATTTTTTTTCACAGATTTTTCCCAGTTTTTTTTTATTATTTTTTTATTTTTTATTTTTCTTTACGTTGTGCTGACCCTCGTTCTTTAAATGACGCTATCCCGAGGAGGACACCTAAAGCCGAGCCGTAATGGCCTCATCTTTTGCAAGCTCCTCTGATTTTTTTCACAGTTTTTCCCGGTTTTTTACCGATTTTTTTCCCTTTTTTTTTTTTTTACTTTGTGCTGACCCTCGTTCTTTAAATGACGCTATCCCGAGGAGGACAATTAAAGGCGAGCCGTTATAGCCTTATCTTTGGCAAGCTCCTCCGATTTTTTTTCACAGTTGTTTTCCTTGTTTTTTTTTAATACGTTGTGCTGACCCTCGTTATTTAAATGACGCTATTCCGAGGAGGACACATAAAGGCGAGCCGTAATGTCCTCATCTTTGGCAAGCTCCTCCGATTTTTTTCACAGTTTTTTTCCCGGTTCTGTTCCGGTTGTTTTTTTTTTTTTTTATGTTGTGCTGACCCTCGTTCTTTAAATGACGCTATCCCGAGGAGGACATATAAAAGCGAGCCGTAATTGCCTCATCTTTGGCAAGCTCGTCCGATTTTTTTTCACTATTTTTTTCCCGGTTTTTTTTTTTTTTTTTTTTTTTTTTTTTTTTTTTTTTTTTTTTTTTTTTTTTTTTTTTTTACGTTGTGCTGACCCTCGTTCTTTAAATGACGCAATCCCGAGGAGAACACCTAAAGGCGAGTCGTAATGGCCTCATCTTCGGCAGGCTCCTCCGGTATTTTTTTTTTCATTTTTTTTCGTTTTTTTTTTCCGTTGTATTGACCCTCGTTCTTTAAATGACGCTATCCCGAGGAGGATACCTAAAGGCGAGCCTTAATGTCCTCATCTTTGGCAAGCTCCTCCGATTTTTGTTTCACAGCTTTTTTTCTGGGTTTTTTTTTTTTATGTTGTGCTGACCCTCGTTCTTTAAATGACGCTATATCGCGGAGGACACATAAAGGCGAGCCGTAATGGCCTCATCTTTGGCAAGCTCCTCAAATTTTTTTCACAGTTTTTTTCCCGGTTCTTTTCCGGGTTTTTTTTCTTTTTTTTTTTTTTACGTTGTGCTGACCCTCGTTCTTTAAATGACGCTATCCCGAGGAGGACATATAAAAGCGAGCCGTAATGGCCTCATCTTTGGCAAGCTCGTCCGATTTTTTTTCACTGTTTTTTTCCCCGTTTTTTTTTTTTTTTTTTTTTTTTTTTTTTTTTTTTTTTTTTTTTAACGTTGTGCTGACCCTCGTTCTTTAAATGACGCAATCCCGAGGAGAACACCTAAAGGTGAGTCGTAATGGCCTCATCTTCGGCAGGCTCCTCCGGTATTTTTTTTCTTTTTTTTTCGTTTTTTTTCCGTTGTATTGACCCTCGTTCTTTAAATGAGGCTATATCGAGGAGGACACATAAAGGCGAGCCGTAATGGCCTCATCTTTGGCAAGCTCCTCCAATTTTTTTCACAGTTTTTTTCCCGGTTCTTTTCCATGTTTTTTTTCTTTTTTTTTTTTATTTTTTTTTACGTTGTGCTGACCCTCGTTCTTTAAATGACGCTATCCCGAGGAGGACACATAAAGGCGAGCCGTGATGGCCTCATTTTTGGCAAGCTCCTCCGGTTTTTTTCACAGTTTTTTTCCCGGTTTTTTTGTTTTTTATTTTTTTTATTTTTTTTTTAACGTTGTGCTGACCCTCGTTCCTTAAATGACGCTATCCCAAGGAGGACACATAAAGGCGAGCCATAATGGCCTCATCTTTGGCAAGCTCTTCCGATTTTTTTCACTGTTTTTTTCCCGGTTCTTTTCCGGTTTTTTTTTTTTTTTTTTTTTTTTTTTTTTTTTTTTTACGTTGTGCTGACCCTCGTTCTTTAAATGACGCTATCCCGAGGAGGACACCTAAAGGCGAGCCGTAATGGCCTCATCTTTGGCAAGCTCCTCCGATTTTTTTTCACAGTTTTTTTCCAAGTTTTTTTTTTATTTTTTTTATTACGTTGTGCTGACCCTCGTTCTTTAAATGACGCTATCCCGAGGAGGACAACTAAAGGCGAGCCGTAATGGCCTCATCTTTGGCAAGCTCCTCCGATTTTTTTTCACAGTTTTTTTCCAAGTTTTTTTTTTATTTTTTTTTTACGTTGTGCTGACCCTCGTTCTTTAAATGACAATATTTCGAGGAGGACACCTAAAGGCGAGCTGTAATGGCCTCATCTTTGACAAGCTCCTCCGATTTTTTTTCACAGTTTTTTTCCCGGTTTTTTACCGATTTTTTTCCCGGGTTTTTTTTTTTTTATACATTGTGCTGACCCTCGTTCTTTAAATGACGCTATCCTGAGGAGGACACATAAAGGCGAGCCATAATGGCCTCATCTTTGGCAAGCTCCTCCGATTTTTTTCACAATTTTTTTCCCGGTTCTTTTCCGGGATTTTTTTTTTTACGTTGTGCTGACCCTCGTTCTTTAAATGACGCTATCCCTGCGAGGACACATAAAAGCGAGCCGTAATGGCCTCATTTTTGGCAAGCTCCTCCGGTTTTTTTCACAGTTTTTTTCCCGGTTTTTTTTTTTTTTTTTTTTTTTACGTTGTGCTGACCCTCGTTCTTTAAATGACGCTATCCCGAGGACACATAAAGGCGAGCCATAATGGCCTCATCTTTGGCAAGCTCCTCCGATTTTTTTCACTGTTTTTTCCCGGTTCTTTTCCGGGTTTTTTTTTTTTTTTTTTTTTTTTTTTTTTTTTTTTTTTTTTTTTTTTTTTTTTTTTTTTACGTTGTGCTGACCCTCGTTCTTTAAATGACGATATCTTGAGGAGGACACCTAAAGGCGAGCCGTAATGGCCTCATTTTTGGCAAGCTTCTCCGATTTTTTTTCACAGTTTTTTATTTTTATTTTTTTTATTACGTTGTGCTGACCCTCGTTCTTTAAATGACGCTATCCCGAGGAGGACACCTAAAGGCGAGCCGTTATGGCCTCATCTTTGGCAAGCTCCTCCGATATTTCTTCACAGTTTTTTCCCGGTTTTTTATCGATTTTTTTTTACGTTGTGCTGACCCTCGTTCTTTAAATGACGCTATCCCGAGGAGAACACCTAAAGGCGAGCCGTAATGGCATCATCTTTGGCAAGCTCCTCCGATTTTTTTTTCACAGTTTTTTCCCGGTTTTTTACCGATATTTTTCTCGGGTTTTTTTTTTATACGTTGTGCTGACCCTCGTTCTTTAAATGACGCTATCCCGAGGAGGACACATAAAGGCGAGCCGAAATGGCCTCATCTTTGGCAAGCTCCTCCGATTTTTTTCACAGTTTTTTTCCCGGTGCTTTTCCAGGTTTTTTTTTTTTTTTTTTTTTTTTGACGTTGTGCTGACCCTCGTTCTTTAAATGACGCTATCCCGAGGAGGACACATAAAAGCGAGCCGTAATGGCCTTATCTTTGGCAAGCTCGTCCGATTTTTTTTTCATAGTTTTTTCCCGTTTTTTTTTTTGTGCTGACCCTCGTTCTTTAAATGACGCTATTCCGAGGAGGACACATAAAGCCGAGCCGTAATGGCCTCATTTTTGGCATGCTCCTCCAGTTTTTTTTTTAACAGTTTTTTTCATGTTTTTTGATGAGATATTTTGATGAGAAACGAATCTCTCACAAAACATCACAAAACTAACCGGCAAGTGTACCGGGTCGTATCAAGTAATAAAAACTCACGGGAGTGAGGTCGATCCCACAGGGATTGAAGGATTGAGCAATTTTAGTTTGGTGGTTGATTTAGTCAAGCAAATCAAGATTTGGTTGATGATTGTGTGACTTGCAGAATGTAAATTGCATTGAAGTAAAGAGAACAAGAAATAAATTGCTGAAACTTAAAGTGCAAGAATTGTAAATTGCGGAATCTTAAAGTGCAAGGAATATAAATTGCTTGAAATGTAAAGGGAATTGGGGAATGGATTTGCAGAATTTAAACAAAGAAAAACTAAATTGCATCAAACAGAAGAGGGAAAGGGAATTGGGATTGAACCAAATCTTGAAGCAGTAAAGTAAATGAACAGAAAAAGCAATAAACAGGGAATTGAAATGAGAAATTCAGATCTCAGGACCCAGAGACTAGAAAACCAAGTCTAGATCTCAATGCCTTCCTAGATCCAACAAGAACAATAGCAAGGAAATTGTAAATTGCAAAGAAAAGAGATGAAGAAGTAAGTAACAGAAACGGAAATTCAATTAAGCAGTAAATAAACAGAGAGATCCAAGATTGAGATTGAAACAGAATTTCTTCAATTCTCCAATCCAAGATCCAAGACAAAAGTAAAATGAAATTGAAAGCAAATGAAAACAAGAAATTAAAGTTTACTCAGTAACAAAAGCTCTCCGAAAACTATTATGAAAATTCTAAAAGGAAAGCTCCCCTAATAACTTGAATTCTATCCTATTTATACACTTTCCAAAATGATCTTCAAGCCTTGAGTTGGGCCTTTGTTCTTGGTGGAATTGGGTTGAAAGAGGCCTTGGTTGATTGCTCTTGAAGTTTGAAGAAGAACCGAAGTGAACCAATTGAACCGGTTTTGAAGTTAGCCATAGTTGGTCCCAACGTTAGGGCCAAAGTTAGGGGTCTAACTTTGACCCTAACTTTTCATAGCAGCAAGCATGATTCCCTGGTTTGGACGTTGGTGCCAACGTTAGGGGTCTAACTTTGACCCTAACGTTGGCCTTGCTTAGTGCTAGTGGTGCCAACGTTAGCCTCCAAGTTAGGGGGCTAACGTTGGCGCAAACGTTGGTGCCCCTCCCTTTGTGATTCATGTGCCAACGTTAGCCTCCAAGTTAGGGGGCTAACGTTGGCGCAAACGTTGGCCTTCTCCCCCTTTATAACTCATGTGCCAACGTTAGCCTCCAAGTTAGGGGGCTAACGTTGGCGCAAACGTTGGCTGGCCCAGGGATGAGTTTCAAGTTTCTCTTGCCAACGTTAGCCTCCAAGTTAGGGGGCTAACGTTGGCTCAAACGTGGGGAGTCCAGGGAGTGATCTTTCATGCCCAACGTTAGCCTCCAAGTTAGGGGGCTAACGTTGGGGCTAACTTCATGCCTCCAGGATCAATTTCACTTATTCCTTTCTTCACTTCTAGCCATTCCATCTTGCTTCAACCTTTCTCCAAGCTTTCTTCACCTATCATTAATCAACCAAACTCATCAAAGCTATGCTCAAAATCATGAGATATTCAATCTTTCATAATATGCAACAAATATAGCCTAAAACCTCATGAAATGGCATGAATTCATATATGGTTGGTTCAATCAAGGGAAACATGAAAATCTACTCAATTAGCTTGCTTGTAGCTCAAGAAAGTGCATAATTCTAATGAAAACTAAAGAAAAAGACTAGCTAAAATAGGCTAAGATGACTTGTCATCAGACACCTAAAGGTGAGCCGTAAAAGCCTCATCTTTGGCAATCTCCTCCGATTTTTTTTCACAAATTTTTTCCCGTGTTTTATTTTTTTTTTATTTTTTTTTACGTTGTGCTGACCCTCGTTCTTTAAATGACAATATTTCGAAGAGGACACCTAAAGGCGAGCTGTAATGGCCTCATCTTTGGCAAGCTCCTCCGATTTTTTTCACAGTTTTTTTCCCGGTTTTTTACCGATTTTTTTCCCGGGTTTTTTTTTTTATACGTTGTGCTGACCCTCGTTCTTTAAATGACGCTATCCTGAGGAGGACACATAAAGGCGAGCCATAATGGCCTCATCTTTGGCAAGCTCCTCCGATTTTTTTCACAGTTTTTTTCCCGGTTCTTTTCCGGGTTTTTTTTTTTTTTTTTTTTTTTTTTTTTTTTTTTTTTTTTTTTTTTTTTTACGTTGTGCGGACCCTCTTTCTTTAAATGACGCTATCCCGAGCAAGACACATAAAAGCAAGCCGTAATGGCCTCATCTTTGGCAAGCTCGTCTGATTTTTTTTCAGTGTTTTTTTTTTTTTTTTTTTTTTTTTTTTTTACGTTGTGCTGACCCTCGTTCTTTAAATGACGCAATCCCGAGGAGAACACCTAAAGGCGAGTCATAATGGCCTCATCTTCGGCAGGCTCCTCCGGTATTTTTTTTTGCATTTTTTTTTCTTCCGTTGTGCTGACCCTCGTTCTTTAAATGACGCTATCCCGAGTAGGACACCTAAAGGCGAGCCGTAATGGCCTCATCTTTGGCAAGATCCTCCGATTTTTTTTCACAGCTTTTTTTCTTGGTTTTTTTTTTTTTACGTTGTGCTGACCCTCGTTCTTTAAATGACGCTATCCCGAGGAGGACACATAAATGCGAGCCATAATGGCCTTATCTTTGGCAAGCTCCTCCGATTTTTTTGACAGTTTTTTTCCTGGTTCTTTTCCGGGTTTTTTTTAATTTTTTTTTTATGTTGTGCTGACTCTCATTCTTTAAATGACGCTATCCCGAGGAGGACACATAAAAGCGAGCTGTAATGGCCTCATCTTTGGCAAGCTCGTCCGATTTTTTTTTCATAGTTTTTTTTCCGGTTTTTTTTTTATGTTGTGCTGATCCCGTTCTTTAAATGACGCTATTCCGAGGAGGACACATAAAGGCTAGCCGTAATGGCCTCATTTTTGGCAAGCTCCTCCAGTTTTTTCTTTCACAGTTTTTTTCATGTTTTTTTTTAATTTTTTTATTTCGTTGTGCTGACCCTCGTTCTTTAAATGACGCTATCCCGAGGAGAACACCTAAAGGCGAGCCGTAATGGCATCATCTTTGGCCTAATTTTTGGCAAGCTCTTCCGATTTTTTTCACATTTTTTTCCCGGTTCTTTTCCGGGTTTTTTTTTTTTTTTTTTTTACTTTGTGCTGACCCTCGTTCTTTAAATGACGCTATCCCGAGTAGGACACATAAAGGCGAGCCGTAATGTCCTCATCTTTGGCAAGCTCCTCCGATTTTTTTCACAATTTTTTACCCGGTTCTTTTCCGGGTTTTTTTTTTTTTTTTGACGTTGTGCTGACCCTCGTTCTTTAAATGACGCTATGCCGAGGAGGACACGTAAAGGCAAGCCGAAACAGCCTCATCTTTGGCAAGCTCCTCCGATTTTTTTTCACAGATTTTTTCCCAGTTTTTTTTATTATTTTTTTATTTTTTATTTTTCTTTACGTTGTGCTGACCCTCGTTCTTTAAATGACGCAATCCCGAGGAGGACATCTAAAGGCGAGCCGTAATGGCCTCATCTTTGGCAAGCTCCTCCTATTTTTTTTCACAATTTTTTTCCCGGGTTTTTTTTTTATTACGTTATGCTGACCCTCGTTCTTTAAATGACGCTATCCCGAGGAGGACACCTAAAGCCGAGCCGTAATGGCCTCATCTTTTGCAAGCTCCTCTGATTTTTTTTCACAGTATTTTCCCGGTTTTTTACCGATTTTTTTCCCAGTTTTTTTTTTTTCACAGTTGTTTTCCCAGTTTTTTTTTATACGTTGTGCTGACCCTCGTTATTTGAATGACGCTATTCCGAGGAGGACACATAAAGGCGCGCCGTAATGGCCTCATCTTTGGCAAGCTCCTCCGATTTTTTTCACAGTTTTTTTCCCGGTTCTTTTCCGGTTGTTTTTTTTTTTTACGTTGTGCTGACCCTCGTTATTTGAATGACGCTATTCCGAGGAGGACACATAAAGGCGCGCCGTAATGGCCTCATCTTTGGCAAGCTCCTCCGATTTTTTTCACTGTTTTTTTCCCGTTTTTTTTTTTTTACGTTGTGCTGACCCTCGTTCTTTAAATGACGCAATCACGAGGAGAACACCTAAAGGCGAGTTGTAATGGCCTCATCTTCGGCAGGCTCCTCCGGTATTTTTTTTCATTTTTTTTTTCGTTTTTTTTCCGTTGTATTGACCCTCGTTCTTTAAATGACGCTATCCCGAGGAGGATACCAAAAGGCGAGCCTTAATGTCCTCATCTTTGGCAAGCTCCTCCGATTTTTGTTTCACAGCTTTTTTTCTGGGTTTTTTTTTTTTACGTTGTGTTGACCCTCGTTCTTTAAATGACACTATATCGAGGAGGACACATAAAGGCGAGCCGTAATGATCTCATCTTTGGCAAGCTCCTCCAATTTTTTTCACAGTTTTTTTCCCGGTTCTTTTCCATGTTTTTTTTCTTTATTTTTTTTATTTTTTTTTTTTACGTTGTGCTGACCCTCGTTCTTTAAATGACGCTATCCCGAGGAGGACACAAAAAGGCGAGCCGTGATGGCCTCATTTTTGGCAAGCTCCTCCGGTTTTTTTCACAGTTTTTTTCCCGGTTGTTTCCCGTTTTTTTTTTTTTTTTTTTTTTTTTTTTTTACGTTGTGCTGACCCTCGTTCTTTAAATGACGCTATCCCAAGGAGGACACATAAAGGCGAGCCGTAGTGGCCTCATCTGTGGCAAGCTCGTCCGATTTTTTTTCACAATTTTTTTCCCGGTGTTTTTTTTTTTTACGTTGTGCTGACCCTCGTTCTTTAAATGACGCAATCCCGAGGAGAACACCTAAAGGCGAGTCGTAATGGCGTCATCTTCAGCAGGCTCCTCCGGTATTTTTTTTTTCATTTTTTTTCCGTTTTTTTTTACGTTGTGTTGACCCTCGTTCTTTAAATGACGCAATCCCGAGGAGAACACCTAAAGGCGAGCCGTAATGGCTTCATTTTTGGCAAGCTCCTCTCGTTTTTTTTTCACATTTTTTTTCCCAGTTTTTTTTTTATATGTTGTGCTGACCCTCGTTCTTTAAATGACGCTATTTCAAGGAGGACACATAAGGGCGAGCCGTAATGGCCTCATTTTTGGCAAGCTCCTCCAGTTTTTTTTTCACAGATTTTTTCATGGTTTTTTTTTATTTTTTTTACGATGTGATGACCCTCGTTCTTTAAATGACGCTATCCCGAGGAGGACACATAAAGGCGAGCCTTAATGGCCTCATTTTTGGCAAGCTCTTCCGGTTTTTTTTTCGCAGTTTTTTCCCGTTTTTTTTTTACTACGTTGTGCTGACCCTCGTTCTATAAATGACGTTATCCCGAGGAGGACACATAAAGGCGAGCCGTGATGGCCTCGTTTTTGGCAAGCTCCTCCGGTTTTTTTCACAGTTTTTTTACCGGTTTTTTCCCGGTTTTTTTTTTATACCCGATTTTTTTCACAGTTTTTTTCCCGGTTCTTTTCCGAGTTTTTTTTTAATTTTTTTTTACGTTGTGCTGACCCTCGTTCTTTAAATGACGTTATCCCGAGGAGGACACATAAAGGCGAGCCATAATGGCCCCATCTTTGGCAAGCTCCTCCGATTTTTTTCACAATTTTTTTCCCGGTTCTTTTCCGAGTTTTTTTTTAATTTTTTTTTACGTTGTGCTGACCCTTGTTCTTTAAAATGACGCTTTCCCGAGGAGGACACATAAAAGCGAGCCATAATGGCCTCATCTTTGGCAAGCTCGTCCGATTTTTTTTCACAAATTTTTTCCCAGTTTTTTTTTTTTTTTTTTTTTTTTTTTTTTTTTTTTTTTTTTTTTTTACGTTGTGATGACCCTCGTTCTTTAAATGACGCAATCCCGAGGAGAACACCTAAAGGCGAGTCGTAATGGCGTCATCTTCAGCAGGCTCCTCCGGTATTTTTTTTCCGTTTTTTTTTCGTTTTTTTTTTTACGTTGTGCTGACCCTCGTTCTTTAAATGACGCAATCCCGAGGAGAACACCTAAAGGCGAGCCGTAATGGCTTCATTTTTGGCAAGCTCCTCTGGTTTTTTTTCACAGTTTTTTTCCCAGTTTTTTTTTTATATGTTGTGATGACCCTCGTTCTTTAAATGATGCTATCCCGAGGAGGACACATAAAGGCGAGTCGTAATGGCCTCATTTTTGGCAAGCTCTTCCTGTTTTTTTTTGCAGTTTTTTCCCGTTTTTTTTTACTACGTTGTGCTGACCCTCGTTCTATAAATGACGCTATCCCGAGGAGGACACATAAAGGCGAGCCGTAATGGCCTCATCTTTGGCAAGCTCCTTCGATTTTTTTCACAGTTTTTTTCCCGGTTCTTTTCTGGGGTTTTTTTAATTTTTTTTTACGTTGTGCTGACCCTCGTTCTTTAAATGACGCTATCCCGAGGAGGACACATAAAGGCGAGCCGTAATGGCCATATCTTTGGCAAGCTCCTCCAATTTTTTTCACAGTTTTTTTCCCGATTCTTTTCCATGTTTTTTTTTCTTTTTTTTTATTTTTTTTACGTTGTGCTGACCCTCGTTCTTTAAATGACGCTATCCCGAGGAGGACACATAAAGGCGAGCCGTGATGGCCTCATTTTTGGCAATCTCCTCCGGTTTTTTTCACAGTTTTTTTCCCGGTTTTTTTTTTTTTTTTTTTACGTTGTGCTGACCCTTGTTCTTTAAATGACGCTATCCCAAGGAGGACACATAAAGGCGAGCCATAATGGCCTCATCTTTGGCAAGCTCCTCCGATTTTTTTCACATTTTTTTTCCCGGTTCTTTTCCGAGATTTTTTTTTATTTTTTTTACGTTGTGCTGACCCTCGTTCTTTAAATGACGCTTTCCTGAGGAGGACACATAAAAGCGAGCCGTAATGGCCTCATCTTTGGCAAGCTCGTCCGGTTTTTTTTCACAATTTTTTTCCCGGTTTTTTTTTTTTTTTACGTTGTGCTGACCCTCGTTCTTTAAATGACGCAATCCCGAGGAGAACACCTAAAGGCGAGTCGTAATGGCGTCATCTTCAGCAGGCTCCTCCGGTATTTTTTTTTTCATGGTTTTTTTATTATTTTTTTTTTACGATGTGATGACCTTAGTTCTTTAAATGACGCTATCCCGAGGAGGACACATAAAGGCGAGCCGTAATGGCCTCATTTTTGGCAAGCTCTTCCGGTTTTTTTTTCGCAGTTTTTTCCCGTTTTTTTTACTACGTTGTGCTGACCCTCGTTCTATAAATGACGTTATCCCGAGGGGGACACATAAAGGCGAGCCGTGATGGCCTCATTTTTGGCAAGCTCCTCCGGTTTTTTTCAGAGTTTTTTTACCGGTTATTTTTTTTATACGTTGTGCTGACCCTCGTTCTTTAAATGACGCTATCCCGAGGAGGACACATAAAGGCGAGCCATAATGGCCTCATCTTTGGCAAGCTCCTCCGATTTTTTTCACAGTTTTTTTCCCGGTTCTTTTCCGAGTTTTTTTTTTAACTTTTTTTTACGTTGTGCTGACCCTCGTTCTTTAAATGACGCTTTCCCGAGGAGGACACATAAAAGCGAGCCGTAATGGCCTCATCTTTGGCAAGCTCGTCCGACTTTTTTTTCACAATTTTTTTCCCAGTTTTTTTTTACGTTGTGATGACCCTCGTTCTTTAAATGACGCAATCCCGAGGAGAACACCTAAAGGCGAGTCGTAATGGCCTCATCTTCAGCAGGCTCCTCCGGTATTTTTTTTTTCGTTTTTTTTCCGTTTTTTTTTTTTTTACGTTGTGCTGACCCTCGTTCTTTAAATGACGCAATCCCGAGGAGAACACCTAAAGGCGAGCCGTAATGGCTTCATTTTTGGCAAGCTCCTCTCGTTTTTTTTCACAGTTTTTTTCCCAGTTTTTTTTTATATGTTGTGCTGACCCTCGTTCTTTAAATGTCGCTATTTCGAGGAGGACACATAAGGGCGAGCCGTAATGGCCTCATTTTTGGCAAGCTCCTCCAGTTTTTTTTTCACAGTTTTTTTCATGGTTTTTTTTTATTTTTTTTTTACGATGTGACGACCCTCGTTCTTTAAATGACGCTATCTCGAGGAGGACACATAAAGGCGAGCCGTAATGGCCTCATTTTTGGCAAGCTCTTCCTGTTTTTTTTCGCAGTTTTTTCCCGTTTTTTTTTTACTACGTTGTGCTGACCCTCGTTCTATAAATGACGCTATCCCGAGGAGGACACATAAAGGCGAGCCGTAATGGCCTCATCTTTGGCAAGCTCCTCAAATTTTTTTCACAGTTTTTTTCCTGATTCTTTTCCATGTTTTTTTTCTTTTTTTTTATTTTTTTTACGTTGTGCTGACCCTCGTTCTTTAAATGACGCTATCCCGAGGAGGACACATAAAGGAGAGCCGTGATGGCCTCATTTTTGGCAATCTCCTCCAGTTTTTTTCACAGTTTTTTTCCCGGTTTTTTCCTGGTTTTTTTTTTTTTTTTTTTTTTTTTTTTTTTTTTTACGTTGTACTGACCCTCGTTCTTTAAATGACGCTATCCCAAGGAGGACACATAAAGGCGAGCCATAATGGCCTCATCTTTGGCAAGCTCCTCCGATTTTTTTCACAGTTTTTTTCCCGGTTCTTTTCCGAGTTTTTTTTTTATTTTTTTTTACGTTGTGCTGACCCTCGTTCTTTAAATGACGCTTTCCCGAGGAGGACACATAAAAGCGAGCCGTAATGGTCTCATCTTTGGCAAGCTCGTCCGATTTTTTTTCACAATTTTATTCCTAGTTTTTTTTTTTTTTTTTTACGTTGTGATGACCCTCATTCTTTAAATGACGCAATCCCGAGGAGAACACCTAAAGGCGAATCGTAATGGCGTCATCTTCAGCAGGCTCCTCCGGTATTTTTTTTTCGTTTTTTTTCCGTTTTTTTTTACGTTGTGCTGACTCTCGTTCTTTAAATGACGCAATCCCGAGGAGAACACCTAAAGGCGAGCCGTAATGGCTTCATTTTTAGCAAGCTCCTCTCGTTTTTTTTTCACAATTTTTTTCCCAGTTTTTTTTTTATATGTTGTGCTGACCCTCGTTCTTTAAATGACGCTATTTCGTGGAGGACACATAAGGGCGAGCCGTAATGGCCTCATTTTTGGCAAGCTCCTCCAGTTTTTTTTCACAGTTTTTTTCATGGTTTTTTTTTATTTTTTTTTACGATGTGATGACCCTCGTTCTTTAAATGACGCTATCCCGAGGAGGACACATAAAGGCGAGCCGTAATGGCCTCATTTTTGGCAAGCTCTTCCGGTTTTTTTTTCGCAGTTTTTTCCCTTTTTTTTTTACTACGTTGTGTTGACCCTCGTTCTATAAATGACGCTATCCCGAGGAGGACACATAAAGGAGAGCCGTAATGGCCTCATCTTTGGCAAGCTCGTCCGATTTTTTTTTCTCAGTTTTTTTCCCGATTTTTTTTTATGTTGTGCTGACCCTCGTTCTTAAAATGAAGCAATCCCGAGAAGAACAACTAAAGGCGAGTCGTAATGGCCTCATCTTCGGCAGGCTCCTCCGGTATATTTTTTTCATTTTTTTTCCGTTGTGCTGACCCTCGTTCTGTAAATGACGCTATCCCGAGGAGGACACCTAAAGGCGAGCCGTAATGGCCTCATCTTTGGCAAGCTCCTCCGATTTTTCTTTCACAACTTTTTTTCCGGTTTTTTTTTTTTTTAACATTGTGCTGACCCTCGTTCTTTAAATGTCACTATATCGAGGAGGACACATAAAGGCGAGCCGTAATGGCCTCTTCTTTGGCAAGCTCCTCCAGTTTTTTTACAGTTTTTTTCCCGGTTTTTTTTTATTACGTTGTGCTGACCCTCGCTCTTTAAATGACGCTATCCCGATGAGGACAACTAAAGGGGCTGGAAGAATAGAAAGATTCCAACAGAGGGGCTTTCTAAAGGTGACAAAGTGCAACTGATATATCAACAGCTGGAGGCAAATCAACAAACCGAGGATTACTACACTGTCAGCAACATACTATCATTAGAGCATGCTGAAATTGAACACCAGAGAACAAAGAAGAGGATCACGGTCAGGGGAGACAAATTGAGGCCCTACAAGCACCAACCACCATAAAAGAAAGCCTCAATGTCAAGCTAGTGACAATAAAAGAGCGCTCCATGGGAGGCAACCCATGCTTTAAGATTCATGCCATTTTACATTCAATAAGTTATGATCACTTGATGCATGAATTTTTTTCCCTTTTCATGAACACGTCCATTTATTGCATGCACTATTTTGAAACATATGCTAAGTTTGGTGTGTCTTCAAGCACACTTAACCAATATTACAAAGGATTTTGTTTCACATGCTTAAAATGTTTTGATAGAGCATATGGCCGAACACTAAGTTTGGTGTCCACATAGCTTCATGAAAATTTGAAACTCATGCATCAATAATCATACATGTGTTATTTTCCAAAACCTTATAAATAAAAAAATTCTTATTCGATAATGAAGGCATTAATTGTGATGTATCCTTTGACAAAAAAACAAGTTTGGTGTTCATCAAACATTGATGCACCGATTTAAGGATACAATTAATCCTTCAACGAAAAAAAAAAAAAAAGAGAGAAAAAGAAAGTATAATGAAAACAATTCTTATGAACATTTAACATTTGGACTTCACCAATTGGAGGAAGAAACTCATTTTCTTTATACATTACAAAACACTAAGTTTGGTGTCCTCCAAAGAGAGTGTCACGGTTCACATGAGATAAGAATTGATGGTTCACATATTTTTACTAAAAAGAACAATATTGCTACGGTTGGATAAGACTAATGTATGTTGTCTTGTTGTGATGACTAGGAGGTCAAAGAATCTTCAATGAAAAAGACAAGACAAAGGAAAGCATAGCATAAGGACAAAAAATCCTATCACATGCTTCAAGGAAGAAATCTGCCACTCCTTGAGAATGATCACGGCAAAGGCAAGGGAAGGAGCAAATTTTGTCTTCATTCATCCTTACATGCATACCTTTGATCTCCATAGTGTCTAATTGCATCCTAGCCCTTCATTGCTCATTTAAAAGCATACCACCTTCAAGCCATGCACATGACCGAATCACTCCTCAACATAACAAGCCTTGTGCAACCTTTCTTCTACTTTAAACTCCAAACACTTAAACTTCTCTTCATAACTTCTTGTCATAGCAAGCCCGGACCTAATCTCTTTTTCCTCCAAACACACATCAAACTCTCCAACATTCTTCACATTCCCTCTCAACCAACCAAGTGATCATGGTATCCTCCTCAAGAACCAAACGACGAAAAGGAAAAGATCCAATAGTGGAGGAAGAAACACATGAGTATGACCAATGGAGGTTCAAGTCTTGGTCTCATCAAATGCAAATGCAATGGATGAACGAGAAAAGAATCTATCCTGAAATTCCATTCATGTTACCGGATGATGGGTGTCAAGAAATAAAGAACAAAATCCGGAAGAGGAGATGGGAGGAACTTACATCACCAGCCACCCGAATTAATACCAGTATCATAAAAGAGTTCTATGCAAATGTCCCAAGGATTGACATGCGTGAACCCCCAACGTACAAGAGCTATGTGCGTGGGGTGGAAGTAGACTTTGGCCCGGATGCAATCAAGAAAGTCTTGAAACTAAAGTCAGTGCGCTTTGATGAACCGGGATACCAACAAAGATTGAATGAGGAGCAGAATTATGAGGAGATTGCAAGAGACATTTGTTTTGAGAACTCAGAATGGGAAGGAGATAACAAGAACAGATACAAGTTCCTGAAGAGATGTAACTTCACTCCGGAAGCAAAAGGATGGTATGAGTTGATGAAAAGGTCAATTCTGGGGACAGTGAACACCTCAGAAGTTAACAGGGAGAGAGCCTTAATGCTGCATTGTATCATGGTGGGTGGAGAGATAAGAGTTCATGAGATCCTTGCAAGAGACATTCAAAAGATAGCTGAAAAGAATTCGGCCGGATCTTGGTTGTACTATCCGAGCACCATTTGGAAGTTGTGTGCAAAGGCCAAGGTTCCATTGGAAGAGGAGAATCCAATGTGGTTAAGCCAAGGCATGCCCATAACCATTGAACGAATGATGATGCCCCTTGAAGCACATCAAGGCCGAAGACCACATGGAGGAAGAGAAAGAGAAGAGCCAATGGAAGAAGATGAGCTACACATAGAAGAAGAGCCACAAGAGGAGGAGGAGCAGCCACACTTTTTCCCACATGGCAATATGGATATGACTCAAATGCAAGAAGCAATAGGGAGATTGTCTCAACAGTACACGAGAATCCAAGAGAGGCAAGAGGAATACCATTCTCTGTACATACAAAACCAACAAGCACAAGAAGAAAGAGAGCTAAGAATAATAAACAAACAAAATGAATTCGAGTCAAGATTTCTTGCAATGCAAGAAGAACATGCCTTTCAATCTCATGAATCTTTTGGGAAGTTGGAACAAATGCAAGCTGAAAGTTTGAAGGCTTTCAAGGAGTTCACAACACTCCAAGAAGCAAGGTATGAAGTGCAAGCCGATTATAATGTCAATAGCCAAATCAAACTAAACTATATTGGAGAACATATGCACAACATGGATCCGGCATTCCCAACTTTTGACGAATTCTTCAAAATGAGAAGTGAGGTAGAAGTGAACAGGGCTATGAGACTTGAAGATAGAGTGGAGGAGGCTATGAATAAGGCGGGCTTTTGGCAAGATCAACAACCACCAAACAAGGATGGTGGGAACACTAGCAGCCAAGTGTATGAAAGGAGAAAGAAAAGGCATGACAAATGAAAGGTGGACTTGCTCCTTATTCATCACTACAAATTCAATCTGTTCTAAATTGTCTTTGCATTTCTAAGTAGTCCGTTTTAATTAAAAATCTTTGCATTATGTTTGTTTCTTTCAAAATAAGTAGGCTAGTTTTTGTGTTTGCTTGTGTGTTCATTTTCACTTGACAAGAAGTATGTATTGTCCCCTGCATCTTTAAATTCAATAAAAGAACAGTTTGAATGTGAAGTGAAATGGTCTCTGTTAGATAGAAGTGGAATAAAAGTAAGTGGTGGTATGTGTGTGATTGTATAATAGCTCACTTTTAGTGAATAAAGAGCTAGGATATCCCCTTCTAAGTAAAGAGTGGCTTACTGTCTAGGAATCTCAATTGAATTAAATTCCTTGGTTAGAAAGAAAAACAAAAAGAAGGAAAGAAAAAAGAGAGCCAAAAAGTGGCAAAACAAAAGAAAAACAAAAAGAAACAAAGCTGGACACCAATAGCTTGAACCTTAAAATATATGCCTGTGATGTCTTTGTACTAGGATCTGCTTGGATTAGTAAGCTCTTAGGAGTGCCTCAACACTTGGTGACTTGGGTTAACTAACCCGGGATCATCAGCTGAAAGTCCACTATCAAGAGCAACCTAACTACAAGGCATTTAGTAGCCCAAAGAGGTGCTGGGAATCAATGTTTTAAGAAGGAATGTGAGCCAAGTGTCTATGGTGAATAATGTGTCAAGTATAAAGAAAAGAAAATGAACTTGCTACACATGACACTCAAATAAAGCTTTTGAATAAAGTAATAGCCAAGGATAAAGGAATAATGAGAGGTCATAGCAGTATGTCACTTGAAGCTTGAAGGAGACTTTCTAGGCCTAGGAGTCAATAAGAAGTGAGTATTTGCATATCCACATAAAACCCCATGAACTATCAATAATACTCTGCTAGCATGAACTTCCTCTTCCATTTCATTCTTTCTTCTTAATAATTCATTTCTTGCTTGGGGACAAGCAAGCTTTAAGTTTGGTGTTGTGATGACAAGTCATCCTAGCCTATTTTAGCTAGTCTTTTTCTTTAGTTTTTATTAGAATTATGCACTTTCTTGAGCTACAAGCAAGCTAATTGAGTAGATTTTCATGTTTCCCTTGATTGAACCAACCATATATGAATTTATGCCATTTCATGAGGTTTTATGCTATATTTGTTGCATATTATGAAAGAATGAATATCTCATGATTTTGAGCATAGCTTTGATAAGTTTGGTTGATTAATGATAGGTGAAGAAAGCTTGGAGAAAGGTTGAAGCAAAGAGGAATGGCTAGAAGTGAAGAGAGGACAATGGAATAAGTGAAATTGAACCAGGAGGCATGAAGTTAGCCCCAACATTAGCCCCCTAACTTGGAGGCTAACGTTAGGCATGAAGATTACTCCCTGGGCTCCCCACGTTTGAGCCAACGTTAGCCCCCTAACTTGGAGGCTAACGTTGGCAAGAGAAACTTCTTCCCTGGGTACCAACGTTTGCGCCAACGTTAGACCCCTAACTTGGGGGCTAACGTTGGCACATGAACATTCAAGGAAGAGGCAAAAGTTAGCCCCAACGTTAGCCCCCTAACTTGGAGGCTAACGTTGGAACTTGAGAGTTTCTCCCCTGGGCACCAACGTTTGCGCCAACGTTAGCCCCCTAACTTGGAGGCTAATGTTGGCACATAAATTACAAAGGGGGAAGGGCCAACGTTTGCGCCAACGTTAGCCCCCTAACTTGAAGGCTAACGTTGGCGCCACTAGCATATAAGCAAGGCCAACGTTAGGGTCAAAGTTAGACCCCTAACGTTGGCACCAACGTGCATACCAGTAAATTTTGCTTGCTGCTATGAAAAGTTGGAGCCAAAGTTAGACCCCTAACTTTGGCTAAAACTTTAGGTCCAACTTTGGCTAACCTCAAACCCGGTTCAATTGGTTCACTTTGGTTCTTCTTCAAACTTCAAGAGCAATCAAACAAGGCCTCTTTCAACCCAATTCCACCAAGAACAAAGGCCCAACTCAAGGCTTGAAGATCATTTTTGGAAAGTGTATAAATAGGATAGAATTCAAGTTATTAGGTGAGCTTTCCTTTTAGAATTTTCATAATAGTTTTCGGAGAGCTTTTGAACTGGAGTGAACTTTAATTTCGTGTTTTCATTTGCTTTCAATTTAATTTTACTTTTGTCTTGGATCTTGGATTGGAGAATTGAAGAAATTCTGTTTCAATCTCAATCTTGGATCTCTCTGTTTATTTACTGCTTAATTGAATTTCCGTTTCTGTTACTTACTTCTTCATCTATTCTCTTTGCAATTTACAATTTCCTGGCAATTGTTTTTGTTGGATCTAGGAAGGCATTGAGATCTAGACTTGGTTCTCTAGTCTCTGGGTCCTGAGATCTAAATTTCCATTTCAATTCCCTGTTTACTGCTTCTTATGTTCATTTACTTTTCTGCTTTATTTCCGGTTCAATCCCAATTCCCTTTTACTCTTCTGTTTGATGCAATCTAATTTTTCCTTGTTTAATTTCTGCAATTCCACATCCCAATCCCCTTTACATTTCAAGCAATTTACATTCCTTGCACTTTAAGATTCCGCAATTTACATTTCTTGCACTTTAAGTTTCTGTCATTTAATTTCTTGTTCTTTAAGTTTTAGCAATTTATTTCTTGTTCTCTTTACTTCAATGCAATTTAATTCTGCAAGTCACAAAACCATCAACCAAATCTTGATTCGCTTGACTAAATCAACCACTAAACTAAAATTGCTCAATCCTTCAATCCCTGTGGGATCGACCTCACTCCCGTGAGTTTTTATTACTTGATACGACCCGGTACACTTGCCGGTTGGATTTGTGGTGTTTTGGAAGAGATTTATTTTTCCTCCAAAATATCTCATCAGCAAGCTCCTCCGAATTTTTTTTTTTTTACGTTGTGCTGACCCTTGTTCTTTAAAAGATGCTATCCCGAGGAGGACACATAAAGGCGAGCCGTAATGGCCTCATCTTTGGCAAGCTCCTCCGATTTTTTTCACAGTTTTTTTCCCGATTTTTTTTTATTTTGTTATTTTTTTTTTTACGTTGTGCTGACCCTCGTTCTTTAAATGACGCTATCCCGAGGAGGACACATAAAGGCGAGCCGTAATGGCCTCATTTCTGGCAAGCTCCTCCGGTTTTTTTTCCCAGTTTTTTTTTTGTTGTGCTGGCACTCGTTCTTTAAATGACGCTATCCCGAGGAGGACACATAAAGGCGAGCCGTAATGGACTCATTTTTGTCAAGCTCCTCCAGTTTTTTTTTTCACAGTTTTTTTCCTTTTTTTTTTTACGTTGTGCTGACCCTCGTTCTTTAAATGACGCTATCCCGAGGAGGACACCTAAAGGCGAGCCGTAATGGCCTCATCTTTGGCAAGCTCCTCTGATTTTTTTTTCACAATTTTTTTCACGGTTCTTTGTTTTTTTTTTTTTTTTTACGTTATGCTGACCCTCATTATTTAAATGACGCAATCCCGAGGAGAACACCTAAAGGCGAGCCGTAATGGCCTCATCTTCGGCAGGCTCCTCTGGTATTTTTATTTTCATTTTTTTCCAGTTTTTTTTATTTTTATTTTTTACGTTGTGCTGACCCTCGTTCTTTAAACCACGCTATCCCGAGGAGGACACTTATAGGCGAGCCGTAATGGCCTCATCTTTGGCAAGCTCCTCCGATTTTTTTCCTCAGTTTCTTTCATGGTTTTTTTTTGTTTTATGTTGTGCTGACCCTCGTTCTTTAAATGACGCTATCCCGAGGAGGACTCCTAAAGGCGAGCCGAAATGGCCTCATCTTTGGCAAGTGACAAACCCCAATTTGAGGATTTATCTTGTGATGATTTCAGGGGTTTTATCAATGATTCCACACACTTTCCATATGAAAATACAAGATTTTGCATTCCTTCCCTAGTTTTGCCTCATGAATGAAAACATGCCTGTTTTACACTAAAATAGATACATCTCTAATCTTCTCTTGATGCCATTCGATGCCGTGACTTGTGTGTTAAGTGGTTTCAGGATATAGAACAGGAATGGACCGAAAGAGAGAAGGAAGATGGGTACAAAGGAAGGGAGCATGAGGATTAAGCTTTGAAGGTTTCCGCATAGGCGCGTGCGCGCACCTGGCGCGCCCGCGCGGATAGGGCTACGTGGAGCCGAAGCCAAGAGCCGGCTTGAGAAGCGGCTAAGCCAGGATCTTCATGGGCGCGTACGCGTACATCACGCCTCCGCGCACATTACAAGACGTCTCAACGGCGCGCGCGCGTGCCTTGCGCGTGCGCGCCGATTTGCGAATATGATTTTTTAAGAAGTCACGTGACTTAGGCGTGGAGGCAGTTAAGGATTCCACCCTTGGAGAAACACCTTGGCGGGAAAAGCTTAAAAATACCAAAGGAACAAGAGTTAAGGACACTTTTAGTTCATTTTCTTCTAGATCTAGATATTTTCTTTTTTTTGGAGAGAGGAGAGAGTTAGTTACACTTTTTGGGAGAAGAAGAGGGAGATTCCAAGCTTCACTAGGGTTCATCCTCTTCTAATTTCTGAATTTTCAATGACTTTTTGGTGAGATCCACTACAATTCTCACTCCACTTTGTTCATGTCATAGATTTTCTTCTCCAATTTCAAGTAGTAGATGCAATTGATCAATTCTCATAGATCTAGAATTCAACTTTGTAATTTTGGATTTCATCTCTATTTTGGATTTTCATTGCTACTCTTTGAGACTTGTTGTTAGATCTTTGTGTTGCAATACTTTCAATTTGACTTTTCTTCTCATTTTCCTATGACTTTCCTTCTTGCTCATCACATGTTCGATAAAATGACAACACTAGCTATGGAGTAGAACTCTCACACTTGGCATAGGGTTTGGTTTTTGGAAGAAGTTGAATAATGTATCAATAGTTGATTTGGAATTAGGGATTGCTAGTTGGCTTGGAGTGCACTAAAGCTAGATTCCCATAAGGTGAAGCTAGGACTTGTGACTCAAGTTGACTACTTTCATTTGACCTTCCTCTATACCTAGGGGATAACTAAATGGAGCAAGGCCTAGTTGTTGTCAACATTGAATGGACTATAAGGATAGGATTTCTAATGCCAACCCTAAGCCAAGTCTTTTGATAATTGATTGTTTGTTTCTCATTGCTTTGCTAAAACCTTCAAAGAATTCCAACAAAGCTTACTAAATCAATAAGATGCACACTTTGGCAATTCCAAGGGAGAACGACTCGGGAGACTAGTACTCTCGGATATAGATTGTAGATTTGTTTGATGAAGGATTTTGCGTCGGTTTAGACTATGCTACAATTGATCACTTGATAATTTCTATACCGGCAAAAATCTATTTGTCAAAATGGCACCGTTGCCGGGGAGTTTGCTTAGAGTGCCATGTTATTGTTTTGGATTAAGTGTGTATATATGTACATAGTTGCACCTCATTGTAAATTGCTCAATTGATTAACTTCTCATCGTTACAATGAATTCCATTTCCCCTTCATTGCATGACGCGTTCACAACCGAATCCGAGCTTAGCCCCTTTTGATCCGGAAATAGAAAGAACTTTGTTTCATATTAGACAAGCTCGGAGGCGGCTAAGATTTGGAAAAGGTGAAGAGGTCATCACCACCTCAACCACCTTACTACACGTGAACATTGAACCGTCACTCAAAGAAGGCATTAATCATACTCCCACCAATCTCACTAACAACTCTTCTTCTGTTTTAGGTACTAATACCATGGACGCTCCAAGGAGAGTTACTATCAAGGAAGCGGGTGCACCGGATTATGTCCTTCAACCCTTTCATGTAACTCACCCCAATTTGAATGCGAATTTTGAATTGAAGACCGCTTTGATCAACCTCCTACCCAAGTTTCACGGGCTTCCCGCACAAGACCCTATTCGACATCTCAAAGACTTTCATCGCATATGCTCAACTACTAGACGGGAAGGTTCCGATGAAGTTGCTATATGGTTGTTTGCTTTCCCTTTCTCTCTTGAGGACAAGGCCAAAGAATGGTTCTACACTCTCTCAAGTGAAGTTACCTCCGATTGGGACCTACTTAGAAGGGGATTCTTGGATAAATTCTTGCCCCCGGAAAAGATGGATAGGCTAAGGAAAGAAATGTCTTGTATTGTGCAAGGTGAGACGGAACCACTATATGAGTATTGGGAACGGTTTCGCAAACTACTAGATGCATGCCCTAATCACATGCTCGACACTCAAGTATTGCTTGGATACATATGTCAAGGGATGCGAGAGCAAGATAGAACCCTCTTGGACACTTCTAGCAATGGTTCTTTGTCCAAATATAAAACCGCGGAGGAGGCATGGCAACTTATTATTGACTTAGCCGAATCCAATCAACATATGAGGCGAAGAGTCAACCGTCCAAGGACCGTGAACGAGGTATCAACTAGTAGTGAAGCCACCGCTTTAACTCAATCCTTGAATGAGATGACATCCGTTTTGAGGCAACTCCAATTGAATCAACAACAACCACAACAACCTCAATCATATCAACAACAACCTCCACCATCTCAACAACACAACCAACAACAATTGGTCCCTCAAAGAGTATGTGGCATTTGCTCTTGCTACTCTCACTACACGGATGAGTGCCCAAACCTTCAAGAAGATAACACTTTGGCGGCCACCCATAATTTCTATGACCGCCCCAATCAAGGGTACTACCAAGGAGGCAATCCTAACCAAGGGCACCCTTATCAAGGAGGAGGCTACAACCAAGGAAGTGGACACAATAATCAACATTGGAAAGACAATCATCAACAAGGGAATAGGGATAACAACAACAATGGAGGAGGTCAAAGATGGAACAACAACTCGCAAAATTTCTCACAAAACCGACCATACAACTCACAAAATCAACCATACAATCAACAAAACCCACAAAGAAACTACCAAACATATCAACCACCACATCAAAGACCACCACCCAATCAATCACAAGCTCCTCAACTCACATATGCAACCACCCCCTCCAACCAAGACGAAACACTCCGGACCATCATCCAAGGCCAAAAGGAATTACAAAACACACTTGCTTCCGGCCTCACCGGCCTCACCTCTACACTACAAGCTCTTCTTGCACGTATGGACACACCATCGACCCCCATTCCTCAACCCCCAATCCAAAGTGCCATTCCCTCTCAACCTCAACCAAATCCAAAAGGGGGCATCAATGCCATCACCCTTAGATCTGGTACACAACTAAAAGAGAAGGAAGCAAAGGACCCAAGTCCTATCACAACCGCCCAAGGGGAAGAAAGAATAGATATAGAAGAGGTAGTGGAAGAGGAGACACCACAAGCCACAGTTGAAGATGAAGCCCAACCAACAAGGGAGACAACCAAGGCCAAAAGAACCTTGGAAGAAGAAATTGCTCAACCACTTCCATTTCCAACACTTGCAAAGAAAGCAAAAAAGCGCATAGAACTCGACCCCAAAATGGTAGAAATATTCAAGAAAGTTGAGGTAACCATCCCCCTCTTCGATGCCATCCATCAAGTTCCTAGATATGCTAAATTCCTCAAAGATTTATGCATAAACAAGGATAGAATCCTTGAATTGGAAACCATCCCATTGGGGAGTTCTATTTCCGCTTTGATGGGAACATTACCGGAGAAGTGTGATGACCCGGGCCCTTGTATGGTCACTTGCACCGTCAATGGAGTTCAATTTAGAGATTGCATGTGTGACCTCGGAGCATGTGTTAGCATCATACCGCTCCCCGTTTATCGGGTATTGAACTTGCCTCCACTAAAAAGGTCGACGGCAAGATTTGTCCTAGCGGATAAAAGCATAATAACCGTAGCGGGTGTCGCGGAAGATGTATTGGTGAATATAAAGGGGTTGGTGTTTCCGATTGACTTCTATGTCCTTGAAATGCCGTCAAGCGAAACCGAAAGAGCATCCTCTATCCTACTTGGAAGGCCCTTCTTGAGAACTTCTAGATTTAAGCTTGATGCTTATTCGGGGAACTACTCATTTGAAATTGATGGAAGAATTGTAAGCTTTAGCCTAGAGGAAGCAATGAAGCATCCACCGGAGAACCATTCTCTATTTCGGTGTGACCCAATCGATAACATAGTAGCCGAAGTGCATCTTGCAAGATTAGATGAGAAGTATATGGTCAAAGAGGCAAATGAAGAGTCATGCGAACTAAATACCACACATCATACAAGCCATCCGGAAACTCAAACTTCAAGGAATAACAAGAAGATGGAATTGAAGCCACTACCACCTCACTTAAGGTATTCATACCTTGATGAAGCCCAAAAGCTACCCGTGATAATTGCACAAGAGTTAACTCCTCAACAAGAAGAAAAATTGCTGAATGTATTGAGGAAAAACAAAAGGGCAATTGGGTGGAGTTTGGCGGATCTAGTGGGAATAAGCCCCCAAGTATGCGAGCACCGCATATTTCTTGAAGAAGGAGCAAGACCGGTCCGACAACCTCAAAGGAGACTCAACCCAACTATTCTAGAGGTGGTAAAGAAAGAAGTCACTAAGCTACTTGAGGCGGACATCATCTATCCTATCTCGGATAGTGAATGGGTAAGCCCGGTCCAAGTAGTGCCAAAGGAGTCCGGAGTGACAACAATCAAAAACGAAAGTGGTGAACTTATAGCAACAAGAGTGCAGAATTCTTGGAGAGTATGCATAGACTAACGAAGATTGAATGCGGCCACAAGAAAAGACCACTTTCCACTACCATTTATCGATCAAATGCTTGATCGGTTAGCCGGTAAATCATACTATTGTTTTCTTGATGGCTACTCCGGATACTTCCAAATTCATATTGCTCTAGAAGACCAAGAAAAAACCACATTTACTTGCCCCTTTGGAACGTACGCTTACAAGCGTATGCCATTTGGCCTATGCAATGCACCGGCAACGTTTCAAAGATGCATGATGAGCCTATTTGCGGACTTTCTAGAGCAATCAATGGAAGTTTTCATGGATGATTTTAGCGTGTATGGTGAGTCATTTGAGCATTGCTTAGGTAACCTTGAAAAAGTCTTAGAAAGATGCACCAAAACAAACCTTGTCTTAAATTTTGAAAAATGTCATTTCATGGTCAAACAAGGTATTGTTTTGGGACACATAGTATCAAAGGAAGGCATCTCCGTAGATCCAGCAAAGATAAATGTCATATCTAGTTTACCTTACCCCTCCTCCGAGAGGGAAGTCCGTTCTTTTCTTGGACATGCAGGATTCTACCGGAGATTCATTAAGGACTTTAGCAAGGTGGCCCTACCTCTTTCTCGATTACTACAAAAAGACACCGAATTTGAGATGAGCAAGGAATGTATGGAAGCATATGACAAACTCAAGGTAGCATTGACATAAGCCCCTATTGTACGAGGACCCAATTGGACTCAACCCTTTGAAATCATGTGTGATGCTTCGAATTATGCGATAGGAGCCGCGTTAGCACAACGCGAAGGTAAGATTCCCTATGTCATAGCTTATGCTTCCAAAACATTAGACGGAGCCCAATCCAACTACACCACTACCGAAAAGGAACTTCTAGCTATTGTTTTTGCTTTGGACAAGTTCCGAGCCTATCTTCTTGGTTCCAAGGTAGTAGTGTACTCGGATCACGCGGCACTAAAGTACTTGTTGGCAAAAAAAGGAATCCAAACCGAGATTAATTCGTTGGGTGCTCTTATTACAAGAATTTGACTTGGAAATCAAAGATAGGAGCGGTGCCCAAAACCTAGTGGCGGACCATTTAAGTCGCCTCGAACACACAAAAGGCAACACCACTCCTATCAATGATTCCTTTCCTTTAGATGCTTTGCATGCAATCTCGGAAGTGGTTCCCTGGTACGCCCCAATAGCAAACTATTTGGTTTCACGCACTTTCCCTCCCAATATCAACAAACACCAAAAGGATAAGCTGAAAAGTGAATCCAAATACTATATTTGGGATGATCCCTATTTGTGGAGGTGTGGAGCGGACCAAATAGTGCGACGGTGCATACCTCAAACCGAATTCCAAGCAATCTTGGACGCTTGCCATGCTTCCGAAGGAGGTGGTCACTATGGGCCCCAAAGAACGGCAAGAAAAATCCTTGATTGCGGATTTTGGTGGCCAACTCTTCTCAAAGATGCTTCTCTCTATTGCAAATCTTGTCCCCAATGTATTAGGTTTGGAGATATTTCCAAGAAGGACGAAATTCCCCAACAAAATATGCTTTTTTGCGAAATCTTTGACGTATGGGGAATCGACTTCATGGGACCATTTCCAAATTCCAATGGCTTTCTCTACATCTTGTTAGCCGTCGATTATGTGTCAAAATGGGTTGAGGCAATCCCCACCCGAACGGATGACGCTAATGTTGTGTATTCTTTTGTGAGGAACAACATCATTTGTCGCTTTGGCGCCCCAAGAGCAATCATAAGTGACCAAGGATCCCACTTTTGCAACAGAAGAATAGACGGCCTCATGAGAAAATATGGCATCATCCACAAAGTCGCCACGGCTTACCACCCTCAGACAAACGGCCAAGCCAAAGTCTCTAACCGGGAAATCAAGCATGTGTTAGAAAGGATTGTAAAGCCGAATAGGAAAGATTGGAGCATCAAACTCCCCGATGCATTGTGGGCCTATCGAACGGCTTACAAGACACCCATTGGCATGAGCCCCTTCCGGCTTGTATATGGCAAAGCATGTCACCTACCGGTAGAGATCGAACATAAAGCTTATTGGGCCGTAAAGGAGTGTAATATGAGCTTGGGTGGGGCCGGAGTAGAGAGAAAGCTTCAATTGGCGGAATTAGAATGTATGAGATTGGAAGCTTATGACAACTCTCGACTCTATAAGGAAAAGTTGAAAGCCATCCATGACAAGAACATTAGGAGAAGAGAATTCCAACCCGGTGACCTAGTCCTTCTCTACAATTCAAGGTTGAGATTACTACCCGGAAAGCTTAGATCAAGGTGGGATGGACCCTACCAAGTGGAGAAAGTAGAACCTTATGGAGTCTATCACTTGCGCCACCCATCAAGCCCGGACATCTTCAAGGTAAACGGGCACCGTCTCAAATTGTATCATGGTGAGCAAAGAAAGAACGCCAAGGAATTTGAAGTGTTCCTCTTGAGGGATGCAACTCTTGAATAAACACTATAAGCTGCTGAAAGTCCAACTTAAGGACATTAAACAAAAGTGCTAGGTGGGAGACACCCCACCATGGTAAGATCTTCCTTTAAGACTTGTACATAGACACTTGACTTCATGTTTGTTAGCTAGATTTTAATGACAACTCCCCTTCATTTGTTGACTTCATTTGCTATAGTGCTTAAGTGGCTGTATGGAAAGGGGGGGTTTGAAATGTTGAAAATGGTGTAACCACTTGCAAATTTAGAAAAACCCACCCCTCTGCGCGTGCGCGCACATGGCGCATCCGCGCACATGAGCGAAATCCGCCAATCGACGCGCAAGCGCATGGCGCGCGTCCGCGCCGATTGCTTTGCTGCCCCCTAGTACATTCCACAGAGAGTTAAGCCCCTCTCAAGCCTACACTCAGCCACCAGCCCAACACCCTTGCCGCGTGCGCGCACCCGGCGCGCACGCGTCCATCCAAAGCAAGCACGGAATGCGCGCGCGCGCCACAGCCGCGCACGCGCCCTTTCACTCTGCACTCCTCTCTGGGCCATTTCACAGAGAGTTGAGCCCCCTCCAGGCCCCTCTCATGCCTGAGGCACAACCACGAGGACGCGCGCGCGCACGGTGCGCGCGCGCGCCAAAACGCGCTGAAGCCGTCTCTGGTACTTCTTCCAGAGAGTTAGGCCACCCCTATGCCTCTCCTGTGCCCCCAGCCCAAGCGCATGGGCGCGCACGCGACCTGCGCGCGCGCGCGCCCCTAGCCCACCTCGCTCCCTGCGCGAGCGCGCACCGCGCGCGCACACGCCGGTGATCGACGCCTTAAAAATAAAAGGGACACACTCACCCCTTCATTCTCATTCCACCTCTCTTCTTTTTCCATATCTTTCTACATCTCACAAGGTATTATACTAGGCCCCCTCTTAGTCCATTAATCTGTCATTTAATTGCACCATCTTTTAGGTAGCTTCCTTCTTCTTTTTTCTTCTCTCCCCCCTCTTTCTCTGGTTCCTCCCTTGGGATGTCTTTGCTCCCTCTTCTCTCTCAATCCAATTCTTCATGAGCATTTGGGTCTCAAACTAACTTACATGCATAGATGAATGGTGTTACTTACTTTTCTTGCACTCAATATGCATTACATTCATTAATAATGGATTGTGGAAAGTTACATTGCTCTCATTTTCACACAATCACATACTACTTGAAGGATGCACACCAAGTGTTCGATGAAAGGCATACTTGAATTTTGGACTCATTGTGACTACCTTGCCTCTCACCTATCACCTTTGAGTGCATCCCCACTTTCCACAAACCATTCTTTCCATTTTCTTGCCTGGCCTCCCATCTATGGTCCCTAAGGGTGTATGCTTCTCATGCTTCTTCCTTGCATGCTTCAACTACCCTTGCACCACATGGAAATTATTTGCCTTGCGCTTCACACATTATCCTAGTTACATGTTGCAGCTGTCATGTAACTAAAATACCCATATTCTATGGCATAACTTTTCATTACATCGAACTCATGTATCTCCACTTCTTTGGGTTTGATATTTTCCTTTCTTGCTTCTACAGGATGGTCATCAAAAAGGACAACGGGAAAGGCCCCAAGAAGCCGGCCTCCAATAGAGCGCGTCAAGAACTAACGGCCAAGCCCCTCCTGAAGAAGACTAAGGGCCCCGTTGACGTTCTAGAGAAGGACAACCCTCCTAAGGATTCAAACAAGTTTCCCAACCGTTACTGCGAACTTGTTTACTCCAGAATGATTGAAAGAAATTACCATCCGGAACCCCTCCTAGTCTTACCGGCTCACCTCAGTCCGATTGTGATGCCACATATTGACCGGAGGCAATGGAGGTTCCTCTTGAGGCAACCAACGGAGGCCAATCTCTCATGGGTGGTGGAATTCTACTCCAACTTCCACTCACCACATCTCACATCCATATTTGTGCGCCGAAAACAAGTGTCGGTCACAGTGGAAGCCATCCGAGAAGTCCTTGGAATTGCACCGCCACAGGATGCATATGACGCCTACCAAGAGGTCTTAGCTACATGCGTTGACCGCGCATTCGATTGGAGCGCAATCCTCCGCGTCATTGCTTTACCCGACGCATATTGGATTCGGGGAACCATAAAGCGAAGACCCAAGGGTTTAGATGTCCGCCACCTCACTCAAGAAGCCACGGCTTGGGCCCAAATTCTAGCTCACTACGTGCTCCCGAGCACACATGGGTCATCCATCACCGCCGAGCTTGCCTTATTGATATGGTGCATCTTGACCGAGAAACCGGTCGACGTTCCGCGTGCCATCCGCCAATCCATGGGGCGCATTCATGCCAAGGGAAATCTACCATTCCCCGCTTTAGTGACGGCATTAGTTGCGAAAGCCGGTGTCAACCGGGAGACTAAAGATAGGCGAACCTCAATACCGGTCGAGGGTGATATCATTCCGACCAAGAGATGCCTCAAGCCTCCGGAAGTCACCATGGACATTGAACTACCCACACCAACTGGCCACGCTACCACTTCATCTACATCACAAAAACCGGCCGCCCAACGCCTTGAAGACCTTCACAACAAATTAGACCGTTATGAGAGGCATAACCAACGCCGCTATGCTCATGTGAAGAGGCTTCTAAGCATGATCACCCCACCAATGGAGGAACCCGATATCTCCACCTCCACCGCAACTTCAAGCGGTGATAGCAATGGCATTGGAGATGTGGCACACTCGGAGCTCAATCAACCACTGCGCCTAACCTCTAGCACGGAGGACCGTGCTAAGTTTTAAGTGTGGGGAGGTCGACCGACCGATCTCCGTAGGTAATATCTAAATAAATCTGAATAAATTAGGATAGGTTGCATGATTAGGTTTTAGTTAGCACCATTCACATGATAAGTCCGCTTGGTTGGAACAATGAAATTCTCTCTTAGGGGAACCAACACTTTGGGGCAACCATGGCATTGCAAAATTTTAAATGCTTTGATGCAAAAGTTGCATGAAGAATTATATTTTGGAACATGGTTTTGAGCTAAGAACACAAGCTTGTGAGATTTGAGCCTAATGGTGTGGTTACATCTTATAACCACTTATCTTTCCTTCTTGTGCGCATTATTCTCCTTCCATGACTGTGATCTTTGATTTGTTTGACTCTTTATGTCCATTATGTGGTGTATTCATGCATTTATATGACTGAGGCCATCATTTCATTAGCTCACTCAACCAAACGGCCATACCTTCTATCTTCCCTTGTTAGCCAAACTTGAGCCTACGATTAACCCACTTTGTTCTTAATTTAGCACATTACAAGCCTTAAAGCGGAAAACAATAAAAGTCCTTATTTGGATCTTTGATTAGCTTAGGCTAGTGTGTGTGAGTATCATTCAAGTGTGGGAACCTTGGGGCATTGGGTGAATAGAAGGGTATTTTGTATTATTATTGGAATATAGGGAATTGGGTACATACTCATGAATTGATCAAATGTAAAACCTTATGCATTGACGCTCTTGTATATAAAAAAAAAAATGAGAAAAACAAAAGAACAAAAGAAAAAAGAAGAATAATATGGAAAAGAAAAAAAAAAGGGGGAAATAAAATAGAAAAAGAAAAAAAAAGGGGGACAAAATGCCCCAAAGTGAAGTTCGAGAGGAATCAATTCATAAGTATCGTGAAACGAAAAGAAAATGCATGAGTATGCGGAAAAGTGAGGAATGGGTAGTTAGGTTAGTACTTAATTGTCTAGGTCGTTATATAGGTTAGGTGGGAAAAGTTTAAGTTAATCAAAGATTCAAATCCTAAGTCCACTAGCCATATATGACCCTACCTTGACCCTAACCCCATTACAACCTAGGAAAAGACCTCATGATAATTGTATGCATGCACTGAATAATTGTTGATTGTTAGACGAAAAACAATTCTTGGAAAGTATGATTAGGGGAGAATTGAGAGAATAAACCCCAAACACCGAGTGAGTAGAGTGCAAACACTTCCGACGAGGGTTCGATGCTCAATCCTTTGATTCCCGGCTCTCGCGAGCATTCCTCATGCAAGATTGCACATATTGCATTTGATGCTTAGAAAGTGGCAAGTCCTATGCTTTGACCACCATCATGTCCCATGTGCTCGCATATGTCCTAAGAAGGCTAATTTGTTCCCAACCAAGTGGATAGTAGCACTAGTCATAGTTGCATGCATATAAGTAGGTTACACTTCATGAGTCTTATACTTTTGCGATCCCTCGGTCTTCTGTGTTTCTTTGTATTTCTCTAAGCATGAGGACATGCTAGAATCTATGTGTGGGGAGGTTGACAAACCCCAATTTGAGGATTTATCTTGTGATGATTTCAGGGGTTTTATCAATGATTCCACACACTTTCCATATGAAAATACAAGATTTTGCATTCCTTCCCTAGTTTTGCCTCATGAATGAAAACATGCCTGTTTTGCACTAAAATAGATACATCTCTAATCTTCTCTTGATGCCATTCGATGCCGTGACTTGTGTGTTAAGTGGTTTCAGGATATAGAACAGGAATGGACCGAAAGAGAGAAGGAAGATGGGTACAAAGGAAGGGAGCATGAGGATTAAGCTTTGAAGGTTTCCGCATAGGCGCGTGCGCGCACCTGGCGCGCCCGCGCGGATAGGGCTACGTGGAGCCGAAGCCAAGAGCCGGCTTGAGAAGCGGCTAAGCCAGGATCTTCATGGGCGCGTACGCGTACATCACGCCTCCGCGCACATTACAAGACGTCTCAACGGCGCGCGCGCGTGCCTTGCGCGTGCGCGCCGATTTGCGAATATGATTTTTTAAGAAGTCACGTGACTTAGGCGTGGAGGCAGTTAAGGATTCCACCCTTGGAGAAACACCTTGGCGGGAAAAGCTTAAAAAGACCAAAGGAACAAGGGTTAAGGACACTTTTAGTTCATTTTCTTCTAGATCTAGATATTTTCTTTTTTTTGGAGAGAGGAGAGAGTTAGTTACACTTTTTGGGAGAAGAAGAGGGAGATTCCAAGCTTCACTAGGGTTCATCCTCTTCTAATTTCTGAATTTTCAATGACTTTTTGGTGAGATCCACTACAATTCTCACTCCACTTTGTTCATGTCATAGATTTTCTTCTCCAATTTCAAGTAGTAGATGCAATTGATCAATTCTCATAGATCTAGAATTCAACTTTGTAATTTTGGATTTCATCTCTATTTTGGATTTTCATTGCTACTCTTTGAGACTTGTTGTTAGATCTTTGTGTTGCAATACTTTCAATTTGACTTTTCTTCTCATTTTCCTATGACTTTCCTTCTTGCTCATCACATGTTCGATAAAATGACAACACTAGCTATGGAGTAGAACTCTCACACTTGGCATAGGGTTTGGTTTTTGGAAGAAGTTGAATAATGTATCAATAGTTGATTTGGAATTAGGGATTGCTAGTTGGCTTGGAGTGCACTAAAGCTAGATTCCCATAAGGTGAAGCTAGGACTTGTGACTCAAGTTGACTACTTTCATTTGACCTTCCTCTATACCTAGGGGATAACTAAATGGAGCAAGGCCTAGTTGTTGTCAACATTGAATGGACTATAAGGATAGGATTTCTAATGCCAACCCTAAGCCAAGTCTTTTGATAATTGATTGTTTGTTTCTCATTGCTTTGCTAAAACCTTCAAAGAATTCCAACAAAGCTTACTAAATCAATAAGATGCACACTTTGGCAATTCCAAGGGAGAACGACTCGGGAGACTAGTACTCTCGGATATAGATTGTAGATTTGTTTGATGAAGGATTTTGCGTCGGTTTAGACTATGCTACAATTGATCACTTGATAATTTCTATACCGGCAAAAATCTATTTGTCAGCAAGCTCCTCCGATTTTTTTTCACAGTTTTTTTCCCGGTTTTTTTTCTTTTTTACGGTGTGCTGACCCTCGTTCTTTAAATGACGAATCCCGAGGAGAACACCTAAAGGCGAGCCGTAATGGCCTCATCTTCAGCAGGCTCCTCTGGTAATTTTTTTTCCGGTATTCTTTTATTTTTTTATTTTTTTTACGTTGTGCTGATGACATGTCACCATGTCATGTTTTTCTATGCTTTTTCTTTGTTTTTTAATAGGTTTTATGCACTTTCTTGAGCCATAAGAAAGCCAATTGGGTAGAATTTCATGTTTCCTTTAATTCAATCAATCATGGATAAATTGATGCATTTTCATGAGATTTTGTGCTATAATTGTCATATATTATGAAAGAAAAACAATCCCATGATTTTGAGCATAGCTTTGATACTTTTGATTGATTGATGATAGGTGAAAAAGCTTTGAAGAAGGTTGAAGAAAAGAAGATGGCAAGGGCAAGAAGGAGGACTCACGTTTGAGCTAAAGTTTGCCTCAAACTTAAGCTCAAACATGAGGAAAAGCAAAATTTCACCCAGGGAGGCCAGAAGCTTGCGCCAACGTTTGCCTCAAACTTGAGGTCAAATGTTGCTACTCACAGCCTGAAGGGGTATACTTCCAACAAGAATAACTTGAGCTACAGAGCTCCAAATGAGGTGATTCAAAAAGCAATGGAAAGTAGGAATCGAGAGCTTTCCAAGCATATATGGCACTGCATGGTGGACACTAAAATTAAGGGAGAAAACTACCCCAAAATGTGCATAAACCAACATGGTGGCAACCTGCAGTGAGGCCAACTGACCTCTACACCTTCGACGGAGTATAACTCGAGCTGTGGAGCTCCAAATGATGCGCTTCCAATGGAATTGGAAAGTAGACATTCAGGGCTTTCCAACAATATATAATAGTATGGGGTGGACAATGCAATTGAGCCTCCAAAACCTGACGTTTTCGTCCACGTTTGAGGCAAACGTCGCCTCAAACGTTGCACACCAAAGCTAGCGACCCTGTCCCCTTCAATGGAGCATAACTTGAGTTGTAGATGTCCAATTGAGATGATTCCAGTTGCGTTGAAAAGCTGATATTTAGAGCTTTCCAACCATATATAATAGTCTATAGTGGGTGATGGGATATTTTCGCGGAGAAACGAATTTCTCCAAAACACCCAAAACTAACCGGCAAGTGCACCGGGTCGCATCAAGTAATAATAACTCACAGGAGTGAGGTCGATCCCACAGGGATTGAAAGATTGAGCAATTTTAGTTTAGTGGTTGATTTAGTCAAGCGAATCAAGATTTGGTTGAGTGATTTGTGATTTGCAGAATGTAAATTGCTTGGAAAGTAAAGGGAATGGGTAATTGGCATGAAAGTAAAGAGAACTGAAAATTATAATGCTGAATCTTAAAGAACAAGAAATTAAATGGCAGAAACTTAGAACGCAAGAAATGTAAATTGCGAAATTTTAAAGTGCAAGAAATGTAAATGGCTTGAATTGTAAAGGGAATTGGGAATTGGATTTGCAGAATTTAAACAAGGAAAAGTAAACTGCAACAAACAGAGAAGTAAAGGATGGATGGAATTTGAACCAGATCTTAAAACAGAATTTTAAATGAGCATGAAAACCGTAAACAGGGAATGGGAAGTGGGAAATCCAGATCTCAGGACCCAAGAGACTAGAAAACCAAGTCTAGATCTCAATCCCTTCCTAGATCCAACAAGAACAATTGCAAAGGAAATTGTAAATTGCAAAGAAAGTGGATGAAGAACAATGAACCGAAACTGAAATTCAATTAAGCAGAAAATTAAACAAGATCCCAAGGTGAGATTGAAACAGAATTTCTTCAATTCTCCACCCAAAATCCAAGACAAGAAAAGTAAAGAGTGCTGGGCAAGAACAAGGAAGAAAAGAGATCAATTCTCCTCCCAAATTCTCTTGATTTAAAACAACAATGCTAAGAAATGTAAAAGTGAGCTCTCCGAAAACTCTCTATGAAAACTCCCCAAGAAAAGCTCCTCTAAAACTTAAATTCTAATCTATTTATACACTTTCTTCAAATGGTCTTCAAGCCTTCAATTGGGCCTTTGCTCTTGGTGGAATTGGGTTGAGAGAGGCCTTGGTTGATTGCTCTTGGAGTTTGGAAAAGAACCGAATTGAACCGGGTTAGAATCATGAAAGCTTGAGTGAAAGTTGGAGTAAAAGTTAGGGTCTAACTTTTGCTCCAACTTTTCACATCAGCACCCTTGTTTTGCTGATACCAACGTTGGGGCAAAAGTTAGGGGTCTAACTTTTGCTCCAACGTTGGCCTCCCCTTAGTTCTTCATGGCGCCAACGTTAGCCAGAAAGTTAGGGGCTAACGTTGGCGCAAACTTTTGCTAGCCCAGGGAGTTTTTCAAGCGCCAACGTTAGCCAGAAAGTTAGGGGCTAACGTTGGCGCAAACTTTTGGTGCATTCAGGGAGTGTTTTTTTCATGCCAAAAGTTAGCCAAAAAGTTAGGGGCTAACTTTTGCTCCAACTTTTGCCCAAAAGTTAGCTAAAAAGTTAGGGGCTAACTTTTGCTCCAGCTTTTGCTTCCTGGTTCATAATTTATCCAAGACTCAAGTCATTCCTCCTAGCCATTCCTTCTTGCATCAACCTTTCTCCAAGCTTTCTTCACCTATCATTAATCAACCAAACACATCAAAGCTATGCTCAAAATCATGAGATATTCATTCTTTCATAATATATGACAATTATAGCATAAAACCTCATGAAATAGCATGAATTCATACATGGTTGATTAAATCAAAGGAAACATGAAAATCTACCCAATTGGCTTGCTTTTGGCTCAAGAAAGTGCATAATTCAATTGAAAACAAAAGAAAAAGGCTAGTGAAACTAGGCTAAGATGACTTGTCATCACAACACCAAACTTAAAGCTTGCTTGTCCCCAAGCAAGAAATGAATTATGCTCAATGGTTCTTTCATTTAAGATGGATTAAAGAACAACTTGTCAGGTCCTGTGAGTGAAGTGATCAAGTGTCAGTGGGGTGAACTCTAAATCATATGCTCATGCAAGGGTTTCAGTGCTCACTAGTCCTCACATATTGGGAGTCTTAGGTGTTAGGATTTTCATCCAAATGGTATCATGGAGATCTCTTTATATGTAGTCACCTTGAAGCCGCTTATAGTTTCTGTGCTTTGGCCTCGACTCTAAGTGTCATGTCTCAAAGCGGCACTTTAGATAAGCTTTCAATCAATACTCCTAAACCAGTTGGTTTTAAGGTATTAGGTGTTAAAGCACCCCTAAGGATTTACTTGCTCAAGTCTCTTTCCTTGACACAGCTCAACCACAAGCATTTACTAGGCTAACAACTCTTTGAGTTTTGTTTCTTTTTTCTTTCTTTTTTTGCCTAGTAATTGATGCTCAGAGCCTTGGGCCATGTTCTTTTTGTTTTTGTATTTTCTTTTCTTTCTTTTGTTTTGTTTGCTGCTTCTTGGATCAATAAATTTTTGAGAATCTCCACAATACTTCTTTGAACTTCATGTCCCGCCTATGAGCTCCCATGCAAGTTTTCACAAGCATGCAACCTCAATACATAATCATACAACTAGAACCGCCACTTCTCCTAATCTTTTGCTTGCCTTAAAATTATTTAATTCCTCAATCCTTCTTTTCAAAGAACTTCCATGTGATGCAATTTTTTTTTTGAACATTGAGTGCAAACGAGTTTTGAAGAGAAAAATGTTGTGAATGATCAAGCATCTTGCTTATTGAATTACAGAAAAGAAACCATGCTAAACAGACAGATAATCAGGGAAACTAAACCACTCTCAATCATAGCAGTGTTTGATGTAAGATAATCACTTAACAATACAACCTTTTGGAGTTCACTTGCTTTCCTTCTTCTCATCATCATCATTGCTGGCCTTTAGATTTATCTTTTGTTTCTTTGGTTGATGATGCTTAATCCTTCCAAAAGCTTGTATGGACCTCTGCAATGATATTGAAAGTTGCTTGTTCCCCAAGCACTTGGAAACAATGGTTAGCATGCATGATTTATTTGTGGGCCTTTGAACTTACTTTGGTGTGGGAACACCAAACTTAGTACCTTGCCAATGGTTTTCATGCATCAAATTAACCATGTGTGAAATTTTTTTTTTCTTCTTCTTTTTCAAAAGCAATAAAACTGAAAACTAGGAAACAGCAGAATAGTTAACTAGTTCATCCATCATGCTTGAAGCCAGCATTATGCAGAAAGTGAGAATGTGTTTTATAATGGGCTTTTGGTGAAACACCAAACTTAGAATCCTGCATTCTCCTTTAGATTGTTTTGGTGTGCAACACCAAACTTAGCTTCTTGCATTATAGATAAAACTAATTAACCTTTTTATTAAAATAGTTATGAACAGAAAACTACCTCAGGTTGGGTTGCCTCCCAACAAGCGCTCTTTTATTGTCACTAGCTTGACATCCTTCATCCTCTGATCATGGAAGTTGAGGCTTCTGTTGCCTTAGGTTTCCTTCTCTTGCTATGGGCTTCCTTCTTTCTGTTTCTCTTTCCATAGCCTTCTTACTTTCCTCCATGACTCCCTTCTCTTTTAATCCAGCATCCTTTTCATGGCTCTTTGGGTTCAGAGTCCCCTTCTTCTCACCCAATTCAGCAAGGTTTTGAACTAGTTGTTCTATCTGCCTTTCAAGTCTTCTGAGTGAAGCCTCTTGGTTCTTGCTTATCATCTCTTGATGTTTCTTTATTTCTTCATGCTCTATTGCCATCATTTCTTGAATTTTTATGGACCTCTCCATCAGCATTTCTAGAATATAGATTCTTTGAAAGGTTGGAAGTGGTTGTGGCTGTGTCAATTGTGGTGGTCGATGAAGGTCATTTTGGGCGAATGGTGAGGTAGGATGGGGTTGGAAGTGCGTGTGATTGTTGTTGTGGGGGTGTGTTTTAAGTTGATTTTTGAAGCTGGGATTGTTGCAGTTGAAGTCCCTTGGTCTTTGGTTTTGGTTCTCAACCCCCCTCCCATTAGAATGAGTTCTCCAAGGTGGATTGTACACATCATTCTGAGGCCTGTGTTGGAGCATGCTAGAGTGATTGCTTGGAGATTGTAGTTGTTCATAACTTTGTTGCTCATGGTTAATGGCCCCAAAATTGTGTTCAGCTTGATTACACCCATATGAGCTTTGAGTCAGGTTGTATGTATGTACTACAGCATGTCTCAACTCAGTGATTTTTCTAGCCATCATGTCTAGTTGTTGTAGAGTCTGCTGATGCATCTGCTTATTTTGGCTTATGACTGCACGAGCACCTTCAATTTCTTTCTCTTGTGTGAATGGATGCACTTCTGCCTCTGGCTTAACAACTCTCTGTGATGGGTTCAACTTGTCTAGGAGTCCACTCATCAGTTCTTCCCATCCGATAATGCTTCCTTGTGGATAAGCTTCAAACCATTGGGCAATATCATTCATGGCTATGGATAGTTGCTTCGAACTATGGGTTACATTATCATCCAAGGTGGGAATATTACTCTCATGATTGCTAGAATTTGTTGAGTTCCCCTCCATGATCTGCACAGTCACAAACAATTCAAGTGATGATTGAATATTTTCAAGCTCAGAATGTGATTCAGAAGGTTAGCTGGCACAAAGTATCAAACAGTTGATGGACTTGGGAGATTAGTGGTAGAAATTGCTTCTCTTGTGTAAGCAAGAGCATTGCATAGAGCAAGAAATTTCCAGGAAAACTTCACTTTGTTGCTAGAGCGAAGTTTCAGTTATCTCAGGCAAAATTTCAAACAGTTAGTGGGTTAATTGAAAATTAAAGGAACAGAAAATAAAAATGCCAGATCTAGATCACCACCTCACTTAATCATTGTCAATCTAATCAATCCCCGGCAACGGCGCCAAAAACTTGATGGGATATTTTCGCAGAGAAACGAATTTCTCCAAAACACCCAAAACTAACCGGCAAGTGCACCGGGTCGCATCAAGTAATAATAACTCACGGGAGTGAGGTCGATCCCACAGGGATTGAAGGATTGAGCAATTTTAGTTTAGTGGTTGATTTAGTCAAGCGAATCAAGATTTGGTTGAGTGATTTGTGATTTGCAGAATGTAAATTGCTTGGAAAGTAAAGGGAATGGGTAATTGGCATGAAAGTAAAGAGAACTGAAAATTATAGTGCTGAATCTTAAAGAACAAGAAATTAAATGGTAGAAACTTAGAACGCAAGAAATGTAAATTGCGAAATTTTAAAGTGCAAGAAATGTAAATGGCTTGAATTGTAAAGGGAATTGGGAATTGGATTTGCAGAATTTAAACAAGGAAAAGTAAACTGCAACAAACAGAGAAGTAAAGGATGGATGGAATTTGAACCAGATCTTAAAACAGAATTTTAAATGAGCATGAAAACCGTAAACAGGGAATGGGAAGTGGGAAATCCAGATCTCAGGACCCAAGAGACTAGAAAACCAAGTCTAGATCTCAATCCCTTCCTAGATCCAACAAGAACAATTGCAAAGGAAATTGTAAATTGCAAAGAAAGTGGATGAAGAACAATGAACCGAAACTGAAATTCAATTAAGCAGAAAATTAAACAAGATCCCAAGGTGAGATTGAAACAGAATTTCTTCAATTCTCCACCCAAAATCCAAGACAAGAAATGTAAAGAGTGCTGGGCAAGAACAAGGAAGAAAAGAGATCAATTCTCCTCCCAAATTCTCTTGATTTAAAACAACAATGCTAAGAAATGTAAAAGTGAGCTCTCCGAAAACTCTCTATGAAAACTCCCCAAGAAAAGCTCCTCTAAAACTTAAATTCTAATCTATTTATACACTTTCTTCAAATGGTCTTCAAGCCTTCAATTGGGCCTTTGCTCTTGGTGGAATTGGGTTGAGAGAGGCCTTGGTTGATTGCTCTTGGAGTTTGGAAAAGAACCGAATTGAACCGGGTTAGAATCATGAAAGCTTGAGTGAAAGTTGGAGTAAAAGTTAGGGTCTAACTTTTGCTCCAACTTTTCACATCAGCACCCTTGTTTTGCTGATACCAACGTTGGGGCAAAAGTTAGGGGTCTAACTTTTGCTCCAACGTTGGCCTCCCCTTAGTTCTTCATGGCGCCAACGTTAGCCAGAAAGTTAGGGGCTAACGTTGGCGCAAACTTTTGCTAGCCCAGGGAGTTTTTCAAGCGCCAACGTTAGCCAGAAAGTTAGGGGCTAACGTTGGCGCAAACTTTTGGTGCATCCAGGGAGTGTTTTTTTCATGCCAAAAGTTAGCCAAAAAGTTAGGGGCTAACTTTTGCTCCAACTTTTGCCCAAAAGTAAGCTAAAAAGTTAGGGGCTAACTTTTGCTCCAGCTTTTGCTTCCTGGTTCATAATTTATCCAAGACTCAAGTCATTCCTCCTAGCCATTCCTTCTTGCATCAACCTTTCTCCAAGCTTTCTTCACCTATCATTAATCAACCAAACACATCAAAGCTATGCTCAAAATCATGAGATATTCATTCTTTCATAATATATGACAATTATAGCATAAAACCTCATGAAATAGCATGAATTCATACATGGTTGATTAAATCAAAGGAAACATGAAAATCTACCCAATTGGCTTGCTTTTGGCTCAAGAAAGTGCATAATTCAATTGAAAACAAAAGAAAAAGGCTAGTGAAACTAGGCTAAGATGACTTGTCATCACAACACCAAACTTAAAGCTTGCTTGTCCCCAAGCAAGAAATGAATTATGCTCAATGGTTCTTTCATTTAAGATGGATTAAAGAACAACTTGTCAGGTCCTGTGAGTGAAGTGATCAAGTGTCAGTGGGGTGAACTCTAAATCATATGCTCATGCAAGGGTTTCAGTGCTCACTAGTCCTCACATATTGGGAGTCTTAGGTTTTAGGATTTTCATCCAAATGGTATCATGGAGATCTCTTTATATGTAGTCACCTTGAAGCCGCTTATAGTTTCTGTGCTTTGGCCTCGACTCTAAGTGTCATGTCTCAAAGCGGCTCTTTAGATAAGCTTTCAATCAATACTCCTAAACCAGTTGGTTTTAAGGTATTAGGTGTTAAAGCACCCCTAAGGATTTACTTGCTCAAGTCTCTTTCCTTGACACAGCTCAACCACAAGCATTTACTAGGCTAACAACTCTTTGAGTTTTGTTTCTTTTTTCTTTCTTTTTTTGCCTAGTAATTGATGCTCAGAGCCTTGGGCCATGTTCTTTTTGTTTTTGTATTTTCTTTTCTTTCTTTTGTTTTGTTTGCTGCTTCTTGGATCAATAAATTTTTGAGAATCTCCACAATACTTCTTTGAACTTCATGTCCCGCCTATGAGCTCCCATGCAAGTTTTCACAAGCATGCAACCTCAATACATAATCATACAACTAGAACCGCCACTTCTCCTAATCTTTTGCTTGCCTTAAAATTGTTTAATTCCTCAATCCTTCTTTTCAAAGAACTTCCATGTGATGCAATTTTTTTTTTGAACATTGAGTGCAAACGAGTTTTGAAGAGAAAAATGTTGTGAATGATCAAGCATCTTGCTTATTGAATTACAGAAAAGAAACCATGCTAAACAGACAGATAATCAGGGAAACTAAACCACTCTCAATCATAGCAGTGTTTGATGTAAGATAATCACTTAACAATACAACCTTTTGGAGTTCACTTGCTTTCCTTCTTCTCATCATCATCATTGCTGGCCTTTAGATTTATCTTTTGTTTCTTTGGTTGATGATGCTTAATCCTTCCAAAAGCTTGTATAGACCTCTGCAATGATATTGAAAGTTGCTTGTTCCCCAAGCACTTGGAAACAATGGTTAGCATGCATGATTTATTTGTGGGCCTTTGAACTTACTTTGGTGTGGGAACACCAAACTTAGTACCTTGCCAATGGTTTTCATGCATCAAATTAACCATGTGTGAAATTTTTTTTTTCTTCTTCTTTTTCAAAAGCAATAAAACTGAAAACTAGGAAACAGCAGAATAGTTAACTAGTTCATCCATCATGCTTGAAGCCAGCATTATGCAGAAAGTGAGAATGTGTTTTATAATGGGCTTTTGGTGAAACACCAAACTTAGAATCCTGCATTCTCCTTTAGATTGTTTTGGTGTGCAACACCAAACTTAGCTTCTTGCATTATAGATAAAACTAATTAACCTTTTTATTAATATAGTTATGAACAGAAAACTACCTCAGGTTGGGTTGCCTCCCAACAAGCGCTCTTTTATTGTCACTAGCTTGACATCCTTCATCCTCTGATCATGGAAGTTGAGGCTTCTGTTGCCTTAGGTTTCCTTCTCTTGCTATGGGCTTCCTTCTTTCTGTTTCTCTTTCCATAGCCTTCTTACTTTCCTCCATGACTCCCTTCTCTTTTAATCCAGCATCCTTTTCATGGCTCTTTGGGTTCAGAGTCCCCTTCTTCTCACCCAATTCAGCAAGGTTTTGAACTAGTTGTTCTATCTGCCTTTCAAGTCTTCTGAGTGAAGCCTCTTGGTTCTTGCTTATCATCTCTTGATGTTTCTTTATTTCTTCCTGCTCTATTGCCATCATTTCTTGAATTTTTATGGACCTCTCCATCAGCATTTCTAGAATATAGATTCTTTGAAAGGTTGGAAGTGGTTGTGGCTGTGTCAATTGTGGTGGTCGATGAAGGTCATTTTGGGCGAGTGGTGAGGTAGGATGGGGTTGGAAGTGCGTGTGATTGTTGTTGTGGGGGTGTGTTTTAAGTTGATTTTTGAAGCTGGGATTGTTGCAGTTGAAGTCCCTTGGTCTTTGGTTTTGGTTCTCAACACCCCTCCCATTAGAATGAGTTCTCCAAGGTGGATTGTACACATCATTCTGAGGCCTGTGTTGGAGCATGCTAGAGTGGTTGCTTGGAGATTGTAGTTGTTCATAACTTTGTTGCTCATGGTTAATGGCCCCAAAATTGTGTTCAGCTTGATTACACCCATATGAGCTTTGAGTCAGGTTGTATGTATGTACTACAGCATGTCTCAACTCAGTGATTTTTCTAGCCATCATGTCTAGTTGTTGTAGAGTCTGCTGATGCATCTGCTTATTTTGGCTTATGACTGCACGAGCACCTTCAATTTCTTTCTCTTGTGTGAATGGATGCACTTCTGCCTTTGGCTTAACAACTCTCTGTGATGGGTTCAACTTGTCTAGGAGTCCACTCATCAGTTCTTCCCATCCGATAATGCTTCCTTGTGGAAAAGCATCAAACCATTGGGCAACATCATTCATGGCTATGGATAGTTGCTTCGAACTATGGGTTACATTATCATCCAAGGTGGGAATATTACTCTCATGATTGCTAGAATTTGTTGAGTTCCCCTCCATGATCTGCACAGTCACAAACAATTCAAGTGATGATTGAATATTTTCAAGCTCAGAATGTGATTCAGAAGGTTAGCTGGCACAAAGTATCAAACAGTTGATGGACTTGGGGGATTAGTGGTAGAAATTGCTTCTCTTGTGTAAGCAAGAGCATTGCATAGAGCAAGAAATTTCCAGGAAAACTTCACTTTGTTGCTAGAGCGAAGTTTCAATTATCTCAGGCAAAATTTCAAACAGTTAGTGGGTTAATTGAAAATTAAAGGAACAGAAAATAAAAATGCCAGATCTAGATCACCACCTCACTTAATCATTGTCAATCTAATCAATCCCCGGCAACGGCGCCAAAAACTTGATGGGATATTTTCGCAGAGAAACGAATTTCTCCAAAACACCCAAAACTAACCGGCAAGTGCACCGGGTCGCATCAAGTAATAATAACTCACGGGAGTGAGGTCGATCCCACAGGGATTGAAGGATTGAGCAATTTTAGTTTAGTGGTTGATTTAGTCAAGCGAATCAAGATTTGGTTGAGTGATTTGTGATTTGCAGAATGTAAATTGCTTGGAAAGTAAAGGGAATGGGTAATTGGCATGAAAGTAAAGAGAACTGAAAATTATAGTGTTGAATCTTAAAGAACAAGAAATTAAATGGCAGAAACTTAGAACGCAAGAAATGTAAATTGCGAAATTTTAAAGTGCAAGAAATGTAAATGGCTTGAATTGTAAAGGGAATTGGGAATTGGATTTGCAGAATTTAAACAAGGAAAAGTAAACTGCAACAAACAGAGAAGTAAAGGATGGATGGAATTTGAACCAGATCTTAAAACAGAATTTTAAATGAGCATGAAAACCGTAAACAGGGAATGGGAAGTGGGAAATCCAGATCTCAGGACCCAAGAGACTAGAAAACCAAGTCTAGATCTCAATCCCTTCCTAGATCCAACAAGAACAATTGCAAAGGAAATTGTAAATTGCAAAGAAAGTGGATGAAGAACAATGAACCGAAACTGAAATTCAATTAAGCAGAAAATTAAACAAGATCCCAAGGTGAGATTGAAACAGAATTTCTTCAATTCTCCACCCAAAATCCAAGACAAGAAAAGTAAAGAGTGCTGGGCAAGAACAAGGAAGAAAAGAGATCAATTCTCCTCCCAAATTCTCTTGATTTAAAACAACAATGCTAAGAAATGTAAAAGTGAGCTCTCCGAAAACTCTCTATGAAAACTCCCCAAGAAAAGCTCCTCTAAAACTTAAATTCTAATCTATTTATACACTTTCTTCAAATGGTCTTCAAGCCTTCAATTGGGCCTTTGCTCTTGGTGGAATTGGGTTGAGAGAGGCCTTGGTTGATTGCTCTTGGAGTTTGGAAAAGAACCGAATTGAACCGGGTTAGAATCATGAAAGCTTGAGTGAAAGTTGGAGTAAAAGTTAGGGTCTAACTTTTGCTCCAACTTTTCACATCAGCACCCTTGTTTTGCTGATACCAACGTTGGGGCAAAAGTTAGGGGTCTAACTTTTGCTCCAACGTTGGCCTCCCCTTAGTTCTTCATGGCGCCAACGTTAGCCAGAAAGTTAGGGGCTAACGTTGGCGCAAACTTTTGCTAGCCCAGGGAGTTTTTCAAGCGCCAACGTTAGCCAGAAAGTTAGGGGCTAACGTTGGCGCAAACTTTTGGTGCATCCAGGGAGTGTTTTTTTCATGCCAAAAGTTAGCCAAAAAGTTAGGGGCTAACTTTTGCTCCAACTTTTGCCCAAAAGTTAGCTAAAAAGTTAGGGGCTAACTTTTGCTCCAGCTTTTGCTTCCTGGTTCATAATTTATCCAAGACTCAAGTCATTCCTCCTAGCCATTCCTTCTTGCATCAACCTTTCTCCAAGCTTTCTTCACCTATCATTAATCAACCAAACACATAAAAGCTATGCTCAAAATCATGAGATATTCATTCTTTCATAATATATGACAATTATAGCATAAAACCTCATGAAATAGCATGAATTCATACATGGTTGATTAAATCAAAGGAAACATGAAAATCTACCCAATTGGCTTGCTTTTGGCTCAAGAAAGTGCATAATTCAATTGAAAACAAAAGAAAAAGGCTTGTGAAACTAGGCTAAGATGACTTGTCATCAGTGGGCATGAAATTGGCAACGTTAACAAGAGGACAAAGAAGCGTCCCAAGACTTTAACTTTAAAAACACATCCAGGAGGACTTAACGTTTGAGCTCACGTTTGACCTCAAACGTGAACTCAAACGTGAGTGACAGCAAACCCCCATTCTGCATCATGCCATTACAAGACGTTTGAGTCAACGTTTGCCTCAAACGTTGACTCAAACGTGAATGATCCCAATTCCATCAAGGCCATCCAGATCCATTCTTCCTCAAATTCAAAGCAAGCTAAGCCCATTACCATCACTCAAAGGCACATAGAGAAGCTAGATTAGGAATTTCATTCAATTGTAATTTGTTTTTAATTTCAATTTCATTTTCATTTTCATTTGGAAAAGCCTATATAAGGCATCCTTATCATCTTTATCAGCAGGCTGGCTCCATTAGGGAGAATTAGGAATAGAGAATTCTCTCTTTAGTTTTTCTCTTTGTTTTGAATTTTGGATCAAGAGTTGAAGGAATTCTGTTTCACTTGGTCTAAAATCTCTTTGTTCTTCTGCATAATCTTAGAGAATTGAGAATTGAATTTGAGCTTTCATTTACTACCTTCATCTTTCTTAAATCTGCAATTTGTTCTCTGTTGGATCAAGGAAGGAATTGAGATCTAGACTTGATTTCTAGTCTCTTTGATCCCCTGAGATCTTTACTTGTTTTTTTATATTTCATAATTGAATTGAGCTTTCTTGCTGATTTACCTTTCTGCTACAATTTCTTTCTCTGCAATTTTTACTTTCTGTTGCATTGCTTCCAATTTATTTTTCCTGCAAGTTAAATTTTCTGCAATTGATCTGAGTTCTAATTTACTGCTTTCATTTAATTTTCCTGCACCCAGCCCCCTTTTACAATTGATGCAATTTACTTCTCTTGTCATTTAAGATTTTGCCAATTTACATTCCTTGTTCTTTAAGTTTCAGTCACTTTACTTTCTGCACTTTAATTTTCCTTGCTATTTACTTTCTGTTGGCTATATTTCACCCAATTTCACCTCAATGTTAGCTTGACTAAATTAATCACCCACTAAAGTTGCTTGATCCATCAATCCCTGTGGGATCGACCTCACTCTAAGTGAGTTATTACTACTTGATGCGACCCGGTATACTTGCCGGTTAGATTTGGATGATGGAATTCGTTTTCCAAAAATTATCCATCAAGTTTTTGGCACCGTTGCCGGGGATTAATTTAGATCAACAATGATTAAGTGGGTGAGAAGTCTAGATCAAGCATTTTCTTTGTTTTTGTTCTCTATTTTAAATTGAAACCAAGGTGTTTGAGTTATTGCCTCACTAAGAAATTCATCTCTGAGATATGAATTTCAATTTTCCTTGGTGTTGTGTTTTACAAAATTCAAATGGAGTTCAACTCATCTTATGATCAAACAAATTTTATGGGATATTACTGATGAGTATTTTGGTGAAAAATAAATTTCATCCAAAACATACAAATCTAACCGGCAAGTGTACCGGGTCGTATCAAGTAATAAAAACTCACGGGAGTGAGGTCGATCCCACAGGGATTGAAGGATTGAGCAATTTTAGCTTAGTGGTTAATTTAGTCAAGCGAATCAAGATTTGATTGAGTGTTTTGTGATTTGCAGAAATTAAATTGCATGGAAGTAAAGAGAACAGGGAATTAAAATGCTGAATCTTAAAGAACACGAAATTAAATAGCAGAAACTTAGAATGCAAGAAATGTAAATAGCGGAATCTTAAAGTGCAAGAAATGTAAACGGCTGGAATTGTAAAGGGAATTGGGGATTGGATTTGCAGAATTTAAACAAGGAAAAGTAAATTGCATCAAACAGAAGAGTAAAAGAAGTTTTGGGTTGAATCGGATCTGAAGCAAAATAAGTAAATGAACATGAAAAGCAAAAACAGAATGTAAATTGGAGTTTCAGATCTCAGGACCCAGAGACTAGAAAACCAAGTCTAGATCTCAATGCCTTCCTAGATCCAACAAGAACAATTGCAAAGGAAATTGTAAATTGCAAGGGAAGTAGATGAGAAGCAAGTAACAGAAACGGAAATTCAATTGCAGTAAATAAACAGAGAGATCCGAGGATGAGATTGAAACAGAATTTCTTCAATTCTCCAACCCAAGATCCAAGACAGTTGTAATAGAAATTGAAAGCAATAAAACTAAGAGGAAGAGAAGTGAATTCTCCTTCCCCAAGACAAAGAAATTAAAGATCACTCAATATCAAAAGCTCTCCGAAAACTATTATGAAAATTCCAAAAGAAAGCTCTCAAATCCTCGTGCTCCCTAGTGGAGCTCCCCCTCCACAAATATGAAAATGATGCCTTATATAGGCTTTACAAAATGAAAATGAAATTCAAAACAAATTACAATTAAAATGAAATTTCTATTCTAACTATCTCTTGTGCCTTTGAGTGGTGTCAATTGGGCCCTTGCTCTTGATGGAATTGGGTTGATAAAGGCCTTGGTTGATTGCTCTTGGAGTTGGAGAAAGATCCATTGTGAACCGGGTTGAAAAACATAAAAGCTTGAGTAAAAGTTTGAGCAAAAGTTAGGGGTCTAACTTTTGGTCCAGCTTTTTGTCCTCTCTTCCTCCTAGCCATTCCTTGTTGCTTCAACCTTTCTCCAAGCTTTCTTCACCTATCATTAATCAACCAAACACATCAAAGCTATGCTCAAAATCATGAGATATTCATTCTTTCATAATATGTGACAATTTTAGCATAAAACCTCATGAAATAGCATGAATTCATACATGGTTGATTAAATCAAAGGAAGCATGAAAATCTACCCAATTGGCTTGCTTATGGCTCAAGAAAGTGCATAAAACCTACTGAAAACAAAGGAAAAAGCATAGAAAAACATGACATGGTAACATGTCATCAATTACCCACCATCACCAATCTCTAATGGTGGCTGGGAATATCACCAAGAGAATACACATTCTGAGCACTCCAATTCATGGAGATTTGCTTCAGAGACACAAGATGAGCAAGAAAATCATATGGGATACCAACCACCACCACAAAATGATTCATATCATTATCCTCATGGTGGATGGAAGCATCACCAAAGAATGGAAGAGCATCCACCCTCACATCCCAGTTTCTCATTTGAAAGATCTTCATCACTTGATTATGCCTCAACACAAAGTTTTCCCCAAAATCCATACAAGTCATCCCATCAATCACACAACTCATTCCACACCCCTCAACACAACTTCACCACAATACATCCATGTCACCAAAATTATTCTCAACCTTCATCTCTTGAACCAACAGATGAGGATTACCTTCAAGCCATTGAAATACATAGAAAACTAGTGGAAAGATACACAAAATCTCCATCCTGGAAAGAAATCGTCTTCAAGAAGATGAATGGGCCCTTAGAACAAACAAGGGGAAACTTAGAACCATCAAACAATAAGGATGAAGACCAATTGATGGATGTGAAGGATAAAGTGGAAGAGCAAGATGAGGAGGCTACTGCATCAAGTGAACTTTCAATAAAGAATGAGGTGGTTGAAAATGAAACTGCACTTGAGATGAGAAGAGAACATGAAGACTCACAACTCTCACAAACGTCCCTGACCCAAAAACTCTCAACAATTGAATCTGTGATTGAAAAATATGAAGAGGAGATGAAGAAATATTGGGAAGATCAACAAACTTCCTCCATAAAAGAACTATTAAGTCAAATATTGAGTGCAAAGAAAGGAGTGGAGGAACAAAAAAGTGAGGAAGTCATTCAAGAAGATTCGCACTCAAGTGGGGCAGAGAAGTACATGAAGGAAAAGCTCATTGAACCACCAATACAAGAGGCTCTTGATGAAAAGAAGACTCCAACAATCACACAACCACCAAGACTTGGACTCAAGGAAGTGAAGGCAATTAACAAAAGCACCGAGAAGAGGATTGTGACCAAGCTACAAAGGACAATATTCATGAAGAAGAGAAGGTCAACTACAAGCAATCCTCCCCCTGATCCAGCAAGCAAGATCAATCAAGCCAATTTCACAAGGAAGCTTGTTGAAAGGAGACCAAGACAGGGGACAATAACTGAAACTTCTCCCCTCTTGGAGTCATTCCTCTTAACAAACTGGAAGAAGAGGAAGAAAGTGAAGAACAACATGTCAAGCTAATAACACTAAAAGAGCACTTGTTGGGAGGTAACCCAACCGTAGGTAACATTTTTTCTCTGCTTTGTTTTCTTCCTTTGTTTAGTTTAAATTTCAATAAATTGAGATATGGTTGCATTCTAAGTTTGGTGTTGCTATGCAACAAAATTTGGTTCTAATCCTTACAAGATGCTTGCATCAATTCCAAGAGAAAGTGTCACACTAAGTTTGGTGTACCACTTATACTTTTATGCAATGTATCATGCAAACCAACTTATATTTGCAAAAATAATGTCTCTATTTCTCTGTGCCCTCATATCTTTAATTTTGCTTGCTTAGAACACATGTACTACTAACTTTTCATTGTGTAAGACATTCATGATCCATCTTAGCCCCATAGCCATTGTTCTAATTGTTGCTTGAGGATGAGCAAGCATTCTAAGTTTGGCAAGGGAAGGAGGAGAATGGGAGGAAAATGACAATAATAGAGAAGATGAACTACAAGGTTGTAAATTTCCTTTTCCACTTATTTGTTTCAAGCACTATAAACTGTATGATTGTCTTTACCTTCTCTGTATGCATGTGTGTATGAAAAGGCATAGTTTGATTTCTAAATTGCAACATGGTGCTGTGCCATTATGATTACCAACTTGAGTTTTGTGAATTCAAAAGCAATAAAGTATCGTGATCATAAACAAACAAGGCATTAAAGAAGATTTTAGCATATGCATAAAAGTATTGGAAAGCTAGTATGTTTGATTGTTGCTTAATTACATTAGATTTTATTTAATTGAAGTTTTCATCTAGTACGTTTTGTGAAATCTTTTGAAAATCATGAAAACCTTGAAAGAAAAAGCAAAAAAAGGGCAAGAAAAGAAAAAGGGAAAGAATGAGAAAGCTGAAGGCTCTGAGTACCAATGGCAATTTATTTGTTAAGTACTTGTGGTGTTTATGTATCAAGCCAAATGCTTGAAAACAAAACACTTAGAAGTCAAGGCTAGGCTCAAGTGCAAAAGCACTCCCTCAAAGCTCAAGGTTCTGAGCATCAATGATTAGAGAGTAAAGAAAAGAAACAAATGAGCTTAATGAAGTCCTCTAATTCAAATGCTTGTGGTGCTTATGTATCAAGTGGTAATACTTGAAAACAAAGCATTTAGAATCGTAGCTTTGTTATTAACTCATGGGACAAAGCACCCAAAAGGAGAAGCTAATAAGAAAATCAAAAGCTTGTTTCAAGGAAGAAATATAAGAAAAAGATTTCATAAATTGAGCTAGATGGAAGCATCAATCATTTACATCTCTTTTGTGATTGTAGCATGCTTGGAAAACTAGCTTACCATGAAAATTGAGTTGCTACTCTTCTTACCTTGGATTGTCAATCTTTAATGCATGATTCTTTTCTTGCTTGGGGACAAGCAAGGTTTAAGTTTGGTGTTGTGATGACATGTCACCATGTCATGTTTTTCTATGCTTTTTCTTTGCTTTTTAATAGGTTTTATGCACTTTCTTGAGCCATAAGTAAGCCAATTGGGTAGAATTTCATGTTTCCTTTAATTCAATCAATCATGGATAAATTGATGCATTTTCATGATATTTTATGCTATAATTGTCATATATTATGAAAGAAAAACAATCCCATGATTTTGAGCATAGCTTTGATACTTTTGATTGATTTATGATAGGTGAAAAAGCTTTGAAGAAGGTTGAAGAAAAGAAGATGGCAAGGGCAAGAAGGAGGACTCACGTTTGAGCTAAAGTTTGCCTCAAACTTAAGCTCAAACGTGAGGAAAAGCAAAATTTCACCCAGGGAGGCCAGAAGCTTGCGCCAACGTTTGCCACAAACTTGAGGTCAAACGTTGCTCCTCACAGCCTGAAGGGGTATACTTCCAACAAGAATAACTTGAGCTACAGAGCTCCAAATGAGGTGATTCAAAAAGCAATGGAAAGTAGGAATCGAGAGCTTTCCAATCATATATGGCACTGCATGGTGGACACTAAAATTGAGGGAGAAAACTGTCCCGAAATGTGCATAAATGAACATGGTGGCAACCTGCAGTGAGGCCAACTGACCTCTACACCTTCGACGGAGTATAACTCGAGCTGTGGAGCTCCAAATGATGCGCTTACAATGGAATTGGAAAGTAGACATTCAGGGCTTTCCAACAATATATAATAGTATGGAGTGGACAATGCAATTGAGCCTCCAAAACCTGACGTTTTCGTCCACGTTTGAGGCAAACGTCGCCTCAAATGTTGCACACCGAAGCCAGCGACCCTGTCCCCTTCAATGGAGCATAACTTGAGTTGTAGATGTCCAATTGAGGTGATTCTAGTTGCGTTGGAAAGATGATATTTAGAGCTTTCTAACCATATATAATAGTCTATAGTGGGCATGAAATTGGCAACGTTAACAAGAGGACAAAGAAGCGTCCCAAGACTTGAACTTTAAAAACACATCCAGGAGGACTTAACGTTTGAGCTCACGTTTGACCTCAAACGTGAACTCAAACGTGAGTGACAGCAAACCCCCATTCTACATCATGCCATTACAAGACGTTTGAGTCAATGTTTGCCTCAAACGTTGACTCAAACGTGAATGATCCCAATTCCATCAAGGCCATCCAGATCCATTCTTCCTCAAATTCAAAGCAAGCTAAGCCCATTACCATCACTCAAAGGCACACAGAGAAGCTAGATTAGGAATTTCATTCAATTGTAATTTGTTTTTAATTTCAATTTCATTTTCATTTTCATTTGGAAAAGCCTATATAAGGCATCCTTATCATCTTTATCAGCAGGCTGGCTCCATTAGGGAGCATTAGGAATAGAGAATTCTCTCTTTAGTTTTTCTCTTTGTTTTGAATTTTGGATCAAGAGTTGAAGGAATTCTGTTTCACTTGGTCTAAAATCTCTTTGTTCTTCTGCATAATCTTAGAGAATTGAGAATTGAATTTGAGCTTTCATTTATTACCTTCATCTTTCTTTCATCTGCAATTTGTTCTCTGTTGGATCAAGGAAGGAATTGAGATCTAGACTTGTTTTCTAGTCTTTTTGATCCCCTGAGATCTTTACTTGTTTTTTTTATATTTCATAATTGAATTGAGCTTTCTTGCTGATTTACCTTTCTGCTACAATTTCCTTCTCTGTAATTTTTACTTTCTGTTGCATTGCTTCCAATTTATTTTTCCTGCAAGTTAAATTTTCTGCAATTGATCTGAGTTCTAATTTACCGCTTTCATTTAATTTTCCTGCACCCAGCCCCCTTTTACAATTGATGCAATTTACTTCTCTTGTCATTTAAGATTTTGCCAATTTACATTCCTTGTTCTTTAAGTTTCAGTCACTTTACTTTCTGCACTTTAATTTTCCTTGCTATTTACTTTCTGTTGGCTATATTTCACCCAATTTCACCTCAATGTTAGCTTGACTAAACTAATCACCCACTAAAGTTGCTTGATCCATCAATCCCTGTGGAATCGACCTCACTCTAAGTGAGTTATTACTACTTGATGCGACCCGGTATACTTGCCGGTTAGATTTGGATGTTGGAATCCGTTTTCCAAAAATTATCCATCATGTGCTGACCCTCGTTCTTTAAATGACGCTATCCCGAGGAGGACACCTAAAGGCGAGCCGTAATGGCCTCATCTTTGGCAAGTTCCTCCAATTTTTTTTTTTACGTTGTGCTGACCCTCGTTCTTTAAAAGACGCTATCCCGAGGAAGACACCTAAAGGCGAGCCGTAATGGCCTCATCTTTGGCAAGCTCCTCCGATTTTTTTTCACAGTTTTTTTTCCCGGTTTTTTTTTTATTTTGTTATTTTTTTTATTTTATTTTTTACGTTGTGCTGACCCTCGTTCTTTAAATGACGCTATCCTGAGGAGGACACCTAAAGGCGAGCCGTAATGGCCTCATCTTTGGCAAGCTCCTCCGATTTTTTTTTCAAAGTTTTTTTCTCGGTTTTTTACCGATTTTTTTCCGGTTTTTTCCCGGGTTTTTTTTTTATTTTTTATTTTTTATTTATTATTATTATTTTTTTACGTTGTGGTGACCCTCGTTCTTTAAATGACGCTATCCCGAGGAGGACACATAAAGGCGAGCTGTAATGGCCTCAATTTTGGCAAGCTCTTCCAGTTTTTTTTTTTCACAGTTTTTTTTTTTTTTATTTACGTTTGTGCTGACTCTCGTTCTTTAAATGATGCTATCACGAGGAGGACACATAAAGGCGAGCCGTAATGGCCTCATCTTTGGCAAGCTCCTCCGATTTTTTTTCACAGTTTTTTTCCCGGTTTTTTTTATTTTTTATTTTGTTATTTTTTTATTTTTTTTTACGTTGTGCTGACCCTCGTTCTTTAAATGACGCTATCCCGAGGAGGACACCTAAAGGCGAGCCGTAATGGCCTCATCTTTGGCAAGCTCCTCCGATTTTTTTTTCAAAGTTTTTTTCTCGGTTTTTTACCGATTTTTTTCCGGTTTTTTTACGGGTTTTTTTTATTTTTATTTTATTTTATTTTTTTTTACGTTGTGCTAACCCTCGTTCTTTAAATGACGCTATCCCGAGGAGGACACATAAAGGCGAGCCGTAATGGCCTCATTTTTGGCAAGCTCCTCCAGTTTTTTTTTTCACAGTTTTTTTCCTGGATTTTTTTTTTAACGTTGTGCTGACCCTCGTTCTTTAAATGACGCTATCACGAGGAGGACACATAAAGGCGAGCCGTAATGGCCTCATTTTTGGCAAGCTCCTCCAGTTTTTTTTTTTCACAGTTTTTTTTTCTTTTTTTTTACGTTGTGCTGACCCTCGTTCTTTAAATGACGCTATCCCGAGGAGGACACCTAAAGGCGAGCCGTAATGGCCTCATCTTTGGCAAGCTCCTCCGATTTTTTTTTCACAGTTTTTTTCCCGGTTCTTTGTTTTTTTTTTTTACGTTGTGCTGACCCTCGTTATTTAAATGACGCAATCCCGAGGAGAACACCTAAAGGCGAGCCGTAATGGCCTCATCTTCGGCAGGCTTGATGGTATTTTTGTGAAAAAATAAATTTCCAAAACACCAAAAACTCACCGGCAAGTGTACCGGGTCGTATCAAGTAGTGAAACTCACTTAGAGTGAGGTCCATCCCACAGGGATTGATGGATCAAGCAACTTTAGTGGGTGATTAGTTTAGTCAAGCTAACATTGAGTGATTTGAGTGACAATTGAAGCAGCAGAAAGTAAATGACAAGAAATTATAAATTGCAGAAAGTAAATTGGACAGAAACTTAAAGAGCAAGAAATGTAAATTGCAAGAATCTTAAATGACAAGAAATGTAAATTGCATGAAATATAAAGGGGAATGGGTGCTGGAAATGTAAAATTCAACAGGAACGTGTAAATAGCAATCAAACAGAGAAGTAAAAGATGCAAAATCATGCAACAGATCTAACAGAAGAGTAAAATGCCTTGAAGAATTTTAAAGACAGAAAAGCAATGCTTAATTTGCAGCAATTTAAAAGTGGTTCAAGATCTCAGGAGTGGAAGAGACTAGAAAACAAGTCTAGATCTCAAATCCTTCCTTGATCCAACAAGAACAATTACAAAATGAAAATGGAAGAGTAAATTGCAGAAGAAGAACAAGAGAAGTTGCAGATGGAGAATGAAAACATAATTTCTTCCAATCTCAATCCAAAATTTCAAAACAGAGAAGAAAACTAAGAAAGAAAGCAAAATGAAAACTAAAGAGTGCACAACTCCCTATTGGAGCTAACCTCCTTTCTAATGGAGCTCCCCTTTGAAAATGAGAGTGATGCCTTTATATAGGCCTTTTACAAAATAAAATGAAATTAAAATGAAAAACAAATTAAATGAAAATCCCAATTCTAGCTTGTTCTTGTTCCTTTGAGTGATGATGTGGGCTTTGCTTGCTTTGGATTTGAAGAGAGATGGGTTTGGTTGGCCTTGATTCAATTTGGTGAAGAATTGAATTTAAATGAAATTTTGGATGAATTTTGGCCCATGGGTGACACTCCCAGGGGATGGCTCAGTTGAAATAGTGAACTGAGCTCTCCATTTGCTTGTGGCGTGCTAATTTGTATGCCAGCCCCTTGTCCGTGTCAAATTTTGTGCGCATGGCTTTGCTCCTTGGCGTGCCAAAATGTGAAGAGTGTGGAGGGAGTAGTGCTCAGTTGGGAAAACCAACTGAGCTCCCCATGTGGCGCCTTGTTTTTGTCTTCAAGGTCCCAAGTTCAACTCTTGGTGGAAGAAGTTTTGTGAGCCTTTTCCTTGAATTTTCTTGAGTGGGAGCCCGATAAAGCTAAGTTGGAAAAGTGAACTGAGCACTATTTTGCTCTTTGCTTGCTTTCCTTGTGTCTCCCCCTTCGAGCCTTGGTGAAGCCACTTTGGTTTATTTTGCTTGTTTTTGGTCCTTAAAGATGCCTTTCACTTGTGCCTCAATTTCATGCCAAATATGGACTATTATACATCGTTGGAAAGCTCTGAATGTCAGCTTTCCAACGCAACTGGAAGCACATCAATTGGACATCTGTAGCTCAAGTTATAGCCCTTTGAAGGAGGCATGGTCATGCTGTAAACGCCCAAGTTTTAACTTAGCGAAAATTCTTGCTTCCAAGCTAAGTTTTTCACGATAAAGCTAAGTTCACTTAGTGAACTGAGCTTTGTGAGTGCTGATTGCAAATCTCCTTTATTTGGTCATGGGCCACGTGATGAGTATTTTTGTGGAAAAACGAATTTCTCCAAAACACCCAAAACTAACCGGCAAGTGCACCGGGTCGCATCAAGTAATAATAACTCACGGGAGTGAGGTCGATCCCACAGGGATTGAAGGATTGAGCAATTTTAGATTAATGGTTGATTTAGTCAAGCGAATCAAGTTTTGGTTGAGTGAATTGTGATTTACAGAATTTAAATCGCATGGAAAGTAAAGGGAATGGGTAATTGGCATGAAATTAAAGAGAACTGAAATTTAAAGTGCTGAATCTTAAAGAACAAGAAATTAAATGGCAGAAACTTAGAACGCAAGAAATGTAAATTGCAGAATCTTAAAGTGCAAGAAATGTAAATGGCTTGAATTGTAAAGGGAATTGGGAATTGGATTTGCAGAAATTAAACAAGGAAAAGTAAAATTTAACAAACAGAGAAATAGAAAATGACTTGGATTGAACCGGATCTTAAAACAGAAATGTAAATGAGATTGAAAAACATTAAACAGAGGATGTAAAATTGGAATTCAGACCTCAGGACCCAAGAGACTAGATAACCAAGTCTAGATCTCAATGCCTTCCTAGATCCAACAAGAACAATTGCAAAGGAATTGTAAATTGCAAAGAAAGTAGATGAAGAAGAAATTAACCGAAACTAAAATTCAATTAAACAGAGAATTAAACAAGATCCCAAGGTGAGATTGAAACAGAAGTTCTTCAATTCTCCACCCAAGATCCGAAGCAAGAAAATTAAAGAGTGCTGGGCAAGAACAAGGAAGAAGAGAGATCAAGTCTCCTCCCAAATTCTCTTGAATTAAAAACAACAATGCTAAAAGGTAAAAGTGAGCTCTCTACAAACTACCCAATCAAAACCGAAAAGAAAGCTCTATGAAAACTAAAAAGGGAAGCCCCTGAAAAACTTAAATCCTATGCTATTTATACACTTTCTTCAAATGGTCTTCAATCCTTCAATTGGGCCTTTGCTCTTGATGGAATTGGGTTGATAGAGGCCTTGGTTGATTGCTCTTGGAGTTTGGAGAAGAACCGAATTGAACCGGATTTGGAATCATGAAAGCTTGAGTAAAAGTTTGAGTAAAAGTTTGAGGCAAACTTTTACTCTAACTTTTCACATCAGCCACCCTCTTTTGCTGATACCAACGTTGGGGCAAAAGTTTGGGGTCAAACTTTTGCTCCAACGTTGGCCTCCCCTTGCACACTCATGGCGCCAACGTTAGCCAAAAAGTTAGAAGCTAACATTGGCGCAAACTTTTGCTCTCCAGGGTGTGTTGTTCATGCGCCAACGTTTGCCAAAAAGTTAGGGGCTAACGTTGGCGCAAACTTTTGCTCTCCAGGGTGTTGATTTGTGATGCCAAAAGTTTGCCAAAAAGTTTGAGGCAAACTTTTGCTCCAGCTTTTTGCCCCCTGGTTCATTTTCACTTATTCCAAAAGTTTGAGCTAAAGTTTGAGGCAAACTTTTGCTCAAACTTTTTGTCCTCTCTTCCTCCTAGCTATTCCTCCTTGCTTCAACCTTTCTCCAAGCTTTCTTCACCTATCATTAATCAACCAAACACATCAAAGCTATGCTCAAAATCATGAGATATTCATTCTTTCATAATATGTGACAATTATAGCATAAAACCTCATGAAATTGCATTAATTCATAAATGGTTGATTAAATCAAAGGAAGCATGAAAATCTACCCAATTGGCTTGCTTATGGCTCAAGAAAGTGCATAATTCAATTGAAAACAAAAGAAAAAGGCTAGTGAAACTAGGCTAAGATGACTTGTTATCACAACACCAAACTTAAAGCTTGCTTGTCCCCAAGCAAGAAATGATTTATTGAGAAGAAAGAATGAAATGGAAGAGGATGTTCATGCTAGTAGAGTGTTATTGGTAGTTCATGGGGTTTTATGTGGATATGTAAACACTCACCTCTTATTGACTCTTAAGCCTAGAAAGTCTCCTTCAAGCTTCAAGTAACATACTGCTATGACCTCTCATTATTTCTTTATCCTTGGCTATTATTTTGTTCATAAGCTTTATTTGAGTGTCATGTGTAGCAAGTTCATTTCCTTTTCTTTATACTTGACACATTATTCACTATAGACACTTGGCTCACATTCCTTCTTAGAACATTGATGCCCAGCACCTCTTTGGGCTACTAAATGCCTTGTAGTTAGGTTGCTCTTGATAGTGGACTTTCAGCTGATGATCCCGGGTTAGTTAACCCAAGTCATCAAGTGTTGATGCACTCCAAAGAGCTTAATAATCCAAGCAGATCCTAATACAAAGACACCACAGGCATATGTTCTAAGGTTCAAGCTATTGGTGTCCAGCTTTGTTTCTTTTTGTTTTTCTTTTGTTCTGCCACTCTTTGGCTATTTCTTTTTCTCCCTTTTTTTTTTCTTTCTCTTTTTGTTTTTCTTTCTAGCCAAGGATTTTTATTTGATTGAGATTCATAGACAGTAGGCCACTTTCTACTTAGAGGGAGACATCCTAGTTTTCTTATTCACTAAAGTGAGCTATTATACAATCACACACACACACCACCACTTACTTTTATTGTACTTCTATCTAACAGAGAACTATCTCACTTCACATTCAAACATTTCTTTTATTGAATTGAAAATGCAGGGGACAAAGCATGCTTTTTGTTCAGTGAAAGTAAACACACAAGCACACACATAGACTAGCTTACTTATTCTAAGAGAAATTCTACTTGTATTAGATGAACACTTTAACAAAACACAAGTCAAAACATTTTTCAACAGTAAGAGTTAAGTGTAAATACAACCTAGTGGTTTGCAGTTCCTTTGTCATTCCTTCTGTTGTGCCCTTTTGAGTTATGATGCATAGTATCTTCAAATGGTGGTGAATTCCCTGCATAATTCTCAAAAGTTGCTTGCTTCTCAAGCCCTTAGATGACCAGTTAGTATGCATGAATTGATTGTGGCTTGTGGATTCAATTTGGTGTGGGAACACCAAACTTAATTTCTTGCCACTTTTCTGGATACAGCAGGTTAACTCTAGGCAGAATCTTGTATCCTTGCTAAAGGTTATGAAGTTAAGACTAAAAAGCAGTTAAGTGGTTGAATAATCTGTTTGATTGCTTGGAACTAGCAATGTGCAGGAAGTTAGAATGTGCTTTTGAATGAGGTTTTGGTGGAACACCAAACTTAGAATCCTCCATTCTCCCTTAAGTTGTTTTTGGTGTGCAACACCAAACTTAGCTCCTTGCAATATATATCAATTATTCAACATTTTTATTGAAAAATCTATGAACAGAAAACTACCTCAGGTTGGGTTGCCTCCCAACAAGCGCTCTTTTATTGTCACTAGCTTGACATTGGGGCTTTCTTTTATGGAGGTTGGTGCTTGTAGTGCCTCAACTTGTCTCCCCTGACTGTGATCCTCCTTTTTGTTCTCTGGTGTTCAATTTCAGCGTGCTCTAATGAGAGTATGTTGCTGACAGTGTAATAGTCATCAGTCTGTTGGCTTGTTCCCAGCGGTTGATATATCAGTTGCACTTTGTCACCTTCGGAAAGCCCCTCTGTTGGAATCTTCCTGTTCTTCCAACCCCTTTTTGTTTTGTTTCTGCGTTTCATCCTTTCTTTTGCTGATCTTTCTTCTCTGGCCGTAGGCTTACCTTGGGAATCTCTCTTCTCAGTGGCTAATACTCCAATATTCTCTTGAACTTCTTCATCAGTCTGCACAATCTTTTGCCTTGGGATGTTGCTGTGAATCACCTTGTCACTGTCTTCGTTTAACTGTGATTCTCCCTTGTCAATTTCCATATAGTCTTTCTTCTCATTACTAAACTGTGCTTCTGGTAATACCTTCAGAGTGACACTCTTATCATGCATTCTGAGAGTTAATTCTCCTTCCTCTATGTCTATGATAGCTCTAGCAGTGGCCAAGAATGGCCTTCCCAGTATAATAGAGTCACCATCATCCCCATCTGAATCTAGAACCACAAAATCTGTAGGGTATATGAAATTGTCCACCTTGACCAGAAGGTTTTCAATCATACCCCTGGGGTATACCGTTGACTTATCTACTAGCTCTAGATATATCTGTACCGGTTTAACTTCCTCTATATGCAACTTTTTCACCAAGGAGGATGGTATTAAGTTGATACTTGCTCCTAGATCGCACATTGCTTTAGTGATGGTTAATTCCCCAATGGTGCAAGGTAGCAAGAAGCTCCCTGGGTCCTCAAGCTTAGGAGGAAGCCCTTTTTGAATCAAGGCCCTGCATTCCTCAGTAAGCAGTATGGTTTCTTTCTCATCCCAGCTTCTTTTCTTATTGATAAGCTCCTTCAAAAATTTGGCATACAGAGGCATTTGCTCAAGTGCTTCAGCCAAGGGAATATTGATTTCCAACTTTTTGAAAGTCTCAAGGAACTTATGAAAATGTTGGTCCTTAGTTTCTTTGTTGAACCTCTGGGGATATGGCAGTGGAGGTGTGATGCTCTTTCCTATTTGCTACTGTCCCTGAGTTACTTCTTTTGAACCGTGTGGTTGGTTGTCCTTCTCTTTGAGTTTCTCAATGCTCTTGTTTGGCATCACAACTTGATCCTTGGTTTCATCTGCCTTTGTTTGCTCCTCATCTTCTATTGGCCTTTTGCTGCTCTCTGCTTGCTTCTTTGTAGTGTCATTATTGCTCATCAATGTTCTCCCACTCCTTAATTGTATTGCCTTGCATTCTTCCTTAGGATTTGGAATTGTGTCACTCGGCAGAGAGCTTGAAGGTCTCTCAATAGAGATCTGCTTGGAGATTTGCCCCATCTGCCTCTCTAGGCTCTTTATGGAGGCTTCATGGTTCTTGGTTGTCATTTCCTGGTGTTTCAACATTTTATCCATCAAGGTCTCCAAGTTAGTGAGTCTTTGAGATTCAGGTGATACTTGAGGTGGGTTATGAGATGTAGGTGGTGGATGGTAGGCATTTTGGTTGGTGGGTTAGTTATTGGATTGGTACTGGTTGGGGTTGGAGTAGTTGTTTTGAAGTTTTCTGTAGGGGTTCTGGTTAGTTTGCTGCTGATTGTGGTTTTGGTTGCTTCTTGAGTTGTTTTGGTTTGAGTTCCTCTGCCATGGTTGTTGGTTTTAGGTGTGATTATCTCCCCATCTGAGGTTTGGGTGGTTCTTCCAGGATGGATTGTATGTATCACCATACACTTCATTTGGTCCTTGGTTATGCATATACTGTACTTGCTCTTGTTGTTGTTCTTCTTGAGTTTCTTCATTTTGGCCCCATGTGGATGATGGTTGGCTTGTGTTAACTGCTGCAACTTGGAGGCTATCAATCCTCTTGGCCATTTGCTCAAATTATTGTTGAATTTGCTGCTGCATCATCTTGTTTTGAGCCAAGATTGAGTCCACTCCTTCTAGCTCCATTACTCCTCTCCTTTGTGATGGTTGGCGATTTCTTTGGTGAGCAAAGAAATATTGATTGTTGGCCACCATGTCAATAAGATTTTGAGCTTCTTCTGCTGTTTTCATCAGTTGCAATGATCCTCCAGCTGAGTGGTCAAGTGATTCTTGAGCCTTTAGAGTGAGTCCTTCATAGAAGTTCTGTAGCTTGTCCCACTCAGTGAACATTTCTGGTGGACATTTCCTCAGCAGAGCCTTGTATCTCTCCCATGCTTCATACAGATTTTCAGCATCCAATTGTGTGAATGTTTGCACCTCAGTTTTCAGCCTGATGACTCTTTGAGGTGGATAGAATTTGGCTAGAAATTTAGTCACCAAATCATCCCAGCTAGTGATGCTTCCTTGAGGAAAAGTTTCAAGCCACTGTGCAGCCTTGTCCTTTAATGAGAACGGGAACAGCAGAAGCTTGTAGGTCTCAGGATTCACGCCATTGGACTTGACAGTGTCACAAATCCTTAAGAAGGTAGATAGATGTTGATTTGGATCCTCCAATGGTCCTCCCCCAAACGAGCAGTTGTTTTGGACCAATGTAATGAGTTGTGGCTTCAATTCAAAGTTATTTGCATTGACATTAGGGGTGATAATGCTGCTTCCACAATGTCTAGCATTTGCAAAGGTATAGGAGGCCAAAACTCTCCTCTGGGGTGGGTTGTTGTTGTTATTGTCTGCTCCACCAGGTGGATTGGTTGAATGTTCCTCCATATCTTGGAATTCTTCTTCTGATTCCTCTTCTCCAACAATATTTTTCCCTCTTTCAGCTCTTCTTAACCTCCTGAGAGTTCTTTCGTCTTGGTCATGAAAGGTGGGTGTGGTTCTTCTTGTACCTGACATACAAGCAGAACATAAGAAACACTCAAACCAGTGACACTTCAATCTACTGCTAGAATGAAGTTTTAGTTAGCTTAAGCAAAAATTCAAACAGTTAGTGGGTTAGTCAAAATTAGAGAAAAATAAAGAAAAAGTGCTTGATCTAGATCACCACCTCACTTAATCATTGTCAATCTAATCAATCCCCGGCAACGGCGCCAAAAACTTGATGAGTATTTTTGTGGAAAAACGAATTTCTCCAAAACACCCAAAACTAACCGGTAAGTGCACTGGGTCGCATCAAGTAATAATAACTCACGGGAGTGAGGTCGATCCCACAGGGATTGAAGGATTGAGCAATTTTAGTTTAGTGGTTGATTTAGTCAAGCGAATCAAGATTTGGTTGAGAGATTTGTGATTTGCAGAATTTAAATTGCAGAGAAAGTAAAGGGAGTGGGTAAATTGCATGAAAGTAAAGAGAACTGAAATTTAAAGTGCTGAATCTTAAAGAACAAGAAATTAAATGGCAGAAACTTAGAACGCAAGAAATGTAAATTGCAGAATCTTAAATTGCAAGAAATGTAAATGGCTTGAATTGTAAAGGGAATTGGGAATTGGATTTGCAGAAATTAAACAAGGAAAAGTAAAATTCAACAAGCAGAGGAGCAAAAGATAACTTGGATTGAACCGGATCTAAAAATAGAATTGTAAATGAGATTGAAAAACATTAAACAGAGGATGTAAAATTGGAATTCAGATCTCAGGACCCAAGAGACTAGAAACCAAGTCTAGATCTCAATGCCTTCCTAGATCCAACAAAAACAATTGCAAAGGAAATGTAAATTGCAAAGAAAGTAGATGAAGAAGCAATTAACCGAAACTGAAATTCAATTAAGCAGAGAATTAAACAAGATCCCAAGGTGAAATTGAAACAGAAGTTCTTCAATTCTCCACCCAAGATCTGAAGCAAGAAAATTAAAGAGTGCTAGGCAAGAACAAGGAAGAAGAGAGATCAATTCTCCTCCCCAATTCTCTTGAATTAAAACAACAATGCTAGAATGTAAAATGAGCTCTGCACTAAGTGCACTAATCAAACCGAAAAGAAAACTCTCTACTGCAAGTATTGAAAATTCTAAAAAGGAAGCTCTATGAAAACTAAAAGGGAAGCTCTCTGAAAAACTTAAATCCTATGCTATTTATACACTTTCTTCAAATGGTCTTCAATCCTTCAATTGGGCCTTTGCTCTTGATGGAATTGGGTTGATAGCGGCCTTGGTTGATTGCTCTTGGAGTTTGGAGAAGAACCGAATTGAACCGGGTTTGGAATCATGAAAGCTTGAATAAAAGTTTGAGTAAAAGTTTGAGGCAAACTTTTACTCCAACTTTTCACATCAGCCACCCTCTTTTGCTGATACCAACGTTGGGGCAAAAGTTTGGGGTCAAACTTTTGCTCCAACGTTGGCCTCCCCTTGCACACTCATGGCGCCAACGTTAGCCAAAAAGTTAGAGGCTAACGTTGGCGCAAACTTTTGCTCTCCAGGGTGTGTTGTTCATGCGCCAACGTTTGCCAAAAAGTTAGAGGCTAACGTTGGCGCAAACTTTTGCTCTCCAGGGTGTTGATTTGTGATGCCAAAAGTTTGCCAAAAAGTTTGAGGCAAACTTTTGCTCCAGCTTTTTGCCTAAAAGTTTGCATAAAAGTTTGAGGCAAACTTTTGGTCCAGCTTTTTGCTCCCTGGTTCATTTTCACTTATTCCAAAAGTTTGAGCTAAAGTTGAGGCAAACTTTTGCTCAAACTTTTTGTCCTCTCTTCCTCCTAGCCATTCCTTCTTGCTTCAACCTTTCTCCAAGCTTTCTTCACCTATCATTAATCAACCAAACACATCAAAGCTATGCTCAAAATCATGAGATATTCATTCTTTCATAATATGTGACAATTATAGCATAAAACCTCATGAAATAGCATGAATTCATACATGGTTGATTAAATCAAAGGAAGCATGAAAATCTACCCAATTGGCTTGCTTATGGCTCAAGAAAGTGGATAATTCAATTGAAAACAAAAGAAAAAGGCTAGTGAAACTAGGCTAAGATGACTTGTCATCACAACACCAAACTTAAAGCTTGCTTGTCCCCAAGCAAGAAATGAATTATGCTCAGAGGTTCTTTCAATTAAGACGGATTGAAGAACAACTTGTAAAGTCCTGTGAGTGAAGTGATCAAGTAACAGTGGGGTGAACTCTAAATTATATACTCATACAAGGGCTTCAGTGCTTACTAGTCCTCACATATTGGGAGTCTTAGGTCTTAGGATTTTCATCCAAATGGTATCATGGAGATCTCTTTATATGTAGTCACCTTGAAGCAGCTTATAGTTTCTGTGCCTTGGCCTCGACTCTAAGTGTCATGTCTCAAAGCGGCTCTTTAGATGAGCTTTCAATCAATACTCCTAAACCAGTTGGTTTTAAGGTATTAGGTGTTAAAGCACCCCTAAGGATTTACTTGCTCAAGCCTCTTTCTTTGACACAATTCAACCACAAGCATTTACTAGGATAACAACTCTTTGAGTTTTGTTTCTTCTTTCTTTTTCTGCCTAGTAATTGATGCTCAGAGCCTTGGGCCATGTTCTTTTTGCTTTTGTATTTTCTTTATTTTCTTTTGTTTTGTTTGCTGCTTCTTGGATCAATAGATTTTTTAGAATCTCCACAATATTTCTTTGAACTTCATGTCCTGCCTATGAGCTCCCATGCAAGTTTTCACAAGCATGCAACCTCAATACATAATCATACAACTAGAACCGCCACTTCTCCTAATCTTTTGCTTGCCTCAAAATTGTTTAATTCCTCAATCCTTCTTTTCAAAGAACTTTCATGTGATGCATTTTTTGAATATTGAGTGCAAACAAGTTTTGAAGAGAAAAATGTTGTGAATGATCAAGCATCTTGCTTATTGAATTATAGAGAACTATACTATGTAGACAGGCAGGGGTATTATATCACTTTCAATCATAGCAGTGTTTGATGTAAAACAATCACTTAACAATACAACCTTTTGGAGTTCGCTTGCTTTGCCAAAAAGTTTGAGGCAAACTTTTGCTCCAGCTTTTTGCCCCCTGGTTCATTTTCACTTATTCCAAAAGTTTGAGCTAAAGTTTGAGGCAAACTTTTGCTCAAACTTTTTGTCCTCTCTTCCTCCTAGCTATTCCTCCTTGCTTCAACCTTTCTCCAAGCTTTCTTCACCTATCATTAATCAACCAAACACATCAAAGCTATGCTCAAAATCATGAGATATTCATTCTTTCATAATATGTGACAATTATAGCATAAAACCTCATGAAATTGCATTAATTCATACATGGTTGATTAAATCAAAGGAAGCATGAAAATCTACCCAATTGGCTTGCTTATGGCTCAAGAAAGTGCATAATTCAATTGAAAACAAAAGAAAAAGGCTAGTGAAACTAGGCTAAGATGACTTGTCATCACCACACTTTTAAAAGCGTGGCCTAAGGCTCCAAAGTGTGCTCCAACTTCAAAGTGTGCCCCAAAACTCTTTTTTTTTCTTCTTTTTAGTTTATTTTGTGCTTTTTGCTTCTTTTTTTTCTTATTTCCTACAAAATTTTTCAAATCAAAAGATCAAAAAAATATAACATTTAAGCACAAAAGCATTCAATATTTAAGCACAAATCATCAATTTCTTGTATGAAAAAGCATAGAAAAACATGACATGTTGACATGTCATCAAGGCTCCTCTGGTATTTTTATTTTCGTTTTTTTCCGGTTTTTTTTATTTTTATTTTTTACGTTGTGCTGACCCTCGTTCTTTAAACCACACTATCCCGAGGATGACACTTATAGGCGAGCCGTAATGGCCTCATCTTTGGCAAGCTCCTCCGATTTTTTTCCTCAGTTTCTTTCATGGTTTTTTTTTTTTTTTTTATGTTGTGCTGACCCTCGTTCTTTAAATGACGCTATCCCGAGGAGGACTCCTAAAGGCGAGCCGTAATGGCCTCATCTTTGGCAAGCTCCTCCGATTTTTTTTCACAGTTTTTTTCCCGGTTTTTTTTTTCTTTTTTACATTGTGCTGACCCTCGTTCTTTAAATGACGAATCCCGAGGAGAACACCTAAAGGCGAGCCGTAATGGCCTCATCTTCAGCAGGCTCCTCCGGTATTTTTTTTTTCCGGTATTTTTTTATTTTTTTTTTTACGTTGTGCTGACCCTCGTTCTTTAAATGACGCTATCCCGAGGAGGACACCTAAAGGCGAGCCATAATGGCCTCATCTTTGGCAAGCTCCTCCGATTTTTTTTTTTTTACATTGTGCTGACCCTCGTTCTTTAAAAGACGCTATCCCGAGGAGGACACCTAAAGGCGAGCCGTAATGGCCTCATCTTTGGCAAGCTCCTCCGATTTTTTTTCACAGTTTTTTTCCCGGTTTTTTTTATTTTGTTATTTTTTTTATTTTTTTTTTTACGTTGTGCTAACCCTCGTTCTTTAAATGACGCTATCCTGAGGAGGACACCTAAAGGCGAGCCGTAATGGCCTCATCTTTGGCAAGCTCCTCCGATTTTTTTTTCAAAGTTTTTTTCTCGGTTTTTTACCGATTTTTTTCCGGTTTTTTCCCGAGTTTTTTTTTATTTTTTATTTTTTATTTATTATTATTATTTTTTTACGTTGTGCTGACCCTCGTTCTTTAAATGACGCTATCCCGAGGAGGACACATAAAGGCGAGCCGTAATGGCCTCATTTTTGGCAAGCTCCTCCAGTTTTTTTTTCACAGTTTCCAGTTTTTTTTCACAGTTTTTTTCCTATTTTTTTCCTTTTTTTTTTACGTTGTGCTGACCCTCGTTCTTTTAATGACGCTATCACGAGGAGGACACATAAAGGCGAGCCGTAATGGCCTCATCTTTGGCAAGCTCCTCCGATTTTTTTTTCACAGTTTTTTTCCTGATTTTTTTTTTATTTTGTTATTTTTTTATTTTTTTTTACGTTGTGCTGACCCTCGTTCTGTAAATGACGCTATCTTGAGGAGGACACCTAAAGGCGAGCCGTAATGGCCTCATCTTTGGCAAGCTCCTCTGAATTTTTTTTCAAAAGTTTTTTTCTCGGTTTTTTACCGATTTTTTTCCGGGTTTTTTTCATTTTTATTTTATTTTATTTTATTTTTACGTTGTGCTGACCCTCGTTCTTTAAATGACGCTATCCCGGGGAGGACACATAAAGGCGATCCGTAATGGCCTCATTTTTGGCAAGCTCCTCCAGTTTTTTTTTTCACAGTTTTATTCCTGGTTTTTTTTTTTTTTTTTTTTTTTTTTTTTTTTTTTTTAACGTTGTGCTGACCCTCGTTCTTTAAATGACGCTATCACGAGGAGGACACAAAAATGCGAGCCGTAATGACCTCATCTTTGGCAAGCTCCTCCGATTTTTTTTTCACAGTTTTTTTCCCTTTTTTTTTTTACGTTGTGCTGACCCTCGTTTTTTAAATGACGCAATCCCGAGGAGAACACCTAAAGGCGAGCCGTAATGGCCTCATCTTCGGCAGGCTCCTCTAGTATTTTTTTTCGTTTTTTTTCCGGTTTTTTTTATTTTTATTTTTTACGTTGTGCTGACCCTCGTTCTTTAAACGACGCTATCCCGAGGAGGACACTTAAAGGCGAGCCGTAATGGCCTCATCTTTGGCAAGCTCCTCCGATTTTTTTTTCCACAGTTTTTTTCCCGTTTTTTTTCTTTTTTTTTTTATGTTGTGCTGACCTTCGTTCTTTAAATGACGCTATCTCGAGGAGGACTCCTAAAGGCGAGCCATAATGGTCTCATCTTTGGCAAGTTCCTCCGATTTTTTTCACAGTTTTTTTCCCGGTTTTTTTTTCTTTTTTACGTTGTGCTGACCCTCGTTCTTTAAATGACGCATTCCCGAGGAGAACACCTAAAGGCGAGCCGTAATGGCCTCATGTTCGGCAGACTCCTCCGATATTTTTTTTTACACTGTGCTGACCCTCGTTCTTTAAATGACGCTATCCCAAGGAGGACACCTAAAGGCGAGCCGTAATGGCCTCATCTTTGGCAAGCTCCTCCGATTTTTTTTTTTTTTACGTTGTGCTGACCCTCGTTCTTTAAAAGATGCTATCCCGAGGATGACACATAAAGGCGAGCCGAAATGGCCTCATCTTTGGCAAGCTCCTCCGATTTTTTTTCACTGTTTTTTTCCCGAATTTTTTTTTATTTTTTTATTTTGTTATTTTTTTTATATTTTTTTTTTACGTTGTGCTGATCCTCGTTCTTTAAATGACGCTATCCCGAGGAGGACACATAAAGGCGAGCCGTAATGGCCTCATTTCTGGCAAGCTCCTCCGGCTTTTTTTCCCCAGTTTTTTTTTTCGTTGTGCTGACCCTCGTTCTTTAAATGACGCTATCCCGAGGAGGACACAAAAAGGCGAGCCGTAATGGACTCATTTTTGGCAAGCTCCTCCAGTTTTTTTTTTCACAGTTTTTTTCCGTTTTTTTTTTACATTGTGCTGACCCTCGTTCTTTAAATGACGCTATCCCGAGGAAGACACCTAATGGCGAGCCGTAATGGCCTCATCTTTGGCAAGCTCCTCCGATTTTTTCTTCACAGTTTTTTTCCCAGTTTTTTTTTTTTTTTACCTTGTGCTGACCCTCGTTCTTTAAATGACGCAATCCCGAGGAGAATACCTAAAGGCGAGCCGTAATGGCCTCATCTTCGACAAGCTCCTCTGGTTGATGAGATATTTTGATGAGAAACGAATCTCTCACAAAACATCACAAAACTAACTGGCAAGTGTACCGGGTCGTATCAAGTAATAAAAACTCACGGGAGTGAGGTCGATCCCACAGGGATTGAAGGATTGAGCAATTTTAGTTTGGTGGTTGATTTAGTCAAGCGAATCAAGATTTGGTTGATGATTGTGTGACTTGCAGAATGTAAATTGCATTGAAGTAAAGAGAACAAGAAATAAATTGCTGAAACTTAAAGAACAAGAAATTAAATGGCAGAAACTTAAAGTGCAAGAAATGTAAATTGCGGAATCTTAAAGTGCTTGAATATAAATTGCTTGAAATGTAAAGGGAATTGGGGAATGGATTTGCAGAATTTAAACAAAGAAAAACTAAATTGCATCAAACAGAAGAGGGAAAGGGAATTGGGATTGAACCGGATCTTGAAGCAGTAAAGTAAATGAACAGGAAAAGCAATAAACAGGGAATTGAAATGAGAAATTCAGATCTCAGGACCCAGAGACTAGAAAACCAAGTCTAGATCTCAATGCCTTCCTAGATCCAACAAGAACAATAGCAAGGAAATTGTAAATTGCAAAGAAAAGAGATGAAGAAGTAAGTAACAGAAACGGAAATTCAATTAAGCAGTAAATAAACAGAGAGATCCAAGATTGAGATTGAAACAGAATTTCTTCAATTCTCCAATCCAAGATCCAAGACAAAAGTAAAATGAAATTGAAAGCAAATGAAAACAAGAAATTAAAGTTCACTCAGTAACAAAAGCTCTCCGAAAACTATTATGAAAATTCTAAAAGGAAAGCTCTAAAGGAAAACTCTCCAGGAAAGCCCTCTAATAACTTGAATTCTATCCTATTTATACACTTTCCAAAATGATCTTCAAGCCTTGAGTTGGGCCTTTGTTCTTGGTGGAATTGGGTTGAAAGAGGCCTTGGTTGATTGCTCTTGAAGTTTGAAGAAGAACCGAAGTGAACCAATTGAACCGGTTTTGAAGTTAGCCATAGTTGGACCTAACGTTTGAGCCAAAGTTAGGGGTCTAACTTTGGCTCCAACTTTTCATAGCAGCAAAGCATATTCTGCTGGTATGGACGTTGGTGCCAACGTTAGGGGTCTAACTTTGACCCTAACGTTGGCAATGCTTTGTGCTAGTGGCGCCAACGTTAGCCTCCAAGTTAGGGGGCTAACGTTGGCGCAAACGTTGGTGCCCCTCCCTTTGTGATTCATGTGCCAACGTTAACCTCCAAGTTAGGGGGCTAACGTTGGCGCAAACGTTGGCCTTCTCCCCCTTTATAACTCATGTGCCAACGTTAGCCTCCAAGTTAGGGGGCTAACGTTGGCGCAAACGTTGGCTGGCCCAGGGATGAGTTTCAAGTTTCTCTTGCCAACGTTAGCCTCCAAGTTAGGGGGCTAACGTTGGCTCAAACGTGGGGAGTCCAGGGAGTGATCTTTCATGCCCAACGTTAGCCTCCAAGTTAGGGGGCTAACGTTGGGGCTAACTTCATGCATCCCGGTTCAATTTCTTTTATTCCATTGTCCTATCTTCACTCCTAGCCATTCCTCTTTGCTTCAACCTTTCTCCAAGCTTTCTTCACCTATCATTAATCAACCAAATTTATCAAAGCTATGCTCAAAATCATGAGATCTTCATTCTTTCATAATATGCAACAAATATAGCACAAAACCTCATGAAATGGCATGAATTCATATATGGTTGGTTCAATCAAGGGAAACATGAAAATCTACTCAATTAGCTTGCTTGTAGCTCAAGAAAGTGCATAATTCTAATGAAAACTAAAGAAAAAGACTAGCTAAAATAGGCTAGGATGACTTGTCATCACAACACCAAACTTAAAGCTTGCTTGTCCCCAAGCAAGAAATGAATTATTAAGAAGAAAGAATGAAATGGAAGAGGAAGTTCATGCTAGCAGAGTATTATTGATAGTTCATGGGGTTTTATGTGGATATGCAAATACTCACTTCTTATTGACTCCTAGGCCTAGAAAATCTCCTTCAAGCTTCAAGTGACATACTGCTATGACCTCTCATTATTCCTTTATCCTTGGTTATTACTTTGTTCATAAGCTTTATTTGAGTGTCATGTGTAGCAAGTTCATTTTCTTTTCTTTATACTTGACACATTATTCACCATAGACACTTGGCTTACATTCCTTCTTAAAACATTGATGCCCAGCACCTCTTTGGGCTACTAAATATCTTGTAGTTAGGTTGCTCTTGATAGTGGACTTTCAGCTGATGATCCCGGGTTAGTTAACCCAAGTCACCAAGTGTTGAGGCACTCCTAAGAGCTTACTAATCCAAGCAGATCCTAGTACAAAGACATCACAGGCATATACTTTAAGGTTCAAGCTATTGGTGTCCAGCTTTGTTTCTTTTTGTTTTTCTTTTGTTTTGCCACTTTTTGGCTCTCTTTGTTCTTTCCTTCTTTTTGTTTTTCTTTCTAACCAAGTAATTTAATTTAAGTGAGATTCATAGACAGTAACCACTCTTTACTTAGAAGGAGATATCCTAGCTCTTTATTCACTAAAAGTGAGCTATTATACAATCACACACATACCACCACTTACTTTTATTCCACTTCTAACTAACAGAGACCATTTCACTTCACATTCAAACTGTTCTTTTATTGAATTAAAAGATGCAGGGGATAACATATGCTTCTTGTTAAGTGAAAATGAACACACAAGCCAACATAAAAAACTAGCCTACTTATTTTGAAAGAAACAAACATAATGCAAAGATTTTTAATAAAAACGGACTACTTGGAAATGCAAAGACAATTTAGAACAGATTGAATTTTGTAGTGATGAATAAGGAGCAAGTCCACCTTTCATTTGTCATGCTTTTTCTTTCTCCTTTCATACACTTGGCTGCTAGTGTTCCCACCATCCTTGTTTGGTTCTTGTTGATCTTGCCAAAAGCCAGCCCTATTCATAGCCTCTTCCACTCTATCTTCAAGTCTCATAGCCCTGTTCACTTCCATCTCACTTCTCATTTTGAAAAATTCATCAAAAGTTGGGAATGCCGGATCCATGTTGTGCATATGTTCTCCAATATAGTTTAGTTTGATTTGGCTATTGACATTATAATCAGCTTGCACTTCATACCTTGCTTCTTGGAGTGTTGTGAACTCCTTGAAAGCTTTCAAACTTTCAGCTTGCATTTGTTCCAACTTCCCAAAAGATTCATGAGATTGAAAGGCATGTTCTTCTTGCATCGCAAGAAATCTTGATTCGAATTCATTTTGTTTGTTGATTATTCTTAGCTCTCTTTCTTCTTGTGCTTGTTGGTTTTGCATGTACAGAGAATGGTACTCCTCTTGCCTCTCTTGGATTCTCGTGTACTGTTGAGACAATCTCCCTATTGCTTCTTGCATTTGAGTCATATCCATATTGCCATGTGGGAAAAAGTGTGGCTGCTCCTCCTCCTCTTGTGGCTCTTCTTCCATGTGTGGCTCATCTTCTTCCATTGGTTCTTCTACTTCCCTTCCTCCATGTGGCCTTCGGCCTTGATGTGCTTCAAGGGGCATCATCATCCTTTCAATGGTTATGGGCATGCCTTGGCTTAACCACATTGGATTCTCCTCTTCCAATGGGACTTTAGCCTTTGCACACAACTTCCAAATGGTGCTCGGATAGTACAACCAAGATCCGGCCGAATTCTTTTCAGCTATCTTTTGAATGTCTCTTGCAAGGATTTCATGAACTCTTATCTCTCCACCCACCATGATACAATACAGCATTAAGGCTCTCTCCCTGTTAACTTCTGAGGTGTTCACTGTCCCCAGAATTGATCTTTTCATCAACTCATACCAACCTTTTGCTTCCGGAATGAGGTTACATCTCTTTAGGAACTTGTATCTGTTCTTGTTGTCTCCTTCCCATTCTGAGTTCTCAAAACAAATGTCTCTTGCAATCTCCTCATAATCTTGATCCTCAGTCAATCTTTGTTGGTATCCCGGTTCATCAAAGCGGACTGACTTTAGTTTCAAGACTTTTTTGATTGCCTCCGGGCTAAAGTCTACTTCCACCCCACGCACATAGCTCTTGTACGTTGGGGGTTCACGCATGTCAATCCTTGGGACATTTGCATAGAACTCTCTTATGATGTTGGCATTAACTCGGGTGGTTGGCGATGTAAGTTCCTCCCATCTCCTCTTCCGGATTTTGTTCTTTATTTCTTGACATCCATCATCCGGCAACATGAATGGAATTTCAGGATAGATTTTTTTCTCGTTCATCCATTGAATTTGCATTTGATGAGACCAAGACTTGAACCTCCATTGGTCATATTCATGTGTTTCTTCCTCCACTATTGGATCTTTTCCTTTTCGTCGTTTGGTTCTTGAGGAGGATGCCATGATCACTTGGTTGGTTGAGAGGGAATGTGAAGAATGTTGGAGAGTTTGATATGTGGTTGGAGGAAACAGTGATTCGGACTGAATTTGTTATGACAAGAGATTATGAAGAGAAGTTTAAGTGGTTAGAGTTTAAAGTAGAAGAAAGATTGCACAAGGCTTGTTATGTTGAGGAGTGATTCGGTTATGTGCATGGCTTGAAGGTGGTATGCTTTTAAATGAGCAATGAAGGGCTAGGATGCAATTAGACCTTATGGGAATCAAGGGTGTGCATGTATGGATGAATGAAGACAAAATTTGCTCCTTCCCTTGCCTTTGCCGTGATCATTCTCAAGGAGTGGCAGATTTCTTACTTGAAGCATGTGATAGGATTTTGTCCTTATGCTATGCTTTCCTTTGTCTTGTCCTTTTCTTTGAAGATTCTTTGACTTCCTAGTCACCACAACAAGACAACACACATTAGTCTCATCCAACCGTAGCAAGGGTGTACTTTTTATTAAAACTTTATGAACCATCAATCCTTGTCTCATTTAAACCGTGATACTTCCTTTGGAAGACACCAAACTTGATGTTTGGTAATGTATAAAGAAAATGAGTTTCTTCTTCCAATTAGTGAAGTTTAAATGTTCATAAGAATTGTTTTCATCATACTTTCTTTTTCTCTCTTTTTTTTTTATGAAGGATTAATTGTATCCTTGAATTGGTGCATCAAGGTTTGATGAACATCAAACTTGTTTCTTGTCAAAGGGTTTATCACAATTCATGCCTTCATTATAAAAAAAATTCTATTTATAAGGTTTTGAAAAATAACAAAAGTATGATTATTGATGCATGAATTTCAAATTTTCATGAAGCTATGTGGACACCAAACTTAGTGTTCGGCCATATGCTCTATCAAAACTTTTTAAGCATGTGAAACAAAATCCTTTATGATATTGGTTAAGTGTGCTTGAAGACACACCAAACTTAGCATATGTTTCAAAATAGTGCATGCAATAAATGGACACGTTCGTGAAAAGAGAAAAGAATTCATGCATCAAGTGATCATAACTTATTGAATTTAAAATGACATGAATCTTAAATCATGGGTTGCCTCCCATGGAGCGCTCTTTTATTGTCATTAGCTTGACATTGAGGCTTTCTTTTATGGTGGTTGGTGCTTGTAGGGCCTCAATTTGTCTCCCCTGACCGTGATCCTCTTCTTTGTTTTCTGGTGTTCAATTTCAGCATGTTCTAATGATAGTATGTTGCTGACAGTGTAGTAATCCTCGGTTTGTTGATTTGCCTCCAGCTGTTGATATATCAGTTGCACTTTGTCACCTTTAGAAAGCCTCTCTGTTGGAATCTTTCTATTCTTCCAGCCCCTTTTTGTTTTGTTTCTGCGCTTCATCTTTCCTTTTGTTGATCTTTCTTTTCTGGTTGTAGGCTTTCCTTGGGAACCTCTCTTTTCAGTGGCCATTACTCTAACATCTTTTTGGGCTTTTTCATCAGTCTGCACATTCCTTAGCATTGGGATGTTGCTGTGACTCTCCTGGGCACTCTTCATATAGTCTTTCTTCTCCTTGCTGAATTGTGCCTCTGGTAATACCTTCAGAGTGATGCTCTGGTCGTGCATCCTGAGAGTTAATTCCCCTTCCTCTACGTCTATGATAGCTCTAGCAGTGGCCAAGAATGGCCTTCCCAGTATAACAGAGTCACCATCATCATTGTTTGATTCTAGAACCACAAAATCAGCAGGGTATATAAAACTGCCCACCTTGACCAAAAGATTTTCAATTACACCTCTGGGGTATACCATTGACTTGTCTACCAGCTCTAGAGACATTTGTATTGGTTTGACCTCCTCTATATGCAGCTTCTTCACCAAGGAGGATGGTATTAAGTTAATACTCGCTCCGAGATCGCACATTGCTTTAGTAATGGTCAATTCCCCAATGGTGCAAGGTAACAGGAAGCTTCCTGGGTCCTCAAGCTTGGGAGGAAGCCTCTTTTGAATCAAGGCCCTGCATTCCTCAGCAATCATTATGGTTTCTTTCTCATCCCAGCTTCTTTTCTTGTTGATAAGATCCTTCAGAAACTTGGAATATAGAGGCATTTGCTCAAGTGTTCAGCCAAGGGAATGTTAATTTCCAACTTCTTAAAAATCTCTAGGAATTTGTGAAAATGCTTGTCTTTAATCTCTTTGTTGAACCTCTGAGGGTAAGGCAGTGGAGGTGTGATGCTTTTTCCTATTTGCTGCTGTCCCTGAGCTACTTCCCTTGAGCTATGTGGCTGGTTGTTCTTCTCTTTGAGTTTCTCAGTGTCTTTGTTTGGCATCACATCTTGCTCCTTATCCTCATCTGCCTTTGTTTGATTCTCATCCTCTGTTGGTTCTTTGATGTTCTCTGCTTGCTTCCTTGTAGTGTCATTGTTGCTTATCAATGTTCTCCCATTCCTCAATTGTATTGCCTTGCATTCTTCCTTGGGATTTGGAATTGTGTCACTGGGCAGTGCGTTTGAAGATCTCTCAACAGATACTTGCTTGGAGAGTTGCCCCATCTGTCTCTCTAGGCTCTTTATAGAGGCTTCCTGATTCTTGGCTACCATTTCTTGGTGTTTCAACATTTTGTCTATCATGGCTTCCAAGTGAGTGATTCTTTGGGCTTCAGGTGATACTTGAGGTGGGTTATGAGATGAGGGTGGTGGATGGTAGGCATTTTGGTTGGTGGATTGGTTATTAGATTGGTATTGGTTGATGTTGGGGTAGTTGTTTTGAGGTTTTCTGAAGGGGTTTTGGTTAGTCTGCTGCTGGTTGTGATTTTGGTTGTTTCTTGGATTGTGTTGGTTTGAGTTTCTCTGCCATGGTTGTTGGTTTTGGGTATGGTGATCTCCCCATCTGAGGTTTGGGTGGTTCTTCCAGGATGGATTGTATGTATCACCATACACTTCATTTGGTCCTTGGTTGTGCATATACTGAACTTGCTCTTGTTGTTGTTCTTCTTGAGTTTCTTCACTCTGTCCCCATGTGGTTGATGGTTGGCTAGTGTTGACTGCTGCAACTTGGAGACTATCAATCCTCTTGGCCATTTGCTCAAATTGTTGTTAAATTTGCTGCTGCATCATCTTGTTTTGAGCTAGGATTGAATCCACTCCTTCTAGTTCCATTACTCCTCTTCTTTGTGATGGTTGGCGGCTTCTTTGATGAGCAAAGAAGTATTGGTTGTTGGCCACCATGTCCACAAGATTCTGAGCTTCCTCAGCAGTTTTCATCAGTTGTAGTGAACCTCCAGCAGAATGATCTAATGCCTCCTGAGATTTCAATGTCAGGCCTTCATAGAAATTTTGCAGCACGTCCCATTCATTGAACATCTCTGGAGGACACTTTCTGATTAAGGCTTTGTACCTTTTCCATGCTTCATACAAGGATTCAGCATCTAATTGTGTGAATGTCTGCACCTCAGTTTTCAGCCTGATGACTCTTTGGGGTGGATAGAATTTGGCTAGAAATTTAGTCACCAAGTCATCCCAACTAGTGATACTTCCTTGGGGAAAAGTTTCAAGCCATTGTGCAGCCTTATCCCTTAATGAGAACGGGAACAACAGAAGCTTGTAAGCTTCAGGATTCACGCCATTGGATTTGACAGTGTCACAGATCCTTAAGAAGGTAGATAGATGTTGATTTGGATCCTCCAATGGTCCTCCCCCAAATGAGCAATTGTTCTGGACCAATGTGATGAGTTGTGGCTTCAGTTCAAAGTTATTTGCATTGACATTAAGGGTGAGAATGCTACTTCCACAATGTCTAGCATTTGCAAAGGTATAGGAAGCCAATACTCTCCTCTGTTGTGGTTGATTATTGACTCCTCCTTCTGGATTAGATGTATCTCCTTCCATTTCGTGGAATTCTTCGTCTGATTCCTCTTCTCCAACAATACTTTTCCCTCTTTCTGCTCTTCTTAACCTCCTGAGAGTTCTTTCGTCTTGTTCATGAAAATTGGGTATGGCTCTTCTTGTACCTGACATACAAGCAGAACATAAGAGCACACAAACCAGTAGCACTTCAATCTATTGCTAGAATGAAGTTTTAGTTAGCTTAAGCAAAAAATCAAACAGTTAGTGGGTTAATCAAAATTAAAGAAAAAGTGCTTGATCTATATCACCACCTCACTTAATCATTGTCAATCTAATCAATCCCCGGCAACGGCGCCAAAAACTTGATGAGATATTTTGATGAGAAACGAATCTCTCACAAAACATCACAAAACTAACCGGCAAGTGTACCGGGTCGTATCAAGTAATAAAAACTCAGGGAGTGAGGTCGATCCCACAGGGATTGAAGGATTGAGCAATTTTAGTTTGGTGGTTGATTTAGTCAAGCGAATCAAGATTTGGTTGATGATTGTGTGACTTGCCGAATGTAAATTGCATTGAAGTAAAGAGAACAAGAAATAAATTGCTGAAACTTAAAGAACAAGAAATTAAATGGCAGAAACTTAAAGTGCAAGAAATGTAAATTGCGGAATCTTAAAGTGCAAGGAATATAAATTGCTTGAAATGTAAAGGGAATTGGGGAATGGATTTGCAGAATTTAAACAAAGAAAAACTAAATTGCATCAAACAGAAGAGGGAAAGGGAATTGGGATTGAACCGGATCTTGAAGCAGTAAAGTAAATGAACAGGAAAAGCAATAAACAGGGAATTGAAATGAGAAATTCAGATCTCAGGACCCAGAGACTAGAAAACCAAGTCTAGATCTCAATGCCTTCCTAGATCCAACAAGAACAATAGCAAGGAAATTGTAAATTGCAAAGAAAAGAGATGAAGAAGTAAGTAACAGAAACGGAAATTCAATTAAGCAGTAAATAAACAGAGAGATCCAAGATTGAGATTGAAACAGAATTTCTTCAATTCTCCAATCCAAGATCCAAGACAAAAGTAAAATGAAATTGAAAGCAAATGAAAACAAGAAATTAAAGTTCACTCAGTAACAAAAGCTCTCCGAAAACTATTATGAAAATTCTAAAAGGAAAGCTCTAAAGGAAAACTCTCCAGGAAAGCCCTCTAATAACTTGAATTCTATCCTATTTATACACTTTTCAAAATGATCTTCAAGCCTTGAGTTGGGCCTTTGTTCTTGGTGGAATTGGGTTGAAAGAGGCCTTGGTTGATTGCTCTTGAAGTTTGAAGAAGAACCGAAGTGAACCAATTGAACCGGTTTTGAAGTTAGCCATAGTTGGACCTAACGTTTGAGCCAAAGTTAGGGGTCTAACTTTGGCTCTAACTTTTCATAGCAGCAAAGCATATTCTGCTGGTATGGACGTTGGTGCCAACATTAGGGGTCTAACTTTGACCCTAACGTTGGCAATGCTTTGTGCTAGTGGCGCCAACGTTAGCCTCCAAGTTAGGGGGCTAACGTTGGCGCAAACGTTGGTGCCCCTCCCTTTGTGATTCATGTGCCAACGTTAGCCTCCAAGTTAGGGGGCTAACGTTGGCGCAAACGTTGGCCTTCTCCCCCTTTATAACTCATGTGCCAACGTTAGCCTCCAAGTTAGGGGGCTAACGTTGGCGCAAACGTTGGCTGGCCCAGGGATGAGTTTCAAGTTTCTCTTGCCAACGTTAGCCTCCAAGTTAGGGGGCTAACGTTGGCTCAAACGTGGGGAGTCCAGGGAGTGATCTTTCATGCCCAACGTTAGCCTCCAAGTTAGGGGGCTAACGTTGGGGCTAACTTCATGCATCCCGGTTCAATTTCTTTTATTCCATTGTCCTATCTTCACTCCTAGCCATTCCTCTTTGCTTCAACCTTTCTCCAAGCTTTCTTCACCTATCATTAATCAACCAAATTTATCAAAGCTATGCTCAAAATCATGAGATCTTCATTCTTTCATAATATGCAACAAATATAGCACAAAACCTCATGAAATGGCATGAATTCATATATGGTTGGTTCAATCAAGGGAAACATGAAAATCTACTCAATTAGCTTGCTTGTAGCTCAAGAAAGTGCATAATTCTAATGAAAACTAAAGAAAAAGACTAGCTAAAATAGGCTAGGATGACTTGTCATCACAACACCAAACTTAAAGCTTGCTTGTCCCCAAGCAAGAAATGAATTATTAAGAAGAAAGAATGAAATGGAAGAGGAAGTTCATGCTAGCAGAGTATTATTGATAGTTCATGGGGTTTTATGTGGATATGCAAATACTCACTTCTTATTGACTCCTAGGCCTAGAAAATCTCCTTCAAGCTTCAAGTGACATACTGCTATGACCTCTCATTATTCCTTTATCCTTGGTTATTACTTTGTTTATAAGCTTTATTTGAGTGTCATGTGTAGCAAGTTCATTTTCTTTTCTTTATACTTGACACATTATTCACCATAGACACTTGGCTTACATTCCTTCTTAAAACATTGATGCCCAGCACCTCTTTGGGCTACTAAATATCTTGTAGTTAAGTTGCTCTTGATAGTGGACTTTCAGCTGATGATCCCGGGTTAGTTAACCCAAGTCACCAAGTGTTGAGGCACTCCTAAGAGCTTACTAATCCAAGCAGATCCTAGTACAAAGACATCACAGGCATATACTTTAAGGTTCAAGCTATTGGTGTCCAGCTTTGTTTCTTTTTGTTTTTCTTTTGTTTTGCCACTTTTTGGCTCTCTTTGTTCTTTCCTTCTTTTTGTTTTTCTTTCTAACCAAGTAATTTAATTTAAGTGAGATTCATAGACAGTAACCACTCTTTACTTAGAAGGAGATATCCTAGCTCTTTATTCACTAAAAGTGAGCTATTATACAATCACACACATACCACCACTTACTTTTATTCCACTTCTAACTAACAGAGACCATTTCACTTCACATTCAAACTGTTCTTTTATTGAATTAAAAGATGCAGGGGATAACATATGCTTCTTGTTAAGTGAAAATGAACACACAAGCCAACATAAAAAACTAGCCTACTTATTTTGAAAGAAACAAACATAATGCAAAGATTTTTAATTAAAACGGACTACTTGGAAATGCAAAGACAATTTAGAACAGATTGAATTTTATAGTGATGAATAAGGAGCAAGTCCACCTTTCATTTGTCATGCTTTTTCTTTCTCCTTTCATACACTTGGCTGCTAGTGTTCCCACCATCCTTGTTTGGTTCTTGTTGATCTTGCCAAAAGCCAGCCCTATTCATAGCCTCTTCCACTCTATCTTCAAGTCTCATAGCCCTGTTCACTTCCATCTCACTTCTCATTTTGAAAAATTCATCAAAAGTTGGGAATGCCGGATCCATGTTGTGCATATGTTCTCCAATATAGTTTAGTTTGATTTGGCTATTGACATTATAATCAGCTTGCACTTCATACCTTGCTTCTTGGAGTGTTGTGAACTCCTTGAAAGCTTTCAAACTTTCAGCTTGCATTTGTTCCAACTTCCCAAAAGATTCATGAGATTGAAAGGCATGTTCTTCTTGCATCGCAAGAAATCTTGATTCGAATTCATTTTGTTTGTTGATTATTCTTAGCTCTCTTTCTTCTTGTGCTTGTTGGTTTTGCATGTACAGAGAATGGTACTCCTCTTGCCTCTCTTGGATTCTCATGTACTGTTGAGACAATCTCCCTATTGCTTCTTGCATTTGAGTCATATCCATATTGCCATGTGGGAAAAAGTGTGGCTGCTCCTCCTCCTCTTGTGGCTCTTCTTCCATGTGTGGCTCATCTTCTTCCATTGGTTCTTCTACTTCCCTTCCTCCATGTGGCCTTCGGCCTTGATGTGCTTCAAGGGGCATCATCATCCTTTCAATGGTTATGGGCATGCCTTGGCTTAACCACATTGGATTCTCCTCTTCCAATGGGACTTTAGCCTTTGCACACAACTTCCAAATGGTGCTCGGATAGTACAACCAAGATCCGGCCGAATTCTTTTCAGCTATCTTTTGAATGTCTCTTGCAAGGATTTCATGAACTCTTATCTCTCCACCCACCATGATACAATACAGCATTAAGGCTCTCTCCCTGTTAACTTCTGAGGTGTTCACTGTCCCCAGAATTGATCTTTTCATCAACTCATACCAACCTTTTGCTTCCGGAATGAGGTTACATCTCTTTAGGAACTTGTATCTGTTCTTGTTGTCTCCTTCCCATTCTGAGTTCTCAAAACAAATGTCTCTTGCAATCTCCTCATAATCTTGATCCTCAGTCAATCTTTGTTGGTATCCCGGTTCATCAAAGCGGACTGACTTTAGTTTCAAGACTTTTTTGATTGCCTCCGGGCTAAAGTCTACTTCCACCCCACGCACATAGCTCTTGTACGTTGGGGGTTCACGCATGTCAATCCTTGGGACATTTGCATAGAACTCTCTTATGATGTTGGCATTAACTCGGGTGGTTGGCGATGTAAGTTCCTCCCATCTCCTCTTCCGGATTTTGTTCTTTATTTCTTGACATCCATCATCCGGCAACATGAATGGAATTTCAGGATAGATTTTTTTCTCGTTCATCCATTGAATTTGCATTTGATGAGACCAAGACTTGAACCTCCATTGGTCATATTCATGTGTTTCTTCCTCCACTATTGGATCTTTTCCTTTTCGTCGTTTGGTTCTTGAGGAGGATGCCATGATCACTTGGTTGGTTGAGAGGGAATGTGAAGAATGTTGGAGAGTTTGATATGTGGTTGGAGGAAACAGTGATTCGGACTGAATTTGTTATGACAAGAGATTATGAAGAGAAGTTTAAGTGGTTAGAGTTTAAAGTAGAAGAAAGATTGCACAAGGCTTGTTATGTTGAGGAGTGATTCGGTTATGTGCATGGCTTGAAGGTGGTATGCTTTTAAATGAGCAATGAAGGGCTAGGATGCAATTAGACCTTATGGGAATCAAGGGTGTGCATGTATGGATGAATGAAGACAAAATTTGCTCCTTCCCTTGCCTTTGCCGTGATCATTCTCAAGGAGTGGCAGATTTCTTACTTGAAGCATGTGATAGGATTTTGTCCTTATGCTATGCTTTCCTTTGTCTTGTCCTTTTCTTTGAAGATTCTTTGACTTCCTAGTCACCACAACAAGACAACACACATTAGTCTCATCCAACCGTAGCAAGGGTGTACTTTTTATTAAAACTTTATGAACCATCAATCCTTGTCTCATTTAAACCGTGATACTTCCTTTGGAAGACACCAAACTTGATGTTTGGTAATGTATAAAGAAAATGAGTTTCTTCTTCCAATTAGTGAAGTTTAAATGTTCATAAGAATTGTTTTCATCATACTTTCTTTTTCTCTCTTTTTTTTTCATGAAGGATTAATTGTATCCTTGAATTGGTGCATCAAGGTTTGATGAACATCAAACTTGTTTCTTGTCAAAGGGTTTATCACAATTCATGCCTTCATTATAAAAAAAATTCTATTTATAAGGTTTTGAAAAATAACAAAAGTATGATTATTAATGCATGAATTTCAAATTTTCATGAAGCTATGTGGACACCAAACTTAGTGTTCGGCCATATGCTCTATCAAAACTTTTTAAGCATGTGAAACAAAATCCTTTATGATATTGGTTAAGTGTGCTTGAAGACACACCAAACTTAGCATATGTTTCAAAATAGTGCATGCAATAAATGGACACGTTCGTGAAAAGAGAAAAGAATTCATGCATCAAGTGATCATAACTTATTGAATTTAAAATGACATGAATCTTAAATCATGGGTTGCCTCCCATGGAGCGCTCTTTTATTGTCATTAGCTTGACATTGAGGCTTTCTTTTATGGTGGTTGGTGCTTGTAGGGCCTCAATTTGTCTCCCCTGACCGTGATCCTCTTCTTTGTTTTCTGGTGTTCAATTTCAGCATGTTCTAATGATAGTATGTTGCTGACAGTGTAGTAATCCTCGGTTTGTTGATTTGCCTCCAGCTGTTGATATATCAGTTGCACTTTGTCACCTTTAGAAAGCCTCTCTGTTGGAATCTTTCTATTCTTCCAGCCCCTTTTTGTTTTGTTTCTGCGCTTCATCTTTCCTTTTGTTGATCTTTCTTTTCTGGTTGTAGGCTTTCCTTGGGAACCTCTCTTTTCAGTGGCCATTACTCTAACATCTTTTTGGGCTTTTTCATCAGTCTGCACATTCCTTAGCATTGGGATGTTGCTGTGACTCTCCTGGGCACTCTTCATATAGTCTTTCTTCTCCTTGCTGAATTGTGCCTCTGGTAATACCTTCAGAGTGATGCTCTGGTCGTGCATCCTGAGAGTTAATTCCCCTTCCTCTACGTCTATGATAGCTCTAGCAGTGGCCAAGAATGGCCTTCCCAGTATAACAGAGTCACCATCATCATTGTTTGATTCTAGAACCACAAAATCAGCAGGGTATATAAAACTGCCCACCTTGACCAAAAGATTTTCAATTACACCTCTAGGGTATACCATTGACTTGTCTACCAGCTCTAGAGACATTTGTATTGGTTTGACCTCCTCTATATGCAGCTTCTTCACCAAGGAGGATGGTATTAAGTTAATACTCGCTCCGAGATCGCACATTGCTTTAGTAATGGTCAATTCCCCAATGGTGCAAGGTAACAGGAAGCTTCCTGGGTCCTCAAGCTTGGGAGGAAGCCTCTTTTGAATCAAGGCCCTGCATTCCTCAGCAATCATTATGGTTTCTTTCTCATCCCAGCTTCTTTTCTTGTTGATAAGATCCTTCAGAAACTTGGAATATAGAGGCATTTGCTCAAGTGCTTCAGCCAAGGGAATGTTAATTTCCAACTTCTTAAAAATCTCTAGGAATTTGTGAAAATGCTTGTCTTTAATCTCTTTGTTGAACCTCTGAGGGTAAGGCAGTGGAGGTGTGATGCTTTTTCCTATTTGCTGCTGTCCCTGAGCTACTTCCCTTGAGCTATGTGGCTGGTTGTTCTTCTCTTTGAGTTTCTCAGTGTCTTTGTTTGGCATCACATCTTGCTCCTTATCCTCATCTGCCTTTGTTTGATTCTCATCCTCTGTTGGTTCTTTGATGTTCTCTGCTTGCTTCCTTGTAGTGTCATTGTTGCTTATCAATGTTCTCCCACTCCTCAATTGTATTGCCTTGCATTCTTCCTTGGGATTTGGAATTGTGTCACTGGGCAGTGCGTTTGAAGATCTCTCAACAGATACTTGCTTGGAGAGTTGCCCCATCTGTCTCTCTAGGCTCTTTATAGAGGCTTCCTGATTCTTGGCTACCATTTCTTGGTGTTTCAACATTTTGTCTATCATGGCTTCCAAGTGCGTGATTCTTTGGGCTTCAGGTGATACTTGAGGTGGGTTATGAGATGTGGGTGGTGGATGGTAGGCATTTTGGTTGGTGGATTGGTTATTAGATTGGTATTGGTTGATGTTGGGGTAGTTGTTTTGAGGTTTTCTGAAGGGGTTTTGGTTAGTCTGCTGCTGGTTGTGATTTTGGTTGTTTCTTTGATTGTGTTGGTTTGAGTTCCTCTGCCATGGTTGTTGGTTTTGGGTATGGTTATCTCCCCATCTGAGGTTTGGGTGGTTCTTCCAGGATGGATTGTATGTATCACCATACACTTCATTTGGTCCTTGGTTGTGCATATATTGAACTTGCTCTTGTTGTTGTTCTTCTTGAGTTTCTTCACTCTGTCCCCATGTGGTTGATGGTTGGCTAGTGTTGACTGCTGCAACTTGGAGACTATCAATACTCTTGGCCATTTGCTCAAATTGTTGTTGAATTTGCTGCTGCATCATCTTGTTTTGAGCTAGGATTGAATCCACTCCTTCTAGTTCCATTACTCCTCTTCTTTGTGATGGTTGGCGGCTTCTTTGATGAGCAAAGAAATATTGGTTGTTGGCCACCATATCCACAAGATTCTGAGCTTCCTCAGCAGTTTTCATTAGTTGTAGTGAACCTCCAGCAGAATGATCCAATGCCTCCTGAGATTTCAATGTCAGGCCTTCATAGAAATTTTGCAGCACGTCCCATTCATTGAACATCTCTGGAGGACACTTTCTGATTAAGGCTTTGTACCTCTCCCATGCTTCATACAAGGATCCTGCATCTAATTGTGTGAATGTCTGCACCTCGGTTTTCAGCCTGATGACTCTTTGGGGTGGATAGAATTTGGCTAGAAATTTAGTCACCAAGTCATCCCAACTAGTGATACTCCCTTGGGGAAAAGTTTCAAGCCATTGTGCAGCCTTATCCCTTAATGAGAACGGGAACAACAGAAGCTTGTAAGTTTCAGGATTCACGCCATTGGATTTGACAGTGTCACAGATCCTTAAGAAGGTAGATAGATGTTGATTTGGATCCTCCAATGGTCCTCCCCCAAATGAGCAATTGTTCTGGACCAATGTGATGAGTTGTGGCTTCAGTTCAAAGTTATTTGCATTGACATTAGGGGTGAGAATGCTACTTCCACAATGTCTAGCATTTGCAAAGGTATAGGAAGCCAATACTCTCCTCTGTTGTGGTTGATTATTGACTCCTCCTTCTGGATTAGATGTATCTCCTTCCATCTCGTGGAATTCTTCGTCTGATTCCTCTTCTCCAACAATACTTTTCCCTCTTTCGGCTCTTCTTAACCTCCTGAGAGTTCTTTCGTCTTGTTCATGAAAATTGGGTATGGCTCTTCTTGTACCTGACATACAAGCAGAACATAAGAGCACACAAACCAGTTACACTTCAATCTACTGCTAGAATGAAGTTTTAGTTAGCTTAAGCAAAAATTCAAACAGTTAGTGGGTTAGTCAAAATTAAAGAAAAAGTGCTTGATCTAGATTACCACCTCACTTAATCATTGTCAATCTAATCAATCCCCGGCAACGGCGCCAAAAACTTGATGAGATATTTTGATGAGAAACGAATCTCTCACAAAATATCACAAAACTAACCGGCAAGTGTACCGGGTCGTATCAAGTAATAAAAACTCACGGGAGTGAGGTCGATCCCACAGGGATTGAAGGATTGAGCAATTTTAGTTTGGTGGTTGATTTAGTCAAGCGAATCAAGATTTGGTTGATGATTGTGTGACTTGCAGAATGTAAATTGCATTGAAGTAAAGAGAACAAGAAATAAATTGCTGAAACTTAAAGAACAAGAAATTAAATGGCAGAAACTTAAAGTGCAAGAAATGTAAATTGCGGAATCTTAAAGTGCAAGGAATATAAATTGCTTGAAATGTAAAGGGAATTGGGGAATGGATTTGCAGAATTTAAACAAAGAAAAACTAAATTGCATCAAACAGAAGAGGGAAAGGGAATTGGGATTGAACCGGATCTTGAAGCAGTAAAGTAAATGAACAGGAAAAGCAATAAACAGGGAATTGAAATGAGAAATTCAGATCTCAGGACCCAGAGACTAGAAAACCAAGTCTAGATCTCAATGCCTTCCTAGATCCAACAAGAACAATAGCAAGGAAATTGTAAATTGCAAAGAAAAGAGATGAAGAAGTAAGTAACAGAAACGGAAATTCAATTAAGCAGTAAATAAACAGAGAGATCCAAGATTGAGATTGAAACAGAATTTCTTCAATTCTCCAATCCAAGATCCAAGACAAAAGTAAAATGAAATTGAAAGCAAATGAAAACAAGAAATTAAAGTTCACTCAGTAACAAAAGCTCTCCGAAAACTATTATGAAAATTCTAAAAGGAAAGCTCTCCTAATAACTTGAATTCTACCCTATTTATACACTTTCCAAAATGATCTTCAAGCCTTGAGTTGGGCCTTTGTTCTTGGTGGAATTGGGTTGAAAGAGGCCTTGGTTGATTGCTCTTGAAGTTTGAAGAAGAACCGAAGTGAACCAATTGAACCGGTTTTGAAGTTAGCCATAGTTGGACCTAACGTTTGAGCCAAAGTTAGGGGTCTAACTTTGGCTCCAACTTTTCATAGCAGCAAAGCATATTCTGCTGGTATGGACGTTGGTGCCAACGTTAGGGGTCTAACTTTGACCCTAACGTTGGCAATGCTTTGTGCTAGTGGCGCCAACGTTAGCCTCCAAGTTAGGGGGCTAACGTTGGCGCAAACGTTGGTGCCCCTCCCTTTGTGATTCATGTGCCAACGTTAGCCTCCAAGTTAGGGGGCTAACGTTGGCGCAAACGTTGGCCTTCTCCCCCTTTATAACTCATGTGCCAACGTTAGCCTCCAAGTTAGGGGGCTAACGTTGGCGCAAACGTTGGCTGGCCCAGGGATGAGTTTCAAGTTTCTCTTGCCAACGTTAGCCTCCAAGTTAGGGGGCTAACGTTGGCTCAAACGTGGGGAGTCCAGGGAGTGATCTTTCATGCCCAACGTTAGCCTCCAAGTTAGGGGGCTAACGTTGGGGCTAACTTCATGCATCCCGGTTCAATTTCTTTTATTCCATTGTCCTAACTTCACTCCTAGCCATTCCTCTTTGCTTCAACCTTTCTCCAAGCTTTCTTCACCTATCATTAATCAACCAAATTTATCAAAGCTATGCTCAAAATCATGAGATCTTCATTCTTTCATAATATGCAACAAATATAGCACAAAACCTCATGAAATGGCATGAATTCATATATGGTTGGTTCAATCAAGGGAAACATGAAAATCTACTCAATTAGCTTGCTTGTAGTTCAAGAAAGTGCATAATTCTAATGAAAACTAAAGAAAAAGACTAGCTAAAATAGGCTAGGATGACTTGTCATCACAACTGACCCTCGTTCTTTAAACGACGCTATCCCGAGGAGGACACTTAAAGGCGAGCCGTAATGGCCTCATCTTTGGCAAGCTCCTCCGATTTTTTTTCATAGTTTTTTTCCCGGTTTTTTTTTCTTTTTTACGTTGTGCTGACCCTCGTTCTTTAAATGACGAATCCCGAGGAGAACACCTAAAGGCGAGCCGTAATGGCCTCATCTTCAGCAGGCTCCTCCACTAATTTTTTTTCCGGTATTTTTTTATTTTTTTTTATTTTTTTTTTACGTTGTGCTGACCCTCGTTCTTTAAATGACGCTATCCCGAGGAGGACTGATGAGTATTTTGTTGGAAAAATAAATTTCTCCCAAAACACACAAATCTAACCGGCAAGTGCACCGGGTCGCATCAAGTAATAATAACTCACGGGAGTGAGGTCGATCCCACAGGGATTGATGGATCAAGCAATTTTAGTGGGTGATTGGTTTAGTCAAGCTGACATTTAGTGAATTGTGTGAAATGTAGCCAACAGAAAGTAAATTGCAATGAATCTTAAAGATGCAGAAAGTAAAATTGCAAGTAAGTTAAAGAACAAGAAAGTAAAATAGCTGAAACTTAAATTGCAAGAAAAGTAAATTGCATGAAAAGTAAAGGGGCTGGGGTGTTGGAAATTAAAAAGAGCAATAGATCACGCAACTGGAAATTTAAATTGCAGGAAGAATAAAGGAAATTGGATGCTGGGAATCAAAACAGAATTGAAATTTTGAAGTGCAGTGAATTAAAAGCAGCAAGAAAAACAAAGAGAAATCTCAGAGGGAGAATGAAACAGAACACCTTCAATTCTCCACCCAAGATTCAAAACAAAGAAAATTAAAGAGAGAGAGCTCTCAAATTCTAGTGCTCCCTAGTGGAGCCAGCCTCCTCACAAATATGAAAATGATGCCTTATATAGGCTTTACAAAATGGAAATGAAAATGAAATTAAAAACAAATTACAATTAAATGAAATTCCTATTTTATCTATTTCTTGTGCCTTTGAGTGATGATCATTTGGGCCCTTGCTCTTGATGGAATTGGGTTGATAAAGGCCTTGGTTGATTGCTCTTGGAGTTTGAAGAGGAACCGAATTGAACCGGGTTGAGTTTGCAAAAGTTGGACCAAAAGTTGGAGCTAAAGTTAGGGGTCTAACTTTGGCTCCAACTTTTCATAGCAGCCCACAAAACTTGCTGGTATGAACGTTGGTGCCAACGTTAGGGGTCTAACTTTGACCCTAACGTTGGCCTCCCTTATGCACATTTATGGCGCCAACTTTGTCCTCTTGTCATGTTGCCAATTTTATGCCCAATATAGACTATAATATATGGTTGGAAAGCTCTGAATGTCAGCTTTCTAACCCACTTGGAATCACTTCAATTGGACATCTACAACTCAAGTTATGATCATTTGAAGAGGGCATGGTCGCTGGCTTTGGTGTGCAGCGTTTGAGGTAACGTTTGCCTCAAACGTTGGCGAAAACGCCAGTTCTGGAGGCTCAAACGTGTTGTCCACCCCATACTATTATACATTGTTGGAAAGCTCTGGATGTCTACTTTCCAATGCCGTTGGGAGCACATTATTTGGAGCTCTACAGCTCGAGTTATACTCCGTTGAAGGTGCAGAGGTCAGTTGGCCTCACTGTAGGTTGCCACCATGTTCGTTTATGCACATTGCGGGGCAGTTTTCTCCCTCAATTTTAGTGTCCACCATGCAGTGCTATATATGCTTGGAAAGCTCTTGATTCCTATTTTCCAATGCTTCTTGAATCACCTCATTTGGAGCTCTGTAGCTCAAGTTATTCTTGTTGGAAGTATACCCCTTCAAGCTGTTGTGGTGTGTGGCGCCAACGTTAGCCTCAAAGTTAGGGGGCTAACGTTGGCACAAACTTTTGCTCCTCCCCTTGTGAATTTCATGTGCCAACTTTAGCCACCAAGTTAGGGGGCTAACGTTGGCGCAAACTTTTGGTGCCCAGGGAGGTTCTCTTCATGCCAACGTTAGCCTCAAAGTTAGGGGGCTAACGTTGGCGCAAACTTTTGGTGCCCAGGGGTGAATTTCATGTGCCAACGTTAGCCTCCAAGTTAGGGGTCTAACTTTGAGGCTAACTTTTCACCCAAAAGTTTTTGCTTCTTGGTTCAACTTATTCCATTGTCCTCTCTTTACTCCTAGCCATTCCTTCTTGCTTCACCCTTTCTCCAAGCCTTCTTCACCTATCATTAATCAACCAAACACATCAAAGCTATGCTCAAAATCATGAGATATTCATTCTTTCATAATATGTGACAATTTTAGCATAAAACCTCATGAAATAGCATGAATTCATACATGGTTGATTAAATCAAAGGAAGCATGAAAATCTACCCACTTGGCTTGCTTATGGCTCAAGAAAGTGCATAAAACCTATTGAAAACAAAGGAAAAAGGCATAGAAAAACATGACATGATGACATGTCATCACAACACCAAACTTAAACCTTGCTTGTCCCCAAGCAAGAAAAGAATCATGCACTAAAGATTGACAATCCAAGGTAAGAAGAATAGCAACTCAATGTTCATGGTAAGCTAGTTTTCTAAGCATGCTACAATCACAAAAGAAATGTAAATGATTGATGCTTCCATCTAGCTCAATTTATGAAATCTTTCTTTTATATTTCTTCCTTGAAACAAGCTTTTGAATTTTTTTTTTTAGCTTCTCCTTTTGGGTGCTTTGCCCCATGAGTTGATAACAAAGCTACGACTTTTAAATGCTTTGTTTTCAAGTATTACCACTTGATACATAAGCACCACAAGCATTTGATTAGAGGACTTCATTAAGCACATTTTTCTTTTCTTTTCTTAACTCTCTAATCATTGATGCTCAGAGCCTTGAGCTTTGAGGGAGTGCTTTTGCACTTTGAGCCTAGCCTTGACTTCTAAGTGTTTTGTTTTCAAGCATTTGGCTTGATACATAAACACCACAAGTACTTAGCAAATAAATTGCCATTGGTACTCAGAGCCTTCAGCTTTCTCACTCTTTCCCTTTTTCTTTTCTTGCTTTATTTTTGCATTTGCTTTCATGGTTTTAATGATTTTCAAAAGATTTCACAAAATGTCCTAGATGAAAACTTCAATTAAGTAAAATCCAATGCAATTAAGCAACAATCAAACATACTAGCTTCCCAATACTTTTATGCACATGCTAAAATCTTCTTTAATGCCTTGTTTGTTTATGATCATGATACTTTGTTGCTTTTGAATTCACAAAACTCAAGTTGGTAATCATAATGATATAGCACCATGTTGCAATTTAGAAATCAAACTATGCCTTTTCATACACACATGCATACAGAGAAGGTACAGACAATCATGCAGTTTATGGTGCTTGAAACAAATGAGAGGAAAAGGAACTTTACAACCTTGTAGTTCATCTTCTCTATTGTTGTCATTTTCCTCCCATTCTCTTCCTTCCCATACCAAACTCAGAATGCTTGCTTATCCTCAAGCAACTATTAGAACCGTGGTTATGGGGCTAAGATGGATCATGAATGTCTTACACAAGGAATGTTAGTAGTACATGTGTTTCAAGCAAGCAAAATTAAAGATAATAATCAAGGCACAAGATACAGAGACATTGTGATTGCATACTTAAGAAGGTGAGCATAATACTTTGCATAGAAGATAAGTGGCACACCAAACTTAGTGTGACACTTTCACTTGGAATTAATGCAAGTATTGTAAGAATTGGAACTAAATTTTGTTGCATAGCAACACCAAACTTAGAATGCAACCATATGTCAATTTATTTGAACTAAAACTAAACAAAAGAAACTGTTATATGTTAAATACAATCACCAATGAAGAGTCTGTTATGAATAAGGATGTCTTGGTGATGTATTAACAAAAACAGTTAATGAAGGAAAGCATTAAAAACAAGTAAATAAATGAAACAAAGAGAAAACAAAAATTATCCAACTAAAAAGAAAAATAATACTGTAAAAGGCAATATGATTATGCAGACAAGTGATGTTGCTGGATTGATTTTGCATAGAAAAATAGGTGACACACCAAACTTAGAATCTTGGTGTGTCACTTTCATGTAAAATTGATGCAATCATCCATGAAGATGGAAAACAGTTTATTGCAGGGCAACACCAAACTTACAATGTGATCATATGCCATTTTATTGAAATTTAACAAAGCAAGGAGAAGAAATATACCTACTGTCTACCTGTTCTTTACTTTCTTCCTCTTCTTCCAATTTGTTAAGAGGAATGACTTCAAGAGAGGAAAAGATTCAGCTATTGCCCCCTGTCTTGGTTTCCTCTCAGCAAGCTTTCTGTTGTACATGGCTTGATTGAGCTTGCTTGCTATTGGTCCAGGGGTTGGATTGCTTGTGGTTGACCTCCTCTTGAATGTTGTCCTTGGTAGTTTGGTCACAATCCTCTTCTTGGTGCTTTTGTCAATTGCCTTCACTTCTTTGAATCCAAGTCTTGGTGGTTGTGTGATTGTTGGAGTTTTGTATTCATCCAAAGCCTTTTGTATTGGTGGTTCCATGAACTCCTCCTTTATGTACTTCTCTGCCTCACTTGAGTTTGGAATGACTTCTTCACTTTCTTGCTCCTCCACTTCCTCTTTTACACCCAACATTTGTTTTAATAGCTCTATCATGGGAGAGGTTTGTCGATCTTCCCAACATTTCTTCATCTCCTCGTCATACCTTTCAATCATGGATTCAGGTGTTGAGGCATTTTGGTCCAGGGAGGTTTGTGAGAGTTGTGAGTCTTCATGTTCTCTTGTCATCTCAAGTGAAGTTTCAGGTTCAACCACCTCATTCTTCATTGAAAGTTCACTTGATGCAGTGGCCTCCTTATCTTGCTCTTCCACTTTCTCCTTCATATCCATCAATTAGCCTTCATTTTTCTTGCTCAGTGGTTCTAAGCTCCTCCTTATTTTCTCTACTTCTCCATTCATATTTTTGAAGAAAGCTTCTTGCCTTTTCTCGAATATTTGTGCTTCTTTCGCATATTTTTCAAGCATGGTCTCAATCTTTGAGAGGCTCGAGTGGTCCATGGAAGTTTGTGTGGGTGGTGAGTTTTGAAAGGGGCTTTCGGTTGAAATATGGTCAAGTGATAATATCTTCGGATGAATATCATATGAAGCACTAGAATTCCCTTCCCAGCCACCATTAGAATCATGACTTGCATCATTTTGTGGTGGAGGGAAATATCCCATATGATTTTCTTTCTCATCTTGTGGTTCTGAAGCAAATCTCCATGAATTGGAGTGCTCAGAATGTGTATTCTCTTGGTGATATTCCCAGCCACCATTAGAGATTGGTGATGATGGGTAATATCCCATAAAATTTGTTTGATCATAAGATGAGTTGAACTCCATTTGAATTTTGTAAAACACAACACCAAGGAGAATTGAAATTCATATCTCAGAGATGAATTTCTTAGTGAGGCAATAACTCAAACACCTTGGTTTCAACTTAGAGCAGAGAACAAAAACAAAGAAAATGCTTAATCTAGACTTCTCACCCACTTAATCATTGTTGATCTAATCAATCCCCGGCAACGGCGCCAAAAACTTGATGAGTATTTTGTTGGAAAAATAAATTTCTCCCAAAACACACAAATCTAACCGGCAAGTGCACCGGGTCGCATCAAGTAATAATAACTCACGGGAGTGAGGTCGATCCCACAGGGATTGATGGATCAAGCAATTTTAGTGGGTGATTGGTTTAGTCAAGCTGACATTTAGTGAATTGTGTGAAATGTAGCCAACAGAAAGTAAATTGCAATGAATCTTAAAGATGCAGAAAGTAAAATTGCAAGTAAGTTAAAGAACAAGAAAGTAAAATAGCTGAAACTTAAATTGCAAGAAAAGTAAATTGCATGAAAAGTAAAGGGGCTGGGGTGTTGGAAATTAAAAAGAGCAATAGATCACGCAACTGGAAATTTAAATTGTAGGAAGAATAAAGGAAATTGGATGCTGAGAATCAAAACAGAATTGAAATTTTGAAGTGCAGTGAATTAAAAGCAGCAAGAAAAACAAAGAGAAATCTCAGAGGGAGAATGAAACAGAACACCTTCAATTCTCCACCCAAGATTCAAAACAAAGAAAATTAAAGAGAGAGAGCTCTCAAATTCTAGTGCTCCCTAGTGGAGCCAGCCTCCTCACAAATATGAAAATGATGCCTTATATAGGCTTTACAAAATGGAAATGAAAATGAAATTAAAAACAAATTACAATTAAATGAAATTCCTATTTTATCTATTTCTTGTGCCTTTGAGTGATGATCATTTGGGCCCTTGCTCTTGATGGAATTGGGTTGATAAAGGCCTTGGTTGATTGCTCTTGGAGTTTGAAGAGGAACCGAATTGAACCGGGTTGAGTTTGCAAAAGTTGGACCAAAAGTTGGAGCTAAAGTTAGGGGTCTAACTTTGGCTCCAACTTTTCATAGCAGCCCACAAAACTTGCTGGTATGAACGTTGGTGCCAACGTTAGGGGTCTAACTTTGACCCTAACGTTGGCCTCCCTTATGCACATTTATGGCGCCAACTTTGTCCTCTTGTCATGTTGCCAATTTTATGCCCAATATAGACTATCATATATGGTTGGAAAGCTCTGAATGTCAGCTTTCTAACCCACTTGGAATCACTTCAATTGGACATCTACAACTCAGGTTATGATCATTTGAAGAGGGCATGGTCGCTGGCTTTGGTGTGCAGCGTTTGAGGTAACGTTTGCCTCAAACGTTGGCGAAAACGCCAGTTCTGGAGGCTCAAACGTATTGTCCCCCCAATACTATTATATATTGTTGGAAAGCCTTGGATGTCTACTTTCCAATGCCGTTGGGAGCACATTATTTGGAGCTCTACAGCTCGAGTTATACTCCGTTGAAGGTGCAGAGGTCAGTTGGCCTCACTGCAGGTTGCCACCATGTTCGTTTATGCACATTGCGGGGCAGTTTTCTCCCTCAATTTTAGTGTCCACCATGCAGTGCCATATAGGCTTGGAAAGCTCTTGATTCCTATTTTACAATGCTTCTTGAATCACCTCATTTGGAGCTCTGTAGCTCAATTTATTCTTGTTGGAAGTATACCCCTTCAAGCTGTTGTGGTGTGTGGCGCCAACGTTAGCCTCAAAGTTAGGGGGCTAACGTTGGCGCAAAATTTTGCTCCTCCCCTTGTGAATTTCATGTGCCAACGTTAGCCACCAAGTTAGGGGGCTAACGTTGGCGCAAACTTTTGGTGCCCAGGGAGGTTCTCTTCATGCCAACGTTAGCCTCAAAGTTAGGGGGCTAACGTTGGCACAAACTTTTGGTGCCCAGGGGTGAATTTCATGTGCCAACGTTAGCCTCCAAGTTAGGGGTCTAACTTTGAGGCTAACTTTTCACCCAAAAGTTTTTGCTTCCTGGTTCAACTTATTCCATTGTCCTCTCTTTACTCCTAGCCATTCCTTCTTGCTTCACCCTTTCTCCAAGCCTTCTTCACCTATCAATAATCAACCAAACACATCAAAGCTATGCTCAAAATCATGAGATATTCATTCTTTCATAATATGTGACAATTTTAGCATAAAACCTCATGAAATAGCATGAATTCATACATGGTTGATTAAATCAAAGGAAGCATGAAAATCTACCCACTTGGCTTGCTTATGGCTCAAGAAAGTGCATAAAACCTATTGAAAACAAAGGAAAAAGGCATAGAAAAACATGACATGATGACATGTCATCAAGGACACCTAAAGGCGAGCCGTAATGGCCTCATCTTTGGCAAGCTCCTCCGATTTTTTTTTTTTTTTACATTGTGCTGACCCTCGTTCTTTAAAAGACGCTATCCCGAGGAGGACACCTAAAGGCGAGCCGTAATGGCCTCATCTTTGGCAAGCTCCTCCGATTTTTTTTCACAGTTTTTTTCCCGATTTTTTTTATTTTTTTATTTTGTTATTTTTTTTATTTTTTTTTTTACGTTGTGCTGACCCTCGTTCTTTAAATGACGCTATCCTGAGGAAGACACCTAAAGGCGAGCCGTAATGGCCTCATCTTTGGCATGCTCCTCCGATTTTTTTTTCAAAGTTTTTTTCTCGGTTTTTTACCGATTTTTTTCCGGTTTTTTCCCGGGTTTTTTTATTTTTTATTTTTATTTATTATTATTATTTTTTTACGTTGTGCTGACCCTCGTTCTTTAAATGACGCTATCCCGAGGAGGACACATAAAGGCGAGCCGTAATGGCCTCATTTTTGGCAAGCTCCTCCAGTTTTTTTTTTCACAGTTTTTTTCCTGTTTTTTTCCTTTTTTTTTTTTACGTTGTGCTGACCTTCGTTCTTTTAAAGACGCTATCACGAGGAGGATACTTAAAGGCGAGCCGTAATGGCCTCATCTTTGGCAAGCTCCTCCGATTTTTTTTCACAGTTTTTTTCCCGGTTTTTTTTATTTTTTATTTTGTTATTTTTTTATTTTTTTTTTTACGTTGTGCTGACCCTCGTTCTTTAAATGACGCTATCCCGAGGAGGACACCAAAAGGCGAGCCGTAATGGCCTTATCTTTGGCAAGCTCCTCCGATTTTTTTTCAAAGTTTTTTTCTCGGTTTTTTACCGATTTTTTTCCGGGTTTTTTTTCATTTTTATTTTATTTTATTTTTTTTTTACGTTGTGCTGACCCTCGTTCTTTAAATGACGCTATCCCGAGGAGGACACATAAAGGCGAGCCGTAATGGCCTCATTTTTGGCAAGCTCCTCCAGTTTTTTTTTCACAGTTTTTTTACTGGTTTTTTTTTTTTTTTTTTTTTTTTTTTTTTTTTTAAACGTTGTGCTGACCCTCGTTCTTTAAATGACGCTATCACGAGGAGGACACATAAAGGCGAGCCGTAATGGCCTCATTTTTGGCAAGTTCCTCCAGTTTTTTTTTTCACAGTTTTTCTCCTGGTTTTTTTTTTTTTTACGTTGTGCTGACCCTCGTTCTTTAAATGACGCTATCCCGAGGAGGACACATAAAGGCGAGGCGTAATGGCCTCATTTTTGGTAAGCTCCTCCAGTATTTTTTTTTTCACAGTTTTTTCCTGGTTTTTTATTTTATTTTATTTTATTTTTTACGTTGTGCTGACCCTCGTTCTTTAAATGATGCTATCCGGAGGAGGACACCTAAAGGCGAGCCGTAATGGCCTCATCTTTGGCAAGCTCCTCCGATTTTTTTTCACAGTTTTTTTCCCTTTTTTTTTTTTTACGTTGTGCTGACTCTCGTTTTTTAAATGACGCAATCCCGAGGAGAACACCTAAAGGCGAGCCGTAATGGCCTCATCTTCGGCAGGCTCCTCTGGTTTTTTTTTTTCGTTTTTTTTTCCGATTTTTTTTATTTTTATTTTTTACGTTGTGCTGACCCTTGTTCTTTAAACGACGCTATCCCGAGGAGGACACTTAAAGGCGAGCCGTAATGGCCTCATCTTTGGCAAGCTCCTCCGATTTTTTTCCAGAGTTTTTTTCCCGTTTTTTTTTCTTTTTTTTTATGTTGTGCTGACCCTCGTTCTTTAAATGACGCTATCCAGAGGAGGACTCCTAAAGGCGAGCTGTAATGGTCTCATCTTTGGCAACCTCCTCCGATTTTTTTTCACAGTTTTTTCCCGGTTTTTTTTTTCTTTTTTACGTTGTGCTGACCCTCGTTCTTTAAATGATGCAATCCCGAGGAGAACACCTAAAGGCGAGCCGTAATGGCCTCATGTTCGGCAGGCTCCTCCGGTATTTTTTTTCCGGTATTTTTTTATTTTTTTTATTTTTTTTATTTTTTTTTTTACACTGTGCTGACCCTCGTTCTTTAAATGACGCTATCCCGAGGAGGACACCTAAAGGCGAGCCGTAATGGCTTCATCTTTGGCAAGCTCCTCCGATTTTTTTTTTTTTACGTTGTGCTGATCCTCGTTCTTTAAATGACGCTATCCCGAGGAGGACACATAAAGGCGAGCCGTAATGGCCTCATTTCTGGCAAGCTCCTCCGACTTTTTTTCCCCAGTTTTTTTTTTCGTTGTGCTAACCCTCGTTCTTTAAATGACGCTATCCCGAGGAGGACACATAAAGGCAAGCCGTAATGGACTCATTTTTGGCAAGCTCCTCCAGTTTTTTTTTTTTCACAGTTTTTTTTCCTTTTTTTTTTGTTACGTTGTGCTGACCCACGTTCTTTAAATGACGCTATCCCGAGGAGGACACCTAATGGCGAGCCGTAATTGCCTCATCTTTGGCAAGCTCCTCCGATTTTTTCTTCACAGTTTTTTTTCCGGGTTTTTTTATTTTTTTTTTTTATTTTTTTTTTTTTTACGTTGTGCTGACCCTCGGTCTTTAAATGACGCAATCCCGAGGAGAACACCTAAAGGCGAGCCGTAATGGCCTCATCTTCGGCAGGCTCCTCTGGTATTTTTTTTCGTTTTTTTATTTTTATTTTTTACGTTGTGCTGACCCTCGTTCTTTAAACGACGCTATCCCGAGGAGGACACTTAAAGGCGAGCCGTAACGGCCTCATCTTTGGCAAGCTCCTCCGATTTATTTCCACAGTTTTTTTCCCGGTTTTTTTTCTTTTTTTTTTATGTTGTGCTGACTCTCATTCTTTAAATGACGCTATCCTGAGGAGGACACCTAAAGGCGAGCCATAATGGCCTCATCTTCGGCAGGCTCCTCCGGTTTTTTTTTTCCTGTTTTTTTCTCTGGTTTTTTTTTTTTTTTTACGTTGTACTGACCTTCGTTCTTTAAATGACGCTATCCCGAGAAGGACATATAAAGGCGAGCCGTAATGGCCTCATCTTCGGCAGGCTCCTCCAGTTTTTTTACCTTTTTTTTTTTTAAACGTTGTGCTGACCATCGTTCTTTAAATGTCGCTATCCCGAGAAGGACACATAAAGGCGAGCCGTAATGGCCTCATCTTCGGCAGGCTCCTCCGGATTTTTTCTATGGTTTTTTTTTTTTTACGTTGTGCTGACCCTCGTTCTTTAAATGACGCTATCCCGAGGAGGACACATAAAGGCGAGTCGTAATGACCTCATCTTTGGCAGGCTCCTCCGGTTTTTTTTCGGTTTTTATTTTTTTTTATTTTTTTTACGTTGTGCTGACTCTCGTTCTTTAAATGACGCTATCCTGAGGAGGACACCTAAAGGCGAGCCGTAATGGCCTCATCTTCGGGAGGCTCCTCCGGTTTTTTTCCAGATTTTTTCTCAAGGTTTTTTTTTTTTTTTTTTTTTATACGTTGTGCTGCCATCGTTCTATAAATGACGCTATCCCAAGAAGGACACATAAAGGCGAGTCGTAATGGCCTCATCTTCGGCAGGCTCCAGTTTTTTTACCGTTTTTTTTTTTTAACGTTGTGCTGACCATCGTTCTTTAAATGACGCTATCCCGAGAAGGACACATAAAGGCGACCCGTAATGGCCTCATCTTCGGCAGGCTCCTCCGGTTTTTCTCCGGATTTTTTCTCTGGGTTTTTTTTTTTTTTTTTTTTTTTTTACGTTGTGCTGACCATCGTTCTTTAAATAATGATATCCCGAGAAGGACACATAAAGGCGAGCCGTAATGGCCTCATCTTCGGCAGCCTCCTCCAATTTTTTTACCGGTTTTTTTTTTTAACGTTGTGCTGACCATCGTTCTTTAAATGACGCTATCCCGAGAAGGACACATAAAGGCGACCCGTAATGGCCTCATCTTCGGCAGGCTCCTCCGGTTTTTTTCCGGATTTTTTCTCAAGGTTTTTTTTTTCTTTTTTTTTACGTTGTGCTGACCATCGTTCTTTAAATGACGATATCCGAAGAAGGGCACATAATGGCGAGCCGTAATGGCCTCATCTTCGGCAGCCTCCTCCAATTTTTTTACCGGTTTTTTTTTTTAACGTTGTGCTGACCATCGTTCTTTAAATGACGCTATCCCGAGAAGGACACATAAAGGCGAGCCGTAATGGCCTCATCTTCGGCAGGCTCCTCCGGTTTTTTTCCGGATTTTTTCTCTAGGTTTTTTTTTTTTTTTACATTGTGCTGACCCTCGTTCTTTAAATGACGCTATCCCGAGGGAGACACATAAAGGCGAGTCGTAATGGCCTCATCTTTGGCAGGCTCTTCCGATTTTTTTCTCTGTTTTTTTTTTAATTTTTTATATTTATTTTTATTTATTTTTATTTTTTTTACGTTGTGCTGACCTTCGTTTTTTAAATGACGCTATCCTGAGAAGGACACATAAAGGCGAGCCGTAATGGCCTCATCTTCGGCAGGCTCCTCCGGTTTTTTTACCCATTTTTTTCTCTGGGTTTTTTTTTTTTTTTTACGTTGTGCTGACCTTCGTTCTTTAAATGACGCTATCCCGAGAAGGACACGTAAAGGCAAGCCGTAAAGGCCACATCTTCGACAGGCTCCTCCGATTTTTTTCCGTTTTTTTTTTTTACGTTGTGCTGACCCTCATTCTTTAAATGACGCTATCCCGAGAAGGACACATAAAGGCGAGCCGTAATGGCCTCATCTTCGGCAGGCTCCTCCGGTTTTTTTACCGGTTTTTTTCTCTGTTTTTTTTTTTTTTTACGTTGTGCTGACCATCGTTCTTTAAATGACGATATCCCGAGAAGGACACATAAAGGCAAGCCGTAATAGCCTCATCTTCGGCAGCCTCCTCCAGTTTTTTTACCGGTTTTTTTTTTTAACGTTGTGCTGACCATCGTTCTTTAAATGACGCTATCCCAAGAAGGACACATAAAGGCGAGCCGTAATGGCCTCATCTTCGGCAGGCTCCTCTGTTTTTTTTTCGGATTTTTTCTATGGGTTTTTTTTTTTTTTTTTTTTTTTACGTTGTGCTGACCCTCGTTCTTTAAATGACGCTATCTCGAGGAGGACACATAAAGGCGAGTCGTAATGGCCTCATCTTCGGCAGGCTCCAGTTTTTTTACCGTTTTTTTTTTTAACGTTGGGCTGACCTTCGTTCTTTAAATGACGCTATCCCGAGAAGGACACATAAAGGCGAGCCGTAATGGCCACATCTTCGGCAGGCTCCTCCCGTTTTTTTTTTTTTTTTTTTACGTTGTGCTGACCCTCGTTCTTTAAATGACGCTATCCGAGGAGGACACATAAAGGTGAGCCGTAATGGCCTCATCTTCGGCAGGCTCCTCTGGTTTTTTTTTTCGGTTTTTTCTCTGAGTTTTTTTTTTTTTTTGCTGACCCTCATTCTTTAAATGACGGCATCCCAAGGAGGACACATAAAGGTGATCCGTAATGGCCTCATCTTCGGCAGGCTCCTCCGGTTTTTTTTTTTTTATACGTTGTGCTGACCTTCGTTCTTTAAATGACGCTATCCCGAGAAGGACACATAAAAGCGAGCCGTAATGGCCTCATCATCGGCAAGCTCCTCCAGTTTTTTTACCTTTTTTTTTAAACGTTGTGCTGACCATCGTTCTTTAAATGACGCTATCCCGAGAAGGACACATAAAGGCGAGCCGTAATGGCCGCATCTTCGGCAGGCTCCTCCGGTTTTTTTCCGAATTTTCTCTATGGGTTTTTTTTTTCCTTGTGCTGACCCTCGTTCTCTAAATGACGCTATCTCGAGGAGGACACATAAAGGCGAGTCGTAATGGCCTCTTCTTCGGCAGGCTCCAGTTTGTTTACCATTTTTTTAACGTTGTGCTGACCATCGTTCTTTAAATGACGCTATCCCGAGAAGGACACATAAAGGCGACCCGTAATGGCCTCATCTTCGGCAGGCTCCTTCGGTTTTTTTCCGGATTTTTTCTCAAGGTTTTTTTTTTTTTTTTTTTTACGTTGTGCTAACCATCGTTCTTTAAATGACGATATCCCGAGAAGGACACATAAAGGCGAGCCGTAATGGCCTCATCTTCAGCAGGCTCCTCCGGTTTTTTTTCGGATTTTTTCTATGGGGTTTTTTTTTTATTTTTTATTTTTTATTTTTTATTTTTTATTTTTTACGTTGTGCTGACCCTCATTCTTTAAATGACGCTATCTCGAGGAGGACACATAAAGGCGAGTCGTAATGGCCTCATCTTCGGCAAGCTCCAGTTTTTTTACCGTTCTTTTTTTTTTTTAACGTTGTGCTGACCATCGTTCTTTAAATGACGCTATCCCGAGAAGGACACATAAAGGCGACCCGTAATGGCCTCATCTTCGGCAGGCTCCTCCGGTTTTTTTCCGGATTTTTTTCTGGTTTTTTTTTTTTTTACGTTGTGCTGACCCTCGTTCTTTAAATGACGCTATCCCCAGGAGGACAAATAAAGGCAAGTCGTAATGGCCTCATCTTTGGCAGGCTCCTCCGGTTTTTTTCTCTGTTTTTTTTATTTTTATATTTTAATTTTTATTTTTATTTTTATTTTTTTTACGTTGTGATGACCTTCGTTCTTTAAATGACGCTATCCTGAGAAGGACACATAAAGGCGAGCCGTAATGGCCTCATCTTCGGCAGGCTCCTCCGGTTTTTTTACTGGTTTTTTTCTCTGGGTTTTTTTTTTTTTTACGTTGTGCTGACCTTCGTTCTTTAAATGACGCTATCCCGAGATGGACACATAAAGGCAAGCCGTAATGGCCACATCTTCGGCAGGCTCCTCCGGTTTTTTTACCGGTTTTTTTCTCTGGGTTTTTTTTTTTTTACGTTGTGCTGACCATCGTTCTTTAAATGACGATATCCCGAGAAGGACACATAAAGGCGAGCCGTAATGGCCTCATCTTCGGCAGCCTCCTCCAGCTTTTTTACCGGTTTTTTTTTAACGTTGTGCTGACCATCGTTCTTTAAATGACGCTATCCCGAGAAGGACACATAAAGGCGAGCCGTAATGGCCTCATCTTCGGCAGGCTCCTCCGGTTTTTTTTCGGATTTTTTCTATGGGTTTTTCTTTTTTTTTTTTTTACGTTGTGCTGACCCTCGTTCTTTAAATGACGCTATCCCGAGGAGGACACATAAAGGCGAGCCGTAATGGCCACATCTTCGGCAGGCTCCTCCGGTTTTTTTTTTTTTTTTTTTTTTTTTTACGTTGTGCTGACCCTCGTTCTTTAAATGACGCTATCCCGAGGGAGACACATAAAGGCGAGTCGTAATGGCCTCATCTTTGGCAGGCTCTTCCGATTTTTTTCTCTGTTTTTTTTTTAATTTTTTATATTTATTTTTATTTATTTTTATTTTTTTTACGTTGTGCTGACCTTCGTTTTTTAAATGACGCTATCCTGAGAAGGACACATAAAGGCGAGCCGTAATGGCCTCATCTTCGGCAGGCTCCTCCGGTTTTTTTACCCATTTTTTTCTCTGGGTTTTTTTTTTTTTTTTACGTTGTGCTGACCTTCGTTCTTTAAATGACGCTATCCCGAGAAGGACACGTAAAGGCAAGCCGTAAAGGCCACATCTTCGACAGGCTCCTCCGATTTTTTTCCGTTTTTTTTTTTACGTTGTGCTGACCCTCATTCTTTAAATGACGCTATCCCGAGAAGGACACATAAAGGCGAGCCGTAATGGCCTCATCTTCGGCAGGCTCCTCCTGTTTTTTTACCGGTTTTTTTCTCTGGTTTTTTTTTTTTTTTTACGTTGTGCTGACCATCGTTCTTTAAATGACGATATCCCGAGAAGGACACATAAAGGCAAGCCGTAATAGCCTCATCTTCGGCAGCCTCCTCCAGTTTTTTTACCGGTTTTTTTTTTTAACGTTGTGCTGACCATCGTTCTTTAAATGACGCTATCCCAAGAAGGACACATAAAGGCGAGCCGTAATGGCCTCATCTTCGGCAGGCTCCTCTGTTTTTTTTTCGGATTTTTTCTATGGGTTTTTTTTTTTTTTTTTTTTTTACGTTGTGCTGACCCTCGTTCTTTAAATGACGCTATCTCGAGGAGGACACATAAAGGCGAGTCGTAATGGCCTCATCTTCGGCAGGCTCCAGTTTTTTTACCGTTTTTTTTTTAACGTTGGGCTGACCTTCGTTCTTTAAATGACGCTATCCCGAGAAGGACACATAAAGGCGAGCCGTAATGGCCACATCTTCGGCAGGCTCCTCCCGTTTTTTTTTTTTTTTTTTTACGTTGTGCTGACCCTCGTTCTTTAAATGACGCTATCCGAGGAGGACACATAAAGGTGAGCCGTAATGGCCTCATCTTCGGCAGGCTCCTCTGGTTTTTTTTTTCGGTTTTTTCTCTGAGTTTTTTTTTTTTTTTGCTGACCCTCATTCTTTAAATGACGCCATCCCAAGGAGGACACATAAAGGTGAGCCGTAATGGCCTCATCTTCGGCAGGCTCCTCCGGTTTTTTTTTTTTTTATACGTTGTGCTGACCTTCGTTCTTTAAATGACGCTATCCCGAGAAGGACACATAAAAGCGAGCCGTAATGGCCTCATCATCGGCAAGCTCCTCCAGTTTTTTTACCTTTTTTTTTAAACGTTGTGCTGACCATCGTTCTTTAAATGACGCTATCCCGAGAAGGACACATAAAGGCGAGCCGTAATGGCCGCATCTTCGGCAGGCTCCTCCGGTTTTTTTCCGAATTTTCTCTATGGGTTTTTTTTTTCCTTGTGCTGACCCTCGTTCTCTAAATGACGCTATCTCGAGGAGGACACATAAAGGCGAGTCGTAATGGCCTCTTCTTCGGCAGGCTCCAGTTTGTTTAACATTTTTTTAACGTTGTGCTGACCATCGTTCTTTAAATGACGCTATCCCAAGAAGGACACATAAAGGCGACCCGTAATGGCCTCATCTTCGGCAGGCTCCTTCGGTTTTTTTCCGGATTTTTTCTCAAGGTTTTTTTTTTTTTTTTTTTTTACGTTGTGCTAACCATCGTTCTTTAAATGACGATATCCCGAGAAGGACACATAAAGGCGAGCCGTAATGGCCTCATCTTCAGCAGGCTCCTCCGGTTTTTTTTCGGATTTTTTCTATGGGGTTTTTTTTTTTATTTTTTTTATTTTTTATTTTTTATTTTTTTTTTTTTACGTTGTGCTGACCCTCATTCTTTAAATAACGCTATCTCGAGGAGGACACATAAAGGCGAGTCGTAATGGCCTCATCTTCGGCAAGCTCCAGTTTTTTTACCGTTCTTTTTTTTTTTTAACGTTGTGCTGACCATCGTTCTTTAAATGACGCTATCCCGAGAAGGACACATAAAGGCGACCCGTAATGGCCTCATCTTCGGCAGGCTCCTCCGGTTTTTTTCCGGATTTTTTTCTGGTTTTTTTTTTTTTTTTACGTTGTGCTGACCCTCGTTCTTTAAATGACGCTATCCCCAGGAGGACAAATAAAGGCAAGTCGTAATGGCCTCATCTTTGGCAGGCTCCTCCGGTTTTTTTCTCTGTTTTTTTTATTTTTATATTTTAATTTTTATTTTTATTTTTATTTTTTTTACGTTGTGATGACCTTCGTTCTTTAAATGACGCTATCCTGAGAAGGACACATAAAGGCGAGCCGTAATGGCCTCATCTTCGGCAGGCTCCTCCGGTTTTTTTACTGGTTTTTTTCTCTGGGTTTTTTTTTTTTTTACGTTGTGCTGACCTTCGTTCTTTAAATGACGCTATCCCGAGATGGACACATAAAGGCAAGCCGTAATGGCCACATCTTCGGCAGGCTCCTCCGGTTTTTTTACCGTTTTTTTCTCTGGGTTTTTTTTTTTTTACGTTGTGCTGACCATCGTTCTTTAAATGACGATATCCCGAGAAGGACACATAAAGGCGAGCCGTAATGGCCTCATCTTCGGCAGCCTCCTCCAGCTTTTTTACCGGTTTTTTTTTAACGTTGTGCTGACCATCGTTGTTTAAATGACGCTATCCCGAGAAGGACACATAAAGGCGAGCCGTAATGGCCTCATCTTCGGCAGGCTCCTCCGGTTTTTTTTCGGATTTTTTCTATGGGTTTTTCTTTTTTTTTTTTTTACGTTGTGCTGACCCTCGTTCTTTAAATGACGCTATCCCGAGGAGGACACATAAAGGCGAGCCGTAATGGCCACATCTTCGGCAGGCTCCTCCGGTTTTTTTTTTTTTTTTTTTTTTTTTTACGTTGTGCTGACCCTCGTTCTTTAAATGACGCTATCCGAGGAGGACACATAAAGGCGAGCCGTAATGGCCTCATCTTCGGCAGGCTCCTCTGGTTTTTTTTTTTCGTTTTTTCTCTGAGTTTTTTTTTTTTTTTTTGCTGACCCTCATTCTTTAAATGACGCCATCCCGAGGAGGACACATAAAGGTGATCCGTAATGGCCTCATCTTCGGCAGGCTCCTCTGGTTTTTTTTTTTTTTATACGTTGTGCTGACCTTCGTTCTTTAAATGACGCTATCCCGAGAAGGACACATAAAGGCGAGCCGTAATGGCCTCATCTTCGGCAAGCTCCTCCAGTTTTTTTACCTTTTTTTTTAAACGTTGTGCTGACCATCGTTCTTTAAATGACGCTATCCCGAGAAGGACACATAAAGGCGAGCCGTAATGGCCTCATCTTCGGCAGGCTCCTCCGGTTTTTTTTCGGATTTTTTCTATGGGTTTTTCTTTTTTTTTTTTTTTACGTTGTGCTGACCCTCGTTCTTTAAATGACGCTATCTCGAGGACGACACATAAAGGCGAGTCGTAATGGCCTCATCTTCGGCAGGCTCCAGTTTTTTTACCCTTTTTTTTTTTTAACGTTGTGCTGACCTTCGTTCTTTAAATGACGCTATCTCGAGAAGGACACATAAAGGCGAGCCGTAATGGCCACATCTTCGGCAGGCTCCTCCGGTTTTTTTTTTTTTTTTTTTTTTTTTTACGTTGTGCTGACCCTCGTTCTTTAAATGACGCTATCCGAGGAGGACACATAAAGGCGAGCCGTAATGGCCTCATCTTCGGCAGGCTCCTCTGTTTTTTTTTTCGTTTTTTCTCTGAGTTTTTTTTTTTTGCTGACCCTCATTCTTTAAATGACGCCATCCCGAGGAGGACACATATAGGTGATCCGTAATGGCCTCATCTTCGGCAGGCTCCTCTGGTTTTTTTTTTTTTTTTATACGTTGTGCTGACCTTCGTTCTTTAAATGACGCTATCCCGAGAAGGACACATAAAGGCGAGCCGTAATGACCTCATCTTCGGCAAGCTCCTCCAGTTTTTTTACCTTTTTTTTTAAACGTTGTGCTGACCATCGTTCTTTAAATGACGCTATCCCGAGAAGGACACATAAAGGCGAGCCGTAATGGCCTCATCTTCGGCAGGCTCCTCCGGTTTTTTTTCGGATTTTTTCTATTGGTTTTTCTTTTTTTTTTTTTTTTACGTTGTGCTGACCCTCGTTCTTTAAATGACGCTATCTCGAGGAGGACACATAAAGGCGAGTCGTAATGGCCTCATATTCGGCAGGCTCCAGTTTTTTTACCCTTTTTTTTTTTTAACGTTGTGCTGACCTTCGTTCTTTAAATGACGCTATCCCGAGAAGGACACATAAAGGCGAGCCGTAATGGCCACATCTTCGGCAGGCTCCTCCGGTTTTTTTTTTTTTTTTTTTTTTTTTACGTTATGCTGACCCTCGTTCTTTAAATGACGCTATCCGAGGAGGACACATAAAGGCGAGCCGTAGTAGGCCTCATCTTCGGCAGGCTCCTCTGGTTTTTTTTTTCGTTTTTTCTCTGAGTTTTTTTTTTTTTTGCTGACCCTCATTCTTTAAATGACGCCATCCCGAGGAGGACACATAAAGGTGATCCGTAATGGCCTCATCTTCGGTAGGCTCCTCTGGTTTTTTTTTTTTTTTTTATACGTTGTGCTGACCTTCGTTCTTTAAATGACGCTATCCCGAGAAGGACACATAATGGCGAGCCGTAATGGCCTCATCTTCGGCAAGCTCCTCCAGTTTTTTTACCTTTTTTTTTAAACGTTGTGCTGACCATCGTTCTTTAAATGACGCTATCCCGAGAAGGACACATAAAGGCGAGCCGTAATGGCCTCTTCTTCGGCAGGCTCCTCCGGTTTTTTTCCGGATTTTTTCTATGGGTTTTTTTTTTTCCTTGTGCTGACCCTCGTTCTCTAAATGACGCTATCTCGAGGAGGACACATAAAGGCGAGTCGTAATGGCCTCATCTTCGGCAGGCTTCAGTTTTTTTACCATTTTTTTAACGTTGTGCTGACCATCGTTCTTTAAATGACGCTATCCCGAGAAGGACACATAAAGGCGACCCGTAATGGCCTCATCTTCGGCAGGCTCCTCCTGTTTTTTTCCGGATTTTTTCTCAAGCTGTTTTTTTTTTTTTTTTTACGTTGTTCTGACCATCGTTCTTTAAATGACGATATCCCGAGAAGGACACATAAAGGCGAGCCGTAATGGCCTCATCTTCGGCAGCCTCCTCCAGTTTTTTTACCGGTTTTTTTTAATGTTGTGCTGACCATCGTTCTATAAATGACGCTATCCCGAGAAGGACACATAAAGGTGAGCCGTAATGGCCTCATCTTCGGCAGGCTCCTCCGGTTATTTTTTCGGATTTTTTCTATGGGTTTCTTTTTTTTTTTTTTTTTTACGTTGTGCTGACCCCCATTCTTTAAATGACGCTATCTCGAGGAGGACACATAAAGGCGAGTCGTAATGGCCTCATCTTCGGCCGGCTCCAGTTTTTTTACCGTTTTTTTTTTTAACGTTGTGCTGACCATCGTTCTTTAAATGACGCTATCCCAAGAAGGACACATAAAGGCGACCCGTAATGGCCTCATCTTCAGCAGCCTCCCCCAGTTTTTTTACTGGTTTTTTTTTTTAATGTTGTGCTGAACATCGTTCTATAAATGACGCTATCCCGAGAAGGACACATAAAGGCGAGCCGTAATGGCCTCATCTTCGGCAGGCTCCTCCGGTTTTTTTTCGGATTTTTTCTATGGGTTTTTTTTTTTTTTTACGTTGTGCTGACCCTCATTCTTTAAATGACGCTATCTCGAGGAGGACACATAAAGGCGAGTCGTAATGGCCTCATCTTCGGCAGGCTCCAGTTTTTTTACCGTTTTTTTTTTTAACGTTGTGCTGACCATCGTTCTTTAAATGACGCTATCCCGAGAAGGACACATAAAGGCGACCCGTAATGGCCTCATCTTCGTCAGGCTCCTCCGGTTTTTCTCCGGATTTTTTCTCTGGGTTTTTTTTTTTTTTTACGTTGTGCTGATCATCGTTCTTTAAATAACGATATCCCGAGAAGGACACATAAAGGCGAGCCGTAATGGCCTCATCTTCGGCAGCCTCCTCCAATTTTTTTACCGTTTTTTTTGTTAACGTTGTGCTGACCATCGTTCTTTAAATGACGCTATCCCGAGAAGGACACATAAAGGCGACCCGTAATGGCCTCATTTTCGGCAGGCTCCTCCGGTTTTTTTCCGGATTTTTCTTCAAGGTTTTTTTTTTCTTTTTTTTTTACGTTGTGTTGACCATCGTTCTTTAAATGACGATATCCCAAGAAGGACACATAAAGGCGAGCCGTAATGGCCTCATCTTCGACAGCCTCCTCCAATTTTTTTACCGGTTTTTTTTTTAACGTTGTGCTGACCATCGTTCTTTAAATGACGCTATCCCGAGAAGGACACATAAAGGCGAGCCGTAATGGCCTCATCTTCGGCAGGCTCCTCCGGTTTTTTTCCGGATTTTTTCTCTGGGTTTTTTTTTTTTTACGTTGTGCTGACCCTCGTTCTTTAAATGACGCTATCCTGAGGGGGACACATAAAGGCGAGTCGTAATGGCCTCATCTTTGGCAGGCTCCTCCGGTTTTTTTACCGGTTTATTTCTCTGGGTTTTTTTTTTTTTTTTTTTTTTTTATACGTTGTGCTGACCTTCGTTCTTTAAATGACGCTATCCCGAGAAGGACACGTAAAGGCAAGCCGTAATGGCCACATCTTCGGCAGGCTCCTCCGATTTTTTTCCGTTTTTTTTTTTTTTTTACGTTGTGCTGACCCTCATTCTTTAAATGACGCTATCCCGAGAAGGACACATAAAGGCGAGCCGTAATGGCCTCATCTTCGGCAGGCTCCTCCGGTTTTTTTACCGGTTTTTTTCTCTGGGTTTTTTTTTTTTTTTTACGTTGTGCTGACCATCGTTCTTTAAATGACGATATCCCGAGAAGGACACATAAAGGCGAGCCGTAATGGCCTCATCTTCGGCAGCCTCCTCCAGTTTTTTTACCGGTTTTTTTTAACGTTGTGCTGACCATCGTTCTTTAAATGACGCTATCCCGAGAAGGACACATAATGGCGTGCCGTAATGGCCTCATCTTCGGCAGGCTCCTCCGGTTTTTTTTCGGATTTTTTCTATGGGTTTTCCTTTTTTTTTTTTTTACGTTGTGCTGACCCTCGTTCTTTAAATGACGCTATCTCGAGGAGGACACATAAAGGCGAGTCGTAATGGCCTAATCTTCGGCAGGCTCCAGTTTTTTTACCTTTTTTTTTTTTTTTTATACGTTGTGCTGACCTTTGTTCTTTAAATGACGCTATCCCGAGAAGGACACATAAAGGCGAGCCGTAATGGCCTCATCTTCGGCAAGCTCCTCCAATTTTTTTACCTTTTTTTTTTAAACGTTGTGCTGACCATCGTTCTTTAAATGACGCTATCCCGAGAAGGACACATAAAGGCGAGTCGTAATGGCCTCATCTTCGGCAGGCTCCAGTTTTTTTACCATTTTTTTTAACGTTGTGCTGACCATCGTTCTTTAAATGACGCTATCCCGAGAAGGACACATAAAGGCGACCCGTAATGGCCTCATCTTCGGCAGGATCCTCCGGTTTTTTTTTGGATTTTTTCTCAAGGTTTTTTTTTTTTTTTTTTTATACGTTGTGCTGACCATCGTTCTTTAAATGACGATATCCCGAGAAGGACACATAAAGGCGAGCCGTAATGGCCTCATCTTCGGCAGCCTCCTCCAGTTTTTTTATCGGTTTTTTTTTTTTAATGTTGTGCTGACCATCGTTCTATAAATGACGCTATCCCGAGAAGGACACATAAAGGCGAGCCGTAATGGCCTCATCTTCGGCAGGCTCCTCCGGTTTTTTTTCGGATTTTTTTTATGGGGTTTTTGTTTTTTTTTTTTTTTTTTTTACTTTGTGCTGACCCTCATTCTTTAAATGACGCTATCTCGAGGAGGACACATAAAGGCGAGTCGTAATGGCCTCATCTTCGGCAGGCTCCAGTTTTTTTACCGTTTTTTTTATTTTTAACGTTGTGCTGACCATCGTTCTTTAAATGACGCTATCCCGGGAAGGACACATAAAGGCGACCCGTAATGGCCTCATCTTCGGCAGGCTGCTCCGGTTTTTTTTCGGATTTTTACTATGGGTTTTTTTTTTTTACGTTGTGCTGACCCTCGTTCTTTAAATGACGCTATCTCGAGGAGGACACATAAAGGCGAGTCGTAATGGCCTCATCTTCGGCAAGCTCCAGTTTTTTTACCGTTCTTTTTTTTTAACGTTGTGCTGACCATCGTTCTTTAAATGACGCTATCCCGAGAAGGACACATAAAGGCGACCCGTAATGGCCTCATCTTCGACCGGCTCCTCCGGTTTTTTTCCGGATTTTTTCTCTGGATTTTTTACGTTGTGCTGACCCTCGTTCTTTAAATGACGCTATCCCCAGGAGGACACATAAAGGCGGGTCGTAATGGCCTCATCTTTCGCAGGCTCCTCCGGTTTTTTTCTCTGTTTTTTTTATTTTTATATATTTATTTTTATTTTTATTTTTATTTTTTTTACGTTGTGCTGACCTTCGTTCTTTAAATGACGCTATCCTGAGAAGGACACATAAAGGCGAGCCGTAATGGCCTCATCTTCGGCAGGCTCCTCCGGTTTTTTTACCGGTTTTTTTCTCTGTTTTTTTTTTTTTTACGTTGTGCTGACCTTCGTTCTTTAAATGACGCTATCCCGAGAAGGACACATAAAGGCAAGCCATAATGGCCACATCTTCAGCAGGCTCCTCCGATTTTTTTCCGTTTTTTTTTTTTTTTTTACGTTGTGCTGACCCTCATTCTTTAAATGACGCTATCCCGAGAAGGACACATAAAGGCGAGCCGTAATGGCCTCATCTTCGGCAGGCTCCTCAGGTTTTTTTACCGGTTTTTTTCTCTGGGTTTTTTTTTTTTTACGTTGTGCTGACCATCGTTCTTTAAATGACGATATCCCGAGAAGGACACATAAAGGCGAGCCGTAATGGCCTCATCTTCGGCAGCCTCCTCAAGTTTTTTTACCGGTTTTTTTTTTAACGTTGTGCTGACCATCGTTCTTTATATGACGCTATCCCGAGAAGGACACATAAAGGCGTGCCGTAATGGCCTCATCTTCGGCAGGCTCCTCCAGTTTTTTTTCGGATTTTTTCTATGGGTTTTTCTTTTTTTTTTTTTTTACGTTGTGCTGACCCTCGTTCTTTAAATGACGCTATCTCGAGGAGGACACATAAAGGCGAGTCGTAATGGCCTCATCTTCGGCCGGCTCCAGTTTTTTTACCGTTTTTTTTTTTAACGTTGTGCTGACCATCGTTCTTTAAATGACGCTATCCCGGGAAGGACACATAAAGGCGACCCGTAATGGCCTCATCTTCGGCAGGCTGCTCCGGTTTTTTTTCGGATTTTTACTATGGGTTTTTTTTTTTTACGTTGTGCTGACCCTCGTTCTTTAAATGACGCTATCTCGAGGAGGACACATAAAGGCGAGTCGTAATGGCCTCATCTTCGGCAAGCTCCAGTTTTTTTACCGTTCTTTTTTTTTTAACGTTGTGCTGACCATCGTTCTTTAAATGACGCTATCCCGGGAAGGACACATAAAGGCGACCCGTAATGGCCTCATCTTCGGCAGGCTGCTCCGGTTTTTTTTCGGATTTTTACTATGGGTTTTTTTTTTTTACGTTGTGCTGACCCTCGTTCTTTAAATGACGCTATCTCGAGGAGGACACATAAAGGCGAGTCGTAATGGCCTCATCTTCGGCAAGCTCCAGTTTTTTTACCGTTCTTTTTTTTTTAACGTTGTGCTGACCATCGTTCTTTAAATGACGCTATCCCGAGAAGGACACATAAAGGCGACCCGTAATGGCCTCATCTTCGACCGGCTCCTCCGGTTTTTTTCCGGATTTTTTCTCTGGATTTTTTACGTTGTGCTGACCCTCGTTCTTTAAATGACGCTATCCCCAGGAGGACACATAAAGGCGGGTCGTAATGGCCTCATCTTTCGCAGGCTCCTCCGGTTTTTTTCTCTGTTTTTTTATTTTTATATATTTATTTTTATTTCTATTTTTATTTTTTTTACGTTGTGCTGACCTTCGTTCTTTAAATGACGCTATCCTGAGAAGGACACATAAAGGCGAGCCGTAATGGCCTCATCTTCGGCAGGCTCCTCCGGTTTTTTTACCGGTTTTTTTCTCTGTTTTTTTTTTTTTTACGTTGTGCTGACCATCGTTCTTTAAATGACGATATCCCGAGAAGGACACATAAAGGCGAGCCGTAATGGCCTCATCTTCGGCAGCCTCCTCAAGTTTTTTTACCGTTTTTTTTTTTAACGTTGTGCTGACCATCGTTCTTTATATGACGCTATCCCGAGAAGGACACATAAAGGCGTGCCGTAATGGCCTCATCTTCGGCAGGCTCCTCCAGTTTTTTTTCGGATTTTTTCTATGGGTTTTTCTTTTTTTTTTTTTTTACGTTGTGCTGACCCTCATTCTTTAAATGACGCCATCCCGAGGAGGACACATAAAGGTGATCCGTAATGGACTCATCTTCGGCAGGCTCCTCTGGTTTTTTTTTTTTTTTTATACGTTGTGCTGACCTTCGTTCTTTAAATGACGCTATCCCGAGAAGGACACATAATGGCGAGCCGTAATGGCCTCATCTTCGGCAAGCTCCTCCAGTTTTTTTACCTTTTTTTTTAAACGTTGTGCTGACCATCGTTCTTTAAATGACGCTATCCCGAGAAGGACACATAAAGGCGAGCCGTAATGGCCTCTTCTTCGGCAGGCTCCTCCGGTTTTTTTCCGGATTTTTTCTATGGGTTTTTTTTTTTCCTTGTGCTGACCCTCGTTCTCTAAATGACGCTATCTCGAGGAGGACACATAAAGGCGAGTCGTAATGGCCTCATCTTCGGCAGGCTTCAGTTTTTTTACCATTTTTTTAACGTTGTGCTGACCATCGTTCTTTAAATGACGCTATCCCGAGAAGGACACATAAAGGCGACCCGTAATGGCCTCATCTTCGGCAGGCTCCTCCGGTTTTTTTCCGGATTTTTTCTCAAGCTTTTTTTTTTTTTTTTTTTACGTTGTTCTGACCATCGTTCTTTAAATGACGATATCCCGAGAAGGACACATAAAGGCGAGCCGTAATGGCCTCATCTTCGGCAGCCTCCTCCAGTTTTTTTACCGGTTTTTTTTAATGTTGTGCTGACCATCGTTCTATAAATGACGCTATCCCGAGAAGGACACATAAAGGTGAGCCGTAATGGCCTCATCTTCGGCAGGCTCCTCCGGTTATTTTTTCGGATTTTTTCTATGGGTTTCTTTTTTTTTTTTTTTTTTTACGTTGTGCTGACCCCCATTCTTTAAATGACGCTATCTCGAGGAGGACACATAAAGGCGAGTCGTAATGGCCTCATCTTCGGCCGGCTCCAGTTTTTTTACCGTTTTTTTTTTAACGTTGTGCTGACCATCGTTCTTTAAATGACGCTATCCCAAGAAGGACACATAAAGGCGACCCGTAATGGCCTCATCTTCAGCAGCCTCCCCCAGTTTTTTTACTGGTTTTTTTTTTTAATGTTGTGCTGAACATCGTTCTATAAATGACGCTATCCCGAGAAGGACACATAAAGGCGAGCCGTAATGGCCTCATCTTCGGCAGGCTCCTCCGGTTTTTTTTCGGATTTTTTCTATGGGTTTTTTTTTTTTTTTTACGTTGTGCTGACCCTCATTCTTTAAATGACGCTATCTCGAGGAGGACACATAAAGGCGAGTCGTAATGGCCTCATCTTCGGCAGGCTCCAGTTTTTTTACCGTTTTTTTTTTTAACGTTGTGCTGACCATCGTTCTTTAAATGACGCTATCCCGAGAAGGACACATAAAGGCGACCCGTAATGGCCTCATCTTCGTCAGGCTCCTCCGGTTTTTCTCCGGATTTTTTCTCTGGGTTTTTTTTTTTTTTTACGTTGTGCTGATCATCGTTCTTTAAATAACGATATCCCGAGAAGGACACATAAAGGCGAGCCGTAATGGCCTCATCTTCGGCAGCCTCCTCCAATTTTTTTACCGTTTTTTTTGTTAACGTTGTGCTGACCATCGTTCTTTAAATGACGCTATCCCGAGAAGGACACATAAAGGCGACCCGTAATGGCCTCATTTTCGGCAGGCTCCTCCGGTTTTTTTCCGGATTTTTCTTCAAGGTTTTTTTTTTCTTTTTTTTTTACGTTGTGTTGACCATCGTTCTTTAAATGACGATATCCCAAGAAGGACACATAAAGGCGAGCCGTAATGGCCTCATCTTCGACAGCCTCCTCCAATTTTTTTACCGGTTTTTTTTTTAACGTTGTGCTGACCATCGTTCTTTAAATGACGCTATCCCGAGAAGGACACATAAAGGCGAGCCGTAATGGCCTCATCTTCGGCAGGCTCCTCCGGTTTTTTTCCGGATTTTTTCTCTGGGTTTTTTTTTTTTTACGTTGTGCTGACCCTCGTTCTTTAAATGACGCTATCCTAAGGGGGACACATAAAGGCGAGTCGTAATGGCCTCATCTTTGGCAGGCTCCTCCGGTTTTTTTACCGGTTTATTTCTCTGGGTTTTTTTTTTTTTTTTTTTTTTATACGTTGTGCTGACCTTCGTTCTTTAAATGACGCTATCCCGAGAAGGACACGTAAAGGCAAGCCGTAATGGCCACATCTTCGGCAGGCTCCTCCGATTTTTTTCCGTTTTTTTTTTTTTTTACGTTGTGCTGACCCTCATTCTTTAAATGACGCTATCCCGAGAAGGACACATAAAGGCGAGCCGTAATGGCCTCATCTTCGGCAGGCTCCTCCGGTTTTTTTACCGGTTTTTTTCTCTGGGTTTTTTTTTTTTTTTTTACGTTGTGCTGACCATCGTTCTTTAAATGACGATATCCCGAGAAGGACACATAAAGGCGAGCCGTAATGGCCTCATCTTCGGCAGCCTCCTCCAGTTTTTTTACCGGTTTTTTTTAACGTTGTGCTGACCATCGTTCTTTAAATGACGCTATCCCGAGAAGGACACATAATGGCGTGCCGTAATGGCCTCATCTTCGGCAGGCTCCTCCGGTTTTTTTTCGGATTTTTTCTATGGGTTTTCCTTTTTTTTTTTTTTACGTTGTGCTGACCCTCGTTCTTTAAATGACGCTATCTCGAGGAGGACACATAAAGGCGAGTCGTAATGGCCTAATCTTCGGCAGGCTCCAGTTTTTTTACCTTTTTTTTTTTTTTTATACGTTGTGCTGACCTTTGTTCTTTAAATGACGCTATCCCGAGAAGGACACATAAAGGCGAGCCGTAATGGCCTCATCTTCGGCAAGCTCCTCCAATTTTTTTACCTTTTTTTTTAAACGTTGTGCTGACCATCGTTCTTTAAATGACGCTATCCCGAGAAGGACACATAAAGGCGAGTCGTAATGGCCTCATCTTCGGCAGGCTCCAGTTTTTTTACCATTTTTTTTAACGTTGTGCTGACCATCGTTCTTTAAATGACGCTATCCCGAGAAGGACACATAAAGGCGACCCGTAATGGCCTCATCTTCGGCAGGATCCTCCGGTTTTTTTTTGGATTTTTTCTCAAGGTTTTTTTTTTTTTTTTTTTTTTTTATACGTTGTGCTGACCATCGTTCTTTAAATGACGATATCCTGAGAAGGACACATAAAGGCGAGCCGTAATGGCCTCATCTTCGGCAGCCTCCTCCAGTTTTTTTATCGGTTTTTTTTTTTTAATGTTCTGCTGACCATCGTTCTATAAATGACGCTATCCCGAGAAGGACACATAAAGGCGAGCCGTAATGGCCTCATCTTCGGCAGGCTCCTCCGGTTTTTTTTCGGATTTTTTTTATGGGGTTTTTGTTTTTTTTTTTTTTTTTTACTTTGTGCTGACCCTCATTCTTTAAATGACGCTATCTCGAGGAGGACACATAAAGGCGAGTCGTAATGGCCTCATCTTCGGCAGGCTCCAGTTTTTTTACCGTTTTTTTTATTTTTAACGTTGTGCTGACCATCGTTCTTTAAATGACGCTATCCCGGGAAGGACACATAAAGGCGACCCGTAATGGCCTCATCTTCGGCAGGCTGCTCCGGTTTTTTTTCGGATTTTTACTATGGGTTTTTTTTTTTACGTTGTGCTGACCCTCGTTCTTTAAATGACGCTATCTCGAGGAGGACACATAAAGGCGAGTCGTAATGGCCTCATCTTCGGCAAGCTCCAGTTTTTTTACCGTTCTTTTTTTTTTAACGTTGTGCTGACCATCGTTCTTTAAATGACGCTATCCCGAGAAGGACACATAAAGGCGACCCGTAATGGCCTCATCTTCGACCGGCTCCTCCGGTTTTTTTCCGAATTTTTTCTCTGGATTTTTTACGTTGTGCTGACCCTCGTTCTTTAAATGACGCTATCCCCAGGAGGACACATAAAGGCGGGTCGTAATGGCCTCATCTTTCGCAGGCTCCTCCGGTTTTTTTCTCTGTTTTTTTTATTTTTATATATTTATTTTTATTTTTATTTTTATTTTTTTTACGTTGTGCTGACCTTCGTTCTTTAAATGACGCTATCCTGAGAAGGACACATAAAGGCGAGCCGTAATGGCCTCATCTTCGGCAGGCTCCTCCGGTTTTTTTACCGGTTTTTTTCTCTGTTTTTTTTTTTTTTTTACGTTGTGCTGACCTTCGTTCTTTAAATGACGCTATCCCGAGAAGGACACATAAAGGCAAGCCATAATGGCCACATCTTCAGCAGGCTCCTCCGATTTTTTTCCGTTTTTTTTTTTTTTTTACGTTGTGCTGACCCTCATTCTTTAAATGACGCTATCCCGAGAAGGACACATAAAGGCGAGCCGTAATGGCCTCATCTTCGGCAGGCTCCTCAGGTTTTTTTACCGGTTTTTTTCTCTGGGTTTTTTTTTTTTTTTACGTTGTGCTGACCATCGTTCTTTAAATGACGATATCCCGAGAAGGACACATAAAGGCGAGCCGTAATGGCCTCATCTTCGGCAGCCTCCTCAAGTTTTTTTACCGGTTTTTTTTTTAACGTTGTGCTGACCATCGTTCTTTATATGACGCTATCCCGAGAAGGACACATAAAGGCGTGCCGTAATGGCCTCATCTTCGGCAGGCTCCTCCAGTTTTTTTTCGGATTTTTTCTATGGGTTTTTCTTTTTTTTTTTTTTTACGTTGTGCTGACCCTCGTTCTTTAAATGACGCTATCTCGAGGAGGACACATAAAGGCGAGTCGTAATGGCCTCATCTTCGGCAGGCTCCAGTTTTTTTACCGTTTTTTTTTTTAACGTTGTGCTGACCTTCGTTCTTTAAATGACGCTATACCGAGAAGGACACATAAAAGCGAGCCGTAATGGCCACATCTTCGGCAGGCTCCTCCGTTTTTTTTTTTTTTTTTTTTTTTACGTTGTGCTGACCCTCGTTCTTTAAAAGACGCTATCCGAGGAGGACACATAAAGGTGAGCCGTAATGGCCTCATCTTCGGCAGGCTCCTCCGGTTTTTTTTTTCGGTATTTTCTCTGAGTTTTTTTTTTTTTTGCTGACCCTCATTCTTTAAATGACGCCATCCCAAGGAGGACACATAAAGGTGAGCCCTAATGGCCTCATCTTCGGCAGCCTCCTCTGGTTTTTTTTTTTTTTATACGTTTTGCTGACCTTCGTTCTTTAAATGACGCTATCCCGAGAAGGACACATAAAGGCGAGCCGTAATGGCCTCATCTTCGGCAAGCTCCTCCAGTTTTTTTACCTTTTTTTTTAAACGTTGTGCTGACCATCGTTCTTTAAATGACGCTATCCCGAGAAGGACACATAAAGGCGAGTCGTAATGGCCTCATCTTCGGCAGGCTCCAGTTTTTTTACCATTTTTTTTAACGTTGTGCTGACCATCGTTCTTTAAATGACGATATCCCGAGAAGGACACATAAAGGCGAGCCGTAATGGCCTCATCTTCGGCAGGCTCCTCTGGTTTTTTTTTTTTTTTATACGTTGCGCTGACCTTCGTTCTTTAAATGACGCTATCCCGAGAAGGACACATAAAGGCGAGCCGTAATGGCCTCATCTTCGGCAAGCTCCTCCAGTTTTTTTACCTTTTTTTTTAAACGTTGTGCTGACCATCGTTCTTTAAATGACGCTATCCCGAGAAGGACACATAAAGGCGAGTCGTAATGGCCTCATCTTCGGCAGGCTCCAGTTTTTTTACCATTTTTTTTAACGTTGTGCTGACCATCGTTCTTTAAATGACGCTATCCCGAGAAGGACACATAAAGGCGACCCGTAATGGCCTCATCTTCGGCAGGCTCCTCCGGTTTTTTTTCGGATTTTTTCTCAAGTTTTTTTTTTTTTTTTTTTTTTTTTTTTTTTTTTTTTTACGTTGTGCTGACCATCGTTCTTTAAATGACGATATCCCGAGAAGGACACATAAAGGCGAGCCGTAATGGCCTCATCTTCGGCAGCCTCCTCCAGTTTTTTTACCGGTTTTTTTTTTTAATGTTGTGCTGACCATCGTTCTATAAATGACGCTATCCCGAGAAGGACACATAAAGGCGAGCCGTAATGGCCTCATCTTCGGCAGGCTCCTCCGGTTTTTTTTCGGATTTTTTCTATGGGGTTTTTGTTTTTTTGTTTTTTTGTTTTTTTTTTTACGTTGTGCTGACCCTCATTCTTTAAATGACGCTATCTCGAGGAGGACACATAAAGGCGAGTCGTAATGGCCTCATCTTCGGCAGGCTCCAGTTTTTTTACCGTTTTTTTTATTTTTAACGTTGTGCTGACCATCGTTCTTTAAATGACGCTATCCCGGGAAGGACACATAAAGGCGACCCGTAATGGCCTCATCTTCGGCAGGCTGCTCCGGTTTTTTTTCGGATTTTTACTATGGGTTTTTTTTTTTTTACGTTGTGCTGACCCTCGTTCTTTAAATGACGCTATCTCGAGGAGGACACATAAAGGCGAGTCGTAATGGCCTCATCTTCGGCAAGCTCCAGTTTTTTTACCGTTCTTTTTTTTTTAACGTTGTGCTGACCATCGTTCTTTAAATGACGCTATCCCGAGAAGGACACATAAAGGCGACCCGTAATGGCCTCATCTTCGGCAGGCTCCTCCGGTTTTTTTCTGGATTTTTTCTCTGGGTTTTTTTTTTTTTTACGTTGTGCTGACCCTCGTTCTTTAAATGACGCTATCCCCAGGAGGACACATAAAGGCGAGTCGTAATGGCCTCATCTTTGGCAGGCTCCTCCGGTTTTTTTCTCTGTTTTTTTTATTTTTTTATTTTTATTTTTATTTTTATTTTTATTTTTATTTTTTTTACGTTGTGCTGACCTTCGTTCTTTAAATGACGCTATCCTGAGAAGGACACATAAAGGCGAGCCATAATGGCCTCATCTTCGGCAGGCTCCTCCGGTTTTTTTACCGGTTTTTTTCTCTGGGTTTTTTTTTTTTTTTTTTTACGTTGTGCTGACCTTCGTTCTTTAAATGACGCTATCCCGAGAAGGACACATAAAGGCAAGCCGTAATGGCCAATCTTCAGCAGGCTCCTCCGATTTTTTTCCGTTCTTTTTTTTTTTTTTACGTTGTGCTGACCCTCATTCTTTAAATGACGCTATCTCGAGAAGGACACATAAAGGCGAGCCGTAATGGCCTCATCTTCGCCAGGCTCCTCTGGTTTTTTTTTTTTTATACGTTGTGCTGACCTTCGTTCTTTAAATGACGCTATCCCGAGAAGGATACATAAAGGCGAGCCGTAATGGCCTCATCTTCGGCAAGCTCCTCCAGTTTTTTTACCTTTTTTTTTAAACGTTGTGCTGACCATCGTTCTTTAAATGACGCTATCCCGAGAAGGACACATAAAGGCGAGTCGTAATGGCCTCATCTTCGGCAGGCTCCAGTTTTTTTACCATTTTTTTTAACGTTGTGCTGACCATCGTTTTTTTAATGACGCTATCCCGAGAAGGACACATAAAGGCGACCCGTAATGGCCTCATCTTCGGCAGGCTCCTCCGGTTTTTTTCCGGATTTTTTCTCAAGGTTTTTTTTTTTTTTTTTTTTTTTTTTTTTTTTTTTTTTTTTTTTTTTTTTTTTTTTTTTTTTTTTTTTTTTTTTTTACGTTGTGCTTACCATCGTTCTTTAAATGACGATATCCCGAGAAGGACACATAAAGGCGAGCCGTAATGGCCTCATCTTCGGCAGCCTCCTCCAGTTTTTTTACCGGTTTTTTTTTTAATGTTGTGCTGACCATCGTTCTATAAATGACGCTATCCCGAGAAGGACACATAAAGGCGAGCCGTAATGGCCTCATCTTCGGCAGGCTCCTCCGGTTTTTTTTCGGATTTTTTCTATGGGGTTTTTGTTTTTTTGTTTTTTTGTTTTTTTTTTTACGTTGTGCTGACCCTCATTCTTTAAATGACGCTATCTCGAGGAGGACACATAAAGGCGAGTCGTAATGGCCTCATCTTCGGCAGGCTCCAGTTTTTTTACCGTTTTTTTTATTTTTAACGTTGTGCTGACCATCGTTCTTTAAATGACGCTATCCCGGGAAGGACACATAAAGGTGACCCGTAATGGCCTCATCTTCGGCAGGCTGCTCCGATTTTTTTTCGGATTTTTACTATGGGTTTTTTTTTTTTTACGTTGTGCTGACCCTCGTTCTTTAAATGACGCTATCTCGAGGAGGACACATAAAGGCGAGTCGTAATGGCCTCATCTTCGGCAAGCTCCAGTTTTTTTACCGTTCTTTTTTTTTTAACGTTGTGCTGACCATCGTTCTTTAAATGACGCTATCCCGAGAAGGACACATAAAGGCGACCCGTAATGGCCTCATCTTCGACCGGCTCCTCCGGTTTTTTTCCGGATTTTTTCTCTGGATTTTTTACGTTGTGCTGACCCTCGTTCTTTAAATGACGCTATCCCCAGGAGGACACATAAAGGCGGGTCGTAATGGCCTCATCTTCGGCAGGCTCCTCCGGTTTTTTTACCGGTTTTTTTCTCTGTTTTTTTTTTTTTTTTTTACGTTGTGCTGACCTTCGTTCTTTAAATGACGCTATCCCGAGAAGGACACATAAAGGCAAGCCATAATGGCCACATCTTCAGCAGGCTCCTCCGATTTTTTTCCGTTTTTTTTTTTTTTTACGTTGTGCTGACCCTCATTCTTTAAATGACGCTATCCCGAGAAGGACACATAAAGGCGAGCCGTAATGGCCTCATCTTCGGCAGGCTCCTCAGGTTTTTTTACCGGTTTTTTTCTCTGGGTTTTTTTTTTTTTACGTTGTGCTGACCATCGTTCTTTAAATGACGATATCCCGAGAAGGACACATAAAGGCGAGCCGTAATGGCCTCATCTTCGGCAGCCTCCTCAAGTTTTTTTATCGGTTTTTTTTTTAACGTTGTGCTGACCATCGTTCTTTATATGACGCTATCCCGAGAAGGACACATAAAGGCGTGCCGTAATGGCCTCATCTTCGGCAGGCTCCTCCAGTTTTTTTTCGGATTTTTTCTATGGGTTTTTCTTTTTTTTTTTTTTTACGTTGTGCTGACCCTCGTTCTTTAAATGACGCTATCTCGAGGAGGACACATAAAGGCGAGTCGTAATGGCCTCATCTTCGGCAGGCTCCAGTTTTTTTACCGTTTTTTTTTTTTAACGTTGTGCTGACCTTCGTTCTTTAAATGACGCTATACCGAGAAGGACACATAAAAGCGAGCCGTAATGGCCACATCTTCGGCAGGCTCCTCCGTTTTTTTTTTTTTTTTTTTTTTTACGTTGTGCTGACCCTCGTTCTTTGAAAGACGCTATCCGAGGAGGACACATAAAGGTGAGCCGTAATGGCCTCATCTTCGGCAGGCTCCTCCGGTTTTTTTTTTCGGTATTTTCTCTGAGTTTTTTTTTTTTTTTGCTGACCCTCATTCTTTAAATGACGCCATCCCGAGGAGGACACATAAAGGTGAGCCCTAATGGCCTCATCTTCGGCAGCCTCCTCTGGTTTTTTTTTTTTTTTTTTTTATACGTTGTGCTGACCTTCGTTCTTTAAATGACGCTATCCCGAGAAGGACACATAAAGGCGAGCCGTAATGGCCTCATCTTCGGCAAGCTCCTCCAGTTTTTTTACCTTTTTTTTTAAACGTTGTGCTGACCATCGTTCTTTAAATGACGCTATCCCGAGAAGGACACATAAAGGCGAGTCGTAATGGCCTCATCTTCGGCAGGCTCCAGTTTTTTTACCATTTTTTTTAACGTTGTGCTGACCATCGTTCTTTAAATGACGATATCCCGAGAAGGACACATAAAGGCGAGCCGTAATGGCCTCATCTTCGGCAGGCTCCTCTGGTTTTTTTTTTTTTATACGTTGTGTTGACCTTCGTTCTTTAAATGACGCTATCCCGAGAAGGACACATAAAGGCGAGCCGTAATGGCCTCATCTTCGGCAAGCTCCTCCAGTTTTTTTACCTTTTTTTTTAAACGTTGTGCTGACCATCGTTCTTTAAATGACGCTATCCCGAGAAGGACACATAAAGGCGAGTCGTAATGGCCTCATCTTCGGCAGGCTCCAGTTTTTTTACCATTTTTTTTAACGTTGTGCTGACCATCGTTCTTTAAATGACGCTATCCCGAGAAGGACACATAAAGGCGACCCGTAATGGCCTCATCTTCGGCAGGCTCCTCCGGTTTTTTTCCGGATTTTTTCTCAAGGTTTTTTTTTTTTTTTTTTTTTTTTTTTTTTTTTTTTTTTTTTTTTTTTTTTTTTTACGTTGTGCTGACCATCGTTCTTTAAATGACGATATCCCGAGAAGGACACATAAAGGCAAGCCGTAATGGCCTCATCTTCGGCAGCCTCCTCCAGTTTTTTTACCGGTTTTTTTTTTTAATGTTGTGCTGACCATCGTTCTATAAATGACGCTATCCCGAGAAGGACACATAAAGGCGAGCCGTAATGGCCTCATCTTCGGCAGGCTCCTCCGGTTTTTTTTCGGATTTTTTCTATGGGGTTTTTGTTTTTTTGTTTTTTTGTTTTTTTTTTTACGTTGTGCTGACCCTCATTCTTTAAATGACGCTATCTCGAGGAGGACACATAAAGGCGAGTCGTAATGGCCTCATCTTCGGCAGGCTCCAGTTTTTTTACCGTTTTTTTTATTTTTAACGTTGTGCTGACCATCGTTCTTTAAATGACGCTATCCCGGGAAGGACACATAAAGGCGACCCGTAATGGCCTCATCTTCGGCAGGCTGCTCCGGTTTTTTTTCGGATTTTTACTATGGGTTTTTTTTTTTTTTACGTTGTGCTGACCATCGTTCTTTAAATGACGCTATCCCGAGAAGGACACATAAAGGCGACCCGTAATGGCCTCATCTTCGGCAGGCTCCTCCGGTTTTTTTCTGGATTTTTTCTCTGGGTTTTTTTTTTTTTACGTTGTGCTGACCCTCGTTCTTTAAATGACGCTATCCCCAGGAGGACACATAAAGGCGAGTCGTAATGGCCTCATCTTTGGCAGGCTCCTCCGGTTTTTTTCTCTGTTTTTTTTATTTTTTTATTTTTTTATTTTTATTTTTATTTTTATTTTTATTTTTTTTACGTTGTGCTGACCTTCGTTCTTTAAATGACGCTATCCTGAGAAGGACACATAAAGGCGAGCCGTAATGGCCTCATCTTCGGCAGGCTCTTCCGGTTTTTTTACCGGTTTTTTTCTCTGGGTTTTTTTTTTTTTTTTTTACGTTGTGCTGACCTTCGTTCTTTAAATGACGCTATCCCGAGAAGGACACATAAAGGCAAGCCGTAATGGCCAATCTTCAGCAGGCTCCTCCGATTTTTTTCCGTTCTTTTTTTTTTTTTTTACGTTGTGCTGACCCTCATTCTTTAAATGACGCTATCCCGAGAAGGACACATAAAGGCGAGCCGTAATGGCCTCATCTTCGGCAGGCTCCTCTGGTTTTTTTTTTTTTTTATACGTTGTGCTGACCTTCGTTCTTTAAATGACGCTATCCCGAGAAGGACACATAAAGGCGAGCCGTAATGGCCTCATCTTCGGCAAGCTCCTCCAGTTTTTTTACCTTTTTTTTTAAACGTTGTGCTGACCATCGTTCTTTAAATGACGCTATCCCGAGAAGGACACATAAAGGCGAGTCGTAATGGCCTCATCTTCGGCAGGCTCCAGTTTTTTTACCATTTTTTTTAACGTTGTGCTGACCCTCGTTCTTTAAATGACGCTATCCCCAGGAGGACACATAAAGGCGGGTCGTAATGGCCTCATCTTCGGCAGGCTCCTCCGGTTTTTTTACCGGTTTTTTTCTCTGTTTTTTTTTTTTTTTTTTACGTTGTGCTGACCTTCGTTCTTTAAATGACGCTATCCCGAGAAGGACACATAAAGGCAAGCCATAATGGCCACATCTTCAGCAGGCTCCTCCGATTTTTTTCCGTTTTTTTTTTTTTTTTACGTTGTGCTGACCCTCATTCTTTAAATGACGCTATCCCGAGAAGGACACATAAAGGCGAGCCGTAATGGCCTCATCTTCGGCAGGCTCCTCAGGTTTTTTTACCGGTTTTTTTCTCTGGGTTTTTTTTTTTTTACGTTGTGCTGACCATCGTTCTTTAAATGACGATATCCCGAGAAGGACACATAAAGGCGAGCCGTAATGGCCTCATCTTCGGCAGCCTCCTCAAGTTTTTTTATCGGTTTTTTTTTTAACGTTGTGCTGACCATCGTTCTTTATATGACGCTATCCCGAGAAGGACACATAAAGGCGTGCCGTAATGGCCTCATCTTCGGCAGGCTCCTCCAGTTTTTTTTCGGATTTTTTCTATGGGTTTTTCTTTTTTTTTTTTTTTACGTTGTGCTGACCCTCGTTCTTTAAATGACGCTATCTCGAGGAGGACACATAAAGGCGAGTCGTAATGGCCTCATCTTCGGCAGGCTCCAGTTTTTTTACCGTTTTTTTTTTTAACGTTGTGCTGACCTTCGTTCTTTAAATGACGCTATACCGAGAAGGACACATAAAAGCGAGCCGTAATGGCCACATCTTCGGCAGGCTCCTCCGTTTTTTTTTTTTTTTTTTTTTTTACGTTGTGCTGACCCTCGTTCTTTGAAAGACGCTATCCGAGGAGGACACATAAAGGTGAGCCGTAATGGCCTCATCTTCGGCAGGCTCCTCCGGTTTTTTTTTTCGGTATTTTCTCTGAGTTTTTTTTTTTTTTTGCTGACCCTCATTCTTTAAATGACGCCATCCCGAGGAGGACACATAAAGGTGAGCCCTAATGGCCTCATCTTCGGCAGCCTCCTCTGGTTTTTTTTTTTTTTTTTTTTTTATACGTTGTGCTGACCTTCGTTCTTTAAATGACGCTATCCCGAGAAGGACACATAAAGGCGAGCCGTAATGGCCTCATCTTCGGCAAGCTCCTCCAGTTTTTTTACCTTTTTTTTTAAACGTTGTGCTGACCATCGTTCTTTAAATGACGCTATCCCGAGAAGGACACATAAAGGCGAGTCGTAATGGCCTCATCTTCGGCAGGCTCCAGTTTTTTTACCATTTTTTTTAACGTTGTGCTGACCATCGTTCTTTAAATGACGATATCCCGAGAAGGACACATAAAGGCGAGCCGTAATGGCCTCATCTTCGGCAGGCTCCTCTGGTTTTTTTTTTTTTATACGTTGTGTTGACCTTCGTTCTTTAAATGACGCTATCCCGAGAAGGACACATAAAGGCGAGCCGTAATGGCCTCATCTTCGGCAAGCTCCTCCAGTTTTTTTACCTTTTTTTTTAAACGTTGTGCTGACCATCGTTCTTTAAATGACGCTATCCCGAGAAGGACACATAAAGGCGAGTCGTAATGGCCTCATCTTCGGCAGGCTCCAGTTTTTTTACCATTTTTTTTAACGTTGTGCTGACCATCGTTCTTTAAATGACGCTATCCCGAGAAGGACACATAAAGGCGACCCGTAATGGCCTCATCTTCGGCAGGCTCCTCCGGTTTTTTTCCGGATTTTTTCTCAAGGTTTTTTTTTTTTTTTTTTTTTTTTTTTTTTTTTTTTTTTTTTTTTTTTTTTTTTTTTTTTACGTTGTGCTGACCATCGTTCTTTAAATGACGATATCCCGAGAAGGACACATAAAGGCAAGCCGTAATGGCCTCATCTTCGGCAGCCTCCTCCAGTTTTTTTACCGGTTTTTTTTTTTAATGTTGTGCTGACCATCGTTCTATAAATGACGCTATCCCGAGAAGGACACATAAAGGCGAGCCGTAATGGCCTCATCTTCGGCAGGCTCCTCCGGTTTTTTTTCGGATTTTTTCTATGGGGTTTTTGTTTTTTTGTTTTTTTGTTTTTTTTTTTACGTTGTGCTGACCCTCATTCTTTAAATGACGCTATCTCGAGGAGGACACATAAAGGCGAGTCGTAATGGCCTCATCTTCGGCAGGCTCCAGTTTTTTTACCGTTTTTTTTATTTTTAACGTTGTGCTGACCATCGTTCTTTAAATGACGCTATCCCGGGAAGGACACATAAAGGCGACCCGTAATGGCCTCATCTTCGGCAGGCTGCTCCGGTTTTTTTTCGGATTTTTACTATGGGTTTTTTTTTTTTTACGTTGTGCTGACCATCGTTCTTTAAATGACGCTATCCCGAGAAGGACACATAAAGGCGACCCGTAATGGCCTCATCTTCGGCAGGCTCCTCCGGTTTTTTTCTGGATTTTTTCTCTGGGTTTTTTTTTTTTTACGTTGTGCTGACCCTCGTTCTTTAAATGACGCTATCCCCAGGAGGACACATAAAGGCGAGTCGTAATGGCCTCATCTTTGGCAGGCTCCTCCGGTTTTTTTCTCTGTTTTTTTTATTTTTTTATTTTTTTATTTTTATTTTTATTTTTATTTTTATTTTTTTTACGTTGTGCTGACCTTCGTTCTTTAAATGACGCTATCCTGAGAAGGACACATAAAGGCGAGCCGTAATGGCCTCATCTTCGGCAGGCTCTTCCGGTTTTTTTACCGGTTTTTTTCTCTGGGTTTTTTTTTTTTTTTTTACGTTGTGCTGACCTTCGTTCTTTAAATGACGCTATCCCGAGAAGGACACATAAAGGCAAGCCGTAATGGCCAATCTTCAGCAGGCTCCTCCGATTTTTTTCCGTTCTTTTTTTTTTTTTTACGTTGTGCTGACCCTCATTCTTTAAATGACGCTATCCCGAGAAGGACACATAAAGGCGAGCCGTAATGGCCTCATCTTCGGCAGGCTCCTCTGGTTTTTTTTTTTTTTTATACGTTGTGCTGACCTTCGTTCTTTAAATGACGCTATCCCGAGAAGGACACATAAAGGCGAGCCGTAATGGCCTCATCTTCGGCAAGCTCCTCCAGTTTTTTTACCTTTTTTTTTAAACGTTGTGCTGACCATCGTTCTTTAAATGACGCTATCCCGAGAAGGACACATAAAGGCGAGTCGTAATGGCCTCATCTTCGGCAGGCTCCAGTTTTTTTACCATTTTTTTTAACGTTGTGCTGACCATCGTTCTTTAAATGACGCTATCCCGAGAAGGACACATAAAGGCGACCCGTAATGGCCTCATCTTCGGCAGGCTCCTCCGGTTTTTTTCCGGATTTTTTCTCAAGGTTTTTTTTTTTTTTTTTTTTTTTTTACGTTGTGCTGACCATCGTTCTTTAAATGACGATATCCCGAGAAGGACACATAAAGGCGAGCCGTAATGGCCTCATCTTCGGCAGCCTCCTCCAGTTTTTTTACCGGTTTTTTTTTAATGTTGTGCTGACCATCGTTCTATAAATGACGCTATCCCGAGAAGGACACATAAAGGCGAGCCGTAATGGCCTCATCTTCGGCAGGCTCCTCCGGTTTTTTTTCGGATTTTTTCTATGGGGTTTTTGTTTTTTTGTTTTTTTGTTTTTTTTTTTACGTTATGCTGACCCTCATTCTTTAAATGACGCTATCTCGAGGAGGACACATAAAGGCGAGTCGTAATGGCCTCATCTTCGGCAGGCTCCAGTTTTTTTACCGTTTTTTTTATTTTTAACGTTGTGCTGACCATCGTTCTTTAAATGACGCTATCCCGGGAAGGACACATAAAGGCGACCCGTAATGGCCTCATCTTCGGCAGGCTGCTCCGATTTTTTTTCGGATTTTTACTATGGGTTTTTTTTTTTTTTACGTTGTGCTGACCCTCGTTCTTTAAATGACGCTATCTCGAGGAGGACACATAAAGGCGAGTCGTAATGGCCTCATCTTCGGCAAGCTCCAGTTTTTTTACCGTTCTTCTTTTTTTAACGTTGTGCTGACCATCGTTCTTTAAATGACGCTATCCCGAGAAGGACACATAAAGGCAATCCGTAATGGCCTCATCTTCGGCAGGCTCCTCCGGTTTTTTTCTGGATTTTTTCTCTGGGTTTTTTTTTTTTACGTTGTGCTGACCCTCGTTCTTTAAATGACGCTATCCCAGGAGGAAACATAAAGGCGAGTCGTAATGGCCTCATCTTTGGCAGGCTCCTCCGGTTTTTTTCTCTGTTTTTTTTATTTTTATATTTTTATTTTTATTTTTATTTTTATTTTATTTACGTTGTGCTGACCTTCGTTCTTTAAATGACGCTATCCTGAGAAGGACACATAAAGGCGAGCCGTAATGGCCTCATCTTCGGCAGGCTCCTCTGGTTTTTTTACCGGTTTTTTTCTCTGGGTTTTTTTTTTTTTTTTTTTTACGTTGTGCTGACCTTCGTTCTTTAAATGACGTTATCCCGAGAAGGAAACATAAAGGCAAGCCGTAATGGCCAATCTTCAGCAGGCTCCTCCGATTTTTTTCCGTTTTTTTTTTTTTTTACGTTGTGCTGACCCTTATTCTTTAAATGACGCTATCCCGAGAAGGACACATAAAGGCGAGCCGTAATGGCCTCATCTTCGGCAGGCTCCTCCGGTTTTTTTACCGATTTTTTTCTCTGGGTTTTTTTTTTGTTACGTTGTGCTGACCATCGTTCTTTAAATGACGATATCCCGAGAAGGACACATAAAGGCGAGCCGTAATGGCCTCATCTTCGGCAGCCTCCTCCAGTTTTTTTACCGGTTTTTTTTTTTAACGTTGTGCTGACCATCGTTCTTTAAATGACGCTATCCCGAGAAGGACACATAAAGGCGAGCCGTAATGGCCTCATCTTCGGCAGGCTCCAGTTTTTTTACCGTTTTTTTTTTTAACGTTGTGCTGACCTTCGTTCTTTAAATGACGCTATCCCGAGAAGGACACATAAAGGCGAGCCGTAATGACCACATCTTCGGCATGCTCCTCCGGTTTTTTTTTTTTTTTTTTTTTTTTTACGTTGTGCTGACCCTCGTTCTTTAAATGACGCTATCCGAGGAGGACACATAAAGGCGAGCCGTAATGGCCTCATCTTCGGCAGGCTCCTCCGGTTTTTTTTTTCGGTTTTTTCTCTGAGTTTTTTTTTTTTTTTTTTTGCTGACCCTCATTCTTTAAATGACGCCATCCCAAGGAGGACACATAAAGGTGAGCCCTAATGGCCTCATCTTCGGTAGGCTCCTCTGGTTTTTTTTTTTATACGTTGTGCTGACCTTCGTTCTTTAAATGACGCTCTTTCGAGAAGGACACATAAAGGCGAGCCGTAATGGCCACATCTTCGGCAGGCTCCTCCGGTTTTTTTTTTTTTTTTTACGTTGTGCTGACCCTCGTTCTTTAAATGACGCTATCCGAGGAGGACACATAAAGGCGAGCCATAATGGCCTCATCTTCGGTAGGCTCCTCCGGTTTTTTTTTTCGGTTTTTTCTCTGAGTTTTTTTTTTTGCTGACCCTCATTCTTTAAATGACGCCATCCCGAGGAGGACACATAAAGGTGAGCCGTAATGGCCTCATCTTTGGCAGGCTCCTCCGGTTTTTTTTTTTTATACGTTGTGCTGACCTTCGTTCTTTAAATGACGCTATCCCGAGAAGGACACATAAAGGCGAGCCGTAATGGCCTCATCTTCGGCAAGCTCCTCCAATTTTTTTACCTTTTTTTTTAAACGTTGTGCTGACCAACGTTCTTTAAATGACGCTATCCCGAGAAGGACACATAAAGGCGAGCCGTAATGGCCTCATCGTCGGTGATGAGAATTTTGGTGAAAAATAAATTTCTCCCAAAACACACAAATCTAACCGGCAAGTGCACCGGGTCGCATCAAGTAATAATAACTCACGGGAGTGAGGTCGATCCCACAGGGATTGATGGATCAAGCAACTTTAGTGGGTGATTAGTTTAGTCAAGCTAACATTGATGTGAATTGTGTGAAATTGTAACCAACAGAAAGTAAATGACAATGAATTTAAAGTTGCAGAATATAAATTGGCAAGTAACTTAAAGAGCAAGAAATGTAAATTGCAAGAATCTTAAATGACAAGAAATATAAATTGCATCAAATGTAAAGGGAATTGGGAATTGGATTTGCAGAAATTAAACAAGGAAAAGTTAAATTGCAACAAGCAGAGAAGTAAAAGATGGATTTGATTGATTCGGAACCAAAACAGAAATGTAAATAAACATGAAAAGCAATAAACAGAGAATGTAAAATTGGAACTAAGATCTCAGGACCCAAGAGACTAGATAACCAAGTCTAGATCTCAATGCCTTCCTAGATCCAACAAGAACAATTGCAAGAGAAATTAAAGAAAAGTAAATTGCAAAAGCCAAGAGAAGGTGAAGTAGTAAACGGGAATGGAAATTCAATTGTGCAGAGAAAGTAAACAAGAAAATTCTCAAGGTGAGATTGAAACAGAATTTCTTCAATTCTCAACTCAAGATTCAAAACGAAATTGAAAACTAAGAGAGAGCTCTCAAATCCTAATGCTCCCTAGTGGAGCCAGCCTCCTTACAAATATGAAAATGATGCCTTATATAGGCTTTACAAAATGGAAATGAAAATGAAATTGAAAACAAATTACAATTAAATGAAATTCCTATTTTATCTATTTCTTGTGCCTTTGAGTGATGATCATTTGGGCCCTTGCTCTTGATGGAATTGGGTTGATAAAGGCCTTGGTTGATTGCTCTTGGAGTTTGAAGAGGAACCGAATTGAACCGGGTTGAGTTTGCAAAAGTTGGAGCTAAAGTTAGGGGTCTAACTTTGGCTCCAACTTTTCATAGCAGCCCACAAAGCTTGCTGGTATGAACGTTGGTGCCAACGTTAGGGGTCTAACTTTGACCCTAACGTTGGCCTCCCTTATGCACATTTATGGCGCCAACTTTGTCCTCTTGTCATGTTGCCAATTTTATGCCCAATATAGACTATCATATATGGTTGGAAAGCTCTGAATGTCAGCTTTCTAACCCACTTAGAATCACTTCAATTGGACATCTACAACTCAAGTTATGATCATTTGAAGAGGGCATGGTTGCTGGCTTTGGTGTGCAGCGTTTGAGGTAACGTTTGCCTCAAACGTTGGCGAAAACGCCAGTTCTGGAGGCTCAAACGTATTGTCCACCCCATACTATTATACATTGTTGGAAAGCCCTTGATGTCTACTTTCCAATGCCGTTGGGAGCACATTATTTGGAGCTCTACAGCTCGAGTTATACTCCGTTGAAGGTGCAGAGGTCAGTTGGCCTCACTGCAGGTTGCCACCATGTTCGTTTATGCACATTGCGGGGCAGTTTTCTCCCTCAATTTTAGTGTCCACCATACAGTGCCATATATGCTTGGAAAGCTCTTGATTCCTACTTTCCAATGCTTCTTGAATCACCTCATTTGGAGCTCTGTAGCTCAAGTTATTCTTGTTGGAAGTATACCCCTTGTATGCCTTGTGGTGAGTGGCGCCAACGTTAGCCTCAAAGTTAGGGGGCTAACGTTGGCGCAAACTTTTGCCCCTCTCCCTTGTATTTTCATGTGCCAACGTTAGCCTCCAAGTTAGGGGTCTAACGTTGGCGCAAACGTTGGGTGGCCAGGGAGGAGTTTCTCATGCCAACGTTAGCCCTCACGTTAGGGGTCTAACTTTGAGGCTAACTTTAGGTACAACTTTTTGCTTCATGGTTCAATTTCACTTATTCCATTGTCCTCTCTTTACTCCTAGCCCTTCCTTCTTGCTTCACCCTTTCTCCAAGCTTTCTTCACCTATAATTAATCAACCAAACTCATCAAAGCTATGCTCAAAATCATGAGGTATTCATTCTTTCATAATATGCATCAAATATAGCATAAAACCTCATGAAATGGCATGAATTCATACATGGTTGATTCAATTAAGGGAACATGAAAATCTACCCACTTGGCTTGCTTATGGCTCAAGAAAGTGCATAATTCAATTGAAAACAAAAGAAAAAGGCTAGTTAAAATAGGCTAAGATGACTTGTCATCACAACACCAAACTTAAAGCTTGCTTGTCCCCAAGCAAGAAAAGAATCATGCAATAAAGATTGACAATCCAAGGCAAGAAGAATAGCAACTCAATGTTCATGGTAAGCTAGTTTTCTAAGCATACTACATTCACAAAAGAAATGTAAATGATTGATGCTTCCATCTAGCTCAATTTATGAAATCTTTTTCTTATATTTCTTCCTTGAAACAAACTTTTGATTTTCTTATTAGCTTCTCCTTTTTGGGTGCTTTGCCCCATGAGTTGATAACAAAGCTACGACTTCTAAATGCTTTGTTTTCAAGTATTACCACTTGATACATAAGCACCACAAGCATTTGATTAGAGGACTTCATTAAGCTCATTTTTCTTTTCTTTTCTTGACTCTCTAATCATTGATGCTCAGAGCCTTGAGCTTTGAGGGAGTGCTTTTGCACTTTGAGCCTAACCTTGACTTCTAAGTGTTTTGTTTTCAAGCATTTGGCTTGATACATAAACACCACAAGTACTTAACAAATGAATTGCCATTGGTACTCAGAGCCTTCAGCTTTCTCATTCTTTCCCTTTTTCTTTTCTTGCTTTATTTTGCATTTGCTTCTTCAAGGTTTTCATGATTTTAAAAGATTTCACAAAATGTCCTAGATGAAAACTTCAATTAAATAAAATCTAATGCAATTAAGCAACAATCAAACATACTAGCTTACCAATACTTTTATGCACATGATAAAATCTTCTTTAATGCCTTGTTTGTTTATGATCATGATACTTTGTTGCTTTTGAATTCACAAAACTCAAGTTGGTAATCATAATGACATAGCACCATGTTGCAATTTAGACATCAAACTATGCCTTTTCATACACACATGCATACAGAGAAGGTAAAGACAATCATGCAGTTTATAGTGCTTTAAACAAATGAGAGGAAAAGGAACTTTACAACCTTGTAGTTCATCTTCTCTATTGTTGTCAATTTCCTCCCATTCTCCTCCTTCCCATACCAAACTCAGAATGCTTGCTCATCCTCAAGCAGCTATTAGAACCGTGGCTATGGGGCTAAGATGGATCATGAATGTCTTACACAAGGAATGTTAGTAGTACATGTGTTTCAAGCAAGCAAAATTAAAGATAATAATCAAGGCATAAGAGACAGAGACATTGTGATTGCAAACTTAAGAAGGTGAGCATAATACTTTGCATAAAAGATAAGTGGCACACCAAACTTAGTGTGACACTTTCACTTGGAATTAATGCAAGTATCTTGTAAAAATTGGAACCAAATTTTGTTGCATAGCAACACCAAACTTAGAATGCAACCATATGTCAATTTATTTGAAATTTAAACAAAGCAAGGAAAAGAAATGTACCTACTGTCTACCTGTTCTTTACTTTCTTCCTCTTCTTCCAATTTGTTAAGAGAAATGACTTCAAAGGAGAAGAAGATTCAGCTGTTACCCCCTGTCTTGGTCTCTCCTCAGCAAGCTTTCTTTTGTACATGGCTTGATTGAGCTTGCTTGCTATTGGTCCAGGGGTTGGATTGCTTGTGGTTGACCTCCTCTTGAATGTTGTCCTTGGTAGTTTGGTCATAATCCTCTTCTTGGTGCTTTTGTTAATTGCCTTCACTTCTTTGAATCCAAGTCTTAGTGGTTGTGTGATTGTTGGAGTTTTGTATTCATCCAGAGCTTTTTGTATTGGTGGTTCCATGAACTCCTCCTTTATGTACTTCTCTGCCTCACTTGAGTTTGGAATGACTTCTTCACTTTCTTGCTCCTCCACTTCCTCTTTTACACCCAACATTTGTTTCAATCGCTCTATCATGGGGGAGGTTTGTCGATCTTCCCAACATTTCTTCATCTCCTCGTCATACCTTTCAATCATGGATTCAGATGTTGAGGCATTTTGGTCCAGGGAGGTTTGTGAGAGTTGTGAGTCTTCATGTTCTCTTGTCATCTCAAGTGAAGTTTCAGGTTCAACCACCTCATTCTTCATTGAAAGTTCACTTGATGCAGTGGCCTCCTTATCTTGCTCTTCCACTTTCTCCTTCATATCCATCAATTGGCCTTCATTTTTCTTGCTCAGTGGTTCTAAGCTCCTCCTTATTTTCTCTACTTCTTCATTCATATTTTTGAAGAAAGCTTCTTGCCTTTTCTCGGATATTTGTGCTTCTTTCGCATATTTTTCGAGCTTGGACTCAAGCTCTGAAAGCCTTGAGTGGTTCATGGAAGTTTGTGTGGGTGGTGAGTTTTGAAAGGGGCTTTCGGTTGAAGTATGGTCAAGTGATGATATCTTTGGATGATTATCATATGGAGCACTAGAATTCCCTTCCCAGCCACCATTAGAATCATGACTTGCATCATTTTGTGGTGGAGGGAAATATCCCATATGATTTTCTTTCTCATCTTGTGGTTGTGAAGCAAATCTCCATGAATTGGAGTGCTCAGAATGTGTATTCTCTTGGTGATATTCCCAGCCACCATTAGAGATTGGTGATGGTGGGTGATATCCCATAGAATTTGTTTGATCATAAGATGAGTTGAACTCCATTTGAGTTTTGTAAAACACACAACCAAGGAAAATTGAAATTACTCATATCAGAGATGAGAATTTCTTAGTGAGACAAAAACTCAAACACCTTGGTTTCACTTTGAAACAGAAAACAGAAATAAAGAAAATGCTTGATCTAGACTTCTCACCCACATAATCATTGTTGATCTAAATCAATCCCCGGCAACGGCACCAAAAACTTGATGAGATATTTTGGAGGAAAAATAAATCTCTTCCAAAACACCACAAATCCAACCGGCAAGTGTACCGGGTCGTATCAAGTAATAAAAACTCACGGGAGTGAGGTCGATCCCACAGGGATTGAAGGATTGAGCAATTTTAGTTTAGTGGTTGATTTAGTCAAGCGAATCAAGATTTGGTTGATGGTTTTGTGACTTGCAGAATTAAATTGCATTGAAGTAAAGAGAACAAGAAATAAATTGCTAAAACTTAAAGAACAAGAAATTAAATGACAGAAACTTAAAGTGCAAGAAATGTAAATTGCGGAATCTTAAAGTGCAAGGAATGTAAATTGCTTGAAATGTAAAGGGGATTGGGATGTGGAATTGCAGAAATTAAACAAGGAAAAATTAGATTGCATCAAACAGAAGAGTAAAAGGGAATTGGGATTGAACCGGAAATAAAGCAGAAAAGTAAATGAACATAAGAAGCAGTAAACAGGGAATTGAAATGGAAATTTAGATCTCAGGACCCAGAGACTAGAGAACCAAGTCTAGATCTCAATGCCTTCCTAGATCCAACAAAAACAATTGCCAGGAAATTGTAAATTGCAAAGAGAATAGATGAAGAAGTAAGTAACAGAAACGGAAATTCAATTAAGCAGTAAATAAACAGAGAGATCCAAGATTGAGATTGAAACAGAATTTCTTCAATTCTCCAATCCAAGATCCAAGACAAAAGTAAAATGAAATTGAAAGCAAATGAAAACAAGAAATTAAAGTTCACTCCAGTTCAAAAGCTCTCCGAAAACTATTATGAAAATTCTAAAAGGAAAGCTCCCCTAATAACTTGAATTCTATCCTATTTATACACTTTCCAAAAATGATCTTCAAGCCTTGAGTTGGGCCTTTGTTCTTGGTGGAATTGGGTTGAAAGAGGCCTTGGTTGATTGCTCTTGAAGTTTGAAGAAGAACCAAAGTGAACCAATTGAACCGGGTTTGAGGTTAGCCAAAGTTGGACCTAAAGTTTGAGCCAAAGTTAGGGGTCTAACTTTGGCTCCAACTTTTCATAGCAGCAAGCAAAATTTACTGGTATGCACGTTGGTGCCAACGTTAGGGGTCTAACTTTGACCCTAACGTTGGCCTTGCTTATATGCTAGTGGCGCCAACGTTAGCCTCCAAGTTAGGGGGCTAACGTTGGCGCAAACGTTGGCCCTTCCCCCTTTGTAATTTATGTGCCAACGTTAGCCTCCAAGTTAGGGGGCTAACGTTGGCGCAAACGTTGGTGCCCAGGGAAGAAACTCTCAAGTTCCAACGTTAGCCTCCAAGTTAGGGGGCTAACGTTGGGGCTAACTTTTGCCTCTTCCTTGAATGTTCATGTGCCAACGTTAGCCCCCAAGTTAGGGGTCTAACGTTGGCGCAAACGTTGGTGCCCAGGGAAGAAGTTTCTCTTGCCAACGTTAGCCTCCAAGTTAGGGGGCTAACGTTGGCTCAAACGTGGGGAGCCCAGGGAGTAATCTTCATGCCTAACGTTAGCCTCCAAGTTAGGGGGCTAACGTTCGGGCTAACTTCATGCCTCCTGGTTCAATTTCACTTATTCCATTGTCCTCTCTTCACTTCTAGCCATTCCTCTTTGCTTCAACCTTTCTCCAAGCTTTCTTCACCTATCATTAATCAACCAAACTTATCAAAGCTATGCTCAAAATCATGAGATATTCATTCTTTCATAATATGCAACAAATATAGCATAAAACCTCATGAAATGGCATAAATTCATATATGGTTGGTTCAATCAAGGGAAACATGAAAATCTACTCAATTAGCTTGCTTGTAGCTCAAGAAAGTGCATAATTCTAATGAAAACTAAAGAAAAAGACTAGCTAAAATAGGCTAGGATGACTTGTCATCACAACACCAAACTTAAAGCTTGCTTGTCCCCAAGCAAGAAATGAATTATTAAGAAGAAAGAATGAAATGGAAGAGGAAGTTCATGCTAGCAGAGTATTATTGATAGTTCATGGGGTTTTATGTGGATATGCAAATACTCACTTCTTATTGACTCCTAGGCCTAGAAAGTCTCCTTCAAGCTTCAAGTGACATACTGCTATGACCTCTCATTATTCCTTTATCCTTGGCTATTACTTTATTCAAAAGCTTTATTTGAGTGTCATGTGTAGCAAGTTCATTTTCTTTTCTTTATACTTGACACATTATTCACCATAGACACTTGGCTCACATTCCTTCTTAAAACATTGATGCCCAGCACCTCTTTGGGCTACTAAATGCCTTGTAGTTAGGTTGCTCTTGATAGTGGACTTTCAGCTGATGATCCCGGGTTAGTTAACCCAAGTCACCAAGTGTTGAGGCACTCCTAAGAGCTTACTAATCCAAGCAGATCCTAGTACAAAGACATCACAGGCATATATTTTAAGGTTCAAGCTATTGGTGTCCAGCTTTGTTTCTTTTTGTTTTTCTTTTGTTTTGCCACTTTTTGGCTCTCTTTGTTCTTTCCTTCTTTTTGTTTTTCTTTCTAACCAAGGAATTTAATTCAATTGAGATTCCTAGACAGTAAGCCACTCTTTACTTAGAAGGGGATATCCTAGCTCTTTATTCACTAAAAGTGAGCTATTATACAATCACACACATACCACCACTTACTTTTATTCCACTTCTATCTAACAGAGACCATTTCACTTCACATTCAAACTGTTCTTTTATTGAATTTAAAGATGCAGGGGACAACACATGCTTTTTGTCAAGTGAAAATAAACACACAAGCACACACATAAACTAGCCTACTTATTTTGAAAGAAACAAACATAATGCAAAGATTTTTAATTAAAACGGACTACTTAGAAATGCAAAGACAATTTAGAACAGATTGAATTTGTAGTGATGAATAAGGAGCAAGTCCACCTTTCATTTGTCATGCCTTTTCTTTCTCCTTTCATACACTTGGCTGCTAGTGTTCCCACCATCCTTGTTTGGTGGTTGTTAATCTTGCCAAAAGCCCGCCTTATTCATAGCCTCCTCCACTCTATCTTCAAGTCTCATAGCCCTGTTCACTTCTACCTCACTTCTCATTTTGAAGAATTCGTCAAAAGTTGGGAATGCCGGATCCATGTTGTGCATATGTTCTCCAATATAGTTTAGTTTGATTTGGCTATTGACATTATAATCGGCTTGCACTTCATACCTTGCTTCTTGGAGTGTTGTGAACTCCTTGAAAGCCTTCAAACTTTCAGCTTGCATTTGTTCCAACTTCCCAAAAGATTCATGAGATTGAAAGGCATGTTCTTCTTGCATTGCAAGAAATCTTAACTCGAATTCATTTTGTTTGTTTATTATTCTTAGCTCTCTTTCTTCTTGTGCTTGTTGGTTTTGCATGTACAGAGAATGGTATTCCTCTTGCCTCTCTTGGATTCTCGTGTACTGTTGAGACAATCTCCCTATTGCTTCTTGCATTTGAGTCATATCCATATTGCCATGTGGGAAAAAGTGTGGCTGCTCCTCCTCCTCTTGTGGCTCTTCTTCTATGTGTAGCTCATCTTCTTCCATTGGCTCTTCTCTTTCTCTTCCTCCATGTGGTCTTCGGCCTTGATGTGCTTCAAGGGGCATCATCATTCGTTCAATGGTTATGGGCATGCCTTGGCTTAACCACATTGGATTCTCCTCTTCCAATGGAACCTTGGCCTTTGCACACAACTTCCAAATGGTGCTCGGATAGTACAACCAAGATCCGGCCGAATTCTTTTCAGCTATCTTTTGAATGTCTCTTGCAAGGATCTCATGAACTCTTATCTCTCCACCCACCATGATACAATGCAGCATTAAGGCTCTCTCCCTATTAACTTCTGAGGTGTTCACTGTCCCCAGAATTGACCTTTTCATCAACTCATACCATCCTTTTGCTTCCGGAGTGAGGTTACATCTCTTCAGGAACTTGTATCTGTTCTTGTTATCTCCTTCCCATTCTGAGTTCTCAAAACAAATGTCTCTTGCAATCTCCTCATAATTCTGCTCCTCATTCAATCTTTGTTGGTATCCCGGTTCATCAAAGCGCACTGACTTTAGTTTCAAGACTTTCTTGATTGCATCCGGGCCAAAGTCTACTTCCACCCCACGCACATAGCTCTTGTACGTTGGGGGTTCACGCATGTCAATCCTTGGGACATTTGCATAGAACTCTTTTATGATACTGGTATTAATTCGGGTGGCTGGTGATGTAAGTTCCTCCCATCTCCTCTTCCGGATTTTGTTCTTTATTTCTTGACACCCATCATCCGGTAACATGAATGGAATTTCAGGATAGATTCTTTTCTCGTTCATCCATTGCATTTGCATTTGATGAGACCAAGACTTGAACCTCCATTGGTCATACTCATGTGTTTCTTCCTCCACTATTGGATCTTTTCCTTTTTGTCGTTTGGTTCTTGAGGAGGATGCCATGATCACTTGGTTGGTTGAGAGGGAATGTGAAGAATGTTGGAGAGTTTGATGTGTGTTTGGAGGAAAAAGAGATTAGGTCCGGGCTTGCTATGACAAGAAGTTATGAAGAGAAGTTTAAGTGTTTGGAGTTTAAAGTAGAAGAAAGGTTGCACAAGGCTTGTTATGTTGAGGAGTGATTCGGTCATGTGCATGGCTTGAAGGTGGTATGCTTTTAAATGAGCAATGAAGGGCTAGGATGCAATTAGACACTATGGAGATCAAAGGTATGCATGTAAGGATGAATGAAGACAAAATTTGCTCCTTCCCTTGCCTTTGCCGTGATCATTCTCAAGGAGTGGCAGATTTCTTCCTTGAAGCATGTGATAGGATTTTTTGTCCTTATGCTATGCTTTCCTTTGTCTTGTCTTTTTCATTGAAGATTCTTTGACCTCCTAGTCATCACAACAAGACAACATACATTAGTCTTATCCAACCGTAGCAATATTGTTCTTTTTAGTAAAAATATGTGAACCATCAATTCTTATCTCATGTGAACCGTGACACTCTCTTTGGAGGACACCAAACTTAGTGTTTTGTAATGTATAAAGAAAATGAGTTTCTTCCTCCAATTGGTGAAGTCCAAATGTTAAATGTTCATAAGAATTGTTTTCATCATACTTTCTTTTTCTCTCTCTTTTTTTTTTTTTTCATGAAGGATTAATTGTATCCTTAAATCGGTGCATCAAGGTTTGATGAACACCAAACTTGTTTTTTTTTTGTCAAAGGATACATCACAATTAATGCCTTCATTATCGAATAAGAATTTTTCTATTTATAAGGTTTTGGAAAATAACACATGTATGATTATTGATGCATGAGTTTCAAATTTTCATGAAGCTATGTGGACACCAAACTTAGTGTTCGGCCATATGCTCTATCAAAACATTTTAAGCATGTGAAACAAAATCCTTTGTAATATTGGTTAAGTGTGCTTGAAGACACACCAAACTTAGCATATGTTTCAAAATAGTGCATGCAATAAATGGACGTGTTCATGAAAAGGGAAAAAAATTCATGCATCAAGTGATCATAACTTATTGAATGTAAAATGGCATGAATCTTAAAGCATGGGTTGCCTCCCATGGAGCGCTCTTTTATTGTCACTAGCTTGACATTGAGGCTTTCTTTTATGGTGGTTGGTGCTTGTAGGGCCTCAATTTGTCTCCCCTGACCGTGATCCTCTTCTTTGTTCTCTGGTGTTCAATTTCAGCATGCTCTAATGATAGTATGTTGCTGACAGTGTAGTAATCCTCGGTTTGTTGATTTGCCTCCAGCTGTTGATATATCAGTTGCACTTTGTCACCTTTAGAAAGCCCCTCTGTTGGAATCTTTCTATTCTTCCAGCCCCTTTTTGCTTTGTTTCTGCGCTTCATCTTTCCTTTTGTTGATCTTTCTTTTCTGGCTGTAGACTTTCCTTGGGGACCTCTCTTCTCAGTGGCCAATACTCTAACATCCTCTTGGGCTTTTTCATCAGTCTGCACAGTCCTTAGCATTGGGATGTTGCTGTGACTTTCCTGGTCACTCTTCATATAGTCTTTCTTCTCCTTGCTAATTTGTGCCTCTGGTAATACCTTCAGAGTGATGCTTTGGTCATGCTTCCTGAGAGTTAATTCCCCTTCCTCTACATCTATGATAGCTCTAGCAGTGGCCAAGAATGGCCTTCCCAGTATAACAGAGTCACCATCATCATTATTTGATTCTAAAACCACAAAATCAGCAGGGTATATAAAACTGTCCACCTTGACCACAAGATTTTCAATTACACCCCTGGGATATACCATTGACTTGTCTACCAGCTCCAGAGACATTTGTGTTGGTTTGACCTCCTCTATATGCAGCTTTTTCACCAAGGAGGATGATATTAAGTTAATACTTGCTCCGAGATCACACATTGCTTTAGAGATTGTCAATTTCCCAATGGTGCAAGGCAACAGGAAGCTTCCTGGGTCCTCAAGCTTGGGAGGAAGCCCCTTTTGAATCAAGGCCCTGCATTCCTCAGCAATCATTATGGTTTCTTTCTCATCCCAGCTTCTTTTCTTGTTGATAAGATCCTTCAGAAACTTGGAATATAGAGGCATTTGCTCAAGTGCTTCAGCCAAGGGAATATTGATTTCCAGCTTCTTAAAAATCTCAAGGAATTTGTGAAAATGCTGGTCTTTAACCTCCTTGTTGAACCTCTGAGGGTAAGGCAGTGGAGGTGTGATGCTTTTTCCTATTTGCTGCTGCCCCTGAGCTACTTCCTTTGAGCTATGTGGCTGGTTGTCCTTCTCTTTGAGTTTCTCAGTGCCTTTGTTTGGCATCACAACTTGCTTCTCAGCCTCATCTGCCTTTGTTTGCTTCTCATCCTCCGTTGGTTCTTTGATGTTCTCTGCTTGCTTCTTTGTAGTGTCATTGTTGCTTATCAATGTTCTCCCACTCCTCAATTGTATTGCCTTGCATTCCTCCTTGGGATTTGGGATTGTGTCACTGGGCAGTGAGTTTGAAGGTCTCTCAACAGATACTTGCTTGGAGAGTTGCCCCATCTGTCTCTCTAGGCTCTTCATAGAAGCTTCCTGATTCTTGGCTACCATTTCTTGGTGTTTCAACATTTTGTCTATCATGGCCTCCAAGTGAGTGATCCTTTGGGCTTCAGGTGATGTTTGAGGTGGGTTATGAGATGTGGGTGGTGGATGGTAGGCATTTTGGTTGGTGGGTTGGTTATTAGATTGGTATTGGTTGAGGTTGGGGTAGTTGTTCTGAGGCTTTCTGTAGGGGTTTTGGTTAGTCTGCTGCTGGTTGTGATTTTGGTTGCTTCTTGGGTTGTGTTGGTTTGAGTTCCTCTGCCATGGTTGTTGGTTTTGGGTATGGTTATCTCCCCATCTGAGGTTTGGGTGGTTTTTCCAGGATGGATTGTATGTATCCCCATACACTTCATTTGGTCCTTGGTTGTGCATATACTGTACTTGCTCTTGTTGTTGTTCTTCTTGAGTTTCTTCACTCTGTCCCCATGTGGTTGATGGTTGGCTGGTGTTAACTGCTGCAACTTGGAGATTATCAATCCTCTTGGCCATTTGCTCAAATTGTTGTTGAATTTGCTGCTGCATCATCTTGTTTTGAGCTAGGATTGAATCCACTCCTTCTAGCTCCATTACTCCTCTCCTTTGTGATGTTTGGCGGTTTCTTTGATGAGCAAAGAAATATTGATTGTTGGCCACCATGTCCACAAGATTCTGAGCTTCTTCAGCAGTTTTCATCAGTTGTAGTGAACCTCCAGCAGAATGATCTAATGCCTCCTGAGATTTCAATGTCAGGCCTTCATAGAAATTTTGCAGCACGTCCCATTCATTGAACATCTCTGGAGGACACTTTCTGATTAAGGCTTTGTACCTCTCCCATGCTTCATACAAGGATTTGGCATCTAATTGTGTGAATGTCTGCACCTCGGTTTTCAGCCTGATGACTCTTTGGGGTGGATAGAATTTGGCTAGAAATTTAGTCACCAAGTCATCCCAACTAGTGATACTTCCTTGGGGAAAAGTTTCAAGCCATTGTGCAGCCTTATCCCTTAATGAGAACGGGAACAGCAGAAGCTTGTAGGTTTCAGGATTCACGCCATTGGATTTGACAGTGTCACAGATCCTTAAGAAGGTAGATAGATGTTGATTTGGATCCTCCAATGGTCCTCCCCCAAATGAGCAATTGTTCTGGACCAATGTGATGAGTTGTGGCTTCAGTTCAAAGTTATTTGCATTGACATTAGGGGTGAGAATGCTACTTCCACAATGTCTAGCATTTGCAAAGGTATAGGAAGCCAATACTCTCCTCTGTTGTGGTTGATTATTGACTCCTCCTCCTGGATTAGATGTATCTCCTTCCATCTCGTGGAATTCTTCGTCTGATTCCTCTTCTCCAATAATACTTTTCCCTCTTTCAGCTCTTCTTAGCCTCCTGAGAGTTCTTTCGTCTTGTTCATGAAAATTGGGTATGGCTCTTCTTGTACCTGACATACAAGCAGAACATAAGAGCACACAAACCAGTGACACTTCAATCTACTGCTAGAATGAAGTTTTAGTTAACTTAAGCAAAAATTCAAACAGTTAGTGGGTTAATCAAAATTAAAGAAAAAGTGCTTGATCTAGATTACCACCTCACTTAATCATTGTCAATCTAATCAATCCCCGGCAACGGCGCCAAAAACTTGATGAGTATTTTGGTGAAAAATAAATTTCTCCCAAAACACACAAATCTAACCGGCAAGTGCACCGGGTCGCATCAAGTAATAATAACTCACGGGAGTGAGGTCGATCCCACAGGGATTGATGGATCAAGCAACTTTAGTGGGTGATTAGTTTAGTCAAGCTAACATTGATGTGAATTGTGTGAAATTGTAACCAACAGAAAGTAAATGACAATGAATTTAAAGTTGCAGAATGTAAATTGGCAAGTAACTTAAAGAGCAAGAAATGTAAATTGCAAGAATCTTAAATGACAAGAAATATAAATTGCATCAAATGTAAAGGGAATTGGGAATTGGATTTGCAGAAATTAAACAAGGAAAAGTTAAATTGCAACAAGCAGAGAAGTAAAAGATGGATTTGATTGATTCGGAACCAAAACAGAAATGTAAATAAACATGAAAAGCAATAAACAGAGAATGTAAAATTGGAACTAAGATCTCAGGACCCAAGAGACTAGATAACCAAGTCTAGATCTCAATGCCTTCCTAGATCCAACAAGAACAATTGCAAGAGAAATTAAAGAAAAGTAAATTGCAGAAGCCAAGAGAAGGTGAAGTAGTAAACGGGAATGGAAATTCAATTGTGCAGAGAAAGTAAACAAGAAAATTCTCAAGGTGAGATTGAAACAGAATTTCTTCAATTCTCAACCCAAGATTCAAAACGAAATTGAAAACTAAGAGAGAGCTCTCAAATCCTAATGCTCCCTAGTGGAGCCAGCCTCCTTACAAATATGAAAATGATGCCTTATATAGGCTTTACAAAATGGAAATGAAAATGAAATTGAAAACAAATTACAATTAAATGAAATTCCTATTTTATCTATTTCTTGTGCCTTTGAGTGATGATCATTTGGGCCCTTGCTCTTGATGGAATTGGGTTGATAAAGGCCTTGGTTGATTGCTCTTGGAGTTTGAAGAGGAACCGAATTGAACCGGGTTGAGTTTGCAAAAGTTGGACCAAAAGTTGGAGCTAAAGTTAGGGGTCTAACTTTGGCTCCAACTTTTCATAGCAGCCCACAAAGCTTGCTGGTATGAACGTTGGTGCCAACGTTAGGGGTCTAACTTTGACCCTAACGTTGGCCTCCCTTATGCACATTTATGGCGCCAACTTTGTCCTCTTGTCATGTTGCCAATTTTATGCCCAATATAGACTATCATATATGGTTGGAAAGCTCTGAATGTCAGCTTTCTAACCCACTTGGAATCACTTCAATTGGACATCTACAACTCAAGTTATGATCATTTGAAGAGGGCATGGTTGCTGGCTTTGGTGTGCAGCGTTTGAGGTAACGTTTGCCTCAAACGTTGGCGAAAACGCCAGTTCTGGAGGCTCAAACGTATTGTCCACCCCATGCTATTATACATTTTTGGAAAGCCCTTGATGTCTACTTTCCAATGCCGTTGGGAGCACATTATTTGGAGCTCTACAGCTCGAGTTATACTCCGTTGAAGGTGCAGAGGTCAGTTGGCCTCACTGCAGGTTGCCACCATGTTCGTTTATGCACATTGCGGGGCAGTTTTCTCCCTCAATTTTAGTGTCCACCATACAGTGCCATATATGCTTGGAAAGCTCTTGATTCCTACTTTCCAATGCTTCTTGAATCACCTCATTTGGAGCTCTGTAGCTCAAGTTATTCTTGTTGGAAGTATACCCCTTGTATGCCTTGTGGTGAGTGGCGCCAACGTTAGCCTCAAAGTTAGGGGGCTAACGTTGGCGCAAACTTTTGCCCCTCTCCCTTGTATTTTCATGTGCCAACGTTAGCCTCCAAGTTAGGGGTCTAACGTTGGCGCAAACGTTGGGTGGCCAGGGAGGAGTTTCTCATGCCAACGTTAGCCCTCACGTTAGGGGTCTAACTTTGAGGCTAACTTTAGGTACAATTTTTTGCTTCATGGTTCAATTTCACTTATTCCATTGTCCTCTCTTTACTCCTAGCCCTTCCTTCTTGCTTCACCCTTTCTCCAAGCTTTCTTCACCTATAATTAATCAACCAAACTCATCAAAGCTATGCTCAAAATCATGAGGTATTCATTCTTTCATAATATGCATCAAATATAGCATAAAACCTCATGAAATGGCATGAATTCATACATGGTTGATTCAATTAAGGAAAACATGAAAATCTACCCACTTGGCTTGCTTATGGCTCAAGAAAGTGCATAATTCAATTGAAAACAAAAGAAAAAGGCTAGTTAAAATAGGCTAAGATGACTTGTCATCAGACGGCAGGCTCCTCCGGTTTTTTTTCGGATTTTTTCTATGGTTTTTTTTTTTTTTTTTACGTTGTGCTGATCCTCGTTCTTTAAATGACGCTATCTCGAGGAGGACACATAAAGGCGAGTCGTAATGGCCTCATCTTCGGCAGGCGCTAGTTTTTTTACCGTTTTTTTTTTTAACGTTGTGCTGACCATCGTTCTTTAAATGACGCTATCCCGAGAAGGACACATAAAGGCGACCCGTAATGGCCTCATCTTCGGCAGGCTCCTCCGGTTTTTTTCTGGATTTTTTCTCTGGGTTTTTTTTTTTTTTTTTTTTTTTTTTTTTTTTTTTTTTTTTTTACGTTGTGTTGACCATCGTTCTTTAAATGACGATATCCCGAGAAGGACACATAAAGGCGAGCCGTAATGGCCTCATCTTCGGCAGCCTCCTCCAATTCTTTTACCAGTTTTTTTTTTTAACTTTGTGCTGACCATCGTTCTTTAAATGACGCTATCTCGAGAAGGACACATAAAGGCGAGCCGTAATGGCCTCATCTTCGGCAGGCTCCTCCGGTTTGTTTCCGGATTTTTTCTTTGGTTTTTTTTTTTTTTTTACGTTGTGCTGATCCTCGTTCTTTAAATGACGCTATCCCGAGGAGGACACATAAAGGCGAGTCGTAATGGCCTCATCTTTGGCAGGCTCCTCCGGTTTTTTCTCTGTTTTTTTTTTTATTTTTTATATTTATTTTTATTTATTTTTATTTTTTTTTTACGTTGTGCTGACCTTCGTTCTTTAAATGACGCTATCCCGAGAAGGACACATAAAGGCAAGCCGTAATGGCCACATCTTCGGCAGGCTCCTCCGATTTTTTTCCAGTTTTTTTTTTTTTTACGTTGTGCTGACCCTCATTCTTTAAATGACGATATCCCGAGAAGGACACATAAAGGCGAGCCGTAATGGCCTCATCTTCGGCAGCCTCCTCCAGTTTTTTTACCGGTTTTTTTTTTAACGTTGTGCTGACCATCGTTCTTTAAATGACGCTCATTCGAGAAGGACACATAAAGGCGAGCCGTAATGGCCACATCTTCGGCAGGCTCCTCCGGTTTTTTTTTTTTTTTTTTTTTTTTTTTTTTACGTTGTGCTGACCCTCGTTCTTTAAATGACGCTATCTCGAGGAGGACACATAAAGGCGAGTCGTAATGGCCTCATCTTCGGCAGGCTCCAATTTTTTTACCGTTTTTTTTTTTAACGTTGTGCTGACCTTCGTTCTTTAAATGACGCTCTTTCGAGAAGGACACATAAAGGCGAGCCGTAATGGCCACATCTTCGGCAGGCTCCTCCGGTTTTTTATTTTTTATTTTTTACGTTGTGCTGACCCTCGTTCTTTAAATGACGCTATCCGAGGAGGACACATAAAGGCGAGCCGTAATGGCCTCATCTTCGGCAGGCTCCTCCGGTTTTTTTTTTGGTTTTTTCTCTGAGTTTTTTTTTTTGCTGACCCTCATTCTTTAAATGACGCCATCCCGAGGAGGACACATAAAGGTGAGCCGTAATGGCCTCATCTTCGGCAGGCTCCTCCGGGTTTTTTTTTTTTTTATACATTGTGCTGACCTTCGTTCTTTAAATGACGCTATCCCGAGAAGGACACATAAAGGCGAGCCGTAATGTCCTCATCTTCGGCAAGCTCCTCCAGTTTTTTTACCTTTTTTTTTAAACGTTGTGCTGACCATCGTTCTTTAAATGACGCTATCCCGAGAAGGACACATAAAGGCGAGCCGTAATGGCCTCATCTTCGGCAGGCTCCCCCGGTTTTTTTCCGGATTTTTTCTATGGGTTTTTTTTTTTCCTTGTGCTGACCCTCGTTCTCTAAATGACGCTATCTCGAGGAGGACAAATAAAGGCGAGTCGTAATAGCCTCATCTTCGGCAGGCTCCAGTTTTTTTACCATTTTTTTTAACGTTGTGCTAACCATCATTCTTTAAATGACGCTATCCCGAGAAGGACACATAAAGGCAACCCGTAATGGCCTCATCTTCGGCAGGCTCCTCCGGTTTTTTTCCGGATTTTTTCTCAATTTTTTTTTCTACGGGTTTTTTTTTATTTTTTTTTTATTTTTTTTTTTACGTTGTGCTGACCATCGTTCTTTAAATGACGATATCCCGAGAAGGACACATAAAGGCGAGCCGTAATGGCCTCATCTTCGGCAGCCTCCTCCAGTTTTTTTACCGGTTTTTTTTTTAATGTTGTGCTGACCATCATTCTATAAATGACGCTATCCCGAGAAGGACACATAAAGGCGAGCCGTAATGGCCTCATCTTCGGCAGGCTCCTCCGGTTTTTTTTCGGATTTTTTCTATGGGGTTTTTGTTTTTTTTTTTTTTTTTTTTTTTTTACGTTGTGCTGACCCTCATTCTTTAAATGACGCTATCTCGAGGAGGACACATAAAGGCGAGTCGTAATGGCCTCATCTTCGGCAGGCCCCAGTTTTTTTACCGTTTTTTTTATTTTTAACGTTGTGCTGACCATCGTTCTTTAAATGACGCTATCCCAAGATGGACACATAAAGGCGACCCGTAATGGCCTCATCTTCGGCAGGCTGCTCCGGTTTTTTTTTTCGGATTTTTACTATGGGTTTTTTTTTTTTTTATGTTGTGCTGACCCTCTTTCTTTAAATGACGCTATCTCGAGGAGGACACATAAAGGCGAGTCGTAATGGCCTCATCTTCGGCAAGCTCCAGTTTTTTTACCGTTCTTTTTTTTTTAACGTTGTGCTGACCATCGTTCTTTAAATGACGCTATCCCGAGAAGGACACATAAAGGCGACCCGTAATGGCCACATCTTCGGCAGGCTCCTCCGGTTTTTTTCTGGATTTTTTCTCTGGGTTTTTTTTTTTTACGTTGTGCTGACCCTCGTTCTTTAAATGACGCTTTCCCCAGGAGGACACATAAAGGCGAGTCGTAATGGCCTCATCTTTGGCAGGCTCCTCCGGTTTTTTTCTCTGTTTTTTTTTATTTTTAATTTTTATATTTTTATTTTTATTTTTATTTTTATTTTTTTACGTTGTGCTGACCTTCGTTCTTTAAATGACGCTATCCCGAGAAGGACACATAAAGGCAAGCCGTAATGGCCACATCTTCAGCAGGCTCCTCCGATTTTTTTCTGTTTTTTTTTTTTTTTACGTTGTGCTGACCCTCATTCTTTAAATGACGCTATCCCGAGAAGGACACATAAAGGCGAGCCGTAATGTCCTCATCTTCGGCAGGCTCCTCCGGTTTTTTTACCGGTTTTTTTCTCTGGGTTTTTTTTTTTTTTACGTTGTGCTGACCATCGTTCTTTAAATGACGAAATCCCGAGAAGGACACATAAAGGCGAGCCGTAATGGCCTCATCTTCGGCAGCCTCCTCCAGTTTTTTTACCGGTTTTTTTTTTTAACGTTGTGCTGACCATCGTTCTTTAAATGACGCTATCCCGAGAAGGACACATAAAGGCGAGCCGTAATGGCGTCATCTTCGGCAGGCTCCTCCGGTTTTTTTCGGGATTTTTTCTCTGGTTTTTTTTTTTTTTTACGTTGTGCTGACACTCGTTCTTTAAATGACGCTATCTCGAGGAGGACACATAAAGGCGAGTCGTAATGGCCTCATCTTCGGCAGGCTCCAGTTTTTTTACCGTTTTTTTTTTAACGTTGTGCTGACCTTCGTTCTTTAAATGACGCTATCCCGAGAAGGACACATAAAGGCGAGCCGTAATGGCCTCATCTTCGGCAAGCTCCTCCGGTTTTTTTTTTCGGTTTTTTCTCTGAGTTTTTTTTTTTTTTGCTGACCCTCATTCTTTAAATGACGCCATCCCGAGGAGGACACATAAAGGTGAGCCCTAATGGCCTCATCTTCGGCAGGCTCCTCTGGTTTTTTTTTTTTATACGTTGTGCTGATTTTCGTTCTTTAAATGACGCTCTTTCGAGAAGGACACATAAAGGCGAGCCGTAATGGCCACATCTTCGGCAGGCTCCTCCGGTTTTTTTTTTTTTTTTTTTTTACGTTATGCTGACCCTTGTTCTTTAAATAACGCTATCCGAGGAGGACACATAAAGGCGAGCCGTAATGGCCTCATCTTCGGCAGGCTCCTCCGGTTTTTTTTTTCGGTTTTTTCTCTGAGTTTTTTTTTTTGCTGACCCTCATTCTTTAAATGACGCCATCCCGAGGAGGACACATAAAGGTGAGCCGTAATGGCCTCATCTTCGGCAGGCTCCTCCGGTTTTTTTTTTTTTATACGTTGTGCTGACCTTCGTTCTTTAAATGACGCTATCCCGAGAAGGACACATAAAGGCGAGCCGTAATGGCCTCATCTTCGGCAAGCTCCGCCAGTTTTTTTACCTTTTTTTTTAAACGTTGTGCTGACCATCGTTCTTTAAATGACGCTATCCCGAGAAGGACACATAAAGGCGAGCCGTAATGGCCTCATCTTCGGCAGGCTCCTCTGGTTTTTTTCCGGATTTTTTCTATGGGTTTTTTTTTTCCTTGTGCTGACCCTCGTTCTCTAAATGACGCTATCTCGAGGAGGACACATAAAGGCGAGTCGTAATAGCCTCATCTTCGGCAGGCTCCAGTTTTTTTACCATTTTTTTTAACGTTGTGCTAACCATCATTCTTTAAATGACGCTATCCCGAGAAGGACACATAAAGGCAACCCGTAATGGCCTCATCTTCGGCAGGCTCCTCCGGTTTTTTTTCGGATTTTTTCTCAATTTTTTTTTTCTACGGGTTTTTTTTTTATTTTATTTTTTTTTTTTACGTTGTGCTGACCATCGTTCTTTAAATGACGATATCCCGAGAAGGACACATAAAGGCGAGCCGTAATGGCCTCATCTTCGGCAGGCTCCTCCGGTTTTTTTTTGGATTTTTTCTATGGGGTTTTTTTTTTTTTTTACGTTGTGCTGACCCTCATTCTTTAAATGACGCTATCTCGAGGAGGACACATAAAGGCGAGTCGTAATGGCCTCATCTTCGGCAGGCCCCAGTTTTTTTACCGTTTTTTTTATTTTTAACGTTGTGCTAACCATCGTTCTTTAAATGACGCTATCCCGGGAAGGACACATAAAGGCGACCCGTAATGGCCTCATCTTCGGCAGGCTGCTCCGGTTTTTTTTCGGATTTTTACTATGGGTTTTTTTTTTTTTACGTTGTGCTGACCATCGTTCTTTAAATGACGCTATCCCGAGAAGGACACATAAAGGCGACCCGTAATGGCCACATCTTCGGCAGGCTCCTCCGGTTTTTTTCTGGATTTTTTCTCTGGGTTTTTTTTTTTTACGTTGTGCTGACCCTCGTTCTTTAAATGACGCTATCCCCAGGAGGACACATAAAGGCGAGTCGTAATGGCCTCATCTTTGGCAGGCTCCTCCGGTTTTTTTCTCTGTTTTTTTTTATTTTTAATTTTTATATTTTTATTTTTATTTTTATTTTTATTTTTTTACGTTGTGCTGACCTTCCTTCTTTAAATGACGCTATCCCGAGAAGGACACATAAAGGCAAGCCGTAATGGCCACATCTTCAGCAGGCTCCTCCGATTTTTTTCCGTTTTTTTTTTTTTTACGTTGTGCTGACCCTCATTCTTTAAATGACGCTATCCCGAGAAGGACACATAAAGGCGAGCCGTAATGTCCTCATCTTCGGCAGGCTCCTCCGGTTTTTTTACCGGTTTTTTTCTCTGGGTTTTTTTTTTTTTTACGTTGTGCTGACCATCGTTCTTTAAATGACGAAATCCCGAGAAGGACACATAAAGGCGAGCCGTAATGGCCTCATCTTCGGCAGCCTCCTCCAGTTTTTTTACCGGTTTTTTTTTTTAACGTTGTGCTGACCATCGTTCTTTAAATGACGCTATCCCGAGAAGGACACATAAAGGCGAGCCGTAATGGCGTCATCTTCGGCAGGCTCCTCCGGTTTTTTTCGGGATTTTTTCTCTGGTTTTTTTTTTTTTTTTACGTTGTGCTGACCCTCGTTCTTTAAATGACGCTATCTCGAGGAGGACACATAAAGGCGAGTCGTAATGGCCTCATCTTCGGCAGGCTCCAGTTTTTTTACCGTTTTTTTTTTAACGTTGTGCTGACCTTCGTTCTTTAAATGACGCTATCCCGAGAAGGACACATAAAGGCGAGCCGTAATGGCCACATCTTCGGCAGGCTCCTCCGGTTTTTTTTTTTTTTTTTTACGTTGTGCTGACCCTCGTTCTTTAAATGACGCTATCCGAGGAGGACACATAAAGGCGAGCCGTAATGGCCTCATCTTCGGCAAGCTCCTCCGGTTTTTTTTTTCGGTTTTTTCTCTGAGTTTTTTTTTTTTTTTGCTGACCCTCATTCTTTAAATGACGCCATCCCGAGGAGGACACATAAAGGTGAGCCCTAATGGCCTCATCTTCGGCAGGCTCCTCTGGTTTTTTTTTTATACGTTGTGCTGATTTTCGTTCTTTAAATGACGCTCTTTCGAGAAGGACACATAAAGGCGAGCCGTAATGGCCACATCTTCGGCAGGCTCCTCCGGTTTTTTTTTTTTTTTTTTTTTTACGTTATGCTGACCCTTGTTCTTTAAATAACGCTATCCGAGGAGGACACATAAAGGCGAGCCGTAATGGCCTCATCTTCGGCAGGCTCCTCCGGTTTTTTTTTTTCGGTTTTTTCTCTGAGTTTTTTTTTTTGCTGACCCTCATTCTTTAAATGACGCCATCCCGAGGAGGACACATAAAGGTGAGCCGTAATGGCCTCATCTTCGGCAGGCTCCTCCGGTTTTTTTTTTTTTTATACGTTGTGCTGACCTTCGTTCTTTAAATGACGCTATCCCGAGAAGGACACATAAAGGCGAGCCGTAATGGCCTCATCTTCGGCAAGCTCCTCCAGTTTTTTTACCTTTTTTTTTAAACGTTGTGCTGACCATCGTTCTTTAAATGACGCTATCCCGAGAAGGACACATAAAGGCGAGCCGTAATGGCCTCATCTTCGGCAGGCTCCTCCGGTTTTTTTCCGGATTTTTTCTATGGGTTTTTTTTTTCCTTGTGCTGACCCTCGTTCTCTAAATGACGCTATCTCGAGGAGGACACATAAAGGCGAGTCGTAATAGCCTCATCTTCGGCAGGCTCCAGTTTTTTTACCATTTTTTTTAACGTTGTGCTAACCATCATTCTTTAAATGACGCTATCCCGAGAAGGACACATAAAGGCAACCCGTAATGGCCTCATCTTCGGCAGGCTCCTCCGGTTTTTTTTCGGATTTTTTCTCAATTTTTTTTTTCTACGGGTTTTTTTTTTATTTTATTTTTTTTTTTACGTTGTGCTGACCATCGTTCTTTAAATGACGATATCCCGAGAAGGACACATAAAGGCGAGCCGTAATGGCCTCATCTTCGGCAGGCTCCTCCGGTTTTTTTTTGGATTTTTTCTATGGGGTTTTTTTTTTTTTTTACGTTGTGCTGACCCTCATTCTTTAAATGACGCTATCTAGAGGAGGACACATAAAGGCGAGTCGTAATGGCCTCATCTTCGGCAGGCCCCAGTTTTTTTACCGTTTTTTTTATTTTTAACGTTGTGCTAACCATCGTTCTTTAAATGACGCTATCCCGGGAAGGACACATAAAGGCGACCCGTAATGGCCTCATCTTCGGCAGGCTGCTCCGGTTTTTTTTCGGATTTTTACTTTGGGTTTTTTTTTTTTTACGTTGTGCTGACCCTCTTTCTTTAAATGACGCTATCTCGAGGAGGACACATAAAGGCGAGCCGTAATGGCCTCATCTTCGGCAGCCCCCTCCAGTTTTTTTACCGGTTTTTTTTTTTTAATGTTGTGCTGACCATCGTTCTATAAATGACGCTATCCAGAGAAGGACACATAAAGGCGAGCCGTAATGGCCTCATCGTCGGCAGGCTCCTCCGGTTTTTTTTTTCGGATTTTTTCTATGGTTTTTTTTTTTTTTTTTTTTTTTTTTTTTTTTTTTTTTTTTTTTTTTTTTTACGTTGTGCTGATCCTCGTTCTTTAAATGACGCTATCTCGAGGAGGACACATAAAGGCGAGTCGTAATGGCCTCATCTTCGGCAGGCTCCAGTTTTTTTACCGTTTTTTTTTTAACGTTGTGCTGACCATCGCTCTTTAAATGACGCTATCCCGAGAATGACACATAAAGGCGACCCGTAATGGCCTCATCTTCGGCAGGCTCCTCCGGTTTTTTTCCGGATTTTTTCTCTGGGTTTTTTTTTTTTTTTACGTTGTGCTGACCCTCGTTCTTTAAATGACGCTATCCCGAGGAGGACACATAAAGGCGAGTCGTAATGGCCTCATCTTTGGCAGGCTCCTCCGGTTTTTTCTCTGTTTTTTTTTAAATTTTTTATATTTATTTTTATTTTTTTTTACGTTGTGCTGACCTTCGTTCTTTAAATGACGCTATCCTGAGAAGGACACATAAAGGCGAGCCGTAATGGCCTCATCTTCGGCAGGCTCCTCCGGTTTTTTTACCTGTTTTTTTCTCGGGGTTTTTTTTTTTTTTTTTTTTACGTTGTGCTGACCTTCGTTGTTTAAATGACGCTATCCCGAGAAGGACACATAAAGGCAAGCCGTAATGGCCACATCTTCGGCAGGCTCCTCCGATTTTTTTCCTATTTTTTTTTTTTACGTTGTGCTGACCCTCATTCTTTAAATGACGATATCCCGAGAAGGACACATAAAGGCGAGCCGTAATGGCCTCATCTGCGGCAGCCTCCTGCTGTTTTTTTACCGGTTTTTTTTTTAACGTTGTGCTGACCATCGTTCTTTAAATGACGCTCATTCGAGAAGGACACATAAAGGCGAGCCGTAATGGTCACATCTTCGGCAGGCTCCTCCGGTTTTTTTTTTTTTTTACGTTGTGCTGACCCTCGTTCTTTAAATGACGCTATCCCGAGGAGGACACATAAAGGCGAGTCGTAATGGCCTCATCTTTGGCAGGCTTCTCCGGTTTTTTCTCTGTTTTTTTTTAAATTTTTTATATTTTTTTTTATTTTTTTTTACGTTGTGCTGACCTTCGTTCTTTAAATGACGCTATCCTGAGAAGGACACATAAAGGCGAGCCGTAATGGCCTCATCTTCGGCAGGCTCCTCCGGTTTTTTTACCTGTTTTTTTCTCGGGGTTTTTTTTTTTTTTTTTTTACGTTGTGCTGACCTTCGTTCTTTAAATGACGCTATCCCGAGAAGGACACATAAAGGCAAGCCGTAATGGCCACATCTTCGGCAGGCTCCTCCGATTTTTTTCCTATTTTTTTTTTTACGTTGTGCTGACCCTCATTCTTTAAATGACGATATCCCGAGAAGGACACATAAAGGCGAGCCGTAATGGCCTCATCTGCGGCAGCCTCCTGCAGTTTTTTTACCGGTTTTTTTTTTAACGTTGTGCTGACCATCGTTCTTTAAATGACGCTCATTCGAGAAGGACACATAAAGGCGAGCCGTAATGGTCACATCTTCGGCAGGCTCCTCCGGTTTTTTTTTTTTTTTTACGTTGTGCTGACCCTCGTTCTTTAAATGACGCTATCTCGAGGAGGACACATAAAGGCTAGTCGTAATGGCCTCATCTTCGGCAGGCTCCAATTTTTTTACCATTTTTTTTTAACGTTGTGCTGACATTCGTTCTTTAAATGACGCTCTTTCGAGAAGGACACATAAAGACGAGCCGTAATGGCCACATCTTCGGCAGGCTCCTCCGGTTTTTTTTTTTTTTTTTACGTTGTGCTGACCCTCGTTCTTTAAATGACGCTATCCGAGGAGGACACATAAAGGCGAGCCGTAATGGTCTCATCTTCGGCAGGCTCCTCCGGTTTTTTTTTCGGTTTTTTCTCTGAGTTTTTTTTTTTGCTGACCCTCATTCTTTAAATGACGCCATCCCGAGGAGGACACATAAAGGTGAGCCGTAATGGCCTCATCTTCGGCAGGCTCCTCCGGTTTTTTTTTTTTTATACGTTGTGCTGACCTTCGTTCTTTAAATGACGCTATCCCGAGAAGGACACATAAAGGCGAGCCGTAATGGCCTCATCTTCGGCAAGCTCCTCCAGTTTTTTTACCTTTTTTTTTAAACGTTGTGCTGACCATCGTTCTTTAAATGACGCTATCCCGAGAAGGACACATAAAGGCGAGTCGTAATAGCCTCATCTTCGGCAGCCTCCTCCAATTTTTTTTACGTTGTGCTGACGATCGTTCTTTAAATTACGATATCCCGAGAAGGACACATAAAGGCGAGCCGTAATGGCCTCATCTTCGGCAACCCCCTCCAGTTTTTTTACCGGTTTTTTTTTTAATGTTGTGCTGACCATCGTTCTATAAATGACGCTATCCCGAGAAGGACACATAAAGGCGAGCCGTAATGGCCTCATCGTCGGCAGGCTCCTCCGGTTTTTTTTTCGGATTTTTTTTTTTTTTTTTTTTTACGTTGTGCTGATCCTCGTTCTTTAAATGACGCTATCTCGAGGAGGACACATAAAGGCGAGTCGTAATGGCCTCATCTTCGGCAGGCTCCAGTTTTTTTACCGTTTTTTTTTAACGTTGTGTTGACCATCGTTCTTTAAATGACGCTATCCCGAGAAGGACACATAAAGGCGACCCGTAATGGCCTCATCTTCGGCAGGCTCCTCCGGTTTTTTTCCGGATTTTTTCTCTGGGTTTTTTTTTTTTTTTTACGTTGTGCTGACCATCGTTCTTTAAATGACGATATCCCGAGAAGGACACATAAAGGCGAGCCGTAATGGCCTCATCTTCGGCAGCCTCCTCCAATTTTTTTACCGGTTTTTTTTTTTAACGTTGTGCTGACCATCGCTCTTTAAATGACGCTATCCCGAGAAGGACACATAAAGGCGAGCCGTAATGGCCTCATCTTCGGCAGGCTCCTCCGGTTTTTTTCCGGATTTTTTCTCTGGGTTTTTTTTTTTTTTTTTACGTTGTGCTGACCCTCGTTCTTTAAATGACGCTATCCCGAGGAGGACACATAAAGGCGAGTCGTAATGGCCTCATCTTTGGCAGGCTCCTCCGGTTTTTTCTCTGTTTTTTTTTTAATTTTTTATATTTATTTTTATTTTTTTTTACGTTGTGCTGACCTTCGTTCTTTAAATGACGCTATCCTGAGAAGGACACATAAAGGCGAGCCGTAATGGCCTCATCTTCGGCAGGCTCCTCCGGTTTTTTTACCTGTTTTTTTCTCGGGGTTTTTTTTTTTTTTTTTTTTTTTACGTTGTGCTGACCTTCGTTCTTTAAATCACGCTATCCCGAGAAGGACACATAAAGTCAAGCCGTAATGGCCACATCTTCGGCAGGCTCCTCCGATTTTTTTCCTATTTTTTTTTTTTTTACGTTGTGCTGACCTTCATTCTTTAAATGACGATATCCCGAGAAGGACACATAAAGGCGAGCCATAATGGCCTCATCTGCGGCAGCCTCCTGCAGTTTTTTTACCGGTTTTTTTTTAACGTTGTGCTGACCTTCGTTCTTTAAATCACGCTATCCCGAGAAGGACACATAAAGGCGAGCCGTAATGGCCACATCTTCGGCAGGCTCCTCCGGTTTTTTTTTTTTTTTTTTTTTACGTTGTGCTGACCTTCGTTCTTTAAATGACGCTATCTCGAGGAGGACACATAAAGGCTAGTCGTAATGGCCTCATCTTCGGCAGGCTCCAATTTTTTTACCATTTTTTTTTTAACGTTGTGCTGACCTTCGTTCTTTAAATGACGCTCTTTCGAGAAGGACACATAAAGGCGAGCCGTAATGGCCACATCTTCGGCAGGCTCCTCCGGTTTTTTTTTTTTTTATGTTGTGCTGACCCTCGTTCTTTAAATGACGCTATCCGAGGAGGACACATAAAGGCGAGCCGTAATGGCCTCATCTTCGGCAGGCTCCTCCGGTGTTTTTTTTCGGTTTTTTCTCTGAGTTTTTTTTTTTGCTGACCCTCATTCTTTAAATGACGCCATCCCGAGGAGGACACATAAAGGTGGGCCGTAATGGCCTCATCTTCGGCAGGCTCCTCCGGTTTTTTTTTTTTTATACGTTGTGCTGACCTTCGTTCTTTAAATGACGCTATCCCGAGAAGGACACATAAAGGCGAGCCGTAATGGCCTCATCTTCGGCAAACTCCTCCAGTTTTTTTACCTTTTTTTTTAAACGTTGTGCTGACCATCGTTCTTTAAATGACGCTATCCCGAGAAGGACACATAAAGGCGAGTCGTAATAGCCTCATCTTCGGCAGGCTCCAGTTTTTTTACCAATTTTTTTAACGTTGTGCTAACCATCGTTCTTTAAATGACGCTATCCCGAGAAGGACACATATAGGCAACCCGTAATGGCCTCATCTTCGGCAGGCTCCTCCGGTTTTTTTCCGGATTTTTTCTCAATTTTTTTTTTCTACGGGTTTTTTTTTTATTTTTTTTTTATTTTTTTTTTTACGTTATGCTGACCATCGTTCTTTAAATGACGATATCCCGAGAAGGACACATAAAGGCGAGCCGTAATGGCCTCATCTTCGGTAGCCTCCTCCAGTTTTTTTACCGGTTTTTTTTTTTAATGTTGTGCTGACCGTCATTCTATAAATGACGCTATCCCGAGAAGGACACATAAAGGCGAGCCGTAATGGCCTCATCTTCGGCAGGCTCCTCTGGTTTTTTTTCAGATTTTTTCTATGGGTTTTTTTTTTTTTGTTGTGCTGACCCTCGTTCTTTAAATGACGCTATCTCGAGGAGGACACATAAAGGCGAGTCGTAATGGCCTCATCTTCGGCAGGCTCCAGTTTTTTTACCGTTTTTTTTTTAACGTTGTGCTGACCATCGTTCTTTAAATGACGCTATCCCGAGAAGGACACATAAAGGCAACCCGTAATGGCCTCATCTTCGGCAGGCTCCTCCGGTTTTTTTCTGGATTTTTTCTCTGGGGTTTTTTTTTTTTACGTTGTGCTGACCATCGTTCTTTAAATGACGATATCCCGAGAAGGACACATAAAGGCGAGCCATAATGGCCTCATCTTCGGCAGCCTCCTCCAGTTTTTTTACCGGTTTTTTTTTTTAACGTTGTGCTGACCATCGTTCTTTAAATGACGCTATTGATGACATGTCATCTTAGCCTAGTTTCACTAGCCTTTTTCTTTCGTTTTCATTTAGTTTTATGCATTTTCTTGCATTATAAATTAGCCATTTGAATTGGAATTGCTTGGTTTCCTTAAATCAATCAACCACCTTTTAATTGATACAAAATCATGAGGTTCAAGCCAACTTTAGTTGATTATTAATTGATTTATAAACCTTGTGAATTTTGGGATACTTTGATTGGTTGTTTTGATTACTTGTAGGTGAAGAAAGGAAACAAAAGATGTGCCAACATTATGGAAGAAGGTTGCAAGAATGGGTTTGAGAAAATGGAATTCACATTTGAGCTAACGTTTGCCTCAAACGTCAACTCAAACGTGAGTAGCAGTTGAAGAACACCCTGGGAAAAGCCAACGTTTGCGCCAATGTTTGCCTCAAACGTTGAGGTCAAACGTTGGCTGAAGAATGAAGCTCCTGGAAAGCAACGTTTGAGCCAACGTTTGCCTCAAACGTGAGGTCAAACGTTGGCTCCAAAAGAGAAGAGAATTGAAGCTCCTGGGAAGGCAACGTTTGCGCCAACGTTTGCCTCAAACGTGAGGTCAAACGTTGGTGCCAAAGAGAAGAGAAATGGCATTCCTGGGCACAGCAACGTTTGAGCCAACGTTTGACTCAAACGTGAGGTCAAACGTTGGCACCAAACAGCATGAAGGGGCATACTTCAAACAAGAATAACTTGAGTTGTAGATGTCCAATTGAGGTGATTCCAAGTGGGTTAGAAAGCTGACATTCAGAGCTTTCCAACCATATATAATAGTCTCTATTGGGCACAAAATTGGCAACGCGACAAGAGGACAAAGTAGCCCCCAAGAAGCATACAAGAAGGGAGGTCCACGTTTGAGCTCACGTTTGACCTCAAACGTTGAGCCAAACGTGGAAGACAGCACATGGCCTAGCTGCATAATGCCTCACTCAAGTAACGTTTGAGTCAACGTTTGCCTCAAACGTCGGCTCAAACGTGAATGGTTCATGGCCTGGTTCACTAATGGATTTCCTCCCAACACCAAGAGCAATCAACAGAGGCTACTATCAACCCAATTCCATCAAGGCTAAAGGCCCAATTCAAGGCTTAATGATCATTTGAAGAAAGTGTATAAATAGCTTAGGATTTGAAGTTTTTAGGGAGCTTTTCCTTTTTGAGTTTTTACTGAGTAATTTTGGGGGAGAGCTTTTGGTTTTGAGCTATTTGGAGATTCTGAGTCTTGGGGAAGGAGAATTGAATTCTCTTCCTCTTAGTTTTCTTGTTTTACATTTCATCTACACTTGTTTTGAATCTTGGGTTGGAGAATTGAGGAAATTCTGTCTCAATCTCACCTTGAGATTTTCTTCTATTTGATTTACTGCATCATTGAGAAGTTGTGATTCCATTTCTTTTCTTCTACTGCTGCATCTTTAATTTTCTTGCAATTAAATTCTGAATTTGGATCTAGGAAGGCATTGAGATCTAGACTTGGTTATCTAATCTCTTGAGTCCTGAGATCTACATCTTTAAATTTCAATTTCCTTGTTTCATTTCTACACCAAGCTTATTTTCATTGTCATTTGAGATCCGGTTTAATTGAATCCATCCTTTACTTTTCTGTTCATCGCAAATTTACTTTTCCTGGTCTAATTTCTGCAAATCCAATTCCCACTCCCCTTTATAATTCAAGCCATTTACATTCCTTGCACTTTAAGATTCCGCAATTTACATTTCTTGCATTCTAAGTTTCTGCCAATTTAATTTCTTGTTCTTTAAGATTCAGCACTTTTATTTTCCGTTCTCTTTAATTTTCTGCAATCTACCCGTCTCCCTTTACTTTTCATGCAATTTAATTTCTGTTAATCACAAATCACTCAACCAACACTTGATTCGCTTGACTAAATCAACCACTAAATAAAAATTGCTCAATCCTTCAATCCCTGTGGGATCGACCTCACTCACGTGAGTTATTATTACTTGATGCGACCCGGTGCACTTGCCGGTGAGTTTTGTGTCGGATCGTTTTCCGCACATCAGCTATCCCGAGAAGGACACATAAAGGCGAGCCGTAATGGCCTCATCTTCGGCAGGCTCCTCCGGTTTTTTTTTGGATTTTTTCTATTGGTTTTTTTTTTTTTTTTTTTTTTACCTTGTGCTGATCCTCGTTCTTTAAATGACGCTATCCCGAGGAGGACACATAAAGGCGAGCCTTAATGGCCTCATCTTCGGCAGGCTCCTCCGGTTATTTTTCGGTTTTTTTCTCTGGGTTTTTTATTTTTGTTTTTACGTTGTGCTGACCTTCGTTCTTTAAATGACGCTATCCCGAGATGGACACATAAAGGCGAGCCGTAATGGCCTCATCTTCGGTAGGCTCCTCCAATTTTTTTCTCTGGGGTTTTTTTTTTTATTACGTTGTGCTGACCTTCGTTCTTTAAATGACGCTATCCCGAGAAGGACACATAAAGGCGAGCCGTAATGGCCTCATCTTCGGCAGGCTCCTCTGGTTTTTTTACCGGTTTTTTTCTCTGGTTTTTTTTTTTTTTTTTTTTTACGTTGTGCTGACCTTCGTTCTTTAAATGACGCTATCGCGAGAAGGACATATAAAGGCGAGTCGTAATGGCCACATCTTCGGCAGGCTCCTTCGGTCTTTTTCCGTTTTTTTTTTTTTTTTTTTTTTTTTTTTTTTTTTTTTTTTTTTTTTTTTTTTTTTTTTTTTTTTTTTTTACCTTGTGCTAACCCTCATTCTTTAAATGACGCTATACCGAGAAGGACACATAAAGGCGAGCTATAATGGCCTCATCTTCGGCAAGCTCCTCCGGTTTTTTCTGGATTTTTTCTCTGGGGTTTTTTTTTTTTTTAACGTTGTGCTGACCCTCGTTCTTTAAATGACGCTATCCCGAGGAGGACACATAGAGGCGAGCCTTAATGGCCTCATCATCGGCAGGTTCCTCCGATTTTTTTCCGGATTTTTCTCTGTTTTTTTTTTACGTTGTGCTGACCCTCGTTCTTTAAATGACGCTATCCCGAGAAGGACACATAAAGGCGAGTCGTAATGGCCTCATCTTCGGCAGGCTCCTCCGGTTTTTTTCTCTGGGTTTTTTTTTTCTTTTTTTTTTTTTTTTTTTTTACATTGTGCTGACCATCGTTCTTTAAATGACGATATCCCGAGAAGGTCACATAAAGGCGAGCCGTAACGGCCTCATCTTCGGCAGGCTCCTCCAGGTTTTTTACCTTTTTTTTTTTTAAACGTTATGCTGACCATCGTTCTTTAAATGACGCTATCTCGAGAAGGACACATAAAGGCGAGCCGTAATGGCCTCATCTTCGGCAGGCTCCTCCGGTTTTTTTCCCGATTTTTTCTATGTTTTTTTTTTTTTTTTACGTTGTGCTGACCCTCGTTCTTTAAATGACGCTGTCCCGAGGAGGACACATAAAGGCGAGTCGTAATGACCTCATCTTCGGCAGGCTCCTCCGGTTTTTTTCTCTTTTTTTTTTTTTTACGTTGTGCTGACCTTCGTTCTTTAAATGACGCTATCCCAAGAAGTTCACATGAAGTCGAGCCGTAATGGCCTCATCTTCGGCAGGCTCCTCCGGTTTTTTTTTCGGTTTTTTCTCTTATTTTTTTTTGTTTTTTTGTTTTTGTTTTTTTTTTTACGTTGTGCTGACCCTCATTCTCTAAATGACGCTATCCCGAGGAGGACACATAAAGGCGAGACGTAATGACCTCATCTTCGGCAGGCTCCTCCGGTTTTTTTTTTCGGTTTTAATTTTTTTTTTTTACGTTGTGCTGACTCTCGTTCTTTAAATGACGCTATCCTGAGGAGGACACCTAAAGGCGAGCCGTAATGGCCTCATCTTCGGCAGGCTCCTCCGGTTTTTTTTTTTTTTTTTACGTTGTGCTGACCCTCGTTCTTTAAATGACGCTATCCTAGGAGGACACATAAAGGCGAGCCGTAATGGCCTCATCTTCGGCAGGCTCCTCCGGTTTTATTTTCGATTTTTTCTCTGAGTTTTTTTTTTTTGCTGACCCTCATTCTTTAAATAACGCCATCCCGAGGAGGACACATAAAGGTGAGCCGTAATGGCCTCATCTTCGGCAGGCTCCTTCGGTTTTTTTTTCTGTTTTTTTTTCTGTTTTTTTTTACGTTGTGCTGACCTTCGTTCTTTAAATGACGCTATCCCGAGAAGGACACATAAAGGCGAGCCGTAATGGCCTCATCTTCGGCAAGCTCCTCCAGTTTTTTTACCTTTTTTTTTAAACGTTGTGCTGACCATCGTTCTTTAAATGACGCTATCCAGAGAAGGACACATAAAGGCGAGCCGTAATGGCCTCATCTTTGGCAGGCTCCTCCGGTTTTTTTCAGGATTTTTTCTCTGAATTTTTTTTTTTTTTTTTTTTTTTACGTTGTGCTGACCCTCCTTCTTTAAATGACGCTATCCCGAGGAGGACACATAAAGGCGAGTCGTAATGGCCTCATCTTCGGCAGGCTCCTCCAGTTTTTTTTTTTTTTTTTACGTTGAGCTGTCCTTCGTTCTTTAAATGACGCTATCCCGAGAAGTACACATAAAGGCGACCCGTAATGGCCTCATCTTCGGCAAGCTCCTTCGGTTTTTTTCCGGTTTTTTTTTTTACATTGTGCTGACCCTCGTTCTTTAAATGACGCTATCCGAGGAGGACACATAAAGGCGAGCCGTAATGGCCTCATCTTCGGTAGGCTCCTCCGGTTTTTTTTCGGTTTTTTCTTTGAGATTTTTTTTTTTACGTTGTGCTGACCATCGTTCTTTAAATGACGATATCTCGAGAAGGACACATAAAGGCAAGCCGTAATGGCCTGATCTTCGGCAGGCTCCTCCGGTTTTTTTTCGGATTTTTTCTATGGGTTTTTTTTTTTTTTTTTACGTTGTGCTGACCCTCGTTCTTTAAATGACGATATCCCGAGAAGAATACATAAAGGCGAGCCGTAATGGTCTCATCTTCGGCAGCGTCCTCCAATTTTTTTACTGGTTTCTTTTTTTTTTTAACGTTGTGCTGACCATCGTTCTTTAAATGACGCTATCCCGAGAAGGACACATAAAAGCGAGCCGTAATGGCCTCATCTTCGGCAGGCTCCTCCGGTTTTTTTTTGGATTTTTTCTATGGGTTTTTTTTTTTATTTTATTTTATTTTTTTTACGTTGTGCTGACCCTCGTTGTTTAAATGACGCTATCTCGAGGAGGACACATAAAGGCGAGTCGTAATGGCCTTATCTTCGGCAGGCTCCTCCGGTTTTTTACCGGTTTTTTTCTCTGGTTTTTTTTTTTTTTTACGTTGTGCTGACCTTCGTTCTTTAAATGACGTTATCCCAAGAAGGACACATAAAGGCGAGCCGTAATGGCCTCATCTTCGGCAGGCTCCTCCGGTTTTTTTACCGGTTTTTTTCTCTGGGTTTTTTTTTTTTTTTTTTTTTACGTTGTGCTGACCTTCGTTCTTTAAATGACGCTATCCCGAGAAGGACACATAAAGGCGAGTCGTAATGGCCACATCTTCGGCAGGCTCCTCCGGTTTTTTTCCGGATTTTTTCTCTGGGTTTTTTTTTTTTAACGTTGTGCTGACCCTCGTTCTTTAAATGACGCTATCCCGAGGAGAACACATAAAGGCGAGCCTTAATGGCCTCATCTTCGGCAGGCTCCTCCGGTTTTTTTTCGGTTTTTTTCTCTGGGTTTTTTTTTTTTTACGTTGTGCTGACCTTCGTTCTTTAAATGACGCTATCCCGAGATGGACACATAAAGGCGAGCCGTAATGGCCTCATCTTCGGTAGGCTCCTCCAATTTTTTTCTCTGGGTTTTTTTTTTTTTTTTTATTACGTTGTGCTGACCTTCGTTCTTTAAATGACGCTATCCTGAGAAGGACACATAAAGGCGAGCCGTAATGGCCTCATCTTCGGCAGGCTCCTCTGGTTTTTTTACCGGTTTTTTTCTCTGGGTTTTTTTTTTTTTTTACGTTGTGCTGACCTTCGTTCTTTAAATGACGCTATCCCGAGAAGGACATATAAAGGCGAGTCGTAATGGCCACATCTTCGGCAGGCTCCTTCGGTCTTTTTCCGGTTTTTTTTTTTTTTTTACCTTGTGCTAACCCTCATTCTTTAAATGACGCTATCCCGAGAAGGACACATAAAGGCGAGCTATAATGGCTTCATCTTCGGCAAGCTCCTCCGGTTTTTTCTGGATTTTTTCTCTGGGGTTTTTTTTTTTTTAACGTTGTGCTGACCCTCGTTCTTTAAATGACGCTATCCCGAGGAGGACACATAAAGGCGAGCCTTAATGGCCTCATCTTCGGCAGGCTCCTCTGATTTTTTTCCGGATTTTTCCCTGTTATTTTTTTTTTACGTTGTGCTGACCCTCGTTCTTTAAATGACGCTATCCCGAGAAGGACACATAAAGGCGAGCCGTAATGGCCTCATCTTCGGCAGGCTCCTCCAGTTTTTTTTACCTTTTTTTTTAAACGTTATGCTGACCATCGTTCTTTAAATGACGCTATCCCGAGAAGGACACATAAAGGCGAGCCGTAATGGCTTCATCTTCGGCAGGCTCTCCGGTTTTTTTCCCGATTTTTTCTATGGTTTTTTTTTTTTTTTTACGTTGTGGTGACCCTCGTTCTTTAAATGACGCTATCCCGAGGAGGACACATAAAGGCGAGTCGTAATGACCTCATCTTCGGCAGGCTCCTCCGGTTTTTTTCTCTTTTTTTTTTTTTTTTTTTTTTTTTTTTTTTTTACGTTGTGCTGACCTTCGTTCTTTAAATGACGCTATCCCGAGATGGACACCTAAAGGCGAGCCGTAATGGCCTCATCTTCGGTAGGCTCCTCTAATTTTTTTCTCTGGGATTTTTTTTTTTTATTACGTTGTGCTGACCTTCGTTCTTTAAATGACGCTATCCTGAGAAGGACACATAAAGGCGAGCCGTAATGGCCTCATCTTCGGCAGGCTCCTCTGGTTTCTTTACCGGTTTTTTTTTTTTTTTTTTTTTTTTTTTTTTTTTTTTTTTTTTTTTTTTTTTTTTTTTTTTTTTTTTTTTTACGTTGTGCTGACCTTAGTTCTTTAAAGGAAGCTATCCCGAGAAGGACACATAAAGGCGAGCTATAATGGCCTCATCTTCGGTATGCTCCTCCGGTTTTTTCTGGATTTTTTCTCTGGGGTTTTTTTTTTTTTTTTTTAATGTTGTGCTGACCCTCGTTCTTTAAATGACGCTATCCCGAGGAGGACACATAAAGGCGAGCCTTAATGGCCTCATCTTCTGCAGGCTCCTCCGATTTTTTTCCGGATTTTTCTCTGTTTTTTTTTTTTTACGTTGTGCTGACCCTCGTTCTTTAAATGACGTTATCCCGAGAAGGACACATAAAGGCGAGTCGTAATGGCCTCATCTTCGGCAGGCTCCTCCGGTTTTTTTCTATGGGTTTTTTTTTTTTTTTTTTTACTTTTGTGCTGACCATCGTTCTTTAAATGACGATATCCCGAGAAGGTCACATAAAGGCGAGCCGTAATGGCCTCATCTTCGGCAGGCTCCTCCAGTTTTTTTACCTTTTTTTTTAAACGTTATGCTGACCATCGTTCTTTAAATGTCGCTATCCCGAGAAGGACACATAAAGACGAGCCGTAATGGCCTCATCTTCGGCAGGCTCCTCCGGTTTTTTTCCCGATTTTTTCTATGGTTATTTTTTTTACGTTGTGCTGACCCTCGTTCTTTAAATGACGCTATCTCGAGGAGGACACATAAAGGCGAGTCGTAATGACCTCATCTTCGGCAGGCTCCTCCAGTTTTTTTCTCTTTTTTTTTTTTTTTACGTTGTGCTGACCTTCGTTCTTTAAATGACGCTATCTCAAGAAGTACACATAAAGTCGAGCCGTAATGGCCTCATCTTCGGCAGGCTCCTCTGGTTTTTTTTTTCGGTTTTTTCTCTGAGTTTTTTTTTGTTTTTTTTTGTTTTTTTTTTTTACGTTGTGCTAACCCTCATTCTCTAAATGACGCTATCCCGAGGAGGACACATAAAGGCGAGCCGTAATGGCCTCATCTTCGGCAGGCTCCTCCGTTTTTTTTTTCGGTTTTAATTTTTTTTTTTTACGTTGTGCTGACTCTCGTTCTTTAAATGACGCTATCCTGAGGAGGACACCTAAAGGCGATCCGTAATGGCCTCATCTTCGGCAGGCTCCTCCGGTTTTTTTTTCGGTTTTTTCTCTGAGTTTTTTTTTTTGTTTTAACGTTGTGCTGACCATCGTTCTTTCAATGACGCTATCCCGAAAAGGACACATAAAGGCGAGCCCTAATGGCCTCATCTTCGGCAGGCTCCAGTTTTTTTACCGTTTTTTTTTTAACGTTGTGCTGACCTTTGTTCTTTAAATGTCGCTATCCCGAGAAGGACACATAAAGGCGAGCCGTAATGGCCACATCTTCAGCAGGCTCCTCCGTTTTTTTTTTTTTTTTTTACGTTGTGCTGACCCTCGTTCTTTAAATAACGCTATCCGAGGAGGACACATAAAGGCGAGCCGTAATGGCCTCATCTTTGGCAGGCTCCTCCGGTTTTTTTTTTCGGTTTTTTCTCTGAGTTTTTTTTTTTTTTTTGCTGACCCTCATTCTTTAAATGACGCCATCCCGAGGAGGACACATAAAGGTGAGCCGTAATGGCCTCATCTTCGGCAGGCTCCTTCGGTTTTTTTTCGGTTTTTTTTTTCTGTTTTTTTTTTTTAAACGTTGTGCTGACCATCGTTCTTTAAATGACGCTATCCAGAGAAGGACACATAAAGGCGAGTCGTAATGGCCTTATCTTCGGCAGGCTCCTCCGGTTTTTTTTCGGATTTTTTATCTGGTTTTTTTTTTTTTTTTTTTTTTTTTTTTTTTTTTTTTTTTTTTTTTTTTTTTTTTTTTTTTTTTTTTTTTTTTTTTTTTACGTTGTGCTGACCCTCATTCTCTAAATGACGCTATCCCGAGGAGGACACATAAAGGCGAGCCGTAATGACCTCATCTTCGGCAGGCTCCTCCGGTTTTTTTTTTTTTTTTTTTTTTTTTTTTACGTTGTGCTGACTCTCGTTCTTTAAATGACGCTATCCTGAGGAGGACACCTAAAGGCGAGCCGTAATGGCCTCATCTTCGGCAGGCTCCTCCGGTTTTTTTTTCGGTTTTTTCTCTGAGTTTTTTTTGTTTTTTTTTTGTTTAAACGTTGTGCTGACCATCGTTCTCTAAATGACGCTATCCCGAGAAGGACACATAAAGGCGAGCCGTAATGGCCACATCTTCGGCAGGCTCCTCCGGTTTTTTTTTTTTTTTTTACGTTGTGCTGACCCTCGTTCTTTAAATGACGCTATCCGAGGAGGACACATAAAGGCGAGCCGTAATGGCCTCATCTTCGGCAGGCTCCTCCGGTTTTTTTTTTCGGTTTTTTCTCTGAGTTTTTTTTTTTTGCTGACCCTCATTCTTTAAATGACGCCATCCTGAGGAGGACTCATAAAGGTGAGCCGTAATGGTCTCATCTTCGGCAGGCTCCTTCGGTTTTTTTTTCTGTTTTTTTTTTTTTTTTACGTTGTGCTGACCTTCGTTCTTTAAATGACGCTATCCCGAGAAGGACACATAAAGGCGAGCCGTAATGGCCTCATCTTCGGCAAGCTCCTCCAGTTTTTTTACCTTTTTTTTTAAACGTTGTGCTGACCATCGTTCTTTAAATGACGCTATCCAAAGAAGGACACATAAAGGCGAGCCGTAATGGCCTCATCTTTGGCAGGCTCCTCCGGTTTTTTTCAGGATTTTTTCTCCGAATTTTTTTTTTTTTTTTTACGTTGTGCTGACCCTTGTTCTTTAAATGACGCTATCCCGAGGAGGACACATAAAGGCGAGTCGTAATGGCCTCATCTTCGGCAGGCTCCTCCAGTTTATTTTTTTTTTTTTTTTTACGTTGAGCTGTCCTTCGTTCTTTAAATGACGCTATCCCGAGAAGTACACATAAAGGCGACCCGTAATGGCCTTATCTTCGGCAAGCTCCTTCGGTTTTTTTCCGGTTTTTTTTTTTTACATTGTGCTGACCCTCGTTCTTTAAATGACGCTATCCGAGGAGGACACATAAAGGCGAGCCGTAATGGCCTCATCTTCGGTAGGCTCCTCCGGTTTTTTTTCGGTTTTTTCTTTGAGATTTTTTTTTTTTTTACGTTGTGTTGACCATCGTTCTTTAAATGACGATATCCCGAGAAGGACACATAAAGGCGAGCCGTAATGGCCTCATCTTCGGCAGGCTCCTCCGGTTTTTTTTCGGATTTTTTCTATGGGTTTTTTTTTTTTTTTTTTTTTTTACGTTGTGCTGACCCTCGTTCTTTAAATGACGCTATCTCGAGGAGGACACATAAAGGCGAGTCGTAATGGCCTCATCTTCGGCAGGCTCCAGTTTTTTTACCGTTTTTTTTTAACGTTGTGCTGACCATCGTTCTTTAAATGACGCTATCCCGAGAAGGACACATAAAGGCGACCCGTAATGGCCTCATCTTCGGCAGGCTCCTCCGGTTTTTTTTCGGATTTTTTCTCTGGGTTTTTTTTTTTTTTTACGTTATGCTGACCATCATTCTTTAAATGACGATATCCCGAGAAGGACACATAAAGGCGAGCCGTAATGGCCTCATCTTCGGCAGCGTCCTCCAATTTTTTTACCGGTTTCTTTTTTTTTTAACGTTGTGCTGACCATCGTTCTTTAAATGACGCTATCCCGAGAAGGACACATAAAAGCGAGCCGTAATGGCCTCATCTTCGGCAAGCTCGTCCGGTTTTTTTTTGGATTTTTTCTATGGGTTTTTTTTTTTTTTTTTTACGTTGTGCTGACCCTCGTTGTTTAAATGACGCTATCTCGAGGAGGACACATAAAGGCGAGTCGTAATGGCCTTATCTTCGGCAGGCTCCTCCGGTTTTTTTACCGATTTTTTTCTCTGGTTTTTTTTTTTTTTTTTTACGTTGTGCTGACCTTCGTTCTTTAAATGACGTTATCCCAAGAAGGACACATAAAGGCGAGCCGTAATGGCCTCATCTTCGGCAGGCTCCTCCGGTTTTTTTACCGGTTTTTTTCTCTGGGTTTTTTTTTTTCTTTTTTTTTTTTTTTTTTTTTACGTTGTGCTGACCTTCGTTCTTTAAATGACGCTATCCCGAGAAGGACACATAAAGGCGAGTCGTAATGGCCACATCTTCGGCAGACACCTCCGGTTTTTTTCCGGATTTTTTCTCAGGGTTTTTTTTTTAACGTTGTGCTTACCCTCGTTCTTTAAATGACGCTATCCCGAGGAGAACACATAAAGGCGAGCCTTAATGGCCTCATCTTCGGCAGGCTCCTCCGGTTTTTTTTCGGTTTTTTTCTCTGGGTTTTTTTTTTTACCTTGTGCTGACCTTCGTTCTTTAAATGACGCTATCCCGAGATGGACACATAAAGGCGAGCCGTAATGGCCTCATCTTCGGTAGGCTCCTCTAATTTTTTTCTCTGGGTTTTTTTTTTTTTTTTATTACGTTGTGCTGACCTTCGTTCTTTAAATGACGCTATCCTGAGAAGGACACATAAAGACGAGCCGTAATGGCCTCATCTTCGGCAGGCTCCTCTGGTTTTTTTACCGGTTTTTTTCTCTGGGTTTTTTTTTTTTTTTTTACGTTGTGCTGACCTTCGTTCTTTAAATGACGCTATCCCGAGAAGGACATATAAAGGCGAGTCGTAATGGCCACATCTTTGGCAGGCTCCTTTGGTCTTTTTCCGTTTTTTTTTTTTTTTTTTTTTTTTTTTTTTTTTTTTTTTTTTACCTTGTGCTAACCCTCATTCTTTAAATGACGCTATCCCGAGAAGGACACATAAAGGCGAGCTATAATGGCCTAATCTTCGGCAAGCTCCTCCGGTTTTTTCTGGATTTTTTCTGTGGGGTTTTTTTTTTTTTTTAACGTTGTGCTGACCCTCGTTCTTTAAATGACGCTATCCCGAGGAGGACACATAAAGGCGAGCCTTAATGGCCTCATCTTCGGCAGGCTGCTCTGATTTTTTTCCGGATTTTTCCCTGTTTTTTTTTTTACGTTGTGCTGACCCTCCTTCTTTAAATGACGCTATCCCGAGAAGGACACATAAAGGCGAGTCGTAATGGCCTCATCTTCGGCAGGCTCCTCCGGTTTTTTTTTTTTTTTTTTTTTTTTTTACGTTGTGCTGACCATCGTTCTTTAATTGACGATATCCCGAGAAGGTCACATAAAGGCGAGCCGTAATGGCCTCATCTTCGGCTGGCTCCTCCAGTTTTTTTACCTTTTTTTTTTAAACGTTATGCTGACCATCGTTCTTTAAATGACGCTATCCCGAGAAGGACACAGAAAGGCGAGCCGTAATGGCCTCATCTTCGGCAGGCTCCTCCGGTTTTTTTCCCGATTTTTTCTATGGTTTTTTTTTTTTTTTTTTACGTTGTGGTGACCCTCGTTCTTTAAATGACGCTATCCCGAGGAGGACACATAAAGGCGAGTCGTAATGACCTCATCTTCGGCAGGCTCCTCCGGTTTTTTTCTCTTTTTTTTTTTTTTTACGTTGTGCTGACCTTCGTTCTTTAAATGACGCTATCCCGAGAAGGACACATAAAGGCGAGCTATAATGGCCTCATCTTCTGCATGCTCCTCCGGTTTTTTCTTGATTTTTTTTCTGGGGTTTTTTTTTTTTTTAACGTTGTGCTGACCCTCGTTCTTTAAATGACGCTATCCCGAGGAGGACACATAAAGGCGAGCCTTAATGGCCTCATCTTCTGCAGGCTCCTCCGATTTTTTTCCGCATTTTTCTCTGTTTTTTTTTTTTTTACGTTGTGCTGACCCTCGTTCTTTAAATGACGTTATCCCGAGAAGGACACATAAAGGCGAGTCGTAATGGCCTCATCTTCGGCAGGCTCCTCCGGTTTTTTTCTATGAGTTTTTTTTTTTTTTTTTTTTTTTTTAACTTTTGTGCTGACCATCGTTCTTTAAATGACGATATCCCGAGAAGGTCACATAAAGGCGAGCCATAATGGCCTCATCTTCGGCAGGCTCCTCCAGTTTTTTTACCTTTTTTTTTAAACGTTATGCTGACCTTCGTTCTTTAAATGACGCTATCCCAAGAAGTACACATAAAGTCGAGCCGTAATGGCCTCATCTTCGGCAGGCTCCTCTGTTTTTTTTTTCGGTTTTTTCTCTGAGTTTTTTTTTGTTTTTTTTTTTGTTTTTTTTTTTTTACGTTGTGCTAACCCTCATTCTCTAAATGACGCTATCCCGAGGAGGACACATAAAGCCAAGCCGTAATGGCCTCATCTTCGGCAGGCTCCTCCGGTTTTTTTTTTCGGTTTTTTCTCTGAGTTTTTTTTTTGTTTTAACGTTGTGCTGACCATCGTTCTTTAAATGACGCTATCCCGAAAAGGACACATAAAGGCGAGCCGTAATGGCCTCATCTTCGGCAGGGTCCTCCGGTTTTTTTACCGGTTTTTTTCTCTGCTTTTTTTTTCTAAGTTGTGCTGACCTTCGTTCTTTAAATAACGCTATCCGAGGAGGACACATAAAGGCGAGCCGTAATGGCCTCATCTTTGGCAGGCTCCTCCGGTTTTTTTTTTCGGTTTTTTCTCTGAGTTTTTTTTTTTTTTTGCTGACCCTCATTCTTTAAATGACGCCATCCCGAGGAGGACACATAAAGGTGAGCCGTAATGGCCTCATCTTCGGCAGGCTCCTTCGGTTTTTTTTAGGTTTTTTTTTCTGTTTTTTTTTTAAACGTTGTGCTGACCATCGTTCTTTAAATGACGATATCCCGAGAAGGACACATAAAGGCGAGCCGTAATGGCCTCATCTTCGGCAGGCTCCTCCGGTTTTTTTCGGATTTTTTCTATGGGTTTTTTTTTTCCTTGTGCTGACCCTCGTTCTTTAAATGACGCTATCTCGAGGGGGACACATAAAGGCGAGTCGTAAGGGCCTAATCTTCGGCAGGCTCCTCCGGTTTTTTTTTTCGGTTTTTTCTCTGAGTTTTTTTTTTTTTTTTTTTTTTTTTTTTTTTTTTAACGTTGTGCTGACCATCGTTCTTTAAATGACGCTATCCCGAGAAGGACACATAAAGGCGAGCCGTAATGGCCTCATCTTCGGCAGGCTCCTCCAGTTTTTTTTCGGATTTTTTCTATGGGTTTTTTTTTTTTTTTTTTTACGTTGTGCTGACCCTCGTTCTTTAAATGACGCTATCTCGAGGAGGACACATAAAGGCGAGTCGTAATGGCCTCATCTTCGGCAGGCTCCAGTTTTTTTACCGTTTTTTTTTTAACGTTGTGCTGACCATCGTTCTTTAAATGACGCTATCTCGAGAAGGACACATAAAGGCGACCCGTAATGGCCTCATCTTCGGCAGGCTCCTCCGGTTTTTTTCTGGATTTTTTCTCTGGGTTTTTTTTTTTTATACGTTGTGCTGACCATCGTTCTTTAAATGACGATATCCCGAAAAGGACACGTAAAGGCGAGCCGTAATGGCCTCATCTTCGGCAGCCTCCTCCTGTTTTTTTACCGATTTTTTTTTTAACGTTGTGAGGACCATCGTTCTTTAAATGACGCTATCCTGAGAAGGACACATAAAGGTGAGCCGTAATGGCCTCATCTTCGGCAGGCTCCTCCGTTTTTTTTTCGGATTTTTTCTATGGGTTTTTTTTTTTTACGTTGTGCTGACCCTCGTTCTTTAAATGACGCTATTTCGAGGAGGACACATAAAGGCGAGTCGTAAGGGCCTCATCTTCGGCAGGCTACATTTTTTTTCCCGTTTTTTTTTTAACGTTGTGCTGACCATCGTTCTTTAAATGACGCTATCCCGAGAAGGACACATAAAGGCGACCCGTAATGGCCTCATCTTCGGCAGGCTCCTCCGATTTTTTTCCGGATTTTTTCTCTAGGTTTTTTTATTTTTTTTTTTTTACGTTGTGCTTACCATCGTTCTTTAAATGACGATATCCCGAGAAGGACACATAAAGGCGAGCCGTAATGGCCTCATCTTCGGCAGCCTCCTCCAATTTTTTTACCGGTTTTTTTTTTAACGTTGTGCTGACCACCGTTCTTTAAATGATGCTATCCCGAGAAGGACACATAAAGGCGAGCCGTAATGGCCTCATCTTCGGCAGGCTCCTCCGTTTTTTTTCGGATTTTTTCTATGGGTTTTTTTTTTTTTACGTTGTGCTGACCCTCGTTCTTTAAATGACACTATCTCGAGGAGGGCACATAAAGGCGATTCGTAATGGCCTCATCTTCGGCAGGCTCCAGTTTTTTTATCGTTTTTTTTTAACGTTGTGCTGACCATCGTTCTTTAAATGTCGCTATCCCGAGAAGGACACATAAAGGCGACCCGTAATGGCCTCATCTTCGGCAGGCTGCTCCGGTTTTTTTTCGGATTTTTACTATGGTTTTTTTTTTTTCGTTGTGCTGACCATCGTTCTTTAAATGACGCTATCTCGAGGAGGACACATAAAGGCAAGTCGTAATGGCCTCATCTTCGGCAGGCTCCAGTTTTTTTACCGTTTTTTTTGTAACGTTGTGCTGACCATCGTTCTTTAAATGACGCTATCCCGAGAAGGACACATAAAGGCGACCCGTAATGGCCTCATCTTCGGCAGGCTCCTTCGGTTTTTTTCCGCATTTTTTCTTTGGGTTTTTTTTTACGTTGTGCTGACCCTCGTTCTTTAAATGACGATATCCCGAGGAGGACACATAAAGGCGAGTCGTAATGGCCTCATCTTTGGCAGGCTCCTCCGATTTTTTTCTCTGTTTTTTTTATTTTTTTATTTTTATTTTTTTTTACATTGTGCTGACCTTCATTCTTTAAATGACGCTATCCTGAGAAGGACACATAAAGGCGAGCCGTAATGGCCTCATCTTCGGCAGGCTCCTCCGGTTTTTTTACCGGTTTTTTTCTCTGGTTTTTTTTTTTTTTTTACGTTGTGCTGACCTTCGTTCTTTAAATGACGCTATCCCGAGAAGGACACATAAAGGCAAGCCGTAATGGCCACATCTTCGGCAGGCTCCTCCGATTTTTTTCCGTTTTTTTTTTTTACGTTGTGCTGACCCTCATTTTTTAAATGACTCTATCCCGGGAAGGACACATAAAGGCGAGCCGTAATGGCCTCATCTTCGACAGGCTCCTCCGGTTTTTTTATCGGTTTTTTTCTCTGGTTTTTTTTTTTTTACGTTGTGCTGACCATCGCTCTTTAAATGACAATATCCCGAGAAGGACACATAAAGGCGAGCCGTAATGGCCTCATCTTCGGCAGCCTCCTCCAGTTTTTTTACCGGTTTTTTTTTTAACGTTGTGCTGATCATTGTTCTTTAAATGACGCTATCCCGAGAAGGACACATAAAGGCGAGCCGTAATGGTCTCATCTTCGGCAAGCTCCTCCGGTTTTTTTTTGGATTTTTTCTATGGGTTTTTCTTTTCTTTTTTTTTACGTTGTGCTGACCCTCGTTCTTTAAATGACGCTATCTCGAGGAGGACACATAAAGGCGAGTCGTAATGGCCTCATCTTCGGCAGGCTCCAGTTTTTTTACCGTTTTTTTTTAACGTTGTGCTGACCATCGTTCTTTAAATGACGCTATCCCGAGAAGGACACATAAAGGCGACCCGTAATGGCCTCATCTTCGGCAGGCTCCTCCGATTTTTTTCCGGATTTTTTCTCTGGGTTTTTTTATTTTTTTTTTACGTTGTGCTTACCATCGTTCTTTAAATGACGATATCCCGAGAGGGACACATAAAGGCGAGCCGTAATGGCCTCATCTTCGGCAGCCTCCTCCAGTTTTTTTACCGGTTTTTTTTTTAATGTTGTGCTGACCACCGTTCTTTAAATGATGCTATCCCGAGAAGGACACATAAAGGCGAGCCGTAATGGCCTCATCTTCGGCAGGCTCCTCCGTTTTTTTTCGGATTTTTTCTATGGGTTTTTTTTTTTTTTTTTTTACGTTGTGCTGACCCTCGTTCTTTAAATGACACTATCTCGAGGAGGGCACATAAAGGCGAGTCGTAATGGCCTCATCTTCGGCAGGCTCCAGTTTTTTTACCGTTTTTTTTTAACGTTGTGCTGACCATCGTTCTTTAAATGACGCTATCCCGAGAAGGACACATATAGGCGACCCGTAATGGCCTCATCTTCGGCAGGCTGCTCCGGTTTTTTTTCGTATTTTTACTATGGTTTTTTTTTTTTTCGTTGTGCTGACCCTCGTTCTTTAAATGACGCTATCTCGAGGAGGACACATTAAGGCGAGTCGTAATGGCCTCATCTTCGGCAGGCTCCTCCGTTTTTTTTCCGCATTTTTTCTTTGGGTTTTTTTTTTACGTTGTGCTGACCCTCGTTCTTTAAATGACGATATCCCGAGGAGGACACATAAAGGCGAGTCGTAATGTCCTCATCTTTGGCAGGCTCCTCCGGTTTTTTTCTCTGTTTTTTTTATTTTTTTATTTTTATTTTTTTTTACGTTGTGCTGACCTTCGTTCTTTAAATGACGCTATCCTGAGAAGGACACATAAAGGCGAGCCGTAATGGCCTCATCTTCGGCAGGCTCCTCCGGTTTTTTTACCGGTTTTTTTCTTTTTTTTTTTTTTTTAGGTTGTGCTGACCTTCGTTCTTTAATCGACGCTATCCCGAGAAGGACACATAAAGGCAAGCCGTAATGGCCACATCTTCGGCAGGCTCCTCCGATTTTTTTCCGTTTTTTTTTTTTTTACGTTGTGCTGACCCTCATTCTTTAAATGACGCTATCCCGGGAAGGACACATAAAGGCGAGCCGTAATGGCCTCATCTTCGACAGGCTCCTCCAGTTTTTTTACCGGTTTTTTTCTCTGGTTTTTTTTTTTTTTTACGTTGTGCTGACCATCGTTCTTTAAATGACGATATCCCGAGAAGGACACATAAAGGCGAGCCGTAATGACCTCATCTTCGGCAGCCTCCTCTAGTTTTTTTACCGGTTTTTTTTTTTAACGTTGTGCTGACCATCGTTCTTTAAATGACGCTATCCCGAGAAGGACACATAAAGGCGAGCCGTAATGGCCTCATCTTCGGCAAGTTCCTCCGGTTTTTTTTCTAATTTTTTCTATGGGTTTTTCTTTTCTTTTTTTTTATTTACGTTGTGCTGACCCTCATTCTTTAAATGACACTATCTCGAGGAGGACACATAAAGGCGAGTCGTAATGGCCTCATCTTCGGCAGGCTCCAGTTTTTTTACCGTTTTTTTTTAACGTTGTGCTGACGATCGTTCTTTAAATGACGCTATCCCGAGAAGGACACATAAAGGCGACCCGTAATGGCCTCATCTTCGGCAGGCTCCTCCGATTTTTTTCCGGATTTTTTCTCTTGGTTTTTTTTTTTTTATACGTTGTGCTGACCATCGTTCTTTAAATGACGATATCCCGAGAAGGACACATAAAGGCGAGCCGTAATGGCCTCATCTTCGGCAGCCTCCTCCAGTTTTTTTACCGGTTTTTTTTTAACGTTGTGCTGACCATCGTTCTTTAAATGACGCTATCCCGAGAAGGACACATAAAGGCGAGCCGTAATGGCCTCATCTTGGGCAGGCTCCTTGATGAGATATTTTGGAGGAAAAATAAATCTCTCCCAAAACACACAAATCTAACCGGCAAGTGTACCGGGTCGTATCAAGTAATAAAAACTCACGGGAGTGAGGTCGATCCCACAGGGATTGAAGGATTGAGCAATTTTAGCTTAGTGGTTGATTTAGTCAAGCGAATCAAGATTTGGTTGATGGTTTTGTGACTTGCAGAATTAAATTGCATTGAAGTAAAGAGAACAAGAAATAAATTGCTGAAACGTAAAGGACAAGAAATTAAATAGCAGAAACTTAAAGTGCAAGAAATGTAAATTACGGAATCTTAAAGTGCAAGAAATGTAAACAGCTGGAATTGTAAAGGGAATTGAGGAATGGATTTGCAGAATTTAAACAAGAAAAAGTTGAATTGCATTAAACAGAAGAGGGAAAGGGAATTGAGATTGAACCGGATATGAAGCAGAAAAGTAAATGAACATAGAAAGGAAAGAAACAGAATGTAAATTGGGGATTTGGATCTCAGGACCCAGAGACTAGAAAACCAAGTCTAGATCTCAATGCCTTCCTAGATCCAACAAGAACAATTGCAAGGGAATTGTAAATTGCAAAGAGAATAGATGAAGAGCAGTTAACCGGAAATGAAATTCAATTAACAGTAAAGAAACAGAGAGATCCAAGATTGAGATTGAAACAGAATTTCTTCAATTCTCCAATCCAAGATCCAAGACAAATGTAAAATGAAATTGAAAGCAATGGAAACAAAGAAATTAAAGTTCACTCAATAACAAAAGCTCTCCGAAAACTATTATGAAAATTCCAAAAGGAAAGCTCTTTGAGAACTTGAATTCTATCCTATTTATACACTTTCTTCCAATGATCTTCAAGCCTTGAGTTGGGCCTTTGCTCTTGGTGGAATTGGGTTGAAAGAGGCCTTGGTTGATTGCTCTTGAAGTTTGAAGAAGAACCAAAGTGAACCAATTGAACCGGTTTTGAGGTTAGCAAAAGTTGGACCAAAAGTTTGAGCCAAAGTTAGGGGTCTAACTTTGGCTCCAACTTTTCATAGCAGCCAGCACAATTTGCTGGTATGAACGTTGGTGCCAACGTTAGGGGTCTAACTTTGACCCTAACGTTGGCCTTGCCTTGTGTGCTAGTGGCGCCAACGTTAGCCACCAAGTTAGGGGGCTAACGTTGGCGCAAACTTTTGCTCCTTCCCCATTGAATTTTCATGTGCCAACGTTAGCCTCCAAGTTAGGGGGCTAACGTTGGTGCAAACGTTGGATGGCCAGGGAGGAATTCATGTGCCAACGTTAGCCTCCAAGTTAGGGGGCTAACGTTGGCGCAAACTTTTGGAGCCCAGGGGAGAATTTTCAAGTTCCAACGTTAGCCTCGAAGTTAGGGGGCTAACGTTGGGGCTAACTTTTCAACCAAAAGTTTGTGCAAAAGTTTGATGCTAACTTTAGGTCCAGCTTCTTGCTTCCTGGTTCAATTTCACTTATTCCATTGTCCTCTCTTCACTCCTAGCCATTCCTTCTTGCTTCAACCTTTCTCCAAGCTTTCTTCTCCGAGAAGGACATATAAAGGCAAGCCGTAATGGCCTCATCTTCGGCAGGCTCCTCCGGTTTTTTTTCGGATTTTTTCTATGGTTTTTTTTTTTTTTTTTACGTTGTGCTGACCATCGTTCTTTAAATGACGCTATCCCGAGAAGGACACATAAAGGCGACCCGTAATGGCCTCATCTTCGGCAGGCTCCTCCGGTTTTTTTCCGGATTTTTTCTCTAGGTTTTTTTTTTTTTTTATACGTTGTGCTGACCATCGTTCTTTAAATGACGATATCCCGAGAAGGACACGTAAAGGCGAGCCGTAATGGCCTCATCTTCGGCAGCCTCCTCCTGTTTTTTTACCGATTTTTTTTTTAACGTTGTGAGGACCATCGTTCTTTAAATGACGCTATCCCGAGAAGGACACATAAAGGTGAGCCGTAATGGCCTCATCTTCGGCAGGCTCCTCCGTTTTTTTTCGGATTTTTTCTATGGGTTTTTTTTTTTTTTTACGTTGTGCTGACCCTCGTTCTTTAAATGACGCTATCTCGAGGAGGACACATAAAGGCGAGTCGTAAGGGCCTCATCTTCGGCAGGCTAAATTTTTTTTACCGTTTTTTTTTTTAACGTTGTGCTGACCATCGTTCTATAAATGACGCTATCCCGAGAAGGACACATAAAGGCGACCCGTAATGGCCTCATCTTCGGCAGGCTCCTCCGGTTTTTTTCCGGATTTTTTCTCTGGGTTTTTTTATTTCTTTTTTCTTACGTTGTGCTTACCATCGTTCTTTAAATGACGATATCCCGAGAAGGACACATAAAGGCGAGCCGTAATGGCCTCATCTTCGGCAGCCTCCTCCAGTATTTTTATCGGTTTTTTTTTTAACGTTGTGCTGACCACCGTTCTTTAAATGATGCTATCCCGAGAAGGACACATAAAGGCGAGCCGTAATGGCCTCATCTTCGGCAGGCTCCTCCGTTTTTTTTCGGATTTTTTCTATGTGTTTTTTTTTTTTTTTTTTACGTTGTGCTGACCCTCGTTCTTTAAATGACACTATCTCGAGGAGGACACATAAAGGCGAGTCGTAATGGACTCATCTTCGGCAGGCTCTAGTTTTTTTACCGTTTTTTTTAACGTTGTGCTGACCATCGTTCTTTAAATGACGCTATCCCGAGAAAGACACATAAAGGCGACCCGTAATGGCCTCATCTTCGGCAGGCTGCTCCGGTTTTTCTTCGGATTTTTACTATGGTTTTTTTTTTTTTTTCGTTTTGCTGACCCTCGTTCTTTAAATGACGCTATCTCGAGGAGGACACATAAAGGCGAGTCGTAATGGCCTCATCTTCGGCAGGCTCCTCCGGTTTTTTTTTTCGGTTATTTCTCTGAGTTTTTTTTTTTTTTTTATATACGTTGTGCTGACCTTCGTTCTTTAAATGACGCTATCCCGAGAAGGACACATAAAGGCGAGCTGTAATGGCCTCATCTTCGGCAGGCTCCTCCGGTTTTATTTTTCGGTTTTTTCTCAGAGTTTTTTTTTTTTTTTTTTTTTTTTTAACGTTGTGCTGACCTTCGTTCTTTAAATGACGCTATCCCGAGAAGGACACATAAAGGCGAGCGTAATGGCCTCATCTTCGGCAGGCTCCTCCGGTTTTTTTTTTCGGTTATTTCTCTGAGTTTTTTTTTTTTTCCGTTGTGCTGACCATCGTTCTTTAAATGACGCTATCCCGAGAAGGACACATAAAGGCGAGCCATAATGGCCTCATCTTCGGCAGGCTCCTCCGATTTTTTTTTTCGGTTATTCCTCTGAGTTTTTTTTTTTTTTTTTTTTTTTTTTTTTTTTTTTTACGTTGTGCTGACCATCGTTCTTTAAATGACGCTATCCCGAGAAGGACACCTAAAGTCGAGCCGTAATGGCCTCATCTTTGGCAGGCTCCTCTGGTTTTTTTTTCGGTTATTTCTCTGAGTTTTTTTTTTTTTTTTTTTTTTTTTTTTTTTTTTTACGTTGTGCTGACCATCGTTCTTTAAATGACGCTATCCCGAGAAGGACACATAAAGGCGACCCGTAATGGCCTCATCTTCGGCAGGCTCCTTCGGTTTTTTTCCGCATTTTTTCTTTGGGTTTTTTTTTTACGTTGTGCTGACCCTCGTTCTTTAAATGACGATATCCCGAGGAGGACACATAAAGGCGAGTCGTAATGGCCTCATCTTTGGCAGGCTCCTCCGATTTTTTTCTCTGTTTTTTTTTTATTTTTTTATTTTTATTTTTTTTTTACATTGTGCTGACCTTCATTCTTTAAATGACGCTATCCTGAGAAGGACACATAAAGGCGAGCCGTAATGGCCTCATCTTCGGCAGGCTCCTCCGGTTTTTTTACCGGTTTTTTTCTCTGGTTTTTTTTTTTTTTTTACGTTGTGCTGACCTTCGTTCTTTAAATGACGCTATCCCGAGAAGGACACATAAAGGCAAGCCGTAATGGCCACATCTTCGGCAGGCTCCTCCGATTTTTTTCCGTTTTTTTTTTTTACGTTGTGCTGACCCTCATTCTTTAAATGACTCTATCCCGGGAAGGACACATAAAGGCGAGCCGTAATGGCCTCATCTTCGACAGGCTCCTCCGGTTTTTTTACCGGTTTTTTTCTCTGGTTTTTTTTTTTTTTACGTTGTGCTGACCATCGCTCTTTAAATGACAATATCCCGAGATGGACACATAAAGGCGAGCCGTAATGGCCTCATCTTCGGCAGCCTCCTCCAGTTTTTTTACCGGTTTTTTTTTTTAACGTTGTGCTGACCATCGTTCTTTAAATGACGCTATCCCGAGAAGGACACATAAAGGCGAGCCGTAATGGTCTCATCTTCGGCAAGCTCCTCCGGTTTTTTTTTGGATTTTTTCTATGGGTTTTTCTTTTCTTTTTTTTTACGTTGTGCTGACCCTCGTTCTTTAAATGACGCTATCTCGAGGAGGACACATAAAGGCGAGTCGTAATGGCCTCATCTTCGGCAGGCTCCAGTTTTTTTACCGTTTTTTTTTAACGTTGTGCTGACCATCGTTCTTTAAATGACGCTATCCCGAGAAGGACACATAAAGGCGACCCGTAATGGCCTCATCTTCGGCAGGCTCCTCCGATTTTTTTCCGGATTTTTTCTCTGGGTTTTTTTATTTTTTTTTTTACGTTGTGGTTACCATCGTTCTTTAAATGACGATATCCCGAGAGGGACACATAAAGGCGAGCCGTAATGGCCTCATCTTCGGCAGCCTCCTCCAGTTTTTTTACCGGTTTTTTTTTTTAATGTTGTGCTGACCACCGTTCTTTAAATGATGCTATCCCGAGAAGGACACATAAAGGCGAGCCGTAATGGCCTCATCTTCGGCAGGCTCCTCCGTTTTTTTTCGGATTTTTTCTATGGGTTTTTTTTTTTTTTTACGTTGTGCTGACCCTCGTTCTTTAAATGACACTATCTCGAGGAGGGCACATAAAGGCGAGTCGTAATGGCATCATCTTCGGCAGGCTCCAGTTTTTTTACCGTTTTTTTTTTAACGTTGTGCTGACCATCGTTCTTTAAATGACGCTATCCCGAGAAGGACACATAAAGGCGACCCGTAATGGCCTCATCTTCGGCAGGCTGCTCCGATTTTTTTTCGGATTTTTACTATGGTTTTTTTTTTTTTTTCGTTGTGCTGACCCTCGTTCTTTAAATGACGCTATCTCGAGGAGGACACATTAAGGCGAGTCGTAATGGCCTCATCTTCGGCAGGCTCCTCCGTTTTTTTTCCGCATTTTTTCTTTGGGTTTTTTTTTTACGTTGTGCTGACCCTCGTTCTTTAAATGACGATATCCCGAGGAGGACACATAAAGGCGAGTCGTAATGTCCTCATCTTTGGCAGGCTCCTCCGGTTTTTTTCTCTGTTTTTTTTATTTTTTTATTTTTATTTTTTTTTTACGTTGTGCTGACCTTCGTTCTTTAAATGACGCTATCCTGAGAAGGACAGATAAAGGCGAGCCGTAATGGCCTCATCTTCGGCAGGCTCCTCCGGTTTTTTTACCGGTTTTTTTTTTTTTTTTTTTTTTTTTTTTTTTTTTTAACGTTGTGCTGACCTTCGTTCTTTAATCGACGCTATCCCGAGAAGGACACATAAAGGCAAGCCGTAATGGCCACATCTTCGGCAGGCTCCTCCGATTTTTTTCCGTTTTTTTTTTTTACGTTGTGCTGACCCTCATTCTTTAGATGACGCTATCCCGGGAAGGACATATAAAGGCGAGCCGTAATGGCCTCATCTTCGACAGGCTCCTCCAGTTTTTTTACCGGTTTTTTTCTCTGGTTTTTTTTTTTTTTTACGTTGTGCTGACCTTCGTTCTTTAAATGACGCTATCCCGAGAAGGACACATAAAGGCAAGCCGTAATGGCCACATCTTCGGCAGGCTCCTCCGATTTTTTTCCGTTTTTTTTTTTTTACGTTGTGCTGACCCTCATTCTTTAAATGACTCTATCCCGGGAAGGACACATAAAGGCGAGCCGTAATGGCCTCATCTTCGACAGGCTCCTCCGGTTTTTTTACCGGTTTTTTTCTCTGGTTTTTTTTTTTTTACGTTGTGCTGACCATCGCTCTTTAAATGACAATATCCCGAGATGGACACATAAAGGCGAGCCGTAATGGCCTCATCTTCGGCAGCCTCCTCCAGTTTTTTTACCGGTTTTTTTTTTTAACGTTGTGCTGACCATCGTTCTTTAAATGACGCTATCCCGAGAAGGACACATAAAGGCGAGCCGTAATGGTCTCATCTTCGGCAAGCTCCTCCGGTTTTTTTTTGGATTTTTTCTATGGGTTTTTCTTTTCTTTTTTTTTACGTTGTGCTGACCCTCGTTCTTTAAATGACGCTATCTCGAGGAGGACACATAAAGGCGAGTCGTAATGGCCTCATCTTCGGCAGGCTCCAGTTTTTTTACCGTTTTTTTTTAACGTTGTGCTGACCATCGTTCTTTAAATGACGCTATCCCGAGAAGGACACATAAAGGCGACCCGTAATGGCCTCATCTTCGGCAGGCTCCTCCGATTTTTTTCCGGATTTTTTCTCTGGGTTTTTTTATTTTTTTTTTTACGTTGTGGTTACCATCGTTCTTTAAATGACGATATCCCGAGAGGGACACATAAAGGCGAGCCGTAATGGCCTCATCTTCGGCAGCCTCCTCCAGTTTTTTTACCGTTTTTTTTTTTTAATGTTGTGCTGACCACCGTTCTTTAAATGATGCTATCCCGAGAAGGACACATAAAGGCGAGCCGTAATGGCCTCATCTTCGGCAGGCTCCTCCGTTTTTTTTTTGGATTTTTTCTATGGGTTTTTTTTTTTTTTTTTTACGTTGTGCTGACCCTCGTTCTTTAAATGACACTATCTCGAGGAGGGCACATAAAGGCGAGTCGTAATGGCCTCATCTTCGGCAGGCTCCAGTTTTTTTACCGTTTTTTTTTTAACGTTGTGCTGACCATCGTTCTTTAAATGACGCTATCCCGAGAAGGACACATAAAGGCGACCCGTAATGGCCTCATCTTCGGCAGGCTGCTCCGATTTTTTTTCGGATTTTTACTATGGTTTTTTTTTTTTCGTTGTGCTGACCCTCGTTCTTTAAATGACGCTATCTCGAGGAGGACACATTAAGGCGAGTCGTAATGGCCTCATCTTCGGCAGGCTCCTCCGTTTTTTTTCCGCATTTTTTCTTTGGGTTTTTTTTTTACGTTGTGCTGACCCTCGTTCTTTAAATGACGATATCCCGAGGAGGACACATAAAGGCGAGTCGTAATGTCCTCATCTTTGGCAGGCTCCTCCGGTTTTTTTCTCTGTTTTTTTTATTTTTTTATTTTTATTTTTTTTTTACGTTGTGCTGACCTTCGTTCTTTAAATGACGCTATCCTGAGAAGGACAGATAAAGGCGAGCCGTAATGGCCTCATCTTCGGCAGGCTCCTCCGGTTTTTTTCTTTTTTTTTTTTTTTTTTTTTTTTTTTTTTTTTTTAACGTTGTGCTGACCTTCGTTCTTTAATCGACGCTATCCCGAGAAGGACACATAAAGGCAAGCCGTAATGGCCACATCTTCGGCAGGCTCCTCCGATTTTTTTTCGTTTTTTTTTTTTTACGTTGTGCTGACCCTCATTCTTTAAATGACGCTATCCCGGGAAGGACACATAAAGGCGAGCCGTAATGGCCTCATCTTCGACAGGCTCCTCCAGTTTTTTTACCGGTTTTTTTCTCTGGTTTTTTTTTTTTTTACGTTGTGCTGACCATCGTTCTTTAAATGACGATATCCCGAGAAGGACACATAAAGGCGAGCCGTAATGGCCTCATCTTCGGCAGCCTCCTCTAGTTTTTTTACCGGTTTTTTTTTTAACGTTGTGCTGACCATCGTTCTTTAAATGACGCTATCCCGAGAAGGACACATAAAGGCGAGCCGTAATGGCCTCATCTTCGGCAAGTTCCTCCGATTTTTTTTCCAATTTTTTCTATGGGTTTTTCGTTTCTTTTTTTTTATTTACGTTGTGCTGACCCTCATTCTTTAAATGACACTATCTCGAGGAGGACACATAAAGGCGAGTCGTAATGGCCTCATCTTCGGCAGGCTCCAGTTTTTTTACCGTTTTTTTTTAACGTTGTGCTGACCATCGTTCTTTAAATGACGCTATCCCGAGAAGGACACATAAAGGCGACCCGTAATGGCCTCATCTTCGGCAGGCTCCTCCGATTTTTTTCTGGATTTTTTCTCTTGGTTTTTTTTTTTATACGTTGTGCTGACCATCGTTCTTTAAATGACGATATCCCGAGAAGGACACGTAAAGGCGAGCCGTAATGGCCTCATCTTCGGCAGCCTCCTCCTGTTTTTTTACCGATTTTTTTTTTAACGTTGTGAGGACCATCGTTCTTTAAATGACGCTATCCCGAGAAGGACACATAAAGGTGAGCCGTAATGGCCTCATCTTCGGCAGGCTCCTCCGTTTTTTTTCGGATTTTTTCTATGGGTTTTTTTTTTTTTTACGTTGTGCTGACCCTCGTTCTTTAAATGACGCTATCTCGAGGAGGACACATAAAGGCGAGTCGTAAGGGCCTCATCTTCGGCAGGCTAAATTTTTTTTACCGTTTTTTTTTTTAACGTTGTGCTGACCATCGTTCTTTAAATGACACTATCCCGAGAAGGACACATAAAGGCGACCCGTAATGGCCTCATCTTCGGCAGGCTCCTCCGGTTTTTTTCCGGATTTTTTCTCTGGGTTTTTTTATTTCTTTTTTCTTACGTTGTGCTTACCATCGTTCTTTAAATGACGATATCCCGAGAAGGACACATAAAGGCGAGCCGTAATGGCCTCATCTTCGGCAGCCTCCTCCAGTATTTTTATCGGTTTTTTTTTTAACGTTGTGCTGACCACCGTTCTTTAAATGATGCTATCCCGAGAAGGACACATAAAGGCGAGCCGTAATGGCCTCATCTTCGGCAGGCTCCTCCGTTTTTTTTCGGATTTTTTCTATGTGTTTTTTTTTTTTTTTACGTTGTGCTGACCCTCGTTCTTTAAATGACACTATCTCGAGGAGGACATATAAAGGCGAGTCGTAATGGACTCATCTTCGGCAGGCTCTAGTTTTTTTACCGTTTTTTTTAACGTTGTGCTGACCATCGTTCTTTAAATGACGCTATCCCGAGAAAGACACATAAAGGCGACCCGTAATGGCCTCATCTTCGGCAGGCTGCTCCGGTTTTTCTTCGGATTTTTACTATGGTTTTTTTTTTTTTTTTTTCGTTTTGCTGACCCTCGTTCTTTAAATGACGCTATCTCGAGGAGGACACATAAAGGCGAGTCGTAATGGCCTCATCTTCGGCAGGCTCCTCCGGTTTTTTTTTTCGGTTATTTCTCTGAGTTTTTTTTTTTTTATATACGTTGTGCTGACCTTCGTTCTTTAAATGACGCTATCCCGAGAAGGACACATAAAGGCGAGCTGTAATGGCCTCATCTTCGGCAGGCTCCTCCGGTTTTATTTTTTGGTTTTTTCTCAGAGTTTTTTTTTTTTTTTTTTTTTTTAACGTTGTGCTGACCTTCGTTCTTTAAATGACGCTATCCCGAGAAGGACACATAAAGGCGAGCCATAATGGCCTCATCTTCGGCAGGCTCCTCTGGTTTTTTTTTCGGTTATTTCTCTGAGTTTTTTTTTTTTTTTTTTTTTTTTTTTTTTTTTTTTTTTTTTTTTTTTTTTTTTTTTTTTTTTACGTTGTGCTGACCTACGTTCTTTAAATGACACTATTCCGAGAAGGACACATAAAGGCGAGCCGTAATGGCCTCATCTTCGGCAGGCTCCTCCGGTTTTTTTTTTTCGGTTATTTCTCTGAGTTTTTTTTTTTTTTCCGTTGTGCTGACCATCGTTCTTTAAATGACGCTATCCCGAGAAGGACACATAAAGGCGAGCCATAATGGCCTCATCTTCGGCAGGCTCCTCCGATTTTTTTTTTTGGTTATTCCTCTGATTTTTTTTTTTTTTTTTTTTTTTTTTTTTTTTTACGTTGTGCTGACCATCGTTCTTTAAATGACGCTATCCCGAGAAGGACACCTAAAGGCGAGCCGTAATGGCCTCATCTTTGGCAGGCTCCTCTGGTTTTTTTTTCGGTTATTTCTCTGAGTTTTTTTTTTACGTTGTGCTGACCATCGTTCTTTAAATGACGCTATCCCGAGAAGGACACATAAAGGCAACCCGTAATGGCCTCATCTTCGGCAGGCTCCTTCGGTTTTTTTCCGCATTTTTTCTTTGGGTTTTTTTTTTACGTTGTGCTGACCCTCGTTCTTTAAATGACGATATCCCGAGGAGGACACATAAAGGCGAGTCGTAATGGCCTCTTCTTTGGCTGGCTCCTCCGATTTTTTTCTCTGTGTTTTTTATTTTTTTATTTTTATTTTTTTTTTACATTGTGCTGACCTTCATTCTTTAAATGACGCTATCCTGAGAAGGACACATAAAGGCGAGCCGTAATGGCCTCATCTTCGGCAGGCTCCTCCGGTTTTTTTACCGGTTTTTTTCTCTGGTTTTTTTTTTTTTTTACGTTGTGCTGACCTTCGTTCTTTAAATGACGCTATCCCGAGAAGGACACATAAAGGCAAGCCGTAATGGCCACATCTTCGGCAGGCTCCTCCGATTTTTTTCCGTTTTTTTTTTTACGTTGTGCTGACCCTCATTCTTTAAATGACTCTATCCCGGGAAGGACACATAAAGGCGAGCCGTAATGGCCTCATCTTCGACAGGCTCCTCCGGTTTTTTTACCGGTTTTTTTCTCTGGTTTTTTTTTTTTACGTTGTGCTGACCATCGCTCTTTAAATGACAATATCCCGAGATGGACACATAAAGGCGAGCCGTAATGGCCTCATCTTCGGCAGCCTCCTCCAGTTTTTTTACCGGTTTTTTTTTTTAACGTTGTGCTGACCATCGTTCTTTAAATGACGCTATCCCGAGAAGGACACATAAAGGCGAGCCGTAATGGTCTCATCTTCGGCAAGCTCCTCCGGTTTTTTTTTGGATTTTTTCTATGGGTTTTTCTTTTCTTTTTTTTTACGTTGTGCTGACCCTCGTTCTTTAAATGACGCTATCTCGAGGAGGACACATAAAGGCGAGTCGTAATGGCCTCATCTTCGGCAGGCTCCAGTTTTTTTACCGTTTTTTTTTAACGTTGTGCTGACCATCGTTCTTTAAATGACGCTATCCCGAGAAGGACACATAAAGGCGACCCGTAATGGCCTCATCTTCGGCAGGCTCCTCCGATTTTTTTCCGGATTTTTTCTCTGGGTTTTTTTATTTTTTTTTTTACGTTGTGGTTACCATCGTTCTTTAAATGACGATATCCCGAGAGGGACACATAAAGGCGAGCCGTAATGGCCTCATCTTCGGCAGCCTCCTCCAGTTTTTTTACCGGTTTTTTTTTTTAATGTTGTGCTGACCACCGTTCTTTAAATGATGCTATCCCGAGAAGGACACATAAAGGCGAGCCGTAATGGCCTCATCTTCGGCAGGCTCCTCCGTTTTTTTTCGGATTTTTTCTATGGGTTTTTTTTTTTTTTTTACGTTGTGCTGACCCTCGTTCTTTAAATGACACTATCTCGAGGAGGGCACATAAAGGCGAGTCGTAATGGCCTCATCTTCGGCAGGCTCCAGTTTTTTTACCGTTTTTTTTTAACGTTGTGCTGACCATCGTTCTTTAAATGACGCTATCCCGAGAAGGACACATAAAGGCGACCCGTAATGGCCTCATCTTCGGCAGGCTGCTCCGGTTTTTTTTCGGATTTTTACTATGGTTTTTTTTTTTTTTCGTTGTGCTGACCCTCGTTCTTTAAATGACGCTATCTCGAGGAGGACACATTAAGGCGAGTCGTAATGGCCTCATCTTCGGCAGGCTCCTCCGTTTTTTTCCGCATTTTTTCTTTGGGTTTTTTTTTTACGTTGTGCTGACCCTCGTTCTTTAAATGACGATATCCCGAGGAGGACACATAAAGGCGAGTCGTAATGTCCTCATCTTTGGCAGGCTCCTCCGGTTTTTTTCTCTGTTCTTTTTATTTTTTTATTTTTATTTTTTTTTACGTTGTGCTGACCTTCGTTCTTTAAATGACGCTATCCTGAGAAGGACAGATAAAGGCGAGCCGTAATGGCCTCATCTTCGGCAGGCTCCTCCGGTTTTTTTACCGGTTTTTTTCTTTTTTTTTTTTTTTTTTTAACGTTGTGCTGACCTTCGTTCTTTAATCGACGCTATCCCGAGAAGGACACATAAAGGCAAGCCGTAATGGCCACATCTTCGGCAGGCTCCTCCGATTTTTTTCCGTTTTTTTTTTTTACGTTGTGCTGACCCTCATTCTTTAAATGACGCTATCCCGGGAAGGACACATAAAGGCGAGCCGTAATGACCTCATCTTCGACAGGCTCCTCCAGTTTTTTTACCGGTTTTTTTCTCTGGTTTTTTTTTTTTTTACGTTGTGCTGACCATCGTTCTTTAAATGACGATATCCCGAGAAGGACACATAAAGGCGAGCCGTAATGGCCTCATCTTCGGCAGCCTCCTCCAGTTTTTTTACCGGTTTTTTTTTTTAACGTTGTGCTGACCATCGTTCTTTAAATGACGCTATCCCGAGAAGGACACATAAAGGCGAGCTGTAATGGCCTCATCTTCGGCAAGTTCCTCCGGTTTTTTTTCCAATTTTTTCTATGGGTTTTTCTTTTCTTTTTTTTTATTTACGTTGTGCTGACCCTCATTCTTTAAATGACACTATCTCGAGGAGGACACATAAAGGCGAGTCGTAATGGCCTCATCTTCGGCAGGCTCCAGTTTTTTTACCGTTTTTTTTTAACGTTGTGCTGACCATCGTTCTTTAAATGACGCTATCCCGAGAAGGACACATAAAGGCGACCCGTAATGGCCTCATCTTCGGCAGGCTCCTCCGATTTTTTTCCGGATTTTTTCTCTTGGTTTTTTTTTTTTTTATACGTTGTGCTGACCATCGTTCTTTAAATGACGATATCCCGAGAAGGACACATAAAGGCGAGCCGTAATGGCCTCATCTTCGGCAGCCTCCTCCAGTTTTTTTACCGGTTTTTTTTTAACGTTGTGCTGACCATCGTTCTTTAAATGACGCTATCCCGAGAAGGACACATAAAGGCGAGCCGTAATGGCCTCATCTTGGGCAGGCTCCTTGATGAGATATTTTGGAGGAAAAATAAATCTCTCCCAAAACACACAAATCTAACCGGCAAGTGTACCGGGTCGTATCAAGTAATAAAAACTCACGGGAGTGAGGTCGATCCCACATGGATTGAAGGATTGAGCAATTTTAGCTTAGTGGTTGATTTAGTCAAGCGAATCAAGATTTGGTTGATGGTTTTGTGACTTGCAGAATTAAATTGCATTGAAGTAAAGAGAACAAGAAATAAATTGCTGAAACGTAAAGGACAAGAAATTAAATAGCAGAAACTTAAAGTGCAAGAAATGTAAATTACGGAATCTTAAAGTGCAAGAAATGTAAACAGCTGGAATTGTAAAGGGAATTGAGGAATGGATTTGCAGAATTTAAACAAGAAAAAGTTGAATTGCATTAAACAGAAGAGGAAAAGGGAATTGAGATTGAACCGGATATGAAGCAGAAAAGTAAATGAACATAGAAAGGAAAGAAACAGAATGTAAATTGGGGATTTGGATCTCAGGACCCAGAGACTAGAAAACCAAGTCTAGATCTCAATGCCTTCCTAGATCCAACAAGAACAATTGCAAGGGAATTGTAAATTGCAAAGAGAATAGATGAAGAGCAGTTAACCGGAAATGAAATTCAATTAACAGTAAAGAAACAGAGAGATCCAAGATTGAGATTGAAACAGAATTTCTTCAATTCTCCAATCCAAGATCCAAGACAAATGTAAAATGAAATTGAAAGCAATGGAAACAAAGAAATTAAAGTTCACTCAATAACAAAAGCTCTCCGAAAACTATTATGAAAATTCCAAAAGGAAAGCTCTTTGAGAACTTGAATTCTATCCTATTTATACACTTTCTTCCAATGATCTTCAAGCCTTGAGTTGGGCCTTTGCTCTTGGTGGAATTGGGTTGAAAGAGGCCTTGGTTGATTGCTCTTGAAGTTTGAAGAAGAACCAAAGTGAACCAATTGAACCGGTTTTGAGGTTAGCAAAAGTTGGACCAAAAGTTTGAGCCAAAGTTAGGGGTCTAACTTTGGCTCCAACTTTTCAGAGCAGCCAGCACAATTTGCTGGTATGAACGTTGGTGCCAACGTTAGGGGTCTAACTTTGACCCTAACGTTGGCCTTGCCTTGTGTGCTAGTGGCGCCAACGTTAGCCACCAAGTTAGGGGGCTAACGTTGGCGCAAACTTTTGCTCCTTCCCCATTGAATTTTCATGTGCCAACGTTAGCCTCCAAGTTAGGGGGCTAACGTTGGTGCAAACGTTGGATGGCCAGGGAGGAATTCATGTGCCAACGTTAGCCTCCAAGTTAGGGGGCTAACGTTGGCGCAAACTTTTGGAGCCCAGGGGAGAATTTTCAAGTTCCAACGTTAGCCTCCAAGTTAGGGGGCTAACGTTGGGGCTAACTTTTCAACCAAAAGTTTGTGCAAAAGTTTGATGCTAACTTTAGGTCCAGCTTCTTGCTTCCTGGTTCAATTTCACTTATTCCATTGTCCTCTCTTCACTCCTAGCCATTCCTTCTTGCTTCAACCTTTCTCCAAGCTTTCTTCTCCGAGAAGGACACATAAAGGCAAGCCGTAATGGCCTCATCTTCGGCAGGCTCCTCTGGTTTTTTTTCGGATTTTTTCTATGGTTTTTTTTTTTTTTTTACGTTGTGCTGACCATCGTTCTTTAAATGACGCTATCCCGAGAAGGACACATAAAGGCGACCCGTAATGGCCTCATCTTCGGCAGGCTCCTCCGGTTTTTTTCCGGATTTTTTCTCTAGGTTTTTTTTTTTTTATACGTTGTGCTGACCATCGTTCTTTAAATGACGATATCCCGAGAAGGACACGTAAAGGCGAGCCGTAATGGCCTCATCTTCGGCAGCCTCCTCCTGTTTTTTTACCGATTTTTTTTTTAACGTTGTGAGGACCATCGTTCTTTAAATGACGCTATCCCGAGAAGGACACATAAAGGTGAGCCGTAATGGCCTCATCTTCGGCAGGCTCCTCCGTTTTTTTTCGGATTTTTTCTATGGGTTTTTTTTTTTTTTTACGTTGTGCTGACCCTCGTTCTTTAAATGACGCTATCTCGAGGAGGACACATAAAGGCGAGTCGTAAGGGCCTCATCTTCGGCAGGCTAAATTTTTTTTACCGTTTTTTTTTTAACGTTGTGCTGACCATCGTTCTTTAAATGACGCTATCCCGAGAAGGACACATAAAGGCGACCCGTAATGGCCTCATCTTCGGCAGGCTCCTCCGGTTTTTTTCCGGATTTTTTCTCGGGGTTTTTTTATTTCTTTTTTCTTACGTTGTGCTTACCATCGTTCTTTAAATGACGATATCCCGAGAAGGACACATAAAGGCGAGCCGTAATGGCCTCATCTTCGGCAGCCTCCTCCAGTATTTTTATCGGTTTTTTTTTTTAACGTTGCGCTGACCACCGTTCTTTAAATGATGCTATCCCGAGAAGGACACATAAAGGCGAGCCGTAATGGCCTCATCTTCGGCAGGCTCCTCCGTTTTTTTTCGGATTTTTTCTATGGGTTTTTTTTTTTTTTTTTACGTTGTGCTGACCCTCGTTCTTTAAATGACACTATCTCGAGGAGGACACATAAAGGCGAGTCGTAATGGACTCATCTTCGGCAGGCTCTAGTTTTTTTACCGTTTTTTTTTTAACGTTGTGCTGACCATCGTTCTTTAAATGACGCTATCCCGAGAAAGACACATAAAGGCGACCCATAATGGCCTCATCTTCGGCAGGCTGCTCCGGTTTTTCTTCGGATTTTTACTATGGTTTTTTTTTTTTTTCGTTTTGCTGACCCTCGTTCTTTAAATGACGCTATCTCGAGGAGGACACATAAAGGCGAGTCGTAATGGCCTCATCTTCGGCAGGCTCCTCCGGTTTTTTTTTTCGGTTATTTCTCTGAGTTTTTTTTTTTATATACGTTGTGCTGACCTTCGTTCTTTAAATGACGCTATCCCGAGAAGGACACATAAAGGCGAGCTGTAATGGCCTCATCTTCGGCAGGCTCCTCCGGTTTTATTTTTCGGTTTTTTCTCAGAGTTTTTTTTTTTTTTTTTTTTTTTTTTAACGTTGTGCTGACCTTCGTTCTTTAAATGACGCTATCCCGAGAAGGACACATAAAGGCGAGCCGTAATGGCCTCATCTTCGGCAGGCTCCTCCGGTTTTTTTTTCGGTTATTTCTCTGAGTTTTTTTTTTTTTTTACGTTGTGCTGACTTACGTTCTTTAAATGACGTTATCCCGAGAAGGACACATAAAGGCGAGCCGTAATGGCCTCATCTTCGGCAGGCTCCTCCGGTTTTTTTTTTCGGTTATTTCTCTGAGTTTTTTTTTTTTTCCGTTGTGCTGACCATCGTTCTTTAAATGACGCTATCCCGAGAAGGACACCTAAAGGCGAGCCGTAATGGCCTCATCTTTGGCAGGCTCCTCTGGTTTTTTTTTCGGTTATTTCTCTGAGTTTTTTTTTTTTTTTACGTTGTGCTGACCTTCGTTCTTTAAATGACGCTATCCCGAGAAGGACACATAAAGACGAGCCGTAATGGCCTCATCTTCGGCAGGATCCTCCGGGTTTTTTTTTTCGGTTATTTCTCTGAGTTTTTTTTTTTTTTTCCGTTGTGCTGACCATCGTTCTTTAAATGACGCTATCCCGAGAAGGACACCTAAAGGCGAGCCGTAATGGCCTCATCTTCGGCAGGCTCCTCCGGTTTTTTTTTCGGTTATTTCTCTGAGTTTTTTTTTTTTTTTACGTTGTGCTGACCTACGTTCTTTAAATGACGTTATCCCGAGAAGGACACATAAAGGCGAGCCGTAATGGCCTCATCTTCGGCAGGCTCCTCCGGTTTTTTTTTTCGGTTATTTCTCTGAGTTTTTTTTTTTTTCCGTTGTGCTGACCATCGTTCTTTAAATGACGCTATCCCGAGAAGGACACCTAAAGGCGAGCCGTAATGGCCTCATCTTTGGCAGGCTCCTCTGGTTTTTTTTTCGGTTATTTCTCTGAGTTTTTTTTTTTTTTTTACGTTGTGCTGACCATCGTTCTTTAAATGACGCTATCCCGAGAAGGACACATAAAGGCGACCCGTAATGGCCTCATCTTCGGCAGGCTCCTCCGGTTTTTTTCCGGATTTTTTCTCGGGGTTTTTTTATTTCTTTTTTCTTACGTTGTGCTTACCATCGTTCTTTAAATGACGATATCCCGAGAAGGACACATAAAGGCGAGCCGTAATGGCCTCATCTTCGGCAGCCTCCTCCAGTATTTTTATCGGTTTTTTTTTTTAACGTTGCGCTGACCACCGTTCTTTAAATGATGCTATCCCGAGAAGGACACATAAAGGCGAGCCGTAATGGCCTCATCTTCGGCAGGCTCCTCCGTTTTTTTTCGGATTTTTTCTATGGGTTTTTTTTTTTTTTTTACGTTGTGCTGACCCTCGTTCTTTAAATGACACTATCTCGAGGAGGACACATAAAGGCGAGTCGTAATGGACTCATCTTCGGCAGGCTCTAGTTTTTTTACCGTTTTTTTTTTAACGTTGTGCTGACCATCGTTCTTTAAATGACGCTATCCCGAGAAAGACACATAAAGGCGACCCATAATGGCCTCATCTTCGGCAGGCTGCTCCGGTTTTTCTTCGGATTTTTACTATGGTTTTTTTTTTTTTTTCGTTTTGCTGACCCTCGTTCTTTAAATGACGCTATCTCGAGGAGGACACATAAAGGCGAGTCGTAATGGCCTCATCTTCGGCAGGCTCCTCCGGTTTTTTTTTTCGGTTATTTCTCTGAGTTTTTTTTTTTATATACGTTGTGCTGACCTTCGTTCTTTAAATGACGCTATCCCGAGAAGGACACATAAAGGCGAGCTGTAATGGCCTCATCTTCGGCAGGCTCCTCCGGTTTTATTTTTCGGTTTTTTCTCAGAGTTTTTTTTTTTTTTTTTTTTTTTTTTAACGTTGTGCTGACCTTCGTTCTTTAAATGACGCTATCCCGAGAAGGACACATAAAGGCGAGCCGTAATGGCCTCATCTTCGGCAGGCTCCTCCGGTTTTTTTTTCGGTTATTTCTCTGAGTTTTTTTTTTTTTTTACGTTGTGCTGACCTACGTTCTTTAAATGACGTTATCCCGAGAAGGACACATAAAGGCGAGCCGTAATGGCCTCATCTTCGGCAGGCTCCTCCGGTTTTTTTTTTCGGTTATTTCTCTGAGTTTTTTTTTTTTTCCGTTGTGCTGACCATCGTTCTTTAAATGACGCTATCCCGAGAAGGACACCTAAAGGCGAGCCGTAATGGCCTCATCTTTGGCAGGCTCCTCTGGTTTTTTTTTCGGTTATTTCTCTGAGTTTTTTTTTTTTTTTTTACGTTGTGCTGACCTTCGTTCTTTAAATGACGCTATCCCGAGAAGGACACATAAAGACGAGCCGTAATGGCCTCATCTTCGGCAGGCTCCTCCGGGTTTTTTTTTTCGGTTATTTCTCTGAGTTTTTTTTTTTATTACGTTGTGCTGACCTTCGTTCTTTAAATGACGCTATCCCGAGAAGGACACATAAAGGCGAGCCGTAATGGCCTCATCTTCGGCAGGCTCCTCCGGTTTTTTTTTTCGGTTATTTCTCTGAGTTTTTTTTTTCTTTTTTTTTTTCCGTTGTGCTGACCATCGTTCTTTAAATGACGCTATCCCGAGAAGGACACTTAAAGGCGAGCCATAATGGCCTCATCTTCGGCATGCTCCTCCGTTTTTTTTTTCGGTTATTCCTCTAAGTTTTTTTTTTCTTTTTTTTTTTTTTTTTTTTTTTTTACATTGTGCTGACCATCGTTCTTTAAATGACGCTATCCCGAGAAGGACACCTAAAGGCGAGCCGTAATGGCCTCATCTTCGGCAGGCTCCTCCGGTTTTTTTTTTCGGTTATTTCTCTGATTTTTTTTTTTTTTTTTTACGTTGTGCTGATCTTCGTTCTTTAAATGACGCTATCCCGAGAAGGACACATAAAGGCGAGCCGTAATGGTCTCATCTTCGGCAGGCTCCTCCGGTTTTTTTCCGCATTTTTTGTTTGGGTTTTTTTTTTTACGTGGTGCTGACCCTCGTTCTTTAAATGACGATATCCCGAGGAGGACACATAAAGGCGAGTCGTAATGGCCTCATCTTTAGCAGGCTCCTCCGGTTTTTTTCTCTGTTTTTTTTATTTTTATTTTTTTTTACGTTGTGCTGACCTTCGTTCTTTAAATGACGCTATCCTGAGAAGGACACATAAAGGCGAGCCGTAATGGCCTCATCTTCGGCAGGCTCCTCCGGTTTTTTTACGATTTTTTTCTCTGGTTTTTTTTTTTTTTTTTTTTTTTTTTTTTTTTTTTTTTTTTTTTTTTTTTTTACGTTATGCTGACCTTCGTTCTTTAAATGACGCTATCCCGAGAAGGACACATAAAGGCAAGCCGTAATGGCCACATCTTCGGCAGGCTCCTCCAATTTTTTCCGTTTTTTTTTTTTACGTTGTGCTGACCCTCATTCTTTAAATGACGCTATCCCGGGAAGGATACAAAAAGGCGAGCCGTAATGGCCTCATCTTCGACAGGCTCCTCCAGTTTTTTTACCGGTTTTTTTCTCTGGGTTTTTTTTTTTTTTTATACGTTGTGCTGACCATCGTTCTTTAAATGACGATATCCCGAGAAGGACACGTAAAGGCGAGCCGTAATGGCCTCATCTTCGGCAGCCTCCTCCTGTTTTTTTACCGATTTTTTTTTTAACGTTGTGAGGACCATCGTTCTTTAAATGACGCTATCCCGAGAAGGACACATAAAGGTGAGCCGTAATGGCCTCATCTTCGGCAGGCTCCTCCGTTTTTTTTCGGATTTTTTCTATGGGTTTTTTTTTTTTTTCACGTTGTGCTGACCCTCGGTCTTTAAATGACGCTATCTCGAGGAGGCCACATAAGGGCGAGTCGTAAGGGCCTCATCTTCGGCAGGCTAAATTTTTTTTACCGTTTTTTTTTTTAACGTTGTGCTGACCATCGTTCTTTAATTGACGCTATCCCGAGAAGGACACATAAAGGCGACCCGTAATGGCCTCATCTTCGGCAGGCTCCTCCGGTTTTTTTCCGGATTTTTTCTCTGGGTTTTTTTATTTCTTTTTTCTTACGTTGTGCTTACCATCGTTCTTTAAATGACGATATCCCGAGAAGGACACATAAAGGCGAGCCGTAATGGCCTCATCTTCGGCAGCCTCCTCCAGTATTTTTACCGGTTTTTTTTTTAACGTTGTGCTGACCACCGTTCTTTAAATGATGTTATCCCGAGAAGGACACATAAAGGCGAGCCGTAATGGCCTCATCTTCGGCAGGCTCCTCCGTTTTTTTTCGGATTTTTTCTATGGGTTTTTTTTTTTTTACGTTGTGCTGACCCTCGTTCTTTAAATGACACTATCTCGAGAAGGACACATAAAGGCGAGTCGTAATGGACTCATCTTCGGCAGGCTGTAGTTTTTTTACCGTTTTTTTTAACGTTGTGCTGACCATCGTTCTTTAAATGACGCTATCCCGAGAAAGACACATAAAGGCGACCCGTAATGGCCTCATCTTCGGCAGGCTGCTCCGGTTTTTTTTCGGATTTTTACTATGGTTTTTTTTTTTTTTTCGTTTTGCTGACCCTCGTTCTTTAAATGACGCTATCTCGAGGAGGACACATAAAGGCGAGCCATAATGGCCTCATCTTCGGCAGGCTCCTCCGATTTTTTTTTTCGGTTATTCCTCTGAGTTTTTTATTATTATTATTATTTTTTTTTTTTACGTTGTGCTAACCATCGTTCTTTAAATGACGCTATCCCGAGAAGGACACCTAAAGGCGAGCCGTAATGGCCTCATCTTTGGCAGGCTCCTCCGGTTTTTTTTTTCGGTTATTTCTCTGAGTTTTTTTTTTTTATTTTTTATTTTTTTACGTTGTGCTGACCTTCGTTCTTTAAATGACGCTATCCCGAGAAGGACACATAAAGGCGAGCCGTAATGGCCTCATCTTCGGCAGGCTCCTCCGGTTTTTTTTTTTCGGTTATTTCTCTGAGTTTTTTTTTTTTTATTACGTTGTGCTGACCTTCGTTCTTTAAATGACGCTATCCCGAGAAGGACACATAAAGGTGAGCCGTAATGGCCTCATCTTCGGCAGGCTCCTCCGGTTTATTTTTTCGGTTATTTCTCTGAGTTTTTTTTTTCTTTTTTTTTTCCGTTGTGCTGACCATCGTTCTTTAAATGACGCTATCCCGAGAAGGACACTTAAAGGCGAGCCATAATGGCCTCATCTTCGGCATGCTCCTCCGTTTTTTTTTCGGTTATTCCTCTAAGTTTTTTTTTTCTTTTTTTTTTTTTTTTACATTGTGCTGACCATCGTTCTTTAAATGACGCTATTCCGAGAAGGACACCTAAAGGCGAGCCGTAATGGCCTCATCTTCGGCAGGCTCCTCCGGTTTTTTTTTTCGGTTATTTCTCTGATTTTTTTTTTTTTTTACGTTGTGCTGACCTTCGTTCTTTAAATGACGCTATCCCGAGAAGGACACATAAAGGCGAGCCGTAATGGCCTCATCTTCGGCAGGCTCCTCCGGTTTTTTTCCGCATTTTTTCTTTGGGTTTTTTTTTTTACGTTGTGCTGACCCTCGTTCGTTAAATGACAATATCCCGAGGAGGACACATAAAGGAGAGTCGTAATGGCCTCATCTTTAGCAGGCTCCTCCGGTTTTTTTCTCTGTTTTTTTTATTTTTTTATTTTTATTTTTTTTACGTTGTGCTGACCTTCGTTCTTTAAATGACGCTATCCTGAGAAGGACACATAAAGGCGAGCCGTAATGGCCTCATCTTCGGCAGGCTCCTCCGGTTTTTTTTACCGATTTTTTTTTTTTTTTTTTTTTTTTACGTTGTGCTGACCTTCGTTCTTTAAATGACGCTATCCCGAGAAGGACACATAAAGGCAAGCCGTAATGGCCACATCTTCGGCAGGCTCCTCCAATTTTTTCCGTTTTTTTTTTTTACGTTGTGCTGACCCTCATTCTTTAAATGACGCTATCCCGGGAAGGACACAAAAAGGCGAGCCGTAATAGCCTCATCTTCGACAGGCTCCTCCGGTTTTTTTTACCGGTTTTTTTCTTTGGTTTTTTTTTATTTTTTTACGTTGTGCTGACCATCGTTCTTTAAATGACGATATCCCGAGAAGGACACATAAAGGCGAGCCGTAATGGCCTCATCTTCGGCAGCCTCCTCCAGTTTTTTTACCGGTTTTTTTTTAATGTTGTGCTGACCATCGTTCTTTAAATGACGCTATCCCGAGAAGGACACATAAAGGCGAGCCGTAATGGCCTCATCTTCGGCAGGCTCCTCCGGTTTTTTTTCGGATTTTTTCTATGGGTTTCTTTTTTTTTTTTTTTTTTTTTTTTTTTTTTTTTTTTTTTACGTTGTGCTGGCCCTCATTCTTTAAATGACGCTATCTCGAGGAGGACACATAAAGGCGAGTCGTAATGGCCTCATCTTCGGCAGGCTCCATTTTTTTTTTAACGTTGTGCTGACCATCGTTCTTTAAATGACGCTATCCCGAGAAGGACACATAAAGGCGACCCGTAATGGCCTCATCTTCGGCAGGCTCCTCCGGTTTTTTTCCGGATTTTTTCTCTAGTTTTTTTTTTTTTTACGTTGTGCTGAACATCGTTCTTTAAATAACGATATCCCGAGAAGGACACATAAAGGCGAGCTGTAATGGCCTCATCTTTGGCAGCCTCCTCCAGTTTTTTTACCGGTTTTTTTTTTAACGTTGTGCTGACCATCGTTCTTTAAATGACGCTATCCTGAGAAGGACACATAAAGGCAAGCCGTAATGGCCTCATCTTCGACAGGCTCCTCCGGTTTTTTTTCGGATTTTTTCTATGGTTTTTTTTTTTTTTTTTTACGTTGTGCTGTCGTTCTTTAAATGACGCTATCTCGAGGAGGACACATAAAGGCTAGTCGTAATGGCCTCATCTTCGGCAGGCTCCAGTTTTTTTTTTTTTAACGTTGTGCTGACCATCGTTCTTTAAATGACGCTATCCCGAGAAGGACACATAAAGGCGACCCGTAATGGCCTCATCTTCGGCAGGCTCCTCCGGTTTTTTTCCGGATTTTTTCTCTGGGTTTTTTTTTTTTATGTTGGGCTGACCCTCGTTCTTTAAATGACGCTATCCCGAGGAGGACACATAAAGGCGAGTCGTAATGGCTTCATCTTTGGCAGGCTCCTCTGGTTTTTTTCCGGTTTTTTTCTCTATTTTTTTTTATTTTTCTATTTTTTTTTATTTTTATTTTTTTTTACGTTGTGCTGACCTTCGTTCTTTAAATGACGCTATCCTGAGAAGGACACATAAAGGCGAGCCGTAATGGCCATATCTTCGGCAGGCTCCTCCGGTTTTTTTACTGGTTTTTTTCTCTGGGTTTTTTTTATTTATTTTTTATTTTTTTTATTTATTTTTTTTTTACGTTGTGCTGACCTTCGTTCTTTAAATGATGCTATCCCGAGAAGGACACATAAAGGCGAGCCGTAATGGCCACATCTTCGGCAGGCTCCTCCGGTCTTTTTCCGGTTTTTTTTGGTTTTTTTCTCTGTTTTTTTTTTACGTTGTGCTGACCCTCGTTCTTTAAATGACGCTATCCCGCGGAGGACAGATAAAGGCGAGCCGTAATGGCCTCATCTTCGGCAGGAACCTCCGGTTTTTTTTCGGATTTTTTCTATGGGATTTTTTTTTTACGTTGTGCTGACCCTCGTTCTTTAAATGACGCTATCTCGAGGAGGACACATAAAGGCGAGTCGTAATGGCCTCATCTTCGACAGGCTCCAGTTTTTTTACCGTTTTTTTTTTAACGTTGTGCTGACCATCGTTCTTTAAATGACGCTATCCCGAGAAGGACACATAAAGGCGACCCGTAATGGCCTCATCTTCGGCAGGCTCCAGTTTTTTTACCGTTTTTTTTTTTAACGTTGTGCTGACCCTCGTTCTTTAAATGACGCTATCCCGAGGAGGACAGATAAAGGCGAGCCGTAATGGCCTCATCTTCGGCAGGCTCCTCCGGTTTTTTTTCGGATTTTTTCTATGGGATTTTTTTTTTACGTTGTGCTGACCCTCGTTCTTTAAATGACGCTATCTCGAGGAGGACACATAAAGGCGAGTCGTAATGGCCTCATCTTCGGCAGGCTCCAGTTTTTTTACCGTTTTTTTTTTAACGTTGTGCTGACCATCGTTCTTTAAATGACGCTATCCCGAGAAGGACACATAAAGGCGACCCGTAATGGCCTCATCTTCGGCAGGCTCCTCCGGTTTTTTTCCGCATTTTTTCTTTGGGTTTTTTTTTTTACGTTGTGCTGACCCTCGTTCTTTAAATGACGATATCCCGAGGAGGACACATAAAGGCGTGTCGTAATGGCCTCATCTTTGGCAGGCTCCTCCGGTTTTTTTCTCTGTTTTTTTTATTTTTTATTTTTATTTTTTTTTTACGTTGTGCTGACCTTCGTTCTTTAAATGACGCTATCCTGAGAAGGACACATAAAGGCGAGCCGTAATGGCCTCATCTTCGGCAGGCTCCTTCGGTTTTTTTACCGATTTTTTTCTCTGGTATTTTTTTTTTTTTTTTTTAACGTTGTGCTGACCTTCGTTCTTTAAATGACGCTATCCCGAGAAGGACACATATAGGCAAGCCGTAATGGCCACATCTTCGGCAGGCTCCTCCGATTTTTTTCCGTTTTTTTTTTTTTTACCTTGTGCTGACCCTCATTCATTAAATGACGCTATCCCGGAAAGGACACATAAAGGCGAGCCGTAATGGCCTCATCTTCGACAGGCTCCTCCGGTTTTTTTACCGGTTTTTTTCTCTGGTTTTTTTTTTTTTTCGTTGTGCTGACCATCGTTCTTTAAATGACGATATCCCGAGAAGGACACATAAAGGCGACCCGTAATGGCCTCATCTTCGGCAGGCTCCAGTTTTTTTACCGTTTTTTTTTTTAACGTTGTGCTGACCCTCGTTCTTTAAATGACGCTATCCCGAGGAGGACAGATAAAGGCGAGCCGTAATGGCCTCATCTTCGGCAGGCTCCTCCGGTTTTTTTTCGGATTTTTTCTATGGGATTTTTTTTTTACGTTGTGCTGACCCTCGTTCTTTAAATGACGCTATCTCGAGGAGGACACATAAAGGCGAGTCGTAATGGCCTCATCTTCGGCAGGCTCCAGTTTTTTTACCGTTTTTTTTTTAACGTTGTGCTGACCATCGTTCTTTAAATGACGCTATCCCGAGAAGGACACATAAAGGCGACCCGTAATGGCCTCATCTTCGGCAGGCTCCTCCGGTTTTTTTCCGCATTTTTTCTTTGGGTTTTTTTTTTTACGTTGTGCTGACCCTCGTTCTTTAAATGACGATATCCCGAGGAGGACACATAAAGGCGTGTCGTAATGGCCTCATCTTTGGCAGGCTCCTCCGGTTTTTTTCTCTATTTTTTTTATTTTTTATTTTTATTTTTTTTTTACGTTGTGCTGACCTTCGTTCTTTAAATGACGCTATCCTGAGAAGGACACATAAAGGCGAGCCGTAATGGCCTCATCTTCGGCAGGCTCCTTCGGTTTTTTTACCGATTTTTTTCTCTGGTATTTTTTTTTTTTTTTTTTAACGTTGTGCTGACCTTCGTTCTTTAAATGACGCTATCCCGAGAAGGACACATATAGGCAAGCCGTAATGGCCACATCTTCGGCAGGCTCCTCCGATTTTTTTCCGTTTTTTTTTTTTTTACCTTGTGCTGACCCTCATTCATTAAATGACGCTATCCCGGAAAGGACACATAAAGGCGACCCGTAATGGCCTCATCTTCGGCAGGCTCCTCCGGTTTTTTTCCGGATTTTTTCTCTAGTTTTTTTTTTTTTACGTTGTGCTGAACATCGTTCTTTAAATAACGATATCCCGAGAAGGACACATAAAGGCGAGCTGTAATGGCCTCATCTTTGGCAGCCTCCTCCAGTTTTTTTACCGGTTTTTTTTTTAACGTTGTGCTGACCATCGTTCTTTAAATGACGCTATCCTGAGAAGGACACATAAAGGCAAGCCGTAATGGCCTCATCTTCGACAGGCTCCTCCGGTTTTTTTTCGGATTTTTTCTATGGTTTTTTTTTTTTTTTTTTACGTTGTGCTGTCGTTCTTTAAATGACGCTATCTCGAGGAGGACACATAAAGGCTAGTCGTAATGGCCTCATCTTCGGCAGGCTCCAGTTTTTTTTTTTTTAACGTTGTGCTGACCATCGTTCTTTAAATGACGCTATCCCGAGAAGGACACATAAAGGCGACCCGTAATGGCCTCATCTTCGGCAGGCTCCTCCGGTTTTTTTCCGGATTTTTTCTCTGGGTTTTTTTTTTTATGTTGTGCTGACCCTCGTTCTTTAAATGACGCTATCCCGAGGAGGACACATAAAGGCGAGTCGTAATGGCTTCATCTTTGGCAGGCTCCTCTGGTTTTTTTCCGGTTTTTTTCTCTATTTTTTTTTATTTTTCTATTTTTTTTTATTTTTATTTTTTTTTACGTTGTGCTGACCTTCGTTCTTTAAATGACGCTATCCTGAGAAGGACACATAAAGGCGAGCCGTAATGGCCATATCTTCGGCAGGCTCCTCCGGTTTTTTTACTGGTTTTTTTCTCTGGGTTTTTTTTATTTATTTTTTATTTTTTTTATTTATTTTTTTTTACGTTGTGCTGACCTTTGTTCTTTAAATGATGCTATCCCGAGAAGGACACATAAAGGCGAGCCGTAATGGCCACATCTTCGGCAGGCTCCTCCGGTCTTTTTCCGGTTTTTTTTGGTTTTTTTCTCTGTTTTTTTTTTACGTTGTGCTGACCCTCGTTCTTTAAATGACGCTATCCCGCGGAGGACAGATAAAGGCGAGCCGTAATGGCCTCATCTTCGGCAGGAACCTCCGGTTTTTTTTCGGATTTTTTCTATGGGATTTTTTTTTTACGTTGTGCTGACCCTCGTTCTTTAAATGACGCTATCTCGAGGAGGACACATAAAGGCGAGTCGTAATGGCCTCATCTTCGACAGGCTCCAGTTTTTTTACCGTTTTTTTTTTAACGTTGTGCTGACCATCGTTCTTTAAATGACGCTATCCCGAGAAGGACACATAAAGGCGACCCGTAATGGCCTCATCTTCGGCAGGCTCCAGTTTTTTTACCGTTTTTTTTTTTAACGTTGTGCTGACCCTCGTTCTTTAAATGACGCTATCCCGAGGAGGACAGATAAAGGCGAGCCGTAATGGCCTCATCTTCGGCAGGCTCCTCCGGTTTTTTTTCGGATTTTTTCTATGGGATTTTTTTTTTACGTTGTGCTGACCCTCGTTCTTTAAATGACGCTATCTCGAGGAGGACACATAAAGGCGAGTCGTAATGGCCTCATCTTCGGCAGGCTCCAGTTTTTTTACCGTTTTTTTTTTAACGTTGTGCTGACCATCGTTCTTTAAATGACGCTATCCCGAGAAGGACACATAAAGGCGACCCGTAATGGCCTCATCTTCGGCAGGCTCCTCCGGTTTTTTTCCGCATTTTTTCTTTGGGTTTTTTTTTTTACGTTGTGCTGACCCTCGTTCTTTAAATGACGATATCCCGAGGAGGACACATAAAGGCGTGTCGTAATGGCCTCATCTTTGGCAGGCTCCTCCGGTTTTTTTCTCTGTTTTTTTTATTTTTTATTTTTATTTTTTTTTTACGTTGTGCTGACCTTCGTTCTTTAAATGACGCTATCCTGAGAAGGACACATAAAGGCGAGCCGTAATGGCCTCATCTTCGGCAGGCTCCTTCGGTTTTTTTACCGATTTTTTTCTCTGGTATTTTTTTTTTTTTTTTTTAACGTTGTGCTGACCTTCGTTCTTTAAATGACGCTATCCCGAGAAGGACACATATAGGCAAGCCGTAATGGCCACATCTTCGGCAGGCTCCTCCGATTTTTTTCCGTTTTTTTTTTTTTTTTACCTTGTGCTGACCCTCATTCATTAAATGACGCTATCCCGGAAAGGACACATAAAGGCGAGCCGTAATGGCCTCATCTTCGACAGGCTCCTCCGGTTTTTTTACCGGTTTTTTTCTCTGGTTTTTTTTTTTTTTCGTTGTGCTGACCATCGTTCTTTAAATGACGATATCCCGAGAAGGACACATAAAGGCGAGCCGTAATGGCCTCATCTTCGGCAGCCTCCTCCAGTTTTTTTACCGGTTTTTTTTTTAACGTTGTGCTGACCATCGTTCTTTAAATGACGCTATCCCGAGAAGGACACATAAAGGCGAGCCGTAATGGCCTCATCTTCGGCAGGCTCCTCCGGTTTTTTTTCGGATTTTTTCTATGGGTTTTTTTTTTTTTTTTTTTTTTTTTTTTTTTTTTTTTACGTTGTGCTGACCCTCATTCTTTAAATGACGCTATCTCGAGGAGGACACATAAAGGCGAGTCGTAATGGCCTCATCTTCG